>NC_142613.1:66904785-68136285 GCF_059453375.1 Lepisosteus platostomus
TGCTTTTAGGAAATGAGTCTCAGAAAGTGTGTGTTATTAAACATTTGCACAGTTTATCAGAGTCAGTGGCCTATGATAAAGTAACAAGGGAAAACATGGGTGTCTTAATGCTCCTCACAAAAGTTAATTCCTCTGGGTCAGGGTTGAGGCATGAAATATGACATGTTTATGTTTGGGCTGAGTCTGATCTGTGGAAAAATGGAGTCCCCATTGTGACAGCACTTTGCCTTTCACAAGCAATTAATTCATCTGAGCCTATCTGCACACACCACTAACTTTGTACTTTCTGACCCCAGTGACAGGGATTGTGAAAAACACTGTTTGCAATAATAACTTTGATGACACTTTGTTTACCTTTACCTAAGCTTGGTAATAAATCACCACAGAAACATCAGCTGCATTTTATATCTCTGAATATTTCCGCATAGATTAATGACAAACGTAGTAGTAATAATAATAATAATAATAATAATAAATAATTTTTCAGGAATAAGAATCTGCTTGGCTTGTTCAACTAGTGAGCCTCAACCTGTGTCAGTTTATGTGGTCAATACTCTCTTCTGTCACAGAAATCATGCATCCTAGAAAGAAGTTAATGAAATGGACAAATGGACAATGTCTATTAATACTGACAGCATGAGCTGCACCTTACAGATCTTGATGTATCTGGTATGCATTATATTTAAATTTTTTAACTCTGGAATTTAATCAATCTACTGTAGAAGTATGAATCACAGACAGGCACTTTGCTAACCACATGTTATTCAGCAATCAGCTTGCTCTCAGAAATGGAGTGAGAAAATATCAGACAGGAAGTCTTTAATGCACCCCAGTCAGATCTTCCACAACAAGATATTCTTTCACTTAGATGTCAGGTCTGAGCACTGTATGAGGGAACCACAGAACCAGCAGAGGAACTAACTGATATGCATCTCCTTAACATTTTGGAGTACGTTCAGTGTGGTGTATATACATGAATGAAAGATTCTTACTGAGACCTTCTGTGGTGAAATAAACCATTTTCCTAAACATATCCAAAGAAAATAAAAAAAAAGATTATCAGTAGTAGCCTCTGTGCAGACTTTGATTTGGCTGAAACCAACTGACAACAACAAAAAAAGAGGAAAGCATGGATACATGTAATAAATCTGCTGAACCAGACAGTCTTAGATAATACCAGGAATCTGAAGAATATTCTCTAGTTGGCATGGATCAACTACCATAAGGTGCATCCATGGATAATAGAATGCCACAGGATCACAAAATCAATACTATATTGATCAATATCCTCTAATAGGCAGTGACACGTTATTAAACTGTCTTGATTTTGAAGGGGCAAGCATTCTGACCACTTTGTGAGCTCTCCATCATGCAGAGAATTTTAAGGTCATTACAGTCATTTTGATCTGATCAGGAGCAGAATTATACCCTACCTCATCCCATAATTCACATCTCTACTTGAAGGTAAAATAACCAACGAAAAAGTATCTCAGATCTAAGTTCAGTGTTTGCAGAAAATGAAGATCAGAATTTCTCCGATCACAATAGACATAACCAATGCCATTCCAATAAGATCTCAAAACCAGAAGCATTAGGAAAAATATTTTTTTACCATAGATAAGCACAGACAAAATGGCTGCTTACCCTGTCCCTGTCTATGCTAGTGTCCTGCTGCTAATGGACTAATACTTTTACTCATCAATAAATAACACAAGAATATAATGCAAAAACAGATAAACGCTTCTGCCTCAGTGCAATATTCAACATACAAAAAACCCCACTATGGACACAAATAGTAATAAGTAACAACTATTTACTAACATAGCAAACTTCAATCTTATTTTCATTTTGCAGCCTGTTTCCATTCTTGAATCTCATCAAACTTCCTAATATCCTAAGTTATTCTCCTCCCATCTCAACCCTTCTTTACCCTCCCCTTTCTTCACCCTCCAATGACTTTGCCTTCTTTTCATATAAAAAATCTCTAGCTCCCACAAGATTTTCAACACTTCATCTCCTCCTCATCCTCCCATCCCCAATCTACACCGTCCCCACCTTTTCTTATTTTGCCTAGTAGCCCTCCTTCACACTCCTCTTTTCATTTGAAGCTTCCTTTTCTTCTGTTATAATCCTTCTTGATCTCTCACATTCTTTTTACACTGCATATCACTCTATTTTCCTGTCACAGAAATTTTTGACATTGTACACCCCTTTCTCATCCTACCTCTGATCACATATCCCAGGTCTCCTGGTGATGCTCATTATCTGCTTCTTTCTCTCCACTGGTGACCCCCAACGTTCTGCTTGGAATCCCATGTCATTCTCTCACTTACACTCACTCTTGGTCCTCTCATCTCCTCTCAGAACTTTTAGTACAGTTTTATGCTCACGGTGCTCAAATCCTACTCTCTTTTCCCTCCCATGATACCTATGACTTCTGTATCTCTGCTTGACACACAGCCCTCTTCTCCTGAAAACACTTTAATCATCTGAAACTCAATGTCTTGAAGTTTGACCTCTTTCTCTTCCTACTCATTTTCCAGGTAGACCTTCCTTCCTGTAGACATCACATACAGTACAGCATAAAAACATCTATTGAGCCCCCCACTCAGTAGGATTAGAATCTGTTCTGATTCTGGGAGGTGTGGGAATTCTGGGATTAGATTAGTTATTTTAAGGGAAGAATGTCTGTTTAAACCTAAAGTTTCTTGTGTCTCAGAAGAAAGTGCTTCTCTGTCTCTGTTTCTCCCTGCTGTCAGTGGGAGCACAGCCTGTCCTCTCTGGGCACCCAGGTCTGCCTGTGTTGCTCAGTTTCTTGGCCAGGATATGGTCACTCAGCCTGTACTTTGTCACTGCTTCTCTTTGCTGTCTCTTACCTTGGTCAGATACTGTACTCAGTTAGTGTGCATTGTCTTTTTAGGGTCCTGTAGCATTCAAGTTTGTGTTTTGTGTGTCCTAATGGCTTGTGCTGGGATTTCGCTGACTTGTGATTCATGTTGTGTTAGCTTGTGCTGAGATTGGTTGGAGTCAGTGAGCTTCAGGATCAGTTGTCTGAGAGAGCTCTTCTCTGTTCTCAGTTCTCGGCTCAGCAGGGTATTGTGGTGGTCATTGTTTTTTTCAAGTGTAACCAATATTTTATTGTTCTCTTTTGTATATTGATTAGCAATGGGTATTAGCCATTAGTCTCTTTTCTCTTCCCTCCACCCTTGCCCTCTCTGCACCTCCTCTTTCTCCAAACATTTCATACCCCTCTATCTGTTCTTCCTCCTTCAGGGTCCAGTTATTTTTCACCATTACCCCTCAATGGTGAAATGAACTGCTAATAGAAATCATAACTACATAATCCCTGGTCCAACCTGCTCAAGACCCAGTCTATCAAAAGCAGGTTTTAGCTGCTAGTTGTAACCCTTAATTACTTTTGTACTGTACTAATTAATGTTTTTAATTTTCAGACTGGTAATCTAATTTGCAGATTATACTTATCTATGAAAACAATGCATTTTTATACCTACAGGTTGTTTACGTTACTACAGTATGTCCACACTGTCTTTATGTTATGCAGCTCATATGTTGCTCATCCAGTTTGTGCTCTTTATTGTTTATTATTATGTATTCACCCTCATTATAACCACAGTGTTGAAATTACAATGTGTATTTTCTGTATTTCAAGTTATTCTCTATAAGAGTGTTTGCTAAAAAAAATAAATAATACCCTGTTCAAATAAACTCATGGTATACATGCAATGTGCCTGACTGTCCACAAGATGATGCTGCACTGTTCCCAAGCTGGGTCCCTGTATTGTCCTGTGTAAGGCACTGCACTGTTTCAGTACTGTGTGTCTGTCTGCCATGGAGGTGGGGTTTTCCTGTACCAGGCTGAACTAGCTACCATAATAATTATTATTATTATTCTGCATTGATTTTAAAAACTGCCACAGTATTAAAGAAATCTGAACAGCAAACCGAAAAACATTGTGATAGTATTCAAGCATTTATGCCACCAATAATTACAATTTTTTTAGGAAAAAAAAACATTGCTTGGGAAATAATATGCTCACACTATATATAAGTTAAATAAGTACAGTATATATGTAATACATACATGTTCATATTGCAGATATGTAGACAACAGTGTGGAGCATGGACTAATTGGATGGGGTCACTGCTATGTTCCTTACTGTACTGTAATAAAATAAAATGTTCTCTATGTATATTGCACATTTATTTACTCCCTTCCAAAGATATTTTGTTGAACTACAAATGATGTATCCACGTTCTTTAGAAGTGAATGTTATTCACTTGACTTCAGTATTGCTGTAAAATGTGAATGCTCACATTGAACACTTATATGAGTAAAAGAAGTTGAATAACAGTAAAAACTGCAAAGGAAAATTAAAACTAATCTGTTGCCAAATTAACTGACTATAAAAAGTACTAATAGAGTACTGTTTAGTTATCGAACAATTCATACCCACCACCAAAAGTCTGTGAGGCAATTTAAATGAACACCAAAAATTTGATAAGTTAAAATTACCTTATGTGTGAATGCAAGAAAGTGAACAATATACATGCAAACATGTTACTGTTAATAGTAACATTTAACATTAACACAAACCAGTCATTTTGCCAACACATTTCAGAAGAACCTAACAAAGTGTAACGAAAAGAACATCCTGAGACAATGTGAAATGTTTGAAAAGGTTGGAAATGTTATATACAGTGTATGCCCATCTGTTATAGATGCTATCAAGTACATAATTTTGGTTTGCAGATCTATATTTTGAATGTTGTGTCTTCCATTAAGTGGTGGATTTGAACGCGTGAGGAGAAGCAGTAGCAAATCTATACTGACCTGCAAATCCACTTTGGAAAAATGGCACATTATTCACTGGAAGGAATACGGTATGTCTCCAGGAGAAATAAAATGAGCCACAATGGTCAGCTTAGTCTTTTCTGTGATCCAAATGTTTTAGTATATCATCAAAATAATTTGCTTACTGCACTGTCTTTCTCACACCCAAAGAAGGCTCCATGGCTGAAACAGTGTTTTCTTTCTTCTCTTTTCAGCATGGAATAAACCTATTACTTGTTCCTGTGTATCAAAATAATATGTTTAATATAATGTTATTGTTTTTCTTTCCCCATGTACATCCATTCAGTGTGACATGCTGAAACTGGGTGTCATAAAACAAAAGCCACATAATGCCTTATATCTATGTATCACTTTCTGGGTACAAATGAATTTGAAGTTCATTATGCTGTCTTCCATGGGTTATAGACCAATTTATGCAAATAATGTTCTGCTGCAATGTTGTGGAAGATTTACAGTACTGATGATGTCTATGAGCCTTGTGTAGACTGTATCTCATCAAGCCTACATCTTATCAATAACTGGAGCATATTCCCTTGTGGGTAAAAAGAGATGTTCCAAGCCATTCAAAGAAACAAATTACCCATAGGGAATAATAAAGATTGAAGTGAATTGAAAATACATATTTATTTTCACGTTTTTTTTTTCGGGGGGGGGGGGGGATGTTATTTCTCCTTTAGAACATTCACTAAATGAATTTTTAAAGGTTCAACATTCACATGGATGTAGGATGTTTCACTTGGCATTCAGTACACTAAACCATACCTTTGCACTGCCTGTGTAATGCAAAACAGTGGAATTAAGCAGGGAAAGCAGTCACTCTTGACATGGGTCCACTACAATCCTCTTTTTACCTTTTTACCTCATATATATGCTGATGGAAAAAAGAAACGCAACATTTTCTGGAATGAGAATACTATAGTTATAACTTATGTACTTTCACAAAATGTTGTCAATTGTTCTAAGCTCTCTGACCAGCAATACAGCTTGTGCAGTGAGGCATTGCAACTTGCCAATCACAAGAAAGCTCTTTAGGTGCACTTTTACCAGGTCCAGGTGGAACAATGCCTGATCAGACCACCTTTAAAAAGGCCTTAATTCAAAGCTTAGGTCACTGCAAGAAAAAGGCCACACTTAGGCAGTTTTTTGTGCATTCCTTAATGCCTTGAATGTCACCAGAAGCAAGGGAGAGGGCCATTGGCATGCTGCAGGCATGCATGTTATGTGCCAGCGTTGCCAGACACTATGGAGTAAGTCAACCCACTGTGTCCCGACTGCAGAGAAGGTTTCAGCAGTCCGGCAGGACAGATGACCATCCAAGATCCAGTTGCCCTTGAGTGACCACACCAGAGCAGGACCGACACATCAGACTGGTCCATTTGAGAGATTGTTTCAGATCTGCCACCTGAAACTGCCAGCAGACACAATGCCCACATCAGTGACAGAACAGTGAGGCTCCATGCTACTGGCCTAAGAGCAAGGCGACCTGTCAGAGGCCCTCTGCTCTCACCTCCTAGACGTCACACCCGACTGGCTTGGACTCCAGCAGTGGCATCAGGTCCTCTTCATGAATGAGTCACTCTTCAGCCTGTTCCATGCAGATGAGAGCGCCAGAATGTTGAGGAGGAGTTGTTGTGTTTCTTTTTTCCATCAGTATGCTTTATGTCACATCTTTATATGCCTTGGGTTTTTCTACGGTTTCTCTGTTTTCCTTTGAGGTTTACTGTAGGTTTAAATAAGTAAAAAGAAATTAAGTTTAATAGACATAATAATTATTCTAATACACTTGAAATATAATTAATTAGTGAGTCTTATGCCTGAATTTAAATTCCTATTTAAAATTTAGTAGGAATACAAACATCTGCTTGTAGTTGGATAGGTATTGATAAAGTGATTTGCAAATCTGTTATTAAATTTTCACCTCCATGTTTTGATTTCAGTAACATTTTACAATATTTTTTAATGTTTCTTTATTAGCCCTATACAATTTCTTGCATTAGTAATTTGTCTTTTTGCATACTCCAGCTTTGGAGACACAGACACACAGACAGGGAGGAGCTTAGGGTCAGAGCACAGGGTCTTCCATTGTACAGCGCCCCTGGAGCACTTAGGGTTAAGGGCCTTGCTCAGGGGCCCAATGGAGTAGGATTCCTCTGCCGGCCCTGGGATTTGAACCGGCAACCTTCTAGTCACAGGCGCATATCCTTAGCCACCGCTCCGCCCCATTTTGTATAATGGGGAAACATATTCAGTGTCTAGCTAAAGTATTCAGTAAAGGTCAGCAAAAAATATACTAACAAACCTAAAATGTATTGATTACACATGTATTCAGTCCTGTGAACTCAATATTTGGTTGAAGTACCCTTAGCAGCAGTTACACTGGCTTGGTACAATTTTTGCCCGTTCTCTTTATCTTTTTTTGCTCATGATCTCTAAAACTATGTTGACAACAGTTTTCAAATCTTTTCACCAGTTCTTACTAGGTTCCAAGTCAGGACTTTTTCTCTTAAAGACATTCACTTCCTACTGTATTTCGCATTTGTCTTGTGTTTTGGGTCATTGTCCTCCTTAGAGGTGAGCTTTTGTCCCAGCTGAAGCAAGTTTTCCTCTGATATTTACCAGTACTTTGGTCCATATATGATCCCATCTTTTTTGACAAGCTTTCCAGTACATGCTAATGAGAATCAGAACTGTAACATAATGCTGCAACCACCATGCTTGACAGTACACATTAAGTTTACTGAATGATCTTCTGTGTTTAGCCTGTGTATATTGCTTTAATTTACATCACAAAGTTCCAATTTTGTTTTGTCTGACCACAAAACCATTTGTTACATATTTGCAATTTCATTTAAATGATTTGCTGCAAATTCCACATAGGATTTGAGATGGGTTTTCCACTCACCCATAGAAGCTAACTTTTTGGAGTGACTGGAATATTGTTGACTCATGCACATTTTCTCACATTTTCATTTTCTCACATTCTATGACATCCCATCTACATTCAACTTGGTAGCTCTTTGAAATCACAGTTGCATCCCACCAGTTTCCTCAGTGCCCTGCTGCTAGGAACAGCCTGATCTAGTCAGTGTCTGATTGCCTTCCATTTCTTTTTAAATGACTTCACCACAGTCAAAGAAATATTAAAAGTCTTTGATATATTTTATAACTTTCTCATGATCTATGCCTTTATACAACCTTAACACTGTGTTTTTAAAAAAAATCCCATCTGTGATTCTTTGCTTGAAACTCTCTACCTAATGGAGGGACCTAACAGAGACAGGTGTATTTATTCAGAAATCATGTGAAACACTATTATTGCACAAAGATGCCCTTCAACTAATTGTGTGACGTGATAAAGGTAATTTGGGCATTTGAATTAATTCAGGTTTGCCACAGCATATAATTTGAATGCTAACACAAGCACAATCTTTCCATATTTCTTTCATATTATTCATACTGTATGCTAACTTGTGTATTTTGTTTTTGCTTTAAGTGTGTTGAGTGAGTTGTGTATACAACACATTAATTGGCACTTCAAAGTGTTATGACTGAAAGCTTTAAAATAAGGCATCATATGCCTTATGACTTAATTTTCTTAAATTAGTTAAGCTTGAATTTGCTAGTTGCAAATGTTACTATTTCAGTAGCCATAACTAGACTTCTAGGCTTCACAATAAATATCTGCAGGTTATTTTGTTAAATCCTCATTATTTCCCTCTGTTGAAAAAAAGCTTACACAGCATTTTTCTGGAATCCAAGTTTATCTCTTTGACCTGGTGATCTTTTCAAAGTTGCTTTTGTTTTGATAAGATAGTCTCTTGCCTAATTCAGTTTGTCTTCGGTAGTTTCCCACACTGACCTCACCAAGGAAATATCTGGCTTATCCTTGGGAGGGTGGCTGTACCTACAGAGAACCCCCATTCGTAGCTGCCTAGGCCTAGTTAATATTTTATAATACATGGGGCCAGTCAGCATCCTGCCAAGGGCTGATTTAACTACAAAGTCATTTTACCACCAGAAGTCAATTTAGCTAACCTAGCTATCTGTATTCCAGATTGTTATTAAGGTGTCTAACAATTGAGCTGCAGAATTGACCTCAGTAAAATATAAACCCATAAATATACTGTAAAACTCTCTAAATAAATTTAAATCTCTGGCCATCGGAAAGAGTATGACAGCACATATTAGACATTCAAACAAAAATGTGAAACTCTTTGTCAAAGGAGCTTTTTGTCTACAAATCCTTTTGGTTTGGAAACTAAAAGATAACTTTAGTGTACATTTAAGTGTAGAATTTGCCTAACATGTACCAAAAATCTTAACACTTTATGATATGTATACTTTTAAAACAATTTAAATATGCATTTATATTTTGCATATTTAAATATTCAGGTCTTTGAATATATCACAAACTCTGATACAAAACAATATATAAAAGTAATACTTACCTTCTGATTGAAGGACCCTAAAGAATAAGAGCAATACCATAAAAGTGCCTTTCCTTTGCCATTCTCCAGAGCCGGGAAAGAACAAATTATGTACATTATGTACTACATACAATCCAGACAGTTTAACATGTATTATGTGTCTTTAAAATTGTATAAACATTTTTAATGTTTCAAATGTTACATGAAGTGTGAAATGCTAGGTGGCTTATTGATCCCCCTACAATCTTTTGATAAAGGGGTGCCTTCTGTTCTGCATTTCCATGTAGTTTCCATTTATGCTCTCTGATTCATGTTTCTCCGTTCATTCAAAAAAAATCTGCTAGTTTGACTTACAGTGCCTTGCGAAAGTATTCGGCCCCCTTGAACTTTTCAACCTTTTGCCACATTTCAGGCTTCAAACATAAAGATATAATTTTTTTATTTTATGTGAAGAATCACCAACAAGTGGGACACAATTGTGAAGTGGAACGAAATCTATTGGATTTTTGAAACTTTTTTAACTAATAAAAAATGAAAAGTGGGGTGTGCAAAATTATTCGGCCCCCTTGCGTTAATACTTTGTAGAGCCACCTTTTGCTGCGATTACAGCTGCAAGTCGCTTGGGGTATGTCTCTATCAGTTTTGCACATCGAGAGACTGAAATTCTTGCCCATTCTTCCTTGCAAAACAGCTCGAGCTCAGTGAGGTTGGATGGAGAGCGTTTGTGAACAGCAGTTTTCAGCTCTTTCCACAGATTCTCGATTGGATTCAGGTCTGGACTTTGACTTGGCCATTCAAACACCTGGATACGTTTATTTGTGAACCATTCCTTTGTAGATTTTGCTGTATGTTTGGGATCATTGTCTTGTTGGAAGATAAATCTCCGTCCCAGTTTCAGGTCTTTTGCAGACTCCAACAGGTTTTCATCCAGAATGGTCCTGTATTTGGCTGCATCCATCTTCCCCTCAATTTTAACCATCTTCCCTGTCCCTGCTGAAGAAAAGCAGGCCCAAACCATGATGCTGCCACCACCATGTTTGACAGTGGGGATGGTGTGTTGAGGGTGATGAGCTGTGTTGCTTTTACGCCAAACATATCGTTTTGCATTGTGGCCAAAAAGTTTGATTTTGGTTTCATCTGACCAGAGCACCTTCTTCCACATGTTTGGGGTGTCTCCCAGGTGGCTTGTGGCAAACTTTAGACGAGACTTTTTATGGATATCTTTGAGAAATGGCTTTCTTCTTGCCACTCTTCCATAAAGGCCAGATTTGTGCAGTGTAAGACTGATTGTTGTCCTATGGACAGACTCTCCCACCTCAGCTGTAGTTCTCTGCAGTTCATCCAGAGTGATCATGGGCCTCTTGGCTGCATCTCTGATCAGTCTTCTCCTTGTCTGAGCTGAAAGTTTAGAGGGACGGCCAGGTCTTGGTAGATTTGCAGTGGTCTGATACTCCTTCCATTTCAAGATGATCGCTTGCACAGTGCTCCTTGGGATGTTTGAAGCTTGGGAAATCTTTTTGTATCCAAATCCGGCTTTAAACTTCTCCACAACAGTATTACGGACCTGCCTGGTGTGTTCCTTGGTCTTCATGATGCTCTCTGCGCTTTCAACAGAACCTTGAGACTATCACAGAGCAGGTGCATTTATACAGAGACTTGATTACACACAGGTGGATTCTATTTATCACCATCAGTCATTTAGGACAACATTGGATCATTCAGAGATCCTCGCTGAACTTCTGGAGTGAGTTTGCTGCACTGAAAGTAAAGGGGCCGAATAATTTTGCACGCCCCACTTTTCATTTTTTTATTAGTTAAAAAAGTTTCAAAAATCCAATAGATTTCGTTCCACTTCACAATTGTGTCCCACTTGTTGGTGATTCTTCACATAAAATAAAAAATTTATATCTTTATGTTTGAAGCCTGAAATGTGGCAAAAGGTTGAAAAGTTCAAGGGGGCCGAATACTTTCGCAAGGCACTGTATGACTGGTGGGTTGTGACTGAAGTCCTTACTGCTGCTTTACCTTTACTGAGGTACTTTATCACGATTACACCAAACTGCTCAGCTGTGTGAGACCACTATTTCCATCTAGGATACAGTCATTTGCTTTTTGTTTGCTTAATAACATGGAAACCAGGATAGGTTCTGGGCCGTTATAGCTTGAATGCAGAACCACCCACCTATAGAACTCTCCAAATTTAATCTTTTATCACAATGAAACTGAACAAAGCAAGACCCTCAGCCATAAGAATACTCCTTACACCTCACTGTTGAAATTCCAGGACTGCTAATGACAGTATAGCAGATAGTCTTCTCTCCAAGTGAAAGTGACAGTTCAGTAGATCAGGAGGGTGATAAAGTTAAGACGAGTTTTGTTGTTGTAGTTTTATCAATTTATCTGAAAACTTGGAAGTATTCAAGCTCACGTAAGATTAAAGGGAAACAACTCTGGCCTCTATCACTGCCACCTTTCACTTTAATTTGTACTCACAAAGTGTAAGCGGATTCAGATGTGTGCCACTGAATGTTTTGTGTGCTTTGCTCCTTTCTTGCTTGGGTCTTTACATGACTCACAATCCTGGGCAGGAATGGAAAAAATACAATTCAGTTCAAACCCTTGAAAATCACAGCATGTGGCAGAAATATGCAGCTTCAAAGTGAAGGACATAAAAGTGCATGTTGAAGAACCTATCAATACCGGAATCGTAGACGAATCAGATCAATGTGCAAGACATGTCGTGATTCATTAAAGGATATACCTTTGAACTAGCCACAAGAGCTACCTGTAAATTTAGGGAATCAATGACAGCTACAGAGAAACCATACACATCAGTTTGAATCAGCCATCAAAGGGAGTCTGTACAACAACATGACCCTTGAAATCAAAAGAAATTGTTTTGATGTCTAGCCCAATGTTTGTATACACCATCTGTATACATTTTACAGAGGCATGTTAGACAGTTTAAAAGAATTCTAGGGTAATTTAACCCGTCATGCACTTTTGCTCAAAATGTATTTCCATCTTTGCACTAATGTTTGTTATAATGTTGATTTAAAATGTGATTAATCATAAAATGAACTTTTTTTTTATACAATGACTAAGACTTTTTTTTTGTGAATATTGCACTTTGATAAGCACTTTATCAATTAAACAATAATGCAAAATCATGATCAAGGAAAGGTTGTCTTTTGTGCTGTTGGATACAGTGGAAATTAGATTTGTCATGTTTGAAATATTGCATATGTTTGTCTGGTCCCACAAAAAAACTAACCGTAAACATTAAATAGCTTGGATTTATTATCACCAATTACAGCATCTTTCCAACATTCCATACACCTTTCCACCAAATAAGGTAATTCAGTTATATAGTAGGTGTTTGATTTTACATGTTAAATTCTGAAACTGTTCTTTTTTAAACCACTGTACACGTAAACAATTCAAAGCTATTTTTCCTGAATAAGGGTTCTATAAGGTTTCTACTGTATGTACTGTATTAATTCTGCTAGAAGAGGTTAAAGAATGGAGGGTTTTATTGGTTTTATTGTTGTTTTAGAAATATACCTTCTATTTCACTCTGTTTCTGTTTGTGATCCGGTAAATAAAATGCCTCACAATAGTGATCTCCAGGTTTTTCTTTCAGATTTAAACAGCATTCCGGCACTATTTGTGTTTCTTAAGCATTTAGTGTTGAAAACTGTAGATTACAATAGGGACACTACATACATTTGCATGTTAAACCATAAACAGATTTTTTTTTTATCCAGAAGGTTTTGGAAGTATGGAACAAGTAGACTAGCTATGTTGTTGAAGCTGATGCTCTGGCATCATTCAAAAAATGGTTAGATGAGATTCTTGGATCAATACTACTATCAAATAGGCTAGATGAGCTGAACGACCTCTTCTCATTTGTAAACTTTTTATGTTCTTATGTTCTTTACACATGCTTTTTAATCCAATATACTTACTCAAAGAAATAATCATTTCTTATTTATGAAGCTAGCCTGGAGAGTACTATTTTAAACTGCAGGGCATTTACTGCAGTAATTTAAGTGAAGGGCCTCAAGTATACAAAAGCACCCATGGTTTTCTTGTCTAGACCTCAGTGCCTAAACCCCAGCCCCAGCCCCTACTCTAGGAACTTTACATTTGTGGCTGAAATGTTCCATCATTGATTCATTTGTCTGTAATGATCTTCAATATTCCTCTTTTGAGCAAGATGTATAGTGTACTGTGTATTTTTGGCATTAATGTTGGTTTCCTATTTTTGAAAAACAAAAACATTTCAAGATGCAGGCTTCTCCTTTACATTTACTTATCATAGGCTTCCTTTGCAGTTCCATTTATATGATGTGGTTTCTTTGAAAATTAAAATCTGCAGGAAGTAAAGTGCAAAGATTTTCACTGAACCTTTAAACGATTTAGTTTTCTGTATTGACTGTTATGCTCTGTCTCAGCAACTTCTCTTTGCTTAGGTATTGATGTTTCTGTATGTATTTTAGTGATTATGTAAATCTTTGGCTTTTCTTGCAATTTACCTAACTGGATACTGTTAATGTGAGGGGAAGTTAGGGATATACAATCATTATATTTAACTTATTTCTGTTAGAGAAAAAGTAATTTCATTTTTTTCCCCAAGGATAGCTTTCACATTCTGAAAGCTTTTTGTTGCTTTCTGACTAATCTGAAATATTCACCTCTTAACATATGACAAATTTGTAAGGGTAATCGAGGTTATATGTAAACACTACTACAGTACATTTGCTTTTGTACAAGGTTTATATACAGTATAAACTCAACATTTATGACAAAAAGTGTGAAAAACAGTTGATTTACAAAAATTCCCCAGATAAATTGGGAAATCAAACAAGAATGCCAATTTAAATTGTGAAAGAATTGGTTAGCTTTACCTTTAAATTTGTGCTTAATTGCTTGAGCAACCCTATAATACATTCATGTTGCTATCCTTTTAGGTTATATAATGCTGCAATACTTGCTCATGAAATGTGAATACTGGGTGCTCAAACTAATAGCATTGCCTAATTACATTCCTTTTAGTACTATTCATTTACTATTTTATGGAATTGCTGACCTTCTTTAAATATTAAGGAGAATTCTGACATTTAATAAATTGTTTTGTGAATGTATAAAGCAGAACCAACTGTTTTGATATTGTAAATTGTACATAAGCTTTGCAGTCTAAATGCAGTTTTAAGCAGCCATGTAGTACGGAATTTTAATTTAAATTAAGGACGGCAGAAACGTGTAATTTTATTTAGTGCTCAACCTTGCCTTTTTATGTTTACCTCATCTACGTGTTTTGCTGTATTATTGGATCTTGGAAAATAAATGTAACAGCACTGAAGGATCCAACCAAATGAGAGCAGTTATACGGAATTTAGCAAGTATAAGGAATGTGTTAAGAATGTATTAGCAGTTTCAAGAATGTATAATTATAATTTTAATAATGTATTACAGTAGTTCTCAAGTCTCAACCAAGAACAGAAGAAAAGTGATCACAGCCAGCAACCATATCACTTTGCAATTTACAACTGGCAACCCACTGAAGCTAAACAGGTGTGAGCCTGGTCAGTACCTGGATGGGAAACCTCCTGGGAAAAACTAAGGTTGCTGCTAGAAGAGGTGTTAGAGGGGTCAGCAGGGGACACTCACCCTGTGGTCCATGTGGGTCCTAATGCCCCAGTATAGTGACGGGGACACTATACTGTAAACAGGCGCCGTCCTTCGGATGAGACGTAAAACTGAGGTCCTGACTCTCGGTGGTCATTAAAAATCCCAGGGCATTTCTCGGAAAGAGTAGGGGTGTTACCCCTGTCCCCCCGGTGTCCTGGCCAAATTTCCCATTGGCCCTTACCAATCATGGCCTCCTAATAATCCCCATCTATGGATTGGCTTCATTACTCTGCTCTCCTCCCCACTGATAGGTGATGTGGGGTGAGCATTCTGGCGCACTATGGCTTCCGTTGCATCATTAGTGGTGGTGGAGGGGAGTCCTCATTACCTGTAAAGTTCTTTTGAGTGGAGTGTCCAGAAAAGCACTATATAAGTGTAAGCAATTATTATTATTATACCACTTTTTGAAGACTACTGGAAACAAATATACATACAGTATAAATACAACCTACATCACAGTGTTTTTGTCATACAGATATGGAGTGAAGATTTTTAAAATTAAAGGGTGGCATAATTATGAAAATCTTCAAAAAAAGAGTACAAATTTGACTGGAGAAATTACAGAAGCATATTTTGTTTTGTGTAACATAGGCATTATCAACCAACTTAGCATTCTTTGACTTAACAAAGGCCCTTGGTTTTTTGAAGGGTGGAGCACTGTGGAAGATCCTCCTGAAGTATGAATGTCTTCAGAACTTCAGCTGAACCAACTTATTTGATACAGTAAATTGTGAATAAGCAACCTTCATCTGCTCAGTGATATGCAGTACCTCTATGACTGATTCACACTGATGTTTTTTGTTTTTCACACTGCTTATGCTGACTTAGGTTGTATAAGTTGTATGTTATTTAAGTTTTTTGTTGCTGATGTTCTGTATTTGTATTTGGTGTTTCCTAACATCTTTGTATTGGTGCATACATGCAAATAAACATTTCATTGCACTTGTGCATATTATAAATAAACTTAACTGAACTGCATGCAGTCATTCTTCGTAATGGATCAATTAGACAGGAATGAAACAAGAATATGTCATTGGCTTAACACTGAGAATATTTATGTGCAATGACCGTGCTGCGTAGTGTATGAAAAGATGTCTCCTGAGACAACACCTGCAGTGTGTAAACATAATGTACCTCAGTGGTCTTACCAGTTACGAATTTGGTACAAAGCATGTTAAAATTCAAGATGTTTGAGGAAGCTTAAAATGTTTTGGACACTACCAAATTCCAAACAAGCAACAAAAAAATCAAAAAGGGTTTCCAAAGAAGAACTAAAGTATCACAGTGCTTATGAGGAATGTAGCAGGTGGATGGGAGCACAAGGAAGTGTACAGATTTCTGATTTTAAACAAGGTAAAAAACAAATATAATTAAGAGTTAAAGGTTTGCTATATTTTTCTAGTTTTGTGCACTTATGTATTACTACTTGTTTTATGTAGCTAGCTTATAAATAAACTTTTGTTTGGAGACGGACTGTGCGTCATGTCACATCTCATTTGTGTTTTACTCAGAGCTAGACTTTACAGATGAACATGTCTGAGGCGCTTGCAAGATTTCTTTCAAGAGGTTGTCCAACTTGTCTGGCAAAACCTGAAACCTTTTTCAAAAAGCTTTAGGGGCTCAAGGTCAAAAGAACACCCAATGAGCTATTCTGGTATATTTTTTAAAGAAAGAGTAACAAACTGCACCTTTGTCAAATGGGGCCTCACTCACCATTTAGCTGGAGGGACTGGAGTGGATTCAGACTGCTGAGCCCCTTTGCCAGCCTTTAAAAGGAGTCTGTTTTATTTCACCCTTTGACCCTGGTTCCAGAGAGAGCCATGCAGGAAGAACAAAAAGATATGTGATACATCAAGAGAGTTCTAAACCTTCAGTATTGCAGGAGGACCATAAACTGCAGTGTGTGCAAGAATGAAGAAGGTTATTGTGTCAATGTTTTGCCATGGTCATTGTTACTGCAGTGGATAGATTCATTGTATGAATATCAAGTGAGAATTGCAAACATTTTCTCAAAAATACATTTCTCTTGAATCAATTTTATGATTCACAAACACTGAACAACATCCACAGGGAAAAAAAAAAATATAAATAATATGGATTTTTTATAAATCACAAAAGCAACACCCATTGAGGAAAATTATAATTAAAACAAGCAAGTGTTCTTTCTGTTGAGGAATGCTTATTTAATTTTTTTTATGTGAATTACTACTTCCAATTCCAATAGATTCTGTTTTTTTTGTATAGTGATGGAAAAAAGAAAGGCAACATTTTCTGGAATGAAAATACTATAGTTATAGCTTATGTACTTTCACAAAAAGTTGTCAATTTGTTTTATGCCCTCTGACAAGCAATACAGCTTGTCCAGTGAAGCATTGCAACTTCATCACACGAAAGTTGGTTAGCTGCACTTTTACTCGACAAGGTCCAGGTGGAACAATGCCTGATCAGGTCACCTTTAAAAAGGCCTTAATTCAAAGCTTAGGTGACTACAAGAAAAAGGCCACACTCAGTTTTCTGTACATTCCATAATGCCTCGAATGTCACCAGAAGGGAGAGGGCCCTTGACGTGCTGCAGGCAGGCATGTGATATGCCAGTGTTGCCAGACACTGTAGAGTAAGCCACTCTGCTGTGTCCCGACTGCAGAAAAGGTTTCAGCACACCAACAGCACACAGAGCAGGACCGACACATCAGACTGGTCCATCTGAGAGATTGTTTTAGATCTGCCACCCGTACTACTATTGAAGCTGCCGGCAGACACGATGCCCGCATCAGTGACAGGACAGTGAGGCTCCATGTTGCTGGTCTTAGAGCAAGACGACCTGTCAGAGGCCCTCTCCTCACACCTCCTAGACATCACACCCGACTGGCTTGGGCCAGACAGAGGCTGCGATGGACTCGTCAGCAGTGGGATCATGTCCACTTCATGGACGAGTCACACCTCAGCCTGTTCCACGCAGACGGGAGGTCCAGAGTGTGAAGAGGTGTTGCATTTCTTTTTTTTCATTAGTATATGTTGTGTTAAGTAGAATATTAGAAATTTGCAATCTCCTTCTGTGGTAAAGGTATACAAAGGATAGATTTCAGATCACCATCATGGCTAAACTGATTATAAAATGCCTTGCTTTCCACTATATTCTCATGTGAGACATGGTTTATGTCACATACTTAAAACAATACTTAAAACAAAGAAATTACCTGAATGCCTTTCAAAGTGTTCACTGGTATACTAACAAGAAATGATATATGAATAGTATTGGAAGAATAAATAAGTATGAACAGTTCACAATAACAAGTGGAAGGGAAGGAAATCGGGGCTATATCTGTTGTGAACTGAGCTTATTTTCCATAACTGTTTTACTTTCTAAAATGTAATCTGTTATTGATTTTGATACTGGAGTTTGTTCTCTCTCCAAGCCTCACTGCATGGTATTTGCAAACTTTTCAATACTGTAGCATTATATGTACTGTATTTATCTAGGCTTTCAGCACTTTGTTGTTCTTAAATGTCCCATTCCTTTTTTAAGGTTAAGTGCTGGTTTCTAATTTTTGGAGTACAAAAAAGTCCAAAAGTGTACAAATGGTCTATTAATGGAATATCATTCTTGTCAGTTAATATTGTATACTTACATAAAAAAGGAGTGATTATTTAAAACTAGCATTGTGTCAAGCTACTGCAATTACACAGTAATTTCACAATCAATTAGGATTGGAAGCAACAACACTTCCCACATTTTTCAATATCTTCTCCTGATAGATATTTCCATTTTTAAAACTATAATTTAGTTGTGTTTTTTATCTATCTAAATTCTGAGAGAACTCTACAACTGGATTCATGTCTGTTGCTGCCTTTGTGGTTAACAAAGCCAAACCTCTCTATAAGAAACACAAGTAACTATAGAAAAAAGTATTCTTTAAAAATAGAAGTACAGTAGGTGATTCTGAGAGAGCTGATCATCCAATTCAGGGTCCTGGGGGAACCAGAATGTGTCCTGGCAAGCAAAAGGCACAAGGCAAGGTGCTCTCTGAACAGGATAGCAGTCCATTGCAGGGCACACACAGACACAGACACATGTACACTCACACCAGGGCCAATTTTTCCACAAGCCATTTAACCTATCAGCATGTTGTTCGACCGTCAGAGGAAACTGCAGCACCTGGAGGAAACCCATGTGAATACAGAAAAAACATACAAACTCCACACAGAGTACTCCAGGAATTGATCCCAGGGCCCCAGTAATGTGAGGCAGCAACGCTAACCACTGTGGCTCCATGCTGCACATGCCACCGTTCATTCATTAACACACTAAAATGCAAACATTAAATTGGATTTGTAAATTATCCACTAAGTACACTTCACAGGTAGGAAAAGCTATTTAATTTTTCAATTTAGTTCACTTGCATGTGTATGCTCTTCTGCCATCGCTTCTATAGAAAACATATGCACTCAAAATAAAATAAAATGCTGTTGCTACATCCTTAAGCCAACATCTCACCAGACAAAAACAAATGTGGATTGCCATCTGTTTTGTATTGCTGGAGGTGACTTTGGCATTTTTAAAATGTGTCTGTAATCACAAGTGGGCACTTCTGGCTTCCATCTAGTACTGTACCTCTCAGGTGAAATCCAGACTTTTGTGATTTATGGTGTGTGCCGCACTGTGAGACAAATCAATGGGGAAGCTATTTTGTGTATTACATAAAAAGTCCAACAACACAACCATTCAGATTGAGAAGTGAGAAATTGTATTAAACTTTTGAATTAAGTAACTTTCCGAAGGCGAGATTCTATAATGAATCAAATTGATACTCTGTATCAAAGTAGAAATAAATGAATGAAATTAAGAATTTATGAAGAAATTAATGAAATGAAGAAATAAATTCTTGAAATGAAGAAAGACCTTTGTTTAAAGCTGACAGATTGCATTGGGAAATATAACACATTATGAAAAGGCATATAAAAGCTGATTCATAGGATTTCTAAGAACTTAATTTTCTAAAGATCACAAAAGCTGTTATGATATTCAGTTCTAGCTGACATTGTTTGAACAAGAGTTGTGAATTATCAGTGGAGTATGAATATTGAGTATAAAACCTTTCAGAATATTTTCTAATCAAAGCATGCTTAAATCAATAAATAACACCCTCCCGTTGGTTAAACTGATTCAAAATGCACACAAACAAATCAAACTTAATTAGATCTCTGTAAATATTTTAAAGCTTCATGAGAAGTTTATCTATAGACTTGTTCTTCAGGTAGGTACAGTGTTCAGAAATATCATCAATTACTTTTTCATCAATTACTATCCGGCTTTAGAAATACAAGCTCCATCCATCCATTTTCTAACCAGTTTATCCAATACAGGGTTGCAGGGGAGCCAAGCAAGGCGTGCAAGGAGCTGTACACCCTGGACAGGATGCCAGTCCATCAAAAGGCACACACAGTCACAAACACACAGATAGCCCCCCAGGTCTGGAATTGAACCTTGGGCCCCAATTAGTAATAGATTTGGGGCAGTAATGGTATCCAAAGCCACCATACTACCTTCAGAATTGCACCATCACTAATTAAAGATATAACTATGGGAATTACAATTGTAACTGTATTATAATCAAAACTTTCTTTTAAATAACCAAAAATATTTATTTATAACAATTCAATGTTTTTAAGATGCAATGGTTTGTGAAGAATAAAAACAATAATAACTAAGAATAAATGTATGATATCCAAAGACATGCCGGTTACATTAATGGCCACATCTAAATTGTCCTTGTGTGTTCTGCAATGGATTGAACCGTGTTCAGATTCTGGAATCCTGAGACCCAGGAATGAAGAGGTATCTTAAAATTATTTTCCCTGCAAATGTAATGTATGAATCCAGTGGTCCACATGTAAATTATATGTTTTTATACAAGATATTTGCTTCTTGATTTGGTTTGAAATACAAATTTAGATACATGTTCATACAACCTTGCTGTTTGATCTATATTAAAAGAAAAATCTAAACAAGCATAGAAAAATTAAACAGTGACAGCTATGGTTAATACAACACAGGGGGTACCTCTTATTGTTCCTCAGCTGTGTCACACAGTCCTTGACCTTGGCAACAGTAACCAAGCTTCAGCACTCAGTCAAGGGTATGGGGGTTGGGAACTTGGCTTGGGTGCTCAATAATCCAAAACAGGCTTTAAAACTGGGGTCATGAGGTTAGCATTAAGGCTGCAGAGTATTTATGAGTGACCTTCTAAAAAAAAAACTTGAGCCCTGACTGAACTGAATGTCTGAGTAGAGCAGGGTCTCAGACCTGTTTCTCAGAGATAACAACATTGTATAAAAATGCATCCATCACTGTACCTCTAAACTTTAAAGTGTTTGCCTTTGTGCATGTAACACATATGTCTATTAGATGACATGGGTAAAATACAGAATGGGCCCAGTACCACTCTATTGCTTATTCAATACAGTTAAGATCTCTACAGAGATATTAGTTCATCAATCTTTGAATGTGGTCACAAACAGTCCCTTCACCAAACTGCATATTTCTAATTTAAAACAACAGTCTTTATGGTAGTATGGAGAATGTTCATTGTTCATTTAATGTTCATTTGTAGTGGTAGTATAAATGTACTGAACGGTATGGAGACTGAATAATTTGACTTATTACTTGTAGTTGTCAAGGAAAAGCTTTTATATAATTCAACATGAAACTTTATCTTTTGGAAGCCACATAAAATTCAAGAAATATTATACAAAAAGTGTTTTACCATCTAGAAATCAACAATCACAAATTAAAAAAGCAGAATTAAATAGATTGGTATTGTAAACATAAAGGCAAACTTCTATGCTACAGTCCACTTTATATACAGTATGTAAATCAACAAACTAAGAAAAATAAGAATGTCGTTGATTGAAAAATTAATACAAAACAGATTTGGAAAATATGCTTATTAAGACTAAAGAAGGACTACTGGAACTAAGGCTAGTTTGTGCACCAGTATTGGAAGAGTAGTTAGGTTTCTGAACTAAGAATTGAAAGGAGATGGATTCAACTCCATTTGGCCATGCGAGGGCAGTTTCTGTTGTACAGAAGTAGTTACATTACTTCTGTTGAAGTAGTTACATTACTCTTCCTTACTAAATAAAATAATTATTTGATTACATTACTAATAATTTTGAATATCAAATAAATGCTTTTCTGTAATTTTGATTAATTCATTCATGTCAGATCATAGTATCCTTGAATCATTTGACTGTTGCATAGGCACTAAATCATCTTATTAATGACAGTGGATTTATGACAGTTAATGAGGTAATTTAAGCTGTTGAATGTCAAACTGAATGCTGAATAACAAGAAAGACAAATCAAAGAAAAAAAAACATGTTCTACTTATCAACAACATAATATCGTTGTGGCGTCCTTATTTTAGAGAAACACATCATATGGATTCATCAGCCTTGGAAGCAAAATATTTTTAGTGTTGAATCAAAATTTTGTAAGTCACTCTGATGGATGTCAGTTAGTATGGTGCAGTCTAGCAGAACAATACTTATATGGTTGTTTACAACACAGAAATTGATATAAAAGTCCAAGTGCTCTGACCTGGAAAGGAGTGTCGTTGCTACAAAGCTCCCCTTGTAGACTTTGATAGCATCTTGCCTGTAGGTGCTACATTTATCAAGTCCTTACTTACTGTCTCTCCTGCAAGATCATTCTCAGATGACAACATTCCAACAGGTCCATAGATTTTCTCATAATGCTCATGTATCAAAAGCTTTCTTAAAACAATATTACAGTTATGCCAAGGATGTCATACTTTCCTACTTCAGTCCCAAATAACATCTTTATTCAAGATTCTTTTGGTGCTATATATAGCTCCTAAATGTCCCTACCAATCACTTTTGATTAGTTTGAGCAAATACTAGGTAGACCATGGCACTTCTTTTAAATTCAGTAGATGAATTCAATAGTCACCTGATGGTCTTAAACAACAAAGACTTCAAATATTATATTGTTAGAAAATTCTTTAAGAATCTATAAACCATGGGTTACCCCTGGCTAATAACATTTCTAGGTGGAAAGCAAGTGGGTGTTTGCTGAGATGTAAGGGTCCTAGATCCAGTGATCAAAGCAATTTTAAAGTTACCTTTGGTCACATTAGTAAATTACGTTCTGGGTTTCTGTCTATGAGAAAAATGATAAAGTGCCAATCAAGAGACCAGGGACAGAGAATAAAACAGGCAAACAGAGGAAATGGGAGGGAGAAGGGACAGGAGAAAAGGGGAAGAAGCAGAGAAAGTGAGGGGTCTATGTCCAGATCATCCAGAAAGACCAAATAGGAGTTTAATAGTTGAACCTTGTTAAAAGAGTCTGCTATTCTGTGGTGTTTAGGACACCCTGATTTCCTGTGTAAAGAATTCCTCTGTTATAAATGACCTCTCTTAGTGGTGCGATTTTTAGAGTAAGGAGATAGTATCTGGATCAATACATAGTATCTGGGTTTACAGAAAGAGATTTAACTGCACTCTGTATTCTGCTTAGTTTAGAAGGGTGCTTTATCTCTTATTTTTATGTGTGTGACTTTCTACAACATAGTGTGCTCTGTAACTACACTGGGATATCGGTTTGTCTTAAAAGAGCAGTACATGAAATACAAAAAGATCAGACTGCAGAACTAATTTTTCTTCTCTGGATGTTCACAAATGAAAGGGAGCCATATTCTAAACAAGGCATCACTAACCAAGGAGCAATGATTTTAGCTTAAGGATGAACAATTTAAGAAATTAGAACTTCTTCAAGTACATAAGACAGCAAATGCCTGTTATGAAGAGGACGGTTCTGTTACATGCAATGTTCAGATGTGTTGGGTAAAATCTGGTTTTAGGACTAATGAAAAAACTGTCACAGTCCAATCTTCTTAAGATGACAATGATTAATGATGATGCCTTCCTTTCTTTCCCTGTCTTGGTCATTGTTTTTTCCTGTTCCTCTCTTGTGCTTACTGACTTTTTCTATTTATCATGCCTCAAGGTCTATTCTGTTCTATAAACCATTCCCTTGGAGGCTGGAATAATGACCTTACTAGGAATGGTCCGGTCACTGTTGTATTGATGTTCTGATATGGGTGACCCAATGATCGAACTGTGAATTACTTTAAGCAAAGTTAACTATTGGTATCACGCCTTTAAAGATCTGTATCTTTAGCTAAATTTACGTGCATCAATGACCAATGGAGTTGTGTAAATACAACAAAAAAATACTTATTTTATAAGTATAAATACTTATGAGTAAGTATTTTTTGTAAATACTTATGGTGTATTTACCTTAGCTGGGAACTACAAATGTTTAATTGAAAAGTATTCACATTGAAAAGTATTCTGGCTCAGCAACTAAACCTAGAGAATTCAAGAGTCTATAAAGGTAAGATATTCTTAAAACTACAATATACTACAATATGTTATGGTCAATATTTCAACACTGAAAAATGTAATTAAAAAAATGTGAATGTGAAGAAGTAGTTTTTATGGCAGACTTTAACTTTCTCCATATAGGGAAGAACCTATAGAAATATCAGCAGGAGAAACAGAAATGGTATAATACTGTAGTTAATGATTGCTTTCTTAACTAGTCTATCACAATAGGGACTGTGTTCATAATATGATATGTTTTCCAGTATTTTTAAAACTTGACTAAATGAGTCCAAAGTGAAAGTTTGCCATTTCCAGAAAGCAGACTTAATAGGAATGAAACAAAGCATATGAGACTTGGAATAGGAAAAGATGAATATGGAATAGGAAAGTTCTAGACAATTATAAGGAAATAACTGATTTACTAAATGAGTATTTACTAAATGAGTTGCTCAGTTTCCGTAGTGTAGTGGATATCACGTTGCTTAACACGCGAAAGGTCCTCGGTTCGAAACAAGTTAAACTTTGGGGCGGAGCGGTGGCTTTGTGGCTAAGGATCTGCACCTGGGACTGGAAGGTTGCTGGTTCAAATCCCGCAGCTGGCAGAGGAATCCTACTCCATTGGGCCCCTGAGCAAGGCCCTTAACCCCAACTGCTCCAGTGGTGCCATACAATGGCAGACCCTGTGCTCTGACCCCAGGCTCTCTCCCTATCTGTGTCTCATGGAGAGCAAGCTGGGGTATGTGAAAAGATAATTCCTAATGCAAGAAACTGTAATGGGTTAACAAAGTGATATTATTATTTCACTCTCTTTCAATATTCCTCAGGCAATGGTAGGACAAACAATTAGTATAGAAGATGCGGAAGTGTTTTTGAGTACTCAAAACACATTCCACAAAAGTAAATCCTCAGGGCCCAGTGGTATCTTAACAATGTGTATTTATTGATCAATAGGTATGTCTATTACATGTAAGACCTAGATTAGAGTATTACCAACATAGAAATCATAACGACAGCTATAAATGAAAGGAGGCCATTCATCCCATCTAGTCCATTTGGTGGTAAAAACTAGTACTGTAGGTATCAGATACTAGGGAACAGTCGACATGGATTTAGAAAAGGTACTTTTTACCATGTCACAACTTTGTTAGTTCTTTGATCAAGCAAAAACAATGCTTGTGTACACAGATGCATACAGAATTGTACAAGGACCAGTATTCTTAATGTATGTTAATGTTCTTGATTCTGGTATAGCATGTAAAGGAATCAGAACTGCAGGCTATACCAAAATAGGAGGACTCGCAAACATTGTAGAAGCAGCAAATGAAATGCAACAAGATCTGGATTAAATTCAAGAGTGAGCAAACAACTAGAATGTTTAATGTAGACAAGTGCAGGGCTTTGCATGCAGGTAGAAAAAGCTATAAGTACTGTACAACACGAGAAATATTGAAATAGAAGATGCTATATGGAATGTTGAATCATCATTTCAAGTGTTCAAAAAGGCAAACAGTGTTAAAATATGTAGTTAAGAAAGATAAGAATTTAAATCAAGGGATTTATGTCATGATTGCTTTAGAAAGGCCTCATCTAGAATTTCATCATAAAAGATATAACTGCTCTGATGAAGATGCATTCACAGACTTAAAGGTATGTGCTACCCTGACAGGAGAGAAGAACTGAACCTTTTTAGTTGTGATGGAGTGGATACAAGTATTTGAAATCTTTAAGGGCATTGACAGTCTCCAGAATGAGCAATGAAACAATAAGCAGAGGACACTATGTGGAAGTGCTTTTAAAACCGAGAACAGGGGCCACTACTTTACCTGCAGGGTTCTGGGAGTATGGAACAAGCATCCCATCCATGTGGTTGAAGCCTACTGTATATCCTGGCATCTTTCAAGAAATGGCAGGATGAGATCCTTGGATAACTCACAGTAGTTACTAACTACCAATTATCTAGATAGGAAAAAGGGTCTCCTCATCTTATGCTCTAAAGGTAAAACTTCAAACATTTATCTGCTGAGAACATAAGCATTGTGATGCAATGTTATTTGATATTTGGATATTGAGATTACTTAAATTTTCACGGAAGGTCATATTTGCAATAAGGTGGTTTTTTTTTGTTCAGAATTACCCCGATTTTAATTGCTGTATTTTGCATGGATTTCTATCCATTTTAAAGACATACACTCCTTATGTGCCTTTAAAGGGAGAAATATATGCATTATTCATATCATGCTATTAAAGGTGCTCATTAAATTTTACATGGCAAATAAAAAGGACAGGCATATATTAAGTGTGTTTCATAGGTCACAGATCTCATTGTGTATTGACAGAGAATAAATTGTTTGAGCATCACTGATTTAGAGAAACCTTTTTGATTTTAAGATTTCCAGTAATTTCCTTTTCATTCACTCTTGACTTATATTTCAGTATATAAGCCATGCATAAACACTTATTACAATAAAGAACACCATCTCTTCATGTAGCTTATAGTATTTTTACTGTACCTCTATCCGTGTTTTCCAAAAATCGCATGACTTATTTAGATTAAAATAGTAAAGACCTCCTTGTTGTAATCATTGTTTTTATTTTCATTTACACTAAATGTATGTTGTAACTGGACATAGTGGTAACTGTTATCCCCCTATACACCCACAAATTGGTTTTGTTTTTTGGACTCCAACCCCTTTGGGCTCCAGTTCCCAAAACATGGTTGTGACCACCCAGAGACCACACATTCCGTTTTGTTGCTCCAAAGGCAGGGAAAAAATCTCCTAGGCTACATTAGATTTTGAAATTCCAGTTTTTAATTCGATATAATTTGTTGTATTAATCTAGGTATACTGTAAATGTCTGTTGTCTTTTATTGTAAATCAATGTACTGTATCATGAATATACTTTATAAATATGTATTATATTTCCGTTTTTAATGAGAAAAAATATTAATCACCAACTGTTACGTCCCAGTGTGTGGTCCATGTGTGTTTTGTTGCTATGTTCCACACTTCCTGACCTTGATTGTTCTCCCTCCCCCATTGGTCCATTATTACATCATTGTTTCCCTGTGATGTCATCATTAATCAGCTTCTCAGCCAATCAGAAGGCAGTTTATTTAGTATATAAGTTGGAGGTTTTCTGAATGAAGGGGCCTTTCGTTTGACTTCAGTCTCGCTTCTGCTTCCGCTTCGTCTGTATGTTTTCGGATAGCTTTGGCTTTGTTGGTTTGTGTTCGTCTTGTACTTTAGTTTGTTTGTGTGTTTATCCTTGTTTAGCCATTACCTTGCCCAGACATATTGTATCAACCTCTTTGTTCTTTTGTACTCTGTTACTTGTGTCTACTCTTGTTTTCCCTTATTGGTATTCGTAGTTCACTTGTGTATTTTTGTGAACCTTTGTGTATAGGGTTAGTTTAGGTTGTTGGGTACATTCTGCACACATAGTTGATCTCTGTAACACTAGTTTAGTATGGGTGAGTGCTGTTTGTCTTGTATAGTTTTGGATAGTCAGTGGAGGTTAGCTAGGGTGTTGAAAACACCGAAGACTGTGTGTTTCTGGTTTTCTTTTGTAGTCAGGTTAGCTTTCCCTCACTTTCTTAGCCAGCTCCATTTTGTTTGTTATTTTCTTTTCTTTGGCACCACTCTAGTTCTTTACCCCTGTGTGTTATTGTGTCCTATTACGTACCAGTCACTTATTCACCTTAAAATAACTCCTTTTTCTGCTTACACTTGTTATTACGCTTCCTAAGTCCCTCACCAGAACCCACCTGCATCCAAAAACTATCCTATATGTTACACCCCTTTATCCCTAGACACTTGGGGTTGTAACACCAACCATATAACATGCAGTTATATTTATATATTACAGATTTTCCAAGCTAGAAATTATACTGCTTTGTAAGATTTTTTTTATATTTTTTGTTCTTCTGATGATGTGTGTAGTTTACTGTAAAAGAATGTGGATGTCCTTGACTTTGACTCTACTGAAATAGTTTAAGTTGATGGAAGCAGGAATACAAACAGAAAACACCTTTATAGATAGAGGCCAGAAATCATTTCGAAGACTTCCCTAAATAATTTTTATTTCTGCTGTACTTATTTTCGTTGAGTATTTTCTGATTTTTGTCCTGACCATTTCAAATCCATAAAATTATTGGCTGTCTATAAAAATATACTAACAATAACTCCAAACTACAGTCCAGACAACATTAGGTTAGAATGCGTATTGTATTAAAAATGAAAAGTCATATTTACAGTCACATGCATTTGCAAGTGATTTTAGGGATATGCAAATATTATCTTAATCTTGTGTCTTCACTGTACAAACGTTCTGTACACACACTTGTACTTCATATACAGCAGATGTATTTTGCTTTAGTTACATAAAACCTAAGAATTAAAAAAGTAAAAACTCCAAATTATACAATGAATAGAGCAAAAGAAACGAATGCCTTCTTCAGGTTTGAACTCCCACCTTTCTTTGATCTGTTTTTCAGTGTGAAATCAACCTTTACGTGTTCTTTACTTAATTTAATATACACTTGCTTCATGTGTTTATTAATTTGCCACAATTTATCCTCCATAAACTGTGCACTTGTCCCATAAGACATTAGGAAACCAGGAGGAATGCCCTTTGTGAAGAGCCAGAAAAAAATGGGTCTCTGAAGCAACCTTGGAGAGGCCTTCATCTGGCAGGGGAGTGAAAAGGACTGATGATGATATCTTACACAAAGATGTCTGACCCACATTGTTATACACATAGAGGGCCGAGCAAGCCTAATGAAATTGACAATAAGATTTTCCTAATAAATCATATAGATTTATTTCCAAAGGCACCAAGTAAAGGAACTTTCACCTTGGTGCCCTGTATAAATTCATCTGTATAAATATATCTCCTATTTTGTCTTTAAATCCTCCAGAGCAGAATTTAAGAGAACAAAATAGCCCCTTTGGAAGTTAGGAAATACTGGTATATGTGGAAAAAAGATTAATTAAATCTGTTCACCTATTATGAGGCAACCAAACTGCTTAGTTAGAAAATATAGGAAACCAAATCAATTTGCTGCATCTAATGCAAACAGAAATCACTGTATGTTACTCTGATATCTCTGCAACTTGAAAATATTATAATAATTACATGACCGATAACATCATATTTTGATTTTGATCAAATGACAGGAATGATCAGAATTTTTTTAATTCACCATGACGTAAAGACAGTAGAATTTATATGTTAACAGTACTGAAATAACATTGTGTCCTATTTATGTTTAATGGCTTTTGCATATGCTACGAGATTACTTTGGTACCAAAAGACATTTTGCATCTCCTGTTTAAGCTTAACATTAAATATCTGAACCTTTAATCTTAGTTAATTATCTTAAGTGTTTTTTTTTAACAACAAACAGTACACCCTTGTTTTAATGAACTAATAAGGTGGTACGGGCATTCAATGTTGCCAAATCTCTGTTAAATCATGGATGACTTTTGTACAGACCAAAACCATAATATAATATATAATATATAATATATAATATATAATATATAATATATAATATATAATATATAATATATAATATATAATATATAATATATAATATATAATATATAACATGCTTACTGGACCTTTTACCTTTATTAACAATTGAAATCATCACAGTCAATGAAAATAAACAAGCTCTTTATTTTATGTGTCATAAATATACTTTATTGTAAGCAAATGTATAAATATACAGTATAAGCAATATATTTTTATGATGAGCAATTCACCTGCCCATGTAGGGCACAATTCATATTCTGGAATTACAGACTTGTGGAATATTTATTTTTACTTTGATTTTATTTTTCTGCACATTTCATCGTTATCGCAGGGAAACTGGTATTTCTGATTTTACAGACACAATTCCTCTCAAGCAGATTTTGCCCATTAAATCCAAAGTCTGTTAAAGCGAAGTCTGTTTAACCAAGGGTTTACTGAATTATGTTTTAAAAAGTATGCAAGAGTGTGGTAGAAAAAACATGCACTTTGTAAATAAAAATTGACTAATGCCTTATGATCTCATGTGGGTCGAGACAACTGGCCATTGCTATAAAAAGTTTTTTTAATTTCAAATTTACAGATTGTTTACTTCTGGTATATTTCATTTGATTAACTTTATTAAGTTAATTTTATTTTGTTAATGCTAAAACATGATTGGAAGTGACATCCCATTTTAATGTGCCTGCAAGGCTTTCCACCTGTTTTGCCTAATTTGCTAATGAGTATTGTGTAAAAAAGCAATTGACTGCGACTCTAACATTTCTCAATTAAAGTACCAAGAAAGGGTACAGGTATGTTAGCTTTTATCTAAGCAATCCAGACATTCTAACATTCATAACATTCTAATAATATCTCCTTTCCTCTGTCACAGTGGTGTGATTCATGATATTAGAATCTCAATCAACATTATGTTACTGACTGACTTGGTTGCTTCTGCTGTGAAAATCTTAACTGAAGAAATGCTCTGTCATGGACATGTATCAATCGTTACAAAAACAGGGTTTAGCAAACTTTTACATTTTAACTTAATGTGATATTTTGAAACATTTGGGCAGGAAAATGTCAGTTTATGTAGAACCCTTAAAATGGTGATTAATTACAACAAAAAATACCGAAAAAATAGATAGTTTGCAAAATTGCATTCTTATACTGTAAACTATAGATTGTTTTCTTTTGTCTGCCATATGTACATGATCCATGTCCCTCTAAAAAAACCACAGTATATAAAGTTATTAGTATTGTATGGATAACTGAAAGTTTAGTTTGAAATTCAGTTTCCCTCACAAAGTAGAAGATAACATTCAGACAGTTAATTGTTGGTTGATATGAGAATTACAAACCTATGGGTCATAAGTTTGAAATAAAATATCCCACGTTTATTGAGAACTGTTGAAAAATAGTGGCAGTAAGATACTACTGTCATAATGCCAGCACTGCTATTCACATCACCTCTGTGCCTCCTTTTTAAGAAATTAAACACATAAATTTACTGTAAACAAACTTTTTTTTTAGAAAAGAAGTATTTTATATGACAGGGTGCGCATGATCTCATGCCAGAAACAACTTAAGGTTATCTTATATGCTAATCACACAGCAAGACACCCTGTCAGACAGCAACAGTAACACAAAAAATATGAACAAAAAGAAAAAAGTCCATGTTATATCGCCAAGAATACTATGAATACTAGACTAATAGTATTAGTAGAAACAGTAATAGTAGAGTAATAATATAGGTTATTATTGTTGTCCTCTCATTTTTTAAAGTACAATTGCATCTTACAAATTCTGCTTATAGTCTTTCAGCTACAGAAAATATCATAATGGCTTTACCCATGAGTGCAAAAACTCTCAATCACAAATGTGAGTCAGTCTGTTTTCACACACATTTAAAACCATAATGTACTGGAGGAGGGGATGTCTCAGTTTGCTGGGCAGCAGTGCATCCCCTGAATAAGGTACCCCCATGAAAGTTTCAGGGGAAAACAGTTGTTGACTTTCCACTGGTCAGGACAAGAGGAGGCTGTGCAAAGTTTGGTTGCACTGGCTCTCACGGGGTCTGAAGATGTAAATGAACAGACAAATGCTTTACTTGCGATATTAGTACATGAAAACATTTGCTGGCTGATACATAGTGTGATGGGCAGTGTGGTAGCACAGTAGTTAGCATTGTTATCATGCAGCACTGGAGCCCTGGTTTTAATTCCTTGGGAGCTATCTGCATGGGTTTCCTTCAGCTGGTCAAGTTTCCTCCCAATGTCTAAAGACATGCTAGTCAGTCAGTTGGCTTCTAGGAAATTGACCTTGACTTGAGTGTGTTTATATCTATGTTTGTGTGTGTGACCTGCGATGGATGACTTACCATCCAGGGTGTATCCTGCTTTGGTTCCATTGCTTGCTGGGACAGGCTATGGCTCCCCTGCTATCCAGTATTGGACAAAGTGGTAAGCTAATTGATGGATGCATACAGTGCAACATCTTTGGATTCTGGTCACAGTATCTGCAAATGTAAAAGGATGTGAACTACTCTTAGTCTAGTGTAATTTCTAAGAACGATTTTCAAAATATATCCAACAATCTGTCACAGCATCTAGCTAGGAATAATCAAAACAAAAATAAAAAACACTCCTATCAGAAGATTAACAAAATGTTCTTCTTGCAATCCCAGCAAACCTGCTAGGTGATTGACTCCCTCTTCCAATTACTTCTCTATTAGTATTTGTTTTCTTAAATTCAATATTCAAGTTTTTCTTTTTCTCCTTGAAGCTGTAGCAACCCAGCCATTTGATCACTATAACAGACACACTACTCTGGTTTGCCACAACTTTATATACATGTACAATGACCACAAGTCATTGTTGACACCACCGGTAGAAAGGTAACTCAGAAACCTTACAATTGAACCTAATCATCCTTTGGCCAACTGGTAAATGTAGTTTTTGCCTTCCTGATGGGCTTTTTGCACCACGTAAATAAAATGGTGTAAGTTACAGGTGGTAAAGATTTTTGCCATATCATTAACCCATAATAGATTCCCTCTATAACGGTACCTCATATTATTTCACAATACATACTAATAAAGCAGTAAGACAGAGAAATAATGATAGACACAGACAAGGCATGCTCTGTGACATCTGTGGTAAACTGTATGGTTAAAAATAGAGTAGTGGCAAATGTTTGCTTTGAATGATCTATAAGTGTTGGTGGTCCTGTCGGTATTTTGACACTACTGAGGATTGTGACAAAAACATCAAGTTAAATGCTCATGCCGTCATTTGACTGGAATGCAACCTCAAAACATAAGAAGAACTTTGAGACTGTTCTTTCACTATTATACAGCCTTTCAGTAAACCTTGTCACACTACATTTCAGTCTGTCAATGAATTGGATTAATTGTGCACCAACATTTAATGAAGCTCAGTTTGTATTATCAGTCTTGGTTTTGAAGTACTGAAAAATCATCATCCTATTTTCAATTAGCATTTTCTAGCTTAATGTCTGGAATGCACAGTAGCAGTTCAGTTATAATCTTATCTGCTATCTAATGACCTCTTTGAACCTTTGCAGTCAGAGTCTAGACAAAGATACAATACTGTGACAGCCCTTTGCTAAGGTAATGATTTTCTGATGGCTTCTGACTCAGGGTCACTTAATATTTCTTTCCTTCTGGGTGTAAGTGCAGCTTTTGATTCTGTCAATCACAGCATTCTATTAGATTGCTTGGTAAATTATCAGGGGATCACTGGTACTTCCCTTTGTTGGTTTGGGTCCTATTTATTTATCAGGAGCAAATTCATATACTGTATCTTGGTTATTTTAAATCTAAAGTGATTCACTTACTCAGTGACTTTCACAGTGTTTAACCCTGGGGAATCTACTATAAAGTAACGTCTGTATACTGTATGTTGCCTTTTAAGATTATTCACTGTAAATGTCTGCATTTTAAATGAGCCTGATAATGAGATGATTATGCAACATATCTTTCTTAAATATATTCAACTGATGCTGAAATATTAATGGTTCACCTTGATAAAATAAAGGCCACTTTAACACCCTACAATGGGGTGTCATCCACAGAACAAAATTAACTTCAATATAAATAAAATTCAGTAGGTTATGGGAGAGTCTCCAACAACCACTATCTTTTTTAAGGAGTATTGTCATCATTTGTCAATGTTTAAGAGCTTTGTGACAACTGTGCTGTCTTGACTGTCCAGGAGTGCAGAAAACCATTTTTGTTGCAATGTTGTGAGGGATTGCCTAGACAGGTTTCTGTATCTTATTTTCTTTAATAACCTGAGACCAATTCCTCTTTAATGATTTAGAGTGCATACTGTACGTCATTGATGCTCTTTCTGTTCCAGTAGCTTCCACTTCAGTGCATTCACTGTTTAAAAGAGGAACTAAATTCGATGGCAGTTTTCTCTGATGTACTGTAGTCTTCCTGGATGCTCTACATATTACACAGGTAATTCAAGTAGGTAGCTGTGTCAGCATGTGTAGGCTGCAAAGGAACAAGTTAAGGTTTATTTCATGCTAAAAACAGAAAAAAGAAACTTCCTTTGGTGGGCTTTCTTCGGGTGTCACAGCCAAAACGGATATTACACAGGTTGAGGAACGGGCAGCCATTCTGTAAACACTGACTGTTGGTTGAATGCTAAATGATTAAGTTTTGTTTAATGTTCAAGTCAGCACCAATCTTGTGAAATGACATGATCCATTCCTGTGCCTTTGGTAAATGAAAAAAAGAAACAACATGCATTTTGAGTACTTAAACCAGTCAAGGAGGAAACAGGTGAGGGATGTGAGGCCATAGTTCTATAGAGTCAATGGTTGGGAGAAAATGTACAACAGTCAACAATATCCCTAGCAGTCCACAAAGCCTGTCTACAGTGTAGAGTGGAAAATCTATCTTATGTTTGGCATGGAGTTTGCAACAAATGGATGGATGGATGTTTGCCCGTTATGCATTCCAGCTTGTAGGGGCAGCAACATCCTTATGCTGTTACCGTAACATTAGTTGTTTACAGGACAGGGTTTGTTAGGCTTGTGCCTAACCTCCACCATGGAGGACCTGGTGCCTGACGTGGGACATGCAACCACTACCCTGTGATTATGAGTCTCATGCTCGACCAACAGAGGGTGTATCCTGGGGTTGCTTTTCATCAGCAAAGACTGGAAACTTTCTTGGGACTGAAGGAAAATGGAGGGGCAAGTACTAGGGGAAAGCCTGTTTCATTCTTGTAAACAATCAAAACTGGGGCAGCAATTCACCATTTGGCAAGACAAAGATACAAAGCACGAGGCCATAGCTACACTGGAGTAGCTTAAGAATACGAACATTAATGTTCTTGAGAGTAAACATCTTACTTGAATCTTATTGAAAAATTGTAGTAAGACTTGAGAACTGCTGTCCATAAGTGATCCCAAAGCAAAAACAAAGAACAAGAGGTACGTATCTCTGCTCTCATTCTAAAATGGCTTGATAAGATCTTTGGTTCACTTAAATAATAACCATCTATGACCTAGATAAGCAGAATGGCCTCTTCTAATTTGCAATCTTTCTTATGTTCTTACGCTCTTAACTTGAGAGTGTTATGACGTGGTGAGCAGATGAAGAAAGCCATGTCTTGCTGACAGGCTGAAGAAGCGAATAGCTAGAACCCAGTAAAGACTCAGAGACAGATGAGAACTGAAGTAAGTTGCTGAAGCATGTTGGAAAGATGAGGCTGACAGAGATTCCCGAAGCAGGATAGAGAGTGGTAACAGATGGAACTGATCCATTATAGTTGGCAAGTACAGCTATCAAGGCTAATCCAGGCAGGGTGCAAACAGGCAAGGGCTGGCCTGAGATAGACAGAGAATCTCTCAAGAAGCATTCAGGCTGAGTGTCCTTCTGAGACTTGGGCTAGTTATGTTGAGAGCGCTGCCTAGGTTGGGAGTCTATAAAATGACAGAGCACCAGGTTAGTAGAACTTTAAGGTTAATATATCTTGGGCTTGATGGAATTAGCACTTGTAAAATGGGGCCTGGGACAATTGGCCTGAGAAAGTCTGCACAATCCTAGAGAGGAGGGGTGGGAGGCGGGAGCAGAAACTAAAATTATCCTGAAGCTAGGATCACACCTTTCCCTTTCTCTCAACGACAGACTAATTTTCATCTAAATTCTCTCTATTCATTGTTGGTTTCATTTCACACCTCTCTTCACCTATCCTGACTTTACACTTCCTGATTGGTCACTCTTCCTGTCCCCTGCTCCAGCCTCTCGCTCCTCCTCTCTCTCGGCTTTTGTTCTCCCGCTACATTACTTTTGCTTACTGCCCTGTATTTCTCACACCTGAAGAAGGCTCCACGGCCGAAAAAAGTTATGTTTTTTTTCTTCTCTTTTCAGCATGGAATAGACCTATTACATATTCACATTTTTCTCTTTATTTTTTGCTGACATTTACTGTAACCTATTCTACCCTTAAAAAACTTCCTTTTCAGCACTCAAATTAGTTTTTGAATAAGATATTAAGTAAAATGTGTATGTATCATTTTGTGACTCCACAAAGTGGGATACCATAGGAAGGATTGGAATACTTTTGCAAGGCACTGTAAGGTACTAAATACTATATAGTGTCTCAATTTTATTTTAGAAGCTTATTTCATTTTTAACACTTCTGTTCAGTGTGTTATAGTAGATGTCCAATTACACACTGATTTTTAAAAAGAACGTATATATATTATCTTCTGTACAATAGAACAATCTGCCTCTTAAACATCACATTTGGATAAACACTTCGGGGATGATCTGCCAAATTGTTCATTTGTTGATGAAAACGGATCAGTCAATAAACTTAATTTCAAGCTCCATGCACAGGCAGATCACATGATATTTATATCATCTTTCAATCTGCATCGCAAGTAGAACCTTACTGACTACTCACCTGATCATGTACACTAGGTGTTAATCCATTATGAGTAAAGGCATATAATGTCAAATAACAGAAATGGTTTAGGTTTATGATTGTTTCTTCAATTATTTCAATGTTAGATTCATTTTCAATTTGAGCCTACATGTAGTACAAATCATCGTACATTTCATTTGGAATTGAGAATATTATTATAATACTTCTTTATATATACTGTAGACTGTGACACACCCATATTTCCCAAGATAACTTAAGACTTTTTTTTTTGCATAAACACTGCCTGCAGTCAGAAACCACTTGGATCAAAGGAACAAATCTATCCAGGAGCAATCAGGTTGCTGAGCTAGGCTGGCTTCTGACAATTTCTTGCTCTTTGATCAGGAACATATCATCTCTAGCAGGCAGTTTTCCTTTGTCTCGGCCAGGAAATGAGAGAAGTGATAGCTCCCCTTTGGTTCTCATTCCGCTGCTCCTCTTGTCAGAGGAGATGAAAGGTAGCCCAATTACAAGTGAAAATATCCCCCTTCTGCAGAACATTAATATATTACCATTACCTTTCCACTAGTCTATATACATAATGCAGTGCAAAGGATAGTGCCCTTGTATTCTGTTCTGATTTTAATTAATCTATTATTATTACGGATTAACTCGCAATACATGAAAATAATTACCTAAAAAAACCAAAACAGGAAAGCAACCATGCCCTCTTCCACTCTCATGAAACTTGGAAAAATTAAAATATAAAAGGAAATTGATTTTCCAAATATTTCCTCAGACAATTCCTGCAGACCTTGTAAGATCACAGACTGTGCTGTTTATGGGTAGACTTTTTTTCTTGACCCATCTCACAGTGATACTGTAGATATTGAATGCATGAATTTACAGTGTTGTAAGGAGAAAGATGCAATGGGCAATCAATTATGTTCTCTATGTTTCAAAAGTATTTCTAACAAGTAAAAAAAGCACCCCTATTCAGTCAGTGCGGCCTTCATTTTTCCAGTGAACTGTTAGTGTATCCTACACTAGCTCTAATAGGGTTTGCATTTCCTTTTGTAATGCTTTTGTAATGAGGTAAAAGACTCATTATATTATTATTATTGTTTTTGTTATTATCATCATCATCATCATCATCATTATTATTATTTTTATTTTTATTATTATTATTATTATTAAATATATTGATTATTATTATGTAATGTTTTCTGGGGTGGCAATCTACCATTTTTTCTGCATACTTAAATTCAGTTTGTGCTGAAACAATTTGAAAATTAATTAAAAAGACTTATAGTACAACTCCAGTGATTTACATACATCATAGTTAAAAGCAGGTCTTAGACAGTCCTCCTTTAAGAAATATAAAAACACAAGAATGACTGCTGATGAGAGGAGGTCATTCAACCCATTGACCCCTTTTGATTAAGGCTGTTACTTCCCTTCAACATTTGCCGGAATTCAATCAATCAATTAATATATCTACTTAAATAATCCTGAGTCCTGTTTCCTTAACAAAATATATGCTTGTTCAAATTCAGGTGTTAGACAAATTTTAGAGGTAAAAATTTAACCCTTTAATCTACTTCAAGGATAATTTACCCCTTAAAGATGAATTGTTCTTGTTTAGACTTGGAAGAGAGGCCAAAACTAGCATAAGTACATTTTTAAACTGCAACAGACTTCACAAAAAAAATAATTTTATGCAGAAAATGTCAATTTAGTAATATTTAATGGTTGGTTACGTACAGGAGGAAATATTACTCTTTTTCCAATGTTGATCAGGTGATGTATTCATGGAGTCTCCCCTAAGACTCAGTCAGTACCCTCTGGTTTTAGTCTTTTTTTCTCTCTTGCCTGTGGTGCAGGAGGGTTTGTAAATGACTAACTATGTGATTCAAGTCCACCAATCGGATCCTAGTAGGAGAACCATGATACATTAGGCAAATGTGTTTTTTATCACATGAGTGACCAAAACACGTTACATCTTGACTACTCAAACAATAGATTAGAACACATAGAGACAAAATAAATGGAAAAATATATAGTAATACAATAGACATACTATAGCTAAATTTGTAAGAAACTACTGGATTAGAAACATAATAAAAAAGATATAAGGTAAAACAAGAAATTATAGAGAAAACAGGAAAATAAGAATGAAATAGGACAATACGTGTTAGAAAAATAAGACCAAAGAAAATAAAAACATCAGTTTTATGAATAATGGTAATATTTTTTTTAATTAAAATTATTCATTTTAAGTAAAAAGTAATATAGAAGAAAGCTGTAAAGACATTATCTGCTTTGCTGACAGCTGTTTATATTTCTAGATTTTCCTACTACTTTAAGATCATTTGCCATGTCTTTTGCTATTTTTAAAGCAATTACATTCCTGTCAACTGTCACTAACTTCTTGTTGAAAGACGGGGTTATGTTAAGCAGTCTGCCATTTAGGGGGTTATTACTTTGTAAAAATTGCATCGTTTAGTGGAAGTCAAACAGTGGAAGTCAAAGAGTGGGAGAGTGAATGGGTTTAGGTTAAGTGGTAAGAATACTGATAAATGTACAGTAGGAGTTTGATTTGGTTCTGATATTCATCCAATGCAGACTGATATCATTGTTCCCGTTTGTGGGGTTACATTTTCTTTAAGTGCAGCTGTTTCACCATCCCACTTTTTAAATTCTTTGTTAGAGCAGCAGCTTTATATGGCTCAAATGGGTAGAACTCATCTTCATGCCGTGAAGCTTTCTAAGAATGAAGCATGAAAATGAGCACAATAACAAATAGTGTGTAATATAAAACAGGTAAATGTTTATTTCATGTTTTCATTCAAATTTGGTTGTATTGCTAGCTAATTCCAATGTTGTGAAGAGACTAAAATACATGTTACTCATGCGAACAGGTATAATCTTATTACACTTTCTATCACTAATATAAAAAGAACTTATAGTTTAGAAATCTCAAACTAATTTCTAACACAACATTTGTGCTACCTGTCTTTGTTTTGTCTTTTTTTCTTGTAATATGTTAATATGTGCTTGAAGGATATGCTTCATTACCATGATGTATAAAATCCCTTTTGTTTTATAAACTTTAAGGTGAGTTTCCTACTTTAAAGTTAGAGTGGCTCTAAACCACAGCATGGCTACCTCTGGTCAATGTTGGATATGGCCAAATTTTAAGACGACTCAGGATTGTCTGGTTACATTTACTGTCCTGAACCAGCTCGGAGCTGTCCTAAAAGTGTCAAGTGTAAATGTGGTTTCCGACTATGGGCAGATCATAAAACTAGGCCAGTTGAATGAACTAATAATTAATAGTTAAGTTATTGGGAAATACTTGCTACCAAACTGATTGATACATCTGTTTTGTTTACCTACAAACCAGTTTCGCTCCATTAGGTCTTCAAGGAGTATTCCAATATGCCAAACTTTAACAAGATTCTGTTGTTTGTTTTTCAAAGTCAGGTATATTGAGCTGTTAAAACTATAGAGCATGTGGGTGTTGGTGTCAATGTGTTTATCAGTGATGCTTAAGGAATAAGAACAAATTAAAGGAAAGAAGACAGAAGTACAGAAGGATGAAAAGACACACCTGTAATTAATCTGGTGGGCTTAATAGTGTGGTGACTTTGGAATTGTCGTTTTGTCATTCCAGTATTGGATCTGGCAGCTTAAGAAGAAAGATTCACATACCCTTTGCACATTTGTATTTTTATATTTGTGAAGACCTCCCATTGATTCCCATTCTAGTTTTATTTACTATTCTATATGGCAATGAAATGAAACTCCGCAGGAGTTTTTACACTTTGATATTTAAATGGATACAACATTTTCCCTGTGAGGACTTCTGTTGTTAGGGCATCTCTAAGAGCTAGTATCTTTCCAAGATTTTATATTCACAGTCATACTGCACACAAAAATGTGCAAACAGAACTCAAGGACTAAGACTGTCTACCTCTGGCCTAGCAGATCATTTCCCTGTTTCATATTGTTTGTAACCTACAGTAGAAGGGATGAGCACTCTGGAGGGGAGGGGGGCATGAGGGAAGCAATTAAACGAGGTTTTGACTACTTAGACAAATGATGAGTAAATTGGTAAAGAGGCCACAGAGAAAAATAATATTCAAGCTGATACAGTCCTGTTGACTAATTAGAACAGACCAATGGCATCTCTCTATTCTTTAGCAAAGAGGTGAAAGGTATGTATGTGCAGGAGAGATAAAGATATCATATTGTAAGAAATGATAAACCTTATAGATTAATTCAGGTAAATGCTGAAGTTGGTTGACAGCAAAGGGTTTTACAGTTGGCACACTGTCACTTGTTGGGGAACCTGTCACATGGGTAAAGACAAGGCAACTGAAATGGTAATAGAGATTTTTTGTCCTGGAGTGTAGAAGAAGCAATATATTATATATTCTGTCTTGACTGTCAGTTGTCCATCACTAAGCTTTACCTAAGAGCACTGGTAATTCCCATACCTGCACTGTAAAGGGACCTCATTTGAGAGACTGGTTATGGATCTCATTGAGTTTCTTTGTAAATCAGCCTGAGGTCATGAACATATTTTAGCTAATGTAGATTTTAACACCAAATACCCTGAAGCCATTCCCCTTTGAAATATTGCTGCTGGTGTCTGTGGCTGACCAGCATATTCCATTTATGCAGCACTTCTGTATATACAGATATCCATTAAATTTTTTCACATTGTAGAGTTTAAAACTTCTGCAGTCTCTTAAAATTACCACAAAATCTCAAAACTCTGCAATACGAAGAAATGAAATGTAGATGTATGTAATGGCGGTTGAAGGCAAGATTTCTAATATTCTTCATTGAAAATCTCACAGCGTGCACTTAACAGTTTAAAAATCATTCAAGTAAAATGTTTGAAAGAATGAATCTGGGTCAATTTACAGTGAAGGGCCAACAGTCTGTGTCATTTCTAGTGCCTATGTAATGTGAAAAACATGTGAAGTATTAATGAAAGCAACGTCCCTTAGGTGATTTTGTTTGTCAAAAGTAATTACATACATCCAATAAGAAATGATAAAAATTAATGCTTCAGATGTATTATGAAAGTATATGAAATACTAAGTAGGTGACCTGCTTAAATGATGGCTTTTAATAAATTATCAACCATTTGGGAGAGTGAGCTTTTTAAACTGATTTCCTTCAGGTAAGAAATGTTTATACAAATCTTTCATTTTTTCTGTAGGCCGATATTGATTAATCTTATCGTCTTTAGTCTTTGGTTCCATATTCAGCACATACACGTAATTTTATTATTGCTTCAGTTCAGAGTATTTCAGTAACTGTTTTTTTGGATATATAGTCATAAATACTTTTTGTGAGCAATGGACATAAATGCAAAACAGTAAATTAACAGGAGAAATTAATACTTAAACAAAAACAGGTAGCACTTTACAATAAGGCTCTGATATTGAGGGCTTATAAATGCTTTTTAACCATGTACAAAAAAGGAAAAAATATAATAATTTTCATGCTCTGCAGTGTTTGCTGACATTCAGCTTCTTTCACCTATAAAAGTGTTAGTCTGAGTAATGAAAATTTATAAAACATATTCACCTTTATACAAACTGTAATTCAATAAAATGAGACAGGAGTGAATACTTTTTTCATGGCACTGTAAGAAAGATTACAAATGAGAGCAAGGCATACAGTTAATCTAGTTTGGTAATTAGTAGCTAACTGCTTTGAGGACCTTATCCAGCTGTTTCTTGAAAGTAAACCAGGCATCAGCTTTTACAATAGCCGTGTAGCTTGTCCTGTATACACAAATATACCTATAGATATTTGGTGTTATACTTGAAAATTGGAGTTTTGTATGAGCAGAAAATAAATCTGACCAGTCACATTATAAGTTCAATTAACTTTAACTAATTAAAAGAACTGTAAGTTTAATTAAGCAACTGAAAGTCCAGCTGGAATAATGACTAGCAAAAACTGGGGAAACTGGATTTAATAGCACTGGCAAAGCATTCTTGATTTTAAAAATAATAAAATACTTACAATGAAACTTTGTAATGTTATAATTAGTAATATTAATTTGCTGACTATTCCAATTCTATTAAGAATTAAATGTAAACAAGAAAAATAAGACAAACCTGATCTATTCATTAGAAATAAACTCCTGGGTTCATTACAGTATTGCAGAATTTCTGCATGTCTGCATATCTTCATCACTGTTGGCTTTCATCATTTACTTTGTTGATTTTTTTTAATTTATGAGAAATAATTCACAGTCAATTAAATGATGTGCAGACAATGCCAGGCATTCTTATGCAATCTTAAATCTTAAGTCATCCGCTGTATTTATTATAAGGATTTAGTCTACCTTGGGAATGAAATGGGAAAGAATTTCTGGAATTTTTCTTGTCTCTTGCTGGGATTTAAATAAGACAAAAGATTACTTGAAGACCTTTAAATGCAAATTGAGGTGTAAATTAAGCTCTTCCTTCAAACCACAGTTTTACCAATTGCCTTACAGATTGGGGTCTGCATGAGGGATATTGGCTATAGGCCCCCCATGTGTTCATTAAGCTTTGGGCCAGAGGCCTTTGGAGAGAAATGTAAGAATTTACAGTACTACTCTTCTGAAGTCTTTAGTTTCTGTGATCAAAATAGACACGTGTCTATACGTCAGTGTGTAACTCACTGGGGGGGTTTTGCATAGTGTGCCTAGAGAACATTCTTAATCTGTAAAACAGTGATGAAAAAAAGAGTTGGGAAAGCAATATAAGTTATATGTCTTTAAATAAATTAAACACAAAAATACAGTATCTCAAATCAGATCTTACGAGTCCATAAAGGAACATTCTAAATTATCATCACTATGAAGGATTCTTGGAAAAAAATGCAAATGTTATTACTTGGGGGAGTGCCTTAGGGATCCTCTGCTGAGAACATAAAGTTGTCCAACTACACAGTGAAATTATAGGCAGCATTGCGGTGTGTCCTGTTGGCAGTGGTGAGGAGTTGAGTGGAGACTATGGTAGAGGGGAAGACGGATCCCTAAAATAAGACAGACAAGGCACAGTGAGGCTTGGGGTTGGTATTCCCGTTTTCAGAGGAACAATAGCTTGTTCAAAGCCAAAATTTAAGATCAGGAACCTGCCATTGGCATCTGTCCTTCACTCAAAGGTAGAGATTGTGACCACCCCTAAGCCAGGATTTTGTAACTAGAATGAGAGAAATTGTGAAAGACCATCGTGGTTGAAACCAGGGTCATTCACAGTGTTTCGGAAGATATCCATGCTTTCTGGCATCCAAAACAATGATCCTAAAAGGTTTTACAAAAGAATGCAATGCAGCAGGATGCAGTTGGTCTGCCAAGGCTACAAAGTTTATTTTAATATTGTTTTTTATATAAGCATAAAAATTGTATTTATCCTGCATTGGAGCTGAAGCCTTTTGCACAGAGGCTGTCCCAAGATGAATACATTTAACAGTACTCAATGGTTGAAGTGTACTGTGAAGCCTCAGAGCCCTTGTGAGTCCTCAGAATGCAACAATACTAAGGTTTTAATGTCCAGAAAAAACATGAAATTATGTTCACCTTAGGTTCCAATGAGATGCTGATGGCTAAGATGTTCACCGTGAAGTCCATGATTCTGACAACTATAGAGTGTTACCTGTGTCAAGACTCCTGGGGAGATAAAAGTCAAGCATCCCATATAAGTTGAGTCCAAAGTCCCTATAATGACCACAATAGGTGGAATCCTATGTCAAAGGTCAGAGGTCTGCAATCCTACATCAAGGTTTGAGATAACTAGGCCAAACCTTTGTTTACTGGGCAGTGGTGGCTCCTGAACCCTAGTGGCAGATTTTCTGGCACAAGTACTCTGCACTCTGACCTATAGTGTTTTTCTGAAATCAGACGTTTCCTGTAAATCTCATCAATGCGCTCCTCTTGTGTTTGCTACCTTTGGTTTTGACCCTTGCTTGCTCCAGACTTTGTTTTTACGTTTTCCCTTGGATCTGACCCTCACATGGTTTGTGATTATGCTTTTGCCTAATGTTAGTGTTAGTTTCCTAGACTCCAAACCACACTTCTCTCTGCTTCCACAATCATCACAAAAACCCGTTTGAGACAACAGGAGTGTAAGACAGCTGGGTGTAGTCTTACTTTGGGTTTGAGAATGTCAAAACTTCAGGAGAATGGGTGTCAATGTGGAGGTTTAAGACCCGTCAATTCCTCAGAATAGGACCACACATTAGAGCCTGAGAATTTTCTTGGACTTGAGAGAATCCTTTCAGGGGCTCAAGGTTGGGGCAGTCCTTGCTACAATGTGGGCAAGTAAGATCCAGAGACACAGGAAATTCTAGAAGTGACTTTCCATCTGTGGATGCAAAAATGTTTAAATGTTACTACTACTTTTAATCATAGTAAAAGATTGGAATATAAAGTGAAAAACAGCATACTGTATGTTATCACGGTAAACAGATCTATATTAAATGCTCTGTGTGTAGCTGTATAGAACTTGCTTTTCTACACAATTTATTACATATTACATCTTCTGTTTCATGACTGAAGACTTAAATTAACTTTTTTTTTCTTCTGGTTCCTTCTAAATTGCTTCAATAGAAATGGGAATCAGACCTGATTGTCTACGGCTGACAAGGTGCATTACATAAAAGTGTCTTTGCGGCTCTGGAGAAATACTTAAATCTTGCATTTTTGTCTTCTTTCTTCTGTGATTGAGTGTGATAGGCATTTGTCTTACTTTTGACAGTTAATCGCTGAGTATATACAGTACATTATTATAAAACATTATTTGAAAAAATTCAAAATCCCCTTCATGCTGTCTTAATCTAACATACTCTTTTTACACTTTTGCATGTTTTGTTTTCATTTCCTCATTCAAACATTTTTCTATTTTTATCTTGAGTCCATTCCTATAGACAGGTTTGTAAAGATTTGTGTACAGGTACCTACAGTATAAAGATACCATATATAGAGGTACTGTATAGATTCAGGTTTGAGGAACTGTGATTGTTTTATCTTTCTATTTTTTGCCCACTGTATACATTAATGTCATGTCATAAAATGTATGGCTTTTCAAATACCAATTTCAGGGATTAGTCACCCATGCTAAAGTGAAGAGATCATTTAAAAGAAGAGGATAATCAAAGTTTTAAAGTTTAGTTAGGTAAGCTGATTTAAAACGAAAGTTATTTGGTTTGAAAACCTGCCTGAAGAAAAATGCAGAAAAGAAGGCCAAAAGAAGGCATGTCATCCAAAATAAAATATTTTTAAAACCTTTCATTTTTAATTTATTGCACAATTATCTGGCTCACAAATTACTCTACTTGGTCTAGCTCTAATTCATACCACACACATATATGAAATATTAATTTAAACATTAAAGCTTTCTTCATTCTTATCATTTAGGAAAATGACTATGAAATTGAAAATAGTGTTACTTTTTAATTTTAATTTAATTTAGCCTAAAAAACAAACAACTAAACATACAAATCAGTTTGTAAGCAATAACACTGATTCCTATGGAGGTGTTATGAAGTAAATTCTATTGATTTAGACTGAGAGCTTGCAGCAAGTAATACCATAATGCAGCCAAGTAATATGGAAACTGTTATTAAATGTTACTGTGTCGATCTGTAATTTAATCTTCATCACATCCAATAGAAAGAATAAGCAAAATTGTTGCTTATGTATTGGTTGTGTTGATTCGTAATGAAAAAATAAATGTACATTGATTAATAAATGTACTCTGTCATTGATTGACAGAGAGAGGCATCAGCGTTTCTGTGAACTGTTCTGACACCAATGACAGTGCTTTTCCTTTGTCATTTTTACTCTTCAGTCTTAATTTGTGAACTAAAAGAGTTTTTACACTTTAGAAAAAAAAACTAAAGTGGAAGTCTACAAAACTGTAGATTTTGTAGATCTACAACACCTGAGATCAGTTTCATTGCAGCCAAGAAAAATAGTGAACTAATCTACTTAATTTTTCTTTTCAGTGTGTCCAATATGTTTTTCCCTCTCTAGATCTGATAGTTTTGTTTTTTCAATGCATTCTTCTACAAAATTAATCATTCATGTATTTTTTTCTTGATTGTTTCACAATATCCTTACCCTTTGCATTTAATAATTGAGCTTTTATTTGGCTGTTACAAGTATACTTACTTTAATCTTCTAAAACACTGCAACATATATTTCTTATGTCTTTATTTCAGCCAATCGAAATGCAAAATATATTTCTCAATCACATTTAAGCAGACACCATCCAAAATCATACTATTAACATTTATATCTCAACATGTATATATTTATGTCATTTATATCATGTATATATTTATATATTTAGTAAAAACAATATTAATATTTTTAAATTAGATTATAACTTGCCCTTACTGTATACGATTATTTATTGTTGTCTATACTTTATGAGTTGGCTTTTAAAAAAACATTATGACATGGGATATGCTATAATAACATTTGTAATCATTATTCATTTCTTGTTCAGAAAGAACAGCAGTACACACATATATTGGCTTACATTGTTGACAGAATATAAGTATATAGGTACTGTATACTTTAAAATGTTCAATCCCTGTATCTACTGTATATAAACAAAAATATATGTCAAGAAGAGTATTCATGATCATATATATTGCATACATTTTCAAAGAATAACTTTAATTTGCTTGTTTATTTTGTATAGAAATGTCTAAACATTAAACTAGTTGTGTGTTAAAATATTACAGCATTTAAAATATTCTAACAGAAAAAATATTAATTTGTCAATGAATGCACACTTATTGCCTTTATTTTCATTTCAGGTGATAAAACTTACACAGCTCTATTTCTTATATTTAAGAAAGAGACACTTGAACAATATATATATATATTCCATTTTATCTTGCAGTCATAAGCTGTAAATGATTATGAAGATTTTTTGAGTGATTTGTAAAATGCCTTTCTACTGTATTCAAAAGCAATTTCTGTCACATTTTAGCACATTTTTATCATGTAAAATGGTATGTTCTAATCTAGGAAGGATGAAAAGATTGTATAGATGAATTTACATGATTGTGATGAAGATTGTATATGGAATATAGCATACAATGTCTGGGAAACAATACTGAAGGGTTTAAAAACTACATGAAGGACCAGGTGGACATTTTTTGCATTTTGTAAACAACAACAACCACAATGCTAGGAGTAACAGAAACATACTATAAAATTAGAACTTTAAATCTCAGGTTATCAAAAACAGGAAGGGAAAAAGTGAAGGTTCATTCCATGCTGAAAGATAAAAAAAAGAAACAATGTTTTGGCTGTGGACCCTTCTTCAGGTGTCTTCACACAGCTGAAGCTAATGCAGATCCCCACTTGAATGTCGTTGACAGAAATGCATGAATTGGGGCACAAAGTTGGACAACACCCTGAAAGGGACACAAAACCTTGAAGTCATCAGTTCATATCCCACATTTAATGCTGTTGTGGTACCCTTGAGAAAGGTGCTTCACTCAAATTGCTCCTGTAAATGCCCTGCTGTATAATGGGTCTTCAAGGCATCCTTGTAAATGCAATTTTTTTCTTAATTGCATTACATTACAAGCTATATATATAAGCTTGCTCAAAAGAATCTGCTGTAAATTGTCTGATGAAAGACTATTTGACTGAAATTAAATAGGTTGTGCAGTCTGACCTTCTTTCTGTTTTTGTGTTTGACCTATGCATTTATTTAAGTTTTATAAAGTATAAACTGAAAGTCAAAGCAAATAATCTATTGAAATTAAACCCTTCAACCTTCAAGTAACTCTTAGATAATTTAATTAATGAATGCTATTGAGCCTTAATGTATATTTCATGTGTACCAACTAACTAAAAACACTAAAGTATTCATGTAAGATCTTTTGTTGGGTTTTTTTCTCTAAGATCTATGCACTTTATAGTAACTTTCTCTGCTGTTTGTATTTCTTTTTGGTGGAGCAAGTCTCTCATATTGTGTCCATAGCATGTTTTAAGTATTAATCCCACCCATCACATCATTCACTGTTTGCTTTAATATATTGAGATTCAAGGAGAAATTTAAATCACCAGTGTGTTGGATCTTCAAATAGTCATTACATACAAACATTTGTCATCTTATCTGTCATCTCTTTTGGTTGCTTTTTTTCCCTCAACCAGTATCCTTTTGCATATAACTTTATTGTGGTTTATTGTGGTCTGCACTTTATTATCTAAAACATATAATCTTCTGAATATTTAACATGTGAAAGGTGATGATGGATAAATGAGCATCATATTTTAGGAACTTTTGGAACTAACATACTATACACTCCCATGTAATTCTATAAAGTAAATACATTTGTGGATTAATTTTAAACTTCCATTGATAGTAACACATGTCCACACATAGCTTAGTACTGCTAAAACACACAGATTCCAAATTTGAGACCTCCCCTCTTTCACTCTTTGCCTTTAACCTCACTCCCTCCTCATCATTTTTTGCCCCCCCTCACCTCTTTCCCTCATGCCTCTGCTCTCTCACTCTCTAAACCACACTACACATGCACAGAAATTCATCACCTGTTCAGCTTTGTTTTCAGGTTAAATCACTCTCTCTTTTTAATATTTGGATTAGGTCAGACACTTTTGGGTCTGAAGAAATCTTTGTGGATGCATTTTTCAACAATCCCAAGCATGAACACGAATAGTCAGTTTTGTCCTACCTTTTAGGATCTTTAGCAGCGCATCTGTGTGTGGGCCTGTGTTACCGTGAAAGCAATGGCAACAAACATTTTTTTAGGGACATTTTGTGGGGATGTCCCCAAAATGTAAATGACTTAAAAAAATAAATAGCTTTTTGTTTTAAATTGAAAAGTGCTAAAAACAGGTTTCGTGTCTGTTTTCACCCTGTGTGGTATCTCAAATAAAAACAGAAGAAATAAATGAGAAGTCCCCAAACATTCAGATGTACAGTACTTGCACATGTCTGTTTGTAAAAGAAGTGGTAATACTTAATTCTTATATTTTCCTTCCTGCATAAAGTAAAATTTTAAAGTTGTTCTTTGCAGCATTCAAAAATGAACCTGCAGATGCATTTGTTTTAAAATATTGTTTTTCATAGAAATCCAATGCCTCTAGCAAAATACCTAATTTAAAAAGAAATAGAAACTGGCTTTAAGAATATGATTGGCATATTCTACACATCATTACTAAAGTCATTAAATTCTAATATGTGATTATTCTTCTGCCAATAAAGTTATGTTTTCATTATTTGAGGTTAAAGAAACTTTTAAATCATGCCAGGTTTAACAACACAGTGAAACAAAATAATTTATTTCTTGTGGCATAATCAAAATATATTCATCATGCTTGTTTTCATTCATCATGTTTTTATGAAGATAATGTTAAAACCATGGTATTGTCAGGTCCGACCAGTAGAAATTATATTGGACCCTGTGCGAGGTTAGGGTGTAGGGTTGAAGGAAGAGGGAGAATTCAGAAACCAAAATCCAAATCGTTGAGCTAGTCCATAGTCAGAAGGAGGGCTAAGATCCGTTATCCCAAAGTTCATTAAGCGCTGGAACGAGTGGGGCTCTAAGAGTATTCCTCAATAGTGAGCATGGTGCGGTTGAAGGGCTTAAGTAGGGAGGAAAGTGGAAACTGGTTGGATAATAGATCAATTGCGGTGAATAGTGCACATTGGAATGTGGCGGTGAGTGCGTAGTTGCTTGGTGACATCTGATATTTACTTTGAAGGTTTTACTTAAAACAAGTGTAATTATTTTAAAATGAATTTAAATTCAATTTAATAAGATATTAAAACATCATATATAATTAGGGTCCTGACTACAACCCTATTCTAAAGCAGTTATTGAATTCTGAAAATGTAGTGAAGAATTATAATCAGTTCATATACAGTTTCTTAATTATTCAGGCCCTTCTTATGGCGTTTGCAAAATACAAATAATTTTTAATGAAGTCTGAAACTGATGTCTTCTAATGAGTTTTATCCTCATTCTGTTCATAGTATGATTTGCTTTTCATTTGTTATTTGGTTATGGCAAACAATCATAATACAAAATAAGACCTTATCTGAAAGAGTAGCACCAGAATCAGGTATTAGTTTTACAGACCACACAGAGCTTTACCTGAAGACCTTTGTGAGATTTAGTGAGTTAAGAGCTTAAATCACTACAAGTCAGATGAAACATAAGGATGATTATTATTTTTTTAATCTCCAGCTTGATAATGTCAATTGCCATTATTTAATATTACTGAATTAGGTGCGTGGCATTTGTCTTTTTCATCTCGGGTTGTTCAGCTAACATGCCCGGGCTTGCATTGTGAGGATTCCCTTTGATCTTGCTTTAATTATAGACAGTGAGATCATCGTGTAGAAACAGAAACCTATACTAGGTAGTGTGGCAGACTTCCTGCACATTGTTCTCTCACTTCAATCTAGATTGTAAACACAACAGTGACAAAAACATCCCCAGGAGGCACCCTCATTAAGTTAGGATGTTGTGCCAGGAGCACTGCACAGTGGTGTTTTTGTTTCAGTTGTGACGAATTACTGAAAAAACATTTAGCACTTTCATGAAACCAGAAAATTAATTACCTGTATTATTTTGTGGAGCAGTTTACCTGAATATTTTAATGTTTTTTTTTTCCTGTGATAGAAAAGGACTGCAAAGACAGAAAGACTTTACAATAGGTTAGCAAGAGGATATTATAGTTATAACATCAAACAAGCAAATTCTGTTCATGATGACACACATAGTGAAGAAGCTCTTCAATTCTGGGAGATACACACATTCATTAAAACATGTAGAAAATCTAGATTTAAATGAAAAACTGGAACTGTATTGAATAATTGAACATTGAACAAATTAATATTATTTAAGATATTCCAGAATTACTGCTAATCAAGATCAATGGAAACAGTTTTATGTGCAGTAAAGCTATAAGCAAGTGCTATATTCCAAAACAACACAAATCCTATTACTGTATTAGGTCTATTTGCAAATGTGATTTTCTGTTTATGAGAATGATTATTAAAATATAAAAATGTATTTACATTTGAAAACACATTTTAAAATCTATAAATTATACCAATAATAAACTTTAAGGAAACATGTCACATACTCAGACGTATTTATTTTGTATAGTTATGCATATAAATTAAGGTATTATTTGACTCAGTGACACCCTGACCATGAGGATGAGAGAGTCAGAAACCCTTCACTGCCCCATTAAACAAGAGCTGGGGTTGCACCATGGGTGAGGTGGAAGCAGGCAAAAACACTAATGGCAAGAACATGATAAATGACAATTATCAAGACAGAAGCAGGGAGTTATGACATGTAAAGAAGGAAGGTACCCCCTGAATATTTGCTACTAAGCAGTTTTAAAAGATTAATTTGTAAAAGTCTGCCATATTCATTGTAGTCTAAAACAATAATAATTGCATGGGTCTTGCACTTTTCATCCCAAAAGTTCCAAATTGTTTTACATAAAGGAGGGGGCTCACCCCACCCACTACTGAATTACTGCACATGCATGGATGATTCATGGCAGCCTTCTACTGTACATCAGATTAGGTAGGGAAGTGAAAATTTACTTTAGTTATTCAAGCAGGGAGCAGTGTCAGCATATATAGGCTGGCAAAGATAAGGAAAAGATAGACCACCTGAAGAAGCTCCACAGCCGAAACATCTTGACTCTTTACCTTTACCTGTTCCTTTGCAAAGTTTAGTTATGTTGTATTGTGCAAGCCCAAAGTGGAATTTGGCCAAGATATCAGAGTTAACGCCTCTAGTATTAGAGACTGAGCCCTTTGGATCTTTCATGACATGGTTCTCATGTTTGAATAACTCATTCAAAGCATGGCACCTACAACACACTGTCACTGTTTACTATAGAGTTTCAGAGTGCCACCTACTGATCCACCAACATCCTGTAAAGCAGTAACCTGGTTTTCCTTTGTTGTCTCCAATCCTGTTACTGACCAAGCCCAGCCTCAATTAACTACTGAGATGTGATGAGATCAGACTTTCATTACTCAATATTTTCAAAAAGCATATTCGATCCATATCAGCATTATAAGAATCTACTTTTATGTTTGTTGTCCTTATATATGGTATAATTAAAAATATTTGTTTTCATAAAATAGTATTCAGAATAAAAAGTAAATACATGAACATATGAAATCCCCCTTTGTTCCAGTGTAGGTAGGAGTGTAAATAATTTATTCATGAGTGTTAGGAGGATTCAATATAACTGAACAGGATATTAGAATAACAACTTCTGCTTGGAAAATAGTAAACTGACTCACATCATTTCCTCATATGTTGTTAAAGGACAATACAGTCCTCTCAATCCTCCAAATTTGTTCATATATCTTAAGTAATGCGAAATGCAATGAAAAAACAACGAAGGAGCTTTAATCCCAGAACATGAATGTCTTTTTGAACGGTAACAGTGGGGATGGGAAACCTAGCAAATTAACGTGTTGAAGATTTATTTGTTTTGTGTAATAAGGACTGTAAAACAGTAAGAGCTCTGTTGGGCATTGCAGTCCCCTGCCCCTGGGGTACAATTCGACATTGCAGTAAATCAATAGCTCAGGAAGAGGTTTTTATAACCGGAGTTTAACACCACTCTCTAAGTGCTCCAGGTGGCTGGGTCATTTGTTCATTATACTGACTTATCACTATAAACAACTGTAGTCTCATTGGGTAGTACTGGTGTTTAAACAAAAAAACATAGAAAAAAATCAAGAAAAGCTCTTGTAGGTCAGTGAAGTTTAATAAGACATGCCTGCAGCAGAAAAACTAGAGGGCCTGAAGACTAAATATCACAGTTAATGACCAGACCCCTAGACATGGGCTGTGATAACACCCAGAAGCATGTCCAGATCATTTTCCCTGACCTGGCCTAATAAGAATTCAGGCTTAGATTCAGACTTTCTGTCTTTTTGTGTTATACAGAGAATGAATGGTGGTAAGAATGGAGCAGAGTTTTTCTAAACTCTTTAAAGCACACAGATAAATCAGATTTTTTAGTAAAAGTAATAAGACAGAATTCCATTGACCATAGCTATATAGCAAAGGTTAAAGGACATAAAGAAAGCCTCCCTACACACTGAGCTTCCCTGCTGAGTGGCAGTGGGACATATGTACTTAAGCTGTTTTTTTCATGTGCTTGTTACACATATTGATTAGACCAGACTGGAAAGAAAGAGTGAACTTTGAAGAGAGGAACATCGTACATATTTTACGGGCTCTGGGAGAAGGCAGAAAGGCAAAATCACCTTTGAAATGCAACAGGAGTCATAATTCAACTTTGGTGTTGTTATGATCACATTAAAACAAAGTATATTGAAGGTACAATCTCCATTGTAAATGTAAAAATTCGGACTAGCAATGTTTGGAAGAATCAGGGTTCTAAACATACTCATGTTAATGATTGTTTTCAACAAAGATCATACAGTGACTCTGCTTTCCGTCATAACATAACAAAGCTTTAATGTTTTAAATGAGAAATTAATTGATGTCACAAGATGAATTTTGATTTTTTTGTTGACAGTTATGTAATTTTTTCACATTTAAAGTTCTTTAAATCTGTATCCTGTTGTGTACAGCATTACAGATTTACACTTATTACACTGAGAAAATGAAGATATGCAAAATTTACCAAAATGCTGTAGCCATTAAAAACAGAGAAATCAAAAACTAATTTCAATATTGAAGAAAAGTACCTTGCTCTAGTTGCTTGCAACCCAAGTTTGCATTGATAGTTATAATAATCTATTCCTGATGCTATAAAAACCATTATTACTTTGAATAAATCCACTTATTTGAATTCTGTGTTTTTAACTATATATCCTAATATTTTATTTACATTTGTATTGCTTGTCTAGAACATATCTGTACTTTATGGTTTTGTTATCTACTGTACATGCAATACTCATTAGTGGCATGGTTGTGCAGAGGTTAGCATAGCTGCCTCTAAGCATTAGGCCCTGAAAAAATTATATTTCTGGGGTACTATCTGTGTGGCATTTGTATGTTCTCCCCGAGCTTGCGTGGGATTTTGCCAGGTGTTCTGGTTTCCTCCCTCTAAAGACATATCGGTAGGTTAATTGGCTCCTGGGAAAACTGTCTTGCACCCGTTGCTTGATGCAATAAGCTGTAGCTCCCCTGCAACCCTGTATTTGATAAAGTAGTTAGAAAATGGAAGGTTGGATGTACTATAATACTCATTTTTGTTATATAACAAAAATGTAATCTGTTTTCTATCCATTAACCAGTTGACAATTCAAATGCATCCCTACAGTGTGCAATTTGGGAATTCATCTTTTATGAGAAACGTTATTAAAAGCCTTCTGAAAATGATAACACACTATACCTTATGCTGTGTGTATGTCCACTATTGTTGTTCCTTATTTAAATATCAAGTTTTCTAAGCAAGACCTACCTACCTTTTTTAAATTCATACTGACTATCCCCTAGATTCCTATTTCCATATAGATGATTCTTTAGTTTAGTTCTAATTATCATCTCCATAACATTGCTTGTAATAGAAGTAAAACTTATTGGTCTATAATTACTTGGTTAAGTTTTCTCACCTTTTTTATGGATGAGCACTACATTACCAATTTTCCAGTCAATGGGTAGTACCTCTGCCTTCAGTGATTCTTGGAAGAGTTTTGTGAATGGCTTATGAATAATTTATTGATTGTCTTTAAGTACAATTGGTAGGGTACCATTAGATCTATTAGACTGGAGATTTGCTTAAGTGCCTCCAATATCTGTGCCCGTTATATGCTAAGATCTTGCAATATGGAACTGTTTTCTCTCAGTCTGAGACATTGTGTTGATTTCTTCTTAATAAGAGTATTTTCCCGAGTAAAATATTATTTTAGTACATCAGCTATTATCCTTTCATTGTCTGGAAGTTTACGTCATCCTTTACTGTTACTTTGCTTTCTGATTGATAAACAAACAACCATTTTATTATTTATTTGAATCTCCATTGCAATATTCCTTTATATTTCGCTATTGAAATTTCTAATATACTGTATGTTTTTACTTGCGCATTACACTTTCTGGGCCACTGCTTTTGAGCCCTTCATTTACTTCCTCTTGGGATAAGTATGAGATACATGTGTTCTGTGATTCTAGCAAAATATTATTAATGTGTTGAAATCCATTCCCTACTAACTGCAAATCCATCCAGTCCCATTCTTTTAAGATGTGTCTCATTTCTACATAGTCTGCTTTTCTGGAAGAGCAAACATTTGTTTTAGACCTGTACACTCTCAAAATAAAACATATTATGATAATTTACCTAATGGTTCTAATGGGTTTCTCACCTGTATTTTCTGTCTTGAATGTTGAGAGACTACAGTAGATCAATACAAGCATACTATCTGGTAGGTTTTCTAACAAACTGGGTGAGGAAATAGCCATCAACTCAACCATGTTTACCATTTTACGTCATTTTCTGCAGCCAACATTCCTTTTGACTTTTCCCAATCTCTTTAAGGAAAGGTGACATCTTCTATGAAAACCAATTTTCATTACACATGCATTGCTGATTTTCTTATAGAGTTTAGAATTTGAAGGTCTCTAGCATACTCCTAACACTATGCTTTTGTGTATTATTGCTGCAGTAGTCCCATGTGTCCTGTATAAATTCTGTAACCCTTGATTCATCTAGGGTAATTTTCTGTGCCTGAATAGTCCTTTTGATGTACAATGCTACACCTCCCCCGCTTCCATCTTTCCTGTTTCTCCAGAACACACTGTATGTACTACTGCTGCATTCTTCAGCATCACTCCCTATTAACTATATTTCTGTGATTCAAATTTTATCATGTTTTCCTGCTAGTGTACAGTACAATCTTCTCATATATTGAGTCCTAGAGAGTCCTAGAATTACCCGAAGAAGGCTCCACAGCCAAAACATTGTGTTTCCTTTCTTCTCTTTTCAGCATGGAACAGACCTTTACTTTTTCCTTTGAATGCTGATGTAGCTACCTACTTATTTAATTATCTGGTTCTCTGATATAACAAATACAAAGGATTGTGCACTGATGAAACTACATTGAAAGGTCTAAAACATTGAGGGTTATGCAGAATTGTGTTTTGTAGTATCTAATTGAAAGGAAAAGCAATTTGATTGCACAGTGCTAGAAGAAAGGAAAAACATAATACAGATGAAAGGAAATTTCCAGGAAGACACAACTTGCCACTGCCCTCTCACTCCAAGAGCTCTGATAGAGCTCCGATGACTAGCCTGGCAAATGGATAAAATAAACAGTGGAAACACCATGGGAAGATATCTATACATTTATGAGAATGCTGCAGTTATACACATTCACAAATGTATAAAGTATATTGTTACGTCCCAGTGTGTGGTCCATGTGTGTTTTTGTTGCTACAGTATGTTCCACACTTCCTGACTTTGATTGTTCTCCCTCCCCCATTGTTTCCGTATTACGTCATCTTCAATTAACATTTCGACCAATCAGAACTCAGCTTATTCAGTATATAAATTGGAGGTTTTCAGAATGAAGGGGCCTTTTGCTTGACTTCGATTCTGCTTGACTCAGTTTCGTTTTGCTTTTGTTTTGCTTCAGGTTCACTTCTTCATTTTCATTTGTTTCGCTTTGTGTGTGTGTGTTTTCGTATAGCTTAGGCTTTTGTTGGTTTCTGTTCTTCTCCTTGTACTTCCATTTGTTTGTGTTATCCTGTATTTTGCCATTACCTTGCCCTAACATGTTATATCAGTCTCTGTGTTCTTTTGTACCCTATTCCTTGTGTCTACTCTCGTTTTCCCTTATTGGTACTCGTAGTTCCTTTGTGTATTTATGTGAACTTTTGTGCATAGGGTTAGTTTAGGTTGTCGGGTACTTTCTACACACGTAGTTGGTCTCTGTATTAGTAACACTAGTTTAGGACGGGTGAGTGCCTTTTTTTTGGTAGTGAAGGTAAACTAGGGCGTTGGAAGATGCCGAAGACTGAGTGCTTCAGGTTTTGTTTTGGTAGTTAGGTCAGCTTTCCCTTACTTTATTAGCCAGCTCAATTTTGTTTGTTTTCTTTGGCACTGCTCTAGTTCCCTTTTCCTATGTTATTTTGTCCTGTATACATTCCAGTCACTTATTCACTTCAAAATAACTCCCTTTTGCACTTAAACTTGTTGTCATGCTTCCCAAGTCCCTCACCAGAAACCCACCTGCATTAAAATCATCCTAAATGTTACACCCCTTTACCCATAGATACTTGGGGTCATATATTTATTTATAAAAACCCATCAGATACTGCACACAATTAGATAACAATGCAACTGACAGTTTTACATATTGTGGAGATAGAACAGTTACATAGTACAATTTAAATTTAAATAACTTAAGGAGAACATGAGAAAAATAATTACTTTCAGATAGGTGATTTATTAAAAAATAAAAACTTTAGAATCCATGCAAGTGTTCTGGGATTTCTAATGACTGCAGAGAGTCAGGACCTCAGTTTTACGTCTCATCCGAAGGACGGCGCCTGTTTACAGTATAGTGTCCCCATCACTATACTAGGGCATTAGGACCCACATGGACTGCAGGGTGAGTGCCCCCTGCTGGCCCCACTAACACCTCATCCAGCAGCAACCGTAGTTTTTCCCAGGAGGTCTCACATCCAGGTACTGACCAGGCTCATACCTGCTTAGCTTCAGTGGGTTGCCAGTTGTGAGTTGTTTCAATTGTTTCAGGTAAAAGGAAGACCCCCAAAGCCTTTGCAGTTAATGTTTGGTCAATCAATATATTTTAATAGTATGCTATACTACTTTCTAAAAAAGTATAAAGTATGTACCTTACCTTAGAAGTACTGTATATATGCAAATATAGAAGTATATATGCAAAAAGAAATGAGTTCACTCTCAAACTCTTTACCTTGAAAGTATTTAATATGCAACAGAAAAGTTAATATTCTACTAGAGATTTGGGTAATAGTGTTGTGCAAATACACTTAAAGGAATCCTTAGCAAATGGAATACTTTTATTTTTTAATATCATGGAGGCACAAGCACAAAATTAAAGCTGAACTTGTTCTAGTAAACCATTTTCCAATAAAGCAATGCTTTCATTGTGACTGAAAAATGCAAATTTGGCAGGGTATTTTTTGCTTCTGTTTAAAACTGTTTTTCTTTAGGAACATACTTTTTTATTTAAAAAAATAAAATTACTATTCTGTTTATTTCCTTTTGATGATTTTCTTTGGTTATGACATTTACTTCTCTGGTTTCTTTCAATATATTGGTAATAAAGAGAAAACCCACAAAAACATTTCTTATGAGTTTTCCTTCATAAAGGACAATAGTCTCTGACTGTTTCTTCTTGTTTACAGTATATAGATTCAAACAAAGTTCTTCATTTTTTTTACTTTGAATAACTCAGTCTAGCAGACAATAATATGCTCCAGTATTATGCAAAACATACTCCAAGATCTGATTACTTACAGAACAGAATACACCTGTTGAGTGTACTCAGGTACCTGAATACAATTTTTATCTGATCATAAATAATAATAATTTTCCATAATACTAATCCTTTGCACAGAAATCAGATAATTGTACACCATTCTACTTTTATTTTAAAAAATAACTTAAAGATAGTGGTGTCATTTTATTGCTGTAGCCTTTTCTGTTAGAATTCTATGTTTTTGTAATTTATTTAAAATAATTAACTATAAAGAAATAAATCTGCTGAATAGTTTTTTTCTTTTAAATTCAAGAAGAAGGATATTTCTATTGACTTTTTTATGGCAATATACTGTATATTATAGTAAAGTTACAATCTCTTTTTATCACAGCAGCAAATAACACACACATCAGTTTCATTGTATGCAATTCACAAAATATTTAAAACTTTGATTTATTTAATGAATGTAACAAAATACATTACATAACAGAGTTAAACCAGATATTTTCAGTCTACATTATCCATAAAACCTCTTATTGTTCTTTATTATATTTATGTATTTTGTTTGCTCTGCAAATTTGAAATGTAACTGCTTTACTATTTTTAAATGGTTTATTTTTGCCCCATTGCTCTAAAAATCATTTTGCCAAATTTAAATCTATGTTTCAACTGAAAAGCTCTCTCTCTGTTCTTATAATGTTCATAATGTTCACAACTTTTATGTTATAAATAATGCATAACTTATTAACAAATTGATAAAGATTCACAAATATAGATGTTTATATTTTTCATTGAATGTCAGACTTTCATAATTTAACACCTAGCTTTCTGGCTTTCTGGATAGACTTTTTACCCTGTTAATAATTATTATTATTAGCATCCAGGTGGATGCTGCACATTAGTGGTGGTGGAGGGGAGTCCCCATTACCTGTAAAGCGCTTTGAGTGGAGTGTCCAGAAAAGTGCGATATAAGTGTAAGCAATTATTATTATTATTATTATTATTATTATTATTATTATTATTATTATTATTATTATTATTATTATTATTATATGACTAAAACTGCTGATCAATAAAAAATATCAAATAGGAATAAATAAATATAAATAAAATGACACGTCCAAATAATTTATCAAACAGAATAGTTCCAAAACAAAGAAGTTCTTCCTGTGGAGTACAGGTTTCTAAACGAAGGGCCCTGTGTTCATTCATGAAAAAGGAGTTGAGGATGTGTGAGCAATCATTCTGATGACTATCAAAACATAACATGAAACTTGTAACACAACAATAAAGAAATAGGTGCAAAATGTACAGAAATGTTAAGTTTAAACCTATCAGTGGAAAGTTTATTTCATTCTGAAAGGAAAAGAAAAGAGACACAATGTTACAATATAGAGCCTTCTTCAGGTCCTCAACCAAAACATTGTGTTTCTTTTCCTTTCAGGTTGGAGTAATCCTTTACCTGTTCCTTTACAGCCTACAAATGCTTCAGGCGACACCTGAAGAAGGCTCCACGGCCGAAACGTTGTGTTCTCTTTCTTCTTTTTTTCAGCATGGAATAAACCTATTACTTGTTCCTTTGCAGCCTACGGATGCTGACGCAGCTACCCACCTGAACTATCAGATGTTTATGTTTTTTATATTGATGTTATGTTTCTGACAAATATAAAAAAGTGATAGCAGCATATATTCTGAAATTTGGTAGTGTGTGAGGTATCTTCTCATACTCAGAAAGCATCACAGACCTTTTAAATTATCCAGAGGTGACATTTGGTCTTTATTGAATTTGACATTGACTTTTAGTGCACTTTCCATTACCTTGTGTAGGATTTCAGCATTCTACTGTTCCAGAGATGTGGTCATGTTTTTTTTTTCATGTCATCATTAATAATTTGAACACCTATTCACTAACACAAAAGCTCACATCTTCTTGTTCTTGCAGACTTTATGCATGTGTTGAATGTGTTGTGCAGAGTTCAGATCATTTTTGTTTATCTTTATCTGCTAGCAGTTCCATCCATCCTTCCATATTCTAACCACTTTATCCAGTACAGGCACAAGGGGGAAAACACCCCGGATGGCACTCCAGTCCATTACAGACATAGACACGCGCACTGTGGGAGGAAACCGGAGCACCAGGTTAAAACCTACACAAACATCAGGAGAACACCTAAACTCCATGCAGATAGCCCTCCAGGTCTGAATTTGAATCCAGGGCCTCAGCACTGCTCCATTGTGCCAGCCTCTGCTAGCAGTCATCATTTTCAAATCAAATGGTGAATATTTACTTGTCTGGCAGCCTTTGGGATTACAGAAATGTATTCAAGGCTTTGGTATTTTCTTTCCTTACTTAAGTCTCTTCCTTTCACTTATGCTGACTGCAATTCCCAATCAGAATGACCTTCCTGTCAGAAAGAAAATATAATATTGTGTACAGGTACCCCAACCAATAGTTCAGATACCTAACTAATATAGACAGAGATAAAATTCACATATAAAATGTATATATATATAAGGAAAATTAAAATGAGACATACAATATGTTTTTCAACATTTTTACATACAGATAGAAAGACAAAATTACTTTGGATGACTCAGAAGGTATGAATTCCAAACTCATCAGCAAAAATAAACAATTCTTACAGATTCCTTAATGGGGCTAGTCATGCTTATCTTTAATAAAATACCTTTTTTACCAATTTGCAATTAAAAAGTCAAACAATGCTAGTTCAGACAAAGACATACCGTATACACATATAGATCAAGGAATCTAATTTAAAAGGGATCAAGGGATGTTTTGATAACATTGTACTATATAACACACCAGTAAGGCCTTGTTTAGAGTATTATACAGTATAAACATTTAGGCACCAAGTTATAAAATATTTTGCTGCTTTGGAATCATTCCAAATAAGAGCAACCAAATACATTCTGGGACTTTCAAATACATTCACTGACAGGCTGGAGGAACTGAAACTTTTTTAGTATTGCACAGAGAACACCATGAGGGGATGTGATATAGGTATTCAAAATTCTCAAAGGCACTACAAAATCAGCCCAGTGTAATTATTCAGAGTAAACAGTAAGGTATGAACCAGGGGTCACATGTGAAAAATATGTGGAAGTGCATTTGTAACCAAGAACAGGAGACTTTGTGGGAGTATGGAATATGCTTCCTTCAAGACACTGCTGGAAGAGAGCATTGGATCAATCAGTGCTACTACTAAATGGGCTAGATGAGCTGAATGGCTTTTTCTTATTTATAACCCTTCTAATATGTTCCTATGTGTCCTATCATGGAATGATCTCATTGAAAACATTCCAAAAATTCAAAGACTATCTACAAGTATGTCATATACCAGAAATATAACTATATTACCAGAACTTTAATCCCATAATTTTTAAGGTAATAATTTGATACATTACTTCATCATATGTGATACCCAAATCTTGCACAAAAGGTTTTCAGTATGGAAAGAGAACACAGCTCTGAACATTTTGTTTTCTATTCTGACAGATAGCTCCTTTTGAAAGAAAACAGACAATGTAGACCTTTACTTTGTTCACTTGGCCAAATGATCTGAGATGCATTTTAATCCAGATTACAGTCCAGCAACAACCCTATGGAGGTGTGCCTTTATGGGACTGATTACTAAAGCTGTTTCAAGTTTTTTCTCTACACAGTGATATTTGAAACTCTACTGGTGGATGGTATCTGCTTGCCTTGGAGCAGAAGAAGGAGGAGATCCTCAGAATTAATTAAAGAGATTGTGTCATCTTGAATGGAGTAGAATAAAAAGATGGATTTTTTTTATTTTTTATTTTTCAATGTATACTAGTTTGTAACAGGCAGTGAGCTCAAATCACTGCATGTGAGGAGCCAGTTCTCAGTCCTTACTATCATGGTACCTCATGGTACAGCGTGGCTGTAAACTTAAACTTGTGTTCCCTTAATGCAGGTATGTGAGGTACAGTAGCTGAAGAGTGGCTGTTTACAGCACACCAGGGAGATATGCAAGAGAACTCCAGGGAAAGAACCCAAACAAACCAAAAGTCCAAGCTGTTGAACCTGACTGCCAAGGTTTTTTTTTAATAATGATGACTGTTTCCATTAAAAAAATGTTTTCTCTGAACGCAGAACAAAAGACAAGAAAAAAACTGCAGTCACTCAGCAGCTTCTCAGGCTGTCTTGTAGTTATCTAGTTACGCTTAAAGTTGATCTTCCAACTTCCAATGTTAAATCCTTTATAAACCGTGCTTATAAAGGATTCTATGACACTGTCACTATTCTTACTTTTTTTTCTCTCAACCCATTCATTTCCTAGCTTTAACATAGCATTTTAATAACGTTCCTTTAATTGTGCAGGTACGGAATTGTTTATGTAGGGAAGATCATCTCTACAGTAGGTGTCATGGATGGAAAGTTAAAAACTGTAATTCCAACAAGTCTTTAAACCTGATTTGTACTAGTTTCAGTCATCCTAAATTTATCTAGAGGCAAAAGAGTTTTTCTCTCTGAATGCACTTCCAAAATCTGATTTTTGTAGAGAATTTCTATTTTTATTTATTTAGACTTCACGTCTACAATGGTGTATGAGATTCTTTCTATTATAATTACTATTGCAAAATCTGAAGAAAACAGTGACCTAGACCAAAAAGATTTGAAACACATCCTATCACCTAAGAAATGTATATCAAAATATTAAATGCCTGAATGTCGCAGTGTACAGTATGCAGGTATGCTTATAAGTACCATACCATGCTTTTTGATAGAATCAGTCTTTTCTTTACATTATTAATATTGAGCTGCTTCTTTAACAACTACAGTAGACCTATATCTTGAGCATTACCCCCATGTTTTTTTCTGCTGTGTCGCAAACAGAAAATATGGCATAACAATAAACAGCTTCACCAGCATATATTTTTATATACTCACCATCATTTAACTGCTCTTGATTTCTCAAGCGCTCCTTATTGTAGATATCACCCAATTTCAGAACAAACTTTAATTTGCTTACAGAACCGACAAATCTGACTCAAACAGAATGAAGCATTTATCACAAATTATTTTAGATTTCCTGACCAGTAAGAAATTAGCAAATTAAAATGTCAAAATGGGTATATGAACTGGTGCACCTTATGCTTCCAGGATGAGGTCCTGATCACCATGATTTCTAACCAAGAATAAGGAATAATACTGGATGGAACATTTATGACTGATTTTTGTTAGAAACCTTTAGCATGATGTATCAAGAAAGAAATTGCATGTGTTTGACACAGACATCACACAATTTGACATCAATAACAAGCATCAGGATAAATGTTAAACCTTTGCTCTATTTTCTTTGACATATCTGTAAGTTGTAATACAGTTTAAAAACAACAGCCTATGAAACGATTGTCGCTGCCGTTATTTCTTTTTCTAATTTAGAACTGACAGCAGAACAAAGATGACAGTTGTGTCAAATAAATCAATACATCATACATCATCTCAACATGTATCCCATGATAAGTTATTTATTGCAGTAAAAAGGAAAGCATGTACAATACATGTATATACGGATATGTAATGTGATCTAGACACCATGCAAATATACATTACATTTACAGAAGTGCTCATATGCAATTTTCAATGCAATGTCAAACAGGAATATTTCATTCAAAAGTGATGAAGACTTGATTGAAAGTTTTGTCATATTGAACTCAGCTTCATACTGTATATGTAAAGGAACAAAGCAGAACCAAAACCAAAACAAACAGATTTAATATCTGAAACATATCACAAGTTTTATAGTTACAAAACAGGTTCTTAAAATCTGTTTTACCTAAATAAAAATAAAAATACATCACATATTTAGTAGCTTATTACTTTAGTAGCTTACTTTCAGTACAAGACAATTCTGGAAATAGCTATCAACAGACTAGTACTGTATGCAAAAGAATGGTTAATTACTTCCTTAAGCATTCTTAAATGCATGGAAAAATACTAAATTAATAATTGGACAATTATTAAATATATTGGTTTAGTGCAATCAATCAGATCACAGCTACTAACAAAGCAATTACATTCAATTATTATATGTAATTACACATAATAAAAGCATGATGAAGAATAATACTTTTTTGGATGCCTTGTAGTTGTATGTTTGTATTTACTCAGCTAATTTTTCTTCTTAAATTTAATCTATTCTTGTTTGAAATCTTAAAAAAATCTTTGCCGTGTATCCCTTGTTAAAGCTATATTTTAACTGTTCATTAAAATTAATTATGCCTTTATGTAACCAGTGTCAAAAAGTGCAAAGTAACATGCAATTCATTTGCTTTTTAATGAGAATGCATTTTTTTTAACTAAGGTATTTATGCAGCTTTGATTAGTGTAATTTTAACAATGTCTCCCTTTGGTGTGGATGCAAACAAGGATACATTTTTTTATGCATTTAATTAAAGTTTGTAGTCCTGTGTAGAATCTGAAAGCTTAACTGCAAGAAAAAAAGTAAACAATTTTAGTATTACAGCCTGTGGATGAAGGTTCTGTCATATAATCATTAATAATTAATAATAATTCCTTAAACTTATATAGTGCTTATAAGTCCCCAGGTAATGGGAACTCCCCTCCACCACCACCAATGTGCAGCCCCACCTGGATGATGTGACAGCTGCCAAAGTACCCCAGTACGCTCCCCACACACCAGCTCCCAGTGGAGAGGAGAACAGAGTGAAGAAACTAAATCATAGGTGGGGATTATTAGGAGGCCATGATTGGAAAGGGCCAGGGGAAAATTTGGACAGAATGCCGGGGTAACAACCTCACTCTTTTCAAGAAACACTCTGGAATTGTTAATGACCTCAGAGTCAATTGACCTTGGTTTAGTGCCTCATCCAAAGGATGGCACCTGGCAGAAGTAGATGATGGTGATAAATGTAAAGAATTAACATGTATTTGACTAAACCATGTGTACTGTATATATGAACATTGTGATTGTCTATTTGGTACCGTATTTGCATGTTTTTCCTGTGGCTGTGTGGGTTTTTCCAGGTGGTACCTGTTGCTGGGCTAAGATGGATCTTAACTGGAGTAAAAATAGTGGACCAGTCTTGTCTTTCCTTAAGATCTGTTTTCTGATTTATTTTGAACTTCTTTTTAGATCATTTAATGGCAACGTATACATACAATACCCTCACATTATATAATTTTATATTGACTTGTGTAATTGTCAATCCACATGTTCAGTCAATATTTAATAAACTTATTCAAAAATGTTCATTACTGGGCTTAGAACTACAGAGGAACAATGAAATAAGTGTAATAAACACATTCACTTAATTTTCTTTCTTAATTTTGATTTTTATTTACAGTACCTCTCTATCTCCATCTGTCTTACAGAATATTAATTTAAATCAGAAAAAAAATAATAAGTAAATAAAAATGTCCATACATTTTTTTAAAGTATTCTAAAACTGATCAAGTAAATGCTTGACATCACTTTGTAGTTGTATGTACGCTGATAAGTTTTAATTTGATTGTGCACTCTTAATATTCAGTATCTGTACCATGTTTTTGGCATTAATTTTCCATTACATTTTTTACAACTTTGAGAATATGAACAAGCATGAAAATATAGTGTCCTTAAAGGCAAACGCTTTCTTTATCTGATAATGTGAGTGTAAGAATGGCTTGTATAGGTTGACACTAATTCAAAAGAAAAAGATAACAAAAAGCTCTTTTCATGTTGATTTTACTTGGTCAATTTACCAATCTTTGATGTACTGTCATTTTGGAAAACTTACATTGCATTTTTTATTCGTAAGTTTATGTGATTTGTGCAAAAAGTATTGTCTGACATCAATGTGCATTAGAATTGGAGACATTCCAGGTTTCTGGATAATATGAGGTTATGGAACACATGATTGTGTTTGCTCTGCCAAGATTTTTTTAAACATGTGATGTGTTTTTTATTGTAGCAACTAACATTTTTAGTTTCTCTTACTCATAAAAACAATTTGCTGAAATGTTTAACAGGCAGTGAGTTAAGATTAACTTTTGTTAGACAAAATACTTCAAGTGCTTTTATACTTCTCTTTGTTAGTAATTACCTTTAAGAGAAGTATCTTATAAAGGAACTTAGTCAAATGCAACAGCATATTTGTAAAAAAAAAGCTAACCTCTCAAAATTAAATTTGTAGCTGATATTTGAGACTGAAAAGTTCCTGAAGGGTTTATATTAGATATCCTTTATTTTATTTACTATATAAATGGTTAAATTAAATCTACTGTATCCCAAAATTCCAAAGCTTTAAAGTCCCATTGAAATGTACTGGATCAATTAATTGGCAATGATATTTGAACTCATTATACAGCTACACAAATTATTATTATTGCTTTATATAGTCACATAACTGAGTGAAAGTTTTAATGATATTGATATAAAGATATCCAAGCACTTTCTTTGACAAATTTCATTTGAAAAAGGCACAATTTGGCCAAAATGTTCATCTTTTTCAATAAAAAGTACTGGTTAATACAGTAAATTTTCTTAATCTTTTGTTGGAAACACTAGTATCTCTGACAAATTAAAAATAGTCAGTCATTTGTACTGTGAATGTGAGGTTTTTTGGAGAGATTATAATTAATCAATCATTATGAAACTAAAAAAAATGTTATATTGTTGTTTCACACAGGTACAGTACAAACCCAAAAATGAGCACTCCAGCAATAAACATGTAACATATTCATCTTACACAGAACACTTTACTATGTTTATATTGGAAAATAAATTAAAATATCATATTTCTGTATCTGAGATGTGTAAACAGATTTCTTCAGTTAATTTAAAAGCAACACTAATTAAATGTGTTGTTTATGATACCAGCAAATCTGACATTTACAATAAAATGCTTGTAAAAAATTGTCAGTTCACTGGAGGTCATCAAAGAAAAAATAAAAAATAAAGACTAAGGGCTTATAGACTAAATCAATTGTAAAAAAGACATCTCTTACAGGTTTTGTATTTGTTTTTGGTGTTTGAAGTTGACGGAGAGGTATAAAATGAATGGGTGTTATCATACTGTACTGGATTAAAAAAATATGTGGAATGGGCTGAAAATAGTGTCCTCATAATATCAGCGAAAAGAAACACTGACATCATTATTGTGTTGTATTATTGTATTGTGTATTATAGCTGACTCTATTCTAACTCTATTTTTAGATTATCAGTGTAAATTTTAAAAACTTAAAAACTTTAAATATTTTTCAGTATCATTATAAAAACAATGAATTGATTAAATAATGTTTTACTGTACATACAGTTCTTTGTAGTTTTGAAAGATATAGTTTTCTTACATATAAAGATCATAGGTTGATAATGAAAATATTTAAGTGACATAATTTTAAAAAAAATAGTTTTACACAGCAGGTGATTAATTGATGACAAGATGTACTTATAGTATATTGGTCTTTCACTGTTATATTACTGTGAAAGTATATTGTGATTGTGTTAGGAACACATTCTTTATACCAGGTGTGAAACTAGTGACCAAAAGTCTAGGCTATGGGCCAGTGTTGGTTAATTTAAAATTGGTTTTCCTTGTACTCTGGGTATTGCAAAGGACTCTGATGTGAGACCTTCACATTCTGGAATTTACATGTTGCATCTTGGTCAGATTATTCACCATGACCTAGATCGATTAAGATCTGTATTATCTGCTGAGATCTTTTTGCAGACCAAATACTGATGGATATACATTTTACAAGTGTTTGATAATCAGATATAAATGGCTCTTGTGCAAGCTGTTAGAAGGCTAAAGCTAAGCTCATTGGTTCCCATGCTCAACTTTGGAAAGCTGCAGTGTCATAGTTGATGGTGAAATCAAACTATTGATGAAATTACAAAACTGTAGTGTTAGTTTTCATTTTCATCCTGGGCTTTCATTTGAAGATCATGTTATGAACATCACAAATGTATTTTTCTTCCAACATTTTTGATTAAGATCCTTGTTTTGCCTGCCTGATGCTAAAATATCAAAATACGTCTTTAAATTTATTGGGATTAGAGTACTGCTATTTTTAAGACACAAAACAAACTTTTTTTTTTTCGTCAATCTCATTTAATCTTAGGTAAACGTGTCCTGCATTTACTTTGCTGAAATTTTGACGTTTGGGGAATGTGCTAGTGCAGTAAGGGTCAAAGATTTATCCGTTCCCCATTTTCCCAGTTAGTATTTCAGAGCACTGAAGTGAAGTAGGTGAGTGTACAGAACTTAAATAATTAAAGGAGTTTAGGATTATTCTGGATGAAAAGTGCTATACAAATGCAATGAATTATCATTGTTATTGTTGCATTCTTTATATAATGTTTGAAAACTTTACTGAAATAAGGATGTACAGCATATAAAATTACCTTTTGTGAAAAAACACAGGAAAGAATTGCTTAATTTCTTCATTGATTTCATTTCTAGTTTTAAGAACAGTACTGTTTTTTGCACAGAGCCAAAGTGTGTTCAATGCCAGGAGATAATTACTTAATATACCGTATAAAATGCAGGTATTAGTTTTAGTATTTTTAAAGGAAAGAAAACCAGGCAATGATGTTCTAATGTTCAAGTCAGCCGAAGCCAGGTATGCCATGTTGTATCAAACCCGTCTGTATTCTTTGTAATTTACAGGGACAGTTTGGCCTGTGAGAACTATCACAGGAAACTTGACTTTATTCCCAAAAAAGGAACGATAATGTCTTCCAGATGATGACTTTCTTGTAATCCTGAAAGTCCTGAAATAAGAAAAATAGAAAATTGTCGTAAAAAATTTGATTACATGTCACAGTAATTCACATACCCTAATCAAGCCAATTTGGTTTGTGGCCAATATGACTTTTTATGGAGACCACAAGCTTTGTTGCCTCTCTTTCAGAGCTAATGGCTGTGTGAGTGACAGCTGTTATCGTCAAGCTCAGCAAGACACCTTGGCCTCCTGCTTCCCACAGCGTTAGAGCCATCCTCCTTCCCCTGACACCCTGCTGGGCCTTGTGAAACAAGAAAAGCCTACAACTCAGGGGACAGAAAAGTTCAGCAGAGGAGTGCTCCCAGGGCACTGAATGCTATGCAGCCCAATTTTACCATGGCAGCAGTATGTATTGTGAACTGTCTCCCATTCGTCTTCAGCTAGACTAAGAAATAATGAGCTGATGGACTGCGATCTTTGTTTGCTTTTTTTTTGTACATCAGCAATTCTCTGCAGGCTTGTTTCAGTCTCAAACTGTAAAGTAAAAACAGCTGATTTTGAAAGTCATTGTTCACAGGCTTAGGAGTTGATCTTCAGCTAATTTCTGTTTCAATTAAAATAGGATTAGAGTTTGGAAAGTACTGAAACATACAGTATGCTGTAAATCAGGTGCACAAAGTTATGTGTAATTTTTATTTTATAGAATTTGTGATTAGAGCAATAATCAAATAATGTTTAGCTAGGTGGCTGTTGTACTTCAGTGGTAGATCCATCATACTTGTAGTTTTTTTAAAAACTAATGAAAAGTGAAACATTTCCAATAGCAAATACAATATTAGTTTACACTGGCCTTTAGTCAGACCATGGATCACATTTTACCAGCAACTTGTTCAATTAAAAAGCTGGAAGCACAATTGGGCCAAAAACTAGAAGTTACTGTACATCTGTACTGTACTGTACTGTACTTTCTGGAACAGGGTGAGAGCTGTTTTTGTTATGATTTTTTTCTGCTTTAATTGCATAACCCAGGTACAGTCATATCTATGTTTCAGCAGAGGCCACTCTAACAATGATTAATTCCTGATAGACCTAACAAAGATAACTAAAGATTTTGTACACTCATAATTTCTTAATTATTTACATTTTTTGAATGTGTATTTGGTTTCAATTCAGATTGTTTTCAAATACTTGAAAACCTGTAGTAATTCATCAAGCAAAAACATTGCTGCAAGAAATGATTAGCAGCAATTCATTATCTGTGTTACCATTGCACTACTGCTTTCCTGCAAATTCCTTTGTTAATAAGAACAGCTGAGATTATCCTCAGTAATCAAACACCTCAGTGATCATCTAGGTTACTTCTGGTGGGAACACATGAGGAGTCTTCTTTTGGCCTAACCAGGGATCTTCTTAAGAGAGTAAAACCCATGTTTGTCAGTGGAATAAAAAACATGTTGTGAAAGGACCAAAATCCAATGTTATTAGCAACTACAGTGAATGTAATTATTCAGCCACATATTTTAATTTTACACAAATGATTCCTTCCAGAAAGTGTCGAATAAACTAAGAAGATGGAAACCTAACACCCCAATCTTTAGTGACACTGAAATAATGCAAAAGCAATAGACATCTAGTTTGCTTTGAAGTTCTTTTATGTGGAGATAGGTAGACGACCCCAGTTTAGTGCCTGCTACAAAAATGCTTTTTCATCCATTAAATTTTAAATTGTACATTATTATGGTAATCTTTGAGGGAAATGATTGTGAGGTGTGGAGTAGGCAAATAATAAATCATAAATAATAAAAAGATAAATGCTGAGGTGCCAAGCCATGTAGAACCTTATATGTGAGCATGAGGATTTTGAAGTTGACTCAAAACCTAATGGGAAGCCAGTGCAAAGACTCCAAGACAAGTGTAATGTGACCACTTGTACAGGTCAGGATCCTGGCTGCAGAATTCTGAACATATTATAGTTTGGTCAATGTGGATTTAGATGCCCTAGCGCATAGGTACTATAATAATCAATTAAAAAAAGACACAATTATTATTGACCAGCTTTTCTTATACAGTTAAAGACCACAAAGAACATTATCTGACATATGTTCTCTGATGAAAGTGTGGTATTTTTGCAATATTTTTAACATAAGGGTCAAAAGTCAAGTCAGGATTGAATATCACCCTAAAATCTTAAATTGTGATTGCAATTCAAGCACATTTCCATCGACAGATAGGGTTACCGGACTATCTTGTGATGGGAGGTGCCTATATATAAGTAGCATAATCTCAGTCCTGCCACTGATAAATTGATACATTATCCTTAAAAAAGCATATTGTAAAGTTAAAGAAACATTCACACAATTTTTATCACAAATACATTCTATGCTTTTCATAATATATTGAGAAGATTAGACAAGTTTATAGTTCCTGTTATAACTGTTTTCCAAACTGTGATAGATTATTTACATATGCTGCAGTAAATGTATGATAACACATATGATAATGTTAGAAGTACTGTAACTTATGAAGATAGGTACATCTTTACAATTAGGGATTAATGATCTTTTGTTACAGTTACAATTGACAATATTTGAGTTTTTTCTACTATGGTTGTTGAAAAGGCTTAATCTATAAATTCTTGAAATTGCTCCCATAAATAAAATAAATTTATTAACAACTTATTTCATAAAAAAAAAACATTAATTGAAATATAAGCATGTCACTTACATCAATGTTACATCATAAAAGAGAGTTCAAGTTTATTGTCATATGTACCTGAGTACAATGAAATTCTTACTTGTTTTCCTCACATGAACAATGACATAACAGATGTCATAATATTGACACAGAAAATGACATACTGTTAGTGGCATCACAATTCTTGGAAAAAAGAAGAGGAAAGCAGCAATAATTTTAACCAGCATTTAGATAGCAGCTGTGTGCAAATCTCAGCAGCGGCACTGTTTTCAGTTCAGTACAGTATAAGTGGTAGCAGACTTATGAGTTCAGTGTGAAACAGAGGGGTGTATGTGGGGGTAGGAGGATTTAAGAAACATTAAAAAAACTGAAGTTTGAAACTTTCAGTACATCAGCAGACAATAAAAACTGTACTGAAGCAACAAAAGTTTATGCCGCACTTTACAGAGGATTACAAATCAATGAAATGTCTTCTACACTGGTGGTTTAGACATCCTTCTGTGCGGGAGTTACAGAGAGTTCAGCACCCAGATGTTCTCACCAGTGCAGATCAGGAAAGTCTTTAAGAAACGCATAACACTTGATCTTTATACAGAGACTGTAGCTCCTTTTTTCCTAGTGTGTAGCTGTCTGCAGATTGAAGACATTTCCCACAAATTTCACCATTGCTCTACATTTAGTGTGACCTGCAACTCTAGTACTATGACCTCTGACTCAGGGTTTACAGGGTTTTTAGTTTGTGTTTGTTTAAATATCCACATTAACTATGTTTTAAATATTAATTAAAAGTTTGTTTTAATACAATAGGACAGGAGATGTAGGCATGCCTTTGGATTATCATTTATGAAAGGAAACAATATGGAGGTTTAAAAAAGATTATAATTATTTAATAATAGTGGATCAACAAAATGTTTCAACAAAGTCTGTAATGTGAAAATGTGCTAATGTTTCATGGATGTTATTTGACCATGGTAATTAAAGATGAACTGACAATGTAATACATATTGATAATAATAAGTCATATATCAATATAGATATAAATAGATAGATAAGACTTTATTGATCCCAAAGGGAAATTGATGTGTTACATAAGTCCAGCCCAAGACAAGCAAAAAAAAAACAGACATCAGAATAGAAGAAAAATTAGAATAAATATAAAATAAAATAAATAAATAAAAATAAAATATAATCATAGTCACTGTAAAAACAATAGAATATGTGCAAAATGTGCATAGGCATATACAGATTGAGTGTCCAGAAAAAGTACAATGGAGCAACATGCTTCCCATAGACAAGCAAATGAAGGGCTAACAGTCCTAGCCTAGGGCAGCGTTATACACCCTGACAGCTGCCGGGAGGAAAGACCTGCGAAAACGTTCCCTGGAACACCGTAGCTGGAGCAGTCTGGTGCTAAAAGTGCTCTGCTGCCCAATAACAGTCCCATGAAGCGGATGAGAGGTGTTGTTCATGATGGTTGTAAGCTTGGTCAGCATTCTCCTCTCAGGCACCACCTCCAGGGGGTCAAGGCTCAGCCTCAACACAGAGTCAGATATACAGTAGATTGAGGGTTATGACACTAATTTAAGATTATGCAGGGATTTAGTGTCTCTTAAAATAAAACTTGATTCAATAATTGTCAGACTTGGCTAATTTGTTTGGCTTTTTGTGAGTTTAAAATTTAAACTCACAACCCATAATTTATTTTGATAATTAAATAAAGTAGATATAGTTGAGTAGATTAAACTGTTCTTTTGTTTACTTGTTGCTTGGTGTTTAAATGTTTATGAATGATTTGTAAAATTTGTACTGTACAATTTTTACAAATCTTTGTATTTATTGCAGGAACTGTAAAAATGTTATCATTTCACACATAAACTGCCACAGCTGTCAGGCTTTAACCAAAAATTCAACTAAAAAGCTGCAGCTAGACATTTTTGTCAAAACATTTGACAGCTTTAATCAAAATCGCAATGAAACTCACTAAGAATTCTGGGTGATTCAAATGTGCAAATTACTTTAAAATCCCTGGTCTTCCACTTACATGACAGAAAAGTAGTGGGACGTTTTGCTTTAAATATCGTCTTGCCTGCCTAAACTGACTATAATATTGCTCATTTTAAGCAGTATGTATTCTGGTTCTTTCACTCACGTTGTGAAAGTCTGAGTAAGACACCAGACTAAAAGGGATAACTCACATGGCTGGCCAGCTGAGTCATGGCCAATTCCTTCTATGTTGAAACCACAAGACACAAAGTTACAGTGTTCATTCCCCACCGTCTGCTTTTCTCTAGACAAAAAGAGTGACTAGATGTGCAGGCAGATGGTACTAAGAATAACTGGGTTAGGGAATTAAGCTGTACTGACACGAAACTATAGAACATTGGCTCTGAATTACAATATAACAATAGATTTCTTTGTAGTGAAGCACAACTTCAAGAAAAGAGGAACAATTGGGTGAGACTAAATTAAGTAAATTGTAAAAGAGCGCAACATTGGGCATCTGCAGGATGTACTACCAAGGAAATACAAAAATAATTACAGTACACGCTGGATTCCTTATTCGTTTGGCAAACAAAACCTTTATAGAAATAGACAGCATTTTAGATAGGGTGGTAAAACATGATACAAAAAGATATTATATTCTACCAGAGTGCCATGAAACGATGAAACTGACAAAAATATTCTGGGATAAAGAAAAGAACTGCAACACTTTATGGTGCACATCAATAAAGAAATCTAACCATTCAGCTCTAACTTGGAGAAGCAAATAAAGACAACCCATGTACTGTATTAAAGATACTATCAAATATTAATTGTCAAAGGACAAAAACTGGCCCTGAAGAAGGAAATTGGGACAACTTCGGAGGAAGTTGAGTTATTTATAACATCTTTGTATCTATTTCTCATAAAAGAAGAAATAGAAAATAGAGAACTTTCCAAAAAAGAAAATGAAACAGACTATGAAACATGAAAAAATTAACAAACATCCAGCGATGTTGCAAGGTGAGAAAAACAGGATCTGACAGTGGTTTTAGTTTAAAATCCTGAACTGTGTTGCCCCTAACCAACAACATTTAAGCAATAGTTTACTATTTTAAATTCTGATATTCTCTTTACCTTCACAGAAATACGGTACTGCATGACATTATCTTCCAAATATCTGTCAGCATTGAAAATCTGCCAAGGTCTTTATCCACACACATTATTTTTATTGTTGTATCTTAAAAGCATCAGCTGTTTGGTGCCTCTTCACTTATGGCAATGTTGTGCAGTTATGCCCAATGCTAAAATCTATCAAACCAACCCAGTTGGCCTTAAATTCTTCCACATTACCAGCCTTTGAAAAATCCTTCTTCAAATGTATATATATACAGCTGAAGCATCATTTGTATATAAACTCATAGCCTAAGAATGAATGATCCGTGGTAATAAACTCTGTGGCACTGATTTTGATCTTTAGTGCAAACACAGTGTAACCCTTCTATATCAACTATTATTATAAGCCTAGATCTGCTCATGAGACATTTCACCATGTCTAATTTTACTAACCTAGCTTAAGGTGCAATATTTTTTCAGTACTGGCTATTTAAGATTTTGTTAAATACTTGGAACTCATGTTGTTTTAATTTAAGAAAGAAAACATTGTTATTCTACACTCAACACTCAAAATGGAATCATACATGCAGATACAGAATCCATGAGCTCTGTGTGTTGTTGTGTGGGGGGACTAAAAGCATTGGGTCTGTTCTGTTCTGTATGTATGTACACTGTTCAGAGTGTATGTGCTATAAAACTAGTATGATTAAGTGTCACCCCAGAGCATTATAGAAGCATAGGTATAAATTATTCAGGAATGCTACAGCTAAACAGCACAAGTCAAAGCACACTATAGTAGGGAGAGATTGCAATTGTATTCATGGGATTTCTTGCATCTGCTTTAAATGTCTGTGAGATTCAAAACATTAAAAAACCTTTCTGACGGAACGAAAATGTAAGTTTCTCAAGAAGGCTACAAAGGGACATTGAAAATTAAACTCAAGAAAAGTTCTTCAGAAAAGTCTACCAAGAAAATGCATAATCCCAAATATGATGATGTTTTTCAGAAAATTAAAATGTGCTGAATACAAAGTATAAAAACAGGTGGTACCCTATTTAAAAAAAAAAGAAAACAATAAAGACAGTCTATTCTCTAAAGGTCATTTCTATTCTTGTTCCATATTAAGCAGACACATGAAACCATAACATAAGAGTACATTGTTGTCTGCATCATTGAACTCAGCCTTTTCTGGTGGATAAAGTGACATTATTGTAAGGGTTCAAAGGAAAGAATTACTAATTGTTAAAATGTAATTGACTCTATATCCTACACAGAACATTCATCTATGGTGAATGATTTTAATATTTATTTGCTGTATATTGAAATCTAATTTTATTTTAAATTAATCATATAACATCTGAATAAAATATCAGTGCATGACTTGCTATTTGCAATCTGGCAGTACAACCCCAAATGCATCACACTGATGGTCTATTTGCCTTTTTTGTAAACAATGAAAACTCGTTTCAGAATATAAAATACTACAGTATGTAAACATATTATATTTTCTATTGCAAAACTGAGAAAATCATATCACTCCAATGAATGAATAATGCAGTTTATCACTGTCTGCCTAAACATTTACTAAAGGCAATTATCATTTGTCTGCCTAGAACAAGTATTCAATACACTACAACAGTTAAGAGCTAACAACCACCAGTGTAATCTGAAAGCAGTTTACTGTTGAATCCCAGGTTAATCCCATTTATTATGCTGCTCCCTGATTTGAATGTATTCCACATGAACAGTGTTATTTATTTGTTCATTTTTCCTAGTAAAAACCCTCCATGTGGGTAATTTTACATGCATGCATGATTTGGTAAATGTAACTGCTTAGTGAAAGAACTCCCTTCTTCAAATTACTAAAACCATATTCTAATGAGAAACAAGACATTTCAGTGAGGTAGGACAGTTACTGCATATATGTTCTTAAGATAAATCTTATTCTGATGATTCCTTGCAGCCTATGAATGCTGACGCAGCTACCTACTTGAATTTATTCTGAAGATGTTGATTCCCCCCAAGTTCAACTTTCTCTTCATCTGCAACTGCAAGTTGCTTCAGTGACAGATAGAAATCTGGAGATATCCTGTTTTTTAAGGCTGTGATGTTTCCTGAACTGGGCATTCTAGACTAATGGTTCTCAAACTTTTTGGACCAAGTACCACCCCTGATCAAACCAAAGTTTCCAAGTACCACCTACAAGTCATTTTCTCATAGGAACCTCAAAAAATCTCAATGACCAACCCCAGCACGCGTGTGCGCAAACACTCACATACACATATAATAAATATTATTATAATACATTTTATTTGATATAGCGCCTTTAAAAGTGGCTTCTCAAAGCGATTTACAGAATGACAACAGGACCAACAACAATTAAAAATTAACAATAAAAAAGAACCATTTCAGTGAGAGGTGTGAGCCTGTTTAGTCAAACAAAGCAGATATAAATTCATTGGTCGAGCCTTGATGCAATTCACAACAGAGTCTAACAGATTTTAAATCGTCAGGCATTTTTGGACGCCAAAGCCTCGCGGTGGATGCTGCAGTGCGTCCACTTCATATCTGGGCAACCTATCTAATTCGTGCAACTACACAGCTGTGTCGGCTTGTCATCGCTCTAGAACCGTCTGTACAAACAAAAGACGCATTTTATCCAGTCGATGCCATTCTCTTCGATAAATTAATTCAGAAGTTGAAATATGTGCTCTCCTGTAGTTCCTGCTGGTAGCAGCTTACAAAACAGAAAGTCCTCAAGGGACATACCCTCAAACTCGTATCTAACATAAACGAGCAAATTGGCCAAATCAACGACATCTACAGACTCATTTAATTGCACTGAAAAGGATCTGCTCATCTTAACACGCTCTATCAGCGTACTTTTGATATCATCTGCCATATCAATAATTCTATGTGTGACTGTGTCTTTCGGAGGGGACAGCAGGTCGAGCTGTTTAGCAGCTTTTTCTCCACACATAACACGTCAGCTCTTTTGCCAATGGTAAACAAAGTTCTTCACAGTGTGGGGCTTACTTCCATTAGCAATCCGCAAGCTTGCATTTTTCCCCGTTTTCGTTTCAGGAGTCTGTCTCAGAAGTTAAAAGAAGTTTTTATTTCATGCACATGGGAGCGAAACACAGAGACTCTCTGTGTATTTTTCTCAAATTAATCTAGAACAGTTCTTAAATATTTTTCTGTTATCTATCATGCTTTCCTCTGCTCACAAGATTACCAGCGTTCGTATTACGCATTTCTATGCTTTCCTGTGCTTACAAAATTGGCATTGTTCCAAAATCACTCACATTCTCCTACCTCCCTATTTGCTGGAGAAAACTTTTTTTAAATACAATTGGTCACTTACATTCGTAGCATGCATTCCTATAGAATGGTATAGAATTACACAGTAGCCCTTGTGTCCACTCAAGTATTAGCGCTGTATCTTAGTACGTAGACTGCATATTCGACACAAACTAATTTTATTAAAATAGAAAATATGAAAACCTGTCCCAGTTTTTCAGTGCGCACCACAAAGTTCCAGGGTCATATGACATACCACCTGGCGGCACTCCTCGTACCACTTATACCATAGTTTGAGAACCACTGTTCTAGACAATGTATGAAAGCAATACAAAATTCACACGGGATATAAGACTATAAAGCTAAAAGTGTAGGACTTACAGTAAATCCAGTGATGTTATATTGAAATAGCACAATTCTCTGGTAAGACCACATTTAAAATATTGTGCATTGTTTTAGTCACCAAATTACAAAAGAATATTTCTTCTCTATAATTCAGTGCAGAGATTTTCAACAAGACACATTCTGGGTCTTAAAAGAATTACACTGACGAGTTGAAGATCTGAGAAAACTACAAGGAGATCTAATACTAGTACTGCAAGCTTCAAAGGCATAGGCTAAGTCCATCACATGTGCTTCTTTAGAATCACAAGTGAAACACAAACCAGAGGACACCAATGGGAAGTATGTCTAAGAGCATTTAACCCTGAAAATATGAAGTACTTAGTGCTTATGCAACGAAGTCACTCAAGAGTATCACAGTCAGTCACTGATGATTAATTAATCAAGACGAAGTCAAAAAGGTTTAACTACAGTAAGGCAGTGGAACCTAGGCAAATGCCTTATGCCTCAGTTCTCTGTGATCTCTATGAAATCCTTAATTTTAACCAACATATGCATTAATAAAGCTATTTTAATCAAATATAACACATAGGATCATCAATTTTGTAAATTTTGTATTTTCACTAATTGAGCAGGTGATTTGTTCAATTAAGTGGTTTTGAGAATACTTGAAATGAAAATACTAGATTTGTGTAGATTTAAAGAAACACAGTTAGCCATTCCTGACTTGAATTAACTTATTGAACAAATTAACTTGCTAAATTGATCAAAACACAGTCCAGCTCTTTAGAAAACTTTCACTTAAGGGTGATGTACAGTATAAAACCTGCAGGATTGTGATTCCAGGTTTGACCAACTCTGGCGCAGACTTAAAAGAGGACTTACAGTACGCCTACAAGAATAGATTTTTATTTTTAAAAAGGCTAGAGTCACATTAAGTAGAATATCATAACAAACAACACATTATTATTGCATAAAATGAAAAAAAAACTTAATCCTTTGATCGTTTTCTTTTTGGGGACTCTTGTAAAGAGTCACATTATGTAGAATTGTATAACAAACAACACAATATTATCATGGCGTAAAATGTAAATGTCTCTTTTGTATTGATCTATACAGTATAATACTTGATCTAAATACAAGATATTTTGTTGCTTGGGAACTCTTGTAAATATCTGTGCAATAATCAAATCCTAGATATGATACTTAACAACACAATGTTGAGTTTTCCAAGATTGATATAATTTAACTAATTCATAATGATTCAGAATAATGTATATCAAAAGTCTCATCACCTGAAATATTTCAGCTGAACATAATACTGATATTTCATATCAAACCAAATAACCAAATCAACAAAATACGTTTATTATATTGAATTATAGAATGTATATAGCTGTGAATGTGAATTTTACCCCAGCCTTCACTACATGATATTATTCATGACACAAACATGAGATAAGATAGGTAATAGTATGGAGAGTATCTTTTTCTTCACTAGTTCTTGAGAAATGATACTTAAAAAATGGAAATCTAGTTCACTTCCTAAAATGCAGCAGTGGAAAGTCTATGCATATTTAATTACATAAAACCATAGCTTTGGACAAAACTTTGAAAAGGTCTGGGTTAGAGTCCTGAGTAAAACCTAAGTTCCAAATCAACATGAAGTACTTGTGATGCTATCATCTTTTAATTTAAATTGTTTCATGTATGTTTACTGTGTATAACACAGGAAATATGAAAATGTGCATCTACATACTGTACTGTAGTATCTTAGCAACAATAGCAAAATGGGTCAGTTTTGATGTTGTAGTTTATTCAGACTGTCAGGAGTACATGAATATCAATATCTGGAGATGTGACCCCCATCTTCCTTTGTTTATATAGCTATTGTTGTTATGTTATGGTATTTACAATATAAAACAGTTTTACAAAACCATTCTCTGTTTGATTTATTATGAGATTACATTTAATATTTATCAAACTATGCTGAGTATTCCTTCTATTAAGTCTGTAAAAGTGTTAACAACAACTACAGTAATTGTTTTACATGTTTTTTTACCCTAAATATCTTTTGGGGGAATAAAATACGGGGTAAATTTGGAAAAATGTCTAGTTTTATGTATTAAGCACAACCATTGCTATTTTGTATTTTTGAATTAGATGTAAACAGCTTGTTATTTAAATAAAATGTCTGAATGATAAGTACATTTCAGACATCCAGAATTAGTCATAAAATACCCATACAGACGTCTAACCTCTTAGACGTCTAAGAAATGTTATCCATTGCTTGTTGGGATTTCTGCAGAAATGACTGTTGAAATAAAAGAAACACACAAATGAAAATACAACTATTTTTTCTCTTCATTTTGATAAAAATTGAAAATCTGTACAAGAGATTGGTAATTTACCACACAATAACATTATTTATTTTAAAAAAATTATCACAATAACATTTTACTATAAAATGCTTTGCTTACACCTGACACCGCCCACAGCCCGTGTGGCAACACCAGGTATACACACTCTGAAACAGAACAGAAAAACTTACAAACGTACACTTTGAAACCACAACAGGCTTTATAGTTGAGACAGTAACTATTAACAGCAACTTCATAAAATGCTGAAGAGCTGTAGGAGTGTAGAACAAGCTATCCAGCCTTGTTGTTGATGTCAGTACCCTAGTTTCTTTCTAAAAATGAATGGATGAATTGATACTAAATACCAAATAAACTAGACCGGCCAAATGAGCTAGTTAGGCCAAATGATCTCCTTTATTTTGTGACTTGTATTAGGTTCTTATGATAAGAAGTGGAACCATAGAAGTGGCATATTGTGGCTTCGATGGTTGTCCAATCATCAGCGATTGGGAGCTTCAAATAATACAATGCATGTCAAGAATAGTGCTAACTTGGCTTTTTGTGCCCACTATTAAATTAGTAGTTATCGTTAAGCTATACAAATTACACTGACAAGTATGTACTGTAAATAAAGAAATAGCATGGGAATTGGTAGGGATCTGGATGACTAGAAAGCACAAACATGGAAATTAGATACTTGGGTTTTGTCTAAAGCTTGTCCAGGTACTAACCCTCCAAATATTTTACACTTCCTCTAGCAGTGTTTAAATCCCTTCTCATTTTCTACATTTCTAGAAAAACTAGGACATCCCACCCCTAAAATGTAGTGTGTGGGAATCACCATACCAAAACAAACTAGCACAAACTGAAGTCCAGAATCACTGTGCGATTATTCCAATTCACTGTCACTTGCAGGTCTTTTCAGCATACAGAACAGTATCATGTGCTGTATTACAGACTTAATTTAGTTGTAGTTTAATTACGTTTCCATTATGTACCAGTATTTGAAATAGTTCCAACAAAAGATATATTTCCTTCAAATATAATAGATGATGGATAAAAAGTTTCTTAGGTTTATTTACACATGTATAGTTAGAATACATCTGTCATTATTTTTATTATTTCATTATTACATTTCTCAAAAAACAGGTTTATGTTGGCATAGCAGAGCTGAACAGAGCCAAAATGATTACTCCTTATGAGCTTAGAAATTAAATACTGGATGCGTTTACTGAAAATTTCAAGGAGCAGTCTAATGTCAAGTAAATCTAATGTCAGCAGCATAAGACTGCTTAAATGTCAATAAAAGTTCCCCATTGAAAGTAAAAAAATGATATTCTTAAGAATGCATTATTGCATTCTTGCACGCATGAATAATTTAATTTATTCTGCTAAAGAGTTTTTCACTCTTTATTCAAAAAAACATCCAAAGGAAATGTACCTCAGATATCAGCTCCTGTTTTTTATTAATTTGTACAAAATGTGTTTGCGTACTGGTTTGTTTTTAGGCCATTAGACAAAGGTCTAATAAAAATGGTAAAATAAAATGGGAAAAAAATTGTCACTTTAAAAGCTTTGCATCAGAAGAAGACACAAAGGAACATTCACAGGTCCAGTTATTTTGACCAAAATGTTTAAGTTAATAGAAATGTTAGTGTGAAATCTTAAAAGTTGTAAAAAGTTATTTTTCATCAAAAGTGTGATTCTGAAAGTGTTAAAAAGTACAAATTTTCTCTTTTTTCTCTACCCCTTTGTAGACTTCCAATAAAAGCTAAGAACAAATGATTAATCAACTAATCAGCGAGCTTGTTGAAGATTTTCAGATGGCTCTCGTCTCAGTTTGTAATATGAAAACTGCCTGCAGCTTTCTGAAAGTGTTGACAACAAACAAGAGTTTTAATTGAGCATCTGAATTTAAAAGCTAAGAAAATCGGTATAATATTTGATTTGTAACAGATAGAAAATTAATTTAAAATAATTTTCATAAAACAGTCGTTTTGTGTTCCACTATTATGACTTACAGGTGTTCTTATAATAATATAGAGTATTGTACAGTATATACTGTATGAATGTCTTGCATAGGAAAAATAATGAAATCTGTCAGCAGATGGTGCTCTATGGGTAGAAGAAGCCTTCGACATTCTTTACATGTAATTTATCATCATTCTTAACGTCTGTCTTCAAGCCCAGAATGAGGGCAGGAGCTTGTCATCCACAACCATCATTTACCTTTGTGTTAAAGAATGTCAGTTTCCATCTCCTTGACTGCTTCATGGGGGTTGGAAACAAGCAGGGCAGAGAAAGTGCTTTAAACAAGGTGGCTAATAAACCCATTGAAGACTCTGTGACACTGTTCTGCACCCCAGCAATTTATTGCTCAGCAAATACATTTTTATTTTAATTTTCTCGGAATATGGTATATGGGAGAATTTAATGCAATACCCAATCTCCCCATAGGGGATAGAGATATTACACATTGAATCACAAAATGGCTTACATTTAATTAAAAAATGAATTTTGTGAGTTGTTTTCTATTGTTATCTTGATATAAAAGTAAACTTTTGAAATTTTTTTTTTTATTTTTTAAATAATATATTCAGCATATAATGGCATTGCACTGATTGTAGCTGATATAACTTTTTAACAGTATTGTCTATTGTTCTCCCTTTGTCTGTCCAGACAACTCATATATTCATGAATTGGCACTGAAATTCCTATAAAACAAAAATTGAGATGTTGGCTGCTATGTATTGTTGGTCTGTTTATTTTGTTTGTCCACAGCCTGTATAATTCTCATCTGATGACGCAGCCCATGAAAAATATTTTTATTGCTATGGTCTTCAACTTCATTTCACTAAGGAATCCATGATATTGTTAGTCATTAAGATGTCATAAAGCTGAGATAAGAGCAATCTAGTCATCCATTATCACAAAACTGTTTATTCCTAGAAATAGTTGTGGCAACTTGATCTGGAAAGGAGGGAATACACCTTCCAGGGAATGTCCATCTATCAGGTGCTCACACACTAATAAACACAGGGACATTTAAGAGGTTCTACTGTATATCAGTGTTTTCATTCATTCCTTTTCTTAACTTCAGACAATACGTTAGAGAATAATAAATTATCTATTTTAAATTTCATCGGTCATTTAAGAAATTAACAACAAAAAATAATCTGTGCTGAGTTGAACAATATCATTTTAATTTTAAAAGTGTGACTTTCTAAAAGTACTCATCTTGAGCCCTTGAATCATATTATCTGATTAACAAATAGATATACAGTATGACATTGCTTTTGCCCTCCCTTGTGAATCGTCATCTTGATTTTGTTGTGACAAAGTGTCTGATCAACACTTTCATATTCTGTTGTGAAACATTGGTATGCAATGGTGTTTGGTGAGTGGTGAGTTTGGTGTGGATTGGGATTGTGTTTGTAGCATTTCAAGTTTTAAATTCTGATCTTAAGGTGTTGTTGTAGATTATTATCAGGTTTTAGTGATAAGCACATAAAAAATAACTTTAAAGTCGATGAGCTATCAAAAACTCCCTCTGACTCAAAATTACTGAATGGCTAATGAAGTCATGCCAGGCCAATCTGCTGAGCTGCCTGCTGCTTTCTTATCAGTGTCACTGCCAGTCACACATACATCACACTCCAGGAATCAATTAGTTTGTTTTAGCTTCATATTTCACATATTTCCATATTAATTGTTTTAATTATTGTTTCAGATTTTGCTTTATTATATTAATTCAGTACATGGTAGTAAACTGTGTTCCATATATTTATCTGGAGGATACTGCGGAATAATAGCTTCACTCTCAATTGTTATAGCATGAACCACAACTGTGACTAGATGAGCAACCAGGCTGGCTACCAAGAAAAAGAAGTACAGTATATTACCTAATCTCAACAAATCTCAGAAGTTAAACATCAGAAGCTAAATTAGGTCTGACCTGCTCAATTTCCAAGGTCAATTCTAAAGCATAGTGACATAGTGTGATACTATGCTTTAAGACATGCACATGAGATAAAGGTTAAATAACATTCTGGTTACGTGATCTTTAAATATCAAAGAGTGTTTCAGGTGTGCGGAATGGTGACATAAGCGTCCTTGCAAAATTCCAATCTGGCCAATCTCTTAATTCAGTTGGTAAACAATTTCTGATGATCTGTTGTGTTTTGGGGCAGGTGTTGCACAACTGTGTCATTCAGATGTTTGCTGCACTTGTGGAAGAAGATCAACATTGATGGAGATAAAGCCAACAATATAGATGGTTTTGGGTTACATTTCACATCACTTCACTCAAAGGATGGCCGAGGGGGCAGCTGTGATGGGGACAGTAGTGACATTTTCAGATAATTTCAGTGGATACAATCTGTATCCTCATTGTATAGTATGCAAGACATATATATTAAAGTCTCCTTGTATTTGTCACGCCTGACATCCCTTCCTAGAGGGCACTCCACTACTCCCGTTATTGTTGCTGTGATTGTTGCTAAGCTCCCCAGGTGTACCTTCTTAGGTGTATTATTTAAAGGCTAGCTCCAGTCCTCGGGGCTCATCATTAGGGTAAGGATGTCGTGAGGCCCGCCTAGCATCAGGAAACCCCACATCCGTCTCCTGAGGGCATAAGCCTCATCCCCGACACCTCCCGCTTCCTGAGCCTGGGGTCTGGAGGATCTCGCCGCGTTACCCTTGGACCTCCGTGTTTTGTCTGTTCGTGTTTTCCCCCTTCCCGGGGATTTTAACCTTGACGCGTCCCAGGATGGATTACTCGCCGCTGGACTCCCAGACTGTCCCCTGACCTGCCTTTGGAGCTGTTTGGATTTGGATGCCATTCTTTGTCTCCCCCTGTTCACTGTCTCACGGACTGTCACTACTATTTTGTGCACTATTTAACCCCTGTTTCCTTTTACCATGCCTCCTGTTTTCTCCAGCTCTTACATCATCGCATAAGGTCTACTACAAGACCTGACACAGATCTCAGTCCGTGGCCGTAACAGTATTCTCTTGCATTTCTTGCAAGATTATTTAGAAGATATTATTATAAGAACACAAGATTATTTAGAGGTCTTATTGTCTTGTCTAATTTGGATGTGTGTTATATATCTTCTGTTGACATCGCTGGTGCACTTTTCTTCTTCCTGGCTGACAACAGTCTTGACTGAGAAAGTTGGATTTTATATCAGTTGACAGTTATATGCCAAAGTAAAGCAATTAATGGAAAGTCACCTATTGTAGACTGTGGATTTGTAAGTTATGATGATGATGTTGTGGTGAGCAGTAATTTGCAAGTAGGATTAGATTCATATACCTACTAGCCATTGTTGACATTACATATACCTTTATGCCTGTTCTTGTGAAGCCGTTAAACCAATCAGAAACTGTGTTATATTTCATAGCTTGTTAATACAGACTTTATCAAGATGACCACAACTGATGTTAAGGTAAGAGGAGGCACTTCATTTATTACAAAATTATGAAGTTTTTGGTTTAAATACAATTACATTTACACATTTACCCTGAGTATGTGACATTTTGGCTTTTAACCTTCTTCTGAGAAGAAATATTAATGTGTCATCAATAAATAAAATATCCATTAAAAGTAATTTGACCCACAGTGACAGAAAATTGCATGTGAAAACTACAAATCCTATCAGTCATTTCAGTCATTAAAGGAAAGAACTGTTACTGATGTTTTTTAGCCCTGTTGAAAACAGTGACTGTGACATAAATGACCATTAAAAATAGCTGACAACGAAAGGAGAATTGTTTCTGGAAAGCTGGGAATTTTTTTTTTGTTTAGCAAAGAGTATTCTTTTTTGTGAGGATAGTTTAGCAGTGATAAAGGAGTACAATTTACAATGGCACTAGACGATTAAACACAAAGACAAAGACAAATATAGGTGTTCAGAGTGAAAGTAAAGGTTTAAAATGTGGGTAAATTAGATAAAAGCCTTGAATTACAGCAAAACCTGTTCAAAACGGCAAAGCAATTAGAGTAATGCAGTAAAGAACAGCTGCATTGTATTGAAAAAACTGCAAAAATTCTCAGTGCTTTTCTAAACCCGCATGCTTAAAGTCACTGACAAACTGTCTAGATGAAAAACAAGTGTTCACATGAGCTTAATAGAAAATATTGTGATTTGCATTATCACAGAGATTTGCTGAAATGAAGAAACACTTGTTTGGGCTACAAAGAGAAATGATCTTTTTATGAGATTAAAAAAGAGAAGTATATGGATTCACAGATGAAAACTGTCTGTACCATCCAGTGCTTCAATGCAACGTAACTGAGCAAATCTCAGCATCTCAGCAACTCTCATAAAACCATAAAGCAGCAAACAATACATTTTAGAGATGTATAATAATTTGAATGCATTTCATCTCCAATTGATGCATACTGTATATACCTACTTGATAAGTTATCTTCAAATGTATTTACCCAATACAAGGCACAGTGAATTGGAATACTGCTTCTTTAATTTTAACAACTACTATATAAGTCAGTTTCCAACTATTCCCCTGTCCATGTGGTGTTGATATGGGCAGTGGTTAAGAGGACATTTAAATTCCAGAATGATTTTGAATTGCAATGTAATACACTCTTCCCTCGTTCAATCAGCACTTTACGTACAAGGACTCGCCAAAACGAGCAATACTGTTTTTGTTAGGTGGGTGAACATCACCCATTGATATGAGCTCCAAGTGTGTATCTCATTCTTCTATTTCTATTTTTCAGCTTCTATTTCTGTTTTTCAGACCCATACAGCTTTATAGCCAGCTACGACATGGGCTACTACCACTACTACCACACAATCAATTACAACTTTTTTGTCACTTAATAACAATAGTTCTTAAACTAGTTCAACTGCTTACACTTTGGATTTCTTAATGTAAACTCACTGTGAATGCAGTCTAAATGTCACTAAACAACAGAAATACTGCACAGTCCCTTAAATTATCTTAACAGAGATCTGTATAAGTATTATACTACTTATTGTGTAGAATATTTTTAACACATAATTTGTTGAAATAATATTGATTCCTAAATTTTAACATTTTATACAATTAAATATTTTATGTTTTTATTTTGCACAATGCATGGTATCAATATCACCTGGTAGCCTGATGTTCTTATTTTTACTGTTATTGTAAAATAACATAATAATCACTTTTTTAGTAGAACTTTGGATTTATTGTTCATGTGTATGTTACAGATAGTGACCCATACAGCTTTATAGCCAACTACTTTAAAGGTGTTAGGACATCTTTACCCCATAACAGGTTATTTATACAGTATCTGTCAGAACCCCCAGTGTATGTACAGACCAATACCAGTCACTAGTATTGCATAAATGTCCTCTTAATTCTTAAATAATTACAGTACTTCTCATTACCTACCTGAAAACACACAATCCACAACACCCAAAGTATTTCCAAGGGACACAATTTCAGGAAGTTCAACAGCCCACTTAAGTAGAAATGGTTTCTGCACATGAAAGTCCTTTTTCCCTGTGCAGAACAAGTATATTTATTCACTGGAAAAGAAACATTTGATCCGCAATGGCCCCTGTTGGGAAAGAAGAAGCAAGAACAACCAAAATAAAAAGATTTTCCCATAGTCAAATCTCCCCAGTCTCTGCAATGTCTTGGCTGTACTGGAAATCCTCCCTCAGGCCTGTCTCTGTTTCTACTCTGTCTGCTGCCTCAGTACCGACTCTCCAGGCCTGATTCTTTGTGCCTTGCCTTCAGTAAATCAAAATTACAGAACAGTCCCTCAGGCCTCCTTTAGCCTACAGTTCCTGGACCAAATGTTCCTCTCTCCCGTCGTCTCGCAGAAAGAGGCTTCCCTTTCTCTGCGTCTTACATAGGAAGAAGATAGCCCTGTATCTGTCCAGGTCCAGGCTATGAGGCTCTTTTCAGCCAGCCAGTCTCACACTCTGGGAGCTTGCCGTTGTCTCAGCCAGGGGCAGTGTGTCCAGTTGATTACAGGAAAAGCTCAGTATAAAGAGTAAGGGTTGTCTGAAAACTGTGATATACAGATTTTCAGGTGTTGTGCAGCTGGATCACTCCTGTGTTTCCGTTTCTGCCTCTGTTCAAGGTCTGCTCCAAACTGATTCATTATAACCACACACCTCCACATCCCAATCCTTAAGGTGTGGTTAATGAGTTAAGACTGAGCAAAAAGTGTCTTCTTAGATCCTTGTTAATTGACTTTGATTAGCAGGAGAAAGCGACACACAGGAAAAAAACAAATACACCTTAACTGATAAAATCATTGGTAAATATGCGCAAACCTAATTCATCATAGCTCCCAAGCCTTCGCCCTTCTTCAACTGTTGTCACTCTGTGACATGTATAATAGAGATCTCCACATACAGTAACCGCTTCATAATACATTTAAACATAACAGCTTGCAAAAATAAGAATAAGAATTCTACTTGTTGTATTATATACTTATGAGTAAGTACTACAAGTGTTCAGCTTGTTTAGTTTATGTTATTGTGAATACAACTGGATTTTATTTAAAATAGCATTATACAGCAGAACACAAATTTAATCATTTGCGTCATTGCAGGTCCTTCTATCTCTACATTCCTTGTCTTCACAACTGCCCGAATGTCAACATGTCTTTTGTCATTTTGAATGGCCTATCTCTGCTCTTACATGATATTTAGATGCCCTTTTCTTTCTCACTCTTTTAGTCTTTTCACTCTGAACTAAGCAGTAGGGTGTTTATATTTATACTGTACCAATTCACCCCGTGGAGCCCAGCCTTTTCCCTTTCTCTTCACTTACACTCTTTTGCATTTTTTACATTTTTACATTCCAGTTCTCTTACCCTTCTCTAAGCTTAGGTGTATCCATATTCATACCTACTAACTCCATTGCTCCCAGATTTCTCTCCACTCCAAGTCTGTTCTTACATCTATAATCAAAGATATACTCTGTAGGACCCAGTTCTGATTTCTACTTAAATCAGTAGGCATGGGTATATTCCTATGAACTCCATGGTGCTCAATTGTCATCTCTTTCATTTTACATTCTCTTTCTTTGTTAGTCACCAATTCCCTGCTCTTCAGTAATAGTCTTTACACTCTCATTCCTGTTCTCTCTCACTTAAGCTCTTCCACTGGTATCCCAGACAGCAGCTATTGTTTTTCTGTGTCCTTCTTTTTCTCTCTACTAATTTTTTTCCACAATCTTTCTCTCACTCTCAGAGACCAGTTGTCCATTAAGGCACAGGGTGTACGTCTGGCTCAACCTCAAGTTTTTTAACTCTTACTAGCCTGTCTGTGAGAAGATAATACACCTAACTTCTACCTTGACATGCAGTGCCCTACTCCTCCAGGTAATAACACCTCCTGTCAACCCTGGTCCTGCAAGCCAACCATGTTCCTTAGTAGTTCAGGTGGGGAGCTGCGTCAGCATGCATAGGCTGCAAAGGAACAAGTAATAGGTTTATTCCATGCTGAAAAAGGAAGAAAGAAAACACAACGTTTCAGCCGTGGAGCCTTCTTCACGCCCGAAGAAGGCTCCACAGCCAAAACGTTGTGTTTTCTTTCTTCCTTTTTCAGCATGGAATAAACCTATTACTTTTTCCTATGTTCCTCAGTAGTTCAATTCTTCTCTGTTGGTCCTGACAAATAAACTACAATGCACACTGTCTGGTAGGACCTGGTGTCATACTCTTCATTACAGGTTATCTTCTTCAAACTTACTTGTTAAGTCTCACTCTCTCCTCACTCACTGGAGTCCACACCCAAACTTAAAACCATTTGAGAAAAATGGTTAAAGTGTATTAGCAGAGGAGTGGTTAATTCCATGTGAAGCATATCCTGAAAGCCTCTTTCCTTCATGTGGAATACCATTCATTCCAAGGGCTCAAGACTCATTCAAGCCAGCTGTGTCTGATTCTGCGTTTCACATCATCTCAGTTAACAGGTGGATATCCTGGCTCAATCCCATACCACTGGGCATGGGTTCTGAGCCAAGATGGTGGCTTCCTCCCTAAAGCCACCACTTACTACGCAAATAAAAAATAAGAGTTTACAAGAGTGAAATCACTAACCATGAGAAGGAAAGGGTAGAAGAATTGATGGTTTCTGGACCAAAGAAATATTTTTGATTCCACAACGCAACGTATATATTCAGAAAAACCTGCTCCATGGTGGTAAGATGAAAACAAGAGCTCTGCAGCTGGATGATGATCAAATAAAAACAAAAGCACACAGACTGTTTTTGGAGGGGCTTTTTTACAACAGTGAATTGACAACTGATAATGATAGATTACCGTGCAGATCAGTTTTATTTTTTAGATATTTGTCATCTTTAGGTTAATATCTCAAACATACACACACATTTGTTTTTTTAACTCTTAATATGCTTCTGTTATAATTCACTAGACATATACTATTATGTTTCTAAGTTATAATACTAGATATAACCTTATAATGATTACAATTTACCTTTTTATTAAATAATTCTTGCCCAATTTTAATATTGATGCTATCAAACACCATATAACCAATCAAGTCTAACCATGGCAAGAAACAGAGAGCAGAAGAACTCTGTTTTGAAAAATGTGACTTTTGAACATTCATAAATCAGTGCCCTAGCCCACTGAAACATATTTTAAAACGTATATTTTTCGCATAATAAAAAGTCCAGTAATTTATTATATTTAAAATTGATACTGTACTAAAATAGTTCAACCACTGAATGTTGTTGTCATCACACAACAGTTGGTTTGATGTTTCCTTTTTTTTTCTCTTTACCTTTGTTCTGACAATACTTATTTCTCTCAGTCTAAGAGACCACCTATCTATCTGAAGCTAAACAGAACTCAAGTATGGAAAATGCAACTTTGGTCTAGACATTTTAGATTATAAGGTGTCCCTAAAACAGAATGTCATGCTGTGTTTTCTAAAGCCTTCTGTAGGAATGCCAAACGTCATAAAAATAGAAAATCTGTGGTCTCTAAAACTTGCTTAGACTATTTGAAAACTATTAAAGAAAAATATATTTAAAAACCGTTATAAAACATACCGTATCACCTTATATTTGCTTGCCCTATTTTTTTATATTGTATTGTAATTTTCATAGTCATTATACATTATTTTATAACAGTTGAATTCAGTTTTCTACATATATTTTTACATATATAGTAAATCATTTTGCTGAGTTTATAACAATAAAGCACAAAATAACATAAATATTAAATCTTCTACTCCTGTGTAAAGCAATATTACCACATGACCCACTTTTACAATAAAGACTTCATAATCTTCTTTGACCAGTCAAGCAATTTATCTTATTCTTGGCAAACATCATCAGATCTTTCTGCTTCTAGTTTGTAAACTGGCACATGGCTTTGCTATGCTTTAATCTTTCATGAGAACAATACTGCCTTTGAATCCATAAAGCTGGTTGTAGGTAACATTATAATAAGAGTATGGTATGTATTGAAAGGTCACTTAAATGTATATGGACTTGGGTGTCCCATGATTGTACAGGTTCAGGTCATGAAGAAAGGATTAATATCACAAATTGAATTTTCTAAATGATTGTGAAATGCATTTTCCTCTTCTAATGAATGTTTGTGAAATGTCACAAAAATGTCATATGTGAATATTCTATATTGCCCTTTGATTGTGTAAAGGAATATCAAACCAGTGTAGTAAATTGCCTTGCATGAAGCATGTCCTGTTTGATCTCCATTTCATAAAAGTTTGTTATATTTAAGACACTGTGCAGGCTTGCTCAACACATTGTATCATTTGTAAACATTTTGTTTTCTCTGCCTCAGCAGATAATGTCACAGCCCTTCACTGCTCAAAACAAATTGCTACATGGCACTTGTGTTGCATGAATGGTAGTTTTATTTAATCTGTTTTATCTGTTTTTGTCTAATGATCATATTTCTTGAAACTAGAATTTATTGTATATGTTATATAAACATACAAAATACCTATATACCATAGCCTACAGTATATACTATTTTAAAATGTTTCATGATCATACCACATTTTTTTCCTGAGATTACATGGTTTCATGGAAATTCTCCTATCAAAGTAACTGAAATCATTAATATTGCAATTTGCCATTGTATTGTTAAGGTATGCACCACTCAAAACATTTTAATGTTACTTTAATAATTGCTTGCAAAACAATAATGTAAATAATTGCATCTAGATGAAAGCAATCTGAGTGGCGGGCATAGCTGATGTATATATATCTGTCGGTATTACTCCACAAAATTCTTTAACAGTAATTTTCCTCTTACTCATTTTGATAGTACTTTGCTTGATCTAACTGATGCTGTATAGTATGTGATAAATGGTAACATTGTGTGTGGGATATCGGGAAATGTAGCTTTTTGTCCTTTTGGATCAAGGGCAAATTAAAAACTACATCCTGTGTTTGGTGAAAGCTTGGTGAGTCAAATTTAAATAATAGTTTAAACTTATTTTGGAAAAGCAAAATAAATAAATACCACTCACAAAATCCAAAAGGCATGTAAATATTTGTCTTTTGTCTTTGCTCCCTCATGTCAGAGCTTGTAGTCAAACTATATAATAAAGCCGGGGGTTGACCTGCAGGACAGTGTGATTGAGTGTTTTGTGTTTCTTAAGCCTTAATAGCAGAACATAAGCTGATATGTTGATCAAAGTTTCTTTTTCATTATAAGAGATGGTCTCAAACGTGTAAGGTATCATTTTCTTACAACAGTACCATGTGTGATACCCTGTAACATCAATGCAGGACATGCAGCACTGCCACATTGATGGAGCGAATGTCAGATTAAATGTGTGGGCTATTGTCATTTTGCTACAATGTCAACTGTTTGTCCACCACCCAGCTACATTTAGGAATGAAAATGTTATTTAAACAACATCAATAAATGGTTTCATTGTGTAGAAAGCACGTTTTATATGCCCTTGTGTAGCACCCTTCACTCTGGTGGGTGGTGTTACATAATTATCTTGAAAAATAGCAGAGGAAAATTAACTATTTTCTTCTACTTGTAATTGTTCCGGTCAGGTCCCAAACTCTTTTAATTTGTATAATCACAATGTGTGGGCAGAGAATCCAGGGGAGATATATGGTGAGAGACATTATAAATACAAAACATGCTGTCTGCTCCTGTATTGATTTGTTGTATTTCAGCATTTTTAGCATTCATCATTTTTAATTATTAAAAATTGTTTTAAAAGTGAAGAACTGAGTATTATTACAATAATTAAAATATTCATATTTCTACAGTTTGTTCAGCAAAAACCCCATAAAAGATTACAGTTAAGACACAAAGACAACAAGTGATTAGTGCATGAGAGAGGAGGCAGTAAGATTATGTAGCTGAGTTGTTTCCAAGATTCCTTTTTGGTAAACTTCCCCCTAACTAACCCCAAAGTTGCTTTTTCATTTCAAGGCATTAGCATAACAAAAGAGTCCAAATAAAATTAGTTATTAATTCATAATTATAAAATGACAATAAGAGTCTAAGACTGGAGCAGTTTGTAGTTTCACAACTACATACATAGGGGATTAGGTCAAGGTGGAAATAGTTATACAACGTTCATTACATAGGAACAAGTAATAGGTTTATTCCATGCTGAGAAGAGAAGAAAGAAAACACAACGTTTTGGCTGTGGAGCCTTCTTCAGGTGTCTTCTTCAGGTTCTTCTTCAGCCTTCTTCAAGCAAAGGCAATGTAGTGGGAGAACAAAAGCTGAGAGAGAGGAGAAGCGAGAGGCTGGAGCAGGGGACAGAAAGAGAGGCCAATCAGGAAGTGTAAAATCAGGATAGGTGAAGAGAGGTGTGAAATGAAACCTACAATGAATAGAGAGAATTTAGAAGACAATTAGTCTGTCATTGAGAGAAGGGGAAAGGTGTGATCCTACAGTAGCTGCAGGATAATTTTAATTTCTGTAGTCTTTCTGATGTTGGAGTTAAGAAAACCAGTTTTGAGAACACAGACAGAGAGATTAGTGTGATTTTGTACATATATTGATTATTAGACGAGATTGATTATTAGCATAGATTACATAATTAGATTTGATTGATTAGATGAAGAGATTAGACAGAGAGATTAGTGTGATCCATTACATATATTGATTATTGCACTTAATTCCTGTTTTATTTAATTTATTTCCTGTTATCAGTAAGTCTTACTTCACAAAGCCACTGCAACTGTCAAACTTTACATATGATGTGGCTACAGAGCCAAATACTCTTCTCTTCTTAGTCTGATATAGATCAGATCTATAGATATAGATCTTAGTCTGCCTCACATTATATTTCAGCAATATTTGAAGATTTCCAAAGAATCATTAATCATGATGAAAATTATACAAGATAAGATTGCCACCTTTTGGTCAGTAATTCATTCTGTAATTTGTCCCAACTAGGCCATGATACAGTATGTCAATGTAATGAGAATATAAAAGGAAGTTCAGTGATTGGAGGGTTTCATGAAATCTGAAACCCACCTTGCTTAAAAGTAATCTACAGTATCTTGAATGATGAGTAATACTTGAATGAAGCTTAAAACATTGTCCTAAATACTTCATAAACACTACATAACATGACAAAACAAAACATTGCATTAGACAAAACAAGCATTAAAACATATAATAAAATGAAATGTCACATAAACATAAACGCTGTTACTGAGCTGTATAGCTGCATCAGCAGAAAGTCCTTTTCAGTTCACAAGGCCTTAATGGTACCTTTCATCATTTACATCTTACATTTCTCTTTGAAATTTCATATCTCATTATGAACACTTACAAATAATGGCATAACTATAATGTCATGAACTATATTCTGTGAAGGCTCCACATGCCGAAATGTTGTTTCTTTTCTACTATTTTCAGCATGGAATAAACCTTTACCTCTTCTTTTGCAGCCTATGCAAGCTGATGCAACTACCTACCTGTTCTGAAAGGATTATGCATGTTTTTATCATGTTGTGATGCTGAGTGGGAGGCCTCACATTACAGTTAATAAGCCAAGTGGTCCACACAGACCAACACGACCCCACAAAACCTGTCTGGCAGTTTTTCCACCATGCTACCTCAGCTAACGCTCTTTCAACAGTAGTGTTGTATCTCACCCCCTTCTTGGGAATACACTCGATTCGAAGAGTCAGGTGTTAATAGTGTATTAAGCTGGCTCTGGCCTGGGATTATTGCTTCTAACCAGGTTTGAGAGAATTTTGAACAGACATCTGCTGTTGTATGTGATACCACAGAAATAGCTGAAAAGAGGGATAACTTCATCCAGAATAGCCACTGGACCATAAGTAGAATGAAGACTCTTAAATCCCCATTCATGGTAATAACATGGCTGGACTCAGACTAAAAGACTCTCTGTAACACTGTTGTAATTCAGGGCACTATGGGAAATACACCTTACGCATGTCTCCTTCAGTGTTCTCTGGAAGTGACCATTTTCATTACAATTAAAGTCATCCCAAACCATCATTGAGCTGCACTGTGACTCCTTGCATTCCTACAACAGGGAAGCCTCTGGCTATTTTCTTTCAAGCTCTGTCTGAGTGATAGCTTAACTGAGGATCTCTGAGCTCTTTGCTTGCAGTATTCCAGGCTAAGAACTCTGTCCTCTAAAATACACTTCCCTTTGCAGCATGACATACTGTACCCACCTTTGATATCCCTTTCACATCTCAGAACTAGCTCTTATGACCTCCTCCATGGCCATGTTCTAGGACAGAACATGCTGCAAGTTCACTGAGCCCTTCAATAGCAGTAACATAGGCTCAGCGATCATTGTATCAGTTCCTATCTTTTGAGAGCTAAGGCTTGACACTGCCTATGAACCTGGTCCTTTACTTGCAGACTCAAAGGGTAAGGGCATGAACATCCATCTCACACATTAGTCCCTTGGGGTGGGTAGTAGCAGTGGATTCATTTGGCTGAATCCTCTATACCGGCTTCCTCCCCTTATTAGCAGTCAGTCATAGCGACAACCGACTCTGCTACTATTTTGAAATTTTGTCAGGATCCTCACTGTTTTCCTGACTTGACATTCCTGGCTCCTCAATGTAAATATAATACATTGGGTAGAACTAGACCTCAGATCTCCAAGGCTCATTGGTGAATTTAAACATTCTGACAGGTACTATCTCAATTCATGATTTTAAATACACTAATAGTAGCTGCCAGTACATTTGGCACCCAATTAGTCTTCTCTTCAACTTCCCGTCAGTGGCACCAACAGTATATCACTCTCTGACCATACTCCATATCGGTCGTAGCATCTGCCAGCACACCTCACACTGAGTCAGTGTGCTCTTTGACTTATCCTCAGCTGCTGGAACTTCTAACTTGCACCACCAGGCTTTGTTAACTAGTAGCTGCCGGAGCATATTCCGTGTGTCACTAGAATACAATATTAAAATAAACAAAGAACACTTATACAATATACACTTATTAGCACACCTTCTGTGTGCCCAGCCTTGCTGTTACACTCAACCAGGAGCTGCTGATACAGCTTGTGTTCCATCTGCCTGTGCTCCACATCACTGCTAGAGGGAATCAGCAAGTCAGACCCTTGCATCACTCTTTACTTTCTGCGCAGAGTAAGGGTCGTCCTGGCCACACCATTGCTCTCTGGAATTCACTCACTTACTCACTAATCATCTCTCACATAAGTAAACTTCAACTCAGTGGACTTCTTTCAGACAGCCATGTTCCCTCCGACTTTCAGAATAGCCTGTCTCATTAAAGATCCCATCTGGAATTTCAAGTCCCACCTGGAATTTCAAGCTCATGCACTATAACAACTCTGATAAGACCAAGTAATTTACATGTAGTTTGGTCACTCACAGAGTGCAATATACTGTGTATTTACTGTATACAGGCATGACACTCTGTTCAATAACCTTGCATCTTTCACAGCCTTGTTCCTTCTGCACACTTCCAGAATAGGACATGGACATGGACATGGACAGATTTCTTCTGGTTTCATCGATCCGGCTCACTTCCTTTCACTGACAGCTCTCTGTCTGAAGGGATGTAGGCAAAGATGCATGCATGCTTTCCAAAAACAAGCTCTGTCCCTTGGTATTCCATATTCCGTATTCCAACTTTACAGTTTTATGTAGTGTTTATGAAGGAATTACAGTGTTTTTTATCTTAATTCCAGTGTTAGCTAGCAATACTCTAGTCCACCGGAATATCACTCTTGAAGGATTTTTTACTGTCCTTTTTAGACTTATACTCCAGTTTTATATTACCACCTTCAGTAAATACTCCCTTCCATGCTCACATTTTAACTCTGTATCCTGTTCAATATTACATATAATTTCTTTTAGTGCTTTATCCAAATTTATCTCACTTGCAAAACAGAAAGGGCCCAATCATTTTAAAACAGTTTACTTATTTTCTACTCTTCTTATGCTGTTTTTGATGCACATATCATATCATTTAATGGATCAAACTATTAGACTGTATATCCAATTTTTCTTGTCTCAGTTCTTGCAAACAACAATCTAAATTTCTCCTAAGGTTGTTGCTTTTCTCTCCTGACTCAGGTCATTTTTAAAATGGCATCTTTAATGGGGTGTAGTTAAAGGAATTTCCTTATAAAGATGATCCTCCTCCATGTTTTCCTAATCTTATTGTCCCTCTTTTTTCCATATCCCACAGTTCCTTCAGTATCTTAATAATAATAATCATCATCATCATCATCTAATAACATTCATCACATTGTAAAATTGATGTTATTCCCTATTGACTTGTATTAGTACATGTATTAAACTACACTTTTTTATAATGCATACATCAATTGTGTCACAATTAACACACCCTATGTAACTGTCTTTTTAAATCAGTGTGTATCACTGATTTAATTTCTAGTTTTAACACTCTTAATCCAAAAATATAATTTTTAGCTTGAACAAGGAATTTTCCAGAATCCTCAGAGATAACAAAATAAAAAGATTTCAGCTAAGATGATATCATTACTTTACTTTTTTTTTACACTCCTCTAAGTATAATTGCTGTTTGGTGTCATTTTCATTTGTGTTGATTTTTGTCACAGATTGGGAAAAAATAGCAAAAATTATATATTAGGCAGGATTGATTTCTCTCGATCAGCACTCTCCTTTCAGAACATTTTTAGACATCTTTGTCTATGAGTTCTTGACCATGTCTGTAAACTTTCACATACACTGTAAAACACTGTAACAATATTGCAAAGAAGGGTGTCTGGCATGTTTTATTTTATTATAGCCACGCATTTTTTACAATCCCCTGTGTGAAATCAGCAATCAGACAGTGATACCATACCTCCAAGGAAACTTTTACTGCACTTTTATTACACTTAATGCTAATGAGGTCTCACAGGGCATTTTAGAAACTTATATGATCAACTGAGAGAATCCCTATGAATTTAAAAAGCTCTTAGAACGTGATAAAGTTTGAGTATATTAGTAAGTTTTTACCTTAATTTCTTTTTGTGCCACATTGAAACACCTATATTTAGACAGAATAGTGGGAAATTCCAGGTACTGTAGTTAACTAAAATGTTTCTGGTAATCAGTAACTCACTGAAAAAGAACCGTGATCTTCAGTTTACTACTGAACCTCAATCAACTCTACCTCGCAAAATACAAATTAAGAGCTATTAATGCAGCCTAGGTGTCTTTGAGTTTAACCTCAATGGACACTAACTGCATTGACATGTTTTAACATTAGCTGATTTTTATGTAATTGTTTTTGGGTTTGTACTTTTATTTTAATTACTGAATACTCTGTCATGGTGCTCCCTCTAATTTCAATATTAGCATGGTAAATCTTGCCTGCCTGATACAATTACAGTATTATTTTAAAAGCTTAGTTTTAAGACAGCTATTGCAAACCCCTGACACATTTTGAAAATATAAAAAAGATATTTTGAGAGAAATGTACACATTGCATTGACTGATATGTCATAGACTGAGAATATGAAGAATGTGCCAGCATGAATGATTCCAGCAGCTTGAAGACCTCAGTTCCAGCCTCAAAGCAAAGGGGGTGTTTATTGAGGGGATCTAGATTCAGTGATCAAAGCAATCATAAAGCTAACATTGGTTTATCTTAGTTAATTAAGTTCTGGGTAAATCATTAAATGTCAATCAACAGTCCATAAAGACACCATATAAGTTTAGATCCAAACAAAGGAGGGATAAGAACAGAACACAAGAAAAAAGGGGAGGCAGGCATATAGCTTATGCCAGGGAAGCTGTCCTTCCCTAATCATCCATAAAGACCAGGTTTGAGCTAAGTATTTGAACCTAGATACTGTACGAGAGCTTACTATTCTGTGTTTTAGGGAAATCTGATTTCTTGAGTGAAGAATCCCTCAGTTAAAAACAGCTTCTCCTGGTTAGTGAGAGCAATTTAGAATAGGGAGATATGTTTCCATTTATTTTAGGACTTCCGGGTTTGCAGAGAGAGAGATTTAACTGCGGTTTGTATTCTATTTACTTTAGATAGCAGCCTTATCATATTTTGGCCTTTGTAGGTGTTAAGAGTTGAATACTTATTAAGAGTCTGGAAATTATCTGGGTGGTTAGGATGTTAGGCTGCTAGGATGCCTTGTTTGTAAATTTGTACTGTAAAAATGGAAACCTGTGTGTTGTATGTGTATGTTGTGTGTAGTGTAGTGTTTGTCATTGTCATAGTTAATAAATATTCGTTTAACCAAGTGTGCCTGAATTATGTCTCTTTTTACCAAAGCTGTGCCAGAAAACAAAGAACTCACATGCTTCTAACTATATCTGCTCAGGTACAGTATATTCCCAGTAGAAATCACTTACAAGTTGATTTATTTTACTCATTTATCCACTCAGTCACTTGTTGCATATTCTCTACCTTTGTTGCATTTGTCTGAATTATCTGTAATCAGCAGAAAGCTATCATGTACTGAGTCTCACGAGTTGATGCGATGTATGGAATAAAAACTACAATTTACCACCAATAATGACATAAATTCCAAATATCTAAATTCACAATAGAATCTGTCTTATGCAATAGTGGAACAATGGTGGAAAGACGATACAGAAATGAGTCCTAGAAAACCTACGCACACTGATGTAGCTTTTGTGAAAAATGCCTCGTATTAGTCACAAACTTGTATGAAGCATATTCATTTTAGAACCCATTTATTTTCTAAATAACACAGTATAAAGACTCAGTTTTTTTAATTCAAACACTCTTCATGATTAATTTTAACATTCTGTGTTCTAAAGAAATAAGTGCAATAAGAAAGAAATGCTCATTCACACAAAAATAAATGATATAAAATTAATATTGCACATTTAGTTATATCAACATAAATTAATGAATTGACATTTTTCAAATGTAATTTTAGACTTTCTGAACCAAGTGCAAATTAAGTTAACTGTATATTAACTAGCTGGATATTATAATTACCTTCATTATGATTCCTTCTATTGCTTTTAAGCTTCTGTCTAAGTTTATTCTGTGTCTTATTTCATTTTTAATTTGGACTACAAGATTTAGGCCAGTTAGGTACAGTAGGTTAAGGCCAATTATCTCCATCCTTATGACAAAAATGTCTGTTAATGGAATCTGTATCTCTCTTCTGTTGAACAGTTTTGCAGTGATGAAACATCTGAATTAAATACCTTAAATATCACTCTGCTCTGATTTTCCTGTATTAGTAATTGTAATAACCAAGCATCAACTACATAATAAGCATAAATAAATACCGCAGTTTCTTTTAATTTATTAATTATTTTTACCTCTCTGTGGGACAATTAACAATTAACAACATTACTTTGCTTAGAACTGTAAATTAAGTACTGTTTAAGGGTGATTTTAAAATCCCATCCTGTCTTAAAGTGTCCTTTGGTTAATATAAAATCTGACACCCCAATTAAAATGTTACCCAGAAGCTACTGTTGTAATATTGTAATATTGTAAAATTGAAGACATTTTCATTTATCTTTTGATAACTTTGATTATCTTTTGTACACTGTATCTCACACTGAATGAATTAGTAATTTTATTATTACAGCATCAGAAATCTGATATCAAAGATATTTAATCTCCTAAATGTATTTCACATAATATTTCTTTGGGTAAAATAATTTGTAAAAATGTCTCAAACTATCATCTTCAATAACTGTTGAATCATTTTATTTTACCAAAATATGAGATGCACTGCTCACATGAAACAATCTTTTTTACCACAATGTAAGCACCTGAAAAGTGTTCAAAGTTTCAGAAATATGTGTATATGTGTGCATGTTACTTACTGAAGAGTTTAAAAAGTCATAGTACAGCTATTTTCTGAAATTAATTAAGTTAAAAAATAACAAAGTAAACCAAAAACAATTTGTGAAGACCAGTGGTGGAGGTACAGTGCATTTGTGAGCAAGTGTGAATTTTCTACACAAGCACAATGTGCCTACAACTCTTCTGAGGAAATAAAGATGATAAAACTTGTTCATAAGTATGCAGAGTAACAGATCAAAACGTTTTAGCATGAGGAGCTGATTGACAAACAGAATAATTTCCTGAAGGAACCCATAAAAGCAAAGAGCAAAGAGCTTTTCTACCTTTATCTCATTTGACTGAAAAATAGTATGTCTCAGCTGGCTGCCATACTTGTCTAATTGACAAAGGGATCTGAGTCGTTGTTGAGTAGCTGTCAAATAAATTAAAGCTTCATTCCTAGAGGCTAGCAGACAGATACTAGTCAGAACTATAGTTCTTCAATGCAAAAACAACTTGGAGAATCTCTACAGCGACATGTAATCTATCTATGTTTATTTTTATTATTTATTGCTTTAGTTTTAGAATTAGTGTATCAGTAGACGTCATGTGTAATATCATTTGCAACTGGATATTATGGAAGGAAGAAAATATTCCTAATTCCTAAATATCCCAGATAATATAAGATGATGGGTATTACACTAAATTCTTACCAATGTTTTTATTCTAAAAAATGAAATACCTAAGGGCACTGATATTTAGTTATTCGAAATATAATACTTATCTATATATTTAATCATTAAAATGCATACAATATTGATTGATCTAAATTAATAAATAGAATGAAAATATGCCTTATGGTGGACATTTTTATAGGAATCTTCAGATGTTTTGAATTTTAAACTTCTTTCTTTCAGACTGGATTGCTGATTGTTGTCATATAACTATCATTTTTGATTGATATGGATTTTTTTAAAATTTAAGGAAATAAATAACAATTAGTTATATGAAAGTTGTAAAGCAGAAAGATATCAAATCTTTACATTTACAGCCATAACAAGTAAAACAAATATTTTAAATGAACCAATTCTACATGTTTTTCAAGATGACCACACCAAGGTAACTGACGTATACTAACAGTAGCTAGAATATGCCATTGTTCTCTTGACCAACCTTGTCACCTGACATGGAATCAAGTGAATGCTTTCAGGAAAAGCATGTGCATTGATTGTTAAAGCCACCCACTGCCATACAATGTTCACCTTTTTTGATAAGACATTGAGTATAGAATTCTCCAGAGATTCCAAAATACTTTCATTTGATTGATTATGTTCAATCAATCAACCAATCAAATTAATCAGCCTATATTGCTGTTAATGATAGTCATGTTAACAAAAATGTTAACAATTTTGAAAATCACCAGTGCACTTTATAAATTATTTGTAGTAAATATAATTAACTTTAAGTACAGTTCTTTTGTCTGCAGATTTGTAAATTAATTTAAAATAATTGCAGTTATATTTGATTCATTGGAACAGTGTATTTACAATTAAATCAATGTGCTGTATCACTAAAGTTGTAAAGAATTGTCTTCTTTCTGTTTCATGTTTTGTAGTATACTGTAATTGCAAAATTGTTTTTCAAAAGCTCCCGAACTCTCTGCATGTGACTTGTGGTGTTGTTCTCTTTTAAATGAGCTTACTCCCTGTTTTAATGTAGCGCTCATGTTGTCACAAAGAAAGTGGTTAAAAGGATAATTTATAACTAAAAGCAACAATTGGAAATCATAAAAAAAACTTTGGGAATTGATTCCGAAGTCAAAATGGGCCTTTAGGATGTGGCTGGAGGAAACTCTACAACTGAATTGAATCTGTTTTTTTCTTAAGGGCTGCTCTGCACCCTTCAGTCCTAGTGCCCTTGGTAGAACTGGAGGACAGATGTATTCCAAAGTATGTGAGGATACTGTATTCAAAACTCAAAACTTGGTTGCCCATCACCCATGCCATGATGTACACTTCCAGGTACACTGCCAAATAGTTAAGATAGTTAAGTTAGTAGTTTAAAAATACACATTTGATGAATGACCTTCACAATCTTCCGACAGTTTATGGTATAAATTAAAGAAAGCAGTTCTCAAACATAAACATGAAGGAGAATGATAAGTTCTGCCTGGAGGAATAGTCAAACAATCTTACTGAGAAGAGGCTAAACATATTAGAAAATTATAGGAAGCACCTTCTTAATGATATCAAATCCAAAGGAGATTAGACTGAATAATGATTGCATAAATGAATTAATTTGGGACAGACAAAGGTTGTTCATATAAATCTTGAAGTTGTACATTCAGAATTTAGCTGGACAGGGAAACTAAGCTGGATTTAAACATAGATAGAATTTAGTTGATGGTTTGAACTAAAAGTAGAAATCAATTATCGCATATAACAGTCCACTGAATTGTCCACCAACAAGGTATGATGCTTACTGGAAAGTAGATCGATAAGCATAAAATACACAGCATGATATGTTTATTTGTGCTTTTCTCCAATACTGTGATAAATATATCAAAGGCAAAGAAAATGCCATTATAAGTGTAAAACATTCTAAATATTGTGCATCAACAATTTAACCTCTGTTTTCTTTATAGATAAAAAACATATTAAACTTATGCTACAACATGATGTGTGTATGATATGTTTCAGTTATTAACTATAGGAGAAAGAATGATACTGTAGATATACAGTCTAGATATAGGTCTTACGTATTAACCTATTTTATATGTTGATTAGCACAGCTTTTATGAAATAATATAATTGCTGAGTAGAGATAACTATTACCTAAGTGTTTTTTAAAAAAGGGAAGAAATGCAGTCTTATTAGTTCACTGCATTTTCTCAAAGCAGTATTTTGTATAACTGAATATATTGTTTGTTCCTAAAAAATAAGATATGCTGGTTATTCTGTTTTTGAACATGGGAACTTTTATATCACTATAAACATGGAAACTGTTCAATAACAAGATATCACAGCCTTTAATTAAATCTCATTAAGGCCTATGAAATCTAATTTGAATAAATGTAAGTGGATAGTTATGTTTGCCATAATAGCAATATAAATAAGGTTTACTGGATGCATAAAGCTTTGCACCTGAGAAAGGATAAAGAAAAGGTGCAGTATTATTTCCACTAACCATACCTCCTCTTTATCTGTATGTAGCTATTACCAGCTTTGGGCCTAGTATCGTGTCCTCGCAATCTTGTGCACACACACCACTGTTTTCTCCATTCCAACTTCACACACATCTTTTGATATTCCCAACAGACTTCTGTTTTCCTCCTGCTAATACCAAACCAAGTCTTGTCATTCCCTCTATTTCCTTTTCTACCAATTTGCTACTTACAGCACCTAGTGTGATATTACTAAAGTTATTGAGGAAACTTTACAATATAGTGATTTAAATGCAATTAATCTTCTTTTAGCTTTTGTTCCTAAGGAAGATCATATGTGGCCATGGACAAAGTTAAACACCCCAGGAAATATTTAGCATTACATATGTGATTATGTACTTTAGAGTGATCAAAGAGAATTGTATATGCCCTATAATTATGTCGGACCATTTGCAGGATGTGCGAATAAAGCAATGCATTTGTCTGGCAAGTACACAGCATTGCTCTCCAGTCTTTTATAAAAAAAAACAAAATAACCAATGGTGATGATATGTAATGTATAACCATAAAGTATTTCTGGTGTATAAAATAAGAATTACATCAATGAACATCAGTTAATTGTTTATTCACAACTTCCCATGTCTGAAGTTCAAAACCAGTGATACAACATTCATAATCATATACGAAAACTTTACACATACCATTTTAGCATTCAGAGTATGGATGTGTCATAGACACACACCTAGTTCTAATATTCAGCAATACCACCCTATTTAACAAATAGTATTTATACAATTGTATAATTCCTAATCACAAGTAATGAAGTTATGTTTGCATTAATCCAGAACTTGCCAAAACTCACTATTATTGTGTGCAATTTATATAGATGCACATTTTCTAGTAGCTACAGTAATCAAGCACAATCACAATCACTTAATAGAAATTAAATGTAGTTGTCAGAATTGTGTTATGTTTCTATAATGACTTCATTTTATGTTTTGATTACAAAACTTGAGTTATTTTTTTTTCCATTAGAGAACAGAAATTAATATTTCTGTGACTTGCAATACCGTCAGGACTGTCATTATTTGAATAATAATAGAAAAAATAGTAAATAATGAGTAGGAGTAGGTGTTGCAGTAGCAGCAGTGGTAACATCATAAAATAACATCCTGTGACAAAACTATTATTTGATTATTACAGAATACATTATTATATCTGATTATTTGTTTCTTATTCTTCCTTAAGCAGTAGCTGAGGTGGCATGGACTCTTCTGCTCGTGTTTTGATTTCTAGAAGAACATATGAACTGTGTCTCTGTTAAAGGTTATAAATAGGCTTGCCATTTCCAAAAATCCTTTTAAAATAACATCCAGAAAAGGATGATGCAAATACATGACTGCAACTTTAGTACAGCGACATGGATACAAATGTAACCCCATCAACCTGGTTTTAGCTTTGTTCTGTATTTTGTGATAACAGGATTTTCAGTGATTTTATTAAATGGCCATTTCACACACTGAGGCATTTAGCTTTGTAGGAAGATCAATGATTTAATCATGTTATTAGTTGGGAAATTGGCTTCTAAGTCTTTTGTGACATCATTTTACTATTTTAATGACTTTTATTTTAATTTAAAATATTTTTAAGGGTTGAGGATTAAGGAATGTCCTTTAAGGAAAGGTTTTTCAATTTGTGAAGTGGGAGTTTAAGGCAGCATGCTTTCCTCTATGGCTACTCAGCCTTTGAAAAAGCTTTTCTTTTTCATGATTAACCAAATGAGGATTCAAGTGTTAAATGGATAGGATCTTCATGGTGAGCATGCATTCTATCAATAAAGAACATACAAACAGTAATTGATAAGAAGAGGGCATTTGGCACAACTACACTATTTGGGTAGTTTATAGCTAATTTCCAAGGATCTCCTCCAGCCATTTCTTGAAAGGAGCCAGGTTATTAGTTTCAACAGCATACAGTAGCTGTGTAACTTCTTCCATACTTCCACAACCCTTTAGATAAAGAAGTGCCTCCTGTTATTGTATTGTAATGCACTTTCATGTATGTAGCTTTTAGGTACATTGACACAGGTTAAGGATCAATCATTTATCTTTCCATTAAATCCTTTACTAAGACACAATTGGTTCATCAAAAAATAAAATGGAGCTTAAACATAGTGGAATGCAATATCTGCTACATGAGCAATACTATACAATACTGTATGTACTGTGAGGCGTTATCTCCACAAAGATACCTGTCGTATCTAAAATCTGTAGTAATTAAAAAATAAATAATTCCATTCAAACTTTCAAAGCTTGGGTTTACATGATGCAACAACCTCTTAAATTACATTAATTATATGTGCATCTATTTTCCACTGCATATGATTACAAGAAAAAAAACCCAATACATGTAATTATGCAAGCTCTAGCACAGATAAAACAAACATTCAGCATATGTTGGTATTTCTTTTAAATTCATTTGATGATGGTTTTGCTGGAAAAACATTTTTCCCTCTCAGAATACAAGTGTTTTCATGTGAAGCACAATTTCCACTCCCTGTAATTACTTGGCTTGAGCAGAAACCTGCAATGAAAACATCTCCCACAGGTATAGTGTATAACTGTGGTTTTTCACACTGTGGCGTCTACTGCTGAATTTTATTGCGACTCCCTCAGGCTACAAACTCTTGAATCATTATTACTTCACCTGGTTTCTGCACAAGCCATTGGGATTCAGTCAGCAGCTACTGACTGACTCACTTTACCCTGACTAACTGCAACTAAAAATAGAAGCCTGGTTTTGTTTACTCTAGTTCCTATACAGGTTTGCTCTGTAAAACCTGACAACATAGCCCATGGTGAAACAGGAAATTGAGCTGAGGGCAGTCTGCTGTTTGATGGCATTCAGTGGAAGGTCATGAGAGAGTTGTAGCGTGCTAGGATGAGAAGGTATGATCTGATAATGAGTAACAAGAAACTGAGACTAATCACCTCAGGTAGGAGGACTGTAATCTTTGTGTGGCTTGGTCATTTCCTGTGAGGTTTTTAAAGTCAATCCCATGGCTTTGTTACTTTTTCTAAGCAAAGGAAAGAGACTACATATATGAGTAAATTAACTTTTTGAACTTCCTGCTAATTACAAGTAACCTAAATGCTCACCTTTTTTGTTTTATGTTCCGATTCGGAACTGAGCTGTTGGAAGATTTTTGCTTTAAATAATTTAGTGCTGTGAGAACGAAATCATGTAAGAAACATAAGGTACTATGGTTAGCACTGAACAGAACTTTAAAAAAACAAAAAACAAATTTGAAATAGACTTAATTGGCTAGAAAATCTTGACTGCTTGTGTTATATTACATGACCTTGAATTTATGAACTAATAATTAAAGGTGCAACATAAGATTCTAATATGCTAACAATACTTGGAATAAGAATAAAATAATAGCATCAAGGGCATGTTATCGCAGTGGTTAGCATTGCTGCCTTGCAGCACTAGGGGTCCTAGATTCAATTCTGGACCTGGGGGAGCTGTCTGCATGGTGTCTGTGTTTTCACCCCTGTGCATGCTTGGGTTTTCACCGTGTACAAAAACATACTGATAGGTTAATTGGCTCTGCTGTCAGTGTGTGTGTTTGTTTCTATCTGCCCAGCGACGGACTGGCCCTTTGCTTACTGGGATAGGCTCCTGATCCCCAGAAACCCTGAATTGGAAAAAGCAAAAATTAGAATCGTGAATGGATGGATGAACTGAAATTGTAGTTTAAAATGGTCTCAAACAAAAGTGGCTATCAAAAATATTCGCCCCATTGGACTATTTTAATATTTGATTGTGTTACCGTCATGATGGCGTACTTTGGCTAGCTGTTGTCCTGGGAAACCATCACATTCTTACGGGGGCTCATGTTCTTTCTGGGTTTCACTTCACTCTGTGTATAAGTTGTAGTCTCAAAACTGCCTTGGTCCGCTTTTTCAGGAGGCCCGCTATTCAGTTTCTCTGTGCCTGAGGCTCCGTTTTTTCTGACCCATGGGCTGGATGGCAGTTTTCTACCTGAAGCCTGCACTCTGCTCTGTGCAGCAGCTTTCAGCCTGAAGTCTGCCCTACAAAACCATCTGGTCCCCTTTTTCAGGAGGCTTGTTATTTGGTTTCACCTGTACCCTAAGCTCTGACAGAAATTGGCAAACATTTGGCAGAAATTTCAGCTTCAAAATAGCCAATAGCCCTGCTCAGCAGTTGTGGTTTTAAGCCAGCTCTTTCTTTTTCACAGCAGTTTTTTAGCTCCAGCCTCAGGTCCAGCGTTTGCCCGGTACACCAAGCCAGCCCTTGCTCTCTATAGCAGTCTCTGCAGCCTCAAGCAGCGCTTCACTCTGTCTCATTGGCTCATGTTTGCCCTTCAAATCCATCCTACTCCTGTCTCAGTAGGATCACCATCCAGTTTCATTTGTACGTGAGGCTCCCTGTTTCCAGTCATCAGATTGTGTTTCTGTGTAGCAGCTTGTGGCACCTATTCTGGCTTCAAGACAGTGCTTTGCTCTACCCAGCATCCTCAGCTCTCAGTGTCACTCAGTACAGCAGCTTCAGCTCCAAGCCAGCTCTCAGCATCGCCCAGGACAGCAGCTTCAGCTCCGCCATCACCTGGAGCACCAGCCATAGCTCCTAGCTTGCTCTCTACATTGCCTCACACAGCAGTCTCAGATTCTAGTCCACATTTATTCTTTTCACTGGTCACCATGTCGACCCTCGATTTTGCTGACCTGGACCCCTGTTACTCCTGAGGGCTGGCCTTCTAAGCCCTTCGTTTCGCTATTCACAGCACTTGGTTTCTTTCAAACAGATAAATCTCTAGAATGTCAAAGCGAAAAACAAAATTCTACAGATCTTCCAGGATTGATTATAAATACAAAAGAGAGAAAATAACTGATTGCATTAGCATTTATCCCCTTTGAGTCAATATTAGGTAAAGGCACGTTTGGCAACAATTACAGCAATGCATCATCTTGGACAGGTTTCTACCAGTTCTGAAAATTTGGACACAGTAATCTTTGCCCTTTCTTCTATGCAAAATTGCTCCAACTCCCTCAGGTTGGATGGGACAAATTGGTGAACAGCAATTTTCAACTCCCGTCACAGATTCTTGATTGGATTGACATCTGGGCTACTCCTGAACATTAATTTATTTTCTTTTGAAAGCACTCCAATGTATCTTTAGTTGCATGTTTTGGGTCATTATCCTACTGCAAAGACATATCTTGTCCCAAGTCCCATGTCTCTTGTAGTGTTGTGGTGGTGTTCTCAAGAGGATGCTCACTGTTATGCTACAGCCAAACATTTTGGTCTCATCTGGCAAAAGAATCTTCTTCTACTTGGTCTCAGAGTCTCCCAGATGCCTTCTGGCAAAGTGTATTTAAGATTTTATGTAAGTTTTTGTGTCACTCTCCCATGACATCCAAATCTGTGAAGCACCCAGGCAATTGTCATATGCACACTTTCTCCCTTCTGAACAATGAAAGACTGCAATTCCTTTAGAGTTGTCACAGGCCTCTTGGTGGCCTCCATTACTAGTGTTCTTCTTACCTGGATTCTCAGTTATTGAGGACACCTTGTTCTTCAGAGTTTCACAGTTGCCGAATTTTCTACATTTCTTTATAATGGACTTTACTCTGCTTTGGGTACTGTATATGTACTGAACTGTACTTGGAAATGTTCTTATACCCTTCCCCTGATTGGTGTTCTTCAATAATCCTATCCCAGATTTACTCTGAAAGTTCCTTCATGTTGTAGTTTTTGTTGGGAGCTGTACTAATTAACTGTGGGATGCCCCAGAGATAGCTATATTTATCGTGAAACACCCTAACTGCACACAGGTGAACTCCATTCAACAAATTCTGTGACATCTAAAGACATTTGGTTGCACCAGGGCCTATTTAGGTGTGTCTTAGTACAGGGAGTGATCACTTATTTTCTCTTTTATATTAATAATTAATTTAGGAAGATTAGAATTTTGTTTTCATTTTGACATTATAGAGTGTTTTGTGTTGAGCAATGGCACAAAATGCCAAATACATAGATTGGGAATCTATATTGTAAGACCAAGGGGGCTGAATATTTTTGATAGCAACTGTAAGCACAAACAATGAAAAGTTAAGCAAAAGTAAAGCAAAAGTTTTGAGGTTATTCTAAAGCTTACAGAGCCTCAAAATCAAAATGTATTTTGAGCAGCACAATACCAATGAATGAAAATTATTTAAAATTCAAACTTTATCAAGTTAGATTAATTTACTGTACGTTTTTCTTGTTATTTATATTGACTCTGAATTATACTTTGATTCCTTGATGCACATTTTCAACTCATGTGACTTAGACTTAGACATAGATTCCAGAAAAACATGTTTACACCTGAGCTAGCATTAAGGTTAGGTAGAAAACATAGATATGTATCGATGTCTTGGCTGCATTTTTGGATCTGAAAAGTAGGAGAACCTATGTTTTGCTCTAAGCTTATTTGATAAAAGTGGAAATGTTACCAGTTAGCACAGCGGCTCAGTGGTTAGAATTGGAGTCTTGCAGCACTGGGACCTTGGGTTCAATTCCAGACCTGGGGTCCTATCTACATGCAGTTTGGATGTTCTCCCTGTGTTTGCTTAGGTTTACGCCAGGTGTTCCTGTTTCCTCTGTCGTCTAAAGACATACTGGTAAGTTAGTTCAAGTAGAAAGTTACTGGTAAGTTATTTGGCTTCTGGGAAAATTGACCCATTTGTATCTGAGTCTACAGTGTGCTATGGACTGGAGTCTTGTCCAGGGTGTATCCTACCTTGTGCCCCTTAGTTGCCAGGTTGAGCTTCTGCTCTCTCATGACACTGTATTAGATTAAGCTCTTAGGTCTTGGTTTCCATTCTGTCATGCCAGCGGTGTGGAGTTCCACATGGCCAGGTGGGTATTTTTCAGGTGATGCTGCTTCGATCCATAGTCCAAATACATGTTGTCTAGATTAATTCTCTTCTCTGAATTGTCCTACGTGTATGTTTGTACCCTGCGAGTGTATCCTGTCTAACTTTCATTGCCTGTCAGGTCAGCCTCTGGCTTACTGTGCAAATGTATTGGATTAAGTTGTTATTGAAAATAGATGAGGAACCGTGAACTTTATCTTATTTGGCAGTTTTAAAAGCAATCATCTTAAAGCACATTAGACAAAATAAATTTAAACACAATTGACAGCATTGGTTATACATAACTGATGGGAGGAACCCAATTACATGACATCATCTGTCTCACTATTAAAATGCAAAAGATTTTATATCATTTATTTATGACAAAATACTTCAATCCAGGAAGCTGATACATACCAGTAGGGTCCTTTCCTACAATATATGTAAAGCACTATGGAACAAAGAGATCTATACAAATGCAAACAATTACTATTGTTAATAAGGTAATATGGTGTTGTGCAGAGTATATGTGAATATGTGACTCCACTCAATGTCTTTGGGTTTACAACATTTTATTTAATACTTCATCTGCTAATGTATCATATGTATCTATGATATAGCTAATATACAATATAAATACATATTATCAATGTATGCACTATTTTAAAAACTGTTATCCCAAACTACTTTAAAATGCACATGTTTTACATAGTACAATAAAAATAACAATTGAGATTTACATTTGGGTTACATACTTACATATGAAAATAAAGCAAACACAAGAGATGAAACTCACAAACAGGCCTTTCAACAAAAGGAAGCTTTCAGATAGTAATTAAAACATTCAAATGTGACCGAAGCCCTGCATCTGAAACTTATGGTGTGATGTTCCAGAGGTTTGAAACACAACATTAAGCTTTGTGTGTAAACAAATAGGAAACACATAGCAAGCCAGAGTTAGTGGAGAGAACATGAAGGTGAATTTACAGAACACAAATTGCCTAGATACTATAAAGCCACATCATCCAAAGCTTTGACCGTAAGCAGGAACAGTTTAAAATCAGCTCAAAACCAAAACAGGAGTGATTTGATCAGTTGTAGCAACCCAGTCAACCTAGATTCTAACTGCTGAATTCTCAAACTATTGCAGTTTGGTACAGTAGATGTAGTTTTAAAAACACCTGAAAGCAAGGAGTTAGAATAAACAATTGAAGACAAGAACTAACCTGTGAACCAGCTTTTCTGCTACAAATACAGACAGCAAAGGACACAGCCTGGCAATACATCTAAGATGGTGCACTAATACATTTACAAAATTCTGAAAATGAAGTTCAAATGTCAACCCAGAATGCAAACTTCAATTTCATGTGTGAAGCACAGTACCATTAACTCAGACTGATGTTACAGAATTTGTTTTACGTAACTAATGGGAAAAAAACATTAACAATCTGAGTTTTATAAACTAGAAGTATTCTTTCCAACATGAGTGGTGTACATTTGTTTCTTGTATTATTTCTTCCTTATATCTGTTACCAGTAATTTAAAAAAAAAACATACAAAAAAGCACAAACACTTCTTCAAATGATAGCTTGTTGCACTCTAAATAGTGGCAACATAATGGTTACATTACATCTATAACATTACAGAGATTCCCAGCAGCACTGGTTTATTTTAATAGGTAATTCCAAGAAAAAGCACAAATTGTCAATACTTGATTGAAGTGTTCATATACATAGGTCCAGTGCCTGACTGACGATATAGAACAGGAAACATTAGTTTTACCTTCGGGGTATTTTATTACTCATTGTACCCAGATAGTAACCAAGACAGTAGATTCCAAACACTGAACATCACAGGCTACAGCAACAGAAGTAATATGTGGCCTCTTCATTTCCTTTCCTCAATATTCTTTAATGATTTCATGTTAAAGATGAAAAATAAATTGGATGCAAATTGTGTTCAGCTAATTAATTTCCCTTCTAAATAACCTGGGAAATGCTTTCTCATTTGTTTCAGATCTATTTCTACTACATATATGAAGAGTATTATAAATGCATTAAACCTGTAACTCAATTCACATGTGCATTGAGGGGTGATTGCTTACCTGATATACCTTTGCTTCATCTTATTCTTTTTTATGATACCTTGTACTATGAATTTCCAGCTAAAAGTGCTTTTCAGATAATGCTGCAAATATTAGTATTATTAATAGTAATCCAGGAATGTTCTAATCACAAAGTAATCATTTATATTCACTTTATGTAAGATAAAAATAAAGATTTTCTAAACAAAATGTTGGAAGTTTTCTGGTGCACCAAAAATAGACTTTCACTTTCAGCATCCATCACAGTTTATTGCAAAGCCAAATAAGCAAAAAAGCAATTGAAAATATGAATTTGCTTTTAAGGGACACACATCACAGAGTATAATTTTCATAATAGCAGCAGACTGAACCACCCTTCAGTTCTAGTAAAAATATAAAACATGGAACATGGCCAAATATCAGCACTATAAAGGAAAAGATGATGAGAGGAGAATACAGAAAGTTAAAAAACAGTATAAAACAGTATAAACATGTCAAAATTCACTTTTTAACAAAAAATGTTCTCATCTTAACCAAATGTTCTTAGGTGTGATAACAGTCATTAATCAATCTTAGTAATAATAATAATAATAATAATAATAATAATAATAATAATAATAATAATAATAATAGAAATACATTCGTATTTAGATTAGATGTGTTATTTAGTCATGACTAAATAAGTTAATTTACAAGTAGTTTTAATTCTTTTTTTTCTTCTATTTTTTCCTTCAGCTTCTAAACCTCCCAGTTCTCTATACTGCATTTCTCATTAAACCAGTGGGGGCTGAGGATCTTAGAACTCAGGTCTGGGAATATAATGTGATCAAGCAGATATTCTTGAGCTGCATATGCTCGGTACCAGGCAAAGCTTAACATAAGGCAGGAAAGATTCTGCTCTTGCTCTTCATTACAGTTATTCATTCAGCATGGAACCTGCGTGAAATGGCCTATCAATTAATAAACATCTGAGAAGGATTCAAGTTAACCATTAAAAGAAAGCAACAGAAGCCATGGTAATAATCCTACAGCATGACAAAGCGACAAATCAGCAACTAGCTATTTCTCTTTATTCAAACCACAATCAGAAATACCTGCAAACACATATATATTATATAAATTGTGTAGATATATGAATTAGATCATGTAAAGAAAAAAAACAAGAATCATTGGTGAATATGGAACTAGTAGGTGGAAACCGGAGACTGTCCCAGTCTGCCACAGTGTTCGCCTGAGGGCCTGAGGGAGTGATAGGCCTGAACTTGTCCTACACTTGGGAGCAAATCAAATCCTGGTGCATTTTCATCAGCTGTCAGCAGCAGACAGATATTTCTGCAGGGCCAAGCAGGAAATTAGGCTATTAAATTACAGCTTTTTCACAGACCCCTTGTCATTCTTCCCTGCTTTACTACAGATGTTCTATCAAAGTAAGTCATTGTAACCATTTATCTTTCTGAACTTAAATGCCTTCTTCCAAACTATTTTTCCCCTCAGTACTGGAGATCTTTGTAGTCTGTGCCTAGCTTCCCTGATCTTCTGCTGATCTTAGATTAATTTGCACTAGCTAGGAGTTCAACAACAAAATCAATTTCAATTGGGTCAGTCAGGGTCACTGCCAGCTCTATAGTGAGAGGGAAGAAATAGATTATCATCATTCCAGGGAGGTGTTTCATGAATCTAGAGTAAAACAAATATCTACAGAAGAGATTTAAAATTATTCAGCATTCATTCAGAGCATAGATTGCAAATTGTATCTGCCACCTCTTTGCTTGCCTGTAAAAATGTGTAATAAACAGATACATTATATGTGTGCTATAAACTAAGCAGGACTGCAATTAATGCTTAAAATATATTTGTGAACAATAACATTGCTTAGTGAAATAACGAAATAATACATAATATGCTATCACAGTAATGGTTAGGATAGTGCGAACATCTAAACTGTGAGAAAGGCACACTAATACCAGATATAGAATAAAATCTACTTACATTTCTCTAGTATTTGCTAAATGACTGCTGAATTTGTTTTATATCGATTTATTAAGTACCTGAGTTTCAGTATTTTGACATAGACTGAGTGTATATGAATGCATTTTATGATAAGGTAAAATGATCAATATTATTTGTTCCAAGACCCTTAATAAGAAGTTTCAGTTTAACAAATGTATCATTATTTGTATGAACTCTCACCTACTGTACACACACAAATAAAATACAATAACTTTTCATCCTTTATCCAAAAGCCCTTATAGAGTTTTAAAGTCAAACACCACCAAATAAAATCATAAAGCAACAACAGAAGTCCCTTGCAACTAGGCCTTGATTGCACCAGAAGTAGCATGCCAAGTCTTTATATTATATTTATATTTAAAATATTAGGGGTGTTGCTATTGTCACGCCCTCTGTAGCCAGAGGGCGCTCCTTCTCTGTCCTGTTCCTAGTTTCCGGTCTGCTGTCCTTCCGGTCCCTCTCTTTCCCTTGGGCTATATATTTCCGGGTCTTGCACTCTGCCGTCGCTCAGCATTGACGTTCGGATGTCCTGAGACCCGCCTAGCACCAGGCCGCCCCACGTCCGCTACCTGAGGGCATAGGTTTCTGTACGGCACTCCTGAACTCTTTGCACTAACGAGCCCGGGCCTTTTTCCCATCTCGCTGCTACGCATATGGGTCTTTTTCCTCTCTCCTGCTCTCCACAGTTAGTCCCTTTGGATGTCCGTGACAGCTATGTTTAATATAAATTTTGCCCTGTATAGAACAACCTTTTATAATAATCCAAATCCCGCATTATTTGCACTGAAATTAATAAACAGCAAATGTCTAACATTATACCATATTACTTTCATTCTGAGATTCAGCTGGTTAGAAAGGTAGAATATCAGTGACTGATTTTAATAAGGTTGTTGATGTAGAGTTCTAGTACATACAACTACTGTTTGCAATTAAATGGCAGGAAAGAGATTCTAAACACAAATTAGTGGAACATTTTTAGACGCAATTTTCCACTTGGCCCTTTCTATACACGGTACATCAGGCAGATGTTCTGTTTCCTTCAATAGATTCTTCTATACCCAAATTATTTATATCTCATAGAACTGAAAATAAGGCATAATGTTTCATTATGTTTGAATGGCATTCAAAGAAATTTTTTCAATTGTTTTAATCTCATTTTTATATTCCTTATGCTTGATTATAGAAATTTCTAAGACCTGAGCCAACATAATGTTTCGAAGGCTGTGCCACACAATTCATATTTTTAATGTAATGTGTCAGATGTCCCAAAGTCATGGTTCTGTGTTCATTTTTGCATTTATTCTTTAAGATGACATGAATGCTTTAAACAGTGTTCAAGATGTCAGAGCAAAAGAATAAGGAATTAAATACAAAATCAAGTGATTTTTATAGAAGCAAATACATTATTTAATTGTACTGAAAATAGGATAGAATATTTGTTACCTTTATTACGAGTTTTACCATTTTTTTACATGTTAATAGAACATTATGACTCTTATTGTTGAATAAGGTGTCAAAAAGAAATGTTCTATTGGAAAATAGGTTTGGAAACATCACCTTGTGCCATCGTGATTAATTGCATTCATATTTGACAAGAGAAGATAATATACAGTAACTAGGATTGTTAAAATCTCTGAAAATTATCATTTTCATTACAATAGAAATCACCTCACTCCTACACTATATCTCACAACGAACACAAACACAAATCTGTAAGCTCCAGTGGGCAATGTCAATTATACAAATTGTAGTTTAAAACACATACTAAAATGAAACGTCAACATGTACAATGCCTTGCAAAAATTATTATCTCTGGTCCTATAGTGTTCCATTTTGTAAAATTACAAAATAATACAGGTACATTATTAAGCTTAATATTGTATTCAAAACCTGAATGCTCGCAGCAAGGACTTCTAAGGGTAAGATACTGTAAGTTAAAGTAAATGTCAGGAAAAAAAACTGTATATGTCAATTACATAAATCTTCAAACCCATGAACTCAATATTTGGTGGAAGCATCTTTGACAGCAATTACAGCCACTAATCTCTACCAAATGTGCACACCGACTTGGTGTACGTTTTGCCCACTCTTTGTTTTGCACATTTGTTCAAGCTCCCTCAAGTTGTCTCAATTTCCCATAGGATTCAAGTGAGAGCCTTCCCAAGGTCACTCAAGTACATTCAGTTTCTTATTCATAAGCCATTCTAATGTGACTTTCTGATTTGTATCTTTGTCCTGATGAAAGGTGAATTTTTCTTTGAGATTTTGGTCTAAAGGAAGGTTTGCCTCTGAGATTTATTAGTACTTTACTCCATCGATGTTCCCATCAGTCTTGACAAGTTTTCCAGTCCCTGCTGATGAGAGCAGAACTAGAAGATAATGCTGCCACCACCATGATTGACAGCAGGGATGGAGATGTTTGAGTTCAAATTTTGTATTGAATGACCACAAAATCTTTTTGCGACATGTTTGCAGTATCACTAGGTGCTTTCTTCTAAATCCCACATTTGGTTTGAAATGATTTTTCTAATGTTTGCCCCTGAGAGAAAGAACCTGTAAAAAACACTTGAATTTTTTAAAAGCCTCTTTCAAAGTGGCCATTGGCTTCACAGTGGCATTCTATCCAGTTTTCTCCCTGGCAGTGCTTGGTGCCTTGATCGACTTAACCAAGATCAAACAGATGTTGTGTCTTTGAAAATGTGTTAGTATCCTTCACCTGACCTATGCCATTATAAATTATCCTTGGATTAAAGAATGACGCTTTACTTGAAATTCACTACCTGATTTGTATGAATGACTTTATAAAAATAGGTAAACTTGTTTATTCTGAAATCATGTGAACCATTTTTATTATCTACAGTACAGATGGAGGCCATGCATCTAATTGTTTGGCTCATTAATGTACAGTCGTTTTGTGAACCTAAATTAATTTAGATCTACCACAACAAAGTGTGTGAATGCTTATGCAATCTGGACTGTTCCATGTCTCATTCATATTAAATACTTTTTTGTTTAAATGTGTGTATATTGCTTCTTCAAGGTATCATGTCTAGCTTTAAAACAACAAAATATGAAAACTATACAATATTCTGAATACTTTTGACAGGCACTGTGCATTTCTTGCTGTTAATCATATTGTAACTAACTAATCAACCATAATATATGTTGTATACTACTCTGGCACACAAACTTTTCAGTCTACTTACCAGTATTTCACTCTTGCTTTCTTTACATTTATACTCAGGTTAACAATATAAGAAAAGATGAATTATTTAGTTAACTACAGTTAAGTAAGACAGTTTACCGATGATTTTATTTGTAAAGTTTAGGAGATTTGTAAAAACAAATCTAATCAAATAATGAAAAAAACACCTTGAGATTTCCCTGCACACATCTTTACCTATTACATGATTCCTTCCTATATACTGTACATCCACTGATTGCATAGCGAGTTATCGTATGGAAACCAGCTTTAATCAGAGGTTTCAACCCTATCCATAATGCCTTCCTGCTCATGGGTCAACAGAGTTAGCCAGTCACTACTCCCTCCCTGCATGAAGCTTATCTCATCTCTCCTGTTCTAAAGCGAGAATGAAGATTTCTCCAAACTGACTTGACTTTTCAAGAAATACTCTCAACCTCCACCAGGAACAGCCATGTCTGCCTCCTTTCCCTCTGCCAGATCTTCATACCAGATCTTCAAATTTGTCACTTTTCCTCTCAAAGGCCTCCTCACAGCCTTGCTCTGATGGCACTGTCAGCCTAATGAGGATGATATTTCTCTTTTCTGGGCACCACATCACCACATCTGGCTTTAGGGCTGTTTGTACATCCTTAGGAAACTGCAGCCGTCCTCCAAGGCCCACTCTCATGTCACATGATGGAGCTTTATGCAAGATAGAATCTTTGACCTTGTCCCACTCTCACCCTCCCTGACAAATTAATTTGTAGACCCTCCATGAGCCTGCAGTTTCTTCTGTCACTCTTTCTCCAAAATGTCTGCAACTGGCATCAAGACCTTGTCATGATGCCATCTGTGCCATAACTCTCCTCTCTTTTAAGCTGGTGTAACCAGGTAATGAGATGTGGGGCACAGGAGTTGGAATAACGCCTCACGCAGGCTGGTAGTTAGACTCACTTTACCAACCTGCTTTACTCCTGACATATACAGTATATATCTCTGCAACCCCTCCCATTGTTTTGTCTAATTTTTTAGGTAAGACCCGATTTCTGCCCCATTGACCAAGTCACCTCTGGAGCTTCTAAAGGACATATGCACCCTGCATTTTGCTGCCTAAAATTCTCCAACAATGGAAGCTTGCAGCTGTCCTGATGTTATAAAAAGCCTCACTGATTTGAAGCTTGGAAGGATTATCAGCCACTTTCAGAGGTACTTGGTGATTGTTTCCTGATCTTTACACATCTTGACTTTCTTGATTTGAACTTAATTCTCACCCATGTTGCCATGCTCTCTTGTGCTTTTAAAATTCACCTTACTTGCAAATTGGGTGTAGTTGTTACCATGAGATCATCCATTAAAATCCTAAGGAATTGGTCCTTTCCTGATCATTACTGATCATTTGAGGTCCTAAGACTTGTTGCCCTGTTGTTATTATGAGGTTCATTTCCATTGTTACGACCCCAAGTGTCTAGGGGTAAAGGGGTGTAACATTTAGGACAATTTTTGGAAGCAGGTGGGTTCTGGTGAGGGACTAGAAAGCACGATAACAAGGGGGGGTGCAAAAGTGATGATTTTAAGTTGAATAAGTGACTGGTAAGACTGTCTACAAAAGAAAACCCAACGGTCTTCGGCGTCTTCAACACACTAGCTAACCTCCACTGACTACCCAAAACCATACAAGAAAAACGGCACTCACCTGTACTAAACTAGTGATAAGACAGGGGAGATTGTACAGACTGTTACAATTCCTTTCTCTATCTCTTGCCAACATGTCGTAAACTGTGCTGACTTAAACCCTAAGTTAATTCCTCCCTTGACATTGTGTGGGTATCAATGTGTCCCTGTTACTGGGTAAATTATGTTCCACAGCAAACAAAATGTTTTTTACCACACATTTCACTTTTGATTGTTATATAAACTCTAGTGTGTATTAAAATATTTTGACTACAGATATGTACAGCACATGCTTTCTGTATGCTGTAAATGCTGTATATAAATACAGAGTTTTAAATATAAAGTTATATACACAAAATCCTAGCTGGGGAGCCTTATCTCAAGCACATCATTGTATGTTGCACTAATTTTCTCATTCTTTTTCATCACAGATGTAACCCCTAATTATTATTTTTTGATACCCAAATGCTGACACAGTGAGGACAGAATCATGTTTGAAAGCATATATAGTATATAACTCAACAGGTCATAGCACCTCACTATAACCTCTTGAGTTATGTACAAGTATATGCTTTCAAACATGTTTCTGTTTTGAAATGGTAACAGGTCTGTGAGAGTGATTACTGATCAATATTATAATAAATATGTGTTTTTGAAGTTTAACATAGACCATGATATGTCATGATTATGTATGCCCAACTGTGTTTATCTAGGGAACTTAATGAAACAGATCATCCAAATGATAATAATAATCCATGACCAAATGTACAGTAATTCCATCATCGGAAAACAGCAAGCCCCAAAAGCAGCAGACACTAACACAGCTCTGTCTGACAGCTTGGCCTTGTAAACAGTCTGACAAATTGATTGTAACTGTAGAAGTAGTTTGGAGAAACTGGAAAACCATGGTCTTCAAAAATTCTCAGTTAAATACACCTTGGTTCCATGCTGTAACACAATAAAATGTGAAAAAGTCTAAAGGGATTGAATACTTTTGCAAGGCCCTGTATATTTTTTAAAGATATGAAACTAGGACAAGGACTGGATTCACATTAAAGTGTGATAAAATATTTGTGAATCTCTGATTTTACAGCTACTAGCCTCTGATATAGTATTCAGATTTACAAATAACTGTGTACTGACTGATGATAAGCCAATAAGATACAGTATATAATTACTGCAAACTGCACATTTGCACAGTATCACTTAAACAGTTATCCTGTCATCTTTTCTACAACCTGCTGCATTGTTACAAAGACAGTAGGCTACATTTTGCTTTAATAATAATACATGTATAATAATTATTATTATTTATAATTATAATAAATAATGACAAAGTGTTGCATGGAAATTAACAACTCTATATACATGATAGAATTCTGCCTTATAGCTCTATAAGTGCTTCTGATGTATGAAAATAAAGAGAATAAAGACTTTCCTTGTCAAAATAAGTTGATTGTAAGAGTGTCAGGAGTAGTTAAGGCACTGGACGTCTAATTCAATGGTCGTATATTTAAATCCTGGGTATGGCAGTGCTGTGGTACCCTTAAGAAAGGTCACCTAGATAGCTACATTAAATTACCCAGTTCTATAAATGGGCAACCACATTAGCTTAGTTACGCTATACATTATTAAGCATTTGTTTGTATTTGTTTTATGTAAATAATAAAGGGTTAATATTATGTACTGAATCCATTTTATCATTTCATGATGTGTTTTATTATTTTGAAGTAAATATGTTTGGGGCTAACTTGGTTCAAACCACCTAACCCCTTGGCAAAGGAGTTAATTATCCTGAAAAAACGTTACAGTCATCTACTCAGTAAATGTTTTGTTTTTATATCAAGCATGGGTTTAATCATTAAAAAAAAGATAAGATGTATAGGAGAGAATAGAGGCATCTTTACCACAGAACTGAACTAGTAAAGTTCGTTTACAAATCATCTTCAAATGCTAGAGTATAAACTATCAAATGGCAAATCCTACAAAACTTTGTCTTAGGTGTAGAAAATAGTTCTGTAAGGGGTGAATGCTTATCCAATCAGTTATTTTTTGTTTTATGTTGATAATTAATTTAGAAGGATCAGGAAAATGTTGTTTTTACTTTGAAATTTGAAATTTCAGGTACAGAACAAAACATAGCTATTTTCAGCACACATTTAATTTCTGTTTAGCTAACAAATGTAACATTCTGAAATAACACATAGTAGTAACTATTTAAATATGATCTTCAGACTGAACTCCTAGGATTCACTGTTGTGACTCATTCAATCCTTTGTGACATGCACATTAAAACAGAAGGTATTTTCTGATTTACTCTGCGTTGGAAAAATCAGACAGGTCTCAAACCTAAAATTCAATCCTGCTGTTTCTTCTTTCTCCTCTGTTAATCATACAATGTGCTTTGACTTCAAAAGTATTCAACCCCCTTGGACAATTTTACCATTTTATAGTGTTACAATATGGAATCATAGTGTAATTAGCTGCATTTATTGCCATTTATTGACACAAAATTCTCTATACTGTCAAAGTGAAAAAAATTCTATGAATCTTCCTATATTATACACCGGAGTGGCTTTAAAACAAAGACAGCTTCTCTGGAGTGGCCCGGTCAAAATCCAGACCTCAATCCAATCAGGAATCTTTGGATTTGAATATTGCTGTTCACCACCGGTCTCCATCCAACTTTGGATGTATCCAGATATGCAAAGCTAGTAGAGAGTGATCCAAGAAGACTCATAGTTGTAATTTCTGCCAAAGATGCCTCTACCAAATATTGACTCAAGAGGGGTAAATACTTATGCAATCAGTGTTTTCTTTATATTTATTAATAATTTAGGAGGATCTGTGGAAGTTTTAGCCGTGACATTATGGAGTTTTTTGTGTCAATCCATGGCAACAAAGACAAATTAAGTAAATTATGAACCCATATTGTAACGCAAAAATGTGTTCATAAGTTCAAGGGGGTGAATACTATTGATAGCCACTGTATTTAAAATATTCCTTACTCATTTTAACGTAAATATGTTATAACACTTGGTAAACTTCAGATCTCTGGAGAGCAACACAAGCCAGCAGACAGACAAACTGTTAACAAGTCTCACACTATAAGAGAAAGGGGAGAAAGTTTTGCAGGAAAAATAGTTCAACACTGGGTCAATGACTCATACTCCATTTTGTGTGTGTTTCTAACCCAGCTTTGTACTTCATGAACTTTTGATGTATTAAATTATAAAACCTTGGCTTGCTTGTTTTGTTTTAAAAACAATTACATGGGTTATGAGGTTGACGCATAACATCAACATTACAATAAGAAAGGACACCCATGTATAACAGCTTGTCATTTTATAATTAATTTATTTTATCCATATTTTTCCTATTATTTCACTAACTCATTTAATTGGAGTTCTCCTGCTCTCATTCCATGTGAAGAGCAAAGCAAATTGCTCAATAAGTCAATTAAAAATGCTTTAAAAACCCCCGTGTGACTTGTTCAAGGAGAGGAAGATGGGCTTGCAGTGAAAGAATAATCCTGGAATAAAGGAACTACAAATGGAGTGTGATCTAGCTGAACTCCATATAACATGAAAGGTAGCACGAGGAAAATGGTAGACATTCTTTTATCATACCCTTTCTCCTTGCACTTATCAGTCTGTCTTGTGTGTTTTAATCTTATGTTTTAAAATCTACAGTATTTTAAACACCTGCAATGAGCTGTGCAAATACAGCCACACATATTTAATGTAAAAAACAAAAACAAATACATAGCCACTGTTTTATTGTTTTTTAAATTTTGGCTTTGAATACGGCACACAAAAAAAACAACTTTGATGAGTTATATGCACTATGTTGTCTTGTTACCTTTGCCACATAATGTTACTCAAATTAAAGCCTACATTTGGTCATAATGATTATGGAAGCAAAATATATTTGTTTATGTAATTTTCTCTCTGGTCCCAGAGACATACATACTTAGAAGTGTTCTGGAGGAAGCTGCTTGAAAAGCTAAATTTATCTTGGCAGATCTCAGGAGCTAAGAAATATGGCTTGATCAGTGGGATGTGAGACCTCTAAAGAAAGTCATGTTGCTGCTGTAAGCAATGCTGGTGGACTAATGGTCAGTACTCTTCCACCTGTGCCATAATTTCTAGACCAGTGTGTCTAGACCAGTGTGGTGACAGAGGTCACTCCACTGTAGGATATACCATTCTTTGGATGATATGTAAAACTAAAGTCCTGTCTACTTGGTCATTAAAATCCCATGGTAATATTTGCAGGGTATTTAATTACCCCACTCCTGTCTAAATTTCACCTGGGCTTGGTTAATTTAGCCTATCAATAATTTTAGAAGGTACCATTCCTTGAAATAACAGAAAGAAATACTCTGTTAAAATCTTATATTTTGGAAATTTGGAATATTTGCTGCTGTTATTGTGATGCCGTGCTTGCATATGACATGCATTGAGAGGATTCAGAACACTGGCAAACAGTTTTTACACTCACTCCAACACACCTGTAAAGTAACTGCACCTTGAATCCGCTTGCTAGATCAAAATATCGTGGTGTATGTTCTCTGAGCTGACCAATGACCATCTCTATTTTTATCCACCTGGGGATAGGTGATACATCTGTGACTGTGGTGCAGACGTTTTCTTGATGGTTGTCAGGAAACAAACTCTCGCCGTGCAATGTTCAACAATCTTTAGCTTTTTTAAAAAAAAACCTCTATGCCAAATTTGAAATAATCTCTTCTTCACAAACCACACAACCCCACAATTTCCAGAGTACAAGATGTTAGTGCAAGTGAATGTGGCCACTACACTACTTTGTCCTGGAGAACTGCTGCATATACAACAAAGGGTTTAAACCTGGGCTCAGAAATTCAGTTTTTGAAAGGATGTCAAAGGTAAGAGTTGTCCCCTTATAAATAGTATACCCCAATGCATTACAGGTTCTTTGTAGGCACAGTTCAGGCTAGTCTGAAGTCAACTACAGAAGGAGACGCCTTAAAATAACTGAATGCTGATAGTATATGGATTACTTCTTTATTTACAGTTGATAAGAGTTTGTCAAATACTGTAAGGTCATATTATAAGTATAATTACTATAAATAATAGTCATAAATAAAACAAGTTTTTGTATTAAAATATGCTATGCATTAGAACATTAAGTTTTGTACAGTAAATGTTCATACTCCAACTTCACTCACAGCTATAAAAAATAAGGTATACCGAAGTCTACATACTTGGCATATTTACATGCATAAAACATTGCTTATGAAAGCATAGAAACATCCTGCCCTGTATGAACAAATTAACTTGCTCAAGCATGCAGGGGATCTTTGCATCTAAGTGCAACGAAGATCTAGTTTCTCACAATCGAACTATACATACTGTAATGAAAGCTAGCTGCTGCTTATTGTGTGGAAAAGTTTCACAGCTCTGAGGGTGTTGTCATATTTATATAAAGTCAGCACATCTTTATCCCAGAGGCCTAGATTTACAAATAGAATAAAAAACGAATGCCTGACATCAGCTTTAATTTTCTAATGCAGTGACCCATTCCAGCACAGTGTAATAGTGGGTCCCTGTGTGACAATTAAAATAAATCACTCCTGAACAGAATTTGCCATTAGATGTGTTCATGCCTCATCAGTAACTGAATTGTCTTACATGATTTATCCAAGGGAACTAAAGTACTATTTCTCTCAGTCACCCCCTCCACAAATCCTAAACACAAAAAACGCACAGAGGATATTGGCATGTTTTACACTACTGGTAATGAAACACAACATTCATAAATAATTAACTGTTTGATACTAATGAAAAATAGAAACCACATCTGCTTTATTAAACAGGATTTAAGAAAATTATGAGTATTAAATGCATCTAAAAAATTGTGTATTTTTATGTCTGTAACAACTTAAAATAAGCTTCTTAGCCTGAAACTGAAGCTGATTTCCTGACTGCTTTTAAGAAGCAGCTGGATGAGATCATTGGATAAATTAGCGACTAGCAACCAAATGGACTGAATGGTCCAAATGGCCTACTCTTGTGTAAGCCTTCCCAATGTGTTTATGTAAAATTAAATTGTTATGTTGTAAATTAATAAAAATATCTCAAACGTGCACACAGCCGTTAGTAATACACTCCTGCAATGTAGCAAAAGAAAGTACACTTAATATCGTATATATTCTTGCTTATATTGTAGAAAGCCATAGCCTAGTGAGCCACATGCTGAAACAGTAAGCGAGTTATTCAAATTCAAAGCCTGGAAGGTCTGAAATTAAAACTCACATTAATATGATGCTTTAAGAGCATAAGTGTTTATTGATTTTCTACAGCTAAGTACATATTGTTTTACCATGTAGCATACAAGCTATGAGGACACAAGCATATGGTGATTTAAAATGTCTTCCACATCATGAATTTTGACCTTTTTAAAAATGTCATGCATACTACATGTACCATAAGATTCCTCTGGCTGCAGAATATATATTCTACTTTAACAAACACACACTGAGGTTCTGACAAAATGTAGCATTACACATTCCTTATGGTGCTAGTTATGCAAGGTGCTTGCAATTTTACTTGTTATTGTTCACACCCTGACAAATCATTACATGTAAGTCATTAAAGCCCACTGCACTTATTTTCAAAATTGCAGCTCATATAAGACTGCAGTTCAGTGGTGGGTAGGTACATGAGGTTACCATCTGCCTGATCTCACCTATATACAGTAGAGTGGGGTTAGAGTTGGGCTTGACAAAATAATGGCAGACACCTAAGAGTACATGATTGTTGTGTTTTTTTAATGAATCACCCGTTTTCTCACTTCCCAGTGGGGTTTGAAAGGGTCCCTCTTGTCTTGTTTATATGAGGGAGAGGATCTCTTATGGGGGCAGGGGGAATTCCTTAGGATTAAAATTTTAGTAAGGCAAGAAGGGAGACAGCAGCCATCCCACACCTCCCCTTCACTTTATCCGCATTTACCTAGTAGAAAAATGCCTCTACTGAAATCAATTAAGAAAAAGGAAATGCTTCAGAGTGGACACAGAGAGACAAGACCAAAATAAACAAAAAGAGAACCAGTACATCATTATCCACACACAGATAAAACAAGAAAATAAAATGCAAAGAGAAGGTAGAAATCACATTGCTCGGTTAGCTAACTGACTAGCAACATAATTAAAACAGCTCTGATAAACTGTTAAAAATCAATTATTGGCTTAGCAGTAAGTCCTGAATGATACAGTTTGTTATAATAGATGAAAATTATCATTTAACCTTCTACTGATGGGTACAGCTGAATGAATCTAATGTGCTCAAAAGCAAAAATACTATAATATGGTATACTGTATATTTTTAGACCTTATAGACAGTACAGTATGTCTCTAGACACAAGAATTTCCTTGTTCAACATTTTCTCCGTCCTTCATGTCCTAATTGTACCCTGACTGGCATTTAGGACATTTCCTCAATCATTTTAATCTTGAGCGCTATCTTTTTTGTTTACAAAATAAAACATTTACACAACACAAGATGTACATAGAATCATCATATGAAATTGAATGAGAGTCATAATGGTTACTGTAAGAAACTATCATACAGTATATACAAACAGGACATGAGGGTTTTAACACAATAACATTACTGAGGCCAACTGGTATAAACGTCTAGCACTTGTTTTGCTAATTTAAATCAAATTGTCTAATAATACTGCAGATTATGAGAAAAAGTGCAGTTATCATCAGTTCACAATAGTGAGTTTTTTAAGTATCAAAATGCAATAGCAAGTGGCATCATGTAATTTAATGTTCTGCTAAGTGCAATAATGCTGCCTCAAATTCAATATTGTATTCACATTTTACTAATTAGTCCCCGATAACACTGCTGTTATTCTAGTTAATGATTTTGTTACTGGGGAGAAAATGAAGCTTCTAACAGAATGCTTACAACTGTGCTGCAGGCAACTTCCAATAAACTTATCATTTCGAACAGATGGCATGATTGTTACTATTTATTTCTGAGCTTCTATACATGAAGCTTATAAACAGTTTTGGGGAAAGTTACTTCTAGGAAATACTCAACAAGTAGTCGGGGGAAAATAAGTTTAAAAAGTTACCTGTACGAAGTCATAGTGATCTATTTAATATGTGTATAGTTAAGCAAATGTTACCTCCGAAATCAACTTCCCCAAAACTGTGTTAATTATACAGCAAACTGTTGCTCAAGTTGTAGCTATAATGGATTACCTTTTAAACATTACTTTCTCCAGCAGTAGTTATATGTGTATACTGTGAAGAACATAAACAGTATATACTTATCTGTGTTGGGATGAGATCCATCTATGGAAAACGAGGTTGCTGCAGATAGTAGTGTTGTTGGACCAGTAAGTGTTATCTACCCTTAATTTCCAAAACAAAACCCCAGGTGACTGTGGATACTGTACAGTTAGAGGTGCAATCCTTTGGATGGCACATTAAACTGACATCCTAGTCTATTGGTCACAAAAGCTCCCGTAGAGATCAGTTCTTAAGAGAAAAATCTTAAGAACAGGGCTGTTAATCCCAGTAGCCTGACAAAATCCTACTCTGATAATGTACTTTACAATACACGATACCTTCTAAAGTTTCCTATAATTCAGTTAGTGAAGTAATTTATCACACATCTACAAGGTCTGCTGTGCAGTGGGGCTGCTGGTGCAGGTGGTTTTTGTACTTCTGTGGTGGAAGAAAAACCTCAACTCTAATTATAGCCCTAAAGCTAAATCATATGACAGCACCAAGAGAAAGAAATGTATCGCTTTATTTAAGCATTGTGTTTTTAGAAAAACATGTCATGATTGACTGTGCTAAGTGACCTTGACTTACTAAACCACATCACTGCTGAGAATGTTGATTGGGCACAGATTATGAGGTCATTAAACATATTTAATGTCAGGCTAAGTGAAAATCAAGAAAGCAACACACAGAAAGGAACCAATATGCCATGTTTATCAGGAGAACATTGCTATCATGCCATTGGTATGCTGGAGGCTGGGCTAAATCAGCACACCACACTGGCAATTGCTTTCTGAGGTGCTTTCACCCAGAAATCTCTAAATTGGTAAAATGTTACAGCTGAACACAGCCAATGATATACCATGATCCAGAAAACCACACTCTGCTTTGCTCTATACATCACCATTCTCCATTTCTATGCCAGATCCACTGCATCAAAAATCACCTTAAGTGATTGATGACAACCTGATTGCATAGAGATATACCGATCTAGTCATGGGACCTCTTCTGCTGCCCTTCCTACAGGCTCATCCTGATGTTTCATCATGATGTATCCTGACAATATTTCAGCAGGAAAATAAATGTGTTGCTTGTGTAACTCTAGCTTTCTTGTGAGATGTGAATGTGACACTTGTGGAAATGTGACATAATTACCACACTTCAGCCCCATTGAACATTTATGGATCAGCTGGGATGATATAGGATCTAGGTTTAGAGACTAATGAACAGAGACTAACTTGCCAAGCCAAAGGTTTTATGGGAGAATTTTATAACACAACATCTGTAATCTGGTGTGAAGTACACATTGTCAGTGTACAGTCCGAATTGCTTCAAAAGTATTCTCATATTCTACTAGATTCGACTTTCACAGTTCACCCCCTGTGAATGAATCCTGTTACAAAAAAATCAGCATAATTGATTTACCAGTATCATGCCTGTTCAATGAAATGACAATGCACTTACTCCAAAAATGATTCTCATGACTGTTTTCCATTTGTAAGTGATAAGCCTTTTTATACTTAGCTTTTAATGACTACATGGACAAATCCTTTGCGCACTTACAGCACTGTTAAAAAGGAATATGAACATCGAGGCCAAAACTGTATGGCCACTGCAACCAAAGAGTTCACCTGGAGTGGGAACTCCAAGACCGGCCAACTCAATCACCAGATTTATATTTAAATGAGCCTGTATTTCATATGAAGTAGTTCAAGTAGGTAGCTGTGTTAGCATGTATACAGTAGGTTGCAAAGGAACAGGTGAAGGTTCATCAAATGCTGAAAGGTAAAGAAAACAAATTTCTGTTGTGGAGAATTCTTTATGTGTGAAGGAGAGAAAAAAACACCTTTCTTGGGAACATCCCACTAAATAGAAATGGGAAAGAACTTAAAAGTGACTGCAGGAAAATATTTGAAATGATAGCACAAATGGTTTAGTGACTTCAATGGATCATAGAATTCATTGCCTCAATAGGCTATGAAATCAAACAGTGCCTTCAGTACTCTAAAATTTACTTCATTTATTTGATTTGAAAGTCCTTTTACATATGAGCACACTATTCTGGATTGAGTAAAATATTTTGTCTTCATATCTTTTGCTCTAATATGATCAAATGCATTGATGCAACTATCCAAATAAATCTGATTAAAAAAAAAATGTATTGTAAGTAAATTTTACAAACATCACCCCCCCCAAAAAAAAAAAAACCCAAACCAAAACTACTCTAAAAAAAACCGATAACACCCACTGAGAATCCCTCTTTATACCAAAGTATCTAAATTAAACCCATGTGAGAATGTGATTCTCAGTCCTTCACCAATCAAGTCATTAATAATTCACCACATGTGAACCTTTATGTAATAAAGGCCTGGACAACCTCTAGTGGCAGGTCAGCTGAAACTGTTGGCTTAATTGCTTCTAGCCTGTCACAATATTACATCAAACTCTGTTTGAACTGATTTTACTTGATCACGGAAGCTAATTGACTGCAAAACAAAACTAAGTACCTTTGGAGGGAACTTTGTATGTAGCCTCAAATGTACTGTATATGTATATGTATGCATGCATAGGACATAAAACATAAACAATAAAAGTACTTCAAGTAGGTAGCAGCGTCAGCATGCATAGGCTGCAAAGGAACAAGTAAAGGTTTATTCTTTGCTGAAATGTTGTGTTTCTTTTCACCATGGAATAAACCTTTACTTGTTCCTTCATGAACAGTAAAATATTTGCCTTTTTTGTTACCTCCCTTCAAATAGTGTATCAACATAGATACCCAAATTATTTCATATACTGTACTATCTTCTTCAGGCTGTTACCTATCTTATATTTATAACTTTTTTTTGCCAGTCCTGAATTTTGCCTTTCTGAATTTCCTCTGCAGCTTCTTCATTGTTTCTTACTCTTCCTATCTTGAGTACGTTGCACTCACTTATAGAGGAGCAATAGCCTTGAGACAGGCACCTGCACCCAGCAGACAGTGTTCAGGTGAATGTAGCCTGGGAGAAAAAAAATGAACAGAGTTGGTGAAAAGTAATATCAGGAGGGTAGCACAGAGGGAACTTCCAAGAGTCATTTGATAGCACGTTCAGTTCAGTACACGAAAAGACAGTCCACAAACCAGGCAATCTCGGTCAAGTTGAATAGCAGCCTATGTCTGGCTACCCATGACTACAAAGTAGTAAACAATGTTATTTTTGTGTTTTGTGTAATGTAAAAAGGCTATATTGCAACAAACACAACAACGATAATAATTCATTATCAGGAAACTACTTATTAGGGTCACAATACTCCAGATACATGGGGCAGAAATACACAAACATTTCATTGCAATCACATACTGACAACCAGTCAGGGACAAAAAAAGACACATTAACTTAGTCAGCATGTCTTTGCTGGTATGTGGGAGGAAAGCAATGCCCCTTGAAAACCCCACATGAATGTAGAAAGAACATGGAAACTCCACACATAAAGCAGGATTCCTTTCTCCCTCTCTCTATATCATGGACTGCCAGTTGTAGCTGTGCAATTCAAATGAAAGAAATGTATTGACAATAATGTGTTACAGTGTTGCCAAAACAAATACAATTAACACTATATTCACAGTACAAACATATCATTGAACATTACATACACCACATAAAACTATATTGTTAGATAGGCTTACTTTCTGTTCTTCTGGCTATGACAGGATATCACATACTGGGCTACCAGCCCTACTGAGTTGGGTCTCCTCTCCTCTCCTGCAGTATGTTTGGAAGCTGTTCTGATTCTGGCAGATGTAAGAATTCTGGGATTAGATTTGTTATTTTAAGGAAGAATGTCTGTCTAATCCCAGAGTATTTCTCACAGTGCAGATGAAAGCTCATCCCTGTCACTGTTTCTCCCCACTGGTAGTGGGAGCACAACCTGTCTAATCCGGGCCTACAGTATGTACGCTGTATGTGTGTCATACACACACCTGTTAATCAGTTAAGGGCAATAAACCCTGGAGAGCCAGTTTTTCACTTGACTGCATAGCTAGAATCACCATTGGGGTCTGTTTTTAAATTATCTTCCCTTTATTCATTGAATCTTCCCTTATTCATTTTAGATTTGTTTTTAATTTTTTGTCCCTTTCATCCATATTCTAAAGCATAACCCAGCAAGCAACGGGTGCACAGTGGGATACACCTTGGACAGGATGGCAGTACACTGAAGGACACAAACAGACCCTTTTATATCTAAGACTTTCTATATTGAAAGTTTTGCATTGATTTTGTATATACTTATATATATATATTAAAGACTTGCTTAGATCCCTCCTGTATTTTAACTATAAAGAAGAACATCTAAACAAAAACTTAAAGATGTTTATTATGGCAAAACTACAACTAACGAACCAGATGGATTTCAGTGAGTTCACCATGTATTTTCTCTTGTATTTTCTGTTTTCTTGAAAAAAGCTTCAGCATCACATTTTATTGTTTTCTCTATGTTCCATAATGTTTCACATTCACAGCAAACAAGAAAGCTGAATTTTCATCCCTGGACAAGAAAAATCTTCTATTAGATCCATGTTTATTTTCACTTTTCTGAATTTGTGTTAATTTTATTTCCATAAAAGCTGAAAGATAAGCCCCAGCTTGCAAACTAATTATGGAGGTTCACAAGGTATTAAGCATGTTTGAGTAGAAGAAAATTAATTAATATTTCTGTCCCATTGCTCTATCAAAGCTGACATTTCAGACTAACTTTATAGACTCCTGTCATAGTAAAAACATGAAAAATGTGTTCTTATTTATTTAAGTTCTGTTTTAAGAATAAGGAAGTGGGTTGTACAACACAAGTCTTATTCTACATTGTTGAAAAGTACCCAAATAAAATAGTTTTTCTTTGTATTTGAGGAACCTAAAAATACAGTACTAGCAGCTTTCAAGCATTATCTTTTACTACCTGATTTGGTGCTCACAAACCCAAGGTGCTCACACAACTTATGACAACAATTTATGAATAACGTTCAAATAGGAAATTCAAACTGAAACAAAATGAAACTAGTCATAAGTACCATTTATGTCTTATGGTACTTGGGCTGGTAATGGGCTGGTTATTTATATTTGCCATAATTCTGGTCCAGAGGGAAGAGAGCCACCTGTCTTTTTACGAACACTACATGCAGAAGCAACCTGATTTTCCATAGAGGTTCTGTATCACTTAATTTTGTTAAGAGTGTGTACATACAAGGGTATTAAAATATATCAATGTTAATTAGCCTGTAGTTTCTATAACACTCTTTCTGTTTTTCTTATGTTGAGAGTGTTAAACTCAAGAGCTTGGCTGGAATTAAGAATATTGCTTATTAAAGAGGTACAATCCCTTGCAAAACTGTTTTCCACCTAACTTGTTTAATTACAAATAATGTAATCTGGTGATGGAGTCTCAGAAACCATACAAGCAAGAAAGGCACATCTAAAAATGTTCTCAATTGTAAACCAAATCCCCTGTTGTTGTCCAGATGTTGTCCCTCATCACTGGCAGATGGAATGTGCGGATAAAGGAAACCTGTTCGGTTTGTCCCTCCAAAAAAATGAGGCCTACGGCAACTGAGATAGGAGAAATGTTGACCAGTCAACAATATCAACAATTTCCCAATCATTCCATGAACTGGCCTGGTAGAATACGAAACCCCTTCTCAAATCCTTCCTAGATTTGTCAGCATGTAACACTTTTAGGACAACATTTGAATTTTTTTGTCTAGATGCAAAGGATCGTGTCTGGCACAAGGACAACCCAGAACATCACCCAGTCAACACCACCACCACTGGTGGCAGGGATGTAGAGGCTTGTCAAGACAAGCAAAATGGAAGGAGTAATATTCCTGCATAACCTTTGAGGTAAACCTGCTTCAATCTGCAATACGTAGATTTAAAATTTACTTTTTTGTAGGGCAATGATCCAAAGCACAAGCCCAAAGCTACACTGCAGTGGATTAAAAAGAAGAAAGTGAAAATCCTTGTGGCCCAATAAACCCCAAGCCCAATATGATTGCAGTGCACAGTATATACAATGGAAATCTCAAGGAGTTATCGATTAAGAATTCTCAGAGTTTTCCTTTTGAATTCAACCTGTTTACTAAGGGCTGACTGTAAGTATAAAGTTGTCTTATCCTTTTAAGTGAAATGACCAAAGAAATGCTTCAAGGGAGGTGAAGATGGGGTTGATGGAGTTTAGATGAACACAGAAATTCAGGAAGGAAAGTCTGTCTGAACTTATCCTCCCCAAACTTCAAGTAATGCTGTCTGCATCATGCTAAATAGATACAGTTTTCCATTTCTAAAGAAACCATACTATAGTAGGTCTATCATTAATTTAAGCATATACTGAATAAATAATAAAATTATATTTCCTCACTAGTGATAGCATGAAATACATGACAATCTGGCAAGTAGATTACTGTAGAAAATATATCTTGGAATTCATGCGATAAAGGAATAGAACTAAAAGCAACTAAAACCTATGTGAAAAATAGATTATATTTAAAGCTTTTCCAGCTGCCTGTAACATACGAGTTATCATCAACTGCAGGCTGAATCACAAGTAGATGACATGTCTGCAGAACTGTATGATAGCACTTCTTCTGATGTAAATAATGTATGCTAGTATTATGGTTCAGTGGAGATACATACACTTTTATCAATACCTATATAGTCAGTTCTTCTCAAAGGAAATGAGCATAACAAATGCAATCCTGCATTTTGTATAATATAGTAAAAAAAATATAGGCATTTGATAAGTTGAGCATTATTATTATTATATGACATTATATAATAATATGCCCGGGTTCATCCCTTATATATGGGGAAGATCCACTCATCCATCACCACTGTTCTGCTCCTAATGGTGTTACAGCCATTATGCACCAGCAGCCTCACTACACAACAAATCAAGTGAAGAAGTGAGAAATTGCTTAGCCAACTAAATTAAAGGGAAAATTTAGAGAGGATAGATTGTCCAAGCCCGAAGTAATTATTTAGCCACAAAACCAGGGTTAACACTCCTGTTCTTTTAAAGGGTGTCATGGGATTTTTAATGGTCAAGTAGTTAGGACTTCTCTTTAACATCTCATATGAAGGATCGCAATTCCTACAGCAGAGTATCTCCAGTCAACACAGCGAGCACAAGCAGCTTGAAATTCTGGTCCAGAGGGAAGAGAGCCACCTGTCTTTTTACGAACACTACATGCAGAAGCAACCTGATTTTCCATAGAGGTCTTTCATCCCAGTACTGACCAGGCCTCGCCTTGCTTAGGTTCTGACATTTGGCAAGATCAGTCCATTCATTTCTCATATTAAAATAATTAATTTAAGCATGTTTAAGCTTATAATCCATATCACTTTGTTGTTCGATTTCTGTAAGAATAAAATTATTTTTTCCATGCATTTTAAAGCAATTAAAACATTTAGGCATATCAGATAAATTTGTTGTCAATTATAAAAATGTTGTACAGTATGTGTTGACAGTTCTAATGTATTATTACATATTTGTAATCTCATGCTTGCATTGTTATTTTTCCGACATTGTCTCTGACACTAATCACGTTTTCAAAACAAACTCCTTTAAACAGTTTAAGATTAATGTCTTTTTTTAGATGTATTTAAGATTTTGTTTTTATTTCTATGAAATAGTTTAGAAATAATGAAACGAATATAATACTTAAATGGATACTTTTGTTGACATTCTTTTTTGCTTAGAGAAATGAGTGGGAGGATTTTATTTTTTGTAGTATTGTAAGACAGTATACAATGGAGTATTTATGATTGATTTATGCTTAATTGGAGGATTTTACTGCTGGAAGACCCAATCTGCTTGTGTTTAGTCCATGAGAAGCTTGATTTTGATTTGCATTTGTTAGACTAAATATTAAGCATAGACACCTAACATACATTACATTAAATATTTTTTTTACTTTAAAACATACTCCTCCAGATTTTTATTAATGTAATGAAAAGTGTAACTTATTTCTTGTGGTTAGAAAAACAACATATGAGATTTTCTTGAAGCATACTTGTAACTGACCCATGCTGAGTTAAAATGTCCACTGTCCCACATGACATTTAGCTGAGATACTAGAGCTGCATCAGATGACAGGGTCCATTATTTCTTATGCATATAGCGTCCCAAAGAGTATCAGAATAATTCAGTGAGTATTGTGCTTTATATGTGTTCAAAATTGCTCAAGATTTCCCCTTGATCTGCTTTTATGCTATGTAGCATAGAACAGCTGACCTTCTTAAACTCTTTACTGCAGCTAGAAGTTCTGTCATAGAATGAGTCACCCCATCATTATCTATTAATCACTTTGAAAGATTACATCACCTATATTAGCCTTTAGACATGAGTGAGTTGCTCTGCTGCTTCACTTTATCATCTGTAACATGGTACAAGTCAGCTCTGGATAACCATTAAAAACATGAGGCATTTTTGTTGCACTTCGCAATCAATAAGTCAAAAGGATTACTGAGAAATCTAATAATATGAAGCCATAAAAAACGATCGTAGAAGCTTCGGAGAAACTTTTTAAAGTGCCTCCATCAACAAGGTTTAAAGGGCAAATTAGGATCTAATCTACTTGAAAACCCATAATAAATACAGTGGTCCAGTAAATACATTTTTTATTTGCATAACTTAACAAGCAATAGTTTTACATGTGCACTTGTAGATTATTTATAGAAATTTATAGATATGAGTATCATGCACCATTCAGTCATACTTAACATGGAGTAGAAGGCATAGGACAGTAGTAATATTGCAATTTGCATGTAAGAGTCATTTACTGTAAGTCAAACAAGAACAATGAGGTTGCAAGGTAATAATTTTGTGCATTTCACACAGATAAGAAAGCTAAAATACTTAATTCAATAAATTATTGATTAATTACTCAGTATTCAGAACTGTATGAAATGAAAGTTGTTTGTTTTGATTTAATTAATAAACATCTCTATCCACGCATTATCAGAAAACCTTTGAATCCTGGTAAAGAAAGGATTGAGGAACCTCAGAGTCTATTCTAGAATTGCACGAAAAGCTGGACATGACTTCAGCTCATAACATGGCTAAGACTGACACATAAGGATAATTTAGAGTTTGTAATTAACCCATCCACCATTTTTCAAAAGGGTGGGAGGAAATACTTCAGCCATCTTTAATTTAAACACCAAACTATGCATTATTTAGTCATCAGAAGTACTCAAAATGACATTTCATAACATTGTTCATTAAAGTGTTTTGTGCCTCATTTTCTGTTAAAGAGTTCAATCATAAGCTGATTAATTGCACAGAACTGTTCAAAAATTAAGTTAAGAAAATAATTAAAGACAATGCAAGAATTTAAACTAATCAAAAGAGCCATTGTATGTGCATTGTTTTGTTTTCAATCCAAAATAATTGCTTATGTCATTTCTGGAATAAGCTTTAAGTGTGCACAATCTTGGGTTATTTTCAATGATGTACCTGAAGGACATTTTCAGTCCCCTCATGGTAGTGAGATTTTATTTATATTATATAATATAGTGCTTCCCGTGCCATCTGCTGTAAAACCGTTGACAAAAAAATGCCATTTCATTTTGGTACTGCATGTGATTGTGAAAGTTGATAATTTGGGGCAATAAAAAAACTGAAATATTTGTGGAATACAAATTAAATGTTTTAGTGTATTCTGCACTTAAGTTTATATACCTAGAGTAATATACAGTTTAAAGGTTTTTTTTTAATGCATCAGGCACGGTTTCTCTGGCCTTGATTTTTTTTTTAGAGACAAAATAAGGTAACATTTCTGGGTGTCATTTGCAAATGAAAACTGTGTGGTATATTGCATAAGTAATTACTCCCTCTCAAGTAGAACTGTTATACCTAAGAGATGAAAGATATCAGTTCTTTAGGTTTTGCAGGTATATTTAAAATTCTTGACTTGTTTAAAGTATGAATATGATGTTTAGCAAACAATACGTTCAAACATGTATCTAATGTTTCTATGAAACAAAAACCAGGAAAAGTATGCCCCTCCAGTCTTACAGTTTTCCATCATTTTACCAGAGAACTGGTTATGGAACAATTTACGTTGTTTGAGCTTTTTGACAAAATAATCCATTTCAGGTGTCAATTAAATCACCTCCAATCAGATGCTTCAGCCTGACTGAGGTTATTGATCAGGCCTTTACAGCTTCTACATTTTTGCTGCTTTCAGTCCTTATTAAGGTGAGGCTGACAGCACTGTGTGTGGTGGCAGGACAAAGATTTAGTACAAGGATAAGGTCAGAGAAAGAAAAATACTTCAGGGAAATGAATGCCCCAGTACTGGACAGTTTTAAAATCTATCAAAAGCTACTAAATTAGTTATTAGGGGGAAAAACAAACAGCACTATCCCCAAAGGTATTTATGTCAGTCTATTTGTACACTGAGAAAATATATTGCACCACACTGATTTTTCATTTAAGATTATTGTCCTTCTTAAATGAGCAAGAAAAAGATTATCAACTGATATGTTTAAAATCTATACAGCAATAAATTCACAATTTTGCTAACAACTTCCAGACCTAGTCTTCTTTAATGAATTTTGTTGCTTGGTGCTCACAATCAAAATGTGTTCTTTAACATTTGAAAATTATGTTACAAATATTAAAATATTCTAAAAAGATCAGACATTTTTTTAAAAGTCCTATGGAATAGCTTTTCTTACTCTCTTCAAATACAACAGTAGAATTGTCTTATCCTAAAAAAAATGTGAGAAAACCTTTAGTTGAAGCAAAAAAGAACTGAATATTGTAGGAATTATTGTCAAGTTCAGGTTACAGAGATCTGGTGTGTCTACAGGTTTTTATTCTGACTCATGTAAATCGATGTAAATCAACTCATTATTGTCCTATTGGATTATTTTCACATCTTCTCCCAGATTTTCAGATACTGCTGTTTTAAAGATACTTCAAAAACATCCAGAAATTCTTGCGACTGGATATCCCTGATGTACACATTTTTTTGCTGGTTGTATTGACTAACGCTTGCCTTTAGAAAAAAGAAGATGATATTTCTTGTAACATTTTATAGAGCATAAGACAAAATCTAAAATGAAAAACAAGCAAGTGTAGCTATGGTGAAAAAGACAATAAAAAAGTTTTAAAATTAAAGAATTTTAATGGATGTACTTGAATTCTGAACATAATATATACAACATATTTGTCGATGTAATGAAAAAATAATTTGTCTAAAACATCTTAGTTTTCTCATTGACAATGTATATCCTTGACATATTTTATGAGGACAAAAGTGACACAGGTGACCCCAAGTTCCATTTAAGATATTCCAGTGGCATCTGGGAGAAATGTATTGGCTTCACAGTACAAAAGAAAACCATTAGTGCAACAGAATATAGCAAAAAAAAACTTCTCTCCCTTACTATTCAAGCATGCTCATTCTTTGTAATTAATTTCTCAAAGAAGATAGGTTATAGATAAATGATCCTTTTTCTGTAACCACAACTTCAGTTGACAACTGTGGAGCTCTGTACAAAACATTAATATTATGCTTTTATTTTTCTTTTTGTGAACAAGATCCTGAAATAGGAAAGGCATTTAGTTTGCCGCTTATTCTCTGGGTATCTTCTGTTACAGTACATTTGAGTCCATTAAATATTTAAAGCTACTCAATATGAATACCATTCAGATCTTCATCACTTAATATAGCATTTGCTTGCTCAAATTTAATTGCCAAGTATGACAATTGTTTTGCTGCCTTGGTTGCATTTTAATAAATTTCTAATATGAAATAAAGAGAAAGAAAATGTAGAACAACAGATTTTGGAGATTAAAATCTATTAATCAAAATTCCTAAACAAACAATATCCATAGGAACAAGTAATAGGTTTATTCCATGATGAAAAAAATGGAAAATAGTCTTCTTTAATGAGTTTTGTTGCTTGGTGCTCACAATCAAAACGTGTTGAAGCCTGAAGAAGGCTCCACGGCCGAAACGTTGTGTTTTCTCTCTTCTTTTTTTCAGCATGGAATAAACCTATTACTTGTTCCTTTGCAGCCTACACATGCTGACGCAGCTCCCCACCTGAACAATATCCATTTACATTCATTAAGTTTTATTCCAGTTCCAGAGTTGTTTATTAGTAGTAGTAGCAGTAGTATTGCTGTTGTTGTTGAAATACCCAGATTTTCCTCTTTGTCTATGAAATTGTGCTTCAGATACTGTACCTTTGGACTCCTGTCTCCCTTTTCATTTCCCTATACAAGTCTTTGAAATGTATAATTTATCAAGCAATAAAAAATGAAAGCACAGCATAAACATTTGAGTTGTGGTACAGTAATCAATCAATGTTTATTGTAAAGCCTATAACTTAGATTTTCTTTTCTGGAATGATTTAGTGTATCACGAGAGTCTCAAATTATTATTTGTTCTAGCATGACTGCAAGGAACCAAGACATGCATTCAAGCTGTATGCAAATATCTGTATAAACCTGTTTCCTGTTGAAATGCAACTTGCTTATACTTAATGTGCATTGATAAAATAATGTTTGATGAACTAAAAAGAAACAGGTTTACCTGCTAGATTATTCTTACATAAATAGGCATATTAAATGTACAGATAAAATTAATTACAAAAGAGATGCTTTATAAAGAAAGATTTGTCCTCATATTTAAGTAATTCACATAATTACATACTATGTATTTGTAGTGTATAAGTTCATAAAACCAAATAGTCCACTGTACCAGTCAGCTTCTAAAATACTTGCAGTTAATTAAAATTCAATTTTTGAATAAATAAACATATAAAATAAATTCCAAATAGCTGGAACTGTTTCCGATTTTTTTATTCTTGAAGCAGACATGCTTACAAATGCTTTATTGTAAAATAATCAAAATTACCAAATGACATTTATGTTGGAAAACGTTTACATTCACACATATTATGTACTGATGCTTCTGAGTCAGTATAGTATTAATTATAACGGAACAAGTAATAGGTTTATTCCAGGCTTAAAAGAGAAGAAAGAAAACACAACGTTTCGGCTGTGTTAATTATAACCCCCATTTGAGATATGGCACAATTCACACAAAATACAATGACATATAATGACAAAATACATGACAAAATATTTAATTTTAAAATATAAAATAATCTCAAGTATCCCCGTCCGTTATTAGAAAGACACTTATTTCGGGATCAGTTGTGTATTTGCAGATGAAATCATCAAGATTCCCAAGAACCTTGAATGCCTTACTCGTTTGTTACAAAGCATCGCAGTGATTCCTGCAGGACACCATTACAGCTTTTCTTTTGGATTCCCTTTAGCCTGTCTGCCCTACATGTGTCTAATTAATGCATGCTCCAACTGTATGGCAACCAGGAGACTTTCATTCACTTATTTTACTATTCCTTTTTAAAACATGATGAATGTGCTTTATTTAGGCAGTGTGCAGTGAGTAAAATTGAGGCCAGGGAAGTACTCGCTAGGTTTGACATCCTTTTATTTTGTAAAAATATCAATGGATAAATATAACATGTATAACATGAAATAACAAAGGAATTGTGTAATTAAGAGGTGATATCGTTGAGATTTAGTGAGCTCCCAGCAAGACATTAGTATATGCACTTGCTAAGAAATGGAAAGACATTCCTGTTAACTACTGTATATAAACTGATAAACACCTGAACAAATTATCAGACATTTATTCAGATGGAAATCCAATTAAATTTCTAAAATATCTATTTTGTAAAAATGTAAATTTTAAAGCCCATAGACTTTCATTTCATCCTGTGTTTTTCAACTAATCTAAAAATCCAAGACTCTGCCAAAATTATTTTTAAACAAGTGCTAACAATAGCAGAACTAATATTATTAATTTTGTGTTATGATTTCAATGCTTTGAGGTGCAATGCATTAGGATACATTTTTAAATTATACCTTGCTTTGAATTGACATGAATTCAAAGATGATCATCAGCTTTCATTCAAATGTGTCTAGTCAGCCACGCAATGTAGAACTTCTGTGCTGTAAACACCCTTAATAAAAACAATAATAATTAATAATTGCAAAGACTTTAAAATAGTGATACTAAAATTACTACTCCAGTGCTCACTTATTGGCAGAAGGAATTACGTTGATTGTAATAGACCTGAAAAAGATCTTAAGAATGTGTAACCTTAAGCATGTTCTTTAAAAGAGAACATGCTTCCCCAACCTACAGCTACTTCAATAGCAAAAAGAAGGAGAAAGCCTCTCCATAAAAAAAGACAGAGAGATTCAAAGGACTAGAGGAAAAAACATTCATCATAAACAAACGAGCAATTTAATAACAAATGGTGGTGGTGGGGTAATCTTGAACACAGCAAGTACTGAAATGACATTTCTTTCTCTAAAAGTATTTCCCAGTAAAAAAAAACATAAATACCATGTACACAAGCTAGGTGCATATATCCAAAAATACAGTTTTGAGTCTGGTAAAGGAAAGGACTGAAGAAGTGATTGATGGGTGACATGGTAACCATTTGCACTTGGTGTTTGATTCTTGACTAGGATGCCTTATGGGTGGAGTTTGCATGTCATCCCTGCACTTGCATGCGTATTCCCCATTTGCCACATTTCCTTCCATCTTCTTATGACATACAGACTAAGCTAATTGGTGCCTCTGCGTCTGTCTGTGTATGTAAACACTGCAATGGACTCGTGGCCTGTCCAGGATGAAGTCCTGTCTAGCAACCTGTGCTTCCAGGATAGGCTTTGTGTTGTCAAGAATTAGCAGCATTCTGTTAATGGATTTATTCATTGATTGACAAGTGGTGTCTATCAATATGGCTTAGTTACATGAACAATTCTTATTAGGGTGACTGCCTTTATGAATGGTACCTGTATCTGCTTGTGATTCATTTGAACATAGGAACAGCTGTACCAATGGGTTTGGTATATCACCCTTAAGTCAACGATTACTTTCTTAACTGAATTTTCAGACTTATTCACATTGTTATTTTAAAAGTAAAATAGAATTCTGATATAACATAAAGTGGGTATAGAAAGTCACCATCCCCTTTCAAACGGTATACCTTTTCTTGTATAATACTCTGAAAATTAAATTAGGCTTGTTCCATTGTTTTACACACAGTTACCAACATTAGCCAAGTGAGAATAAAATTTTAAAACATTATGAAAAGTAATTAATATTACAACACTAAAATACCTTTGGATAAGTTAACACCCCCCCGCCTTACAATTGCATTTGTAAAATCTGCTCATGTATAACCAATCACCTTACAGATCACACAGCAAATTAATTGGCTCCCACCTGTGATCAATTGTGGTGATTTTGATTAGTTCAGAATAAAAGCAGCTGTTTCTAGAGGATTCTGCTGCTTGGAAGTGCATTTCAAAGCAAAGAATCCACTATGGGTGGAAAGGTGCTTTCAAAACAACTTAAAGAAAATATTTATGTAAAAGTTGTGGAAAGGCACAAGTCAGGAGATGGTATAAAAAGATTTCAAAGGCTTTAAGTATCTCAGGGAGCGGCGTATGGCACCACCCAGACCTTGCCTAGACCAAGCCGTCCCTCCAAACTGGATGATCGAGAAAGAAGGAGACTGATCAGAGAGGCTACCAAGAGGCCGGTTAGAGCCCCAACCTAAATCCCATCAAAAATCTTGACTTGAAGAGGGCAGTCCATCAACGTTCACCATGCAATTTAACTGAGCTTTAACAATACTGTAAGGAGGAATAGGCAGATATCCCTCCGTCTAGGTGTGCAAAAGTGGTAGAGATGTATCCGAACAGACTCAAAGCTGTTATTCAAGCTAAAGGTGCTTCCACCAAGTATTAATGCAGGGGGGTGTTCTTTATCTAACCCAGTTATTCTACTTTTTAAAATAAATTTTGGTTTCTTTTTTGACTTGGATATTGCAAGGTACAATTTGTAAATAAAACTGGGGAGAAGTCTGATTTTATTTGTCTTCTTTTTTGGCTTTAGGGCAACAAAAGGTGAACATGTTGAAAGGGGGTGGTGACTTTCTATACCCACTGTAGTTCTTAATTCCCATTCTGTTAATTTTTGCTGCTGATTTAATCAGTTTACTGCACTATTTTAGTGTCACACAGCATATTAACAAGTGTATTTGTTTGTCTGTGCGTGGGTGTACCAGTATCCTTTCCACGGTGTATTCTGTCTTGAGCCTGTTGTTTGCTGGAGTAGGCTCTGGCTCCCCGCATGTTAACTTTCTTATTTGTAGCTGAAGTCATATATGAGATCTTCTCAATACTGGTGGCCTGTCAGTTTTCAATCAAGTCAGTTCTTGATGAAGGTATTTAATTAGTGTAAAGCACAGGGATAATTGCCGCCACTGTGGGCACAAACAAGCATGTCCATGGCTCCAGACACACCACTCGCAGCCTGTTAGGGAACTTTTTTGCACTTCTTTCTCTACGCTCCACCTAGAGTGGTGCTGACAATGACCCCTTCATCGGAACTCCAGCTCTGGGCCCTCTGCTCCTGGGCTCTCAGGCTCAGAGTCTCTATCTCGCCCATGCCCCTCTCCTTTAGAGGTCCCTTGCAGAGTGCAGCCCTTAGCCTGCAGATTCATGGTCCTGTCGCTCTTCAAAGTATAGTAAACAGTTGCACTTTTTGAAGACTTTTTGTAGGTCACAACAGAGCAATGGAATGTGTTCTTGTTCAGGTGGGATTTCTTTTACTGGATAAGTTAACTTAGCTCACTATGAATTTTTGGGGTGCTATTTTACATTTTTCTTCCTCCTCTTAATGTTATTCACAAATCAGTTAAAGCTTTCTGCTCTGATTTGGTTCACATACAACTTTTGGTTCGTTCTGACATGAAAACAATACCCTTAACACCTCAGTACATTATTTGATGGTGGACATCTGCAGTGCAATACAATTGCTAAAATCACTTCATATAAAACCTGTAGATCATGAAGTCTGTGCATTATATTAAAAATGCTCATATTCCAACATCTGTTACATAGTTTATACAGTGTAAATATGTGCTACTGTTAGCTGTTGGTGACTGTCATTCCACACACAGCAGCAAATAAATGGACAACTGGGTTTGGGAAAGTTTGAATAGACCAGGCTTGATTCAGCAAGTATAATTCCTTCTATTCACCTGTACAAATACAAGGGTTTCTGTGGTTTGCCAAATTAATTATGTATAACTGATTCTAAATTGTGGAGGTGGGGAAATATTGGTGACTAGTATATTTAAGGTAATAGATAAAGCCTTGCTCACATAGGGTCATTCGCACTATTGCACACTCAACATCAATCACTGCCATCATTTGCATAACAGCATCTGTGTTCTCTGTTCACATTTTATTTGCATATAGCTCCATAGTAGGTACCCTGCAATGCAATAACTCTCCCCTGCCCGGCAGTATAGTGCTTTTCTGCTGCTTTGTAAATCTGAACCCATATCTATTAAAATTAGTTTTGACAGACAACATAGATGTATCGTTATAATCTGACATTTTGCACAAAATATAGCAAGTGGAAAAATATCACTTATGAAAGACAAAAAGACCATATCTGTTTTTTTGTGCACTCAGGAAGACAGAGAAAATTGCCTTGGGAATTATTTTCTCGAGGAGTTTTCTCATGCTTAAAAAAACAATCACTAAATTCACCCATTTAATATTACTGGTTACAAGAATTGTCATTCCTTTAATTTATCTTCACAGAAGACAGTTAGGTTGACCCACATATGATTTTGCTATTTTGCTTAATCAGAGCACCCTTGAAAATTACCCATGGATTTAATTTGTTTTTAAATTAATGCTCCAGTTAAAGTTCACCTCTACATAATGTGGCACCACTATTTTTATATTTTTCCTGGTCCAGTAATAGCTTTTCTGTCACATGCCAAAAATTGCATCATACAATTTGAACAATTACAGGAAACATTAATGGAATTAAAGGAATAATGCTAATTTTCTATAGATCTTAGAATTTCTTCTTCAAGTAGCACCCACACACATTCCATAATACTAGGTACTGTATGGTAAAGTGCCATTCTGTGTATTTTATTTCAATGAGATTTGCTAGCTTGTGTATTATACAACAGAAATACGCAGTACATTCAGGTGTCCATGCAATTGTAAAGATGTGAAAACCCATACTTAATGCACTAGCATTGTAAAGGTACCATTATCTTTTCAATGGGATGAAGTGACAGAACTGGCAAGCATAATAGAAGTTTAAGATTAATCATCTCCTCCAGTTCTTCAGGTATGTCTGCTGTCTATCTTCATGCACAAAACAAGGAGGCACATACATGTGTTTGATTCTGCTTCGTTTTGAGTATAGTGTTTGTTTTCTTAGTTATAGTATAACAAACAGAGGGCTGCTCTTGTAATATGACAGGGCTTTGAATTTCTGTCTGATGTTCTGTTTCTCAAAACATACAGGATATATTCATTTTTGCAAACTACTACTGTACTAGCAGGAAGCATCATATTACTTCTAACTTCTTACTCTTTGAAGTAATATGCATATATATACTCAAGTGTGTGTACATACAAACATACTTAGGTCATTCTGGTTCTAAATTAGACCAAGCAAATTGGAGACTGCACTGTGGCCTAATCCCACATGTAATATGCAGATAATTAAACCCCTCTGACAATTACATCATACATTATCAGGCTTAGCCAGATCCATTACTCACAATCAATGTCATGGACAAAACAAGGCTGCTACACTAGGGATTGCCAGCAAAGCAGATGCTCCTATTGAAAGAAGAAAGAAAGTTGTGTTTATGTAATTCAATAGTGAGTATGTTAAATATAAAAAAGTATGGGCTTGCTCTAAGTCATCAAAGCTCATTGAAAGGGTGAATGCATTTGCAAGAAATATTACCAGTCATGCATTATGGTGGTTTGAATACTTCTTAGTTTAATATAGATGTCAACCTCAGAAACCACTGCTGTTTCAAATATTTTATAGTCAATGTGAAGAATTCTGAAACACCCAAGTCACAATATTTTAGATTATTTCATTCCTTATTTTAGTTTTGCCTTTCAGGTAGAAAACAATGTGACTCTGAAACTTGGAATAGTTAAATCCCATTTTCAGATAAATTAAATTAAACACCAAGATTCAATTGCTCTGCAGTTTTGAATACATCATAATATCATGTCTTTTATTCATTTATTTTCAAATCCCATTGTGGCTTTAACAGCAAAGAATAATACAATCAAGAATACTATAGCTTGGCTGTTGAAGGAAAATCTACTCTATCTTTATGTACAGTAGCAGCAACAGCTGCTGCTTCACACCTTCCCATTTCTTTATTAAAATGAAACCTTTTGCTGTTGTACATATTGCATTTTGCTAAGGCAGCACTAATATTTCAGTAACCGCCTACCCACAGCTCCAAACTGAGACTATTTTGTTTTTGTAATGCTGCACCTAAAACAAGTATAGTTGTCTGTGTTTATTTTATTTGCCATACAAAAATATAGCTAAGTAGATTTACCAGTGTATTTTCACACCTTTCTCATGATTTTATTGTGGTTTTATCATACTTTTATCATTATTTTTATTATACTTTTGATGTGATTTTGGACAGTTTTAAAACTCCTTCACAGCACTAAACATGGTACATGTGTATTTTACTATTAAAACCAAAAATGACTATTTTTATACTTAAAATATAGAATAACCGTGGATGGACACACATATTTACTAGGCCCGTTCTACTTACTTACATTTGAAGGACTGAATAGCAAATTAAATTATTTCCTTTTTGTTTCTATCACAATTTTAATGGTATGAGCAAAAATAATATCAGAGAGTAACAGAGAGAACAGCAGAGTGAACCTTAGCTGTGGAGGTTAAGAAGGATAATTCTCACGTCAAGCTCCTAGAGCCAAGACTTAATTGCCTGCTGTACTTTGCTTTCAGCTGCAAATTGTCTGCTGGAGAGGTACTTCTCTGAAGAAGTGGTTACCGGGTCAGAATTGTGAGGTGGGTGGTCTAGCACCTCCCACCCATAATGCTGTAAATGTTCACTCGTGCAGTTAGCAATGGGCACCTCTTGGTAAAATGCTCCTGTGAAAAGCCCCATCTGGTCGGAATTGTGAGCACCTGTGTGCCCATTGCATTCACAATTTTCTATTTCCCACCTTCCCGGGGATGATGATATTTTGAATATATATTTTTTTATTTCAGCTGGCTTAGTGTGTTCGTGCTATTCATATCTTCAATGTGACAAGCTATTGAAGTCTATAAAGTAGATACTTGGAATCCCAGTCCCTTGTAATTACTACAACACCATTAAACAGATGTACAGTATCTTGAGGAAAGGTGTGTTTATTAAAAATGGACAGTTCCACCTTAAGATCAAAGGAACAGCAACTGGCACAAATTGTGCAATTAAATTATACAAGTTTTTTCATGCCTGAGACACAAACACCAGTACAGACAGGGGAAAAACAATTTTGCTTCTGATGAGGGTACATAGATTATAGGTCTGGCATCAGGTAGAGAGTCTAAGAGACACTACTGGATTTATACAAATGAAAATCATTTTACTGGAAAAAAACCTATTTAACACAAGTTGGAAAAGTGGATGTGCTGTGAAAAGTGCTGACAGTTTGTGCATTCTAGAACAAACATGCACTTTTATTCCTTATGGATAGCAATACACTTTATCTTTGCAGAACGGAGCAATAAGAATTAAAAAAAATGATTATTCAGTACACTGTGCAAAGCATTATAATGTATTAATGAGCAAATATTTTACTAATATAATAATAATTGTGTTCACCTTAGGATTTTGGCATGAAATGGGGGATTGGGTACTCTTCTTTCCTCCTGAGGACAAAATATATGATGGTTAAGTTACAAACTAACTTCTAAATCCTTCACTGTATGTACACACATACAGTCACGGTTCCACACGGGGTCGTACCCCCCCCACTCGTTCCGCTCCACTCCGCACACCTGGGGCGCCAACCCTGGTTTCCGGTGTAACACAACAGGGCACCAACTGCGTGAGCTAAAGGAGACCTCCCTCAGCCCAGGCAGCTTAGGTCCCTGCTACGCGCAATTAGGGCGCTGACGTCACCACACTAGCTCCGCTACATACACATGTATGAGGTCTGTGATGGACTGGCCTCACCCACCTTGCACCCTTAGCCTGCCTGGTTAGGCTCTCATTCACTATGACCCTTTGAGGCTTAAGCAGTCAATGAAAATGGATGGATGGGAACTGGAGTAATATAGATTCAAGTAAACTACTTTGGATAAAAGTAATGTAAGTGACTAATATTAAACCTGTCTTCAAAATCATAATCATAATAATAACAGTGTAATCTTTTAGGATAGAAATGAAGATGTAAAGTTGATACAATAATATACATGTTTTAAAAAGTATTTTTCCCTTTCCTGTACTCTGCAGTTTTGTGATTTCTAATAACAATGAATTTAAAGATCAAAAAGGTCAAGGAAAAGGTGCTGATGTCTGTCCTCATAGGGTTTATGTAATGAATATAAATTAAACGTCTGATGACTTCTGAGAGGAACAGACCATGCAAGCCTGGGTGATCAGATCTTTGGGAGTGATTTCTGAGACATTCATTAAGGCTTAGGAGATTTTTTTTTTACTTTTATAAATACGCATTGTGTCTCTTTATCTTGGAAGAAGATAAAAACAAAATTAAATTGCATCCTTCAGCTTTATTACACATTTTTTTAAATCATGATAAGTCCTGGTTCGTCAAATTTTATAGTATTTACCTATAGTAGATGAACATAGTGAATTGAATGCAAGCTGATTGTATAAAATAACTGGAGTATGAAAATCTAATGTTGATTAATGACTCACAGTTTTCACTTATTTTCAGTTAGGAAGAAGAGTACAGCAATTTGAAGGAATGATAAACTCACTATTAATCCAATACACACCTTTTCTGATGTTTTTTCTCTAAATTATCGTGTTGCACATGACAGTAATATCCATTAGTCTATTTTTCTCTGTTGTATTGTGTCTTTTTATGTAATTTTATCAAAGACAGCTTTTGCAGTCCATTTGTCATTGTTTAGATTTTAGCACTGGGGCACTGGCTTTGCAATGAAGAAAAAATGTCTTTTTTTTGCACTTTAAATATCAGACATCTCTAGTCCTTTCAAACTTAGCATTTTAATATGCATGATAACTTGTCTTTTGAGTGAGAAACAACATGAGAAACAACTAACACAAACAGTCACAAACAGCGCATGATTTTACTAATTTAAAAAATTGAAATATTGCAGGGTGGAATGCTAACAGTAGTTAGCGTTGCTGCCCTGCAGCACTGAGGACCTACTGAAGGTTCAGTTCTGGACCTGAGGTGCTTCCTGTATGGAGTTTGCATGTATTCACGCAGGTTTGAGTAAAGTGGTTTAAAATTAAAAGATGTGAACTATTGAGATTAAACCCTCATTACATGTGGTTCTCTGCAATTTACAAAACAAAGTTTCAGATCTGAATTTGAATTCAGGTTCTCATTAATTGTATCATGCAGACAGCTTTTGCTCATATTATTACATTATAGATTACAGTAGAACTAAAATAATAATAATAATAATAATAATAATAATAATAATAATAATAATAATAATAATAATTGCTTACACATATATAGCTATTTTCTGGACTCTCCACTCAAAGTGCATTACAAGTAATGGGGATTCCCCTCCACCACCAGATCTTCATGGATCTGATTTTTTCTGTAACAGTTGTTACATTAGTTTGAATTAATTTAATTTTCATGTCTCCAATGTCTCTAATACATTTTTTCTATTTTTGACTTTTTCTCTTTGATTTTCTTTGGCTAACCCATTCAGTGTCTTACACAATAACCCTAGCCTATGAATTGAATGCTAGCATATTAGAACTCACTAAATAACATCTATGATTTATAGGAATGAATATGGATTACCTCCTGCCATTTCACAATGCTAAGGATGCACTTGTATACTAAGTCAACTCAAGAACTCATTAATGGTAATGTCCATAACACAAATTAAGTCTGTTTTCCAAATATTCATCCATGGGCTACAACAGAAGATGTAAACATATTAGAAAACTGTACTGTACATATACAGGATTTTTTAAAAACAGCATCCAGTCCCAACTACATAACAGGAAACTTTGATAGTAAGTTATCTTCTTAAACTCTTTGAGTGTTTTCAATAAGCCTAAGGATAGACCCCTGGTCAAAAGCTTAACACAGATTTATTATTTGAGCATAGGCACGGAGTACCAATTCTAAAATGTTCCACTATAACAGTCTCTAATCACAGTACATCCCTGAAGAATAGGAGCTATACCATCCCGGCATCTGCAATTATTAGGAGAATGAAATGCAAATGGATAACCCGTGCAACACAAGCAATTGCTTTACATTTGTACATATCATCACCACACATTCCTCCAATTTGTACTGCATTTTTGTAATGCATTGGAAGTTAAGTTGATAATCTCTCAGTGTTTGAAATTACAATCTGGGGGTGCCCCCTGTGGTTATCCATCAGCTCTTCACTGTGTGCTGTAATATAATTAGACAGCATTCAGCAAAATGATCGCATATAACCCAGACACCATGAGACTTCAGTTTGAGTGTAATAATGTCATTACAGTGGGTTTTCCTCTACATGTTCGGTGGCTGCAGATTATAGGTCAGCACTATGGGAGAGACAGAGATTGATAGCAGAGCTCTCAGTGATTGAGCATGCAGTTATATACCTAAGATAAATGGTGGAATCCGCTTTAACCATGGGATAGAAGGCTGCTGAAAGTCTTTCTGTTCGTGTGGAATTTATAGCTTTTCTGCCAAGTAGGCTAGTTATCAAATGGTCTGTAGATGCACTGGCACATTATTCACATGATGATACTGAAATGGACAATGGTTTCATTTTTCTAGTACATCTACATCTCAAGAAGGACCTGAAGTTTTTCTAATTTACAAAAAGATTTTTATTTACCATGCCCACATTAGACAGTTGATTTTCATTGAGCATGTTGTGACAACTTATTCATGTACAAACTGTACACAGAAAAAAACCTTGAAAAAAACAACAGACTATAAATGAAACACTACTGATTTCTAGTTAATAAGGCCTTTAAAAAATTAAATTTAAAAGGTTTTCTGTTTATCTTCTGCAGTTTAATGTTTTTTTTAATAATACTGATGGGTATGAGCAAGACACACAAATGTAGTTTTGTTGAAGTGAAAAAATGTACACAAACTAACAATTTTCTACACATTTTAAAATTAAGGGTGAGCTTTTTTATCCAAAGTAATTGTTACTTCATTATACCTACATGTGAATACATTAATGGAAATCCTGCTTTAAATCAACAAGTCTGTTTCTATAAACATATTATTATTATTTCTTCTTTTTTTGTTTTAGTTTTTTGTTTGCTTTCAATTAAAAAAAAAGTTTAAATAAACTGATGTCAGTATCCATATAAATACATTGTAGTAATGCCACAAATTACGAATATAGTAATGTTGAGAACTGTGACTTGCAGTTAAAGTATAGTTAACATAACCTATAAGTACAGAAAGATAAGAATATACTGAAAACCTGGATATTAATGTGGTTTTAGTGTACATAAGCCTAAATTGCGTTGCCTTATTGTACTATATGATCTGTATTAATAAATAGGTTCTAGCTAGTACAGACCTGTAAAATTTGACTGTTTCTCCCAACTCACTAAACAACATTGGGCTTAAAATGAAGAAGTTTTCCATTTGTAATTGAGTTAATTTGAAGTTGTTAATGGAAAACAGAGTTGAAACATGGCACGTAACAGCATGCTAATACCATCTAAAACTACTTTCCCTGTGCACCTGCTGTTGCTAGATTCATTACAGATCTCTCTAATGGCCTTTTAGTTCTTAATAGCATGTAGTTTTAGCATTATATCTGTAATGCATAACTAGATCTCATTCCATAGTATAATGAGAGATGTACAGCTGCTTAAAGCAGGTTAACATTAAGAGGATGATAAAAAATATGGATCTTTTATTTTAATTTCATTGCACTTTATTCTTTTGCACTTAAATTAGCAATTTATAGACTATTTTCCTTGCTTGCAATCTTAAATAAAGGTGCGCATTATCTATCTCCTTTATTGCACCACACAGATCTCAATTGTAATTAAACAGTGAGCACCCGTGCTTCTTATCTCACATTGGAATATCACCTTTCCTCATGCTGAAATGGCATGAACCCTCTTCAATGGTCTCAGAAAAGGATGGTTTCTCACAAACCAATTTTAATGAATCACCCCATATGGAGTTGTGAAATTTGAAAGCAGTGGGTATAAAATAACCCATCCAGCTGGTGCTTATAAGGCCCTATAAACTGCAGGCACTGTGATAAAGGCAGTGTAGCTTAATAATTTCTAAGGGAACATGGCATCTCACATTAAAAACAATTCTCAAATTTGGCTTACAGATGTCTGGAGCAAGCTTCCCAGTGACGTGGATACAATGGCATCTTTCAAGGGTTACAACTGCTAAAATGACTCCTGTCATTTGCAACCTTTCTTATGTTTTAAAGTATTATGATTGTTATTGTTATTATGTAACTGTTTCATTCAATTGAGGCGAGAAAGCCTTAGCTTATTTTGGCAAGTAACAGCTGTAAGGCAGGATACACCATGGACAAAACACCAGTTTATCGCAGGACACATGGAGAACATACAGTACAACATCCATGTAGATCTCAGGTCCAGAGTTTCTCTGCAAGGTAGCAGTGTAGTATAAACTGTATACTGTATAGTAGTAGTATAAACTGTAAGTAAAACTTAATTATTTAAAAAATAATATTGCAAAATCAAATTTCTTTCTGGTATGTATTCCTAATGCTTAGTTGTAGATAAAAAGTTGTAAATCTCATTAACAGAAGATCATGACCTGGCAATTTGGATTTCCCCACTAAAAGCTCAGATCTTTTTCTTTTTGCCAGTGGTTGTGTGTTAGCTTCTATTAAAATTACATTTTTCAATGGGGTGACATAAGGAGTTACATACTGTACATACATATGTGTCTGCTTATTTCCTTCTAGCACACTTACACTTACACTTACAAAAAAAACATCACATCAGAGGTTGTAATCTGCCTACTCAAAATATCTACCCCAGAAGATATCGGATGATATCTTTCCAATCCTACTTATCAAGTGTACAGGGATGAAAAGCTCTCTGTATCTGAAGTATTATTGTATGAAATAAGACAAATCAGGCGTTTGAAAATATAATGCATTTTTCATTTATTTTGATTGGTTTAAGAAAAGACTTCCGAATTGAATTGTTTTTATGCTAGTCCTTTTGACAGTACAGTATGTATTTAGTTTCTTCATAGTCCGGTTTCATTTTCATTTGAAGCTGAGCTAAATCTACAAAAATTGATATCACAATACACGCTGTTTTAAAGAGACCAATACAAGAGCTCTCATGTTTTTAAAAAAATGTTTTGTGCAAGCATATAGCAAGTCTATAAAAAGTGAGATTTGTTCATTCAAAAGCACATATACATTTATTTTCTAAATGGATGCTAAAGTATAGTCTAGTTTATGTTTCTTCTTTCTTTAACTGAGACTCAAGGCAGTCCGGCAAACATTCAGTAATGCATTGACTTTAGGCATCACATAAATAAATTAAATACAGATTTTATATTTAAGTTGAGTTTCTTTTTAAAACAAACTTTAACTTAAAAAAGCAATGTAAGTATTAATTTATGTAAATATTTATATATATTAGAGGATGCACTTCTAACAGTAGAGAAGTTAATTTGTAACTTAAAAGAATACATTAATCTTTGTAAATTGATGTGCACTTCCATTGAGTGTAGAAAAAAAAATATTTTTAAAAAGATGAAGTTGAAGTTAGTGTTTATTAGTATTCACACATCACAAGACTTTAGACTTTGCCTAAAGCACTATAAAATAGAGTCAAGATATGTAAACATATTCTATATTATATTATTATTGCTCCATTGAAAAAATAAATGTAAATACATTTCACAAGAAAAATAATTGTAATACAAAAATACTTTTACCACATTTTACCACATACTGTAACAATTTTAAGCAAGCTTGGGACCTACAACAAACACCAGACACCATTTTCTCTGACAGCTTTTTAAAATACTAGCTTTTACATGTACTTATCTATTTTTTTATTACTATTTTAGTGCATATTAGACACAATCTTATGAGGTCTCAGTAAAAAAAAAAACTAGAAATAAATCCCTAAAAGACCAAGTACACAATAAAGAGATCACACACACTCTAGCTGTACTGTACATTGGCCAGCCAGAAAAATCTTAACAGGCAAAAAAAACAACAAGAATTCTACCTGCTACACGACCAGCACAAACATTTTTCCGTTAGAAACAGCCTGGTTTCTAACGGAAGACTCTTCCTCTAACCTACTGAGAACCTCCACAATATCATCCATATTACCTATCCAGTAAGTTGTAAGGAACCTCTGGAAAGGCAATCAGCATGCTTAGCTTAATGTTGAAGGCAGTGGTTGGGAATCAAACCTGAAACATGAGGTCCCAAAGCAGATGCTGAGGCTCCTTAAGCCAAGCGAGGATATGTTGATATATTGCTCAGCTGCCAGGAAGTTCATTACAATGCTGACCCCCTACGTTCCTATGAGGCAAATGAAATCCTCTGATGCTGCCCTGCTTGCTACTCCTCTCATTAAGAGAGCTAAAGCAAAGGGAGGCTCCTTCAGACTTCCTGCATCCTTACAAAAAATCCTTCTACCTGCCCTTTCATCCAGTGTAAGCAGTGAAAACAAAACCTGTCAATAGATAATCTTTCACTTGTTTGGAAGTCTTTTCATTATGATCATCATCCAATATATATATACAGTATTACTATAATACAAGGGGACTGAATTTGGTGAGGTTAGGAGGAACCATCAATCTTTGGAAATCACACATTATAAAGAAAGGACTTAATTCTAGTTAGTAAAGATATGAAGATTTTATTTGGAGCTCCTAATATTATATAAAACTAAAAAAATATTAGGAAGACAACAAGAATAGAAGGCGAATGAAAAAGGACTGCGTGATATGTGAGCTCATGCAGAAAAAAAGGTGACAAATCATGTTTAGTGGGTGAGAAGAGTAGGAGGATCTTGTTACTTTACCCTGGTTGAAGGATTCATATCATATTCATCCTGAGAGCTGTGGGAGCATGTCAATATAGGTTTAGCTAAAAGATTTACTGTATCAGTAAAAAAGGAACCAAGTCATTATTATATCTCATTTGCTTACTTGCTCTTCTCCACATACTGCGCACTTTGCCAGCTCACCTCAACCATGATTTTTTATAAAAGTTGGGCTGCCCCTTACCATCATCCTTGGCAACATTTATGGCCATATTATGTACCTGTGATTCCCCTTCGTAAACCAATTCCCCTTCAGGATACAGAATGAAACAGGTGTCAAGAAAATCTAGTAGATTATCTGAAGCCTTGTTTCAGCTATCTAATATAAAACATGAAGCAAGGAGATAGCAGGGAAACAAGGACACGTTAAGGTTGAGTGGCAATATGAAAAACAGCTGCAAAGTATGCCATTTACAATTAGGACCTATTTATAAAAATAAAAAATCACACCTGTTTTACAGTATATCCAATATTAGCTGGTTTCAGGCTCCTCTTTCTTTGCTTTAGAAATCCAACTACCACTCTCAATACTGAAAATCATAAGCCGAATAATCCCCTAATCGCTAAAGCTTAACATGATGACAATAATATTCTGCTCTTTAATTGTGGTTTTATCTTATATTTGCATTGATTGCTTTGGTTTCACTGTAGTGCATATTTTTATTTTAAGAAAATGTGTTATATTTTTCACTATTAATTTCCTGCTATCTCCCTTATCCCCCAATCAGACATTTATGATTGTGAGTAATTGCCAATGTATGATTTTCACTTGAATAAATTAATGAAGGCTTTACCCTTGGAAGACTAAATAAAGCTCCATTGTTTGTTTGCGGGATGGCCATCCTGGGAACACGTCAGGAGAGAGGCTAATCTGCAAGAGCTGTATTGTCTGAGACAAACAGTAAATTAAAGAAACAGGAGGAGTGCGTTTGTGTTCCAAATAGTGTAGAAATTACGAAAATAATGCTGTTTATGTCTGAAGTGTTTATTTAGATCTGGGTCCTTTCATCTGTAAAGATATAAATGTTAGATTTAGGAATCTAAGAAGTAATCTAAGATTACTAGTAACCTAAGAAGTAAGATATGGAATTGTAGATTAAGTGCATTTAAACAAGTGACCACAAGGCACTTTTTTATACAATGTTTTTTGGGATTTGGAACAGATCAAGAAATGGATGAGATCCTTGGATCAAACACCTGTTAGAATCTAAAGAAACCCAAATGTCCTTCTCCCATGTTTAATTTTTCTTACGTTTGTATGTGTTACAGATGTGGAGATTTTGCTTTTCTATTTGGTGGGGTTTTACATAGTGGACAGTGGATATTTTTTGTACTGCACATTCATCCATCCATCTCTGTTGTGTAGTATGGCGTTTGTGAACTTAATTCTTAGCATTTGCTTCCAAGGGGGCAGCATGTTAATTAAACTGTACCATGAGTAAACCATGGTTTGCTATGGTAAGGTTCATAGATATATATATCAAGGTTTAGATGTGATTGGTACAATCCAGGAGTCAGCAGTGCAAGTGTTTAAATATTACTGCCAGGTACGTGGCTGATAAGAAATAATATAAAAGTAATAAGTAACATAAAAAGTCGTATAAGTTTGTTCATTTTGTTTTTGTTTACAGTACTACTGCATAACTATGAAATTTGCTATTGTTAGCCATGGCAGTGACATTATATGTATAGATTTCTCCCACAATAAAGCAGGCTTGCATTCTTGAGCTTCTACTGTTTAACATCTTTTAGGATGCTACGCTAGTGGTAGCCATGAGAGACAAGTCCCAAATATACGTGTACTCTATCAAGCTGATGGTGATGTGTTCAACACGCATCTGTGTGCCAAAAAACAAGGCAGTAAAGGCTGATTGCTCATAATCTGCTCTATACAGTTGTGAACTGGTTACTCATTAATGCAAACTGCACTCCAAGAATTGAACCCAGGGCCCCAGTACTGCAAAAGCAGCAGTTCCAACCATTATACCACCATGCCACTCTAAAGTCAGTAGGTTAAAGAAAATAACAATATAAGAAAGGTGGCATCTGAGAAGAGGTTATTCAGTCCTTATAACTTGTTAATGCCTTTGTCCAGTTTTGTATTAACATTATGAGTAATGCAAATTAACAAAAAGGTCACGTTAATGGGTGATGCCATGTTATAAGAATGTTATCTGCATTTCAATTAACACTTTGTCTAATATCTAATTTAAAACTTTCAATAAAGTGGTCTGTATCCTTTGATGAATGTGTATTTTTAGAAAAGTTAGATTTTGCTTTATGCAGCGTGTGGTAGAATTATCTGTATGTCATTACTGATGCTGTCTCCAACACATATGAGACTGATCAGGTGTAAAAAGGCTTTTTTAACTTATTTAAGATCTGTCATTCTGAAAATTTCAGTCCCTCTAAATCTACTTATTCATGTCAGCTCAGAGAGATAGCCAAATGAAAGCAATGTCCCTTTAAATCCATAGCTGAAGAAAACAGAATTATTCATGTCTATGACAGACTTGTAAATTATTAATTTACTTCAGTAATGAAAATATGCTAATTAGAGATTCACTATTAAAAAGAACGTGTAACACTCCTTGCTCAAAGTAATTATAATAAGTAATTATTTAAACATTATTTTCTGAAGTTGAATTATTATCGGTATTCAAATTCTGAAGTAAGACTGAAAAGCCAAATTACTTTAAATTAATAGAAAATAATGATGTCTTATTCATGACAGGCACTTTTGTCTAGATGTTTCTTCAAAGAAAGCTGGGAAAGTTATTTCGAAGTAATAAATGATAACATTCCATGTTTAGATTTACCTCAGATCTATTGAACTGAAAATGACATCTACTTAGCAAACATATTTAAGTGGAGACAAATGTCAAAAAGACAAGTGTAGAGTAGACTTTTATATATATAATTAATACATAGATTTCAATTGTAATTATTCTTTAAATAAATATCTAAAAGGCCATTTAGTTACGTACTCTGAAACATTGAAACTCATGAAGACATTTTAATATGGAAAAGAGTTCAGGATTAAGAACTGACTTAAACAGGCATGACAGCTGTTATGACAATAAACTAACTTCTAATTAATTCTACTGTATATTAGGATTTTTAACATTCTAGATCTTTGCATAATGTCACTAAATCCTTCAAATGACCTAAATAAACAAAGCAAACAAAAAACAACAACCTAGATTGATGTACAGTAGTTAAAGTACAATGCCAAACAAAAATAATTTTGTTAATTCTAAATAAAATATATATGTACAATAATTTGTGCCGATCATATGTACTGAGAGGCATTATAAAACGACAAATGAGTACTGGAACTAAGAGCATTTGTTACGTTTTAATGCCTCTCGGTATGTTTCAGTTCAGCATATTTCCTGAAAAAATGCAAAGCTAGTTAGAAAAAACAGTCTGAAAGGAAAATATCAGCACTTGTTCCAGACCAACATCATTCACTCAGCTGCAAATGATTAGGCCAAATAAGCTCTTCAGAGCACACAGTTTTATGACGCAGGTTCATGGTAGACCAACAGAGAACTATTCTGAAAGTTTATCAACAGCTCCTAGTCAGCCCTCATTTCGCATTGTATGTTTTTTTCTAGCATTTGCAGAAAGAGGTGCTCTGTCCCATCAGGGATAAAATGGCAGAATTCATCTTATGGTGTGTTGGAGATAACACTTCAAGTGAGACATCCCAGTTCAGATTACAAGCAAAGAATTCATTCCTTGCATTCTCCTTGTCAGTGTGCCTTCAATAGTTGCATTAAGTAATTTGCCACTGAATAATGAGGGCTATCAGGAAGAGGCAACACTTTAAATACTAGGCCTCTATGCAACAGAAAAATGATGTGACATTTATGTGGTTTTGTTCCTTTATCAATAAATCATGCACCCATTTATTGGTGGAAAAACTGTTTTAGAATCTGTTTTTCATCTCTTTTAAAAATTGCATTGATAAGTACTATTTTTTATTGTTGAAAGCAAAGGGAAAGTACATTTCATAAGACTCCATCACTTCTCCTTTTGTTCCCACATCAATGGGAAACTCAGTGGCTGATCATTTTTGCATTACAGACAGTTTTTGTTTTATTGAACCCGTTCAAGCACATACACTAGCCATCTTTAATATTGATTGCAACAGAAAATAGAAACAGGGTTTGTTTATTGTCTTAGCTTGAAGTACTTTCCCCCAGTCTGGGTGGAATGGGAATTAAGTGAATGGAGACAGAATAACTAGTTACTGTTCTCTTTTAGAGTGGAAGTTATATAATTTGTGAAAGAGATGTATCTCTTTATGTGAAACACTGGCTTCTCTATGTGTATACATCTGTCAGGCCAAAAGTAACAAAGTAACATCTATAGATTCTGGTGGATCACATCAGATATCTTTCAATGTTAATTTCCTGTACATGTGGAGGATGGTTTTAAGCTTGTAAAAAGATAGCTTTGTCTTAGAAAATAAAATATCATTTAAAGAAAATATGTTCAAAATGATCATATTTCTGTAGAAAAAGTGTCTACTTCTCAAAATTGGACTAATGCCTCTTAGAATCAGACCAAGCCTCATCATTGATTGTAGCATAAATGTAGGGACATATGAGTGTAATCTGCACAAAAGAGCCATGTAAAGACTGGCAGTGACTTGCGAGGAAGCAAGCTGAAATGGAATCGATTTTTATTCATAAATGATGATAACCACTAAATGATAACTAACTAATTTTTATCTTTCCTGGGACAGACATGTTTTTGGTAGTTTTCAGTTTATAATTATTTTAATGCCAGGGTTCATTGTAGTATATTTTTTAATGGAATAGTGAATCCATAAATAATTGTCATAATTCCTAATTTGATATTTCCCTGTTTTGCTGGATTTGCTTGATGATACTGCACTGGATCTTGTTTTGCTTTCTCTTCCTTCCTCACTTGCTTTTCTCTTCAAAGGCACTCTTTTTATCCCACACTCCATTGCCGATAACCTCCAGCTAGAGAGATGAACCATATGGAGCAGTGCCTAGAACGCTCCAATAGCAGCTTGTGAAGTGACTGAGTCACCAAGATCCCGCAGCACACATTTATTGAACAATGTAATATCAAAAGTTCTTTCAATGCAGGGGCGGAAGGCACAAGGGGTTTATACAAGATTATCCAGAAATCTAGGAGCAGAGCTTTTGGCATTAGTAGCAGTACATCTTCTAAAATATACCAGATTCGACAGAGGCAGTGCCCATGGGGTAATATTTAACCCAAAAAGTCAAGAGTGGTTCTTGCCTCAGACAGATGCTTTGATTAATGATTCAATTACTTTAGTGTTTTAACCACTAGGCAATGTAATGGCCTGAAGTGAGGGAGGGCGAGAAAAAAAGGAGCCATCCTCATCATTTTGCTTTCTTACCAAATAGGTTACTTTTGTTTCTCAGATTAACATTCACTATGTTCTGTTTGTTCAATACATTTAAAATAGCCTTGGACCAAAGGTAAAGCGTGATAGAAAGAGTTAACCTGAAACAGAATTGTACACAGCTTTCAATTGAATGAGTGGTGAACATAACGTAATATTTGATTATGAAAGATAAAAAGGGTAAATTCCAGTCCAATCTAGTTTTGTAGTGCATTAAGTAGTAGTATATTGAATAAAAAGGAAGCAAAAAACAAAATAAAGATGGATCTATATGTACAACATAAAAAGTGATTTAGCAAATTATATAAATTATGCAACTGTATATTATAAGAAGCTTATGAATGGTAAGGTATAACATCACATGATGTTACTGCATATTATTATTGAAGTAATTATTTAATGTCATTAATTATATTTGTTTATTAGATCAAGGTAAAAACATCCAAAAAGGAAGAGTACACTAAAAGTATCTGTACTTTAAATGTTACCTTTAATTAATAGTGATGAATATGCCTGTTTTATTTAATTACTCATTCAGCACTGAAACTGAAAACATACACTAAAGAACAAGAATGATACAGCATGCCTTTGTATCCTCCATATCTCCCTTTCACTCATCCATTCCTGCCCCAGTATTTTCCTTCAAATATTATTTCCATCCATTAAATAACTGGAGAAAAAAAGCAAAAAAAGGAAAAGTTTTCCAGGCTACATTCACCAGTCAGTATTCAGTCATTTAGAGATGAGTAGTCTGAATTTACCCAGTCAATCTGTGAGGCCACCCACTGTACATCAAGTTTTAGCTCCTAACAAAAACAAAATGTAATGCTTAGATAGAAAACAAAAGGAAGCATGAACTGGCAAAATTGTGATGAACACAAAAGCTGCAATATTTTCCTTCAAGCTTTATTTCATGCAAATCATCTAAATCAAGAGCACATGAGAGGAAATATGAGAACCAGTTTAAAGCTGGAGGTGGCTGATTTTTGTCATGTAGACTTGGCAGAATGTCGTGAAGGTAGAATAAATCAATTAAAGTATACATATAAGATATTGCAGATGACAAGTTCAATTACATTTATTTGCACCCTCCTATCAGGTATATTCTCCTCAGTCTGTTAGCTAGCGCTACGAAGCTAACAGGGCATTAAATAGAAGAATTTGTGCACTTACTGAATGTGCTTCAGCAGCAGGTTTCATATTCTGAAATGATGATTTGCAGTGTGAAATTGGAGACAAGCTTGTTTGATGAGGCCAGTTTATTTTTTTTTCTCATAGATTCTATCCTATGACTCCAGATCTTTTTCATAGTTTTGTAAACCTATATTACTGTTTTTTCTTCAGCACAAGGTGTTCTACAAGTGTATTTTAACTGGATGTTTCTCCATATTTCTCGTACAGGAATAATTTTAAGGAAGAGTGTTTCATGGAGTGAATTGTGATACGTTTTATTCAAGTCCACACAATTGTATCCCAGGTAATTAAGGTCTGAAATTAACATTTAGTAAAACATTACTGTTTAGTGTACTGTTGCAAATTCTGTATGTGTTACTGCATAAATCAATACAACTTTAAAAAGTCAAAATAAAAAAAGTTAATATGTATTGTTTCAGGAGAGTGAGAATACTGAAATGAAACAAGTGTTTAGCATCCTGGCTAAATGACACACAAGTTTCCTGGATCAGCTGAAGGTCCAAGCCACAGAATAATAAAGTCACAGGAATAAATGCAGAAGGCTGCATGTACGAGTGAACAGACAACGAGCCAAAAGAGAGAGTAAGAAATGGCCTGGGAAGTTTCTGAGCTGCTGAAGAGTTTACTATTTTTATTTTGCAAAACAAATTTCACACTATGAATATTATTTTCTTAGGAACTTCTTAGTCCTTCCTAGTGATCACATTACTCCTCTCCTGGTGTCCTTGCACTGGCTTCCTTTCTGAGCTACTATTGTCCTACACCCGACCTCACAACCTTCACTCTTCTAATTCTGGTCTCTTATCTGTTCCACAAGCCTATCTACACTCTATGGGTAACAGGGCCTTCTCCTGTTATGCCCCAAAGCCCTGGAACTCTGTTAACTCTAAGGTTATTGGAGAGTCACCTTCCCTAAGGTCATTCAAATAGAGACTCAAAACCTTTTTCTTTAGAAAAGCCTTAACTGTTACTGTTACTTACCCCTCTGTTCCTTATAGGTCTGATATAATAAAGTTCAAAATTCAGTACTGACTGGATTCATGTCTGACTGGAAACAGGCTTTCTCTCACAACACAAACACCCCTATGATGATCCTTCTTTCTTTTTTTCTGTTCTTCTTTTTGTCCTTTCTTCATGAATATACATATAATTGAACAATACCCCTTTTCACAGACCTTCAGAATAAGGTAACTTTGCAGGGAACTACAAATGATGGTAAACACTACCATCATCAACAAAAATCCCAGATTAAAGTTATCTGCAGTCACCTTATAATCAAAATGAAAGAAAAAAAAAGGAAGAAAAAGAAAAACAAGATCGATGAACCACACAGCAACTTACAAAAAACTAATAAACATTTATAACAAACAACAGACAGGAGCTCAGGTGTGCTTGTTACCAGTTGCTGCACCATTTGTTAATGGAACAATTCTCAAGGACCCCAGTCATCCCAGTCACAAACTGTTTTCCCTCCTACCGTCTGGTAAACGGTACCAAAGCATTCGGTCCAAGTCCAACAGACTACGGAACAGCTTCTACCTCCAGGCAATAAGACTGCAAAATAGCCAACCTGTAGCTCCTTAGCAAATCACCTGTAATGGCTACATGGACACACAATTCTCACTATATTCAGCATAACTGCACTACTTGTATATATTGCATACACCATGGACACACAGCAGCTCTACTCATACTGAGTTTTATTCAATTTCAAAAATGTAACCTCAATTTTGTGATTTTTGTGTTTTTGTGAATTTTTGTGATATTTGTGATTCTTGTAATTTTTGTGAGCTCCCAGAAAAACACATTTCATTGCCAGCAACTACTGCTGCACGCCGTATTGTTGTGCATTTGATAAATAAACTTTGATTTGATTTGATTTGATTTTGGAACTGATTTTGAAACAGTAAATGAATATAAATACTTGGGCACTATTATCGATTGTAAATTGACTTGGACCGCCAATACAAGTGGAAAGAATTTGAAGGTGCAACAAAGGTTGTATTTTTAAGGAGTTATATTCAGACCATTATAACCTTTTGTACTCAGACTTGGGAAAATTAAGGCATATAAAAAATTAACAAAGTGATAAAGACTGGAGGGAAGATTACCAGCACCTGCTTCATTATGCCATAATATGTCTAATAGAATGACATATTATTAATCTTGCACATAAAATTTAATCCTCTTTTTTAGAATAAACCTTCCTACCCTTTTTGAGAAAGTACCAGATAAAATGTAAGAGAGCTTTCACTTCCTTTATAGCTAAAAGCACTCAATTATTGAAAAATAAAAATTCAATAGCTTCTTCTTATTTTTTTATTGTTGTTGTTGTTGTTGTTGTTGTTGTGCTGTGTTTACAGCAAATTATCTGGTTTTTAATCTTATGCTACTGAAGAGTTCTGGTCGAGTGATGTTATTGAATGTCATTTTGTGTTATGATATATTATGATATTGTACTGCTGTATTATTATTATTGTTGTTGTTATTATTGCCATATATTTTATATATTTTGGAGCTATGTATATGCAAGTCAAGCTTCCTTAGGCGTGATAAATGTTAATTGCTAAGAATGAACGGCCCTATTTCCATTATCATTATTATTATTATTATTATTATTATTATTATTATTATTATTATTATTATTATTACATGAAAGAGAAAGAGAGTAAATCTGTGTGAAATGAGAAAGGGATGTGTCTTTAATTACAGTTACAATTTGGAACATTGTTATTAAAAATGATTGTAATTACGTTAAGTATCCAATTATTAAGAGCGACCACATTCTATTTTTCTCATCATCTTATACAACATGGTATTTTATAACTGACATGATGACACTAGAAGCGCCTAGTGTTACATGGTTACCCATCTGTGGCAATGGAATTCCCTTTAACTACAGTATATGATGATCTGTTGACAGTGGCAAGGTAAATAATCAAAGCTTTAGCTAATGTATGGGTTTCACAAAGACATCATTCTAGACTTGAACACTAGTTAATGAGTTTGGAGTATGAAAATGACAGGCAATATTATTGTTCACCAATGATCAACCAAGGCTGGAATAAATAACTTGACAGATCCGATAAGCCTTATTACCTTGTCATCGTGTAGTGCACAGACTTTGGAGTTAATTTGGTAAGTTGACTGTGAGCTTTCTTGTGGATGACAGTTTAAATAATTAAAACAGTTGTTGACAAAAAACATTTCTCTGTAGATTGCTTAAAACCTTTCCCATGTTGCTGTAGAGTTCAGTGAAAAGACATTTATTTTAATTATTTTTGCAAAATCTGTTGGCTGTTTTTACCAATGCTAGGAACCAGTCTGGAACTGTTTGACCATCAGTGCGTGGAACAGTTCATGTGTGAAGAGCCCCAAAATAACAATCCTAAAGTGGGGACTTTCAAACCACCTTTTAACATAACACATCACATAATGAAGACAATTTAGATTTTTTTTTAATCTGAAATATTTGGAGAGAGAGAAGAGTTTAAAAAAAGCTTCTATACCTTGTGTTAAACATGGTACAAGATGCATAATAGTGTAGCCTTGTTTTTCTTCTTCTGCTACCGATTATTGGCAAATATAGAATGATCAGGAAATGCTTCAAAATATTCCAGTAGCATAATTATCTTATTGCAATTTCAAGGACAGGTAGTGGCTGTTTCCATCGTAGTGCATTTCATCTATGGGCCATGGGACCTTTGGCTGCTTGACAGCCCTCACTGGTGCATCATTCTCATTTCCTAGGGAAGGCCGGCCTCTTTTTTGTTTTTCTGGATAAATGAGACCTTTGGCAACATCTAGCCTGAAGGCCTTCAGTTTCTTCAGCTTTACTGGACCAACTGCTGTTGAGTCACGCCGATAGAGCAACCATGCATTATTCACAGCAATGTCTATCAGTTGCCAGAATATGCAAAGGTACCACCGATGGGACTTGGCTTGAGTGCGATATAATGCAATCATCATGTCAGCCAAGTCCACACCTCCCATGTGATGGTTTTATTCTGCCACAGTCTGTGAACATGGGACAGATATCTGTCTTCACTTCTTCTTTGAGAAGCGCTTCACTTCACCCACAGGCATCACAGAAGCACATGTGCTCACCAAGGTGACTGTTTTGTTGTCAGCCCATTTGACTATTGCAAGCTGTGTATCGTTGTCATCTCAGTAGTCAAAACTACCTCTTCCTCTTTTCAGTAGTTCTCAATCATCTTCCAGTTTGCAGCCCATCAAGCGATTCTTTCCAATGGTTCCCAAACTTCTGAGGCCCATGGAATCCTTCAAATAGGTTAGGAAGCTGAGAGATGTGAAGAAGTTGTCAAAGTAGACCACACAGTCAGGGAGGTTTCTGATGGTTTTGCAAAGATGCAAAACTACATTGACCCCTAAACCAAACTTTTTGAGTGGAATTTGTGTAGCACCATCAAATGTAAACTTCCCCGTGTAGACGAAGAAGTCATACACGAAACCAGATACCCCAGCATGCACAAAGATCTTAAAACCCCATCTCCTGGGTTCTTCCAGCTTTTAGAACTTTGTAAGGCACCATCATTTCATCAATCGAGAACTGATTTTCACTTTCAATTTGAGTGTATTTCTTTCTCATATGGTTTATCACAGGCCTGATTTTCACCAGCCGGTCTTCGCAGGACTCAGGGACCAGGTTATTTTGAAAGTGAAGCATTCTAGACAAACATTTGAAGCGCTTAATTGGCATGACATCTGCTATTTTGTCATATCTTGTATCACTGGCCCAGTAATCTTCCATTGCAGGCATTTTCACTACACCCATGAAAAATTTGATTCCTATGAATGCTTTGATTTCACTGATGTTGGTGTTTATGCTTCCACCAATCAGTAAGCATGAGTATAGATTGGTCTGATCAGCAATTAGTTCAAAAATCTCATTATCAAAGAATTTGGAAAAATAGGTTAGTGGAGAAAAGATTTCATCTGGTGCCATGAAATATGTTGGTGTTGCAGATGACTGGTGTTCAAAATCTGCTTTTTTCCACCTAGAAAGGAATAAAATATATAATGGGTTTATTGAAAACCACTCAAACTCCCCTTTCTTGCTCACTATACATTCTATAAATAACATGTATTACTTCCATGTACACATTCTCTGTGTTCAGTTAGCAGTCTTGGACATAAAAGATTTATGTCTGGTTTCCAGTCCACATGCATGCATTCATGTAAGTGCACACACACATGCACACACACTATATAGTCTTACTTTATCAACATTACCCTATTTATTGGTTTACATCCTTCTTCTGCTGCCTCATCACTACAGCTACTGTCACTACTGCTACCCTCACTCTTAGGCCTTCTGAATATACATAGGCTTCATCTTCCTCACTTGTCCCTTGCTCTGAATCTGAAGAGCCATCAGGTGGCAAGACTACTGGCTGAATCCCTCTCCTAGGCCTACTATAAAATATCTTTGTGGAAATTCCCTGAAATAGTTAGTAAATTATATTAAAGTTAATCAATAATGCACCTTTACACGATGAAAGAATACAAAATAGCATTTCAGTTGTTGTTATTTAATATCAAGTACTTATGGCCTTTAAAGAACAGCAACGTTAGGCAACGTATCCCAGGGGATACAGATATTTAATGTCAGATTTGGAGAACAATACAAATATAATTCACTTTTGTTTTCACATTAACATGTCATATCATGCTTAAAAGGGAATAGCTTATAAATATGTGCCCACAAAATTTGCATTATATATAAAATAAATACAGGTACTTACCATATGGTCAGTGAAGCCTTCTCCATCTTCCATCATGACAGATTCAGAAAGGAGTGACAAGTGTATCACAGAATGCTCAGATGAAATCACATGACCTAAGTCCTTGACACATGACTCCCTCGTATGTTCGTAGCCCCTCCCACAGTTGGTCAAAATGTCTGTATCCAGCAAGATACAATACCCATTAAAGGGTTAAGTGAAAATGTGAAAGTTCTCCTTAACTTACATGATGTCTAACAGTTGACATGGCCATTGAAAATGAATGAGGCAAAGCTGAAACAAGTGATAGTCTATTTTAAAAGCTTCCAAATGACAGACCACAAACATCCATGACATAATTGTTAAAAGCTTATTGAAAACACATTCTTAAAGCTAACGGATGACCAAGAGATAATAACATCTGTGTAACGATCAGTTCTTTCCGGACCCTATGTGGACGACACAATCCGACGGAGTGGGGAAACACTAGGGAAACGTTATGCAGGAAAACGGGGCTGAAGACAGGGGGGCGTGTCCAAGGTGCGCTGGTGCACAGGGGAGGTGTGGCCGAGGCGAACAATCCAAAAGAGTAGTCCTTTGGGAATATCCAAAACACAAGGGTAAGTCCAAAACCAGAAGATCCATCAGAACAAGGAATTAAAAACCACGAAGGCCGGGTCTGAACCGGCGGACGGGGAACAGGAACGGGACCAGAGGTTAAAACCTTAATGGGACCAGGCGCTTCCGGGTCCCGGACTCGCACGATATGGAAATCAGATGCAGAGCCCGGATGAGCGTCAGCGCCTGGCTTTTAAGGTGGGCTGGGAATAGGGAACAGGTGCACAGAATAAAGTCTCACGTGAAAGGGCTGGAGCACCCTTAAGGAGGGGGGACTATAATCGTGACAATCTGGTGCTTTTGAGTAGAATATTATTACATAGTGGATAGGAATACCCTTAATATATCATAAAATATTTCTTCACTACTCTGTTAAACGTGATGGTGCATACTGTGAATTGTGGTGAATGCAGAAAAGTAGTTTTCACAGTTATAATTGATCATAAAATACCTTATGAGCATAATGCAGACACTAAAAGCATAGATGCTTAATCTATGGAGACAGGTATCAAGAATGAACAAGTTTGGCAGTTAAATAAAAAAAATCTTAGGTGGAGGGTTTGTGCTCAACTGGTAAGACAGCCACTTCATTTTTAGGGTTGAGGGTTTAGGGTTGCTTTTGGATAACTTTGAATAAAGGCACAGATCAGGAAAGTGGAATAAATACATTTCAAAGACCCTTAATATCTCTTTGAGCATGGAGACGTTGATCAATAAAAAGTAGAAGGGACCCAGAGACTGCCAATATTAGGCTGTGAAAACTGATAAGCCAGGCAAGGAGGAAACATCTTAAAAATGTTTTTGTGAGGCCAACAGTGACTTTGAAAGAGTTACAGAGTTCAGTGGCTGAGATGTCCATGGGTCAACAATATCCCAGTGACACTACAAAGAGGGATTGTGTGGAAATGAAAAAAAATCTCAGATCCCACAAGGGATTTGCAACAAAGCATGAAAAGCGATACTGCAAACATGTGGTAAAAGGTTTTGCCAGATAAGAAAAAACTGGAACTTTTTTTTTGTCCAAATGAAAATCATTACATCTGATACAGATCCATCAGTCCAACATCATTACATTACTCAGTCAACACCACTGATACTGTCTAACTTGGTAGTGACTGCATTATGTAAAGTTTTGTTTCTCATTATAAGCACTGGGAAAAATGTTAAGACTGATGGGAACATAGATGTTTGCTGGCAGAGTAATGGCAAATGACAGAGGAAAACCTGCTTCAGACATGCTGCTGGGAAAATAATTCATCTTCAAGAAATTGATCCAAAATTACACTGTAGTGGCTTATGAATAAGAAAATGAATGAAATTGAGCAGCCCAGTCATACTCTTCACTTGAATACATTTGAGACTCTGTGAAAAACATTGAAAATGGCTTTCCATGAGTGATCTCGAAGCATATTGTGAGAACCCGAGCAAATCTTTTAAGATGAATCTGCAAAATTGGCACCAAAACTCTATACAAACTTGGTGGGCACTTAGCTAAAAATGGGTGTTAGGGGTTCTTGTTAGAGCTGTTAAACTGACAATCAGGCCTGTGGGACTCAATAAGCTAGCACGGTTTGAAGAAAATAAAGCAAAAGCTATACTGAGGGATATCACAGGTACTGGACAGGTGGGTTTTATCAGGTCCAAAGGTAATGAGGCGTTATTACATGAAGGAGTAAAGTGTCCTTTGGCAGCTTATCTTGTCCCACACAATCAAGAGATTGGAGTCTACATAGCACAGTTTGAGCCTCTAGTATGGCCTGTGTCTTAGATGCTGTAGAAAAAATGGTGAATGAGAGAGCATTAGTATAAGAAAGTGAGAACATGAGTAGAAAGAAAGCAAGAGGAGTATTAGTGAAGACAGAATAGGGAAGAAGAGTGAGAGATAGGAGTAAAAGTGGGAGAGCCACAGAACGAGTCAGAATGTATAAAGTGTATGAATACTCCTATGCTTGGTAAAGAAAATGTGGAATTTAAGAGTAAATGTGATGAGTAAGTAGCAAGAGAGCAGCACAAATCTAAGGGGCTTAGGAGTCTGCTCAATTTTCCCCAGAAAGGAAACATCATAAAGCTAGGATCTTGGAAGGGGGTTACAATTTCTGGAGAGCAAAACAGGTTAATTAAAATGCATAATGATCAAGTGTAATATCAGCCATGAGAAGTACAAGTTAAGATGGTCCTAATGTAAGGTTAGCTTTGCCACAGTGCCTAAATTGCTAACTACCTGGTGCCGCATGTTTAAAAATGCTGATAATTGTAGGCACCCTTCCCTCCAATTCCCCTTATTTAGGCGGCAAATCCCAATATTTTATTTTAATCCTCTGTTCATAAAGTGGCTAAATAAGATGAGTTCCACAGTACTTTTTCAGTTCTAATTGCTGGCTCTGCTTTCCTGACTCAATCACTGTGTGATTGCAGCATCGTCATTTCCAGGTGAACGCACAGGCTCCTCAGTTAGTGAAGAAATTGACACTTACAATTTTCTCTTCCCATAGAGTGCCACATTGTTAAGGTGTTGCGAAACTCTCAAACATTTTCCTAATGTTAACATTTCCTAATCACTGAAAGATTCGACTTTTGTCTAGTACTGATACTGGAACTCTGCATAGATTCAAGAGTCAACATCAGCCTTGGCAGAAAGCACCATACTTTAAATTCACCTGAGAATGTGATGTTTCTGTTGTCTCGGCTCTTCAATGGAGATCATGTTCTTTAGATCCCTGTCATGATATCTCCCTAAAAGTTTCACTGGCTTTCCAAACATGGTTGGATAGCATCACTATCAATCTAAAACTTGTTTTTAACTGATTTCCTTTAATGTTTCGGATACTTTTGGATTTTTGGAACAGGTTTGAGTTGAATCCTTATCCAGTATTTTTTTTTTAATTAACTGGTTGGTATACATTGATAAGTGAAGAAAGTTTCTTGCCATTATCCAATATTCAATATACCATTCATGTCCAGCTACACATTTTGAAACTTTAATAATAACCTGTTGACAGCCAGTAAAGAAATGGTTTATCCGAGCAATTTCATTACGCAACATGTAGTGGTAAACTCAGAGGTTGAATAACAGAACTACTCTGAAGCAATGTCTGGCACCTTGAAAAACTTGAATGCTGCCAAGAGAAGTTTCTTTATTCCATTATTTACCATGTAAGCAGATAAGTAAGTTTAGAACAAAATCCTCAGTTGCAATGATGATTTAGAGACCCATCTATTCAATGGGGCATTTACTAGAGCTATTTGAGTGAAGTACTTTGTTCAAGGGCACAACAACAGTGTCCCAGCCGGGATTTATGCAGCACAGATCCATGTGTATTAAGTAAATTCAAGAACACCACACAGAGCTTCTCCTCTTTCTTGCTGTCTGAATCTCACTGATGTGCTCCAGGCATTTCTGTACTGAGATGTCAATCATGAGACTCCTCAAGTAAATGTTGATAACCTTTGTGTAATAACACTAAAGTATATCTTGCCTGTTTAGTAGAGTAGAGAGCAAAACTGACTAATGTTAGCTGAATGTTTTTTTGGGGGGGAATAAAGACTCCCTTTGTCCTGCACCAACCCATTTAGACCTACTGATTTTTCTTTGCGACATTCATCATTCTGTTCTTTGGGCTTAAGGTGGCTTTCTTCTGCATTCCTTGATGCACTTAATTAGGTTCTGACAACTCCCTTGCTTTCTTGACAGCTGGCTATTTCTTTCCACTTACCTGTAGGTATACTGTAGAATCACCCATTTTCCATTATAGTGGAACATCATAAGTGATCAAAAGGATCACTGTCTCTTAGCATCCTGTCTTTTAGCATCTGTATGTTCTTAGTTAAGATATTGTATTACTCCATTTCAGACTCGGACCTATTGCAGGTGAATAAGCTATTGGTAAACTTAAATATATCCTTGTAAAAACTGACTGTTGCCTGTCCTGTTCCTTAATATCTTGTACTCCAAACCTCTCGCATAGCTGCTTAAAGATCGATATGTATAACATAAGCCTGTTGAAATTACGTACAAAATGACACAACAATAAATGTTTGTCATGTTTCCATTGTAATACATCATCAATTTCTTCGATATTTGTATACAGTGTATCATTCAGTAGGGTAGAACCATGAGATATATGAGTCCACAAAAACTGTTTTGCTGTGTTTTTTAATGCAGTTTTCTTAATTTCTCTACCTGAATAAACCATTCTAGGAATATTAAAGCTAAAGTCTTTATTAGCTGTATTATGCAATAGAGTTAAAATGCAAGAAGGAAAAGCTCATACATTTGTTTTACTGGGTTTTGGGAGAGTCAAGAGTAGGTTGTCAATCTTTGTTTTAACTTTGAAAAATGCTATGGACAGCACAGTGGGGCAGTGGTTAGCATTGTTGCCTCACAATGCTGAGGCCCTGGCTTGATTTCCTGAAGTGCTATCTGCGTGGGGTTTGTATGTTTGTATCTTGCCATCTCCATGTGGGTTGCCTCCCACATTCAAAAGACCTTACTGGTAGGTTAATTTGCTTCTGGAATAATTGTACATGTCTGTGTGTGCCATGCAATGGACTAGCATCCCATCCAAGGTGTATCCTGCTTTAAGCCTGTTGCTTGCCATGATAGCCTTGGCTCCCCATTACTCTGTATTAAATAAGGCGGTATATGGAAAGATATACTAATGTTTTACAGAATAAATGCATGCAAAGACAGTAAAATACAGCTAATAAAATAAAATGAATATCATGAAACCATTGCCACTATTTTCATTTTCTTTGCAACTTCCAAATCCAGCCAGGGGCTCATCATTTTTTTTCTTTGTGGTGAGTGGTTCAGCTCATAATAAATCAACCAAGGTGTAGATTATTTAAATACATTTAAACATCTCATCTTTAAACTTTTGTTGTACACTTTTGCTTTCTTCTATTTGCATTCCATGGAATGCATGTAATGTAACATGCAGTGAAAATAAGATAATTTATCATGTACTTTAGAGATTACTAGACATAAAAGAAAATTTGCTTCACAACTTTTCTCAGAATAAATAAAGGACAGAAATATGAACATAATCTAAAATTGGTTTGCAGACAAACCATGATATTAATCAAGTTTGGTTCCTTATTTCTCTTTTGTGCACTTTCCTAACTGAATGACAGCACCAAAAAGCCGGCACTTACCCTGTCACCACCAAAGAGCCACAATTAAATAACCCCTTAAAGAGATGACAAGTGACGAAAGCGGTGTCAGCAAAGGTCATGAGTATCTAGTGCTCCTATTCCCATTGAGCTTTACTGTACATTTTCATTTGCCACTACAGGATCCCAAGACAAATATCTTCCCATCACTGCTTCACAGTCCGGCCATAGAAGTATTGAGTTACCAGCTTTATGCTATTAAATGGACTGTTTTCCTCTTCCTGGCCTATCATTTCAGTGCTGATCCTCAACTCCATGAATCGTATGTTTCATTGCAGAGATATTCTACAAATCATTATTCATCTAAACCCTCTCTTCATTTTCTTTTTCCCTTTCTTTGTCCTTGTGAGAAACCTCTTTAGAGCTGTAATTCAAGACTCCTTATATACCAGAGGGTTACTTGAGGATTGCTTTTTTCACTACTTCTGATTCTAAATAAAACTACTATTAATATGGGTTAAGAGGAGTTAAAACACATTTCTTCTTTGACTGCATTTTGCTTAATATTGAGAGGTCTCAGAGGTTCTACAATGAAGGAATTTAGATTAATGCATTTAAAAGTGAACATTTGCTAAGGTATATTGCTTTTCATTTTACTTAAAGCACCATTTGTTGTCTTTGACCATATTTAAGCATACCTTTACAACAAATAACAAACAATATTCATGATAAAATCCATGAGGAAAAACAGGCTAGGAGTGAACATAATCTGCAAATATTAAAGTTTTTACTGGTGTAATTCATACAGTGCTGAAATTCAGAGGAGTCAAAAGCAGAGGGAGTCCAGTAAGCTTGCATGCACTTTTCTTCAAGAACGGCAAAACTGAGATGAAATGAAGTTATGGCGAGAGAAGGTGCTCTTGCACATGATCTGTCAACAATGAACTTGATGCACATAACCCACCAACTGAAGAGACCGAGATGATGATGGGTTCTTGTTTACCAGGGGCCTCTTGCTCCTACTCAATGGAAACCAGATGTCTGTGGCAGAGTTTTGATGTAGTCTGGATCCTAGAGTGTGAATAAACATGTGGGGTAAAAAATATTCTCTTCTCATCTGTCAATCAGGTCACAAAGATTTGTTCAAGCAATTCATATTTACATTTTTAAACTACAAAGTTCAAAAGGTTCACACAAATAAAACTTCTCTTTGGATGGAGAGATAGTCTTTAACCAGATGTTTTCGTTATTTTTATTTTTATTATGTTTTTCAGAGATTTGCCCTGAAATCCTAGTGGTTTTCTATTGTCTGTAATTGGGATTAAATGTCTGAACCCACCACCACCAAACACACTCTTCATTTAAAACATGATTAAAAATGATTCAAATAAGTGAAAAGATAGTTCCAATATGATTCTGAAACATACTATGAATATCTTCAAATGAGGCTGGTTTACAGAATTATTGGAGAATTAATTACATATATCCACAGACATTATTTTCATATTCCAAAGAGCTACCTTTCATATAATTGTAGTATTAATACTGTAAATCTTCCATTCTTAATTCATCCGTCCATTTTCTAGTCACTTTAATACAGGGTCGCAGAGGAGCTGGAGCCCATCCTGGAAAGCAATGGGCAAAAGGCAGAATACTCCCTGAACGAGGTGCCAGTCTATCACAGGGCACACTCAGACACAAACATAATACATTCTTTTAAATCCTTGTAAATAAGTAACTTAGAAGAGCATTATTGTAATACATAACCCTTATGCTGTTGATGTAAGTAACAGCATCCTGTAATCTACCTAAAATGGATGTGTATTATTCTACCCACATGATGTCACTCAACAATCCCATTGCCTGTAGTATTGTGTATTCCCATACAATGAAATGCATGTCCATGTCAATTACAATGAAATGCATGTCCATGTCTATATACTATTACTCAGAATGGTCAGAATGGTCATGTCATGTTCAAAATCAAAGATGAATATTATAACAACAAGTCACACGATTTCAAAAGTATTTTGACGACTTAAATAATATTTCAAGAAGTCAAATAGAAACCTTGGGCCTGTATTTGTTAAGTAAATACCACAAGGTACAAATCCCTACTACAGTATATCATGAGACTTGGTAGTGTGGCAGATCAAAATTACCTTCAGTTGTGATGAAACAGATATAGAATATGTTTTTTTATGCCATTCATCTTTCGCACACTCATATGTGCAGTCAGGTACATAAACCATGTTAGGTACAATTTTTTATTTTTAATGTATGGTTGTAGAAAAAATAACATTAAAATGAATGTCTTTGAATTTGTTCAGTTTGTAGCTATTTAGATTAATGGAGTTGTTAAAAAGAAGTTCAGGAGGAGGTCAGCTTTTAATCTCACACTTCTGCTCTCTTCCACACCAATATTTTATCTGTTGAGCACCCTGCTCAATTTTTTTCTTTCACCCTTCCATCAACCCCATCTTCACCATTACCACAACCTCACTGGTTCATTCCCTGAAAGTGAGGGTTCATTTTGTCAGCCTTGATCCTCTGACCAAGGTTGTTATTTTCCCATTCAGAAAAGTTCATGCCAAACATTAAACTATTAAACACACTATCACTTTATATTCATCGTATCATTGTGTTAATTAGAATCTGACTGAACTACCAAAATGTTTCTAGCACTATTCCAGCTCACTTTACTTTAATAATAATAATAATAATAATTGCTTACACTTATATAGCGCTTTTCTGGACACTCCACTCAAAGCGCTTTACAGGTAATGGGGACTCCCCTCCACCACCACCAATGTGCAGCATCCACCTGGATGACGCAACGGGAGCCATAGTGCGCCAGAACGCTCACCACACATCAGCTATCAGTGGGGAGGAGAGCAGAGTAATGTAGCCAATTCATAGAAGGGGATTATTAGGAGGCCATGATTGGTAAGGGCCAATTGGAAATTTTGGCCAGGACACCGGGGTTACACCCCTACTCTTTTCGAGAAGCACCCTGGGATTTTTAATGACCACAGAGAGTCAGGACCTCGGTTTTACGTCTCATCCGAAGGACGGCGCCTGTTTACAGTATAGTGTCCCCATCACTATACTGGGGCATTAGGACCCACATGGACCACAGGGTGAGCACCCCCTGCTGGCCCCACTAACACCTCTTCCAGCAGCAACCTTGGTTTTTCCCAGGAGGTCTCTCATCCAGGTACTGACCAGGCTCACACCTGCTTAGCTTCAGTGGGTTGCCAGTTGTGAATTGCAGGGTGATATGGCTGCTGGCTGCTGATATGGCTGCTTTACTTGGGGGAGTGTAGAATCACTATTCAATCTCTAGAAAAAAGCACAATTGACAGAGTTTTAAGGGGACAGTAATGTAAAGAAAGACAGTCCTTTTATCTTCTGCAGTTATATTATGATCTCTACTAACTATCTGCTAATCTCAAATCATCACATCAAGCCCATCATATTGATTTCTTGGGAAAATAACACCAAGGTGGCTTTTCTTTGTCAATCCATTGCTAGTTACTAGGCAACATAGTGACCTAACTCAATGAGTATTATTCCTTTATCTGACACATTGCCCCTTAAATCTATCTGAGAATTTCCAAGAGAAAAGTTTAAGCATTTCTGTTAGAACATCATTTTGTTGTAGAGTAGATAAATGTTAAAGATAATAAGTGTCATAACAAATCTTAATAATGTGCTTAGATGTCTTTATTTTGGAATGATGTCAAACACACTATGACCAAACTTTATTGATCTGAGAACTGTTGAGAATATATATATATAAGATTTCCACATGCTTTGTCTTTTGATAACTCAGAAAGGTTTAATACAGTAAAATACCATGAACTAACAGGAGTATGAAAATGTAACACCACAACAAAACTAGAGGGAGACAATCATGCATATACTGTACACACCTACACACATATACAAAACACCTCCACTGGGATGTGGTGGAGGGGTTCGGAAGATTTTTTAGCCTGTGACACATGTGTAGTTCCTTCACAGCCAGAAATCAATCTGCTGTCTCTCAGGCATCTCCCAGTCAGTCATCATATGTGCAGTTCATTTGTGGCTAGGATTTGATCTGACATCTCTCAGGTGTCTCTCAGCTCCCTGTTGCAGCATATCGCACTGGTAAGTGAACAAATCCACTGAACCAAAACATCAGTCATGTGACTCAGCTGGTTTGCAATGCCTTTCAAGCTCCAGAGGGTTATGTCACTGAAACAGGGTCATATACCAAATGAGATCTGTTACACCTGTTACACCTGCTACCTAACACACAAAATCAGTAAAGGTTTTGGCTTTCTTTCATTAATAATTAATCAAATCTCTTATTTAATTTATTTAAGGTTCTTATTACAGAAATTTACATTTTTCAAAATAACTGGAAAATCCTCCATTAGTGATTTTGCACTGTCTGCCCTGGCTCTGGAATGACCAAGTTAAGACAAATACATAGAACTTACATATGGACTTCCAGCAAGGGAATAAGGGTCTCCTGACTTTTTAGTCAATAGCTTTAGCTGGATTAATTTCTCTCTCTCCATTTGTGTTTTTCCAGTGTCCATTTCATCCTGGTTGTGTCTTTTTTATGTGGTGGTTTGAATTCCCTCAGGTCACATCAAGAAATCCTCCATTCCGCCCTTCAATTTCTTGGTGGAGACATTACCAAGGTCTTACAAGCCTCTATAGTGCAAAGTTGGGGTTAGTACTTAAAATAAAACAGATTTAGAGAATCTTCATGCAATAAAATGCTTTCAGCTCAGGGCTATTATTTTTGCCAGCAAGTTGGATTACTGGAAACAGAAAACTTGCATTAGTATTGTAGTCAGGACCCTTCATTATGACACAGATTCCAAAAGAACAACATAATCCTTGTAGTTTATGGCCCTTCCTGAATCACAGATAATTACGTGCCATTGGATTTTGTCTCTATTTCCCAGTTGATTTATAATCTAAGGCAAGTGAATTCCGATAATGGAGCTCTATACATTAAAGTTTGCAAGTGAAAGACAAATCCTCAACCTTGTCCAACCAAGCATAAATATGGGTAATAAGCTCACTTTTCCCAGAGTCCATCTCATCTCATCTCATCTCATCTCTCCCTCCTCTCCATCACCATTCTTGCAGCAATTCCTTGCCTCGTTCCACTGAGTGGTTGTAGTGAGTGGGGGGAGTCCATTAGTCTTGTGTCCATGGCCAGGCTTTTATTCTCTCAGCCAAGTGAGTCAATGCCCAATTTGTACCAAACTGCTTATTCACCAAATCACACTTTTGAGTTGATTGCCAGAATGTTGGATGTGAATAGCTCACAGACTGAAACAATGTAAGTTGTGGGTTTTTTTTTGTCAACAGCAAAGATGTTTTCTGTAACCCTTTAATGGGCTGAATATCAACTCTTAGGTGTCACTTTTTTGTGTTATGGGAGATGTTACTTTTGCAAAAATGTATGTTATGCAAGATTTGACAAGTTATAAACATGGAAATTCATCTTTGATTCAGTTTTTTTCAAGTTAGAATCAAACAAGTCTCTACTGAAATATGTCAGTAGACATCAAAAGTTGAGGATAGGCAATTCATCTTTCAAAACTGGAAACACAAATAGTTTACAGACACTGCAGTGAAACTTTATACTGTACTTGAATAGTATCAATGATAGATTGATCAGGTTCACTTAAGAATGTTTAGAATTTGCTATTTGATTGTTTTCCTCTATTCTGTTTAGTGTCTGTTCATAAATTCCTATGAATAGCTAAGAGAATCTCCAACCTGCAAGTAGCTCTTTGAAGCCTCAAATTGCCTGAGGTTTCCCATAAAGTCCTTGGTACTGTAACTTTCAGCCTGCACTTACTATTTTTACTATGCTTTCCTGACCCTATCATTAATATCAACGGTAAGATAATTAAAAAAGCAAATTATCAAACTTAAGTTAATTGATTAAAAAGGTAAGATTTGCAAAGAAATGTACTGTTTATTCAGACAAAAGATTATAGAAAGTAGCCAGTGATACCATGTGTTGTCTGACTTTCCAGTAAAGACAAATTACTTTTCTAATGGAAAAGGTGAAATGTCACGACACTAATGCTATTTTTACTGTTGTATGCATGTTATTTCTAAAATTGTTTTATCCATAGTGAAGAACCTAAGACTTTAGCTGCTAATGTTTAGATTCTACTTGTCTATAAAATGAATGTTGTAGTTTTTTCTTTGCTGATATAATTTGTTTTGATTCATAATTCTTTTGGAAATAATCTCTTTAGTATTTCTTTGATACTTTGGAACATATCATTAAAAAATGCCTTAGGAATCTTCTGCATTAAATTAATAATACTGTACCATCTATGACTTGCTTCACTAAATTAAATCAGGGCAGCAGTCTGCTGAATGCCCTTAAGGATTGTTCATATTATTTCCAAGCCAATATGGATATACAGTATGCATAATGCTTAAGTATTGTTGTGTAAATATTTTCCTTACTCAACAAGCTGGTGAAAATTGCATTGTCTTGCAGTTAAAGATTTCAAAGATTATTTCATAACTGGGTAATAAAGACAATAATTTAATGGAAGAATGAAACGATATACGTGTAATATGTACTAAATGTTCTAATATTTTTCTTCATTTTGTAAATGCCATACATGATGGAAATATATATGAAGAAAATACATAAACATTTAACTAGAAAAGAAAAGGGAAAAACCAAAGAATATCCAAAAGAAAGATACATGTGGAATAAAGTCAAAATTAGAACTCAGGAAAAACAAAACAAAACAGAGGACCAGGTAATGAAACACCTATCAGCTACACCATTTACATAAATCCTTTTATTGAAAAAGTTGTGTGCAGCCTCAGTCTTGTTCCACGTTGTCTAGTGCGCATTTCATCTGGAATAATATACACTATTTGCTGTGATTTTTTTCTTTCCATTGCTAAAAAGCTCTATAGTAGGGATGTCATGGTGTGCGATTTTGGTGGTACGATTATAGTCTCAGGAAATAATCATGGTTTCATGGTTTTACGATTTATTTTTTTTCAGATAATTTATTCTGAGACACTATGCAGGGAAAAAAGACACAACGCGTGGAATAAATAAACATTTTATAGTTTTTTTTTCATAACATTCTTTTGGTCCTGCAAATAAAACATATAACCTACTTTATATCAAAAACATAAACATGATGGGGAAAAGTAGGCAGTGGCAAATAATAAGAGAAGTCTCAGCCCATCCCTCTCCTCACTTGGAACTTCATCACTCGTTATCAGAAAAAAGTGTATTTACTTTATTGCCAGGTCCAGTGGATGGACTGGTGGCGAGCACCAATTATAGGAAAAATGTTTATACGTTTTTTTACCTTGACTTGTGTGTAGAGGGGTGGATGGTGATCACAGAGACGCTAAAGCAGATTAGACTTGTTTAAACTTTTGTCAGCCAAAAAACTTTTTTCAGCACGCTTTGCAAATTGGATATCTGTAGTCTTCTACTACCCCCTGATCATTTTTTAGATATCCAAAATGCTCCCAGACTGCCTGTTACGACCCCAGGTGAAGGGGTATAATATTTAGGATGGCTTTGGATGCAGGTGGGTTTCTGGTGCGTGACAACAACAGTTTGGTGCAAAAGTGATTCATTTTTTAAAAAGTGAATACGTGACTGGAATGTTTACTGGACACAATAACACACAGGGAAAAAGAAACTTGAGCGGTACCAAAGGAAGGAAATAACAAAACCCAAACGGATCTAGCTAATACTGTGAGGTCTATCCTAACTAACCCAAACAAACCAAAATCAAAAGGGTCTTCGGCATCTTCATGTGCCCTAACTTCCCTACACTGAACTGACCAGAACCAAAATACACGAGTGGGACACATGCCCCTAACCGAGTGTGTCTAGACAAAACAAACCTACATGTGCTACATGTAACTCAACTACCTCACCTATACCTTTTCCCCTGGTGTACAACAAGTTAACAGTTAACAATAACATGACACGAGTGAACCAATTGCACAATTATGGGAAAACGGGTAATACCGAAGAAAAAACACGAGCAAGGGATAGGGTAACAAATGAGCTCATGCAAGGTAAAAAGGAAAGCAACAAGTGCAGGCAAGGTAATAACAAAACACAGGTCATCAAAACAAACAAATGAAGCCAAGCTAACGACAAACAAACACGAACACTAGCGAATAAATACAAACACGGGCAGAAGCAAACCGAAGTAGAGCAAACAGCTGACTGAAGCCGAAAAGCAGAAAAGCCGAAAAGCCGAAAGCTAACTGAAGCCGAAAGCGAATGGAGTCAAAATTTCTTCAGGTATTTAAACTGTAGATTTTGGGTTCTGATTGGCTGGGAGTACATTGATGATGATGTCACAACTGCAGCAATGGTGTAATGATAGACCAATGGGGGGATGGGGGGTTCCTGAATATAAGAAGCAAAAGCAAATAAAAAAACACGGACACGCACAGGGACGTAACTGCTGATTTAAGGCACTTTTTTCATTATGTTGTTATACTTTAAAGCACTTTACAGGTAATGGGGTCTCCCCTCCACCAGCACCAATGTGTAGCCCTACCTGGATGATGCAACAGCAGCCTAAGTGTGCCAGTAGCCTCAACACACATATGCTATTAGTGCAGAAAAGAACAGAATAATGAAACCAATTCATTCATGGGGATTAATAGGAGGCCATGACTGGTAAAGACCAGGGGGGAAACACCAGCCAGTACACCAGGGTTAACATACTTTTTTGAGAAGCACATTGGGATTTTTAATGACCATAAAGAGTCAAGGCCTCAATTTTACATAATATCCAAAGGACAGCATATTTTTTTTGTTTACAGTATAGATCCCCCATCAATATAAAGGGGAAATAGGACCCATACAGACTGCAGAGTGAGTGCTCTCTACTGGTCCTGCTAACACCACTTCCAGCAGCAACCTGAGCTTTCCCAGGAGGTCTCTCATTCAAGTACGGGTCAGGCTCATGCTTACAAAATGCAAAAATACAAAATGGAAGCTTGAAGAGTCTACTTATGAAAAAGACCTAGATGTTTATGTTCCCATATGATTTACACAAACTTTATATACTTTTTCTATTACAGAGAAGAAAAAATGTTACGGTTTACATTTTAAAGCAGAATTTAAATCAACAGGTGTTATGTTAAAATTGTACAATGCACACTTAAGACTTCATTTATAATATTTTTTTTTTATCATCACATTAAAAAAGTATGCTGTGAAATCAGTCCAGAGAAGAGCAATCCAATGTATTAAAGAGAATGTCCTACACTGACAGAGTAAGTCTCCTACAGTTAAGACTATGTTTGGACCTGATTCAAGTATTCAGAATGCTCAAAGGCACGGACAATGCTAGTCCAGTGAACGTCTTCAGTATCAACTGTAAAACACAGTGAAGTGCATTTAAATCTGAAAACAGTAAGTGCTTCTTTACACAACATGTTACCTAGCCATGTAGGTGAAATGGCAACCATGACTTTTTCAATAGCTAAATGAGATCCTTGGTTCACCTGCTCACTACTAAATAGGTTAGATAGCCCAAATGACTATAAATAAATTAGACTTTACAGTTTTTCTAAACAGATTTACCTAGTAAAGAGTCACAACAGCTACTTTAAAAATCTCTCTTTGCTTTTCTAAGATTTGTTTTCATTTTTTAAAAGAGTGCCATAAAGTTAATAAAATAAGAATATTGCTCATGTTGTTTATAAGTATGTCCTTGTGTTTGTGTGGTTTGTTATTTTTTTCCTTGAGTTCATTAAATCAGGAGACATTTAGACAGACCAGGTTTGATAAAATAACCCTGCGATCAAACAATCAGTTGTGAAACATCTGTTATTTTTCTCCCTTAATAGTGTGAGGTAGCCAGACCATGTTCAACAATTAGGGGTTGACAATTTGCCCCTTAATCAAGCTTTAAAAAGTAATTAAGCATTAATCTTAATTACTGGGTCTCTGGAAAGAGAAAAAAATAATAAATGAAGTTAATTTCTTACAAAGAGGTGATTCAAATAATTGAGCAAGTAGCCTTTATTTCCACATTGAAAATTAAAAATAAATAACATTTCATCTATAGAGCCTTCTTAAGGTACAGTATGTGACACAAATGTTGTGTTTATTTTTCCTCCTTTTTCCTTTTCAACTTGGATTTAACCTCTCCTTTGAAGTTCACATGCTGATGCAATTCTCTGCTGCAGCCAATTTAAATAATTGGATTTGTTAACTTTGTCACTAATCAGACCATTTGAGTGTCTGAGCAATTTTTTTATTGTAGTGAGTCTGCAAATGATAAGAAATTTATATTTTGAGGGAAACAGCAAATGTGTCCAATAATATAATATTTAAATGTTATGTATTATTTATTATTATATGTTTCATGCATTTTATTTTCTCATAAAACACTGTTAATGATGCATTGCTGTAAAGTACTTCAGCCAACCATTTAATAATAATTCATTCGTGTTTCAGATTAAAATATCAATAGTGATGATATTGATATAGCCAAAACAGAAAATCATAAATAGTTCATATACTGTATATGTTAAGTGCTTCAAAGTATTCATTACAATAGTAAATCTAATGTTTTGTTAATTCACATTAGATTAATATCAGCAAATACTTATATGGATTTTGTAGTGGAATAATTAAGTTTTTGACCCCTCTTTTTTTGTTCATTTACTGGATATATGTACAAAATAAGAATCATCATTATTTTTTCACTGCTATATGTGATTCACCTGTTATTGTTTATAGTTTTCATGATGCTGTCTTGTAAAGAAAAAAATATGCATTGAAACGCAAATTGAACTATTAATAATAAGACATGGGTGGGAAAATTAAATCCCTCCCTGAATGTTAGACCATTTCTTCTTTTGTTTTTATGTGAATTTCAGCTACAAGCGAGCAGAAAGAGAATAACAGACCCAATATAAAATTGTGCGATGGACAAACAGGGTACTTAGGTGTAAATAATCTCGCTTCAATTCATTCAATACGCATGCTACACTATGTGAAATTACATAAAAATAAAAAACAGCCATATATTAAAAAATGTTAAAATAAAGATACACTCTGGTAATGGTAATTGTCCTAAGAAAACATATTCCTGTTGCAGAAACAAAAACATTTTTGTAGTTTGCTAATTGTAGCGATGTTGTTGACTATTTTCAAACAAACATTTGTATTTTAGACATACAATAATACTAACCAATTGCATTCATATAATGTTTTTTCAACCTCAAATCACAATATATAAGGGGCTTCACTCCATCCATCATTGATGTGCTGAACCCACATGACTGACATTTGGCAGCCATTATACACCAGCGACCCCACTACACAGCACATCTGATGGAGAAGTGAGAAATTATTTTGTCATTTGAATTAAGGGGTCCTTCGGAAAGGCTGGATTGTACAAGTCGTGTGTGGAATATTGCCACAACATTATATTTTAACATGAGTTCTGTAATGAATAGTACCTTTGGACTATTAATGACTAATTGTTGAGGACATCAGTTTAGCATCTCATTTGAAGGACTGTCTAATAAGACAGCATCCACTCTCACCATAAAGTAGATTTATTTTTTTTTGTGTCATTTACTGCTTCTTCAACTCTGCATACAGAAGCAACCATATCCTTAGGGGTCTCTCACCCAAGTACTGTCCAGCCCAAGCCTCAAAAGATTCTGGGAGACCAAGCTAGCAGGTTATAGAACTGCTATTATTACTCATGGACCCAAAGACACTATGCTTGTAATATGACCATAATGCTATCTAAATTCAGGCATACAAAATAAAAATACTACACTACTTTACTGAGATAAACATGGATGCAGAGAGGGGCATTTTTCACATCTCATTTGAGACCGAGTTTTGCGATTGGTTAATGGGTCTACATGATCATTCATCTATTGCTTGGGCATCTGGAGTTTTCCATTTTTCATCATCAGTCAGATCACTCTCATGTGCATGTCTTTGTGCTCTGCTCCCTAACAGGAAAGACTGTCTCATGAGAAGAGACTGTGGTTTAATGGTTAACAATGGACTGATTATTTGTCCTCACCAGAGCTTTGTTAAACAATGTGTAAAGGTAATATGGAACCAATAAAAATTCACATTAACACATCATTGTAAAAGACAGTATGTACACAACATTAAAAATTGAAACAGACAACTCTCAGATCTCAAATTGTCTTGAACATGTACTATTGCATTTACCCCCACAAATTATCAAATTATTTATTTCATGTGGGAAGGCAGAAATGTGAAAATGTGACCACATTCTGTATATACTGCTTAAACAGGTGGCTGCAAAGAAGAAATAGGCAGTATCAGTGGGATAAATGGTAAATTTGTAGACTACAAGTACATGGACAAGATGATTCTATTCTGCTTAGGAGAGGAATATGAAATATTTGTTGCCATGCAAAAAAACAATATTTGTCCCTCGTCTTTTAAGTGTGACACAGGAATTTAGATTTCCCTTTTGCAGAAACCAGATCCATATTTAAAGTAGCCTGACAAAATGTCTGTGCTATGTATTGTGAATATGAAATTAGCCTTTTCTGTGGAATTTACTTGGACTTAGAAAAAGTGGTAGACAGTAAAAAATTGATTAGCAGGAAGTCCTTACAATCCCTGCTCATGCAATGCCCAGTTATTTACAGATGATAATCAACAAAATATATACTCTTTCTAGGTTGGAATCCTCATAAAAGTGTATTGGTTAGTACATAAGAAATATTTTGAAGACTATTAGGACAAAAACAATGAATGCAAAAAAAACAGCTCTGAATGCTACATTGTATGAAGCATAGAGAGAGCTAATCTACATTTGTAGTTTTGTATGTATTCTGATTTCACCCAGTGGCGTGATAGTTCTGTAGCAATAAACTGTATATGAAGTTACTGTATATATAAATAACAAAAAGAGGTCTCTCTATTGCTGCCTCCCAGTGTTCCAGCAATTTGGAAAAAAGTATGTGGCCTATCATAAATAATTGTTTTTTTCTGTTGTTTTGTTATTTTCAGAATGTTGTTTTTGGTAATTTGAGCAAAATGTGTATCATTAATTTCCTTGTCTGAAACAGTATAAGCAGTAAGTAATCTTTAATTTACATTCCATGTTTCATCACAGTTCCAGAGAAACAGTTCAATTCCCCTTTTTAATAGTCTTTCAATCATTGACTTCAGACCATGAGTATAAAATTGGTTTCCTTTCCACCTTAACCCAAAATATGCCTTTTTCAGAAAAAAGTGTGATTGCCTAAGGCCATACCTATATATCTGATCCATGTATAATGAAGCATGAAGCTGGCAATTGTAAGGAGCATCTGCAGTGTCACAGACTGATAGGCATTTCATTTACTTGGTTCCCAAGGGCCCTCACACATCTGAGGACTCATGCACTATTTATTCAGAGTACTCATGTTTCTCGTCTCTGAAGTTCACACCATATGTACAATGTGTAATGGTACTCTACAGACAGAAACTCTCAAGTTAGCATTAAATGTGAGCTAAGAAACTGCTTGCTTGTGGAGAGTTATTCAAATAAGCCTTTTCTATCACCATACAAGGTTAAAATTCCAATTTCCTTCTTAAGAGTCTATTTCAGATTCTAATACGAGACTCTGTGCACTTCTAAGTTGTTCCGTTTCCCATTACACCAGTTTCTGGCATCTTTAAATTATTGGTATCATAAAATATAAGTTTGGGTAAAAAATGAAAAGTCTTACTGTCCTGTGAAATGCTGTTGTTTTTTTTTGTTTTTTTTTTTGTTTTTTGCTCTGCTTGTGTAACTGTAACTCTTAAAGAACATGTAAAATCAGGGACAATACCAAGTCTATCAGATTACATTTGAAGAAAATAACTTGTATCTGAACCCCATTTTTGTGCATTTTCCATGAAGATGATATATGGAGATACACAATGAAAATTCAACAGTCTAAGCTTTACACCTATAGCTCAGAATGTTAATTACGTTTTAAATACTGAACAGATGCTCCACAGTGGACAGGCATTCCATTCAAAGCAAGATCAGTAATTCCACCTTGTGCCCTCTGCTCTGGGCCAAAACAACCCTCAACAAATTACCAAATAGTATTACATTACATTATCAAAAACAAGCTTAAGGTATAATCCTGTATAAATAAACAGTCAAAGACATGATATTAATCAATGCAATTACTGTATAAATTGATTACCACTAGAATGATGGAGATTACCAGCATTCTATCTAATCTAGAAAAAAAATACAGGAACCAGACTCTACAAGAACACACCCTAACAGACAGAAGGTCACTACTCTGGCCTAGGACTGTTACATTATCTGATTTATCTACTTAATCATCTTCAGACTGCAGTAGCTACAACATAAGAATTTCCAGGTGGAAATAATGCACGTGTCAGCAAAATGACTGTGTCTTGCCATTTGCATGAAAATAGTTTGTATGCTTGGAGATAAAACAGAGTTAATACTAATAGCTGAGAGACAAAATGTCTGTCGTTCATGGGACAGAAGGAGGTGATGGAATTAAAAAAATAGTTCAGTAAATGCTGTTTTGTCCTTGACATACCTGATGTGCAGAGACATTGAAGTAAATGTCCTACTGCTGAAAGTTGAGTTATTCTAGCCAATCAGTGAGATGGTAAAAGCACAAATGTGTGGGGATGTACAGTATCTTCTTCAACATAAAAAAGTCTTTTGTGCAGGTCTAGGGTAACACTTCGTCTAAGTGATACATCGGCGTAGTCCTTGAACAAGATGATAGATAGATAGATAGATACTTTATTGATCCCGTGAGGGAAATTGCAGTGCAACAGCAGCTTAACACACACAACACAGCCACAGTGTAACGAATTATATACTAATAGTACAATACATACAATACAATACAAGAGTTACTCACAGTCCGGACACACAAGAGGAAACTAGAACAGAACAGTACACAGAAAATCGTATCACACGTATGAATATAAATATAGATGTAACCATAGATATAAATATAAATATAAATGTATTGCACAGGTCCCTGGCATATATTGCACAAAAGTGGTTGTAAACGGGAAAAAGAAAAAGAAAAAGAAAAAGAAAGAGAACAGATGTAGCAGTATATGTGTATATGCGTTTAGTCCAGAAACAGGTCACTGTCGCTGTTGCCTCTGCCAAGACGCAAGGTGGATGCGTTGTACAGTCTTATGGCAGACGGCAAGAATGACCTCCTGTAGCGCTCCCTGTCGCACCGTGGGTGAATCAGTCTATTGCTGAACGTGCTCTTCATTCCTGCAAGCCTGTCATAGAGGGGATGGGAGAAGTTGTCCATGATGGCCTCCAGTTTGGACATCATTCTCCTCTCAGCCACTACCTCCAAGGGGTCCAGGTCAGACCCAATGACAGAGCTCGCTCTCCTGATGAGCTTGTTCAGCCTTTTGGAATCTACTGCTCTAATCCCAGAGCCCCAGCACACCACTGCGTAGAAAATGGCACTCGCTACCACCGACTGATAAAACATGTGTAGCATCTTACTACACACATTGAAGGACCTGAGCCTCCTCAAGAAGTAAAGTCGGCTCTGTCCGTTCTTATAGATGGCCTCGATGTTCTTAGACCATTCCAGTCTATCGTCGATGTGCACTCCCAGGTACTTGTACGAGTCCACCATCTCCACGCCACTCCCATGGATGTAGACAGGAGTAGGTTTGACCTTTTTCCTCCTGAAATCTACCACCAGTTCCTTTGTCTTTGTAACATTCAGTTCCAAGTGGTTCACCCCACACCACTCCACAAAGCTGCTGACCAGTCCTCTGTACTCCTCCTCCTGCTCACCCTTGATACATCCCACAATCGCAGAGTCATCTGAGAACTTTTGCAGGTGGCATGACTTTGAGTTGTACTTAAAGTCCGAAGTATAGAGGGTGAAGAGGAATGGAGAAAGAACTGTCCCTTGAGGTGCCCCTGTGTTACTCACTACCAGTTCAGACACGTAGTGAGAACAAATTGTTTCTCATTTCCTGCTAGCAAATTCTACATATTTTTACTGAAGAACAATGCAAGACAGCACGATGCTAACAGTGGCATGGCTTCAACAAAAAAATCTTGCGATCTTGCTGTGGCCAGCTTGTGCTCCTGAGCAGAGGGCAACAGAACATCTGTTGAGATGGGACCCACTCATCATGCCACCATCAGGAGACAAGTGCAATTGGCCAGCTGTTTCCAGCAGCACAGAAAGGGTGACAAAACATCCTGGAGCAGCCCGTCTGTCGACACAAGTTTTTGTGCCAGTGCTGCCAGGATTGTGTTAATGTTCAGGGAGGTCAAACTCAATACTTTGATATGTTTTGATTTTGACAGCAATGCATTACATATGAAGGACTTACCACAATTGCTTGATCTGTATATTTGTTTGAATTTTCCTCTGATTCTGTTTCACTTCATTGTTTAAAGTATGTGATGAAATTCATAAGAAAATAATTGAAAAGATAAGTAAAAGTATATAGGGCCTAGAACCTGCTGGATCACATAATGATCTGTCTGATCTATCTGTGTACAGATAAAATATCCTTTTTAATTTTCCTTTTTCTTTTTCTTTATTTCTTTTTGTATGGTATGTATTTTATATTGTTCAAGGGAAATTTTCATTTATTTTCTGATTGGATAAGTGACAGTTATGACCACTGTTGTTAGGATCCAAAGGGGATCCAGCTTGGATTTTGTTTTGTGAGTAGCTAAACCAGATTTCAGAAGGTTGTTCAAGAATGTTTAGTTAAAGATGGAATTTGTTTCTGTTTTTCTGCTTGTGAACACCACAAGAAATGTTTTCAAAATGTTCAAAAGCTTAAGAGAAGCAGCTCAGAGCCTCATCTGGGGTCATCTGAGATCAGTTAAAGAGCAGGTGTCATTTTGTCTAGCTGTAATATAATGGATGTGTGGAGGCTAATACACACTCAAAACCATATTTGGGATAAAAACAATGCTGGTAGGGTCTATTTAAGTATGTCTTTGGAAATCACTTAAATCTGTGTCCTCAAGCAGATATTCATCCTTCATTCATTTTTTCTGATTATAGCTTCATTGTAAATATGGTCATTCTTTCTCTGAAGATACGTTTTTTCCACTGACACCTAAAAACTAAACTATTACTGATTTTTTTTTATTATTTATTGTTTTTGGACATAAAAAAAAAGTTGGAGAAGCAGAAATGTGTCTTCTCTTTAACAATGGTGGAATATAGATGAATCAGTTGCACAAAAATATGTCATCTGGAAGTGATTCCACCTGTATATAAAATCATTAACTTTAATCATTATCTTTTGCTAAATATGTAATCTGATAAATATGCGTTCTTTAAATTAATGTATTATTGTTCAGAGTTCATTAGATTTTATTTTAAAACTATCTAATTATAAATGTTTTATCCAATTAAATAGTCTACTTGTAATAGTATTTTATGCTGCTATTTTACTTTTTGGTATTGAGTAATGCAAGCATTTATTATTGCAGTTAATGTTTATATGTAATGCTTTATAAATACTTCATTTTTTCTATAATTTGCCTCATAGTCAAATACAAAACATTGATACATGTTTCTACAAAGCATCATACTATATAGTGTTAGATATAATATGATTATCAAAAACATGGTTTAACAAAATATATGTGTATTTACTGTATATATTTTAAACAAGCAATACATTATATTTACCAGCAAAAGTCAGTTATGGAATTTAAAATAAAGAGGATTATGTTGCACTGCTGGTTTATAATTTAGAAAAACATCTAGTTTTGTCTTTTAAACTAAAATTAAAAAGCTTTTAATTATACTGCTTCTCCCCAGTAACAACCAACAGCCTTATAAGCAGTCTAAGCTACTTCAAACCATGCACCTGACATGAAATACATAAATTCTTTAGTGGTCGAATTACCTCCATACTATAATATATTTTACAGAAACCACATGGTCTATCATGGTTTATAACTCCATTTATATACAAATTGTAAATGTATATGTGTAGCTACAAATGATACCAGTGTGATCAACCCACATATTTTGCTCAAATTACCAATATTTGTACTTAATAGGATGTAGGCCTAATCTTGGCTTTGGTGACTGTATCCTTCAAGGTACTCCTTACCCTACCAAAGGTACAGTAAGTATCCAAACATCTGCTGTCTTTTCTCTCATAGTCCGTTTTGTGTTGTAGTGAGATTGTAGTGAGTTGGCTTTTGCACTCTCTTTCTGTTACACTGTTCTAAGCTAGTTTCTCCAAGAGATATTCTGCAGGACACAGGCAAGGATTCTCGGCTGTTTATCCTGTTTATAAGTGTTGTTTACATGAACTGAAGCACTGTGACACACTATTTAAAATGGTGTATTTGCAAGTCATTAAATGTGGTGGCCTTCACTCTATATGATTGCTGACAGAACTACAAAAGGTCCAAATTAACACAATACATCTTCATGATTAGAGTGCCATTTCCATAGTACAAATCTAATGGTCATTTGAATGTGCATTCCTAGCCCTGTCATAGAGTCTTTGTGTATGCAATTCCCTAAGTATTGTAGATAGACTTGCTGTATACCAGTTTTTATAGATGTTCTCATCCAAATTCCAAACTAAAGTCACTTTGTAGCAAATGGTAAGGATATGGGGAAAAAAGCAATAAAATCAAAAGGCTGTAGTGTGCTGTTGTATATCAGATTAAATACAAATGCAGACATTTAAGAGTTAAATCATACAAAAAGATGCTGTGTTTATGAAAAAGTATTTCTGATTCTGATTATTTCTGCTTTTATTTTTTACTGCTGGTTCCTCACTATATTAGTCTTTTTATAGAAAGAAAAAATGCAAATTGGGAATGAAAAATGAAAGTAATGATCAATGTTTGATGTATTTACATGGAAAATAGATGCAAGTTAGTGTGCATTGTCTATAAAAGTATCATTTATTATTCTGTACTTTCTTAGTAAAGCAGTGTAACGTTTTAAAAAATAGACTAGGCAAAATTCATATATATATCATTTTGATAAAATGTTGATGCATGTACTGTATATTGGCCAGTTGCAATTACAGACCACTGGAATATCAATTCAACTAACACAATAAAATAAGTTTTGGTATAGCTGTTGTGTGAATAATGAAAGGATATGTATTATACAGTAGACATATTTTATATGTAGGGGAACAAGTAATAGGTTTATTCCATGCTGAAAAGAGAAGAAAATAAACACAATGTTTCCGCTGTGGAACTATATTCTATGTATATGTTAAAAACATTTTTTGAGCATGTACTGTACGTACAACATCAAATTTGGAAAGAATGAAGTTGGCTCAGGGCAGCATGGTGTTGAAATGGTTAGCATCGTTGCTGGGGCCCTGGGTTCAATTTTGGATGTACTGGTAGGTTTTCTACCTCGGTGTGAGTGTGGATGAGTCTGTGTCTGTATGTGTCCTGTGATGGACTGGCATCTTGTGCAGTGTGTATCCTGCCTTGCACCCTTTGGTTGCAGAGATAAAATTTGGCTCCTCTGTGAACCTAAATTGGATAAAGTGGTTAGAAAATTGATAGATGGAAGTTGGTTTGAAATATCCTTTTGTCCATTTTGAATGTGGTAATTGCACACCAAAACCAATAAAAAGGATAGAAACAGGACAATACTAACACTAAATACAAGACTGTGCCAATACTCATATTTGCTGAAAATGTCATGAAAAACTATTATATAGACAATGTGAGGTTCTGTCCTGTTGAGTTTCAGCTTCTAGGCAGGACTATCATTTATGACATATGCACATCAGAAATGGTATATTTACAATGGAAAAGTCAGCCCCCATAATCATTAGAGGATGTCTAAACGTTATTGTTGACTTATTTAAACAAAACAACAACTCTGTTTGGAATGGCTAAATATCTTAGACTCTGCTTTCTTGCAATGACTTCTGTATCACACGCTGAACTCTAGATAATATGGGTTTGTGATCATATTTCATTGCTACAGTTCAAAGATTTTATGCCAAATCTTCACAGTGGTGTTAACGGTCTGCACTTGTTCTTTCCAGTTTGCTGGTTCTAGGCACATTCATCAGATGTTTCACTTTCATCTCAGTTGATTGCCTTATCTCTGGAAAAACTAGCTCACATTATGACATACTGTATGCACTAATAGTATATGACATATACTATTTCTGCCCCCATTTCCATAAACAATACTCAACATTGCATATGTTGGTTGATAATATATTGTTATAAAGAAGCAATATCTTCCAACTCATGCCTCATATGCAAAGTATTTTTGATTGTCTAAGTGCACATAATTTCTTTTACATTTTTTACTACCTCTGATTCTGCAGATGTTCAAAGGCTTCAGTTACATTGGTATTGAGATTTATGCTTCTTTGCTTACCATCATAATAAATAATTTTAAGAACATTTTTAAACATCTTGATGCTAACTTGAACAGATGGATTAATTTCCTTGATTTTCTTCAGGCTTACATCTTCATAACATAAATGAATATGCATCCTTGCTTTTATTTTTTTAGTTCTACGATTACATACTTAGGATAGTTGGATAGATTGCTTAGTTCATTTTACATACTGTACATATAGAAACATGGAAGGAGAAACAACTGTGTATTAACTTATCCATTCTGTAGTGTGAAAGGTCCATGGGGTCCTAATGCTAACAAATGTTCTATTTTATTTTTACTGATTTGGTTATATGGCTTTATCCTGACATTCCTGTAATGTAGCATCTTGGTACTTGATGAAAATCCTGTCTCCATATAGACTTCAAGATGTAATTTTAACTAAGGTTCCTCTTAGGTGCTGTAAAGTGTGTAGTTATTATAAACGTGGTAACAGTTGTGTGCTTTGCGTAAAGATTCTGAAAACCTCAGAATATTTGTAATTCCTATTCTATTTTCCATATTCACTATTTTTTTTTCAGATAAATCCTCTTTCTCTTATCCACCTTTGGGGAAATAAAGTGATTCATATTCTAAGGTTCTTTTTTTTTTATTTTGATGGTCTTTCCTCATTCAAGGACTTGCAATCTCAATTAAAAACCTAATGGCTTTTTTCTTTTTTCCTCCAACTCCAAACCTGGCCTTTCCCAGAGGAAAAAACAGATCTGTCTGTCTGCAAAAAAAGATGTAGGCACTGCTTCGAGTGAAGTGGCATTCTCCTCCCCTGACATCATTGGAATTTATCCTATCTTAATATTTTTATGCAGCTATCAGTTTTCAGTTCTATGGTGCAGGGAGTTGGGAACAGTAAAAGCATGGAATGTTGTTGCTCATGTGGTGAAAATTGTATTGCACAGTACTTCTGTCCCAGCTATTATTTTAGAGGTCCTTCGGTAGAAACCAGTGGAGTACCACTGATGTTGGGCAGGACAATTCAGGTTGGGCTGGGGATAGAGGAAAATGTTGTATTGTTTCGCTCTAGTTTTATTTTCTTTTTGAACAAAATGCACTCGTAAAGAGTGGCTCACAAAACAAAACAGATACGCTATAGTCCACTTTTTCAGTTGTTATGTTTACACAACTTGTGCATCTGAAGGGTTGAAGGATATTTCTTCTGCTACCCTCTGTATATACTGTAGTACATATATGGCAGTGATTAAGTAATACTTGCAGAATATAACTTGAACTGTATTTTGATCATTATTTCAATGTCTGAAGAATGTGATATAGAAGATTTGATTTTTCAATAACATGGCTGGCTGCTAGGTTCTAAACTTTTTGGCACAAAACATCTTGTTTTAATTAGCTTTAAGAGAAACAAAAAATGTCTTAAATCAAACAAAAATATGACAGTGTTAAGATGTGATGGAATATGAGAAAGCGAAACATAATTACAATTGTTAATAAGTAAATGGTTTCCTTTATGAAGATTTCTGAAAATAGTTAGCTTTTTTCCCATAATATATATGATCATGTTGATACTTTCACATTTCTAAATTCTGGAACAGAGTAATATTAATATTAATATGTGCAGTGCTCCACCAGGAACCATGGACACACTGTATTAGATCTTAACATACATTTAATAAGAGTGGCTGTGGAAAGTGTATCCATGTTTTTCATCAGTGGTTTTTAAATGCTTAGTGTGCATTTCAGAGAACTGCATGTAGAAATACATTTGTGAAAACAGCTTTTTCAGTCTTTATTAGTGTTTAAAAGTAAGCAAATCATTCACTTTTCATAAAAGAAAATAAACACACCTTCATGGAAAGAATACCAAAGTATTATCTGTGAAAATGACACAATTAATATTAAAATAATCTACTACTGGCCTTAGCAATTGAAGTGAAAACTAAACTTTGACTACTGTCTACTACTACTGAACCTGTTAATACCTTGCAGTTTTCAAGTTTTGAGACAAATTGTTTTACTAACAATAATATTTTGAGAAAGATTAAAAAAACGTGTTTCCATAAAACCAGAATCTGGAAATATGAGACAAAAATCCCACTGTTGCATGAAGATAGGTCAAATTTTGTTCATTAGAGCAAGTGTTGTAAAAACTGGTAGAATAAGCTGTCGATTTTCAGAAGTGACAAAACCAGAGATAATCATCATATGCGATTCCATTAACTAAATAAGGAAAATGATATGAATAGTTGACAGAGTCACTACTTATAAATATTATTTATATAAAAATATAGGACAAGGCTTAGAAAACGTTTTAAAATCTTAAGTTCAGAAAGAAGAAATTCATTCCTGATGCTTAATGATTAATGCTGAACAAGCTATCAAGAGATGTTTAGTTTCTGTTTAATTAAAGACTTACATAACACAGATGGATACAATCTAGTATTCAATCAGATAACAACTTGATAAATGTTAATGGGTAGAAAGCAGAAATTTGGGTAGAAATAGGTAGAAAGTAATTACACATGTATGTAATGAAATAAAATATAGTTCGCTATATTTTCCAGTAAAAAATATTTAAAAGATTAAAATCATCAAGTATTGTTTTCCCTCTAATAAGCATCACAGCACATACTGTACCTAACAGTTCACATCTCTTTCCATTATGGTATCACATTAGAGGTTGAGACTAATTTGTTAATAAACATAATGTGTGGCAAATAGGTCTGTTTTTTTTTTAAATAAAACTTACATGCTTTGTTGCCTACGTTCAATATGGGTAGTGGTAGCACACTGCCCCTTTTCCACTGGTCAGGTCAGCTAAGCTTTGAAATGACATCTTTGTTGTCAAAGTCTAACGTTTGCCATGCAATAAAAAAATGCCTGTATTAATAAGTATCTATTTGCATGATATGAGGTTTCCATTCCTTTAATGTCTTTGTATTGGAGCATACATACAAATAAGCATTTCATTGCACTTGTGCATATGGTAATATACTGAACTGAATGAATCCTTTCTGAATTGCCATTTTAGAAGGATACCAACATGCTTCGTGTTTAGTAGCACCATCATTTTATGATGAGACAAATTTGGTAAATAACAAAGATTTATAGAAAGCAGTGATATGTTTCTTCTTCCTCTAAACCTGTATTCATTCCTCCTGCATGCCATGTCTGCACTTTTATCTACCTTTTATCTTAGAGGACATCCATCTTGTGTATCATGATGACCAGGCTAATGTGCTTAAGCCAAGCACTTATGTAGAAAATATTATACGCAATTACTCAAAGGACAAATGTAGCAGCTTCTGAAAATATGGTTTCATATATACCCATGTGTTGCTAGGTTTGACATTGGTCAAAAGCAAGGGTTTTCTAGCAAGGTTGAGATAGTCTCACATTTTCCTCTAGATACTCTGGTATACTCTGATACTCTCTCTGCTAATGAGATGCAGAACTATAAAATAATGTTGCCACCACCATGCTTGACAGTAGGAATGGTGTTGACTGAGAGACACACTATGTCAGGTTTACACTTAGACCAAACAATTCCAATCATGTCTTAGCTGACCACAAAACCTTTTGCCACATGTTTTCTTGGTTACTTAGGTCTTTGTTACAAATCCCATGTGGGATGTCACATGTTTATTTTTTTTCAGTTCCAAACAAGCTTTCTTTGTGAAGTGACTGGAATATTGTTGAACCATGGACATTCTCTCCCTTTTCAGCCACTGAAGGCTGTAACTCTTTCAAAGTTCCTGTTGGCCTCCCAATCACAATCCTAACCTATCTGCTACTACTCTGACTACTGAGTTTGGATCTTGTCATTGTCTGGGTGACTTCTATTTTTTAATTATAAATTTTACCATGCTGAAAGAGATATTACAACCAATAACACAGAAGCTGGTCAGTATCATACTAAATCGAATAATATTTCATTTTTTTCATCAAAGCTATTTATAGAATGTAATATAAGATGTGTTTCCTCCCATATGGGGTCATGATTCTCTCTAGATAAAAACTGGAGTGCTGTCTCCAGATGAAGGAGAGTCTCCTCCTTAAGTGGAGGAGTTAAAGTGCCTTGAGGTTTTTTATTGATAGTAAGTGGGAATCTGAAGTAGCACTGTGTTGGTCCACGGTGGTGAAGCTGGAGTTGAGTTCCTGAAAAATGCTATAGCTTTACAGGTTACCTAGCGTTTCTATCTTCACACATGATCAAACAATCTGGTTAATGTCCTTAAGGACTAGACAGCTGGTAAGGCAGTAGATTCCTTGCTTGGCCATTAAGTTAACTTCCCGTGATAAAGTGAGAAGCTCAGTTGTCTGAGAGTGGTACTTCAAAGCAAGAGGAGGTAGTTGATGTGGTTGAGGAACCTGTTAAGAAAGGCTTCCACTGGAGCTCTTCTGGGCATTTCTGACTAAATAAAGACATTGAGTCTGATTCAGGGCACTCTGGAGGGACTATATCACTCTGCTGGCCTGGGGAGACTTGGAAATCCCCCAGGAGGAGCTAGAATGACATGCCGCCACCATGAATCTCACCAGGAGAAGCAGACTGGAAATAGAGGAAAGACAACAATAATGTTATGGTTTTAATGTTTCATGTTTCATCCTTACATTTCTTTCTCAACCTTGCAAGTTTCAATGTTGCATTAATTCAAGGGAAGCATTAATTCAAAGTAGCACGGCACTAGTGCATGGCAGGTATGTAATTTAAAATACAGTGAGAGAATAGAACACGTTTTGGTTGTAAATCTAAGAATTTGGAATTCTATTTAACATTTTAATTTGTCATATTATAGACAGTACAAATCACTTTAAGTCATGTGGTTTTACATTAAATTTACCACTTCTGGTGTGGTTATATCTGTTTGGTTTATCACCGCCCCAGGTGGGTTTTAACTTATATCTCAAAGGACCTGCAGGGCGTTTCATAGTTTCAAACTTACATACATCAAAACATACTGATTTATTATGTTTCTTCCACACCTTCTCAATAATGAGAATGTGCATCACCAGGCAATCTGAAAACATGTTCTTGCCATTTGCCTGCCTTAATAACTGTATTGTATTTTCACTAGTTCTTATATTAGCATTTCTAAAAAAAATGCTCCCTGTCATTCTGACTAATAATAATTGTAGTAATATTATTAGTGAGAAAGACCACATCAGACTGCCTATTTGGTTATATATTTCTCAAATACTCCCATCAATAGGTACAAGTTAAAAGTCTTTTTCACTCATCAGTTATTGTTATGGCACTATTTATTTCTTATTCCAAATAAAATGTTTTTAAAATGTTATGTAAGTGCAAAACATTTTTAAATTAGTAATTTAATTCCAAACATTAAAGCTGTCTTCATGCATTGAAGATGATGTACTACATGAAAGTAAATATCCCAGATGCTTAAACAACACTAAAACTACTAAAACAAATGCCACATTAATACAAATGAATTATTTCAATAAAAGATATTTAAATATCTCTTGAATTTAGAAATAAATGTTTTAATTTATTTTTAACTAAAATGTTTTTAATTTTAATACATATTTTAATTTAAATTAAGAATTGTAAAGTCATGAATCCCATTTAAGTATCTTTACATTTTTTTAGATTTGGGCATTTTGCTTAAGAAAGCAAAGCACCAAACGTTTACTAAAAACAAATGCATTAAATGATAATAATATTCATATGTGTAATATGAAGTTGGCCCAAGTGTACTTTAAATTAATATTTATTTCTGAACTGAGACACATTTGAAATCACATGTAAAACAAATGTTTTAGTGAGTAATTGTGTTGACAAATTCATTAAATATATAATTATATCAGATTTTTTGGAGTGCTAAGGTGAAAAATACTTTATAGACACTTTTGCATATATAGAGCAGTAAAAGTAGTCTCCACAGCAACTCTTTTTCAGATTATTCAGATACCTACTAAAGCCACATAGTTGTTAGTGTTTTGCTTGTATCATTGATCATTAGAATAAGAAATGATTGAATACAGTCACTTCTTTGGGCCATTAACTTAATCTTTAAGGAAAAGTATAAAAAATGTAATTTACAACAAAGAATGCAAGCATTGCTTCAGGGTGCTTTTAGATTTTCTCTGCTAAGACTTCAACAGAGAAGATATCATTGAAGGACTTGAAAGTCTAAAATGATATGGTGTGATTTTAGCACATAATGTATAGATATTGCCTTATGATGCTTATGATGCTTGTCTTTTCATTTATTTTTAGTGAGGAGTCTTACATGGCAGAAGATTTCTGATATAAAAAGTTTACCTTCTGCAGCTGCCTCCATGAGCTACAGGCAAATCGGAGGTAGATACCCAGCCTGGGGTCAGCTGCTCCTCATTGTTATGATAACTAGATCTGGAAACTAGAGACAATTTCCCTGTAACCAGTTGTGAAGCCTGATTTTTAACATTTTATTTAGTTTCATATTTAATACTGCCATTTTAGAGGGTTAAGAATTAATAAAATAATTAAGAATAATTCTAATTGTCTGACCACTCAGACAGTACTTTTGATTATGATAAGTATAATTATACAGCAGGTTTGATATGTGGTGATAGACAAAACAGCAGGAGCTCATAAATATGGATGACATGTCTTAGACAATAAATTAACAGGGGCCATCCACTCCGTTGACCCACTTAGGCTGTCAATTATGAGTCTGACAGCAGTGTCCTGAAAGAACCAAACTCGTTTTACAGAATTTTTCGATTAACTAATTTAACCATGCATTTAAGATTATTTTAAGCACTACAAGGCAGTCACATAATTAATCACCAAATCACCAGTGCTGACATTAAGGTACAAGCAATACATTATAGCTTATTATACCACTAAAGCTTCTAGTCTATAGAAGACAATGCAATGATAGGAATAATTGGAGATAATGAATGGAATAGCCTTGTAGGCAGTCTTGCTATCCTTAATGGATCTGACTTTGTGTTCATTTTTAATAGATTTGGTTTTCCTTGTTACTTTGAATTTCCTGACCCTTTATTGGAAAAATTTGAATATGAGTGACGTTTTGATTTCTTATTTTCTTTAGTTTTAATTTTTTTTATTATTATGGGCCTTTGGGATGCTTATGTGCACAACCAAAAATAACAAGCAACAACTATCCACGATTCTGCCAAAAGGAAATTTCACGGGACAGACATGATATTAGATTTTTGTGTTGGTTGTGTACATAATAAAAAGAATTAACATTGAATTAAACTGCAGTACAATTCATGAGTTAAAAGAAGATTTTCTTTGCCAATTTTGTGTTGTTTAGTATGTTGCATAAGATATTGGCTAGGATAAATTACAATTAGTATAATATGCATTAATTGTATCATATTGCCTAGAACTGTTTACAATGTTTTCCACAATAAAAACGCATGCCTGTTTATCTCACTGTTCTCAGTACCTTTTAATAGGTTATACACTTTGTGATTGCATATTGCATCTCAATATAGTTTGCTCAGAATTTAATTATGTCAAGAATATTTTATATCAGACTCCTATTTATTACTTCCTTCCATAGAACAAAAGATAAAGAAAATAATACCAGTATTCCATAAGGGGTGTCTTAGGTGTTAATTATAGACAATAGGATAAAGGTTGCAAAAACAAATGGTACTGCAATTCTAAGGATTTTTGGAGAACTGGCAAATCTTCCAAGTGGAACTAGTATATGTAACACATGTTGGATTAATATATCTATGTGTTAGAAATAGTTTAAATAATAAATCAAACAATTTTTAAATGTTTACAGAAAAAAAAATAAAGAATTTGATGGTGAGGATTTTATGGAAGTTTAGGAGAGGTTTTATTTTTGTCATGGAATTGTTAACAAAATAACCATAATAATTATTCCAAAATGGAATGAGCATTCTGAATAAACAAGCACATATGATAAATTGCTCAAAATCACAGAATTAATCTTGAAAAAAATTATAAATATCAGTGTATGAACATCAAGCAGATGGAGCCTTTTATTTCATATCAGAAAATCTCATGGGTAGCTTTTGTAAATTATGCACCCTTATGTAAGGTTTTTTTTTCACCCAAGTAATTTCTGAGTAGCAGGAGGTTATGAAAAGCCATACAAGATAAGAAGAAGGTTTTGTAGGAGAGTGTAAGTGGCTGGGTGAAGGGGGCGTAGTGCTCCTGACAGAATTTGCCAAAATCTATCATACTGAAGTCAACATCCAAGCGCTTTAAATTACACCTTAAACATTTGGTGACTGCTTCTTTCACATGCAAATCTCTGAATTGTTGCACGGATACTGGAGCAGACTCCATAATTCAGCTGTCTGCTGCTTTATCACTGCTCTCAGTGGGTCTCTAATGAATATTTCTGTGCGTGTGTGTTTGTGCCTGATAATCAAGCTAAGAACTAGAGTACTAATCAGGACCCCTAATGCACAGAGTGCTGCCTGGCCCAGGCTGGCCCACTTCCAAGTGATTTAAATTGGGAGAGAACGCTTCAAATGCACATTTTCAGAATGAAAAAAAGACATGAAGAAACAGAGAGACATTTGTTAAAGGTTTAGCTTTTTTCTTTGTGGCATGATGTGACCTTTTGGCTCTTTTTAGTCTAGTTTTTAATCAAATTGCTATGGTAGTATGATGAACCTCTTGTGGAAATAATGGATCTCTGCTCAATGTAGCTATATCAAGGCTAGGTCCAGGCAGTTCTACTCATTTGCATTGCAATGCTGGGTAATTATGAGCACTTATAATGGTATTATCTATTCAGTTAATACATAGATAAGATAAAAGTAATCTAAAAAGCAAAACCTAAAAGTAAAATAAAAAGATAATGCATGCACACAAAAAAATCATTATTCAGTCACCCACCATGTCCTGTTACATTTTTTCTTATTGTGCAGCTCAGTATTAATATTGACAAATCATGCACTGTATGTCAGTAAAGGGGAAAAAGGTTTCCTTTGAAATGTTTGACAGGAATATAACTAGAACACATATACATCTCAGAAAAAAAAACAGTTAAACATATATTTGAAAAAGGCTGAGTTGCAAACTTAAGACCAATTTTAGAATTTACCCCCTGGATTATAATTAATACATCTATTCCTTGAAATTGCACATTGTGTCATATTGTCTGCAATGAAATCCATGCATTAGAATATAAAAAGTAATACACAGTTGGAACATCTGTGGTAGAATTGTGAAATTGTACTTACAATCCTCAAAACAGTGATCTCAACCTTAAGAGCTGTATCTGCAGCTTGCATCATTAGAATAATGATACTCTTTTGGCAAGTTCTTGCCTGCTGCGTTCCTTTCTTATATTTTATGTTATGAAGTGTAAATTGTCAAGCCGATCAGTTATGATGATATGTGGTAAATTACTGCAAGGCAGGATGTTAACTGTATGACAACATGGCAAGAAAATCTGTGATACAGTATATATATATATTCATAGCATCTATATACTGTATATACTCATCAGTAAAATAAATCATTCCTATAGAATAAGATAATACTATAATGTCACTGCACTTCAGTCATTTTAATTGATTCCAATTAGCATTTCATTTAAAATTAAATGTCACATCTGTTTGATTATCCCTTGCCTAGTATACTTTACACATGCTGTACAAAATAAGTTACAGTTTTATGAACAGGTATGTCTGGCCCTTTCAGCAATGACCACTTTGCACTTACACTTCATTAACCTATTCACAGCTTGAACCTGACCTCAGCGAATGACATTCCAAGCTTCGATGAGCTCTCATTTGAGATATGCTTGTGGGGATTGTGGGATTGCCTTTGTGACGGGTGCAGCTCTGCCCTGTCAAGATTCAGTCAGTTTCATACACCTGTGGGCTCAGAGAATACACACCGCCACCTCTTACACAACCGTAAACTCCACTGCTCCAAAAGACCAGGTCCCCTGCCATGGAGGAATTTTACACTGTCGTTTTCTAAAACAGCTCCTGCACAGTGAGCCCTGTTTTATCTTCAAATAGCATGAATCTGATGATCAATGATGTCCCAGATAGGTTGATGGAATGTGAGCCTTAATTCTTTGGAGAAAGGAGAGTGACCCATTGAACCATATTCCAGCAGATGTGCTGGTTAACTCATTGAAGTTGACCTTGGATGTGTCTGAGAGCAAGATGTGGTCATTGAACAGATCAACGGGTATAGTTTTCTCTTTCAGGCAAATACCCCAGACCTCTGGCTTGTCCTTATGATGACTAATAGTACTGATTGCATTGATTCTCTGTGCAGTATGCGAAGCCTCCTTTAATAGCCTTAGGAAAGCTACACTATCAGATGCGTCGTAAGACTACTGGGTGTCCAAAGATCATTAAAAGATTAAATTTAGAGCACTGTTTTTATGTATTTGCTGGATATGATTAAATTAAAACATTGTGTTTTTAAAAATAAATGTAATTGTGTTGTAGTATTGACAACAACATTTGTGTGATTGACATTAGAAGTTGTAATTGTACAAATACAGTATATCAATTTACTTTCATTGCTAAGTGAGCTTTAAACTACAGTTTATCAATTAAGTTAATGTTTGATTTAATTGGAGAACAACTACATATATATGACAAGGCTTTCTAATTTTATTTCCAAATTTTCCATTCTTGGTTTTGAAGATACCATTTTTTAAATCATATAGTATAACCCAATATTTTTATATCTTACTTTCTAATAGGAAACAATGTGTAATTATTGTGTGGTTCTCCCCAAGGAGGTGTTGTCTTGGAAAAAGTAACCTTGGAAAAGGTCACAGTGAAATAGAGGTGAGGTCATCTGCCACACCTGTCATATAGTCTTGTGTTGGTGTTTGGCATGCTGATAGTACAGGGAAAGGAAGTGAGCTCTGAGCCAAACCTGTCAGTGACAATCAAAAACCTGAGGTTGGTAAGAAAATTGCTTGGGTGAATATGAAATAAATGTTGTTTGTAATGAAGAATGAATCAGGACACATTACATAATTACAGGAGTGAGAGATACTAAGGCACTGATTGGCTGCCATCACAGAAACTGGGAATAATCAGAGGCCGAGGAGAGCAGACAGTAGACTGTTTACTAAGGGGCCTCTGGGAGAAACATGAGTGCTGTATAATCTAATACCAGACAATGCCTGAAGAAAGACCACAGAAAAAAATAACAGCAAAAGGCAGCCGTTAGGTTGATTTTAGCAAGAGATACTTTTAATTGTATTTAAATTGGAAAAGCACAAATGCAAGCTGGAATTATTACTTACCTTAATTAGCTGAAAATATACCTTAAGAGAAAAATAAATATTGCTTTTCTTTCCCTTTTAATCTAATTTAAATAAAAGGTTTTCAGAGGGACAAACAGAAATTTAATATTGTTTTACAGTAAAGGAGCCTTATTAACAGGTACTGTATAACATGTTTATGATATAAAAACGGTATTTTACATGCAAAAGACTTAACAGAATCATGTTCATCATCTCCAGTCTCTTTAACCAACTGGTTTTTAAATTTAATGTTAAACTGAGTTCCCAACCTTTTTCATTGTTTGAGATAATGAAAAAGAGTAAACAATCACAACAGAACAGCATATTGTTTCAAATTAAATGTTTCTGCCAAGCAACACATTTCAAGTGCTATATTTTTCAAGCCATTTTAAATATCAGATTCTAGTTAAAAATCATGTTAAGGATAAATTAGTGTTAAGGTGATAAGTACCATTCCTCTTTTGATATTAAGTTTCTAAAATATTTTTACCTTTGTGTTAAATTACACATTATATGTATCTGTAGAAAGGATAAGCCAGGTAACCAAAAAACAATGAACAATACATTTTCCAAATGAAATGCAGTGGCAGTACTGGACACTGATGCCAAGAGGTGTGTAATGACAGTCAGGTACTGTAGATGGTGAACAGCATGGGGGTTATCACACACCCTTGTTCCTAACTGGGAGGTCTCGTAATTTCCACTTAGGAGCATGGCCATGCAGAAGTCTCTGCACAGGGAAAAAAAAACATCAGGCAACCAAGGCCTTGGAGGACAAGCCACAGGCCCAATGTGGATTTGTTACCTAGGACACAAGAGGTTTATTCATTCAGACCTATATACCAGTCAAGATACTGGAATGATCTATTTTACAGAGCACTGAAACTGATACGAGTCACTAATTAAACTGTTTTGAAAATGCAGGATTTTGTGATCTGAAGTATTCTTAATAATCTTTAAAAAGTAATGTACATTGTATGCAGTTTGATAAGGATAGGTACAGTATAAACTGAAATATCATTAATATTAATACCAGCAACATAATTTAGGTGTATACCATTATAAAAACAAAATATTGACAAAGATATACATCAGGTGTTAGATGTTCTCTGATGGACTCACAACATAGTAGTCTCTACCTTACTGCTGTGTTACACAAAAAGTCTTAAGTGGTTAAACTGGGACTGTTCCTGTTGGACTCTTATTATGATTTTTAATGTTGACTTTCATTTGGGAACTTTTTAAGTAATAATTACATAACAAATAACAGATACAATTACAGCATGATTACAAAAAAATGCTCATCCTTGTCTTAACTAGCTGCAATCAGTAAGCAGCAAAAAACCCACAAGGAACAGTAGTAAACACGTTGAGCCTGAAGAGACTTTAGACTCTGTTTTATGTCTAGAGGTTTGTGTTGGCTTTAAAAAAAAGAGAAGAAAAGATACTATTGCTCCCCACTGAACCTCAATGAACAGTTCATGTTACAGACACTGCTAAGCAATTTGGCTGTCTTTCCTAACATGTCAGGTGAAAGGGCGACTGCTTTAACTTTTTTCCTGATGTTGGCAAAATTAATTTTCCTGAGAGGAAAAAGGCCATATTCTCCCTAATTTTCAATCCGTAACAAAAGTTCAGTTTTGCCCCGCTTAGAAGAGAACCTAAGCAGCAGAACAAACTGGCAGAACCTCTAACAAAAAGTAAGATTAGTGGTTATCTTGTTGACTGCTTCTTTTGTGACAGTCCCCTCCCCTTCCAGAACATGCAAAGAGATTAAATTCTTATAAATCTAATTTAAAAAGTCCAGATTGCAAGGTGCTGTTCACTGACTCTACTGTATACAATTAAAATCATTGAATACTTCTGCTATCACACAGAGACAGCATGCAGAGATGGGATGGAACATTTGCAGATGAAAAATTATTTCCCTGGTCAGCAGAGATAGACCAATATACTGTACAATATACAGCAGGATATCAAGAGACTTTCTAGCGCTAAAACATATCACACCTGTCTGAAAACATGGATTTGCTGGTGAGGGAGGGGGTTGTAATTATGGATTGCCTGTTTTAACCAAATCAATGGTGACTGTATTTAATACAGCATGGAGGTACCCATTCATCCATTTATTAACTGCTTACTGTGGTGTAAAGATCTGATTCTAATGACGCTAAAACTATCATATATACAGGATATCCTCAGATTAATATCCCAGTGGTTTCAAACCATATTTTAGACTTACTTTAACATTCTCCTTAAAATTATTTTTTGTGCATCTATAATTGTGATACACCTCTTCATTATTGCAGTCTCTCTGAAGCTTAATTTATCTCTCTCTACCTGCCCCTATTGCTTGTACCCACCCAGTCTTCTCCCTTGTACTCATGTGGTGGAATCAGACACCAGGGTACAGCTAGACTGCACTATCACTGGCCACCTTTCAGAACACACCTGTTCAGTTTACATCTTAAATAATACAGCCCATCTCTGTTTGCAACTTCTAAACTGTCATCACCATTCAAGTCCTGCTTCATGCTTCCTGATATGGCAGATCAAATATCGCTTTTGATTTTTAATACATAGTCTCCAGATTTATTGTATTATAATCTCCCTCATCGCATATTTACAGGATGATTCAAGGTATTTTCATCTTCCTTGCTCGATAACTTAGGCTGTCACCTACTAAAATGAAAACCAGCAGAGGGGTATCCAAAGACCATACCAGATTTAAACATGTAAATAACAACATGGCAACTGCTCTCAGTCTACATTGAACTCCGGGACTCTTGTAACATGTATATTTATTTCTGATCTTGGTTAGCAATAACTAAAAACTGCAAAGAGTTTTCAGTTTGATTTTTGTTCTTCAGAGGATAGCTTATAGCAGGTTTTGTTGTGGTAGTACACTACTCGCTGTAAAACCTTTTTATTAAGATCAGGAGCTGTGCAAGGAAATGAAGAACAGAACTTTGAGCTTAAATGAGTACCTAACCTCAGAGGCATAATTCAGTAATATTCTTCTGTATGTAGTGCGACTGCATGACAAATATGCAGCTATCAAGCTGAAAGAAAGCCTAAGGGTTGGCCTTCCTCCCAGCACCACAGCCTAGCTGGAGCTGAGCCATCTGCCACAGCTGCTGCTTGCTTTAACTGCCACTCTAATTGACAATGAACCCAAAGCCCTGTGATAATTGTGGCTGCTTGGTGACTTCAGCAGGTAATGCCTTCCTTTCAGGATTTATCAAGCTCCATCTGTTCTTGTTGGTATCTGACAGACTCCCTTTTCTCTGAGTGCCAGGGCCCCACTAGCCAAGCAAATATTAGGCTTTGTGAGGGATGCTTATTAGAAAGCTGCTCTGTGACCCTGAGGGTAGCCACACCCACAAAAGAAGGGGCTCTGAGGCAAAGCTTGTTTGCTCAATCATTAACTAAAGATAAAAGACTTCTTGTGGCTTGCTCTCCCCCCACCAACCCAAAAAGAAACGAGTGTCGTGTGTCAGAACAATTGAAAAACTCCCTTTTCTATCTCTCTTGGTCTGTATTGGTTCTTCTCCTAAAAGTGGCACTCTCCTTATCTCTGAGATTTGTTCATTATTCTTCTGGGTAGCAAACCTAAATTTATCAGTTCCATTCTTCTAAATTTTGTCAGCCTTTCAGGCAGTAAAATTGTCTGCTTTCTTTTATGTAGTCCTGGATGTTTTCTTCATGACTGAATGTTGCCTAAATGGATGAGTTATACTTCATGTACTTTGATATGATCTGCGCTCCATTTTTGCACATTTTGTTTCTAGAATAAGAAGGATGAATGCTTAGCCTATGCACAAAAAGTTATAACTATTAGAATTTTCATTTGTTCTTGTGTTGTCCCTAATATACAAATATAGAATATATCCAGCAAAATAAAATTAAAATTTAAAGACATAAGAAATCACAGAAAAGGATATAACAATAGGAAACATTTTAAAATGGAAATGTAAAATTACAATTTGAGAATGGAGTTCTGATGAATATTTGCAAATTCAAAGTAAAAACCTGATAGAAAACTTTATTATTAAATTGATTATTCACAGTTTGTTTTGAATTGACCAATAACATTGGGATTCTAGTCTTGAGCAAGGATGGGCTCATTTTACATCCTTATAGGGACAGGATATTAATTAGTGAAGTGATTAGTTGTATTTTTCTTATAAATATGATAAATATATTTACATGTATACATATTTTATAGTATATTAAATAGATTGTTTAATCTTTAGACTGTATAAAAAGGATTATGAAATTACTGTTCTACGTTTGAGATTATCATGATTTTTAATACATTTGTTAAAGTAAATTATTTGTATTATACTGTATTATATTATGATGGAACTTGTGATTATGTTGACATATAAACAAAAACATTAATTTTCCTGCATTGCAAAACTGGTGAAAGAAAAATACAAGAATCTTTTTGTTATCATTGATGGATGATCCATGAAATCAGTTTTATCCAATCCTGAAAAAGATTGAAGTAAGATTCTAAAGAGTGACATTTTTAATTATTTGAAATAAGCAAACATCACACAAATAAAAATGGTAACACATATCATAAAGCAAAAGTGTCATATTAAACAAGCTGTGAAGCTGAGAAAAAGCTTTTCACAATGCACTTGTGAAATCCAATCCAGTCATGCTCTTTTTTCCATTAAATAAATTTCTGCAAATGAATGCAACCTATTGCAACTCAGTCTCACATAACCTCATTAAATAGACTTTTTGGCTGCAGTTTCAGTATATTAGAAAACAAAAGACTTCATTTCTGAAGATTGATAGTAGCCTGGAAATTGTCATTGAAGAAGTATACGCACACCAGAATTGTAATTATTTTTCATTCATATAATGGAACATGATTGGTAAAATATCACACACACATTGTTTTTTGTTATATTCTTTGCCCAAATCATTCACAGTCAAAATGTATTTACTTTGTAAAAAGACACCTCCAGGACTCACTGGTACTTTCCTTAGGGGTGAAGAACAGGGGTGAAAAATAAGAATGAAAAATGAAAAAAAGTCTTAATCTTACCTCTAAAAATGAACAAAAACTGTTGGGGCAAATTTGATTAGTCTAAGAAAGGTTTACCATAATCATATAACCTTAAAATGAAATAAGTGGTAAACAACAGAAAAAAAACAAACATCACCAAAACTCAGAAGCTGGGTTACTATTAGTAATAAAAAAAAAAATATTTTTGTTCTTTTTGTTGTTATATTGTTATTAAGAAATTGGATAGATTTCATCATGTGTAGGGTATTTGTAGATAGTATTTGACAAGCTGTTTTTATAGAAATTAGATATTCTTTTTTAATCATAATGGAGTGTTTATTTTGTATGTATGTTTTACCATAATAATAAAGACTGGTCTAAAATTGCTTCAAGATATACAGTGTACATATATATGTTGCATTCTATTCTAATTCACATGTCCAATATTGCATTTGATATTCAATGGAAAGTCATGGAATCATTGAAAATAATTTTCTTCTTTTCTTCTCTTTTCAGCATGGAATAAACCTTTACTTGTTCCTTTGCAGCCTATGCATGCTGACACAGCTCCCTAATTGAAAGTCATGGAATCTATAAATTTCCTAGGTTTTGCCAATGAGGCATGGTAAACAAATTGTCACAGAATTCTCAAGGCAGGACTTTCTGTTTTTGATATTTGCACATAATGTGTTTAATGAAGACAAATAAAATGATTTAACTGTAAAGAAGTCTCTGTAATATCTATAGATTCTGGAAGAGCTGTTAGTGAGGCCAGTAGTGGGCACTCAGCCTACAGTCTGTGTTGGTCCCAATGCCCCAGTATAGTGACGGGGACAGGGACTGTAATGCTCTACTCGCTGAGGTATCTAAATCTACTCTGAACAAACTGCAAACTGTGTCCAAAATTCAGCAGCCAGAATCCTGACCTGGTCTAGTGCAAGTGTTCACATTACTCCTACCCTGGAATCCTTGCACTGGCTTCCGGTCAAATTCTGTGTAGACTTTAAAATCCTCATGCTCACCTACTGTATAAGGCTCTGCATGGCTTGGTACCTCAGTTCCTGTCTGAGCTATTATCGCCCTACTCCCCACCTTGCAACCTTCACTCTTCTAATTCTGCTCTCCCTACTGTCCCCCAAGCCCGTCTACATTGTATGGGTGACAGGGCCTTCTCCTGTTATGCCCTCAAGCTCTGGAAATCTTTCCCCAAGGATATCAGAGAATCACCTTCTCTAAACTCCTTCAAATCCAGACTCAAAACCCTCTTCTTCAGAAAATCCTTTACTTAACTGGTTCCATTCTTCACCCCTCTGCTTAGTACCACCATCCACGGTCTCCTATATATATTGTAATTGTGTTCTTCTTATCTATTGTTGTTGTCATCCTATATCTATTGTTGTAAAGCACTTTAAGAAGCCACCTTTAAAATAAAGTTTATTATTATTATACTGTAAAAAGACACCGTCCTTTGGATAAAATGTAAAATCAAAGTCCTGACTCTGGGGTCATTAAAAATCCCAGAGGGTTTCTTGAAAAGAGTAGGGGTGTAACCCCAGCATCCTGGCCAAATTTCCCATTGGCCTTTACCAATCATGGTCTCCTAAAAATCCCTAACTATGAATTGGCATCATCACTCTGTTCTGCTCCCCACTGATAGCAGGTGTGTGGTGAGCATTGGCACACTATGGCTGCTCTTGCATCATCCAAGTGAGTGCTGCACATTGGTGGTATAAAGCGCTTTGAGTGTCCAGAAAAGTATAGTAGTATATAAAGTATACTTTAAAGTGTAAGGAATTACAAGGAATTATTATAGTATCTTAAAGTTGTTCACACAGTTAAATAAACTTTATTAAATTTATGTTAGTGTTCATATGTATGTGAATGTGCTAATTTTTGTTTCCTATAGTAATGTTAATTTTGAAGCATTTGTGTGAACAAGGTTTAACTTGGTCTTGGAGAGCATAATGATTTGTAATAACTGAATACCATAATTTCCAACTTTGCTGCTGTGATTTCTAACAAGAAGGGATATCATACAAATGAAAAAATAAACATATGCAAAACAACACCAGGAAAATATGTCCTCTGCTGCATTTTCATGAAGGTAAATTAAAGAAAGTTTATTTCTACTTATTTCTATTTATTTATTTAAAAAAGGTATTTTGTTCTTTTTCTTTCCCAAGCATTACATTGACCCAAACCTCAGCCCACCTTCCAATGACAAAGACCCAACCAATACTAGATGCTATACATTTCTGGCAAAAAGAATTCTATCATCAAATGGCTAGGATTGTAAATTTGGAGTGTGGGCTAAAGTTTGGATTTATTGCCAGTCTTAACTGAGTTTCTGTACAATTGCTCAGGTATTTAGCTTCTAGTCAAAGCAGCAGACTAAAGTTAAAGACTTGAAATGATCTTTATATATAATTGTTTATAAATTATTTCCAGCAAACTGGGTTTTGCAATATTGCACATCTGCATTACTCAATATACTATTGAACCAAACTTCCCTACCCCCACAAATAAGAAACAAGTGTTCAGTTTGCTCTTAGTTTTGCTTTTGTCTTTGACATTTGAAACAAAATCAGGAGGAGCATCAACAATGTACTTGACGGCTTCACTTGCATTTTTATTCTTATACATTTTTTGTTAATTTCTTAATGTACTGTAATACCATTGACACTTGTGTAATACATAACAGTTTGGGTGAGAAGATCATAAAACTTTTCATTTAACAGTCTTCAAATACATTATCACAGCAATTCAAAGCAAGCTGTACTGTACACGAGCAGCCAATATGAAGTGTTCTAGTAAGTAATCTATCACATGTACCAATAAAATCTAATTGACTCATTGTCAGGTGCTCTTGGTCAATAACATAATTTATTATTCTCCACACATACACAAACTTTTAAGTACTGTTTCTGCTTCAAGTTACAAATGAACCAGGATTTACTGTTGCCTTAAAACAGAAAAAGGCTGAAATGCAAATAGATGACCACCATAAAATTGTTTCTGCATGAAGAGGGAGAAAAAACACAGAGCAAAAAGAGTGTAATAAATAAGAAAGTCAAAGACTTTCATAGCAGTATGTTCAATGTATGGAAAGGAAATAATAATTCCTGTAGTTTATACCTATACTGCAATATTTATATCCAGGAGTCCATAGTTTTATGTTAGTTTGTATTTAAAGAGTCCTTAATCTGTCTTGTTTAAAACTGATTATTTGGTTAGATGAATTTTTGAAAGCTCAAAAAATGTGTTATTCCAACGAGATCAGTATTTGAGGCTGGGGGAAAACTCCCACAATCCTTGGGACCCCATAGGCATACAATGCTGATCAAGCTTTAGAAAAAATAACAATATCCATGGTGGGAAAAACCTTTTTTTCAGCTCCTAAAATGTCCGAAGTCCTTTATTGTTGAAAATATCGTTAAAAATAAAACTATCCCTAACTATCCAATGATGACACCTTTGTACATCCCACAGTTGCGAGCCACCAAAAACAGACACACGGTACAACCAGCTTGGAATTCGAGTGTAATATTAATGTGAATGAGTAGAGAGAGCTCTTTAAAAATATTAAGCAATAATGTAAATCAAGCAATATGGATTGCTGTAGTGTAAGTCAAAATCATCTGTTACTTATTTCAGTTTTTGTCATGTCTTTATCAATGAATATTCAGAAAAACTGTATTGTTTTTTTCATAACCTTTTGATTGAAACCTTGAGTTAGCCGTCTTCATCAAATGATGTGCTCCATCTGTTGCCAATGAAATATAAACCGTTATTTTCTTTTAAATTAATGTAATCAACTTACAGCTTTATTGTAAGTTTTTATTGGAAATTTATTGGAAATTTTTAATAACTTGTTTCTGTAAAGGATTTGCTATTGGATAAACCAGGACTGCATGTGAAGTTTTTCTGCAGTTTAAAATTATTTTATATGATAAGGAAAATAAGGATCCAGTTTAGGGTTACATACCTGTTTTTTTAGGTCATACATAGCAGTGGTCAGGAGTGGTGATGGAGCTTTTAAATACAGTTGCTTAAAGAGCAACATAGTTTTCTTGTTCTAGGCAAACACTTTAACAAAAATCCTTGGGTGTGGAATAAGACTGAAATATAAAAGGTGAGGGATAAATAACTGATTTATTAAAAAGCTTACATACTTTCCTTTGTCTGTGGGATAAAGAGATTACCACAGTGGGTGGTGGACTAAGAAGAGATTTACAAGATGTGCAAAGTCCCCCATTTGCATATTTCTGGTCAATACAAGAAAACAGCATACAGTATATATGGAACTACATGAATTTGGTATGTAGGTAAAGCTTATTTATGAAACGTTTTCTTTCTTCTTTTTTTCAGCATGGAATAGACTTATATGATGCCAAGTTAATTTATTTATTCAAACAAAAGTTCAACATACTGTACATGCCTTTTCTTCCTAGACATATTATACATGCAAAGTATATTTGATGTACCAAATTTTAAAAATATGCATACATTTCTTGATATACAATATTGTTGTCTGCTGTTGTAGAAGTAAGTGACTGATTATACAGCATGATAGTGTGAGAAATATACACTACATAATTTTCTTATTGGCTGGGGCTGTTTTTGGTTTGATTGTGAAGCTAATTAAGATTATTTTTAGCAAAGAAGTTTCTTGTTCCACCACCTGTTGATATTGTGTACGTTAACTGTCACTATAAATATAGAATATAGCACTTATATGTTATTGATCTTTCAGGTGGGTAGCTGCGTCAGCATGTGTAGGCTGCAAAGGGACAAGTAATAGGTTTATTCCATGCTGAAAAGAGAAGAAAGAAAACACAACATTTAGGCCGTGAAGCCTTCTTCAGGTGTCCTGAAGAAGGCTCCATGGCCGAAAACATGTTGTCTTTCTTCTCTTTTCAGCATGGAATAAACCTATTACTTGTTCCTTATTATTGATCTTTCCCAGCTTCATTTGTAGAATCACTTGTAAATTTTGAGCCCAGATTAAGTCAGAGTTTGAACACATTAGGCAATCAGAAATTGAAAGCCCACCACTCAATATAGTTTTTCCATTCCGGAAGGCACACATAGAATCTGTGAGATGGAAAACCTCCATCACGTGACTTTGTTATTGGCATGTTTGGTGGTGATTTTGATTTAGGCCAGATGCTTAGATTAACTCTATGCAGCCATATCACCCTGCAACTCACAACTGGTAACCCACTGAAGCTAAGCAGGTGTGAGCCTGGTCAGTACCTGGATGGGAGACCTCCTGGGAAAAACTAAGGTTGCTGCTGGAAGAGGTGTTAGTGGGGCCAGCAGGGGGTGCTCACCCTGTGGTCCATGTGGGTCCTAATGCCCCAGTATAGTGATGGGGACACTATACTGTAAACAGGCGCCGTCCTTCGGATGAGATGTAAAACCGAGGTCCTGACTCTCTGTGGTCATTAAAAATCCCAGGGCGCTTCTCGAAAAAAGTAGGGGTGTAACCCCGGTGTCCTGGCCAAATTTCCAATTGGCCCTTACCAATCATGGCCTCCTAATAATCCCCTTCTATGAATTGGCTACATTACTCTGCTCTCCTCCCCACTGATAGCTGATGTGTGGTGAGCGTTCTGGCGCACTATGGCTGCCGTCGCATCATCCAGGTGGATGCTGCACATTGGTGGTGGTGGAGGGGAGTCCCCATTACCTGTAAAGCACTTTGAGTGGAGTGTCCAGAAAAGCGCTATATAAATGTAAGCAATTATTATTATTATTATTATATCTTTATTTTCTTTATTAGATCAGTTGTTTTGTGAGACCAAAAGCTCAAACTGATGATTACCCAGGAAGAAATTAATTAAATTTTGCTTACCATATTCTGAATTTCTTTGCCTGATTTTTTTTTCTTTTTCTGAATTTCCCTGCAAACCCTATAATGTTTCATAAATCTAACAGAAAGTGTAATTTCCTCACACAAAATGAAGCTCATGCTTTGTAATCTACTGGAAAAATGAAGCACTAGGGATATACATTTGTGAAAATCTAATCGGATTACAGCGCTGTGGTACTCTTTCTCTTAATATATTCTGTTTATATTAACTTCAGGTACCATTGATCGATTGCTGAATGAAGACTTCTACAAGACTCTTTCACAAACTTCTGTTTTCAACTCACCCCATCCTGCTTTTTTTTTCGGACTGTGTATTAAAACAGTTTTTTTTTTCCTTGCAGTTATCTAAGAAGGCATCATTACTTAAAACATTTCTTAATATACAGTAAATCACACGTAAATCGTAACAGGGTGCATATAAGAAATAGTAAGAAATGTTTTCACCATATTAATCAATCATGCTGCTCAAACTCTAAACATCTATTTTAGATCCCATTCCCACCACTTTATTCCAGTCCTGTTTCTCTTCTCTCTGTCCCATTGTCCTCAATATAATACATGAATCCTTGAGCACCGGCATTGTACCAACGGTCCTCAAAACTGCTGCTATTACCCCAGTGCCAAAGAAGCCTAACATGGCTCTCGACAATCTTACCAACTTTCGCCCCATCTCCAACTTACCCTTTCTCTCTAAAATTCTAGAACGTGCTGTCACACTTCAGTTACATAACCACCTCATGACAAACAACCTTTTCGAACCCCTCCAATCTGGCTTCCGTCAACTTCACAGCACAGAAACCGCCCTAGTCAAAGTCACCAACGATCTCCTAATAGCTTCTGATTCTGGTTCTCTTTCCATACTCATCCTTCTTGATCTCAGTGCTGCCTTTGACACTGTTGACCATAACATCTTGCTTTCTCGTCTCGAGACTGTGTTTGGAGTCTCTGACACTGCCCTCAAATGGTTTAAGTCTTACCTCACTGATCGCTGTCACTTTGTCTCTCTCAATGGGTACAGGTCTGAAATTGGTCTTGTCAAGTCTGGTGTCCCTCAGGGCTCAATACTGGGCCCCTTGCTCTTCAGCATTTACATGTTCCCACTTGGTCAGCTTTTAAGATCACATGGCCTCAGCTTTCATTTTTACGCTGACGATACTCAAATATACATCCATACCAAACCCGACACTGATGTGGCTGTCTCTATTCTATCTAATTGCATCTCTGACATAAAAATTTGGATGACTCAAAACTTCCTTCATCTTAACTGTGACAAGACTGAAGTCATGCTTATTGGTACCCCCCATCAACTCCGTAAAGCCAGTCCTGTAACCCTGTCTGTAGATGGCTCTGTACTTGAGCTCCAATCAAAATTGAAAAACCTTGGGGTTATATTCGATTCTGGCTTAACATTCGACCCACATGTACAGCATACTGTCAAAACATCTTTTTTTCACCTTAGAAATATCGCAAGACTACGCCCTATGCTATCATTAACTGTGGCTGAAAAGCTGATCAACATATTTGTATTCTCTCGAATTGACTACTGCAATGCTCTGCTCCCTGGGGTATCTAAATCTACTCTGAACAAGCTGCAGTATGTCCAAAATTCAGCAGCCAGAATCCTGACCAGATCTAGTGCAAGTGTTCACATTACTCCTATCCTGGAGTCCTTGCACTGGCTTCCGGTCAAATTCCGCGTAGACTTTAAAATCCTCATGCTCACCTACAAGGCTTTACATGGCTTGGCACCTCAATACCTGTCTGAACTTTTATCGCCCTACTCCCCACCTCGCAACCTCCGCTCTTCAAATTCTGCCCTCCTTACTGTCCCCCAAGCCCGTCTACATTGTATGGGCGACAGGGCCTTCTCCTGCTATGCCCCCAAGCTCTGGAACTCCTTGCCCAAGGATATTAGAGAGTCACCTTCTCTAAACTCCTTCAAATCCAGACTCAAAACCCTCCTTTTCAGAAAAGCCTTTACTTAACTGGTTCCATTCTTCACCCCTCTGCTCTTCTTAATACCATCTTCCACGGTCTCCTCTATTGTTATTGTTGTATTGTTGTAATTATAATTGTGTCCTGTCTTGTGAAATTTTCTTATTTATTGTTGTAGTCTTCTTATTTATTGTTATTGTCATCCTGTAAAGCGCTTTGAGAAGCCACCTTTAAAGGCGCTATATAAAATAAAGTTTATTATTATTATTATTATTATTAAACACTCGTAGGTCCTATAGGATGGTACTATTTAATCTTAAAAAAAAACTATTTTCTGACCCTTAAGCCAAAAGTGATTAAGATTGAAACTACATAGATAGTGATGTCACTATAGATGGACGGAATGGAATTAACTGAGTCAGAGTGAGACCTGTTCTACATTTCACAAGATAAGGGGACTAATTTCAGTGACTTACAAAGGACCACAGAAGTTCCTCCATTTCTTTGCTTTGCAACAGGATGGACATTATTAACCTTATAATAAAAGGGAAAACATAAATTTCACAGCAGACACTTTTGTATGGATGAACCTCACCTTGTGAGTCTAATTGCTGAATGCTAGCTATTTTCTTAAAATGTTCCTAATTTAAATCGATTAGATAACATAAGATCACTTTATGGGCCATATACAATTTCTCATATTAGGAATTTGTCTTTTCGCATATCCCTACTTGCTCTCCCTGAGACACACAGACAGGGAGAGAAGCTTGGGGTCAGAGCGCAGGGTCAGCCATTTATACGGCACCCCTGGAGCAGTTGGGTTTAAGGGCCTTGCTCAGGGACCCAACAGAGTAGGATTCCTCTGCTGGCTGCAGGATACAAACCGGCAACCTTCCAGCCACAGGCACAGATCCTTAGCCACAGAGCCACTGCACCGCCCTAACTAGATTAACTAGATTCACTAGATTAATAAATTCATCAATTTGAAATATACACATGCATATTTGTGGGTTTCAATACAAGATGTCAAACAAAATATTTGAGTGTGTTTTTTTAATGTAGAAAATTTTAATTCAAGTGCACTCTTATTTTCATATTTTAAAGGACCTTCTTATTATCATCAGTCTCACATTGTAATGTCTCTTAAATGAAACATATAGACCAGTTATTTAATTTTAAAAATTGCCTTTTAATTTCATACCAATCAAAACACACAAGCCCATTGCCATCTTATTTTTTCTTTGAATTGATTAATAGGACATAAAAATCAAACCTAAGTTAAACAATTTTTATAAAGCCTTTATATGAGTATCATTAGTTTTTAGAAGAAAAAGAATCATAGAAACGTTTTTTTCCATAACGGCAGTATAAATTGTCACACAATATACCGGTATTTGCAAAAAAAATTTAACAATTTAGGATTTTTTTGGTAGTGTATCTATTGTTTCCTGACTTTTATTTATTCAATTTACATTTTAAAATTTATTTTTACATTTATTAATCTAGGAATCTACTCCAGTCAAGATGCAAAAGATAGTTATAACAGTAGCATTTAAAGAATTATTATCAAAAGTTTTTATATAAAAAAACTATAGCATTGTCACTAGAGTTTTGTTACTTTTATGTTTTTTCTGAATTTTGTGTTGGTTCACTGATATCTAGTCATGATATTGAAAATAATTACCAAAGCAGAATGCATTGGGTATATATTATAAAACATAAATTAAAGAATTATTCATTTTGTGCGAAAAAAAGAAATATTGCAGAGCACACAGTTGTGTTGAAATAGCTCATTAAAATCATTTTATGTAACAGTTATTGAAGAAATGCTATCTTGTGTACCTGCAGCAGAATTAAATTAGGGTTGATTCCAATTTTTCAATTCCAATTTATTCCCAGTTACAAGTCTTTCTTATTACATTCATGGTACTAGAATTGGGAATTGGTTTGAGTAGTGTTTTTGTTTATCTTTTGTCTTTGCCCAGTGTTTTACTGTAACATCTGCTGTACCTATTTCTGTGAAACATTCTGGAGTAATTTGCTGTGAAGGGTGTTATAACAAATAAAGATTGATTGAAAATTGAGTCTTCCGCTACCTTTCTTTTGTACAGTCAAAGTAGCAGTATCCTTAACCTACCTATACAGCACTAGGTAAGGTATGAAATCTGGTAGCAGTCTGTTAACTGAGGTATCCTTCAGTAGCTAAAACACTGATTCCTATGCTTGTCATTTGAGATTTCCTTCCTAGGAGTGATAGTGTTCATGAGTCCATCGCAGCCTCTGTCTGTCCCAAGCCAGTCAGGTGTGATGTCTAGGAGGTGTGAGCAGAGGGCCTCTGACAGGTCACCTTGCTCTAAGGCCAGCAGCATGGAGCCTCACTGTCCTGTCACTGAATGGGCATTGTGTCTGCTGGCAGTTTCAGCAGAAGGACAGGTGGCAGACAGTTCTACCGGTTTGCTGAAACCTTCTCTGCAGTCGGGACACAGTGGAGCGGCTTACTCCATAGTGTCTGGCAACACTGGCACATGACATGCCTGCCTGCAGCATTCCAATGGCCCTCTCCCTTGCTTCTGGTGACATTCGAGGCATTATGGAATGCAAAGAAAACTGACTAAGTGTGGCCTTTTTCTTGCAGTGACCTAAGCTTTGACTTAAGGCCTTTTTAAAGGTGACCTGATCAGGCATTGTTCCACCTGGACCTCGTTGGGTAAAAGTGGACCTAATGATGAGCTTTCAAGTGATTGGCAAGATAGAATGCCACACTGCACAAGCTGTATTGCTGGTCAGAGGGCTTAAAACAAATTGAGAACTTTTTGTGAAAGTACATAAGCTATAAAATTAGTATTCCCATTCCAGAAAAATGTTGCGTTTCTTTTTTCAATCAGTATATTTCTTATTTAAATAATAGAAAACAATTTATTCAAGTTGGACTTTGTCCCTTTACTACAAGGTTTGTCACATCTGGTGTCCCACATGAGCCAGTTCTTTTTAGTGTATATATATTACCAGTGAGTTAAAGCTTCATAGGTACAGCATCATCTTTAATTTCTAAGAATCCATGATGATTTTTTTTCACATTAAACCTGATATTAATCAAATCTCCTCTGACTTGTCATAGTGCTTAAATTATATGAAATAATGGATAAAAAGCGTTTTGCATCTGATCTTTCACAAACTCAAATTATGTTACAAATGTTATGAACACAAATGTTTCTATTGATGTGAGTTTTATTTATTGGCTATTGGTGTGATATTGAAATTAATACATGTACTCATATTATGAATGCCATTGTCATTTTTGAGCTAAACCTTGCATTTAAAGCTCATAATTGTGATTTTCTGGAGGTGTTTTTTTTTCATCTTTCTAAAATTAATATCCATTTACATCTCTGCCTCTGTGAGGCAAATAAAACAAAACATGTGTTTGTCTTTTCTAGGCTTGATTATTGTAAAATAGTGCTTGCTGGTTTTAGTAAACATATTCTTAACATGTATTCAGAATTCAGTAGCTTGGACTTTAAAAAAACTAAAATGCATGAGTATACAATTCTGTTTTAGAATACTTGCATTGGCACCCTATTGATTTTAGTGGACAATTAAAAATACTCCTGTTTACCTTAAAGACATAAACGGTTTGGTTCCTGATTATATCAGTGAACTGTAAACTCCCTGTAATTCTACATATTTTTATGTCATTTTTTTCTCAAAACAGTGCTTCAAACACTAAAAGACCATGCTTTATATTCTGTAGTTCAAAAAGCTGTAGAATGATCTCCTAGCTTTCAATATTCTGTTTAGATATTCTAGCTTTCAAATTCTATTTAACATACAGTATTTGTGCAGATCTGTCTCTTTTGTTGATACATTTATTGTAAAGGGCCTTTATAACAGTCTGCAAAGCCAGCTCCTGGTTTTGTATTCCAAAATGCCCAGCAATTATTACTACAATAGGTGTAAGACAACTACAGATCCCTTCAGAGATTAACAAGTCATGTTCAGAATAGTGTGCAGTAAAAACACATGATCGAGTATTGGACAAGGAGCAAAGAACCACAAGAGGAGTTTTGTTTTAAGCAGGAAATGGGGGCATTGTAATAAAAGATGACATCATGAACACAAACCCTGGTGGTAATATAATAAAACACCAGTGACTTGGAGCATAAACAGCATGTGATTTTATAAGATTGATGAGAAAAAAGACAGAGAAAAGCAGACAAGAGAACATCACTGGAACACTGTTCCCCTATTATTCATCCTTTCTTTTGCTAATGCTCAACATAAAAGTTGTGGTTTAGCAATTTGTAAGAACTGTAAAATCCAAGTAACATTTAAAACTTGCATAGGGCAATTATACAGGTTCAGATTCCCTATATATCATAACCAAACAACCTTCAACATTTAGGAAAGATCTCTTTTTAGAGAAAATAGCATGAGGGCTTTGGGAGATAGCATTGTGAAAGATCAAAGGCAATGCAATCAATAAGATATATAACATAACAAATAATGCCCAGGGTATCTCATTAATTGTAACTTTGCCTTATCACACCAAACACCGGTTTATCCAGCTGATTCACTTTCTCACATTTATTCAATCTAACAAAGTTAAAGCAAAACACCATCAATAAGAAAAGATTAACTTCAGGGCTACGTCAGGCACAAGGCATCAGTGATAACATTTTTGTCCAAATATGCTGTTTGTGCTGAACTTCAATTTAAATATGATTTTTTAAATAATTTGGACAAAATATTTAAAAGTATTGAACACATTTTACTGTACTGTATACTCTTTTAAGTATTACACCAAAACATTTACCGAACCCAAGTAGTGATTTTATAGTAATGTATAATGAAGTCAAGTAAAATATCAATTATCTCTTTAATACCAGTGAAGTGCTTCAGCAGTTTTAAGGGCTACAAACATATACCCCAAATTCAGATCATTCAATCTGATAAGTGAATACAATATGAAAGTAAATAAACATATTTCAGCTAATATAAACTTTCTAAAAACATATCATTTTTCTTTCACATTGTGTTGCAAAAGTATTAGAAACCAATAAATCTCTGGTTTTTAAACTAAAAGTTTTTTTTAACTTTTCCAAATATACAAGTATGTACTACATTTCAGTGGGGGTGCAACTAAAGAAAACATAGATTTATGTTTATTTTTATTTTAAAAGAAGGAAGATCATCCATTTAAATTATCATTTTGAAAATTCACATGTAATTTATAAATTGAACATACGTTGTCTAACAAATGCTGTTATACATTTTTCTATCAGCTTCCTAATAAATTTGCTATTCATGTGAATGTATTTACTATTCATTAAGGCTGCATAGTAGTATGAACAGAAAATATAGTCATATGCTAGACAGTGGTGATACAGGAGAAAAGTCGATACAGGAGAGTTATACTCTATACAAACTGAGAAAAATACAATACCAGTCAAATTTCATACAATTCACTGTCCGTGGATACATGGCAAATCTATAACAATTATCCCAAGGTCACTTGTTTTAAAAAGGTATCTATGTAAATAATATACATGTATATGTTTTTGTATTCACACTATGTATCAATGTCATGTTCACTACATTAAAATCAAACTGCACTTGATTATAATGCTGACTGCTATGAGTTATGTTTAGAAGCAAACTAAAATTTATATGTAGACCCAAAAACATAAATCTTGATACAGACTGTTTCTGTGAACTTAGTTTGCTGGGGGAAATTAATTTTGGCTAGAACTCAGTGTGGACTATGCTGGCATCTGTATTCATATGTTTAACATTTGTCTGTTATTTATATAATATAAAGCAAACAAATAGGAAATGTGCCCAACTGAATGTATAAAAAATAATGTTCAGGAGCATCATCAAAGGAAACTGAAGGAAACTGACTTTTACTTTCAAAGTCAGGTTTAAATTAGTCATACCAGATGTGTAAGAGACACTTAAGGATAAAACTATATATAATATATATAGCTATTGTAAGTAAATATTATATCACATATTGTCAGTGAACCAGTGTCAAGAGCGATTTGTTTAATTTATAGTTTATAGTTTAATTTGATAATAGTTTCATTTAAATAAACATTTTAGATGTTTTCAAAATGTGTTTTATAAATAGTGATTGTGATTTTTTTTTAGTTTCATGGTTTACCTCTAGTATTTGTGGAAGAAAATGGTGGCAGTTGTACAGAAACAAAATACTTTGAAAAGCCAAACTTCACTTTCTTGACTGCTTCAGCAGTGGAGTGTGTACTAGGACTTTTTTGTTTTTTTTTCAGACTCACTCATTTGTAATTAGATGCCCACCTACTGTGGATTGAAAGACTGCTAGCATTACTTACTCTCAACATAAGACTTAGTTTCCGTGTATCTGATGTTTGCTTAAAATACCCTTAAGTTGCCTTATTTCTTTTAAACACATGCATACCAAATGTCTGCACACACATTTAGTTTATAACATGTGATCTTGCAATATTATCTTAATGCTGTGTCATTAGTATACAAGGTTCTTTTAGTTTAAGGCCTGAGATTTAGGGAATTCTATCCCATCGTTGAGTGAGATCAATCCAGGCCTAATCTTCAAAGACAGCTAGCCATTAAAACTTGGTTTCCTAACATATTGGCTATAGACACTGCAAACTCAGAAAGTAACATTCAGATTTCTGACAGTAGTTTTTTGCAACCACATTCCTTCTACTTTGCTCATGGCTCATTCACACCCTCACATTTGTTATGTTTTTAAAGATGATATAATAATTCTGATGAACATGTACAATATTCAGCATTATTTTAGGTTCTACTTAAAATATGGTAGCCAACAAATAGCTGCATCCTGTCTTGATTTAAGTGACCGACACTTTTGTTGTGAACTGAAAAAAATCCAGGTAGGTTTAACAACCTGTCTGTTTAACTAAAAAAGTTATTTTTATTCGATTATTTCATGTTCAGTCATACTAATAAAGAATTACTGAGGACACATGGCATACTTTAAATACATAGGAATTACTTTCAGAGGCAATATTTTAATTGACTGAAAGCAAGGACTCCAGTCCTTTTACTCTTTGATTTCATTATGACTTAATAATGCTGATTCACACAAATTCTCTGAAGCACTTAGAACATAAAATGAATCACATTATCCTTACGAATATAGCTGTCTTTTATGTGAAATAGAATTTTCCTTTGACATCAGCATTTACTGTAACTGTACACTGAGGAGTATGATTACAGTGTGATGCGTCAGAATGACACCTCTGTGGGATTAGAATACATTGAAATTTTTAATGTTTATGATTGTTCATATTTTTATGTGCAGGAAAATAAGCTTTTTGTTTATATGGTTGGTTTTTTTCATACTTGACTATTAGCTATTATTATTGCATAGCTAAAATATAGGTTTATTTTAACTGATTACTATATTTTTCACCTTATGTTTTCCCAGAACAGATGTCACCTCATCTTTGGATGGTACTTTCACTATATTTGGTGTTCCTTTTCATAGAATTTAAAAGAAGGAAGTCAATGAAATCCCCAATAGGAATTTAGTAGATTACTGATACAATATATACAGTGACATAATTAGCTACATCATGATTTATATGGAGATTGAACCAGTTTACTTCAACAATTTAAAAGAGTTGGATTGAATATCTGAATTTGAATGAATCACCTGCTTCTGCCACACAGTAGTAATAGACACTGCTAAACAGCATGGAGATTTCCTAAGTAGATAAATAAATGATGTAGTGCCAGCTGATCACTTTCCTTTTTAGCATGTCTTAAAGAGATGCATCCAACCGTGGTATCTAGCAATGACAAATGGATAGCTGTGTACCACTGCTATCTTGCAAAAAATAATTAAATCTGGTGCACCTTACCATTTCTGGGAACAGGGAGTTAAATTAAGATGGATAGCCATAGAAGGAAACATAATCCACCAAGCCTAAGCTCATGTAGTCCCTCTTAGTCCATTTCTCAGGTTTCACTGCCAGATACTCACAATTCAATCTGTGGTAAATCTGAGCAAATGTTTTTGTCCTTGATTTCTTGACAAAGGGAAAGTATAAGGGATGCTGTGTCTTGACTAGCCATTCATGGTCATTGTGTTGAATGATTACAACCTCAAGATCTAAACTTGGACTTTTGCCACGTATTTCAATGCACTAGCTACCTTGATTCAGTCAGCCTGACTCCTGAATGCATACACATCTGAATAGACCAGATTGTTACATTTACAGAACATGAAACAAACAAAGGCAAAAAATAAACATCTTGATAGTTGTGTATATTCTTCACAAATAATTGTATGTAGATAGATACATACTGTAATTATTTTCTTATTATAGTTTCTGTGTTAAAGGTAATGATGACATTTTAAAGTCTGCATTTTACAAAGACTTTATCCACCAAAAAAGTTTTTAAAAATGAAAAAACAATTCAAAAATAATATAAATTAACTTTTTTTTTCTTTTCCAAAACAATAGAATTACCAGTTGTTTTCCCTTTTCATATCCACCTATTTTGGAACTGGTAAGAGCTCATCAACGGAGTTTACTGCTACAGTGCGAGTTACAGAAGTGAAGTCACACCCTTCTGAAATGTAGACAGTGTAAAACTCTGCCATAGTCGAGGATTGGGTCATTTGGTGTGGTGAAGATATCTGCTGTCTATTGAGTGCATATTAGGAATCTGCAAGCAACTGGATTCGAATCAGAACATGAAAGAGTGACGTGTCTATAACTAAGATCAACAGAAGCTTGCAGGTGCCTGGCAGGTGCCTGGCAGGTCCCCGGAATCACTTTAAATCTGTAAAGTGGACTATGCATTTGTGGACCACGGTAATTTTTTATGAGAATTTGTATTATGTGTTTTGATATTTGGATAAGACATCATCTTCTATAAACTGATTTTTTTCTGTTGAGATGCTATGCAGTATTTTCTTCTCCAACAATGATCTGCTCTTAAAGTTTTCCTTACTTTGTGCTTCTTTCCTTTAGCACAAGCAGGAAACATTATATAAAAAACTTTCCTTTAAGAATGTTTTTAAGAATGTTTTCTATTTCAAATACATATTTTATCTTCTAAAAGCACTCAAGCCCATTTTGAGATTTGGGGTTCAGCTGGTGGCACTAGGTAATTTAAATAATTGTTGCTTTTGGTTGTACAAATTTCATAAGTGCCCCATGAAAATCTAATTTTCCAAAGCTAGTTTGAATTGCTGGATACTGAGAAGGTCTGTTAGATATGTCTCTGTCTTTGTATGAAGCTAGATTCTTTCTGGATTCTATCTGGAAAATGGAATTTGAGATTTGAAGATTAATTTTGTCTGCAAGCTCCATTAGTCTGTCTCCTCTCCCTGAGTTCCTGTGGTCGGGTCTGGTATTCATTTATTTTCTTTTGAAAATCTAGAATTCCTGGCAACTTTTCTTTTTAGGCCACCTTAGAAATGCAATTTCTTAAGCAGTGATGAAAACAATGTACATACATGTTCTGAAACATGCACTTGTCTGGCTACCCTGTTGTTAAATAATAACCTGAGTTCACAGCTCCTCATGGAAAGTGGTCAGTGATCGGAGGAGAATATGGAGTGCTACCCTTAAACACTACAAGCTCACAGGCGCTTGGCGAAACACAGGGCTCACCCTTGTCCAGCATGCTGTGGGTACCCTGGCCATCCTGAACCTATCCAGCATCAATGCTACTTCATTAATTGTTTATTGGAGCAGTGGCTAAGGATCTGTGCCTGTGACTGGAAGGTTGCCGGTTCAAATCCTGCAGCTGGCAGAGTAATCCTATGCTGTTGGGCCCCTGAGTAAGGCCCTTAACCCCAACTGCTCCAGGGGTGCTGTGCAATGGCAGACCCTGTGCTCTGACCCCAGGCTCTCTCCCTGTCTGTGTGTCTCATGGAGAGCAAGCTTGGGTATGGGAAAAGATAATTCCTAATGCAAGAAATTGTAAAGGGTTAATAAAGTGATGTTATATTACTGCTTGCCATTTTCCCGTCATGGTCAAGTAATGATATACTGTAAGCCAGACCTGAACAACTGATTTCTTGATTGCAGCGTCCAAATTATAATTCAAACAGGTGCCTTTGCTACTTCTGCAGCCATTGCATTACATTTTTGTTTGAGGACATTTATAATTTAAAAAATCAGTTTCCCCATCTATTATGGAAAGAAAGTATATTTTTCTTTTTGCACAAATTCTGCACTTACTCTTGGCAATTATCTGGTTCTTCTAGTGAAAACTATTTATTAGAGTGTTTAGGAGATTATAGTTCTTGTTGTGTTTGAATATATGTTTTTCCATCCTATTTCAAAGATATTCAAAGATATTATCCTATTTGACCTTTGCATATTCTTCAAAGCAAACGTCCTCTTCTGAGTTTAGAATTTTATCCATCTGATTTGATTCAGGTTATCTCATGACATTCCACTAATTTTTTCTTCGTTCTTTGGAAAGAACAGCAGTATCAGAGTGGAGGTCTGTACCACATGTGCACAAGTAACAATTACTTACTTTATTCCCTAGTGGATATTTAAGGCCCTTGATGACAGTATCCCTCGCTCAGTTATAGAGTTTCAGTTGTTGTTCCCTGGTTGTGTGGTCCTATGTTTGCTGTTCTCTGGCGTTGTCTCTCTCTCTGTTTCAACCATGTCTTCTGATTTTCCTTTACACTTAATTTTTAGTATGTTCTCCTGTGCTTTGACCCAGCTTGCCTGACCACACTGCCTTTTGTGCTTTGAACCTGGCTTGCTACCTTGACTCTCAAGGAATACCGTCTGTGCTTTTGCTCTGTGAAATATCCGCTTTGACCGCTGCCTGCTTGACTATGAACTGGGACTGCATTTAGTTTCATTTTGCGTGTTTGCTTACTGCCTTTTCAGTTACTCTGGCCTCTCGTTTCATCAGGTAAGTGCAATATTGTTACAAACATGTCAAGATTCAAGGGTGCCATGGTATTTCGTAAAAACCATTAGATTAATCAGAAGAAATAGAATTTTGAGAAAGTGGATTGTTTAGACATAATCAGTAGTTGCAAAGCATTGCATTAGTTTAAAGCCTTCCTAAGTGTTTAAACATAAATGATCAACACTAATAATAAATAATAAAACTAATTTGTCATTTCGAAATTTTAAATTCACGTGTTTTCTAAACTTTAAAAGCTTCAGCACAAAAACTCAAGACAAAGTGTACATGGGCAGACAATGTGTACAAGAAGTGTTGTTGAAGTTATTCTATCATTATTACTATCCAAATCTAAAACCTAGTTAGGTGTTCCTTATCATTAAATGAACCTTCCTAATGAAGTTTGTGAGGTATAATGACAGACAAAGTCTACTTTACTGAGCTGTTGTGAATCACAATTAGTACCAACTTTCATTATATATAACTTGCACTCACCTCTTCTCACATTATTTGTTATATTCAATTTATATGTGAACCATGTTTCAAACAACAAAGCGGGAAAGAGAACACATGACAGAACTGTAGCAGAATTCTTTGCTTCATATATTATTGGTCTACATGTGGCCTGTACTCCAAAAGACAAAGAAGGAAGAAGAAAACACCTTCCTTCTGCACTTCCTATTATTTCCTAATACCCTGACATCAAAGTCTGGACTCTAGCTAGGTTGCAAAGGGCTCTCTACAGTCCCATCAAAAAGGAAAAGGAATGCACTGTTTTATTTCTCTTTCTAACTCTCTGAGTACATAAAAAGCAGTATCTGTCATACTTCTACCTCCTGATGACGTCACCCTGAGCTCAGCTAGAGTCAGTTATCAAAAGGACCCCTTGGTTGCCCTTTCTGCCACCCCCAGGACCCTCCATTCAGCATTGTTTCCATATTTGTTTCTCTATTCCCTTTTTCACAGTCTGACTGCTTTTGGGCTGTTTTATGTCTCCTATCCCTGCTGCTTCTTTTGTTCTGGCTCCAGCTGTTTTTTCCACATCCTCCTGTTTCTAGGTTTTTCTCTTTTCTGCTTTTATCCCCAGCATCCAGGGTGGCTCCTTCACAGCATCTTCGATGCCTTCCTCCCTCTTGGCCTCTCCTATTCCTGATTCCATTTCCTCGGCCTCAGGTCTGTCTGCCATCCTACCTCCAACCCAGTCAGCAGGCATCCTACAGCAGTTAATGTCTGCCTTCTCCTTTTATCATAATGTCCGCATTTCTGTTCTCTGTCTGGATGTTCCCTCTGTTTCGACTACTATATTGGTTGTTTTGGAGTTCCCTTGTTTCTTTTTGGGGTTTCAAGTCCACACATCCTATGGCCAGGAGAACCAAGAAGGTTAAGCCAAAATGATTATACTTAATATACTCCATAAATATTATACCTAATTGAGTATTATATACTAAATAGTTAATAACACTGAATAACATTCACAAAGCATCTCATTCTTGGATGTTATTCCTTTTGATCTTCATTTGTTCTTCTCCACACATACATTAGTAAGATTTATTTTATACCTCCACAGAGTTGAAAGGCTACTCTTAGTTATACTATTTTCTTAAATCCGGATGTCAAAACTTTCTGAAGATCATCATACATTTGCATTTTTGTGTAAAGAAGGAAAAACATAAAGAGAAAACAGTAGAACAATACCAATGTCTAAGTTGTGTACCTTTGTATAAATCATGTAAAATATTAAGAAATTAAACTGTACTTGGTTAGTACTTATTAAATTTAAATTTTAAATAGTAAAGTTTTTGTTGTCTTTGAATTGTTTTTTATTTTGTTTAATCAATACACTGTGCTATGTGTGGGATATCTTCCTTGAAAGGTGATAAATAGAGTTTGGCTTTCCATATATCCACTCATAATATCATGTGCTTTATTGTGTATCCACATACATTATTTTAGCACTAATCAATATCCTTTAATTATACAGATAATAATGCATGACTGTAACAACACTGATGATGACATATGTTATGTAGATGATGAATATGGGATCCACATATTTTTATTCCCAAATGTATTCAATGTTTAGAAATAATAAGTTAGGACAAGGATGTTCACAGCATTAATGAACATCATACACTGTGTGTGTTTTGTGCTTTGGCACTGTGCCAAAGAATAAAATATTCTGAAGAGATGATGTGTTGCATATAGCACTGTAATCTAGATAGTCTTGCTAGCTCCTGTGACAGACACATTAGATCCAATAGTTTTCAACTAATAGTTTAACTACTTTTTGAATGAGCTTATCAGTCCTGTGTGACCTTAAGCAATAAGAATACATACAGTATTCTTGAGCCAGTCTCTGTATTATCCACTTTAACAGTTATAATGTGTATGTTTTTAAGTGTGCATGTGTGTATGAAGAGACAAAGGATTTAGTATTTTTTGAAGGGGGGAGAGTTGCAGCAGGTGGTGCAATATCCAAGCCTGCTTTTTCACATTCTCTGCTTCAATTCATTATAATTTTGTTTGCTAGGCTAGAACTATCCTTTATTTATCTTAAATTACAAGTGCTTTGCAGACAACAAAGGCAGGTGTCTGTGAAGTGGTTGGATTTCCCAAAGTCCTTGATAATAAGGATTTACCCATAATGTGTTTTTTATGTACACTGTTGTGAAAAAGTCTTAGACATTTTGCATTTTTCTATTCATTTCACTCAATATTTTTCTTCTTTATGCTGCAACATAATTGTTGGAAGACTTTTTACTGACAGTTTTGACATTTCCTTTAACCTATCTATTAATCCAGACAGTCTGTATTTTGTAGTTCATAAAGTAGTCTTGTAGCTTTCTATCTACTGTATGTAAAAGGGGGCGAATGATGTTAAGGACAAATAAACACTTTGTAATTCAGACATAATTGGGTAGATGTGATGGATTAGCTACTGCAACACTTCATATATAGTTTTCCTTGAGTTGCTGTAATTTAAAGTTTTTGAAGATTGATCTAAATTCTGATCAATGTGAATTAAAGGCTGATAAAAAGAAATGTTCGTTTCTTCTCACCCCCATTCTGCTGTGGTGGTTAGCAGTTAAAGCCGTATAAGTTCTAACAAATATTTAATTACTAATGGTAGTAAAATGAATATATTTTAATTCCTGATTTGTCTTTAACACAGAATTGTGCATACTATGCACTAACCACAAATGCAAACTTTATTATTACACAAAATCTGGTTGAAATCAGTGTAGAAGATGCCTTTTTATGTATACTTTTTATATATTAATATAGATATTATTCAATAATTATTATTTATAAATTAACCACTTTGCATATGTCATTTCTATTATACTAGTTGCAAAACAAAACTGGACATTATGATTAACAGAATCTGTGATCGCACCAAATGTCCTGCAAAACATTGATACATTTTAAATCGAATTTACATGGATGGTAAGTAAGCTTACACAACAATTGAATATATAACTACATTTTTCAGAACTATTTTTTAAATGATGATTTATTTGTGAGGTGTACAGTGATAGCACTGAAAGCTGGGAACATAAGTTATGATCCTCTTATATCCTGCTCTGTAGTCCTGTTGAAAGGAAGTATAATACACTGTCTCTGCTTACTAATCATTGCATCTTTATGATGCCACTATTGGTGTTGAACTAATTGCCTTCTTTTTTATCTGGATTTGTCTCTAGAGACATGAACCTAAATTCATAGATTTGTTTATATTGTGAGCAGGCCTGAAAATGAAAGTTTAAAGATAGATTAGAGCCTTCTAATCTCACTCATCATCATATATAACAACAACATAAAACACAATTTTAAGCACCCCATAAACTACCTGAATGATCTGTTGTTGTTACTAAGTAACAATGAGATAATTCAAGATAATTAAAATGAAAGAAAAATTGTAAAACCTTATACCTTTACACAAGATAATTAGAAAACAATGACCAAATGGTTACTTTACATTGTACTGGTTTTCTGCTTTCTGTACATCCATGATCATCCCACCTGCACATTATAGATTTGGAAATTAAACCCCTGTTTATTTTTAAAATAGAATATATTTTAATCATAGTGGAGTAAAGAGATGCATCAGCCACTGGAAAGAAAAAGGGGGAAAAAACTTTTAAGCATGAAATTAACCTGTGCTCATATCTTTAAATCAGTCTTGTACCATTAAATCTGAAGTGTTCTTTTAATATGTGTGCATGCAACCATAAATACATAATTAAAACAACAATCATTTTAGTGTTGTTTTTCGTGGAGAAAGTTTGTTCTGTGTTTTTGTGTCAACTTCCTTCCTGGCTTTAAATTTGATTAATTACCAAAAAGAACATTAAATGAAAGAAAAATATAATTTCCACGGAAAAAGCAATCTCACTTTGCTTCTTGATTCTTATTGTGCATGAACTGTATAGTAGCCTTGTACTAAAATAAATTTGTTATTGCCACTGATATAATCCTATACAAATAAAGATTTTAGCCTTCATTTTCAAAAGTTAGGTTCTTAAATCCTCATTACTATGGCTGTTGTGAATATGTGATCTGTTATTTTTTAATTAAGCTAATTGAACTGAAAACTGTATATGCATGCTTAGGCATACATTTAATATTTAATTACATTTTCATTACATCAGTACATTTTTATATTACAAAATATACCTTTTCCATCCTACAGGATGATCCCTCCATTGGGGCCCTCTTTTCTGACCGCCCCATCATCTCATATCGCCGATCACCTAATCTGCGCAACCTTCTTGTTCACAGCTCCCTTGACAGCCCTCAGCAACCATCCACACCAGGTACTTTCCCTTGCAACAGAGGTCGCTGTATCACCTGCAAGTACACATCGAACACCACACTAATTCAAGGCCCCTCAGGACAATTCCGGATCACCCAGATGGCATCTTGTACCTCCAGCAACCTTATTTACTGTATCTCTTGCAGTAAATGCCCATCCATCTACATCAGAGAAACAGGAAGGAGACTCGGAGACCGCTTCAGAGAACACGTTAGGGCTGTGAAGATTAAAGATCTCTCCAAGCCTATTGTTTCTCATTTCACATCTGATGGCCATGACCACTCTAATCTCTCCAGCTGTGTTCTCAAAGACGGTTTTCTGAACTCATACATCAGAAAGACTAAAGAAAACAAAATTATCCTGCAGCTAGGATCACACCTTCCCTCTTCTCTTAACGACAGACTACTTTTCTTCTAAATTTTCTCCATTCATTGGAGGTTTCATTTCACACCTTTCTACACCTATTCTGACTTCACACCTCCTGATTTGCCTCTCTTTCTGTCCCCTGCTCCCGCCTCTCACGCCTCCTCTCTTCCAGCCTTTGTTCTTCCGCTACATTACCTTTGCCTTGTGTTTCTCACACCTGAAGAAAGCTCCACGGCCGAAACGTTGTGTTTTCTTTTTCTTTTTTTCAGCATGGAATAAACCTATTACGTATTAGAACTTCTATGTTGTTATGATGTAACAGTCAAAGGTGGTTTATTCTTCTAATAAACTGACTTTCAGCTGAACAGTGACTCAAAGCTACAGTGTAGTACCTTAACATGAAGAAAGTGAATGCTCTTGAGTGCCCCAAAGTCCTAACTTGAATCCAACAGACAGTCTTTGGCACGACTTGAAAATCACTATCAACAATCCCCAACATACACGACAAAGTTTGTTTGAACAATAAGGAGCGACAATTGTACTATCCCTGTGTACATGGTTGGTAGACTTTTTGTACTGATGTTTAACTTATTTTACTCATAAAGTGGTCAATTTTAACATTCAAGTTTTGATTAATATAGGCACTTAAAAATGTGGATAAATCTTTTGATGTTCAACAAATTGGGACATTTTTGGGAGAAGTGAATACTTTTTCAAAACACTGTTAATGTATCTGAAGTGTTTCAAATTCCAAGGTGCCTTTGGTTTGGCCATATGGGAGTTTTGAAATAGTTCCATTGCTTATTCTTATGTGAGATATGATAATATTAATACAGCCATATCTAATTCTAAAATGATATTAAATTGTAACACCCCAGTTATTTTAGACCTGGTTCTCCAGTCTTGAGATAATGCTTGGGTCTTTAAATGTGTGACTCTAATGCCCCAGGCACATAATGTATATACATTTCTCTATTAACGTTTAGCCACACCTTCAGTATGACATTTGGATTGAGAAGCATTTATTTGTAAAGGGATTGTTATTATTTTCCTGAATAGCACAGGAATGAAAATTTATCCCTGTTATATTTTAGTCCAGCCAGACACTCACAAAGATACTTAACATCAGCAAAATGATAATACTTGCTTCATAAATACTTTATAAATGTGTGGGTGGATTTTTAAAGTGGGAATTGAGAGAAAACAAGTACAGGAGTAAATAAAGGCAAATTTAACTGCGAACCAGTTAGAATGCACATAGTAAGGCATTGCATATATTAAAATATCCTGTCTTGTAAAGACTGGGAATTTGTGTGAGTGGTGGGAGAGAGTGTGAATTCCAAAACTTATTTTTTTAAAAAAACTATTTAGATACTGACCATTCCTGCAAGCAGGGCTTTTGTTATCTTACAAATATAGTGTATTACAGGCAATAATTCTTTATGTACAATTACAATACTGAAATGTCCTGAAAATATGGTCTAAAAGTATCTAGCATTGTTTGCCTCTTAATATATACATGTATCTACAGTATATATAAATGTGTGCATGGATCTTGTATCATTGAATTTGCAACATGTATTTTATTGATGTCAGTATGTGAATTCTTTGATAAAAGATAAAGGTAATCCTTGTTACATATTGATAACTATATCTACTGTAGCTGAAGCCTGAAGTTCATGTACATGCAGAGCCAGACTTCCTTCTTTCGTACTTCTCCAGTATTTATTTTATTTAGTTGGCCTCTAAGGTCAGAGTTGCTGACTAGCAAATCTGGCTTCATCTGACTTCATCTGGTTTCATCTTGACCATATTCGCCCATCTGCAAATGTCTAAGCTGAAGGAATTGAGGTTGTGCTTTACAGTGTCCTTGTAGTACAGACCGGGTGTATCCATTGATGTGAGTCTATGTTTTAGCTTGCTACCGAGCATAGCCTTAGGAATCCTTATGTCTTCAATCCTTGCCTACAGGACATACCATTGAAGCTGGGCTTTCACCACCATACTTTCTTTATCTGGCGTTTGATGCCTAACAAGAACTTGGACTGTGGATATTTTGACTTGCCACTTTGTGTAATAAATGGATCACAAGCAAAACTGGTGAAACAACTAAAAATGAATTAAAAATTATATAAACTGGTCATGAGCTCTTTGGTCCAAAGCAAATATAAATTCACAAGTATTACTAAAGAGTAAAAATATTAATGCTAGAATTACAATTGCAGTGCTTTCCAAGCCTGTCTTGGTGGTTCCACTTCTATCCTGGTTTCTGATTAAATATTTTGCACTGTGTATAATACCTGTTATAAACCCCCTTTCTTAACAATTTCAGTCACATACATCTAAAATAAAAGACCAAATTCTAGCTGGATCAAACCCGTAGACTGGTAGAACGTACAGTATCATAATCACCTGACATAAATCAAATCAGAACATTATGGGTAGATCTCAATGACACCCAAGACTACCTACAGTAATTAATTATGCTTTTAAGAATAATATCAAAGAAAAATTATATTAAATGTTAAAAGTGCTACAGTATAACAGGCACGGTGTAGGACTGATATTTTCACATTGCCCCTAGGCTTATAAAAATACTTACATACAATAAGAGAAATACACAACTCCAATCAATATTTTATGCAACTGGCAGGGCATATACATAGCATTCAGTAAAAGCAGCCTGGAGGAGATGAAAAATAGATCACATTAATCCAGGGCGGTGATTTACTACAATTATGTCATCTGTCAAAGGGCTCTGTTTGTACTGCAGAGAGAGGTGGGAGTCAGTGCACAGAGCGAAGGAGGGATTTAATCTGGGCCCTTCCTCCAGCCATTGGTTGGGAAGACCCCGACACCAAGCCCCGCAGGCACGGAATGAAAGAAAAAGTGCCACGCAGTGTAAATTCAGTCAAAGCGTCAATGTATCCATCCACATTCTCCGTCTCTGCTCGGTGTTCCATGACAACAAGGTGAGACGGACAGCAGAGGTTACTCTGAACAGCTGCTTCCTGAGCTGGAAATTCCAGGCATTGAGGACCATCTGTCTATACATTCACTGATGTATACGGGAGCAATCTATCAGGCTGCAGCCGTGCAGCTGCCGCTCCGTCAGGCCTGCTGCCTTCTCGAGGCGCTGAACAATGAGAGCCAGTTCTTCACTTTGTGTCACACAGAATGGCTGATTTGATTAAGTCCCAGGCTCTCATTATGCTAGGTAGGGGTGTAGAATTTCAATGATAATCCATAATGCATGACCAGTTTTGTTACTATGGCAACATAAATTCAAGGTTACTGGCTCAGACGCATAATTGGGTGTGCATTGAGCGCTGAAGAGGTGCTGTTAAAATTCTCCTCATGAAAGTGGAGCATCAATCATGCTGTCGCAGATTGCAAAGTACTCATAATCAGATAAAATGCCTCAGAGAGAAAAACGTTAAGACAAACTATAGCTTCCTGCAAAGCACACACCCATATTAACTTGAACTTGCTATTTGATGCAACATAACAGTCTGCACTTTTTAGAAACTTGTAAGACAAAATAGAAGCTTTCATTTCACATCACTGTTTTCTTTTTACCTTTGTAGCCCGGGGTGTACCCTAAAAATGTCAGGCACAAGATCTGATGTGCTGATGTTTTCAATTCTCAACATTTATATATAAAGCTTAGAAATCTCACAACGTTTTGTTTCGGATTGTAATCTCAATAAATTCCCTATTGATGTTTCACAAAATCATGGTGACTGAATCAAATCAAATGAGCTTCCTATTAAAACTAAAATCTCATTAGAAACATAAATACAAATCAATAACAGGAGATTAATTACTTAGTGATAATGTTATTAAAACAACATTGTACTGAGCCTGCCTTTGACTCCAAATTATGAAAAAGAGACTTGAGCAAATATTGTATGAAGTCTGCAGGTCTGATGGTCAGGTGATTTATTTTTAATGGGCAAAGGATTTATATAAAGAAGGTAGTGAAGTACAAAGTGCTCCTGGAATTATATGTGAATGGGCTGTACTGTGGTGTTAAGCACTCCGACGACACAGTCAAGCCATAACCTTCACAGGGCTCATAACCATAAATTCAATGAGATTCATAAACCATTAAGATGACATTTATGATCTCTGACATTAAGACACTTAGAAAGCCATAGCTTGAAAGTCAAAGCTCTGTAATGCTAATGCTTAAATGTGTTTAAAAAATATCACAAAAAAGTAATTGGATTTCTAGGACTCTTTGACCACTTGTAACTGTGGTATAATTAAGCTAATTTATATTAGCCTTTGTTTAAATTGTGTTCTGTTGATTTATACTTCATTTTTGCAGGTATAATTTTTGCATTTATTTTTATGTAAATGGTGTTTAATTCTTTTGATTTAATAAATACTTCATTCATCCATAAATAACATTACATGGCCAAATACCTTCCAGATTTTAAGTTCAAGGCTTTATGATTTCCCATGTTCAGAAGAAGACTGGTAGGGAGATGGTTAATTTTATTCATCTAGGGAAACAACATTCTGAAAAAAGCCCTTCAATGGAAAGGGTAGCATATTTTACACTTGTTTGACAAAATATGCTAAGCATTAAAAAAGACAGTTTGGAAAATGTTTCTGCTTTAGTATATTGTAAAGGTCTGTGAGCCAAATTAAGACAGAGATAGATTAAGGGCCACATTAAAGTATCATCTTCAGAAAGTATGCAGTGTAAGAAAACTATGTTCATAACAGGGAGAAAACCAACATCAGTAACCAATCTCCACAATGGGTAGTAACATTTCTTTCCAAGTCTAATTTCCCTCAGTAACTACATGTGCCATGTCAGACAGCAGAAGGGGTATGATTTAAGGGATCTCACACAAGACTGTTTTATAAAAGCAGAATGTGTCTATAATGAGCTTCTTATGAGATCAAGAAATTCACAAACAGGTGGGAAATCCTATTACACTTGCTAAGAGGTAGTCAACACATTACAGTATGCCTGGAAGATGTTCAGTGAAGACATTGATACTTCATAATTCTACTGTTAGTATATGATGTTAATAATTTATTACTGTGTATCATTGTTTAAAAGGGCTATTTATTTACAGTTATTCTTTGCAGCTATTATCTATATCAAAGGTGGATTGTGTTTCAGCTCTGAAGGCCCCACTCTTTCCTACCTCATTCAACTAATTATTTACTCAATTTGTCACTATTACAGATTTCCCTTGGTTTATTGCAGGTGATAGATTTACAGAGACCTATAAAACCTGATTGATCTGTATGCATTGCCTTTCATATTGCCATCAATATTCTGTATTCTGACTAAAAATATTATTGATGATCAAACAAAACAAAAGCAAAACAAATCTTGATTTTCTTCAGAAAAAGAATTTAACAAGGCTGACTGATGAACCTGGTCACCTAATATAGGTAAAATAGAAAACTTGGTAGATATTTTCAAACAAAGCTACCACCAAAGAACAAAACACACATGGCAAACAGAAACTAGACTTAAAGGATCTGGTCATCCAGTTGGAAAATCAAAGATTTATTTTTATGTGAGAAACACAGAGACATATCTTTTAAATCATTTTGAATATTTGTCATTCTAAAAAAAAAACACATGAAATAACATCCATGCATTGTGCTCTCAGTCTAACATCTAAACAAATTAGCAGATCGTATGCTGAAGAAACTGTGCATGGCATTTCAAAAGTCTTATATATAAATTGCAACTATATAAACTGCACTATCCCAGACTCTCTTGACCCACTTCAGTTTGCTTACTGCCTGAATAAGTCAGTTGATGATGCCATATCTCTAGGAATACAAACTGCCCTAGAAAATTTAGACAGGCAGGGCACCTATGTTAGGATCCTGTTTAAAGATTACAGTTCACCCTACAATACAATTGTTCCTGCCAAGATGGTCTCAAAACTCAGGAATCTGGGTTTATGTAACTCAATTTGCAAACGCATACTGGATTCCCTGACGGACAGACCTCAGGTGGTGAACGCTGGCAACAATATATCTTCTACAGTGATCCTAAACACTGGAGTCTCAGTACTAGGCTACACTCCTTGTTTACTTACAACTGTACAGCCACTTCCAGCAGCAGCTACATTATTAAGTTTGCATATGACACCACAAACATCGGGCTGATCAGTGACAATGATGAGCCCACATAAAGGAGTGAGATGGAGCATCTTACAAGATGGTGCCTGGACAACAATCTGGCCCTGAATGTCAACAAGACAAAAGACAAAAGAACTCATTTTGGACTTCAGGAGACCCAGAGTGAATCACGGCACAGCAGTAGAAACTGTCAGCTGCTTTAAGTTCCTCAGTCTTCAGATCTCTACTGACTTCTGGCGCTTGCACTTTCTGTGGTGCTTGAAGAAATGCAGTATGGGGAAGCAGCTACTCATGAACTTTTACCGCAGCACCATAGAAAGTGTCCTCACTAGTGGCATTACTGTGTGGTACAGCAATACTACCATGCATGACAAGGACACACTACAAAGGGTTGTGGCAATGGCACAGAGAATTATAGGATGTGATTTACCATCAATCGGTGAGATTCACACCATCCTCTGTCGCAATAAAGCCCAATCAATTATTCAGGATCCCAACCATCCCGGCTACAAACTGTTCTCCCCCTGCACTCTGGCAAGCAGTACCACACTATTAAAGCACATATCACCAGGCTGAAGATGAGCTTCAACCCTACTGCAGCACGCATCATTAACAGCTAACTGCAATGCCTCAGACACAATGCACATCTGCACTATGCAGTTTTTGCATGATCTACCACGTTTTCTCTCAGTACATATTTATTGTTATGTTGTTATTATTTCTTTGTTATTACTGTCTGTAATGTACTGTGTGGTGTTGTCTGTTGTCTCATCTGCTGTACTGTGTACAGTATGTCCCAAGAGATCAGTGCAAATAGGAATTCCAATGTACATGTACTGTACATACGGCGATAAACTTCTCTACTCTATTCTTATTTGAAACAATGTTTCAAATAAAACATTTATTTGTGAATAACTGGGTGGGTTTTTGTACATTTCAACGTCATGTTTAATATGAGAAGAATGTGGGTAAGAGAAATGTAAGTTTCTGAGGTGGAGAGCATGAGAAACCGATTGATTATTGACTGTTGAACAAGTATGTAGAAATAAATCCACTTCACACATACCCTGATTTATTTGTCAAAGGAAGTAGGATCACTGAAATTAGAGCTTGAGTACAGTAGCTCCTTGGTCGTTATACTCTTTTCTTGACACAAACCATGTGGGAGTTTGCATCAAGCTACCCAGATATGTTGTCTGTGCTGAAAGACTGGCTTTCTTCAAAAAATGGCAGGACCTTTATTAGATACTAGTAACCAAATGATCTAGACAGACAAGGTTGCCTCCACCCATTTACAACCTAACTTATGTACAGTACTTGTGCTCTACACACATTTCATAATTCTTTGCAGTACAGCCACTGAATTACCTACTGCATATGATTGGAAATGCAGTCATAGTCACATAAAGAACAGATGTTATTTAAAGAGCTGTAGATTTGAATTATTTTAATATTTTGATACATATGTTATTCCTTCTACATTTTAATTTTTATTGTTTATATAATAATTATTTTTAGGTCTAAATATTAAAGATATATTATGAGGCTAATAATACATCTATTTAAATCTAAATAATTCATAACATTTTTTAGAATACTTAATAAGTAGCTTTCATCTTACAAAAACACTCTGTTTCCCTGTATTGTTCATCTTACATGGCCAAGGTTAAAATCACTAGCTTTGTTAAACTGATGTGTTTCTTCTTTCTTTCTTTCTTTCTTTCTGTATGCCACACATGTATTATATGAATTAAATAAAATGAGTGCATTTGGAAGTATACATTTACTCTACTATATAATGATTCTGAATATCTAAGCAATTTCACATACAAAGATTGCACAAAATAGTGCAATTATGTATGGAAAAAATAGGTAGGTAAATGTATTGTCCTTGGCATCCTTTAAACAAACCCATATTCATTTTAAAATTAAATGTTGATCACACAGAAGTGTTTATTGTTCTGAAAGATTTTTGGCTTTACACAAACATAACACTGCCACAGAGAAATACATTGAGAGGCATTTGAAGCAAAATAAATGTTTTATTGGAACCCATAGCTTTTAGTGGATTTCAATGCATATAAGTTTAAATAAAGTGGACAAATACATAAGAATTTTGCTCAGATAAGAAAACAACAACGGCCACAGCATAACTGCCAGATCTAACAGTTCTGCATTAATATTAAATGAGTAGTGCCTTAAGGCCTCAAATTCCTATTGCATGATGGTTTAATGTATGCGTGGAAAGTCCTTTCTTGTCTTGGTGACTTAATCCCAAATACAAAACAAGTCTATATACAGTATAAATCACAAACATTTGCAGCAAACAATCTCTATCTCATTTCAGTATTTCTAGAAGAAATTATCATCAGTACACTAATAAACAGATGGAAGTACTAATTCTGGGAAATTAATTGATCTGTGAAGCATTTAAAGCATAACAAATTCTATAGGTTTTAATACCCATTTGATCTGTGATGATGTATAGTATGCTTTCTTTTTCAGAAAAAAAAATAAACATTGCATTTGTTTTAGGAATAAGAAATGAGAATAAGAAAAACCAGCATTACCAAACCAGCATGTTTTTAACAACAGGAGCAAAATATTTAATATGCATAAGATTCAATCGATGTATAAAACTAGATCATCGTATGTATATTTTAAGGTTAAAATAAATACCTACTTAAATAATTTATTAATAATTGATGGTTTAAGTGTGAATTGTCTAACCCACTTCTGTCGACTCGCTGTAAACTTCCACACAAGAATAAGGATCACCACAGCAACTGGAAGATTGCTCAGTCATCCTGTTACTGTGACAACTTGCTTTGGAAGGAGATAGGTTCTATCTGTGCACAGTTAATCACCTGGCTAAATTTAGACCTACCATACTCAAATGTAGTTATTCCTTCCTATCAATTTCTCTAAAAGAGTAGGGGTGTAACCCGGCGTCCTGGCCAAATTTCCCATTGGCCCTTACCAATCATGGCCTCCTAATAATCCCCATCTATGAACTGGCTTCATTACTCTGCTCTCCTCCCCACTGATAGCTGATGTGTGGTGAGTGTTCTGGCAGACTATGGCTGCCGTCACATCATCCAGGTGGATGCTGCACATTGGCGGTGGTGGAGGGGTGTCCCCATACCTGTAAAATGCTTTGAGTTTAGTGTCCAGAAATGGCGTTCCTTGTGTACTTACCTTCTTGTTCTGACCTGCTTTGTTTGTAGATTTTCTCCTCTGCTGCTTTCTCATGTTTTCCTAACTTCAAACTTAGCTTATTTCTCTACAACTTCACTCACAGATTCCCCTGGTACCTTGGTTTCCAGTCCACCTTGCTACAGCCTCTGCCTAATTTATGTATACATCTTTGGACTGTGTTTTTCAGACTGCCTGCTTGTTGTGTCAGCTCATTGCTGACCTGCTGCCTTGCTTGCTCTCAGATCTAGCCCAGTGTCCTGTTTCTGGTCTTGCACAATCTGCCATACAGAAAGCTCCCCCATAATTCAATTCATGAAGCAATTTCTATCTTCGCTACCTCATTTATTGTCTAGTGGAGCTGCTGTTGTAGAATATTGCGCCTCACCCAGGTGGGTGCTGAACTCCAGAGATGGATTAAGTGATGAACCTTATATATATAATAAATATACATATATATTAAGCAATGCGGGTTGAATGGCAGAACGTAAATGTAATTAATAAGAAAATATTACAGATATTAAAATATCACATTAAGTGTAAATTTCCATCCATCCATTATCAGGTAGTCACTACCACACAGTTAGGTATCCCGCTGAGAGTAGTGGGAGGATGAAACCAACTGTGCAAGCATTGAACACAAGGTGACATTGAAATTACTCCTCCCCAGGATGGATTGCCAGTCCATCACAGGACCCACAATTTTACAAGAGTAACACAAAACTTTAGTACCGTACATACTATGTTACACAAAAACTGAATATGGGGGAAGATCCATGTTCTCTATGTAGCGTAATGTGGTGAAGCTTTGCATTGTTTTGGAAAGCTGTATGCCTGTTGTGAATTCCCTGAGCTTTGGTGTTTGGAGACCGCTACTGTTGGACATGCTGTCTTTGCAGCTGGTCCAGATTCATAAACAGGTAACCTTGCACTAGTTGAACATAGTCACCTCTGGTAACCACACTTAATTTACACTAAATTTACACTTAATGTGCTTTGTCACCGCTCAACCCAGTGGAGGTCACCATGTCTCATACAATGTACAATCCCTCCGATCAGTTTGGCATTAGAAACCTCCCTGGGAGGGGCATAAGTGGTGGATGAACAGGCCCTTGGGGTATGGCTGGCACAGGAATGATGTCCCAGAAGATGCTTCAGCAGATGGGGTTCTATCTGTCACAGTGAAACTCACCAGTGTCTCGGGATGTAGAACTTGCCAACGACACAAGACTTGAAGGGAAACTTTGATCCTTGAGCTGTGGGATATCATCATAACAAATAGCTACAACACAATTGCACTTTAAGTGTAAGTTTCGTTCATCAAACAGATTTCATGCTTGGGAATATACCAGTGTAAATTAAACTCAGAATCAAGTACTATATATAGTGGAGTTGTTTGACAGTGTCTTTTTTTACTTCCGTACTATATAATGCATGTGTTTTGCTTTGGAAATAAGTAAGGTCTTTGAAGGTGAAAACACAGCTTTGAAAGCAAAATGAACCCTGCCATTTTGATTAAAATCCTGAAGAGCGTTAGCAAGTCATACGTCATGTTTCCACTCAAAGAGTAATATCATAAAGCCCATGAGTGATAATCGCTGCTGCTGGCTAGGTAAACAGTGATTAAAAATTTATGCCCTTAATATGTATCAAAGTACCGATCTAATATGACTGATTATAGACAAACCTGTAAATCACCTTTAGTTTTTATATGTGTTATCACTTCATACAGACTTATCCATCTGAGGCCCCCAGTGAGTTAAGGAATATAAGAGCTTATTCATTAACATACAGTAGTTCCAGATGTTACATCATAAATTGTTACTATAGAAAATTCTTCTATTCCACCTCCTCTCACTATTACCTACCAGTTGAAAAATACACACATGTCTTCGAACATTTCCCATTGAAAAAGGCTGTAAAGGAGGAAGGACTGAGATGGGTATTACAATGAATAGGTCAGAAAAGGGCACCCTTAGTACCACCCCTTCTGTTTTTAAATATTTGTAAAGAGAAGGAAACTTTTGAGTATCCAAAGAGAAAACAGAAGATCATGAAGGTAATTTATGATTAAGACAGGGAGAGGTCATTCAGAGCCTGACATACAGCCTGACTTTCTATTTTGAAGTGACTTAATGGATGACAATTGTTCCACGTGGGAGGTGCAATCTAATTCCTGTTCTCAGAGTAAGCAATAATCATGGATTCAGCCAAAATCATTTCATTGTGTCTTGTTAGGCAGGCTATCAGTCTCTATAAAACTGTGTTTGGATTTATTTTAGATGTTTTTCACAACATATGTTGGGCAAATCAACTTGGATTTAGAAAAGGGAAAAATGGTACCCATGGCATGAAATTCCTTTGTTCATTTCCTAATGACCAAAAATATTTTGCAATCAAGACCTTAAAGCATGATCCAATACAGATCTTGAAATTGGTGACAGAACTAAAATCAATCATACTGGACTGTAATCAGAAGTGGTAGGTCAAAATAACCAACCTTTACAAATCTTAAAACATGCAATTGGTGAATGAGGAAAAACAAGTAGATATTACCTTAATAAACGACAAAGAATACATTATGAACCACAGATAATAACATGCAAAAGCAGTGCATATCTGTATTTGGTAAAACCTTTGCAGACATAAAGTAACCCCTGAAAAAATAAAATACAAATGAAAACTGTCACTCATGAAATTTAAAATCTGTGCGCCACAGGACAAAATGATATATCTGTGTTAAAAAAACCCATTAAATGAATGTGTCTCTTGCATGATGTGACTTAGGAAATTATTATTTTTTTTCTAATACTGAAGATCAAATTGAAAATATTGATGAAATAACCCTTCAGTACTTCTTTACAGCTTGTCTCAGTTGTTTGTTAGCCTAAAGCATATAACTGGTGCCTATGTTATGTGCAGATATTGTTCCATATTTCTTTTTAGGGATTTTATTAAGATGAAGATTTAAGATAATTTGCACGTTTAAAAAAAGCTTATGGTATAGAATCTAATGGTGTAAATATTATGGCTTTGGTGACCAGTTCATTTTGCTGTCCTCACACTAGCACTGGGTATTGAGGGCAGTGTCACTGTTAGACTTGTCTTTATTTCCTCTCGTCATGAGGGGAACAATATTAAACTTATTAATTATAATTATTATTATTATAATGGAACTGATTCAAAATGTAATATACTTAACAAAACATGATGTTCAGAGTGCTCGACAAAAATATTTTTGTAAATACAGTGACAAAATAGCAGACACACAAACTACATAATACTGATGTCACTATGCTTAATATGGAAACTACCAGAGCTCCTGCTCATTAATGACTACCTCAAGATTTAACTTCTAATCATGAAAATTGTATTGAATGTCACATTTTTGTATTAGTAATATCTATATCCAAAATGCATTTGAAAAGCACATAAAAACATAATTGTGAAATGAGTATTGTTTAGCCACAAAGATTAAGCCATTTTCCTAATTGGAGTAGTCAAAACATGATCTTATAAAATAGTATAGTACACACCTTAAAAAACTATTTAATGTAAATTTAGCAGCATATGTACACTAGGCTTCCTCGTAATTCAGTGCTTTTGCTTTTCCAGTATCTGGAAACATTAATTATATCATTTTTAAAGCTCTGCTAAACTTTGTGTGTCTTGGTTGTTCAATCATCCTAAAGTATTTTATATGCTTAATTCAAGCTTTAAAATATATTTTAAAAGATTCAATTTCCCTGCCAACAATTCTTTTGTCTTTTCCATTTTCAGTCTTTTACTTATTTATTACTTATTTACTTATTACAACCTGATATCTTGGGCCTTCAAACAGAGCAGACATAAACCTTTGAATCAGATTATTTGCTTATGATTTGCTCAGATCTTACATATTTGGTAAACACAGAAACAAGCACCGATATGTCAAGACGTGGCTAAAAATGTAATTATTAATGCAATACTATTATATAAAATGCAAGAGAGCTGCATATATTTCTGTCTTCTTTTTGGGTGGGGGTCATGTAACATACCCCTTCAATATATTACCAAAACCTGACCTGAAGAAAGCATGCATAACAATAGATCTTACAAAACAAAATTGATTTCCTGAGGGTATTTCTTTCCCGCATACAAATTGATCCAGCTAACTTTCAGGAAACAAACAATCCCTCATGGGTGCAATGGTCTTTTATTCCATATTTTCTCATGACTTGGGATATTTTGGAACTCAACTTCAATCACAACGGGTCCCATTGTTGTGTTAAATGTTATATATACATAAAAAGAAGGGGCTATCTGATTTGAAAATACAATTTTAAAAACACATGTGAATAAACTTGGGATATAAGAGTAAAATAGGTATGCAATGGGATTTCTATTTGTATCATTCATCTGCTTTATATAAAACAAATCCATCTGCAAAAACAAACACGGTAGCACTCTGATTTTCACATAGCTGTTTTGCATCTCCGAGATAGCAAAAAAAAAATGAAGGGTGAGAATAAATGGGGCAGGTGACTATCCCAGGGATTATAAAATGTTGTATGTGAACTTGATCAACCTCCTTTAATAGATTCTTGAGACTGTTATGCAACAACATTGTGTATTTATTACTAGATGTTTTTCTATATGTACTAACAGAACAACAGCAAACCTAAATTTTACTATCTCTGTCTTTTACAGCAGGTGATATTTTGACAATCCCTTGCTCACATACTATTTGGTCTTAAAGCAATGTACATAGTGTTTAGAACTGAATTCAGTATTCAGTTCTGCTACTACTGTTAACTAAAGGGGGCATGGCTGCTGTCAACAAATACAAAGGAGAGCAACAAAATTCATTCATATCTGGAAAAAATGCCATATTCAGGCAGATAATCTTTTTTTTCGTCTGGAACAGAATACATTATATGGGGGTTAATCCAGGTATTCTGATGCTGTTATGTATTTGCAAGATAATCCTACGCACATTTTCAAAGTAACATCAATACCTGGACCTAGGTACACCAGTTTACAAGCTTTCTGGACAAAAAAGGTATGTTTTTTGTTACCTAAGGTAGGTTAGTTCCCTTCATACATACTGTAGAGACATGCAGGTGTGAAACAAGCTTTCCAACTACATTGTTGAAGCTGGTGCATTGGAAGTCTTTACAAAACAACTTGAATGCAAACAAGTCAAAAGCTTGACTGATTAAACTACTAGCAACCACATGAGTAAGATAGGCCGAATTGCTTCCTTTCATTTCTACCCTTTCTTGCGGTGTTAATATCAGTACAATAGCATTCCAGTCTTCAAAGAGTTTGAAGACCCCCAAGAAGTCAAGGAAGGGTTTGTTTTCCGGTATGATAATAATCCTTTACATAAAGGTTGACTAAACCTAAATTGCTCAAGTAAACAAGAAAAACAACAGGTTTTAAAATGAGTGTGCTCTTTTCCTCAGTTATTTTACCCCCATTGAAGTGCTGTGTGATAAAGTCGACAAAGAAGGTGAAACAGTTGAAAAAGAAGAGTACATAAAGTCAAAATGTGATCTGAAACTTGATTTGAACTGAAAGGAAAAAAAGTGCTCCAATCTTAAATCTTTTTTGGACAAAAGCACCCAATGTACTGGATGTACACCCATGACTGGAAACAGTGGAGTATATTTTCAGGGAAATATTTATAGAAAAAGGTCCCTGAAGACCAAACATTGTAATTTAAAGTTAGAAGCTACCTATAAAAACTTATGGTGCATTGCAGCCCTCCAATAGCAAGAGTTAATATCACTCTTCTAAGTATTTTCACCAGTGTGTAGTATATGCAAGTAAGCCATATCATTAATATATGCATATGTATATACTATGGTATATATTTGCCAAAGTTAAAAGTTAATTTCCAAATATATAAATACTTAGACAGCACAAACTCAAATTCAGCTGATTAAGACCATTAAGATATAAAAATAAAAGTTTAAATATCTATAGGAAAAGGTTTCATGAATGTCAACAAAGATACAAAGACATACATACAATGTATATTTCTTTAGAAGGCTGCAGCCTGTTAAAATATGTCACAATGGAATCTTACATCTCTGACCTGCAAGGATCAACGCTGAGGTAGTCTCATCACTGGATCACAAAAATGAACATAAAAATGTGTTTATTGTCTCTAAAATATGTGGCTGGAGGGCACAGCATTGTTTATTTTTTACATAAACCCCCCACCCTCCTGCTTTAAGAATCTGTATAATACCATTTTATCTCTGCTCCCCATGAGGTTTGCATTTGTTACAGTGCTTAAATGAATCCCAGCAATGCTGTCTTTGGTTAAATAATTTAGGTCATTCTTATCTGCACTATCACAATAGATTGTAATGCAAGAAGCAAACAGCATAGAAACCTTTTTTATGCAGCTGCTATTGAGGCAGCTAGATAGCTGCTGTTAGTGGGAAAATGGCCAGTGTGGATGGGTCATCCAAGTGTTTTACAAATGAATGCACTGCAGCCAGCAGCCAAGTAAGCACTAATTCACACTTTCCCCTGACATCTTCTACCTCAGCCCCTGATGGGTGTGGGGTTCATGCTGTTATCCCTGCTGATAATTACAGCCATTAAGGCCAGTGCTGGTGCAATTCAGGCACCTTTTGTTTTGGGCTTTATCTCTTCAATGCTCAAGAGTTTCTCCATTCAGACCTGCATAAAAAGCCACAGTTTTTTAGAGTTGGCAATTATCAGCTATATCCTATCTACAGGGAATTCAGCAAACCCTACTTGAAATGAAAAAGGACATTTTTCCATGTGTAATCAGAGGCACTAAAAATAATAGTAAAAAATGCTGTGGACATTATTGAGAGATTAATGAGGTAGAGAAGGAACTTATCAATCTCTGTGACAATTCTGTAATAAATGTAATTATATGCAGTGGTTATTAGCATGATGGCAATGGTTTGCCTCTAATTTACTGCAGTAATTGCAGCTCTGTTCTTATTATGTGTTAACCACAATTAATCAAGTTTATGTTTTAATAAATGCAGAATAAGAAAATACAGATGCTCCCATATCATGTCCTATATTTAATGATGAAATTATTTACAAAGTTCTGAACAAGTTGAAGCTAACTTCGAGGACAACACAATTCTTAAAGCTAATATTTTTCTCATTTTCATACTACAACAAATGAGAGTAAATGAGTAAAAAATAATTTTGAGACTGTATGCAACAAAACATGATGTTGCTAATGGTTTTCTTGTACCTTTCTGAAAGATATTTTCAGTTCTGTTGAAATCGTATGTTAAAATATACTCACATTTCTGAAATGTTTAATATTTTCACATTTCTAAAAAATACATAGATTTAGAGGTAAACATATGTAAACAAATACATATGTTTATAGGTAAACATTGAATTAGCTTTAGATTATAGATGTATTTGTGTCAAGGCTTAAAAAAATACTTTTTAACCCTAGTTGTGTAGTTCTTAAGAATTCTGGTTTAAATCCCAATATAGCTCTCAATTACGTAAATGAACCAATTATTGACTTCATTATTCAAGCTTAAAATGATCTATTGCTGCTGATGAAAGACAATCCTAAAAGATAAAACACACTGCTTAAGTCAACTACAGAAAATGCAGATGTAATTAACTGTGCAAGGAATACCTACCTACCTCATACCAGAATGTTCCTGTTACATCTCAAACATCCACCCAGGTGCGAACCTTCGAAGCCTGCTATACATTACATATAAATCTTAAATTTTTCCTATAAAATATCATTGCAATATCTGTAAATATATTTTAGAGAAGACTGACTCTGGACAAAACCCCTTTGAAAACACAATACATATTTGAAAGTAGCATAAAGAACTATTCTCTTTATTTATATACTTTTAAAACAGTCCTATTAGTTTTTGTTATACTGTTCTGAACAAGCACAAAATAGAAAAGAAGCATTGTAATAGGGTATATTAGAAAATTACAACATAAGAGTTGCAGTTAGATTTTTTTAGAAGCGAGACCGAGCCACGCAGGAAATGCTGTTTGTTTAATTAGTCTCACGAAACAGTTCTTTCTATGCAGACGATACAATCCTGAGTAGTGAGGAAACATTGGGGGAAAAGTCATGCAGGAGACGGGAATGGAGACAGGGGGCGTGTCCTTGGTGCACTGGTGTACGGGGAAGGTGTGGCCGAGGCAAACAATCCAGGAAGAGTCCAAAGAGATGTCCAAAAACAAGAAGAAGCATGAGTCCATGGCCATCCGAGTCAGGAGGTTAAAAACGGGAACGAAACCGGTCGGGGGAAAGGGAACAGGAACCAGAACAGAAAGTTAAAAGCATAACGGAGCCAAACGCATCAGGACCCGGGCTCGCATGATACGTGAATCAATGTAGAGCCCTGATTATCGTCTGCGTCTGGCTTTTAAGGGGGAACTGAAAAGGGGCTGGAATAAGGAACAGGTGTGGGGAAAGAGGCAAAACTAGGAAGGGCTGGAGCACCCTTAAGAGGAGGAGTTTGTGATCGTGACAATTAGCAGTTACTTACTGATCCAAAGATCTTCTTTCACATTAAAACATTTTAAGTAGTTAGAATAAAAAATAATGGAGCCATAAAATATACAAAAATATATTTGAGCCATAACAAAACAAGTAATCACTTCACATTAACTATACAGTGGACGCAAAAAAAGTAAGGGAGCTATTGTTTCATATAGTCATAAATCAAACTGCATAGTGATTACCTAAAACCTAGTTCTGGCATTAGTTCAATGAGCCTTATGATTATAAAGTTAGTTCCCTTTTTTTCACATCAGACTTTCTTATACAACATACAATAGTAATGTCTGAATTATATCATCACTGTATCTTGAATTGTTCTTGACATGTCAGCATGGACGTACACCAATATAATGTTTCAACTTTAATTTCATGGCCCCAATTCAAGTAGAAACTTTTCAAAGATTATGAAACCGTACATATACATAGGTATAAGGACTCATGACATATAGATTTCTTGGTATTCCATACTTTGGCATTATTATGGATTAAATAAATGTTTTGTTACATGCATTACAATAGGGCAATGTATTTTTTCATGAACTACTTGCTTTATGTATTTGACTTTTTTATTTTCTTTGTACATACTGTCTTTAAACTTTCATTAGTGGACTTTGCAATTAATCTTAGCAAAGTGTCTGACCATCATAAAACCTTTCTTATTGTAAGATACTTAAGACTTGCAATTCATAGATTTTTAAGAAGTATATACAGTACACATACACACACCATTAGGTTACATAGAACAATAATTATATGTTTCCCCGTTTGAGCCAAGATATATATCTGATATTACCATAGATATTCTGACAAACCATTTTAGTCATTATGCTAATGATAATGGTAATGATCCAAAATGACATAGAATAAGTCTCTCATCCATTATTCTACTAATTTTATTTATTATAACTACTTTTGCTGAAACATGTAAATCTTTGTCTATAAAATATATTTATGGCTAACACCTGCTTTTTAGATTATGAACTACCCCACCACACCTAGGGGGTTATACATAAAACCTGCTATCTGTTTTACTGTGGCAGTAAAGGCTGTTATCATCTCATTGTGGGTTTTTTAAAATTCATAAACAGGGTTTATTGGCATGGTAGCTGCATAACAGCAGCTGAATGTAGTACTATCAAAACCTATTTTTTCATATTAGCATATAATAAAAGTTATTCACAAAAAATGATAAATAATGTAAATTGCTTTTACCAGCATGGAAAATACCATCCAGTGCTGGTAACAGTATAAGCTTTTTTAAATTTAACTTTCATGTAATTTTTGTATCAGTGTCTAACATAATTTTGTTATTCATTGTTAATTTAGTGTGTTTATGTGTCTCCGTGTGTATAATCTCAGTTTCTGACAGTAATGTAGATACAAATCAACTTCAAATCAAAATACAAATCAGGAGAAAGGGAATTTATCAAAACTTTTAGCTCAGTTTTGCCAACACATACCTTTAAACTGCAATCCTGTACATTTAAATCAGGATTCTGATCATGTAACAAAGACAAAGGCTTCAGTTTAACAGAAACAATCTTAAATCTCTGTTCCATTGTCAGGAAAATAAAAAAACAAACTGCTACAGAATTTTACAGTTCCTGCACTTGCAACATTATTTTACAAGATCATTATGGAAATCTGTGGGATTACATTCTGGGATAGGTCTGTTTTCAATGTTTATATAAGATTTAATGTTTCCATTGCTTTCAGTGACAGCAGTCTATCCATCTGTTATTGATTCACTTATTTCTCTTTTTTTCCATATTATTGATCAGTTTCATAATAATACCTATACTTGTAATGTGGAATTACCTCCTTTGTTAACTTTTAATAAAGTATCAATTGTTAGTTTTTTTTGGAAGCTCATTGTTAATTTTTTGTAATCTGTTACCCATTTTGATGTCTATTTATTTATCCAGCATATTTTGAAAATGTGAATTTAAATTTATTTACCAGTGTAGAGCTGAGGAAAGACAAGAAACAATATTTTGGGGTTACCCACAGCTGCTGCTTGAGTTGTTAGCTTGTCCCTATTTGGCCAGTTTGGCTGCACATCAGCTCAAAAACTATTTAAAAAAGGCCAAAGGTGCCGAGCTATTTGGTAGATGATAAGAGAGTTACTGATGACACCTAGTCAGCTATTCAAAGTACAAACAGGAAACTGCTGGCATGTCTTCAGTTGGTAAGCATGACCAAATTGGGTGTCTTAAAGACAAGCAAGAAAGTGGGTAATCAATTAGGTCAGCATATAGTGGCGAATGGCTGTATTGGTGGCCCTTTCTCATAAATCAGGCTATGGCTTCTTAATGCTGTAAATGATGAGGCACTAATATTGATGAGCACCAGTAATGGATATGCATAGTATCTGGTCTGGATATAACATGTATAGTATATAAGAATCTAAACACAACCAAAGATGTTCTTCAGGTCCGGTCATTGGCTTCCTACAAGGAAGTTGTTGACTTCGTGATGAAATTGTTTCTTCCAGGAGCCAATGTGTGACAGGTGAAAGAGTTTGCTTTGGGGGCTGTTGAGCAACACACATATGTAGAATCAGGTTCCATTATTTCCTGTTGGAGTGATATCCTCACATCTGCCACATCAGGGCTTAATCAGGTGGTCAATGTGTAATACTTGTGTAGGTCACCAGACTTTTCATATTTCTAGTGCAAGTCCTGGCATTTGTCTTCCAGGCTGGGAGTGTAAAGTGACTGTCATCCCCAGGGAATTGCTAAGCATACTGCTCTGGAAACTTGCTTGGAATCAATGATATACTTCCTTGATTGGAAAACAGCAATGGGATGTGCCACCATCTGGTCCAGTGTGTTACTAACTGTATCTCAGTCTGTTTTCTGAGAAGCTTTATTGAACATTTAATGAAAGACAAATAAAGCCCAATGTGAGTGTGTAAAGGTTTGTTTTGGCTGTGAAGGAACTTGTCCAACACAATTTGACTTGGAATCAATGGATAGCCTTCTACTGCGGTGGCTTAGCAGAAGTCAGTACCCTTTTCACAATCAGGCAAAGATAAATTTGCAGTGTTGTTTTGCATCATTGATCTGTCCAAGACTACTACTAGTTTCCCACTCCACTATTGTCATTTGATTCAGAGTAATCCCAATCATCAAGATGACCATGAAATTGGCAATATAAATTGCTTGGCGCTGCAGGAGTTTTTTACTACAACATGAAGTCAAGGGAAATAAAGTAACATAGCTTCTTATGTTGGGACTCTCGCATATTGCACAATATGTATTTGGCTTCTAAAGTGGATATTATTAGGTCAATACTACCAATGCCATACCACTATGCTTCTGCCACGCAAAGGCAGACTATGTTGTTGTTGTAATTATGCTTTGCTAATTTGATGATAACAATATGTTTGGCTGCTGAAGTTATTTCAACATTGTGCAAGAAAACACTAGGCAGTAACTGTAATCCAACACATGAACAGGATTCAACACAACAGTCGATCTGGTTGAATCATTAGTCTTTCCAGCCATTGTTAGATGCTAACGAGGGGAGCAATAGATCAGTCGAATTCAATTTATCTTTAATTTAAACCGTACAATAGTTTGCATTTCAGTTTTCTGTGTGGTCCAAAAGGTGAATGGGGCAAACTCTACCCATACCACCTTATTTACATCCAGCTGTGGCTTTAATATGTGTTCTGGAATTATTTCTAATGCAGTGCAGCCACATGTTTGAGTAGCACATACCAGTTTATTTTTGACAGTTGAAATTGAAATAAAATATGGTATTTTTTCATTGTCATTCCTGTTCTGACATTTTTGTATTTAGCAATTCACGGAGCTGGCTCTAACTACGGCATGTTATTGCAGCTGATGGCCAGGGTTCAATAAACAGCTGGGAAAAATTCTTGAATTAGTTATCTGCAAGCAACAAAATAAGTTACATGGGCTCCTCTTGCTTGTAACATTTCTTAGATTATTGTATTCTAATCAAACTACTAAAAATGTTTTGAAAATTGCATTGTACACTTTATAAAATAACATTAATCTGAATTTAATTATCAGAATAATGGAACAATAGCTCTATAAATAGCTGAAATAAATAAACATTTTTCTATCTCATTTTTCAATACTTTTTTATCATTTTTTTAAGATTTGTGACAATCTCAGCATTACTTATGAAAAATAAATTTTCTCTTTATAAACATATCATCTAATCTGTCTTGCCCCAAAGCTCCTTTTTTAGAATAATTATTTATTAAGTGGAAAATGTCAGCCATGTAGTATATTATCTTCATTATATTCAGAATGTTATATATTGGATACAAAAAGCATTTTATCTATACTCATAAATTAATGAAAAGGAGCCCTAATACTCACCTCTTTCACAATTTTATTGGTATTGATCATTACAGTTTGAACCCCCAGTTCAGAGGTTTTATGTTATTTTATTGAAGTAGTATTAAAATATTTGGTTTAAAATGTTTTCAAAATTGAAACCCTTAAAATATATCTAGTACTTTTAAAATAGTTAGTGTGTCATTTATACTGTATATAAATGAATCAACACAGTAGGGAAAAAGGGAATAAGAGATCCATGAGGGAACTGTGGTCATAATGTGGTGTACTTTGAAGTATACTTTGAAGCTGTACAGATTTCAGACACAAAGTCAAAAAACAAATGTTTACAATTTCAGGAGATCATACTTTGACTGAATGAGACAGAGCTTAAGAGAAGTAGAATAGAATGAGATAGATATGGAATCAGTAGACAATGCATAGCAATGGTTTAAAGATATTGTATGCTGCTTAAAGCACAGAACAAATTCATCTCAAGAGTAAGTTAATTGTCAGCGAGAGCGTTAGGAGCACCTGGTTGGACTCTATGCAGCGCTGAGGCTGTAGGTTGTTGCTAGTGATTGGCATCTAAATCCCAAAGGCAAAAGGCAAAAATTCATTGTAGAGGTAAAAGAACTAGGTCGGGTATTCAAATCCAAAACGGGAAAGCAAGGCGAAGTCGAAGCAGGAGGAAACAAGGTTGGGTAGCCTAAAATCAGGTTGAGAGTAGTTACGCGCACAAGTGAAAGCCAAGTGTTATTCTCAACAGTGAGCGGGGACTGAGTGGAGTGAGAGGGTATAAATAGGGAAGAGTGTGAGGAATGACAATCGATTAATTAGTGCGTGGATGTTTACGGTGAGAGGTGCTCATAGAAATGCGGTTCGTGACATAAATTAAATCAAGGCAGTGGCAAATAGAAAGCAGTGACCCAAACAGTTAAATAAATCAATTCACAAAAACATTATGAGAAAAGTTATACCATTATTCTAAAGACAGCATTCAGTTAAACACTGTAGTGCAAACAATTATGAGCACAGGCAAATGGATATAAGAAAGGCCAAGAAAATGATGAAAATAATATTATAATAAATACTAAAACAAGTTTTTTTTTTCAGTATTGCTACAGCAACAGTAAAGGACACAATGAAGTTTATCAAAGATAACAATGGGAAACTTTTTGTACGCTCAGTGAAAAGTAAATGGCTTATGTATTCAATTAATATTTCTCATGAGTGTTCATCAAGGAAGAAATCAACAACTTGTCTCAGCCTGAGTAAAGATCAAGCTTTCTATTAACTAATATTAGCAAAGAAGTGGCACATTTACTGGAAACACATAAATCTCCAAGGATGTTGATTGTCTACCAATTCTACTTAAAGAAATAAGTATTATTTATATGCAGTTAACTTAACACTTCCAACAGTCAGTCAAGTCAGGGGTAAAACCCAATGGCTGGCAAATTGCTAATGTAGTTATTATCATCACCAGGTGCCATGTCTGTGCAGTGGGTGATTATGGTCTTCCATCTGTCCACAAGCTCTTCAAATCATTGCCAGTCCAACTACTGAAGTAACTCATAAATGTTATGTGCTGCTGACTGCAATGTATCCTTCCTTTGATATTCCTGTCATTGCAAGATGTTCTAACTTCTGTTTCCTCAACACATTGCCCAGAATTTCCAATTGCTTTTTTCCTAAATGGCTATATCAGTTACTGTTCTTGAGTTATTTCAAGGGTTCTCAAAAATTATAAATATTAACTGTGTTTCCTGCCAAGAGTTATTGCAAATTGAAGGATGGATTTATATGTTCTGTGCAATGTGAAAAAACATTGCAAATAAATATAAAAAAAGTTAAAATAAGTTTTTATTTCATGCGCATGGGAGAAAAATACACCGAGTATTATGAACGGGATTCGAACCCGTGTGGGGAAACCCCATTGAATTTTAAATCCAATATTGTAAAAAAATATTGCTGTCCAGTAAACCACAGAAGAGTGACCATATGCTATATACTACTGAGTTTAAAGAAATGTCCTACTTAGTGAAAGAATGGAACATTTTGAGTCTTAAGCAGAGAAAACTATGAAGGGAATCAACTAATCAAAATCATGAAAAGCTTTGACAAACTCAAACAAAACAGACTTCTTCAGGATCAAAAGTGGAACATGAACCAAAGGAAACAAGGTGAAATTATATACAGTAGAAGTGCATTTGAAACTCAGGACATGAGGCACTTCTTTATCCAAAGCATTGTGGAAGTCTAGAACAAGCTATCCAGCTATGTTGTTGAAGTAAGTACTCTGACTTCTTTCAAAATGGCTGGTTGAGAATCTTGGATCAATTAGATGCCAAAGACCAAAATAGATGGTCTGGAGGCGGAGCAGTGGCACTGTGGCTAAGGATCTGTACCTGTGGCTGGAAGGTTGCTGGTTCAAATCCCACAGGTAGCAGAGGAATTCTACTCTGTTGGGCCCCTGAGCAAGGCCCTTAACCCCAAGTGTTCCACAGGCACCATATAAATGTCTGACCCCAGGCTTCTCTCCCTGTCTGTGTGTCTCATGGAGAGCAAGCTGGGGTGTGTGAAAAGACAAATTCCTAATGCAAGAAATTGTATATGGCCAAAAAAGTGATCTTATCATAGACCATAAAATTGTCTCTCATTTCTAAAATGTATTATTTCCTTTATATTTCTCTGTCTCTAAATACATACACTAAGAATTTTCATTCATGCTATTTCTATGTTAAAAGATGTTTGGCATTTTAATTGATGATAATTACTTGAACTACGATGTAAATATTGTAAGCCAATACTAAAATGCTGCTCATTAAAACATGGTATATATACATTTATAACATTCATATGAGATAATAACTTAGGAATAAAATCTTTAGACAAACATTTTAGGATTTAATGAATAAATAAACTTTGATAAGTATCATAGACAAGTATGCACCTATGAAGTACAGAAACACAAAGATTAGAATAGTCATGTCACATTTGTAATGTTTTTATTGTCTTAATTTAAAACTAATTGTTATGATTATGGTGTAAATTTCTTCAAAAGCAATCACGTAAAAGCAAAAGGTGATTTATTATGTGTTGGAATCTCAATAATTTTGTCAGAGGTACTGAGAATTTTTTAATTCAGTGTAACGTTCATGTTTGGTCAAGCTGCATACATGTATGTACTGTACATATAATCTACTATGTATATAAAACCTAGGTAAATCAGTATAAATCACAGAAGACCTCCTCAGTTTTACACAATAAGTACCAATTTCCACTAGTACTTTCATCTAAGCTGAATAATGTGAATGCCTTTTAAAGAAAAAAATCATTAAGACTTTTTGGATTATGTACAGTACATGGGGTTGAGATAGAGAAGACTGAATACAGAATCTGATTTAACTGCACTGTTCAAATTAGTTTGTCTCTGATTTACAGGCAAATTTAAAAAACTACTAACTGAATGTTCCAGGATTATGGAGTCAGGTGGCATCACTGTTATGCCAAAAGCAGAAGAAATTCCACCTGCAGTGCTGCCTGGAGCATCGTGAATGGGAGATAATGGAAGAGGTTGTGTGGTCAGACGAATCATGTTTCACTCTATTTGCAACAGATGGAAGGACTCAGGTGTAAGCATCTGTGAGATGTCTTGGAATGATACATCAGAGCTCATGTACAGCTACCTTTCTCTGGAACAACTACATATGTTGCCAGTGAATGAAAGGCTACAAATACCACTGAATATCTGAATAGCATTTTGACAGATTCATGCCAGGATATGTTAAAGTTGTCGTTTGAGTAGCAGTATGGAGCAGTGGACACTGCTGTTACACCCTTGAGCAAGGTGCTTACCTTCATTTGTTCCAGCAAATTGCCTGGTTGTATACACAGACACAAATGTAATAAATGAATAAAAGCTTCAGCCACATAAATTAAAAAATAAATGTAAATGTTCCTACTTTTAAAGTCTTTTTTTCTTGTTTTTAAGCAGTAAATAGTGTAATTTTTGTTTCCTTATAAGCAAGGTTTTATTTCATCATGTTTTTCACATTTTGAAATTTCAAAATGCCGGAAATCTGCCACTAATTAATAATTTGATAATAGCATTGCATAAGCATTTATTGGTGGGATTGCACAAACAATAATGGAAAAATAGGTATGCTTATAAAGAAATTCATGACCGGGTCTGAAACACATTTAAGAAAAGTAAGAAAAGCTATGAATACAATAAGGTTATTCAGCTCAGATAGCTAGCCATTTCTTGAAGGAAGCTAGAGTATTAGGATTGATAATATCACTAAGCAGCTTCTATAAAATGTCTCATGTTCTCAGTTTTAATTCCCCTTTCACTATAGTTTCCAATTGTATTCTCTGGTTCATATTCTGTAGTGTTCCTGGCACTGGCAAAAAATGGAAGCCTTTCTGTTGTTCATCAATTTCACCACAAAATCTGGAATATTTTTCCTTATATATGATAAATTAACACAGCCCAGACAGCTGTGTCACACTTGGACAAGGTTGACAGTCTGGAAGTTTAGTGGACTGGCTGACATTTTTTGTTTCTTCATGGTTTACAGAACTGTTTTCTGCTTTAAGTGGTATGGATAGATCACTAGGTACCACTCTTCTCTGAATTTATTCTTCTCTGATTTTCCTTTCTAATACCCGGATTTCTCAGGATTCACAAAAGAATCAAGGATTTGACATAATGGATTTGTAACTGGCATGTATGGAAAGCGCTGTTTAGGAACCTGATGGTGCCTGAAAGACAGTGTGTCAAATGTAGGGTCCAACCATACTTGTTAAAATGTTGTACATATTTGAACACCTGCTTTAGTTAGGGAAAGACTGCAAATTAAGACCTTTACAACAACCAGAAAAAAACAGTCTTGAAATAAATGCAATATGCAGTTTTCCTAAGCTTACAGTTTAAAATAACTTTTATTAATTCTCCTAATTAAAGGAGGACATTGAGCTTCCATCATACTTAGACATTAATTACTGTTACATATTACAAGAGAAAAGACACCTATCTCTTCAGGGATGCAGGGATATTAATGAAGCTAGGCATTACAATAAAGTAATGAATACTATTGTTCCAGCCTTCTGTAAATGGTTCCATTAATGTTTTAGCCTTTCTATTTAATTTTGATGACCCACTTCTTTCCTGTTTTATTCCAATCAGCCTCTTTTCTGTCATATTCCAGTTTTCTTGACCTTTATTAGAAATCCATGAATATAATACTTTTTTTTAAATTAAATTAAAGAATTAAAGAAGTTGTAAAAGAAAATTACAACTCTAAAAAAAGTTTAGTCTTTTACTGGTATTTTAAACAGGGAAGGCATCAAAGGGTTACTACTCTATAGATTTTAGAGGCCTTTTATGGATTTCAATGGTCCTTTTATTGACTGTATGTTGATATCCCTTAAGGTGCTTGAGATTGTTGCATATTGAAAACGGGTTGTAGAAGACCCATTCAAGTTTCAGGAGTTTTTGAGGACACAGCACTGAAAGTGAAAGGTTCAGTTTCTTTTGAAATCATTCCTTTCTGTACAAGGGTCCAAAAGAATATAACCATGCATTGTATTACAGAAAGGTTTTGATGTTCAGAATAGCATGGGGGTAAGTCCGCAGTATTGCTCCAGTTGCAGTATTGCTGACGAATGATAGATAAAGTGATGGAGGGGAAAGTAAGAGTCCTTTAGGATGAAGTTTGCATTGTAACATGACAAGGTTGGGACTGAGCAATGGGTAGCTGAATAGTGGTGGAGGGGGGTCTACTCAGTCAGTGAGGAGAGAGCTAGTATTTATCGTTCTCCATTCTCCAAGTTAATTATAAGATGATACTTTCTGTTCCACAGGCAACTACTATGCATAAACCCTATATATGTCCTCCAAAAGCATTGTGGCAGTGATGTGTAAACTGTGATTTTCAATGTGAACTTTAATAAAAAATCATTTATTTTTAAATAAAAGCATGACTGATCAATACAACTCATCCACATTTCAATTTTAATAAAGTAAGTTCAGTTCTTCCTACTCGGATCAACTACAGAATCATCAGCGTTGATCCTCTTTAAATTTAAAGAGAAGCAGTATTGAGATAAATGGATGATTGTTATCTATTGTTGGTCAGGTATCGTATTTGTAATTGAGTAATTGAACACTTATAAAATGATCAACTTCTCTCACTTCAGTGTTTGGAGTCTATAGTTTAAAGTCAATATATAATTCAAATGTATTTCTGTAAATAAATACTGAAAATAAAGAACTCAAAGAAAATGAAACAGAAATTTAGTATACCCCAATCAAGAATTTGGAATATACTGAAGAAGAAAAATAAGTTATAATTTCCTATGATTGCAGTCAAGAACAGGGGGCCAAGAAAAACTTCAGCAGTTGATGAAAGAAAAATGATCAGAGTTGTCAAGGAAACCGTTAAAATAACAGTAAATAAAATCACCAACAACCTCCATAGTGCAGGGGTGAAGGTTTCAAAATTCACAGTTTGCAAAAGACAGGTTAAACTCCAAAAGCTTGATTACAATTTGTTCAGAAGTGCAAATATGACCCCAGGAGAGTTTTGGACAAAGTTTTATGGACAGATGAGATCAAGATAAATCCTTACCAAAGTGACAGAAAGGTTTATGTGTGAATAATGAAAAGAACTGCAGGTTTTCCAAATCACAACACCTCATCTGTGAAGTATTCTGGAGGTAATGTCAAGGCCTGGACATGCATGACCTCTTCAAGAGCTGGCTTACTTGTCTTTAATGATGATGTAACTAGTGATGTCAGCAGAAGAAGGAAATCTGAAGTTTACATATTTTGTTAATGCTTTTTTCATGCTTATTTATTGTTCCAGAATACTGAGTTGCTGAGTGGTGCTTTACCATGGAGCATGCCAATGATCCAAAACAAGGCAAATGCAACCAAAACCATCATGAGAAAAAAATGAAAAACCTTTTTGACTGATCATGTCAAACTTTTTTGCCCAAAACTGGAAAAGTCTATCTTCAGATTTAAATCCAATCTACTTCCAGAACAGGTAAGAACTCAGTGGTTGCAGCAAAGTATCTAAAATATTTACACAAAAGAGTTTGGTGAACTCAATGGGTTACGTGCTTTATTACCTCAAAGTGTTACGTTTCCCAATACTGACAATCTGAAACATAATAATAATAATAATAATAATAATAATAATAATAATAATAATAATAATAATCATCATCATAATCATAATCATAATTGCTTACACTTATATGGAGCTTTTCTGGACACTCCACTCAAAGCGCTTTACAGGTAATGGGGACTCCCCTCCACCACCACTAATGTGAAGTATCCACCTGGATGATGGGACGGCAGCCATAGTGCACCAGAACACTCACCACACATCAGCTATCAGTGGGGATAAGAGCTGAGTGATGAAGCCAATTCATAGATGGGGATTATTAGGAGGCCATGATTGGTAAAGGCCAATGGGAAATTTGGCCAGGATGCCAGGGTTACACCCCTACTCTTTTCGAGAAACGTTCTGGGATTTTTAATGACCACAGAGAGTCATTAAATGTTTCCCAATACCTAAGAGCACTTGAAATCATTGGAATGAATAATGAAAAATTGAACAGTCTATTGCTTGACCGTAAAGAAACAATACACTTTTTTATGTTGCTTTCCCATTACTTTTTGGAGTAAACTGCATGTACATGAAACCGCAATAGTCTACATTTTATATCAGTAGTTCATTAGGCACAAACTGTCCATAATGTTATTCATATTTTTTACAGCGAGCAAATAGATGTTTCGATTGTTTTGCTCCTTTGGGTAACAAAGCCGTATGGTTTTAAAGACATATCAGATGTTCAGTGTTTGGTATTTGAGTGGAATCAAAACTTGCTGAATGTGTTTACCACAAATTTATAAAAATAGATGTTCATAAAAATTTTGTTTTATAACTAAAAGGAGAGCAGCAAATGAGCTGACCATGCCATGTCTTAGTGATGCAGATTACTTGCTTAGCTGTTTACTGTTAGCATGATGGAGGGCATCCTGTCTAAGTCATCTGAGAATGAAATGTTCTCCTTCAACAATCAGCAGAAAAGTCCAGGGAAACCAGGAAACCTGCACTGTGAGGGTCTGACCATGTCTGGGAGGATCACTACACCAGCCTAGGACTGTCACAGTGGTCTCATCAATCTGTGTTATCACTTTTAGACTGCAATACATGGACTACAAGAAACTCTAGGAGAAGTTAATCAGCAAACTAGCAGAACATAGCTTGTCATCTGCATGAAAACAATTTGTATTATCAAAGGCCTTGCAAGGGCTATATACTAACAGATGAGAGACACAATCTCAATCCTCTGTGGGTCAGAGAACATCTAAGATGAAGGCAGAGAGACTGGTGGAATGTTTTATTTAGTGATAAATGCCACTTGCCATCTGCCCTTGGCACACCTCACAAATGTCAGTGTTAGTGTGGGTGGACATATCATGATGAGTGTTATGTGGATTTGTTCAGACCACTTAGTGTGGCTGTAGAAATGTCATGATGTGTTAAGGATTCTCTTTCTAACACACAAAAGACTTTGTTGCAGAAGAAGGTTAACTTTACTGCATTGACGAAGTCCTTGATCCAACAATATTTTTTCCACTGCAAACCAATCCACAAATATCACATTTCCAGCAGGGCAATGCAAGACTGTACAGTGCTAGGACTACAGTAGCACAAGTTCAAGAAAACAATGTTGGGATCTGTGATGGACTGGCTTCCCATTCATGGTGTACCCAGCTTTGTGCCCATTGCCAGGATGGGCTCCAGCTCCCCTGTGACACTGAATTGGAGGACGTGGTTAGAAAGTAAATGGATGTTGTGCTTTTATGGTGCTACAGAATAGTAGGGCATTCAAGGCACTTTGTTGCCTTTACAAAAATGAGCTCAGTTTTTTTAACTCCTAAAATGCATCTTAACTTTAACTTCTAAGGATTGTAACCCAAAGTTTAAGGGTTAATTATTTTCCTTTTTATACCTACATTTTATAGCACTATATTTACTCTTTTACAATAGTGTACAGGAAATGGGTATGGAAAATTACTCATTTGATGTAAGCTATTGCAAAAATACCATGAGGAAAGTTAAAAAAATACTTTGGTAACTTACATTGTCACTCAGATAACCTGGTGCCTGACAAGCTCATTCTCCTCACAAGTCCACCAAAGTACATTTTTGTAAACAACAATGAAGCAAGTTTGAAAGAGCCATGGCTCTACCTGCAATGACCTCACTCAAGCACTGCTAAAGGTGTTACATACGATATTCAGTACTGTCTTTACAAATGACCAGTCTGGTCTTTCTCAACTTCCAAATGGTGGCAAATTAGTTTTGAAGGCACATTTAGGTGATCCAATGGTCTTGGCATGGAATTTATAAGAAATCCTGGAAAAGCTACTTGGAAATATTATACTTTAAAAAGTTCCTAGTAATTATGTTTGAGGGAAGTCTATAATTCATAAACTCCTCAAAATACAAAATGTAGTACTATGTTTGACATGCTAACATGTTTCTTTTTTCAGTCAGACTGTACCCAGCTCTGTGTTTATTTTTCAGGTGAATTTGTACGCTACTATTAGCTTTCCAAAGTAGTATTTTTGCCTTTTCGAAACATTCAACAATTAAATATTATCTTTTGTTATCCCTGTAGAGGTAATTTAAGGAGCCAAAACAGAGTTAAGTAAGATTTTATATTCTCTTGAATAAAGAAGAATATAAAGAGTATAAATGCTCATCTGGAAATGCAGCTATTGAGATTGTTATGCGCTTAGTGCTTTCCATGTAAAATATGAATAAATTGTGAACATTAATAAAACAATTCAAGCATCATTCCTGAAAGGATATTCTCACCTGCTAGAAAAAGAGGTCTTTTGAAACAAATAGTTCAAAACTTTCTAATGTCTCTCAGCTTTTGAAGCTTAAAATATCTACAGGAAACAAACATTATATGTTGCATAATATGTAGAACTATAAACTGTTGATGTTTTTGCAAATAACCTATGTTTGTAGATAGGTGTTATATATCTGTAATGCTGAATAGATATGTAATATATATAAACAGAAATACTAGTGCATAAGCTTTTTAAAACTTCAGTGTCAGAGTGTATCTGATGGTCACAGCTTTATACATTTCCATTTGGTTCCCATTTAAATGTCTCAAAGCCAATAAAGAAGTCAGTCAATTAAAACAGCCCAGGCACTTCATAGTCAGGAAATAGGCCAATTAAACTGGCCCCAGGGAACAGCCAGGGTTAAAACTGAAATATGTAGAAAGGCAGCAGTTTTCTATTTCCATCTTAATGCTTATCTCAAAAAATAATGTCTTAGTATGTTGGTCATTGATAAGGACTCTTGTCTGTCATCTCTAAGAGTAATCTAGAGTTACTTAGACTCACTAAAAGTCTCTTTTAATCTACCAAGTAATGTGGGCTTGTCATGAGTAAACTGTGTTCCAAAGGGTCTTTATCATAAAAACAAATGCTTATTTGATAACAGTACTATAAAAGAGACAGTACAATCAATGAAGATGGAAAAACAGAATAGACAATTGTGTGAAAGTTTGAAGCAATTTTTTATCATCGCGATTGTAGCACATTTTTCTGTCTGTTAAGAATGTTAAGTAAGCTAAGGCAGTAAAAATAATATTTTTTATGGACAGATAGAGCTAGGTTATTCACTTTACATTTCAGGAAGCACAATAAGTATTATATTGAGTCAGAAGACACTGGATTTTAAATGCATATTCAAGTGTTAAGCCAGTGCATTTTTGTCTGCCATGAGGAATTCTTTTGTATTATATTATTGATGTGTTATTAGAAAAACAAGTAACTATTACTGTAGGTCTATGGTCACTACTCAGTGGCCATCCTTGGAATTTACAGACTTTGGTAGGTTTGTTATTAAACTTTGTTTTTAATTTTTCAAAACTTTTTCATCTTAATTTCAATATTTGACTAGGGTATTATTTCTGTAATTTATAAACAAGAATTACATTTGACAAAGCCCATATATGTTTTAGCCTACTGCTCTGATTTCAATCATTTTATGATAATTAATTATGACACCTTTTCTATGTAAATTAGTGACTAATAGTTATTATTTAATATATTTAAATAAAAAACACTTTTAGTGAAACATTTTGCAACAGCATTAATATACTATATCTGCTTGTACTGTGTATATATATAAACTCCAAATAAAATGGTGAAATTTATATTCAGATTGTTTTCATACTCCAAACTGTAAAGCACAGAAGTTATTTGTAAATGTATTATTACTATTGTTGTTGTTGTTGCTAGCTGCAAATTCATTTTGTTGTTAGCTGTAAATAAGTTGTATTTGTATTTCACCTCAATAACACAAGTATGTTAATACTTAACTTAATACTTAACGTTAATATTTTTGTGGTTATATGTATGAGATAATGGTGTACCTTAAATGCAGATTTATTTCCAACATCAGGTCATATCTTAGACTGAACTAATACTATAATCATTTTGTTGTTTTCACTGTTGCCCACCACCTCAATTTAATATTTAACTGTATTATTTATTTTTGCTGATAAAAAAATAAAACAGGAAGGATTTTTTATATGCGGTATAGGTATCTCACAACATTAAAACAATACCTACATACTTTTCCTCGATACTCTATTGTATTTTGACACTATCAAATAGATACAAAATATTAAGAAAACAATGATTGAAGACAATGCAGAGAGCAACACAAATTACAGAACCATAATGACAAAAAAAGGTCTATTTGTATTGTATTTGAAATGATCAATATACTAGGTGTTTGCTGACATCCAAGTATAAATTTCTTTCATCAATGCTGTTTTTCATATTTCAACCATGCATCACATACAATCGCTGTAAATATAGTATATCTCAAACAGTGTGGCATATAATTCACAAAATACTCACAATATAAGTGCTCTATAAGTGTTAAATACATTTTTCATTGAAAGTTTACATTGTAACACCATATTCTTTTCTCTCTTCTCCCTGTAAACAATCCTGCCTAAAACTGGAGAGCTTTTCTTTAACATTTTCTACAACAAAATTCTACGAGTACCTTCTACGATAAAATATCAGTAAATACATTGTAAAAACAGTTCAATTTGTTGCCTTTGACTTCTATAATAAGAGAGAAAAAGGGTGAATCTTAAGAAATTTTAATGAAAAAATAATTGTTTGTACTTTACATGTGCATCTTGTAGGTTCCTTTTATTTATGTCCAGACAATTAGGTGTTACTGTGTTTATGTTGGAAGACAGAAGTCTGATTTATTGTTCTGACTAGATGCACAGATCTCTCTTCAAGCACACTGCAAAAGGCAGTTTGACTTCAGAGTTGTCAGTATTTCTTATTGGTGGAAGGGGGTGCCAGCCACAATGATTTATTGAAGGGCTTCTATGGGGGTCCTGGGACATGATAATTTCAAGTGGGGAAAAAAGAATTAAAATTTGATGCATCTCTGAATATTTCTTAAAGCCATGATCCTTTCATTTTTCATGCACTAGCCAGTACTTCCATATTCTGCTGCTTGGAATTAATCTTGAATTAATTTTAAAGCCCTCCGTTCACTGATTTATAATTTAGAATACAAAAAAACATGGAGCATTCAATCTTTCATTAGATGTGGGGTGAGCAAGGGTCAGCAGACACTCCTGCAAGACTAAAATAAGGCTGCACATCTGGTAGTGAGTGATGTCTGGAATTGTAATGCACAGACTCACTGCTTTCATTTAGAAGCACAGATATGAGCATTAATAAGTTTGTGTAGGAAGCAATGATGAAATAGGATCTACAGCTTTAGATTTGACCTTTTACAAGTTAGGCTTCAGTAAGTCGCAAATGTCTGTGAGATTCCCTTTTGAAACAAAATATCCCCAACATCTAAATTTGCTTTTCTAAATAGTTGTGTATATTTCTTGTTTTAACCTGCTTTTACTTTCTTCTCTTTTGATGGTTATGTCTAATGCATTGAACTTAATCTCCAAAGGTTTAATAGGGGATCTAATTTGCATGTATCCCATTATGATCCAGATTTATGCTATTTCACAGGAAATCAATAGGACCTGCATAAAGAATAGCAGAAATCAATAGGGCTATTATTCTCATGGCTGCTTGTTCTTAAGACATGTATCGCACATATGCAGGAAGGGTAGGTTAATCGGGGGCCACAAAATGCAGCTTCTGTGCTTAGTTGGTGATTCACTTGCTGCCGACCAAGGGGTCAGGAAACAAAGGTAATAATCTCATAATAAAAATACACTTCTTTTCTATATTCCATTCATTTGAACTCCTTCTGTATTTATTACCACACCATTTGCCTCTATCAATACTCTCACTTTACTGTAAGTATTTGTAACTTATCTAGAAATTTCTAAAGCTCTTTGTCTCATCTTAACCTCTGTTTGCAATTATATTGAATCATTAGGCCTCAGAAGTTACTTTTAATTTCCAAATTGTTTTTCATATTCTAGGTTGCTTTAAAGGGTTACAGAACTCTGTGCTGATTGTATAGCAGAAACATGTTCTCCAATTTCATTTTTTCCAGCATTTCAAATCATATACAAGGAGTCAACAATCAACCAAAGAATAATAATAAAATGTAATTCAGAAATGAAAAAGTAAAAAAAATATACAACATCATATTTTGTTAAACACAGAAGTTTAGAAGTCCTCTCAATGCAATCATTTTCCATAAAGCAACACATAGTCAAATATTACTATTGTCTGTTTGGTTTATAACATTTCCACACTTTTTAATAATTAGGTTTATCTTATTCACATGAATATTATATGAACAAGCTTCATCCAATGAGTTAGTTATGCCCTTCTCAATTAAAATATATTTATTGCAAGGATACAAAATTGTTTAAAACATCAATAGTTTTCTGTTTTTTTTTATCTAGGAATTTCAAACTGAAATATACAGTTGAAAAATCTGTGTATAATCATTAATTTCTTTATTGTTGATTTACAAACCAACATTTGATTTTATACAATTTTTATTCACATTTTTTGACATTCCATTAACATTAGTGTGGTGCCTTAGTTACTAACATGTTTAAGCAAAAGATCTGATAATCCCTCATACACACATTTTGAATCAATCACTTAGAACCAGTACTGTGTAAAGAACTATTAAGAGTGTACAATTAACCCCCAACAGGAATCAATTATATTCGGTAAATTAAATGTATCAGCTACTGAATTATTGATATATGGTATATATATATATTGCTTATACACTTTTACTTAATAAACACAAAGTAAATTATTCAAAGACACCTCTGCAATTAGTCTTCTGGGAATCAGACAAACATCTCCTGTGTAAATCACTGGAACCTGAAGTGTGTTTAATCCTTTTGCTTGTAAAGCAAATTAACTAAAGGGTTGAACATTTAAATTACAAGGAAACAGTGTCATTGTAGAAGAAAGTAAGAATAAAGGACAACGTGATCTTCACAATATTCCAGCAAGCATTGTACCACCACCTACTTCAATATTTTGTTTTTTAGATCATTTTAAAACTATTTGTAAATTCCTGAAGTTGTATGTTAAAAATACAGAAAGGTTCTAAACTAGAGGAGACCATTAGATGTAGTGCACTCATTTGGTTACTAGTATCATATCGATCTCTTCCAGTCACTTCTTGAAAGTTTCTACAGAATAAGCAAAGTGTCTTGGAAGCATGTTCCAGACACCCACCACTATTTGTGTAAAAAAGGTGCCTCCTGCTCTTAGTCTCATATACACTACCTCTCAATTTCCAGGTAATATGTTTTACCTAGGTGTGTATTACATTCATTTCAGACCTGGAATTGTTCTGTCTGTGTTTCTGTTGATAGAACAAATCTGAAATTGTTATTCATAGTGATATCCACAAAGTAGTTAACATAAATTTGCAGTTAAATAGTTTCTTCAGCATAATCTTTGCTCTCCCCCAAACTACATTTGTTCTGGGAAAGAAGCAGAAAAAGTTACATTGAAATGCACAACCTGAGGGACCTTCAAACACAGAACACAGAACACAGAACACAGAACACAGAACACAGAACACAGAAAATTATCTGTATAATAAGGCTTAATTATAAGAAGATGATGAAAAATCTGACATAATGGTACCCTTCCAATTAAAAGCCCCAAATCAATTTCTGTGAAAACAAAAAAGCTATGTTGAGATACAGTATTATTCAAAGGACTTTTCAGAGTGAATACCCATAATTTCCTTGTCTAGGACTTAAGAAAGTCTTAAATTCTTGCATTTCCCTTACTGGTATTGTTTAACCCTATATTTAGGTTTGGTGCTCTTTTTAAAAATAATTTCCATTAACTTATAAAAAAACATCCTCTATATCTACAATTGACTGGCGACTCGTCCAGGGTGTACCCCGCCTTGGGCTCCTTGCATGCCAAGACAGACTCCCACTCCATTATGACCCTGAATTGGATGAAGCAGTTACAAAATGGATGGATGGATATCCTCTATATACACCTGCCAGCCTCACACAGAAACTGAGAGATACAACAGCAAGTCTCCCTTGTGAACTTGATTTTGAAGAAATAGAGTGCGATATCTATGGAGCTCCAAATATAGATATATCCAATATATAGATAGTGCTTTTACGGGGATGTGAACCCACAACTTTTCAGTTACAAAAGTTATGACATTGTTTCGTTTTGCAATTCTATGAACAGTGATGCAGTCTGATAGGGTGGTGGTTAATATTGCTGCCTCGCAACTCCAGGTTTCCGGGGCCTCAGGCATCTGTTTTTGTGTAGTTTGCATAGGTTTTCAATTGACACCTCAGCTTCCTCAGTACATTCATGCTGGCTGGAGACTGGCTATGCTGAACTCTTTCCCATGGTTCTGTGGGGGATGGCATTATGTCCAAGGTGAGAGCAATAATGTCCTCTCAGCCCAATGTTGTGCCCCGTGTGTCTGGGATAGGCTCTGGAAGAGTAGGTGTTCTGATAATGGATAGATACTGTATATAAACAGCTGTGATGAGGGGCAGAGTTGATTCCAAAAAGAACCAAAAGAATAATAAAAGATCAAAAACATCTCGATTGGACATTAAACTGTAACAAATAATCAGAAGAGCAGTGGTGAAAAGTGTTATGACCACATCATATATATTTATTCCCTAAGAATAAAATGAAAGCCAAGATGTTGTGTAGTGCCAATAGCAAAACATGGTTTGAGATGTACTTGATAGAAAAGTGAAAATGTGCTTTTAGAGATCATTAGGACTGAAAGTACAAGAATAGATTGTGCCTCACTACTATAAATTGTGACACATACTTGTTTTTTCTCATTACAAAACTGCAAGAACAATAATGTAAAGCATCACACAACTGTTTTGGGTTTCAGAATTAAGGATCACCAAAATATTTTGTTTTAATTTGCAAGATTGGGACTTTATTTTTCTCTTTTGTCCGAAATAAAGGCTGAACCCAGTGTTGGCATAAAGTGTTTTATGAATCAAGTCACCATCATCTCCCCATGTAACAGGATTTTCTCTGCACATAGGGTTCTAAGTTTTAAGTTGGCCAAATGTTGAGACCAAACACTCAGAATATTTTAACTGTGTAATGGGCATTTCATACCACAGACATCATCTGAGAATTCTGATATTTTCCCATCCTCTTACTTTGCTGTCACAGCACTGGCTGTCAATTTGAAAAGTGCCTGGCCCTGTGTATAATAAGGTTTTCTTCAGTTTTTCCCTGGAGGCAGCCAAACTGTGAAGAATTCACTGTGGTTCACTTGCAGTATTGTTGGATGAGTTCATAAAACCACTCGGTATTCCAGTGCTTGCATGTTGTTCCAAAAGCACGAACACAGCATTGCAAAGCTAGCATTAATAAAGTTTTTTGATAAGTACTTCACCAACATTTAATGCTATAGAATTTTTTTTTTATTTGTATACCTTTGTGCTAAAATTGAATGTTCTTGCAAAATATTGATGACATACATTTCCTTTCATTTTACAAGTCTGTAAAATGTTTTTGTAAAAGGTTATTTAAGTCCACCTGGGATGGTATGAGTATCTTTAAAAATCCAATGCTATCCGTTTCTCTTGTTGCTAGACAGCTGTAGACCTCTCCCACATCACAAGTGAGCTGTGCTTCAAGAAGCGTGACAAAGAGGCTTAAAATCCTTTCTAAATCCGAAGCCCTAGGTAGTCTGCATATCCCCAATCTGTGCTCTAAACGATGAATACAAGTTTAGCAGCTATGGTTACACCCTCTATTCTATTAGTTGTATTAAGTTTTTGTATGGCTGCTTTATTCTTGTACCAAGCAACCAGTCCCTTGCTGATTTATTTATTTATTTCAGAATATGATGAAAGCCTTACAGTGGTGTAGCTGAAACTTCTAACATTACACTGCCATACTCTCCATATCTAAGCACCAGGCCATAATTATCATGAAATACATGAACCCTTGCATAAACTGTTCTTTGACAGGGACTGCATTCCTGTCCTGTTTTGCTTAGCCCGGCAATTTTGAGTGCATGCTGTGAGGTGTTTTCATTGGCCTGCTACCTACCAACATGCCCGTGACCCCAGTCTCGAAAGAGGCAGCCCTGCCCTGACAAACAGAACCAATTGGACATGCTCTATAAATCATCACCCACATCCTTCCAGCAGAGGAGGAAAATCAAATGGAAGAGAAAAGGGGGCAAAGGAAAGAACAACTGGCAAGCGCTTCAGTGAAGGAAGTGGGGGGATATTCAGTATCAGCAGCTGGAAACAGTCAAACCTCCTGCAAAGTAAGGTACCAGCACAAACTAGCCTTACAACGGATGAGCACTAACAGACTAAAGGCCCCTATAGAGATCACGGCTGTTTCAACACTGATCCATTTCTTAAGCAGAATAACATACAGGGCAGCATGAGCACACACCATTCCTCATCAGGAAGTCTGCCTTGTTTTGACTTTAAGCTATGTGCTAAGAATAATATAGAAAGAACATGTTCTAGGGACATGAACTAACTTGGTTCCCTCTACCTTTCAATATATTTTTAACATGTGCATCCCCCTTCAATAATAAATAGTGGTTTCCATGTAAAAATTAATTTAAATTAATTTAATCAGGCTGTGTAAAAAACTCCTGTCTACTATAACAAATCATACTTGTGTGATCATCTTTTAAAGCAGATGGTAATTTAGTGAGGCTGTACAGGTTTTCCATTTTTTGCTTTGGTATTAAATGTAATTAACATTTCTTGTCACTAATACAGAATTGGGTCTGAATTTTTCTAAAATATGTGCATATATGATATTTGTGAGCAGAAAGTAGCATTGTTTATTTTTTACAAGTGTCTTGAAATTCAGAATGCAATTCCCTGTTTGGAAACATTTTGTGATTGACAATTTAATTTTCCCTCTGGCAGTGTCAGTGTTTTATCCTGTTGACAGATTATCTCTAACAGCTCTGTATCTCAGCACCCAGCGGTCGACTGAGGGATGGCATAATGATGTCCTTTGATAAGATGTAAAACTGAGGTCCCAGCTTTGTGGTCACTTTCTCAAAGGATCTTTCCAGGCAGAGTGAATGTAATTAACACTGAATTTAGACTAGGCCTCTCAAACAGATGCTGTAATCTCTTGCCTTGATTATGCTCTCATTGGCAATGCTAGTACAAGCACTACATACTGGTGGAAAGTTTTACCATAAAATGTTTTGTATATCAAAGAAATAAGAAAAATAAATATTATAACTGCAGACAGTAAAATAGCATGGTGATGTTATCATCAGTAGACCATAATCCGAAATAAATCTTAATTTAAAAACTGCTCACACATGTACTATAGGTAATTTCACTAACAAAATTGAATGTTGGAAATAGTGGTATTTATTTAAATTAGAAAAGGCACATTACTTGAACGCATTATGACCAAAGACTATTCAAAAGCAAAAACAACTTGAAGTTGAAGTGAAACTAATTTCAGCAATGGAACTGAAAGACAAACAGCAGTATGATGAAGTGAAATGTCACATGATCGGAACATCGGCATGTGGAATTCCACTGCCATTTTTGGTGACTTATTCTATGTACATAAATACCAAAGTACTGTAACTGAAGTTTTGGTTCAGGTCTATTAATACTATGTAAATATACTGCAGAAGAACTATATTTTATCAGAAGCAAACTGAATGGCATTCAAGAGTTCATTTATATTTAGCACATGTTGATAAAGTGCCATTATTCTTTAAGTAATGTAAAATTATTAGCTTTTCCTGAAAATGTCTATCCTGAATTTTCCTTTTCAAAGAAAAAAAAACATTTTTTTAAATCTGGTTTTACTTTTAAAGAATTAAAAAGAGCTCTTCAATCACTGGTTAGCTTTCTTTTAATAATTCAAAAGATGAATCCAAGGATTAAGGAATTTAAAATCCTTCTGTTTACATTTAAGGCTCTGCATGGTATGTCCTCTCAGTAGCTTGCAGATATATTATCTCTTTTCTCCACCTCACGTGACCACTCAGCTGATTCTGGTTATGTATTTCCACTATATCTGTGACACATTCCTCATAACTTCCAGAATACCATCCAAAAAGGATTCAGCCATAATAGTTACTTTCAAACTTTCAAGTAATGTTTTTTTGTGATTTGTTTTCTGTACCCATTTTGTTTTCTTGGCTCAGGAATTTTCTTACATTTTGTGTAATACTTTGTATATGTCATAAAATATTTTTTGGATTATTTTAAGGGTAAACAAATCACAATTTATTATTATTAAATGAACTGAACATTTTTAGTTTGGAACAGGGGAGACTACAAGGGAATCTGAATTAAAATATTCTAGTACACAACCCAATAGACATCTTCACTATCAACAATGAAAAAAAAATCCAGAGGAACAAGTGGAGACATCATGATGTATTTAAAACTGAAGCATGCCTTTACTCAAGGGTTGTTGGGGTATGGAGTGCTGTAATGTTTTGTGCATTTGTTTTCAATTGGAGGCTGTGTGTTACAATGTGTAAATAAATTCTGATTTGATTTGTCTTGATTTCTGGCTGTAAGTCCACAAAAGGCATTACTTTCAGAAAGAATAGGCATTGTATATTCATTGTCTCATTTCTCAAATTTTAATTGTTTCCCACAAATGCAACCAGTCTATGCCTTTCAAGCTTCTCTATCTTGATAGGATTATTGACACCTGAATGCAAATATGAACATTGCAAAGAGATACACAATAATTTCTATCAATGCAAAACTTCATGACTCTCCCAGATTTGGGGGTGGTGTAATGAAGTTTCCTCTTTCTTTGGACTGGCTGTCCCCCTCATCAACTGGCAATGACCTATTTACTGCCTATTCCTATACTAACCATTCAGATTTAAGGATAGGAAAGTAACATACTACCTAACTGACTTGCAGATATTCGTATCTGTATCTTATGTCCTTTAAAACAATAGATACAGATATGAAAAATCAATCTGAAATCAAACATATAATATGACAATGTCCTGCAACCAAAGAGATGCTAAAAGGAAGAAAAAATCAGGGACGGTTAATTGATGGACTTCGTGACAAAACAGGACCCTAGCATTGCATCTGTGAAGATGTATGAGTGAATAACAATATAAAAACTTTTAAAAAATGTAACTGGATATAGAACGACAAACAAGACCATGGAAGCTTCTGTTTAAGGTTTGGTTTCTAATTGCAAAAGGAAAACCAGCACATGTGAAAAAGTATATTCATCCAGCCTACACTGAAATGTTTGATACCTTTGCATATATATTGTAATTTATATACTGCATATCCATTATGTTTTTATGTAGTACACAAGGTTTAAAGTCCAAAATCTGCATTTTAGATATCCCTAAAAAAAATAACTAAAACTGCAATATTATGCGTGAAGAGGACAGGACTTAAAACCACATGTAAGATCCAAAGAATCTTAGCCGGTCTATTAGGGTTCTCTTGCTCTTGCAAATTGCAATCTCATAACCTATGCACAAGTATACTTTAAGCCATGTTATAAAAAATGTAAAACATTTCATAATGGAATATTAATACAGTTAATTACAAATATAATACTGAATGAAATTAAACATAATTTTTTAAAAGTAAAAAATGTAAAAATAAGTAAGACAAAATGGAATCTGCTTGGTAGGTTCAAACACTTTAAAAACACATAGCTAAATTGGAAAAGTCCTTAGCCTGACATTGGTGCTAGGAAACCTCTAGTTGAAAAGTTCTCAGAGAATTCTTGCAACTAAACCTCTTCTATAAACACAGCAGCTCGGAGTGGTTCAACTGGTAAAGCTGCTCACTTGCACGCAGGCTGAGATCTGAGATCCAAGCATTGTGGGTTCAAGTCTGGGTCATATCACTGTAACCAGGATTCCCCGTGCGGCAGTGTGCAATTGGCTGAGTACAGCAAAGGGCAGGGATAGCTAAACAAGTTGGCCAGGGGTGTCAGAGCAAACTCCTGCAGCTTTGTTGGCACTTGTCGTATAGCAGGCGTGACTAATTAGTGCCAAATCACTTCACTTCCATATAAACTTTCAACATTTAGTGAAAATGTTAGTTGTTATTTATAGCTGTTATTTCTGTGTTTTATAAACTATAAACTCAATTATTAACTTACTTTGTGCTTGTGTTTTTTTCAAGAACAGGATTCCACTAAAACGCTGTTATTTTTAGCTGTGTCTGGCTGTAGATCATCTTGCTCTGTGTAATATTTACCCTTCATTACCTTTTTATATTGTTAGAATATTACTATATCCCCAATGGGAAGGATTTGAGGTGCTACAACTGTCATGCATGTTTTCTTTTTATTCATACACATAAACATACAGTAGATATATTGTAAATTAACTTTAAACCAAATTCTAAATTCTCTTAACCACCAATTAAATGTAATCTGCACAAGGTGATTTCTTTCTGGGACTAGATCGTCCTTTCAATGTGCACAGTGTTGCAATTGGTCTTGTAAATAAAGTCACAATTAGTCATACCTGAAGAAATCAACGTCAGGTGTAGCTGGTGGGACTCAACATTCTCCCCTCCCCTCAGGGAGGTTATGTTAATAATATTGAAAGTCATTTGTCGTATAACAGCAGCGTCCTATTAAAGCACACAATCACAACAAGCTACTTTTTGTTTATCTGTATTGTTTTCACTGCAGTCCAATAATTGTTTGGGGGGAATTATCAATGAGGTAACAAACTTGCATCGCATGCTGTTTGTTAATGAGTAAAGCTCTATATCTACAGTACAATGTATCCACTGTTAAATGGTTTTATCATAATCAGAAATGTAAATTCAAGCTGGAGTCAAGAATGAGCAGAGGGACATGGAATATCGCCAACACATTTCATACATAGAAAAATCTTACAAGTACAGCTGAGAATCTGAGATATGAACTGTCTGCATCTGCCAAGAGCTCTCAGGCTTCCACCTTCATGCTTCCTGGATCGCTTGCTGTGGTTTCCATGCTGTTCCTTCACTAAACACTCCTGTGGGAGCACTGAATTCTGAGGGTCTGTAACTAGTTAATGACAGGAAAATGTTCAAGTGAAGTTCATGGTATTTCTTGAAGATGTCAATGTAATGAAAGATCACAGGCCTTTACAATGGGGGAGTATATTTTCACCGGGTGTCTCATTTAGTTCCTGCTCAAAACCTCTGGTTGCAGGCTTAGGTTTGGATATAATTAGAAACTTCCTTCCCGACCAGTGTTTACAAAAACTGAACTTCACTGGATTATTTTTCCTTTCAATTTATCTTTGACTTGCTTGATATATGTATGGTGAAAAGAAAGGTGCTGTGCAGGGTAATCATGTCAGCTACTCAAACCTTTAAATAAATCTTGAAGACTGTGATTCTGATGTGCAGTATTCTAGGTTTTGCAAAAAGGAATAAGCTTTCAAAACTGTAGTACAAAAAGCCATAAATGGGAATATACAGGGTATCATGAAAAATGTCAATCCTGTCAGGGAATACTAATCAACTACAATATATCACAATGTCACTATCATTACCACCACTAGAATTATTTTATCTCCAAATGTGTGCTATAAATGATAACAGGTTGCTAAAGATGATTTAATTAATTCATAGGCAGTCTCTAACCTCAGAATGATATGCTTCTGTTACAAATGTCCTGTAATTGCATGTGTACAACCACATATACTGTAGAATGAAAATGATGTGCTCTCATTATAAAACAGAGTATTCAAGGAATAATTTGAGATGATACTCCAGTACATTTATTTAAAACAGAAACAGGACTTGTACGAATCCACCCCACCACCACTCCTTGGTTGTTTTCAATATTTACATACAGTACTATACGTGAAGTCTAATGTGTACAGTGTTGTGTAAAACTTTGGAAACCTCGTTCACATAGAGGCTTGAAAAAACATAATCATTCTTCTTCAATGTAAGCCCAAGTTTTGCATGAGTAGCATAAAGGTTTGCAAAATGAACAGATAATGAACTCCTTTTTTTCTAATACAAGTCAGAAATACAGATCACTGCCAGAATATGGAAACATTTGAGTAAATGAAATATACAAACTATATTGAAAGCCGTTGCTTTCACACAAGTGTGGTTTCTGAGTTAATTAAGCACTTAACATCTCATCATGCTTAGGGTCATGTTTAAAAATTCTAGGCAGGCCTAGTTGCCCATTATTTTTGCTATCATGCCTGGAAGAAAATATCTTGACTTTGTCTAATATGACTTTGAGAGATAGGTGACTGTTAGGGCACATTTGGCAGGAGCTTCAGTGACGAAGGCTGCTCAGCTTGTCGATGTTTCATGAGGAAGAGTGGCTAAGGTGATGTTGACATGGAAGTCTGAGGGAAAGACACCAACCACTAAAGGCAACAGCGGACAAAAGTGCATAATCCTTGACCATGATGTACGTGCATTGGTTCAAAATGCAAGGCAAAACAGATGAGCAACTCTGAATCATTTGACTACAAATGTCAATCTAAGGCATGAGTTGGCAAATTCATCAAGTACAGTCCATAGAGAACTTCACAGAGAGGGATACTATGGTGAGGTTTCAGTGGATTAACTCCATATTATACATAAAAATGCCTATAAATGCACTTATGTGAGTTTGGGATCCAAAGTGCTGGGATACAGTGTGTAACCAAGGTTGCTAGAATGTCTCCTTCACTGTTTGACAAGAGACATATACGTCTGAAGTTGAAAGGTAAAAAACTGCAAGTCCCAGAGATGTACTCTACCAGCAGATAACTATCTACCACCAGCTTTCTGCTGATCATATCCTACACCCCTGGGAAAACCCTGCCTCCTCCTAGTAAGACCTATTTTTTCTCCCTAAAGATAAATGTGTCTCAGTGCTTGATGTTCTCAGTTTCAGAAGAAACTAAGAGATGTGTTTTACAAGCCCAAACAGAAACATTCTTTCCATTTATGTTATAAATGTTTTACAATGAATTTTCTTAAGATATGACATGCAAAGATACACACATAAGAGCAATTGTAATTATTACTAATTATACAGCAGAAATTCCCTTTTCAAGTGCTGCTAACCAACATATTATCAAATCCAAGTTTTTGTTTTAATTCTGTTTTTATCATTTAATTCATACCACATTAGCAAGATCACAGAAAGGGATTGTTTTGGAACCACGTTTCCTTTTGAAAAATGAGGAGTTCATTTTAAATATTAAAACGCTATATCTTTTGGACCTACGTTATTGATTTTTCTTTTCATACTGCCAGCCCCCCTTCTATAAATAATTGAAAAATGGTTTATAAAAAACATTTTTTTTTCCTTTTCAGACTTGTCAAAATTACGACTAAAGGGAATAAGAAGAATATATGGAAAATAAATATAATTTAGCTGACAAGGTGAATATTTACCTCGCCATGGAAACTCCCTTTGTCAGCTCGGGTGAACAGAAAATCCAGACCTGTGCTCCCTAAAGACTTTTTTTAGGGAGCCTAATCCACTCCCTTTTCCTGGTGGAGCTGTTTTTTGTTTTTTCAAATAGATCCAGTATAAGACTGTGTACATTATAAAATCTGTAAAAGACATGTTAATAAATGATATGGATTTGTAAAGCCAAGATAAAAGTTAAAAGCTTTGTAGAAGGCTGAACCATGTGAACTCTTTGAGTACTCCTTGGCATATAATTAAACAACACTTTTTAATTTCTATTACAGCAAATTATCACTTTGTCTGTTCATTGTTTAATTATACCCATTGACATGGCCCCAGGAAAAGATAAATTGGAGTGAGTTGTGCAGTTACTACTAAATGATAAGTTTGAGAGTGGGTGGATGGAATCATCCATCATTCAACATTTTACTTGAAACCACTGACAAATAGAGGTCATAACAATGTGGCAGGAACCATAGATGGATGTTTTTAATTTGGGTAATGAGGAGTTAAATGCCTCAAGGAACTGCTTAACAATGAAGTTCAACTATACATATATAACTATATAGAGAGAGGAAATATACAAATATTCAGTATACAGTATATCATAAATAGACAGGTGTAGACAGAAACACAAATATAGATATAGATGCAGTTTTAAATACAGATACATATATAGAAACATATAAATACTGTATATAGATTTAGACCAAGATACAGATATAGATACAGAAATACATTTATATACAGTTTATATACCGTAATGAAAGATGCTGGGACACAGTTAACTTCAGTTTACTTGTTGATTTCAGATGTGATGAACTGCAAGTCTAACAAACCTCTCTGTGTGTCTCATGGAGAGCAAGCTGGGGTATGCGAGAAGACAAATTCCTAATACAATAAATTGTATATTGCCAATAAAGTGATCTTATCAAAAGCTTAAATGCCACCATGAATTTATCATCACGGAATATTCTATAAAATAATTTAATGTACATTTTCATTTCAAGTGCAGGAGATTTAGATTTATCTTTGAGGTTTGGCATATTCTTATTTATGACCATCATTTGGTTGTGGTTATTGTTACCTTTTGCATGACCCCATTTTTTATTATGCAGAAGAAAAGTGAAAGACACTTAGACAAAGTCTTGTTTATTTTTTTATTCCTTCTGATTATTATTTTCAAATGTGAACAAGATTATGATGCAATAGCTTATTGTCCAGAGAGTATCTCTAAGGGGAATTTCGCACTTTGGAAAACGTATGTTTCTTGTTACACTCTTGATATTTAGGCATATTGCAAAATCCACAGCGAAGCTTTTAACTGTGAGAAACATATACAAAAAACTTTATTCTCTCGACATGAATCACTAGAAATATTTTAAAATCTATTGCTGTCATCCATAGCAAAGTAATAGAATTACAATACTTTTTGGTCAGCATAGGGTTATGAACTGAAAATGTACTTAATTTGGTATGAAATTGAAATATATAATGAGTTTTCTGTTTATTTCCCACTGTATTGTTTATACTGGTTAGTATTCCATGCAGGTAAAACAGTTTTTGCCAAAATTTGATATGTTGAACAATGGATTGAAGTTATCAGTGTTTATTACAGAACCAAACACATTGTCTTGTATTTTACATCCTGCTTGATTATGTATTCTATTAAAAGACATTTATTGCTGTATGAATGCATTTAATTTAAACAGGGAGAGTTATAATTAGTAACAACATATGATGGAAACATTAGAATTTTACACTTTATGCAAATATCTGATTGTCACAATCGCAAACCCCTCCTCTTAAGGGCGCTCCAGCCCTTCCTTGTTTGCTTCATCTCCCGCACCTGTTCCCTGTTCCAGTCCCTTTCAGTTCCCCCTTTAAAAGCCACACGCTGACGCTAATCCCGGCTCTGCATTGGTTCCCATATCATGCGAGCCCGGGACCTGGATGTTTTTAGTTTCTATTCCCGTTCCCATTTCCCCTGCCGATCCCGACCCGGCTGTGGTTTTTAATCGTCAGTCCCGGATGGATCGACTGGCTTTGGACTTTTGCCATGTCTTTGGATTCCGCTTTTGACTCATCCCCGGAATGTTTGCCTCGGCCTCACCTCCCCCGACTACCAGCACCCCATGGACACGCCCCCCTGTTTTCATTCCCGTATCCTGCATGACTTTTTCCCAGTGTTTTCTTCACTTTTCCCTGGATCGTGTCATCTGCATAGGGTCCGGAAAGAACTCTCTCTGACACTGATGTTTACTGAATTTGTTTAGAATTTTTATTTAAAAAATCAAACAGCCTAAATAAAGAACTTACATCCTAAGGATAACCAGCCTAGACCACCCAAGCTTTTATCTAGTAATAATTGTTATAATACTACTCAATTTTATACTTTGACATGGGGCAATACTGCGGTGAATAACTATTACAAAGATCTGGTACATATTAAGTGATCTCTCTCTCTATTCACTATGCCCTATGGAATGTCATAACAATTCACAGCACTCAGTTCTCAAAAGCGACATAGTAACAGGTGCTGTAAATTCTAATTGGGCAAACAGAAATATGCAGATTAGTCTGCTGTTAATATTTATTCCTGCATGAAGTAGAACAGTTGCCCTATCAGAATCAGAATGTTTTTTATGTTCTCCTTTAAACAACATCATACTGCATTCTTCATACCCTACTAATAAGTACCGAGGCTGAATATTTTTACAAATGTCAACTAAAAGCATCTTCTCTACTGTAATCCCTAAATATATATAACAAAATGTATGTGAGAACTGAGATAGCTTGTTGAACTGAATCCATATATATGGCTGAAACATTTTAAATAAAAAATAAGTACAAAATATCAGAAATAAAATTACTGAAGCTAGTACACATATTTTATAATTGTCTTTTGCCTTTATGACACGTCATTGCTAAAAACAGCAGAGATATGTCAGAAATTCAGTATCCCAGTGTTACTTCAGGAATTTGAGTGCAAAAACTTTGTCATTTAAACCTTAAAAACCTTAATGTTAATCATTAAGGAGAAAATCACATAAATGTGTGAAACATCTTAATGGCATATAGGTAATTTAAGGATTGTCTTTATACTTGTGCTTTGCTAACAAAATTTGCACTGATAATTAATCAAAAACCTTGCAATCGGTACCCTCTATATGTATTCATACCTCTGATTAACTCGAACAATAAACATCAAATAACAGAAAAATCAATTGTTCAAGACAACATTCAGATTTTTTTTTTGTGCTTATCCTCAGAAGAGGCACCTTCCTTGCAACCCAGCAGTAAATGCTATATTCTTCCAGTCCACTTTGAATGGTAGCTTTTGACATTTCGGATCCTCAAGATGCTAGTGTGTATTGGAGATTTCTAGCTGTTGCCTTTGGATTTACAGTTGTCTCCCACGTTACTTGTTTCATAGGCTGTGGTGGTAAGATAAATCTGTGTCCTCTTTCTGGCAGGGTGGCCACTATATCTGCAGTCTTAAATGTCTTAATAATTAACACTACAGTGGACAGTGGTACATTTTTGTGGATTCTTTTATAGTCATCCTCCAATTTGTGGAGGTTGGTGACTATTTCCCTGCAGTCTTCAGAGAGTTTTCTGACCTTAACCGTGATGACGCCTGCTACTACTGAATATTTTCCTTCTTTCTCCTCTTTTTATCCCCGGGAAACAGCAAACCTTTGAAGGGATCTATATAGTTCTGGAGGTTTCCACTGCATTTCCAAAAGACGGAATTTATTCTTGCTGATTTATTTTTGTTGAATTTTATATCAAGGAATGCGTTGGAATGGAAATAAATGCGACCCTCTTGTTTTCTGGAAATGTATTAATTATTTGTGATAAATGTGACTTACGTGCAAAGTTACAGCACAACATTACTAGATTTTGTTTTAGTGAGACATATTATCCAATCTGTAGCTCATTGCTATATGATGTTTTTTGTTCCCATTTCATTGAGGGTATGAACAAATTTGGAGGGCACTGTATACTCAAAATTGATTTTGATAGAATATTTCTTCAAGTGAATTTCTATCAATGTACTCATTTTAGAGCAAAATGCTCATAAATCTTATTTCATGATTTCATAATCAGGTGTGGTCTTGCCTGAGTGTTATCACATGTGCTGAACAAGAATCTGTTATTTAGAGTGAGATTTGAGTGAAATTATTTCTTTAAAAAAGTCATTTTGAAAAGGTGGTCCCCGGTACTGCGAAGACCTTAACGATACATAAAGAAAAAGGAAATGAGAGTCTGCCAGAGAGATATGGGAAAGGTGTACTTGAGATGAGGATTTTTTTCCATTGAAAAGGTGAAAAATAGCAGTCTATATGTGCATATTTAATATCATATAAAATACAAAAGAATTTCATCAGGTGTATTGAAGTTTCTTTTGGGAGTTTAATACATACAATGAAGAGATGTTCACATTTCCTTTTATTTCCTTTGATCTACAATGAGAATGGTTCAAAACATAGATATGGTGTTTAAATTAATATTGGAAATTTTAGATAAAGGTATGGTTAATACACATAATTGTAGGTAGAATTTGTAGGCATCCTGCTTCCAGAAAATTACAGCTTCACCTGCAGCCTTTAAAATTGTGACCTTTTCAGCTGAAGAGAGCCCTCGGCAAGCCTGGGCATGGTGTTCGAAGAAGAACATTGAAAGGTTTTCCACGGAAAGGGCTGTTCATTTCCTGTAGTCTATGGATGCCTGATGAAATCGCCTGCAGTTACTATGTAAACAGGGCAGTCTTTTCTCCAGAACAAATCTCATTATACATCATGCTACTTGTGAGTAAACAGATTTGACCAGAATACTGTTGCTGACAAAATTAAGAAACACCTATCTAATACTGTCTCCTCAGTACTTTAAAGTATAATAGTTTTCGCTCGCACAGTGAGGTTTGGAATATGTTCTTGTGTTTACATTTTCACTATTACTCCATGACAAAAGTTATTTGTTAATGAATAACAAATATTAAAATTTCAAAGCCACTTTTAATACGAGCAAAATAATATGTTATGCTACAATATTTAATGGAGCTTTGTAACTCAAGGATATTTTGGGAAAATGTAATTTATATTGAATAATATTTCCATATCTGATTGTCTGGCTATATGGCAGACATACTTAAAAGTGTAGAACACACTGTTATATTTAACATACAACAGTTATCTTATATAAATAATTTGATAATAAAAAAAATCTGCAAACAAAACTGTACCGTTCGTAACATTCTGGGTTTGAGTCCAAGCAGTAGATCCAAATGCTATATCTTTAAGCAAAATACTTCAGAATACTTGAAATGTGGACATTCATATTCTCTTTATATTTACAGAATATTATTAGTATTAGTATTAGTATGCTGTGTTGTTTTCTATTTAAATGTCAAATGAGAAGCCTCAAAATAATTTGGAAAAGATTCTCAAACCTTCTTAGATTATTAATACATTCAAAATTAATAAAAAATTAGGAACATTAAAAAAAATATTCTCATGTTATGCAATTCTCTAAATAAACACTGTAAACATAAAACATATGAAGGAAGTAAGTGTTTGAAAAGGGGATTTAAAATCAAGGCGTTCTCTTAATAGAGTTAGCCTACCAATGATACTTAATCATTAGCATAATTGTTTCAGTCGCAAATGTAAAAATGAATTCACCATGGTCTTGTGCTTAAGAGACATATTTTTTCCATTGCTCACTGTGTCTAAATAACACTTGGAAGCAACATAGATACATTTGCCAGGAGCATATAGAAAAAACCTTTTGATTGTTGTTAATTGAAATTATACAAGATGTTGCTTGAGGAGTAGCAGCAGCCACAGTGTAAGGCACGTCTTGTAGCCAATTGCAGCTATAAATAGTGGAAATGCTTCCATTGTACAGATTTAACATTCATTGTGTATTGCCAGTTAGAATTAGAATCAGATAGATTTCCACAACTCTTTACTGCATAGTGGGGCATACTTATTACTGTTTTTCAGCATTACCTGTGAAGGATGCCAAATCACCAGATTGAAAGAAAAATATATTAATCACTCACACAACAATCTATCTAATACAAAACATTCCTTTATTTTATCATGTAAATGTAAAGCCAGTGATGTAGTTTCAGATTATTTGCTTTATTTTGTGATGGCAAGGAGCAGAAGATCATGATGAGTTTTCCTTTTTGACTGTTTTTACATTTGAAACTTCAGTCTTTTTGCTGAACAATGGCTTGAATCCAGGGCTTCAATACTTCAGGCTACTAACTGGGTAATTAACTGAAATGTCAACACTATTTGAACCAGGTTGCAATAATACTGTCTTTTATCTTACAGTCATGATGGTATCTGTTTCTTTCTTCCTGCCTTTATCTTATTTGCTCATAATTGATCATATCCTTTGCTTACCTTTTAATTAGTCTGCCCCTAGGACAGAGAACATTGACATGCTTGCAGGGGCACTTTGGTTTCAAGTAGCTGCAAGCAATTTTCTGGATAAGTGCTTGGTTGTTAAATGCTTCATAGGTTTCAAACTGTCGCTTTAAGAAAAATTAAATTAATATCTGTGTATACAGAAAGCAATAAAGTTTTTATAGTTGTAAAGGGGCAATTACAGTTTTATTTATATTTGTTAAGTCGTAATTCCTCTAATTATTTCTGAGATTTTTTTTTTACTTTAATATTATAAAATTATGTATGTAGTGTTATATCAATAGATTAAAGAGAGTCATTGAAAATGAAATCTCCTTTATGTAAACTCTGTGGGTACTGAACCAACAATAAACCTTTTTTATAAACGGTATAGAGATACCTTGGGTGTAAATTATAAAATGAATCCAACTGAAAGTCATAAAGGTTATGCTTTACACTTTGAAAGCGCACAGCAAAGACTCAGGGGGAATGCACTGTCAGGCCGAAGACTCGAAGGGAAGTGCTGCCAGGCTGATGAGTCGCTGAGGCGCCGGAGTCTAGTGAGAAGTGCAGGGTGCTTCAATGGGACAGGATAAGGACAACAGTTGAAGAGTCCTGGTTACTGGACGCTGGCACCTGAATGAAGTCGGGGAATCGGAGGAAGGTGGGAGCCAGCTGAGTGCAGTCCAGGTTCCAGGGTGGAGGAGCAATCTGGGAAAGCCATTGAAGGATCAGCTCGCAGCAACAGAGGACAACGGGGTGCATGAAAGCAAGTACTGCCAGGAAGGATGTGAAAAATGGAATAATGACAAAGCTCCACAACAAAAGTGCCTCAGCATTATAAAGGAAAAGGGGGCATTGAATAACTGGGATAATAATTAATAATTCGAATGGATCACCTGAAAGGGAATCCAGTCTGAGCGGCAAGCCTTGGAAAACTGTGAATCCTCACAGGGCAAGCATTGCTGCCTTGCATTACTGGAGTCCTAGGTTCAATTCCTGGGGTCGTATCAATGTTACATGGAATTGGCATGTTTCTCCAGTGTCCTCCCACAGTCCGAAGACATACTGGTATAATACTTGGCTTCCTGGAAAATTGTCCCAGATATGAATGTGTGCATTTATATGTTTGTGCCTGTGGTCTGTGTGTGTGCTCTGCAATGGAGTGGTGTGATGAAAATCATACAGAATGACACAGGAATCATAGATATCAAACTACTGAATCCATAGATGAGAGAGAAAGAGAGATGAGATCACTTTATTGACCATATACAATTTCTTGTATTAGGAATTTGCTTTTTCACATACCCCAACTTGCTCTCCATGAGACACACAGACAGGGAGAGAAGCTTGGGGTCAGAGCAGCACCCCTGGAGCAGTTGAGGTTAAGGGCCTTGGTCAGGATCCCAATGGAGTTCCTCTGCCGACCACGGGATATGAACCAGCAACCCTCCAGCCTCCAGCCATAGGCGTAAATCCTTAGCCACAAAGCCACCACACGGAAGGAGAGATACTTCTTTTCCTAAATTTAGGTTGAGACGAAAAAGGCTGAATTCCAGGTTAATGGGTTTATTGTACTAATTTAAACTCTTAATATATCATATCCTATGATATAAAGTAAAATAATTGTTTCTTCATTTTAGTAAATTTTAGTAAAATGGTATAAACTTTAGATATGGAGAATGCTTTTTTCCTGTTGATATTACTCATAATATTTGGTTTCCATGGTGCACAAGCCCTTGGACATGTTTGTTCTACAATAGCAAGTCATTTGTTGTATGTATTCTTCTATGTAACTTGACATTAGGTTGCTTGAACTGCAATGTCACAAAGAATTGAATTTGCCAAAGTTTTACAAAGTTTAAAGGTAGCCACAAGGGTCATAAAATGGCAAAGATTACCTCTATTTAGCCTTTTAAATTATTTTATATCCACAACCCTTTAGGTATTATGGTACTTTCTAAGAAACTCCAAAAGAAAAAGAAAACATACAATATAATTGTTACAAGAAGCTACATAAATAACTTGAGATCAGTTGATAACAGAGGATATGAATTATATTAGCTTTCCCATCAAAATGACTTAATGCGTGGAAAGTGTTCTTTAGAGAGCGGTGATTAAAGGATAAGAAGAAGACTGTGGAAATTAAAAAAGAATGAAAATATTTATGGAGTGATTGCATGGCTTGCTCCATTGTAATTGGTGAACTCCCTTAGAAGGTCAAATAAGCTTTAATAAGACTGGAAGGTCTGGCAGACCAGGCATGTATGGCAGTGCATGCTTGCAACCATTAAACCAGCTGACAGGATCATTTTTGCAGACAGACAAATTCATACTAGGGACAATGCAAGTGACTTATTGATTAACATACTGCTCAAAAGACATTCCATGGATACACACTTTTTTTTATAACATACCACTTGTAATGTCCATGAGATAAAGCTGTTTGTCAGGACAAAGAATCTGCTTAAACCTGCTTAATGGCACATTACCGGAACATTAACTTTGTTTATACCTTTGTAAACATTTTCCCCACTGATACGCATTGGACACATCAATCCTGTTTTATGTACTTTTTTTCTTTGTAAGGGATGTGCAAGGAGATATTTTATGCATATAACCATATGGGTACAGTATTGTGTAAATAAGAGAGTGTATTAGTGCATTTTATATTTAAGTAAGACAGAGCAGATTATTATTCCATGACCACCAAATTCACACAATATTTCAAAATACGCTCTCCTCTGTGGTCAATCAAATAAGCAAACATTAAAATTCCACAACACACTCTGAAATGTGACGATTTATTTTTATATAGTACCTTTCATTTTACATCATCTTAAGGTACAGTGGAATAAAGCAATCAAACAAAAGAGACAGAAAAGCGTAGATGATATAGTAAATTAGAATTAACAGCAATTGAAAACTTGAAGTCCTGACTGACTTTGCAAGATCTTAAATGGTTTGGGAAATCATTCTACAGTCTTAAAGCATCAGAACAGATAGCATGATCTCCCAGTTTGTGGAGCATTGTTTTGGGGATTGAAAGGAAGCCTGAGTCCAAAGAGTGTAATTGTATATGTGTACTGTATTGGATGATGATCAGTAATATTTTTAACTGAAATTTAATCATTCCTGTCTTTAAAACTCCAGATATGCATAAATTGGTCTGGAGTATTTAATCTTTCAGCTCTCAACATGGATTTCAAGAAATCACTTTGATAGAACTTAAGTTTAAAAAATTATGTGCCCAAAGTTGTTAGTAAATTTAAGACTCTCCATGGATTATTTTTACACTCACAGTGGAATTTCCACTCCAACAGTTTTCCTACAACTAGTGCTTTTTATTCATACTGTGGAGCTCCATCTTGAATAACTGCTGACATGTTTAATCCAGAGATCCACATTTTAAAACATATTTTATTCCACTTTTTCACTTTGTAAAAAAAAAATTGGGCTCCTAAATTCATACATGATACAGCTTTATAGATAAAAACAGCCTCAGTACAAGAAACAAAATAACACTTGCTTAATAATGTACTGTGTAATGTACAGTAGGAAATGACGTTTTTAGTGAAGTATTGGTAATTCAATTAATAGGAATAAAAATTGCATTATATAATTTGCACTAGCCATACATTCATGGCTTTTGGCTAGGGACTTTGTCATGAATCACAGTTACCTACCACCATACTGGTTCAAGACTTTTGTATTACTGATCAATTTTAACAATTTAATAACTTCTTCCTTGGAAACTATTTAGTAAATGTGGCCAATGTGTACAGCATCAATGGAGTGCAGAGAATATCTAGAATAAAGTCCAGGATTTTTAGCAGGACTGTGGTTATGTATTGTCCATAAAAAAGGAATGTATAGCCCACCACAGATATTGCATGTCTATGTGTAATATAAGCCATACCATTAATCAGTGCAGTTTATATTGAAAAGCATCTTAAAACTGTTAACTTCATACATCATTTGCAATGACATTAGTATTTGCTGTCTTAATCTCTTTTCAGATATGATGTCATCCAAAAATAAGCAATACATTAAAATTTTAATAGAAATATTCTTAGGTGATTTATTTTAAGAATGCATTAGGGAATTGCATTAATGTATCCATGTTTTTGAGCGCTCTGAATTATCCATCATTTAATTTTGTGCTCAATTTATCATTTGGACATTTGGACTCAACCTTTGATATCTTCAAAAAAAATGAACAAATACGACTATTTAAAATGTATGCAGTAGTACTGGATGTTTGTATCCAAATTTGTAATCTTGCTGTGCATTTTTATCTTATATTTGTGAACATTATGTACATAACGTTTCTAATACAAGATAAAGTACATGAAGACATGTTTATTAAACACCAGAATGCCAACTGATGAACTGAACTTCTGTGAACCTAACATGTTTTCCACAACATTCTGCTGCCAGTCAAACACCAGGTGATTGCTACTGTGTATTAAACATAATATATTCTGCAAATGACAATTATGAGAAACGTGTCAAGTATGAATCCAGTGGTTAACTAGCTGTGACAACAGACTTTTAAACATCAGCAAAGTATTTACTCATACCAGATACGTGTATACAGTTATACAATTACAGACAAGTGTGACATATAAATCAGAAGTCTAAAATATGCTGAATTTTACACATAATATAAAATACCTTTCATACACATACATTTGCAAATACACAATGTCTTCTCCATTGATAATTATTCCAAGGTGACACATGAAAGACGAGGTCTCCTACAAACCAGAGGGTAGGTATCAAAAAATAATTTACCGCTGTTGAAAAAGGGGTTTGTTTTTACATTTCACAGTCATTCTGTGAAATTTAAATTCTATTGAATGCTCAAAACTAAGCAGTCAGTACATTTAGTGTCATGACATTAATTTTAGAAGTCAGATGCTTAAATGTTTTACCATGTTTTAGCTATGAACTGAGAAAGTGTAGTGTGAAGACATTAAAATCTTTAGTTTTTTTGTTAATTTAAACATCTGCAATCAAAAACAGCTGTTTATTTTTATAAATTTACCATTGTTGTCAGGGACACAAACAGGGGAATTCACAGAACATTGAAGAGTTTAAACAGTTATCATCATCGTTATCATTTTTGTTGCTGTAGTAGTTGCGCATCAAGAACAGAACCCATGTATTTGGGTGAATTATGTGGATCGTGATCGCCACAGGATAGAGCAAGGGGTTCTTCACAGAAGTTAAGGACACCTGCTCCTGGTGGAAAGATTGTCATCAGCTCCAACCAGAAGACAACACTCACACCATTATTTTCAATCACTGCCAGGAGGGTCTATAAATAGGGGGCACCCATGTGCAGACGATTGTTGGAATTGAAGTCTTGTCAGGATGACCTATTGCCATTGTATGCCTCTTAGTGTTCAGTTCTTTAGTTCTGCGCTGTCTGGAGCTAAGGAAACACAGCTAGCCCTTTAGTGCCTGAATCAATATAATATTATTATTACTAGCATTCAATTGCAGTGATATGTAACCGCTGTAAATTGATTTCTTTTCAAAATCAATGACTATTTAGACTGCTTTTTTGTGTTGGTTACAGACTGTTCAACTTCCGATTTTATGGAATTTATATATAAATCAGCTCAAAATCCTATCAACCAAAGCCACACTAACCTTAAAGTCATGGAAGAGTACAGATCCTCTACACATCCACAGCTGGAGATGCTTGACAAACCCCTCACGTTTTTTTGTGAGAGGGATTACTTCAGCATAATTCCTTGTGTGATAAGAATGTTTCATGGAAAAAAAGCTTAATCCCAGTTTCAGAACAATCAATCCACACTTGTTGACTGTCCTTTCTATGTCTCTTCTTCCTTTATGGTTGATGTTGATTTTCACATGGTCTTGTTCATGCATATGTTGGCATTGTCTTTATAATCCATGCCTTTATCCTCTTAATCTACTTCTTAATTACATCCACGATGGTATTAGAAGGAAAACTTATTCCTTTATTTTGAAATCACCCTTGGGTTTCAGGGTGCATTTCTTTGTTGAATCCACAGTAGTTAGCAGTCAGTATCTTCATTTTTAAAAGGGATATATACATATACACATTCAAGTTCAAGTAGGTAGCTGCATCAGAATGCGTAAGCTGCAAAGGAACAAGTGAAGGTTTATATCATGCTGAAAAGAGTAGAAAAGAAACACAACTTTTCGGCTGTGGAGCCTTCTTTGGGTGTGAGCTCTCACACTCGAACAAGACTCCACAGCCGAAATGTTGTTTCCTTTCTTCTCTTTTCAGCATGGAATAAACCTTTACTTGTTCCTTTACATATACACATAGTATTATTGGAATAGTTTGTTTTCTTTCAAATACATAATTTCCTGAATCTTTTATTTGTATCTTATGTTAATAAAAAGTAACTATTCTAGGTATTTACATGTAACAGTTATCAGAATGTAACAGAGAAGCCTTCTCCATGTGGGCTACTTATATAAAAATATTTCTGAACCAACATACCTTCCCTATCTCAAAACCTGGAATTATGCTTATTATTGACATCACGAATAGAAACAAGATTTCATATTTCCTGAGGAGCATATGTATGTCTGAAACTCATTTCCCTTCTTTTAACAGTTATTATCAGTTATTATGTCAATTACACATAGGCCTGCACCTAATATTTGAATTGTCTCTCAAAACTACATCAGTGCTGCATTTACTATAAGTGCACCTCAACATACTCTTGAAAGTGATGCTATTATAAAGGTTCATGGTTTTTGATAAGCTTTTGAGTGTTCTATATGAGCATCTAGATTTTATAGGCCTTTTCTTATGCTAAAAGGTCAGTGCCATCAGTGAAAACTGGGATTACATGCACTTCTGCCACTGATAGAAATTTCATCTTAAAGAGCCTCAGGCAAAGCACAAAGAACTTATTGAAAAGCTTGGGTGATATGATGATGTGATGGAGAACATTTAATAGAATATTGTTAACATCATGTATGGTACAAATAGTAACAATAAAAAATCTCTTCAATAAACCACAAATGCATCTAAATGCCAGCTTCCCACAGGGAAGTACATTTTCAAGTGTGTATATCCTATCTATCTTGCATACACTCTTGTTGATTTTGTGAAGCTAGCCTTGTTTTATTTGGCCACCGCAAGAAACACAAAGGTAATTTTTTTTCACATACTTTGTACTTCATTTAAGCAATCTGAAAACTGTGTCAACCGGTTAGTTTATTTAGATGTTTGTACTTTTTGATATACAGGAATATAATGTAAACAGTAACATCAATGTGTGGCAATATTGCTGTTCTCGTCACAAAAATGTTCCATAAAAGTAATTATTTGTTTTTATCTGTTGTTGATTTATTGTTTATAGAATTGGGAGTTTCAAAACACAAAATATAGAAGTAAAAACTGTGCAGTTAAAGTTAACTGTAGCATATTACATGCTTTTGATGTGACTTTTGAAATGAACTAAGTATTTTTATTTTAATTCTTGCTTGAAGAAGTTAGAAACTTCACCCATTATTTATTGAAGCAACTAATTTTTTTAAACTTTTCTGTACATTTTTACTTTATTCACACAGCTATTAAAACATATAAATGACCTAGGCTCATGTGGTAATTTATCTATTTCACCACAATACAAGAGGTACAACCAGTAACAGTCATACATATCACGTTTTTCATCAACAAAGTCTGGACTTGTTAAAGGATGTATCCAATTATGACACCAAAGAATATGCTATTGAAAAAAATGGTGACAAGATTCTGGAGCCAATAGTTATCTGACTGCATCATTTTGCAATTGTTTACAATTTCCCTGCTAGACAGAAGCTTCTTTGAGAAACAGAAGAGATGGAACCGAGTTCTGGTACAGAACCTCTCACCTGTAGCAATGTACACACTCAGAAGTGGTGTCGACAGTGTGAGGCTGACACCATAGTGAAGAATCGACTCATGCCATTTTCAATGAATGGCCTCACACAACTGGTCCAGCATGTACTAGTACAGTAGTTATCAGTATTTTACCACATTCATAAGTGGCCAAATAAACATTACCCCAGACAAATGTAATGCTTGTGTATGTACTGTACATGAAGTAGAAGTGATCCACATCTACCAGGATAACTTGTTTTTGACTGTGAAAGGTCTTTCAACAGTACTTTTTTTAACATCCTTGTATTTTCATTTTTCAAAAGACTGAACTCAAATTGATTTTTAACATTTTGTCTCCAATGTTACAAAAAGGTGCAAATCATCTTTGCAAGAAGAGAAAATGTAAGAGAAAACATTTCTCCTTTTTGTTACTCTTTTAAGAAGAGTATAAATGCTAATATATTATTGAAAATGAAGGAAGCTCACCTGCTACATTTTATTTTTTACTGAAATCCCTGCATGAATCTTTTATTTGTATCTTATGTTAATAAGATAAGCCTTACACTTATAAATCTTACACTCAAGGTGTTTTAAGCCTTACACTCAACACAACACAAATGTCCGGCTTTCTCAATTTGTTGAAGCCTACCTCAATCATTATTAAACAGAACCCTAACAGTTATCCTTCATTTTACAACTATCTTAAGTCTTCTAGGGAATTTATTATACATATTTACAGTGACAGTGAATAAAGCAGTACAAAGTAAGGAAAGCTAGATAAGGGGGAAACACTGTAGATAGTTATAAGAATTTAGTAAAGCCCATTCACTTTCAGAAAGGATATTTTGAAAATGAATGTGTTGACGTTCATTTCAATAAACAACATAGTATATTAAATAAGCTCTATTTTATATTTGTATATACACATACATGTACATATATACATTTTTACATGTTTATATACATCCACTACTGCATAATTCTGGTCTGAAATTTACAATATGTTTTGAGTATTGGACAAATACATTTTAACTTTTCGAGCAAGACTGGTTTTACATGTAAAGAATGTGCAATCCTTTCTTTGGCTGTTTTCTGGATAATTAAAGGCATGTTGCATTGAAGCTCTAATTTGTATTGTCAGCAACTTCAAAATGCAAGCAAAGGAATATTCCTACAGTGATAATTTAATACCTGTTCTTTGGTTGATCCTGTCAAATCTAAAAGACCAGCCCCCAAAGGGACCCAAAATAAAGTCTTAAAACACTAAAAATTTTAGCTTTACCTTCCCCTCCATCTCAAGCTTTTTGGATACTTCAAAAAGTATGCAAATAACAGAATAACTAAAATTAATTTGTGAAAAAAGCAGGAATTATTTTTTAAAAATTTTCTGAAGGAAAGATATTAAGTTTAAATATAATAAAATATTTTTTATTTTTAAATGAAAACGAAATCAATACTCTATTATGAATATTTGATAATATATTGGTGACTGACCTATATATACTGTGTTTAATATTCCAAGATTAATAACATACTAACATTCATTTACATTAGTCACTTTTCTTCAAATATTTTTTCATAAAAGGATACAATATTAATTTTAATTTTAAGAGTACAATTTCATTTTATTAAGGGAGTAAGGGCTCCAGACTCTAGACCGGAGAGTTGTAGGTTCAAATCATGGGTAGAATACATCTATTTTATCCTTGAGTAAGGTATCTTTACATAAATTATTCTAGTAAGAGCCCTGTTATATACAGTACATGTGGCTCCATGCCATCATTGTAAAATAGATGTTCTTCTCAGATGACTTACTGGGTAAAAGAAAAGAAAGGAATTTTAAATGTTTACTAAATATGTAAAGAAAAGATTAAATAACGTTGCAAATGAGAGGAGGCCATTCAGCCCATTTTGAAGGGGTAAGATAAACTGAGTTCTTTTAAAATCCTGACAATAATGAACAGGAATGCACACTTCAGAAAATAAAAAAAACAAGGGATTCGGATATTACGTTGTTCATAAAAACGACTTAATATATTTTCTTGTTTTGTTAACAAGTTCATACATGCGCAGGCATATAAGGTATATATTGATTTATAATAACCCCTTCCATGCATACAGATCTTTTCATCCCAAAGGATCCTATAGCACTTTACGCATAGGAATGGTTCCACTTTATCCACCACTAAAGTGCAGCACTCACCTAGAGGATATGAAGCAGCCATTACATGCAATGAGATCATGCTACAAGATAGTAAGTCTCCTTCAGTGAAAACACTAGCTACAATGGTGCATTAATGGTTCACAAAAGGCACACAGAGGATGGAGGTTCTGTAACATTGAGTCTGGTTTTGTAACTTTATTCTTTCTCACTGAATGTTATGTCATCCTCTTGATACAAAAAATTATAATGTCAAGTAACAGGTTAATAAGAATGCTAATCTGTTCTTGTAGTTAACATATATGTGGTGGATGATGAACTATTTGCTTTTCTTGATAGACCTCAAATCAAACATTCCAGTGTTAATCATCTACTGTTTGTCTTCATTAGAATATCTGAAAAAAAAACTTTGCAAGTGTGGAAATAAGTCAAGAAACCTGACTGCCTAAGAGTTCATCTTAACACCTCAAAATTGTGTTTAGAGAGATAGGCAAGCCACTAAAAAACAAGCCACTTGAAACCTAACACATTAAAATTAGTCAAATAAGTGACTTGTCATAGAGCACACTTTACTAAATTGCACCTAGAAAGTTGAAGCAGGGCTCAGTAAGTAAAGCATGCTAGAGTTTAAGTGAGTGTTTTAAACCGTTCCAAATATACCTGCTAGGGGACGTATAGCATAGTGGGTAAGCTTTTAACTTCATGACTGACAGGCTATGAGTTCCGGTCCCTGCTGTGGACATTGGTGTTGTACTCTTGAGCAAGGTGCTTTACTACTAGTTACTCCACCCAGATATAGCATTGCTGGGTGGTAATCCCTGAAAACGAATGGAGTCCCACCCAAGGAAGAATCAGCTGCTCTCTGTGTTTAATGCTATGGAAACCAGGAAAAGCTGTGGCTCTGGTATGGACCTTTTTTACCAATACAACTACAAAAACAGCACGTATATAATATAAGCAATGTGGAAGCATTTTTTTCCAGAGGATATCTACTGGGGAATTTAACGTTTCACAAAAATATTTGCAAATATATTATATATAAATATAAATAATATAAATTTGGGGCAATTCAGTTTGCTCTTGTTCCTTGTGGTTTTGTAAACTGAACTACCTGGTTAGAGTATGCATATGTTGAGCATGTTTGATTTATTTCTGGATATGTGGAAGTTGACAACTATAGTTATTAGAAGATGTTACATCAACATTGATCTGCCTTGAATATACACTATTTTAAGTTTTGATTTCAGTCCACATTAATCAAGCTCACAGTTACCACAAAACATACAGCTTCAAGGTTTTAACTGGCATAATCAAATGTGTATAGGAAAATAAAAATAACAGAAACCGTTTTAATGGAATTTAGAAACTGCACTCAAAATATTGGGGTGGAGCGGTGACACTGTGGCTAAGGATCTGTGCCTGTGGCTGGAAGGTTGGTGGTTGAAATCCCACAGCCAGCAGAGGAAATCTACTCTGTTGGGCCCCTGAGCAAGGCCCTTTACCCCAGCTGCTCCAGAGGTGCTGTACAATGGCTGACCCTGCGCTCTGACCCCAAGCATCTCTCCCTGTCTATGTCTCATGGAGAGCAAGCTGGGGTATGTGAAAAGACAAATTCCTAATGTAAGAAATTGTATGTGGCTAATAAAGAGATGTGATGTTATGTTAAAGACACAAAGAGATTAGACATACTGGCATTTTTAATTAGAGATGTACTTAATAAACTCATGAATGTGCATTGTTAGTCAGAATTAAAAATTGTTATTTATTCATCAAATTAATTCATTTTAGCAGTGTTACATCAACAAGAATAAAGAAGAGAATACATTTTGCCTTTCACCTCAAAGACACTCCATATACTGAATAATGTCTTTCTAAAACACAATAATCTGAAAATGAACTGATTTTTAAATGTATGTATCAAAATGTAACCAAAGCACTGCACAAGTTTAAAGTGCACGCTCATTCACCATACCCAAGCAACAGTAAAGCACTGATTTATATTCTACTAAATGTTTACAAAACCCTTCGTATTTCTTACTGGGTAATCAGTTACTGATAAAAGGTAATGAACCTATGTAAAACGAGTTGCTTGCATTTTTCCCATTTTTCTAAATAAACTATAAGTGTAATAAAACAATTTCAATTGTTTGTTTAAATGTCTAAAATGAAACCCCTATCTTCAGACTTTCACTATGAGAAGATATTTACAGACTTGGCTTTGGTTCATGCCAGAGAGTGATGACCTTCAAGTAGTATTCTTCTATATGCAATATTAAAAAACTATTAGTCCAGCATGAATATATGCCATGTCATTTTGAAGTGATTACAACTGCTGGAAAACTGACAATTATATTACTTAATTAAAAGTATCTTTTTAGACTCTTAAAGACGGAATATATATAAAAGATTTACCTTCAAACTAATGCTTCCTTTTTGTTCTATTTTGTTTTACTATACATCTTTCAGTATTCGCTGTTCTTGCTTCTTATTATCACCCATTCATTAAAAGAGGATCACAGCAAAAGCTGTGAAACTAAAAAGGGAAATAGGCCTAAAGTCTTTAAGCTAAATCTTGTTCAATATAGTGCAATATGGAAATAATTTCTGCAATACTTGACTTTTACAGACAGCCATGCAATATGGTCTCAGAATACAAATATCGACACATAAAAGAGGCTACATATGCAGTGCCATTCACAGCAAGAAATATTTCACACAAAGAAAGGGGATATTCAAGAATCTGCCTAATGACTGAGGATTTTGTTTATGATGGCTATTCAAAGTGCCACACAAGTAACTTGAGGATTTTTCTTTGTAAATCTTTCACATAGAACTCAAAACAAAGCACACCTGGTTGAGGTCTATTCAGACTGGCTGAATTTTTTATTTTTCAATATCAGATTGCCCCTAGTCAGGGCTAATATTGATCCAATGCTAGATAAGCATGTGGGCTTTTCATATTCTGTGAAATCTCCAACATTGATTTATTTTTTGCATAAAACATTCACACTGTGCAACACACCACTGCCTTTAAATGGTATGCATATCACATGCATACATTTTAGAGGCCTATTCTTCTATTTTCTTTTTATAATACATCCACTACTAGTAGTAACACAAATGGTTCTATTAACACTTTGTAAAACAAAATTATGTGGTTAAAATTATTATTATGTTTTTCTGAAACATATGTTTTAAGGTTATAGGAAATCAACCATATGCAGAACCAGTAGTTTTTTTCTATATTGTATAGGGCCAATTTCATTCATAATTCATTAATGTAGTGTTTTCCTAAAATTGATTCTATTATGTTTCTTGTTTTATCTTGATTTTCTATACAATTGTTCTTCAGGAAAATCTTGCTAGGATGTTTTTGTAAGCTTAATAGTCATGTTATTTTAAGACCAGCAGTGCCCAGCATCCCACACTGAAAATGTCCCGATACAAGACATTTGGTGGTGGTATAAAATTCTTACAATTAAACATGGCATAGACCCTCACTCAAATTATTCATGGTTGCCCTCTGACGAAAGCCTGCACCTTATCCTTAGCAAATAATGTGCAATAATAATGTGTAGTCATGCTACAAATGCTAAATACTTGAAAAAATAAAAAAGCTAGTTAAACCTCACACAAAACCCCAACTGCAGTGGAAATACCAGTATTAGGAATATTAAAAATAATATCAATATTTTTGTAATACTAGTGCATGGTAATAAGTTTAAAACAGGCCCCCAGCAAATGTCCATAACAAAATTGATAATCAGACATCTTGTACCTTGCTCACTGATGTATTTGCAGTTTCTGTTATTTTTAACTGGAAAGAAATGGACTGATTTTCTACTGTAAGCATCAGAATGTAATCAAAGCTAACTGAAAGCACATGCTCATTCCCCGTACTCAAGCAAAAGCAATGCATAGTTTTATGTTCAACTAAATGTTACAAAAACACTTCATCCACCCATTTTCTTTTCCAATTCAGGGTCCCAGGGGGGCCAGAGCCCACCCCAGCATGCTACAGGTGCAAGGTAGTACACACCCCAGGCAGGACACCAGTCCATCACAGGGCACACACAGACTCACACCAGGGACAATTAAGTTTTTCTTTGTACTATGGGAAGAAACCCACACAAACACAGGGAGAACATGCAAACTCCACACATATAGCACCGCAGATCTGGGATTGGACCCAGTGCCTCAATGCTACAAAGCAGCAATACTAACCACTGTGCTAGCATGCCATCCCAAAACACTTCTCATTTCTTACTAAACGATCAGTTAAAAACGATATAGTTCAAATGGATAGAAAAAAATGACTACTGCTTTAAAAAATAAAGAAATGTAGTCAACGACAAGGCAGAAATGTAAAATGGTGGGATGATGAAGTAATAAAAAAGAGGATTCTATTATAACTGCTTTGAAATACTGCACTCAATTATATTGTCTTAATATGCTTAACTTGCATTTGTGTGAAGGCAAGAGAAAAGGGTGTATACTGCGATAAAGTATTTCCGATTTTACTTGGTTTCTGATTCAGTGGTCAAGATACTGAATTTCATTTGTGCTCTGACTGCTTGGGTTGATAGCACTTAGAAGTCAGGAGACAAGGGCTGGAAATTTTAGGTGCTAGCTCTGCCATCATTGCCTGGTAGTGTGTTTGGGAGGTGACTGTGGGGGAGGGTTATTTTAAAAAGGTTGGTGATTGCCCTCTAGGGGACAAAACACAGGAAGCCTTATTAGGAGCCTACACACCAAGTGCACCGCTGGCTGCCGTCCAAGCTTGGTGGAGGTGCTGCTTCAGAAGGGATGTCGCTTCTTGACACAGCAAACTCAGCAGGAGCTTCTGTGCTGCTAATCCACGTCTTTTTTCTCCTCTCAAAACTTTAAGGGCACAAACCACGAGATTCAAAGATCTGAAAGGTCTGTAAATCATGTTTTCAGTCAGCCTAGTCCTAAATATGAACCCGACTAGTGTATCAGTGTATCTCTGTGTATCAGTGTGAGTCATGTAAAATGGGATTGCCTTTCAAAACTCCCCCAACATGAGCTGTTTGGGATATTTTCAACGTTTTCGTTTAAATTCCAGGTGGCACCAGACAATCAGCTGCTCACAACATAGCGAGCAAGCACGAGGGTTTTTGATATGAGTTAAGTGGTTATAATCTGTCATACCTACATATATAAAATATATAGACGGAGACAATAAAAGCAGAAAGCCGCTACCGCAATTATGATAAATGATCACTTGAAGTGCAAGATTAGTGGTCAGTACAGCGATATACTAGATGTCTGCCTTAAATCAGTTCAACCAACACGAGCACGTTTCACTGTCAAAATACAGAAAAGAAAGAAAATGATGAATACCTGGCTTTACAATTCTTTTTTTTACAGTTGAAATAGCATCTGACTTTTAACTTTTAATTACAGCGTAAAAACAGTCCTAACTGTAAAAAAAAATGCTTCAAACCATTTTCATATACAGCTCTACATCCACTCCTTTCCAATCCTTAAACGAAACGGGGGGGATCTGTTATGCATTTTGGTACCGGACAAAGACACAAAACGTTTGTTTTTTATCATCTCGGATTAATCAGTGTTAACACCACGTCTTCACAATATAAATAACTGCAATCAAAAGCTGCACACGGCCGTGGCTGCAGCGTCCAAGCGCCACCTTCAGCATTCGCTCCCAGACTGGATTTGCAGAGCTGTCGAGGGTCACCAATATCCAGCTATCCAGCGAGTGTCACGTTAGACGCCGTGAATTTTTTTTTCAAATAAAAGTAAAAATAATTCTGTGTCGACAAGGCGGGGTATACTACATGTGGGTTTTCTTTTACTGTGTTTCCGGCGCTGTCTTCGTTTATGACAAGAAAAGCGGCCGCTTTCTCATGCTTCTCCCCTAACTCCATGTGCTTAAAATGCCATGATGCCAGGCGGGCTCTGCATGGATCCGGACACTTCAAGCACGTCCCACCGACAGCTCTCGGCGCCAATGAAAACTGTGGGAGGAAAGCCACAAAGGGTTAAGGGACTCCAAGATCCTGTGGGGCGGAGTGGGAAGGACACGATTGGATAATTGTGGGTGACGTAGCCGACATGAAAAAGCTAATAACTTGTTAAGAAGGCAGCCTTCAACTTTAGGAAGAGTGTGCAGAGCCAGAGAGACGGGGAACAGGAGTGGATGTTTCAGAGAAGTAAGCGGAAAGTAGTTGGCTGTGGACTGTTCAGGTTCTGCAGTATTCACGGACATATAAAAGGGGACAATGGTGCAGCAGACGGAGAACAGTGAAACGGAAAGTAGCATGTCCAGAGAAGCTACCGACACAGAAGAGAACGAATTCATGGCTTGCAGTCCAGTCCCACTGAACCCAGACTGGTGCAAGACGGCAACTGGTCACATCAAGCGACCGATGAATGCTTTCATGGTCTGGTCTAAAATCGAAAGGAGAAAGATCATGGAGCAGTCTCCGGACATGCACAATGCAGAGATTTCCAAAAGGCTGGGAAAGCGATGGAAAATGCTAAAGGACAGTGAAAAGATCCCTTTCATCAGGGAAGCCGAGAGGCTTCGGCTAAAACACATGGCCGATTATCCAGACTACAAATACAGACCCAAGAAAAAGCCAAAGCTCGACTCCTCTTCCAAGCCAAGCGCGCCGTCACCGGAGAAAGCCAACGTGAAAATTACTAAGACTTCGGGTAAGAAATGTACTAAACTAAAGTCCAGCAAGACCGGCAATAAATCAAATCATGATTATGGTGAAGACTACGGTTTTGCAAATTTAAAGGGTAATAAGACTGTTAAGAGTGTGCTTACGGATGAAGACGACGATGATGAATATGATGATGATTTGCAAGTTAGATTAAAGCAGGAGGATGAGGAGCAGATGAGGCCGTACAGTGTAGCGAAAGTCCCCGCCAGTCCAACCTTAAGTTCTTCTGCAGAGTCTGAAGGCGCTAGCATGTACGACGAAGTAAGAAACGCGGCACCGAACAGACTGTTTTACAATTTCAAAAACATAACGAAGCAGAGCACAACATACCCTGCTTCGATGTCACCAGCATCGTCCAGGTCGGTTTCCACTTCGTCCAGCTCCAGCGAAGATGCGGATGACCTGCTTTTCGATTTCAGCTTGAATTTTGCTCCTAACGCTCAAGGATCGGAACTGGGAAATCCAAATTCAGGAAATCTCTCCCTCTCCCTGGTGGATAAAGATTTGGACTCCTTTAGCGAGGGCAGCCTGGGCTCTCACTTTGAATTCCCAGACTATTGCACCCCTGAGCTCAGTGAAATGATAGCAGGGGACTGGCTGGAGGCGAACTTCTCAGACTTGGTGTTCACTTACTAAAATATCCACGAGCTAATAACAGGGAGGGAGAAATTAAAATTATATGTGCTGTCCAAGGCTTTCTCAACCCTGCCTCTTCTGTGGTTTAAATTGGGGGTTGGGGGGTGGGGAGAAAAGAGGCGAAGTGAGGTTTGAGGAATTAAAGATGCTTATGAAGCTGGTACGGTTGCAAAAAAAAAAGTCTGCAGACGTCTTTCTGGCAGCGTGACAGGGTTTTATGGATTTTTTCGGCGGGTCTACAATTAAACTGTTGAACTAAAATGGACCACTAAGGGAAATCTATGAACACTTCTATGCATCTTACCCTCTTGAAACTGCAGGGAGCTGAAAACGCAGACTGTGGACTGATCCGAATCAAATCTGTGAACTGGCGCTGTCCATTGCTTTCCAATACAATGGTTTTATGTGATTTCTATATACCGCAAACGTTTCTTTTTGTAATCGGTTCCTTTTACCTCCTGGTTTTGAATATACAGCAGCCTACACCTCTCAACACTACAGGTATGGGAGGTAACATTTTGATACATAACAGACCTCATCTTTTTAAAAGAAAAGTAAGATATTTTCAGGCGTATTTTTGTACAGTTAAAAGGGAATATTCTTACTGTTGTCAGTGAGTTTCAGGCACTTCTTCCCTTTTCATTTGGTTAGCATGCAAGCAAGTCCTGGTTTCAAGGATTAAAAGTAAAAAAAAATCTTGCATCAAAATGCCTTGTGATTTTAAGCTAGGTTTTGTACAGTTGTAGATCAGGTTCGTTGAGTATTTGTAGAAAAAAAAGAATTGGGGGAAGTATAGACCTCAGAACTGTTATTAGTTTCAAGACTGTATATGTACTGTAATATAGAAAAGTTAGGAGTTTATGTATATCATACTCGTGATGTGTGGATGGCTCCCCAAATCGCAGGTGTGAAACTGGATTTTTTTTTTAATTTCCTTTTTATGGCACATACTGAAAGTTTGTTTGTTTTTTTTCATTTTTGTGCAATATATTCTCTTAACACAGACCATCTGCATTTTTGTAGCAAATGATGGGGGGGGGGGGGGGCGGGGGAGAAACAGACTCGTGCACTGTCACCATAATCTCTGGATGCTGAGGTCTGTCTCTTGATTAAATAAATCAGCTGGAACTGATAGCAAGTGGTTGTGTTGTGATCCGTTTCTTACCAGATTTCAAAGTCTCTGCATTAAGGATAACCTTAAACGAAGTTTTAACTTCACTTTTCCCTAATATGGCATGTAAATCCTGTGGGTGGTCTGAGCAAAGTATTGCATTTCGTTGTTCCACAAAATGGAATATTTATTTAAACTCGATTGCCTAGTTTTCATAAAGAGAACTACTTTAATATTGTGTTCATTGCACTTAATGGACCGCTGAAGAAAACGAAATCTGTTATTAAACGCATGATTTGGAATTTGGCTTCAATGAGCATAAACGTAGACCAACGATTCTGGATATTAGTTGCTTAATATTCCACGTGTCCATCTTTTGACTCATCTTTTAATAAATGATTACATCCAACCGTCACCTGTCCTTTCAGTTTGTGTATACTCTTAAATTAGTGGTTTGGGGTGGAAAAGGATGTGTCGGAAACGCCCTAGGGGGTTCTCCCTCTAAAATTTTTCACAAGAACAGCTTCATAGATCTTAATGTGTTAATTGTCAGCTTCCAAGTATTTTATTATAGTTATTAACTATATGATCAGATTTTACGCGGAAATTAATGTTTAACCGCTGGTAAGATGAATGCAGATGGGCGGAGTACAGAAGGCAGTGCTGGAAGGTGGGCGTAAACGTCTGGCAGCGTGATTTAAAAATTAGAGGTCTTCAGCCTCGGTCTATTTGCACCATTATTTTATAGCTTAGAGGCGACTATGGAAAGATATTATATATTCATATATTAAGCTTTATCCAAACCATTTCCCAAAAATGTTCTAGCTGCAATGTAAAATTACTGCGTTTTTTTCCTGTTTTCGGGTTCTGTTCTCAATTGACAGAATTGTAATTATTGAGAAGATAACTCAACGGTTCATATTTACATATACAATTTCAAAATGGTCTTTTATGCGGCGCTACATATTTCTGTAGGTTAATCTGCATGTTGTCCCTCATGAGTTATAAATAAGATTTAGATAGTTTTAGATTTTCTAAATCCCCCTTTTAACGTGAACTAGGGTACTATGCCTTTAATAAATTGAATTTTGCGCCTCCGTGCATAAAGCAATTTGATTGGTGAACTTTCCGTCACAATAGTGTGTAACGAGCTGCATTAATAATGCTGTCCAAGTCTGTTAATTTTTTTACATTACAAAATGCAGTGCTTCACGTACCCGCACCTATTCTAATAATAAATCTTTATTTTAAGGAACTAACAGTTGTTGGCCAGTCCCGGGACTTAAAAAAGGTTAAGAAATGAAACCTCCTTCTTTTCTATATTGTATTTACAGATTGAGACTGGACTGGTAACTGATCTTTGTTTTGGATTTTTCTGGACTTCCGTTTAAGGCACAATGTATCCATGCTAAACCTTAATACCAGAACTAACCATTAGACATTTGCTAAGAAGTACATTTAAAAATGATTACTTAATAAAGCATCACAGGGTTATACCATATATATATTCCTATCCCACGTGTTTTGTCAGGAACGTCTTCTGTCTACTATTATAGCTGTGTTGTGTTATTCAGGTGGATAATGCCTTTATTCCAGGCTACTTAGATTAATACTTGATATATAGAACTATCTAAAGAAAGAAAAAAGAGTATTTTTTTCTGCATAAAACACCCATCTATTGTGGTCCACTTAATGTCATACATTTAACAAGGACACATAATGACATTTATTAACGGAGTATAGATCATATTCCTTTTTATGTTACATGCATTATAAGGAAAGTGAATTTACTCAGCTCATCAAATTGATTAATTTTCAGCTCTTGATTAACACTACTGCACAGACTTCAGAAGGGAACAGGCACACTCTTAAAATATATATTTTTTTTTAAACCATCAAGACATAAGACTTTACGTTTTTAAATTGACCCTTGATCGAGTTGAATCTGTGCCACATGTGTGATTGCATGGGTTCAGCTTTCCCATTGAGTAAGTTTAGCATATCTGTAATAAAACATTCAACTGGCTATTACTTTCCCTGACCTATTGGTCAAGGTTGCTAATGGATTCTGGGCAATTCCCAACAGAATTTGAACATTGATTTTGTGTTCCTCTGAAATATCTGCATACAGCTAATACTATTTGTTCGTGATAAAATTAAGTTACTGACCTGTTAAGATGTTTTTTTTTTCTCCAGTATTCTTTGCATACTGGAGGTATAGACAGGTCTGTTTCTAAAATTATGCTCTTTTGGAATTTAAATCTACAGTTGGCCTAGTAACTTTAAGCTATATCAAGTTGTTTTCCTAAAAATGAAACGAATAATAGGTATGTGACAAGATGTGGATTTTGTTTTAATTTAAAGTTAATTTTTAATTGGCATATTTTAAATTATGCTTTTTGCAGATACATTGTAAGTTCTGCATGTCTTATGGTTAATAGGTTACAATACTACAATATTATCTCTGAAGTTTTTTTTTAAAATTAAGAGATTTAAAAAAAATATTAGACTTAGTCTGTGAATATCCTGCATATGTGTATTTGTAGGCAAATGAAAAAATAAAATCTCTCAACATAAAGCTTATTGGGTGATACACAAATGTTTTTTTTGTGAAACCGATTAAATTATTCTGCTGGTCTGAATATGTTGATTTTTAATGTGGAGAGTTGTGTATGGGTAAGTATACATAAAGGCACTGTTCTAGAATTAAGAAGTTACACTGGTAACAAAAGATCACAAAAGAATAGCAGGAGAGACCCTCTCCTTTCAACAACAAAAACATGGGATTCAAGCCTGGTATTTGTGTATACATCTTACACAATTCATGTAATCAGTGAAAATGCATTAAAAAATGACAAACAACAGTGCTGCTTATTAATTACTCATCTGTTTTGTTCTAAAATAAACCAAAAAAATGATCTAATGATGGCAGCTTCAGCTTGAGAGTACTCTAGCACAAAAAAGTGTTCAGTTGTAATGCTGTAATGACGGAGCAGAAGAGCACTGACATAGCTAGTGCAGCTTAATAAAATTATTACACTAACAGAATGCTGTCTCCAGTAATGCACTCCCACATTATAACAATATTGCATCAAGCACTCCTAGGATCCCTGTAGTGTAAGTAGGTTGTCTATGATTTGTCAGTGGTATTGAAAATGCTAAAGGTTACATCATTATGAGCAGGGAGAAGATGATTGCAGAAGATCTTTTAGGGAGTGTCAATGAGGGAAAAAAAATCCTGAAGAAAAGAACACCCCAGGGAGGTATGAAAAATTCAATTTAAATCAGATTCTTAAAAAGAAAGCGACTCCATACTGAGATTTACCTTCACAGCCCCACGGCAGAATTGTTTTGAAAAATCGGATGGATTGTAACTTAATTTGTACATAATACGGAAAACGTCAGTGTTTCTGACAGTACTATAATTATGTTGCTGGAGAGGTGGTTTTTCATCTTCAAATTTTGGTTGGGATTAGAAATAATTATAATAGTTTCACAGCAGGGAAGAGAGCTACAGTATATAATGCAAACATATTTATGTCACAGTGGGAAGGTAGTAATTCCAACCCGTTTGCTTTCTACACTTGAAAGCCTATTCCATGTATAGCATATAGACCCTAGCATAAAATCCGAACATATAAAAGAAACTGTTTAATTGCTGAGGCTGCTCCACTATGTGATAGCTATCCATCTGCTGCCCTTTTGTATGGGAGGCAAAAAGCCTTGATCCTATGTGCTCTAAAGATGTTAATCATGTTAATCAAGCCACTGTATTGGTGAAATGGAAGCCAAGACTTAATTCCCTTATAGAGCTTCAACACCTGAACTCTGTAAGAAAATGCAGTGTGTCAACACGAGTTAAGCTGGATTTGACTTGACAAGATAGAAATTAAAGCGATTAAGGTGCAGAAATACTTTAGCTTAGAAAGTAGTCAGTTCTGACTACTCTGTATATATATATATTCATTAACAAATCTGTCATCAATGTTTTATTCTGTTATTATAACTTCAGCTACCCGGGCTTTAGCTTAAGCTTTCAGACTAAACCAGAGAGCAGGAGATGAATGTACAGGGATTGTTTTAGTCATTTGGTTGTTCTTATATTACCATTATTCAGAAGACTTCAGTTATTCAGTATACTCTTTCATACTAAGTCTTTAGACCACATCCTATTACAATTATATTGTCAATAGTCCATACCATTGATTTTAAATCAATTAAAATATCTTTGCACTTACAGAGACCATGGTAATAATCCTTGGGAACATCCTCTTGCTTAGTTTTATAAAACAATTATATTATTCAAATGTAAGCATTTGTTTCTAATGTTATGACAGTTTGATTTTTGTTTTAAATGTCAGTAATGAACAACGACAGCTACACAACAGATAGGAGTAGCATTGGCCTGATCACATACAATTTGTTATAGATAACAAAATTCTCAGGGCTGACTGCTTGTAAAAAGCGTCAGTGTATGAAGTGGCATCTTTTTTTTATTCCTTTGAATGACTTATAGTTTCCCTCTTAGGCACTGAGGGCACGGGTGCAACTGGAGTCCTGGATGGGGCCTAGATCGGGGGTGTCCAACTTCAGACACCAGGGACATTATCCAGCAGGTTTTATATGTCTCTTTAAACCTCCAGCTTCTTCAAAACATGGAAAGTGAACAACCTGTCAAAGTAAGCAAATAACGAGTTCAGTTAGGTAATTCAGGCCTCAGGTGGAAAGCATACCAGAAACCTTTTTTTTTTCCTGTAGGACTGAAGCTGTGAACCACTGGCTTAGAGAGATCCTTCATTCTGCTTTGCGTCTTGGCTTTTATCTCCCTCTGAGGCCTTGAAAGGTTCTACCATCTTTTTCCGGGGCTGTGTTCTTTATTTTTCAACCATGGCTCCCACTATTCCGTTGAGACTGTGGCCACGACATCTGACTACACTCACTTCTAGCATCTGTGGTGTGAGGTCATTTACTTCTGGGGGGGGGATTTTTATCTCACACCGATGCTCCCCTAATGCTGCCAGGGATACAACTCTTAATTGGTGAGAGGGATGTCCATTTTGGGAGTGTGGAGCAGACTTCCTCCAAAAGCAGAGAATGCATACCCCAAGTCCAGCTGGGCTCACATTCACTACATGAGCTCCAGGTCAGGAATACAAGCGTCCCAGAGACATTTTGCTTGATTCATATCTTGATCTGAATCTCCAGTAGACCCAACATGAGATGTAGCTATCCCGTCACAGCCTGGAGTTTCCCTTTTGTCCCTGCACAGACCATTCTATCATCTCTCAGAAATGCAGGAACTCTTCCCGGGCAGATTAGGAAAGTTAGAGGCGCTGGTGTTGATGAGGGCCCAGGCACATAACCAGTGGCACACTAGATGTTCGGTCAGACCTCACCACCTCATTAATGCTGTCTCTCATTGAGGGTGTGACTGAGCTACTGCAAATGCCACCTAACACTTCGGTTGTTCTGTCAGAGCTTCCCTGTGTGTTCTGTCTTCAGCCTGCCATTCCAGTTTTATTGTCCTAATATGTGTTGTCCAGCGGGCCAGTTGAAACATGTCGGTCCTGGTAGTCCACTCTAGCTCAACCTTGCTAACATCCAAAGCCACCCTGCAGCTTTTGCTGGTACTGGCAGTATCCAAGTGGTTGGTTATTGAGCTGGGGGTCCTTTTACCTCTGCTGCTGCCTACCTCCAGATGTGTGATTTTAGGCACTTGTAGCTGATTGTTGTGGGTCGTGTGTGCTCTTTTGCTGCTCCCAGTCTTGTTTCGTCTGTGACAGCTACTGTCTTCCTGAACACTTATGCTAATTATTCCACTTTCAAGTGCTTATACAGGGTTATAAGAAAGAAAATAAATTGCTCCTACTGTTTTGTCACATGGTTCAATAGCAGCTTTGAAGGTCTGCCCAATCAGTGTTCATACATACCAATGGAGATACACACTCTTCTCACTATGCTAAAAGTCTCCCCACACCCTGCTGGAGTCTTTACTCCATCCCCCCTCATAGGCATAAAGCTCTCTGAAGAACAAAACTAGAACAGCTGAGCAGAGCAACCAATTACACAACACAAATGCTCTGGGACAATTATACACTTGTCTCTTGTCCAGCACTGGACCCATACTGGAGTTCCTTAGTGTGGTGTATGGCCACTAAAGTGCAGATTTCACCTTTTATTTCAATGGAAACAATGAAGATGGTTATTGGAGTTATGCATCTTCAAAGTGTAAAAAAACCCTGAATGATTATCATATGAATTGATTGCAGGGAAACTAATGAATTTAACTGCTGTGCATTCCAAATGGATGGTCCTCTTCCTGCCACTGACACATTGACCTACCAGTTATTTGCACGTGGAAAGAACTGATTTCAGAGGCTGACTTACAGTAGACAGAAGGACTTCTCTACCTATTTATGCGGTGTTGATATACTGCATTCTGCAGCAATTATTGCAATTAACTGAGTGTGTAGAATGTTTCCCCCTCTTTCAGAAATATGGTTCTGTTTTCCATAGCAACGTAGCTGTAGAAAAAAAAAAAGTATGACTTTTTGAAGAGGGTAGGGTGGGGGTTGGGATGGGTTGCTATTAAGAACAGTAGCTAAAGGGTATGCAATTTCGACAAGCCGGCTTTCCATTCATATTCATTTGTAATTTAATACTGTGCTCTGCTCCTATTAACCCCTCCCCCACTCAGTGTTTTAGATTCTCTCTCTTATGCACTCTGCTCTGTACCATTGTAATCCCTTCTGCCCCCTTTTTCTACTTCCATTCTTGTGTTACCCAGGTAACCCTACAAGGGCAACCCCCGACAGTTGCAACATCATTGGTTCTAATTTGAAAGTCTCTGCTCTAGTAAATAATTGGCCCTCTAAATCCCCAAGGACTTTAACAAGGGGGCTGGGGTACTCAAAGGGTTAATTTTAATGAGGACAAAACTGAAGTTTAGAGGCTTGGGAAGCCTAAAGAAAATGTAAATGCTTCTTGCTACCCCAACCAACCTGCTACTCAGTTTCTATGTGCAATATGTATAGTCAAAGACTGAAGCTTTGAAGGTTTTTCTATTACAACAACAAATGACTGTCTATTGATCCCTGCTACTTATACAGCGTTTTAGTACTTATTTTCCAAGTGCTAGCTGGGAGATAAAGTAAAAAATGAATTTTAATCTGGAATTCTTTTTCATCAAATATTGGTAATAAGTGATCATTCTTTGAACATCAAAATATTAGGCAAGATTATCATTTAAAGCTTTTTGCTCTATTGTAAAATATTGCACTTTTTCATTATGAACAACATCCAGCTAAAATTTCAAAGAAATTAAAACGGTGCACCCATCTGTCTTTATACTCTCACCTATCAACTTCATATTCAGTTTACATGGGTTAAAACAATAAGATTCATGCAACCACCATTTGCAAGAATTTATTTTTTATTCTTAGATGTAATACCGCAAGTTAACAAAGTAAGACTTTATTATTAATTATTAATCTGGCATTGAATCTGCTTGAATGGGGTAAATTGTGATAACTTCCTTGACTCTTTCTTTTTTAAAAATAATGATGTTATTTTTAAATAAAGCTTTGTTTTTTTTTTCAGGTACCTTGTATAATATACATTAGAAATGGTTCAATCCACAATACAGTAACCATTGACTGCAGCCTAGTTTGAAGTAGGACTATGAAGGTATAGGGCCAGATTCATGGTCAAATCTGAGGACTGATGAAATGTTTGGTTTCTGAACAGATGTAGAAATATCCAAATAAAACAGAATAGTTGTTTGAAAATGGGTTTCATTTTTTTTTATTTTCTCCTTGTTACAAACAATAGCATACATTTACTGAACTGGCAAGATCCACATTGTCAATGAGCGCTATATGAGCACATTACCTTGAATAAAAATATCAACTTCAGTGTAGCACAGCTTAGTACTAGAAACGGCTATGACTTTTTCCTGTACATTTTGCTATTTTTAATGTAATTTCCTAATATAGAAAAAAGAATGATTAAATAATTAATGAATCAAAATACACAAAACCTCTATAGCCAAAAAGTTGGTCAAATGGGTAAATGATGTGTTTGCATTTATTTTGAACTTCGTGTAATAATATAGGTTAAATATTTCTGTAATAATATAGATTAAAATCTGATAACATCTTAGAAGAAGCTAAGATGATTGGTCCAATTTTCCAAAAACAAACTATCCTTGAGCATTGCCACTTATGAATGTAATTTCTAATTTTTCTAGCACCTTTCTCATGAAGGGAATGAGAATTTCCTTCTTTTTCAAAAACATTTTACTGCACTGTATGTCCAGCCATGCACTTTTTAATCTCTTTATCCCACACTGTATGTAAATTACTTTGACAAGAACTAAAGATATTGCTTTGTAGATCATATTTTCATTTTTACAATGTGATTTTATCACCTACAGTATGTTATGGCAGCAGATAACCTGTCCAAAACCAAAAAATAATATGTCTTACAACTAAAAATTATTATTAAAAATCATCACTAAATGCATGCATTGGTCAGTAATTTATGAAAAGACAAGTATAATCTGCACTGATTTCAGTAGCATCTCAGTCTAACCATATTTAATTTAGGGGAAAGAATGTAAATCCAAAATCTTAGAAGTTGAATTTCACAATAGCCTCAGGCTACCAACATGTTCTTTTTCCTAGTGAATTGTATGTGTTGTTTTCTGAATCGGTATTTATGAGCAACTATGTTATGTAGTCAAGGGAAACTGTAAGAAAACAAACAGGAAGCTCAGAAAATGCCTTGAACTCATTACTGCTGCTGCACATGTAATAAAGTGACTAATGCCTTCAGTCATTTTCTTACCTAAATTACCTTTGTTTTATCTTTTACAAACGTAATAAATCTACCTTGTGCAGTGTATTAAAACACCTCTTCCAGAGTAATGACAAGCTAGGTTGTCATACATCACTTTAACAAGAGGCTTGATAAATGAAGGTTTCTCTATCGTTCTTTCCTGTTTCTTGGATATCTATCATATGTTCTGACTGTCTCACATTTTACTGTCACCCAAAATGGCTTAAGAAGTCCAATATGTGTATATATAATTGGTTTTAGCACCCTTCAGAAATGAAGCTAATACCTGTCTCAGTAAATTGAATGGGAGAAACACTGATACTGGTACTCTCCTATAAACCAACTGAAACCTTTATTAAATTCACACGTACTGTACTGTAGATTTTCTAAAAATCACACATGAAAACTACTTGTCTATTATATTCACAGTGGATGAAAACTTGACAACTTTGACAAAGCAAAAAAAGTAAATATTATGTTGTGAATTAGTGGATGTCTTGGTCACTGCAATTGTATCAGAGCAAGATTTTGGAAAAATATTAAATATTGTGTTTGTTATTAAGATCAATTTGAAAAGACAAAAATATTTTGTTTTAGCCTTAAGAGATCAACCATTCTTCTTAATTTGTTATTTAATTTATTTTTATCACACGACTGTACTTTAGAACACTTTTAAGTGTTCAAATATTTGTAGCTCCATAAGCTTTTAGTAATTCTAACATTCATTCCTTGTTGGAGGGGATACCAGCTGTCTCCTACAACATTTATCTGTGATTTCATTTCATGAGCCGTGAATCAGCTGTTCCTTTTGCTATTCAAATTAATTGAATTACCCTTTGCTTTAGAATGCTTCACTTCTGTGCTGTTAGATTGTTTTCTGTTAGTCCAACCATCATCTTTAAAACTTCTATAAGCGCATTATATTTGGTGTACTATTTCCTTTTGTTCTTCATGAAAACAAAAAATATATGCAGTATATAGTCTACTAGCAGCTTTATCATTTTGTAACTCACGATTGGCAACCCACTGTACAGCAGTAGGGAGCACTCAGCCCTTGCTCTGTCGGTCCTAACTCCCCACTATAGTGATGGGGACACTATACTGTAAAAAAGGTGCCATCCTTTGGATAAGACATACAACCGAGGTCCTGGCTCTCCGTGGTCATTACAAATCCAAGGGCAATTGTTGAAAAGAGTAGGGGGGTCTTGGCCCAGTTTTGCCCTAGCCTTTACCAATCCTGGGCACCTAATAATTTCTGAACTGGCTTCATCAATCTGCTCTCCACCCCAGTAATGGCTGATGCATAATGAGCATACTGGCACACTTTGGCTGTTGTTGTACCATCCAGGTGGAACCTACACATTGGTGGTGGTGGAGGGGATTACTTGTAAAGTGCTTTGATACAGTTTAATTAATAACTGTTGTGCGTTTTATGGCAAGGATGCTTAAGCTTTTATACTGATAAATAATATGTAATTATTGAGTATTGTGATTGGTTTAAAAGTGTCCTATGTCTATTTCAGTGCCATATTGTGTATCACAGTGTTCTGAGACAAAAGGCGGCACTTTCCTTGATTACCACATAAACTGTTCATTTTTTAAACATTTTAGATTTTAGCTGAGCTGCCTCGCTGCACTGGGGTCCTGGGTTCAATTCCTGGGGTGCTGTCTGCATGGATGTTTGTTTGCTCTCCCCATGTTTGCATGGTTTTCCAACAGGTGCTCTGGTTTCCTCCCACAGTCCAGACCCATACTGGCAGGTTAATTAGCTTCTGGAAAACATTGACCCCAGAATGAGTGGGTTCATGTTTGTGTCTGGTGTCCAGGGTGTATCTTGTCGTGCGCCTGTTGCTTTCGAGGCTTCGATAGGCTTCGACTCCTCTGCAACCCTGTATTGGATAAAGAGGTTAGAAAAGGGAAGGATGGAAAGCATTTTGGATATTCAGATTCAGATACTACTGTTCTTTTTAACTATTTTTTAGATAATACTGTCATTGTTTTAGACATTTTTGTAACTATTTTGGAAAATGTTGGCTACTAAGTAAATATTTATATAATCAAAACTCTTTACTAGAAAACTAGTGAACTAGTAGACGTGATATAATGGTAAGGAATCTGCAAAAGGATGTACCAAATATTAAGGTGGCAACAAGGTGCACCAAGATCAGTGTTCTTTCCCAAGTATGTGAAGCATGCTCCATCAGCTCTATAGGATTTCTCATATTGTCTGAATGTCAGATTCCAGATTCCTAAGGAAGGCCCTCTTTTCCCAGTTAAGTTAAAGCTATCACATCAGAGGAGGACAGAAGATGTATTTCAAACACAAATGCAGACATGGATAAATGCAAGATTGGTATAAATTTGGGAGATTATGGCTTTGACTAAACCAGGTGGTGAAAGATATCTTAAAAGGGCTTCAGTCCTTTGAGACCCAAAGTTGTCATAAAGAGGAAGCAAGGTAAGAATGTCAAAAAGAGAGCTTACCATGATACGACTGAGCAGAAAACTGGATATTTCCTACTACATTTCCTGAATGTACAGATCCAGTATGTAGTTTTATCAGTCACCTTCATGTAGATGGAAGATAATAATCTTTGATCTCAAAGGATCAAATGCCAGTGATCTGCATAGAATCAAATTATGTAAATGGAAAACCTTTTTAAAGGGGCTTCAAAGCAATTCTTATCACTATTTTACATGTTATACTTTATTTAAAATATGTAAATAACATAAATATTTAACCTGGACTTTTAAAATGTATTTCATTATGATTTGTTATGTAAAATATTTTAGATTTCAAGGAAGCATATATTTTATATTAAGGCAGTATGTAAAGTATTCACTTTAATGTGTGCAAATGTCGTTTTGAAGTTCTACACTGTTGCAAAAAGGAGTTCTTTGGTAATGCTCATTGTAACTGTAGATATTTCACTTTTGAAATAAAATTATCACAGAACTTAATATCAACAAAATGAAGGAGTCAGTATCAGCAGTAATTACAGTGTGATTTGAAATCATTGGTCAATTTTATAGGTTGCTATATTGCAAATGACAATATACATAGAACAGGACAGTAAAGCTCTTAACTCTTTTCCAGTAGTATCAACCCCACAAATGTTAGAACAGCTCTTTAAATCTGATCAAATAAAATAAAAAGTCCCTTTTCTGAAGACAGTTTCAGTAGCTCAGCTAATCAACAGGGAAGCTAATTTGACTCTTTTAGAAGAAACATACTTTTCAATATATTGTTGTAGTTGTATGCCCAGGCCAGGATGTTTGGAACATGGACGCTAGAGCTAGATGGGTTCTACAAATGATAACATTTACAGGACAGTGTGGAGGTACTTCTTTAAAGAAATAAAGGCTTGCTCTTGGGTAACGTGGCAATCGGCAAGTTCGACATCTCGGCATTTGGTTTGCACCAGAAAAACACTCCTCACGTCAACTTTCTCTCCAGTAGGTCTGTAAATGGGGTTGCTCCTGCAGATGTGTGTGGTTGGAGTAAACATAGTAGCAGGGTCTTTGTTCATTTATTGGTGTGATCACTGGTGTGAGCCTGGTCAGTACCTGGATAGGAGACCTCCAGGGAAAAACTGGAAGAGCTGTTATTGGGGCCAGTAGGGGGCGCTCACCCTGCAGTCTGTGTGGGTTCTAATGCCCCACTATTGTGATGGGGACACTGTACTTTAAAAAGGCCACATCCTTCAGATGAGACATAAAACCGAGGTCCTGACTCTTTGTGGTCATTAAAAATCCCAGGGCATTCTCAAGAAGAGTAGGGGTGTTAACCCGACGTCCTGACCAAATTTCCCAGTAGCCTTTACCATTTATGGCCTCCTAAAATCCCCATCTATGAATTGTACTCATCACTCTGTTCTTCTCCCGACTGAGATTTAATATTGTTGTAGGTCACCTCAAGAACAGCAAAAGTTTACTCCTGCGCACAATCATAATAATAGTCCTGCTTTTCATTTATCCTAACCCAAGCATTTATTAATACTCAAGTTTGTGATAAAGGGTGGTATTTTTGAACTCCCAGTGCTAAATGTCTGATCATAGTATGGGTACCTGATGCACTATAAAAGTTTAGTATAGAATTAATAAATGTTAACATCTTCACATCTTTAATAATGGTGTAAAGAGGGCTGGGGACATTCAGGGTTTCACAGTATTTATGTTTATATCACCCTGAATTCTGTGTTGGACTGGTGTCCCACCTCAATGCTTCTCAGGATTGGTTCCAGGCCACTATTACCCTGGATTGGATAAGCAGTTATTGAAAGTGATGAGATAATGTGAACACCCTGAATTGTTTGGACTGTTTGAGATTTATTTTTGGAGTAGACAGAAATTACAGATGAAAAAATTTAAAAAATGTTTATACTAATACATTTTCAACTCTCTATAGAATTAACGCAGTCTGTAGTAAAACTGAAATGTATTTTTATAAACTTAAAATAACAAGCTTATTTGCTTTTTGTCTGATCCCATCGAGCTTGAAAAACTGAAATCAGTGTGGGTACATCAAATGTTGCGGATTTGGATTAAGACATTGCTGAAAGTTCCTTGAACTTTCCACACAGTTGTCTGTCTACAGGGTTAGAGGATGAAAGACCCTGCAGACTCTGTTTTATAAATCTACAATTGCTGGTAATAGTTCCTCTGAGTCCCCAGCCCCAGGGAATATTTTTCCAAGTGTCTCTCTGTATTTTTTTCCAGTTTTTCATAAAAAGATTTGTGCTTACTGCTGTATTTTCAACAAAAGTGTTTTAATTTAAGCTAATATAATCATTCAGGGAATTTGGATCTGTATGTATTCTACATGAAACCTCTTTTCAGCAGCTGTAGTGTTCATGAAAGCTGAGAATGAATCTGACATTAAGAAAAATATATGAAAAAAATTACTCATTCCTTATAGAAAACAATCTTTTAAAAATAATCAAAGCAGCTGGAAATGAAGGGGAAAAAAGCAATGAAACATTTGTCCTGAAAACCTTAACTGTTTCTGTGTGCAATTAATTGTATTTTAACCATGTATTATCCCTGCTTGCGTGCATTGCCTGGTGTTTTAAAGTGTCTTCTGTTCATTGGCTGTGTTAAGTGTAACTTATAGAAAAGCTTTCTCAGCTGGCTGCTGTTTAATTATAATTAGCAGATGTGAGGGATAAACCTTAGAGACTGCAAAGACTGTAATGAATGGTCTGAGATATATGCATTCTATGGGAGAGTCAAATACCACCTTTTCTTCACGTGTGTATCCAACCATTTACTGGGGGGGGGGGTTGACACATACAGTCTCTGCTACCCCAGAAAAAGAATTTTAATGTTGTTCTATGTTTGTAATAAGAAGGTCCATGTGAAAAAGAACACGACTTGCACATTTACAGCAGTCTAAGTAAAGCAGATATGACAAATACTGTATATTCTGGCCTATTTGAAAGTAAAAAGCCTGCAAAAACAAATCCATGTAAAATAAATATACATTTTTGTTATGAAGTTGTAATAATTCTTGCACAAAATTCAAGCTTTTTGTCACAATTATAAATACACATCAAAATGTGTCTGTGAGGAACTCTGCTGTGCATGGACTAAATAAACAGTGCCGTTAGACTGTTTCCTAGCAGACTTTTATATTATTTTTGGTTAATCTTATCTAAATTATCTAAATTTGAAATATTAAGAAGTCACTTTTGTCATTTAGTTTTGTAAACATGACAAATAAAATAACACCTGCTGTCATGAGTGGTGACTTTATCAGGAGCCTTGTGTCCTTAATTTTAATTAAAATAATTAAAAAGGTAGTTGTTCATATCCCTATGTCTTCTCTTAATGTCAATAACCATAGCAATAACAATAAATAGAGAGACAAAACGAACAACAGGGGCAAATGATAAATAATAAGGGTATATTGAAGACAGGTAAGTAGTAGAAAACCCCAAAGTGTAGGTGATTTTACATTTCATCTGGCAAGTGACAGTAAGAGGAATCACTCCTGTGATGTGAAAAGAACTACTGTTAATTCATAGGCTGCAGATTTACTGAAATAACCACATGACCATGGTTTACTTCCTCAACTTGCTGGTGGGAGTCTTGGAAGCTATTTTGGAAAAAAAGGCAAGATGTAGGACACAACTGTGATCAAACAAGCTACTCATTGATTTTCAAAGCTCTATATTATGCTGGTAATTCATATCAAAAGAAAATACCCACACCATTTCCTTGATATGCTCAGCATGACAGAAATGTGTTGAATTTATGTTTAAGCCTCAAGCAAATATTTAAAAAAATGTTTTACTAAAATAAAATAAAAAATAATATAATCATGAAAAATAATTAATTTTGAAATATTACTTATATATTAACTGGCAATTTATTGTACATATAATTTTAACATATTTTTATAAGTAGTGTAAATGTTTAAAATTAGGAGAACTTTATCCCCAAAATGCACTTTGCTCAACCTTTCACCATGTATCTCAACCATCTAATTGCTGCACATTTAAAGCAATTTGATTCGTGGCGACAGAAACCTGCACGCTGTTGAATGTTCAGGGTTGAAAGTTAATGACACTGAAAACCAATACTGTACCAAGCAGATAAATGTTCCAGTTTATAAAGTTTCAGGTCAGTCTGCCTTCATAAATTGTTCACCACTTTAAAATTGATGGATTTTTTTTTTAGCAGTTTTTGTTCTAAAACACAGTAATTTCAAATGGAATGTGGGATAATTGTTAAAGCCGACAATGAATTCCATTGACTAGAATGACTTTAGTTTAAAGTCTGAAAGCACATGAATTACCTATTTGAAAATGTTCTAAGTACACTCAGTGTGTAGTGTAAAATGTGTATGTATGGAGGTAGCAGGATACACACATGATTTTCATACTGGAAAACCTTTCTAAGACAGTTTTCTTCATCTATCATCGAATCTCAAACCCTTCAATAAACTACTTTAAGGTAATGTTCACAAATGCTGAGTCGAAGTAGTTTAGAACTGTTCAGCAATTTTATTCCATTTTATATTTTTGTTAACATATGCTCTTAACACCTTGCTTTCTTCTTTCATATCAAACCAAAAGGCTGATATCTTAATATCTTAATTCATGTTATAACCTATAACCTTCAGGTTTTAAAGCTTGGATATAAAAAACTCTGTACTTTAGGTTGTTTGTATGTATACAAACTTTACAGTGTAATGAGCTGCATGACCAATTTAGAAGGAACACATAAGAACTGAAAATTGGGCCGTTTGTCCCATCTATCCTTTTTGATTGCTAGTAACTGATCTGAGGAGGTCATTCAGATATTTCTTTAAAAATTTCTTAATACAAGCAATAAATAAAAGAAAGGTTAGGAGAGGGGGGCATGTGGCCCATCAAGCCCATTTTGTAGTTAATGACAAGATAAGATCACTTTATTGGCCATATACAATTTCTTGCATTAGGAATTTGTCTTTTTGCATACCCTGGCTTGCTCTCCATGAGACACACAGACAGGTAGAGAAGCTTGGAGTCAGAGCGCAGGGTCACCCATCGTACAGGGCCCCTGGAGGCGCAGGTGCGGGTGCAGATCCTTAGCCACAGAGCCACCACATCTTTAAAGAGAATACGACATAGGCTTCAACAAACTTGCCATGAAAAGATTGTTTCATACTCCAACAACACATTGCAAAAAGAAACACTTCCTCTTTCAATTTTAAAATCTACTTCAACAGAGCTTATTCTTGTGTTCACTTATTCATATTTCACTGTTGATTCTGAAGACAAAATAAGTCTGAAGAAGAAATCCACTTGGTCAATGACTTTGATTATTTTGATAGATAGATCAGGTAATTTCTCAGTGTTCTCTATTCAATCATTAAAAGGTTTAGTTTTTTTTTAGCCTGGCAGTGTAGGACATTACCTTAAGCATTGGAATGTACCAGGCTGCTTTTCTGTTGACCAATTCAAGAGCAGCAATATCTTTATTATAATGTGGTTACAGAAATTGTGCACAACATTCCAAATGAGTTCATATTAGTGTGTTGTACCATACACTTTTACCATACAATTTTACCATAGCATTGATTGATTTAAATTGTACCCATTTAACTAAATATCCTAGAATATAATATAGGACTATAATATGCAAATGATTTGTCAACATCAACACCTCTGTCTTGTTCATAGTAGTGCTTCTTTGCTGTATTTATAGGTTTTGCTACCTACATATAACACTCTGCAGTTGTCTATAGTACATTAAATGTCATCTGCCAAGTGTCTGCCCAGTCTCGAATTTCATTAAACCTTTTTGAATTTCATTTTCTGCTTCTTGCTCACCAAGTGTTCACCTTTGCACAGTGCAGGCATGACTCCCAAGAAAACCACTGGTTTAGCCCTATTCCTCAGTTCGTTTTCAAGGTTTTTGAATTTGGTTTGTAGAGAAACAATACTGTTAATGTCTGTCAGCTATCCAACATAAAAGCAACAACAAAGTGTTCATCTTTCTTTCCTAGGAGCCTATTTACACTCTGGATGATGTTAGCCACCTCAACTTCAGGGAGATAGAATACTATTGTTGACTCTGGGTCTTTGATCCATATCTCAATTGCAGTGTTCCTTAGAATAATTTCTCCAACAACCATCACTTCTCTTTGTCTAAATGTCAATAGTTGAAAAAGAAATACTATTGGTGTTATAAATTATAAATAAACTGAATAATGAAATATTGAACTGAGGTCATGGTTTTAAAGAAACATTGATGGAAGCCAATGCAAATAGCTGTTGAATCCAATACATACTGCAAAAGCTGTATTAGCCATTTGGTAAATAGTTCTAGCATTGCAACACGTTCTGAAACAAACTTCTGTTTAATAAAGTTTGAAAGAAGAATTACACAGCTTTGTCAGTTGTTACCAATATAACACATAAACATCTTGATTTGACAGATCAGACTTTCATTCTTATTTTACTCATGATGCATCATGTTAAAATAATTACAGTCACCAAAGGACCTTAATACACCTACAGTAGCCTGACCAATGTTCAGCAAAAGAACATCTAACAAGGAATCACATGCACGTGTATTGATTTTAAACAGTGGCTATTTTGTTTTTGAGGGCCTATTTGCCTATGTTTCTTTTTTTCCACATCTGAAGCTTAATCTAATATACCCATTTTGTCTTCTATATACTGAGCTATATCAACTGGTGTTGTGTTATGTTAAGTCTTGTTTTGAAAGTAATTCTAGCTTTGTACCTGTACTATCCTGCAGGAGAAATTCACCAATGAAAAGAAGCTGTTTGGCTTGCATTGCACTGTTTTGGCTTTTTTCCTTTATTCACAATGCATGTATTTAATCCTTGTGAAAAAACTGAACCCGATTTCTGTTTGTACTGAATTTTTCTAAGCATATCATCTTATGATATCAGGAATGATTCCTGAGTAGTGCTTTAAATTAATGAATCAACATCTAGGTGTTTCTCTACTAAAAATTAAGAGAAAAGTGAGAAGGAAACCAAGGTTGTCTCACATCTCCCAGTGTTTTCCACACAACTATGTTACTGTTTCTAAAGCATGTATACACTCATAAATGTATAATTACTCTGCCTCACAAATTAAATAGTGAATAAATTCATATGAAAAAAAATCCCTGTAAAATAAAAAAATAAGATTATGGTTTATTTATGAATGTGAATCCTATCTTGTTTACATTTTACATATTAATACCAGTGTAAAAATGATTAATCATAAAACTTTAAGCCATAGTTGTATATCATATGTCTTAATTAATAAAATAATCACTAATAAAACATTAAGTAGTTTGCAAATTCATGTCATGTCTGAAATCCTACTTATACTGTAGCACTGTATAAATGGATTATTTAAAAATAAAATGCAGAAATATCAATGTCATACCCTACAACCATTGTCACCTTTCCCCTCTGTGCTAGGGACTCTAAAATTCAGTCAAAAAAATCTACAACAGGGTCCAAGTGCAACATGGCAGCAACATGCTAGACGTCTACCATCCAGCCTACTCTCACCCCCAACCAGAATTGATGATCCTAATAGAAGAACATTTACATGAGTGAAGAATTAAGAAGCAGAAAATGTATCATAGCACTGAGACATGTTCCTCCAACACAAGCAGCCAAACGGACTTTGTTAGGGATGCCACTCTGAGCCAATGATGACTTTAAAAGTACTAGAGTTCAATGACTGAGATACTGTATGAGAAAATGTACAGGAGTCAACAATATCCTTTTCACTCCACAAAGAAGACCCATATAGCATGATGGTAAACTCATCTCGTCTCCTGTGTGGAGTCCGCAATAAAAACAAAGTGTTTAAAATGTTTTAAAGTCTTTAGAAAATCAAGGTAGACAAAAATGAAACTTTATAATGTAAATGCAAAGTATTATATCTAGCAGAAACCTAACACTGTGCTTCAATAAGTTTATACCATCCCTACTGTCAAGCTTGGCAGAATGAACATCATCTTATGGGACTGCTTCTCATCAGCAGGGACTGGGAAGCTTGTCAAGACTGAAGAGAAATGGATGGGGCAAAGTACAGGCAGTACATGCTATTAAAGACTTAAAACTGAAACAAAAATTTACCTCTCAAGAGATCAATGACCCAAAGCACAAGGTCAAAGCTACACTGCAATGACTTAACAAGAGAAAAGTGAATGTCCTTGAGCATCCCAGTCCTGACTTGAAACTCATCGAAAATCTGTGCAAGACTTGAAACTCACTGTCCATAAAAGACCCCTAACTAAACTAACAGAGCTTCAGCATGTTCACCAAGAAATATTAACAAAGAATGCACCTTGGTACACAAAGTTGATAGAGACATACCCCTAAAGTCTTGCTGTCACAGCTGGTGTCAAAGGTGCTGTCACTAAGTACTGACTCATGGAGGTGAATACTGAGGCAATCAAAATAATTCCGATTTTGAGTTTCTTTGCTGTTTCCACTGGTATTTATCTTCTTTTGCCCGTGAAATATTTAGTTTGAGAATTCTAGTTTTGATTAAGAAGTTTCACTTTATTAAAGTGTGCATCACTTGTAATTACAACCTGGCACACCCATCACTGTACATCACTTGTAATTCAAGAAAATAGGACATCATTGGAAGAACGTGTATACTTTTGTAAGGCACTTTTGTTGTCTTTTGGTGCTAAGTATGGTTTACTTTGTGTCCCAAAGGAGAAGTTCTTCCATTTTTCTTAAATTTGAGCTAAATGAAGCATTTCAGTCTTTTACCATGTGTCGTCCCAAAAAAAAAAAAAAACATTTAAATGAATTAGTTTTGTTAGACAAAATTCAACATACTACTAGAACCTTTTGGTAAGAATAAACACTGGCAAACAACCAAATATTGGATGTACACAAAACTGACAGGCTTGCGTTTGATACAGTTTAGGACAATTCTTTTTCCCTACTATGCCAGATTAGAATTTAACCCAGGACCCAAGAGCTATGAGGCAGAGGCATTACCCATCACACCACAGTGGCATCCTGTTTATTGTATTTATTTTTTAATTTTTCCTCTTGAAACAAGTCTATGTGATACAACTTAATCTTATACAGCTGTCTTTTATGATGAAGGCCTCAGAATTTTGGATAGGGGAAGCTGTATCTTATAAAGTTAGTTTAATTGGTGTCAATGAATTTCCCTGTGTACTTGAATGACCCGTCAATGGATCGGCCATCTTGGCCTATGATCTATCCTTCCAGGACAGAGAGCTTTCTGATAAAGGATAGATGTGGAATAATATACTTTTGAGTTAAACTAAGCTAAACTTATTAATATTTAAGTTGAGTTAAGTTGAGCTTCAAACAACTTTGTGTCGTTGTTTTTTTGTCTTTTCACAGAATTGTGGTGAAAGAGCACAGAAAAAGATAAGCATTTTTCAAAATAACTGTATTCAAGTGTTTTTTTAGAAAAAAGATTGATACTTAGGACAACAGGCACTGCCTTCAGGCCACTTTTGCAAGAATTGCCCTCTGTCATACTCCTGCATCTCTATGATCTCCATGTTAATCACAAGCCTTAAAAATTAATAATGAGATTTTTACTTTTCTTTGAAGTTTTTTTTTCTGACCCATGTGACTGTAGGTTCTGTCCTAAAGTACTTTTCCTAAAATCATTTGTCTTTTTCTTTCATAGTTACTTAAATATAAAGTACAACATTTAGAAATGTATCTCCTAAGAATTCTCTAATTTTATGAACAGTAGTTATCTTTAATATATATACATTTTCTTGTTTTGTATAGAAACTATATTAAATAAGATCTACAAAGAAGCATTGGAAGACGTTTGCTGAGAAGAACTAGATGTGACAAGAAGAAATGAACAGTTAAGAGCACAAATAAAAATTTGTGATGTCATTATCAGAGTCAGCCGACTAAAATAGTAGTGAATTGGACTTGCAGATCATTGTCAGATCCGGTAATACTAAACTGAATCTCACGGGAACAAGGTGAACAAGAATATGAAGACTTACTGTAAAATGACAAAAGCAATATGCTTGCAGGATGAGAAAGATAAGAATAGCTGAAAACTTGTATGTGGATGTCTTGGAGAGGCTTTGATCCAGCCACGAATGGATAAATGCTGCTCCTGATAATATGTATATCATATATGATTATCAGTATGCAGTTAATACCTCATTTATATACAGTATATATGTACTGGCTTGCTGTACCAATTTAGTCTTACCATATTGTTGTAGCTATGTGGACATTTTTACTTTAGCCTCTCTATGGTACTTTTTTCAACTTTATTCTTCACTTTATGTTCATTTATTTTATTTCTTTTAGTTTTTATTCTGTTAAATCATTTTCAAAGGGAAGGGTGGTGGTTTATAAAAACTGCTACATGCAAAGAAGATTATTTTCATGCATTCCCTAGTGTTTCAGAGTTATAGATACAGATGAAATCTCCCTTTAGATGGGGAGGTAAATAGTACATTTCAGGCCTAGTGTAAGAGCACTTTTGGGACTGTTGCTTTGAACAAAGAATGCTCTCCCACAACAGCTAGTTTATAATAGTTCTATTAGCATTAACATGCCTTGTATTTCATATGCATATGGTCCCAGATGGCATAAACTCCACCCAGTATTCATTCTCCATTCCCTGGTATCTACTGTACATTTATTTGTACTGTATGTTATATTTTTGTCACCCAGCTTTTATCTTAATAAGACTTTTTTTTTTGCTTTTGCTTTGTCCTATAGAAACATGTTGTGTGTAAGTTTTGGTTTGGAAGAATGCTTTCTCAGAGCACAAAGAATCTACAATTGAGAATTTCACAAAATATAAGAAACAATGTCATGGGAGGAGTATATTTGAACCATACCTTATAATGCTGTTATTAGCACAGTCTCATAGAGGGAAAAAAATCCCAGCACAAAGAATGAAATTGCTAACCCAGGTTCCTGATTCAACCTGTTATTATTTTTGACACAAGCCATTTACAACAGCTATGAAGGTGGCACCGGAGAATGTAATATTGATTGTATGCCCTGAAGGCTTTGCTTTCCTGACTTCGTAGCTTCATGTGCTTCACATAACATGTTTTTTTAACATTGACTTTCTTTTTTTAGAAAGGTCTTGGCTGATCGTTTGCTTTTTCTTATTATTTTGCTCAGACTTTAAAATGATATATGGTTTTCCTCCTATTTACTGTCAAAGCGGAGAAGAATATATTTATTTAATAAAAAGGAAATGCTAGAATAAATCTGTTGATGAAGAAAATCAGGATATAACATAATCTTGAAGCATAAATGAATTCATAGCAGTAAAACTGCTTGAAACAGTTATGTGTTATGTTCCAGTTTTTCTACATGACGAGGTTTTTCATTAATGCTTCTCATATAAAATTTAAATTTAAATGTTCCTATTACATAAAGATGGAGAAATCAAAGATTAAAAATAGATTCCAAATTGATTAAAGATTGATAAAATACAATATTTATGGTTTAATGAAACTGATATTTCTCTGTCGTTAGTCATTAACATGTATTGTATCTACAAACTGTATATATTTAGCAGTTTTTAAGACAAGCTGTCCTTTTAAAATTTGATTCTTTAGTTATAGAGAAAATCAAAAAGAAAATTTTAAAGAAACTACTTTAATTGTATATTTATGCAATTTAATGGATTACTGCCTACACTGATTTGTAGGTTACCATTGACAAAAACAACACATTTTCCAGTAAATTGTCATATGATTTATAATACACTTAAAACTTCATCTTCAATCTATGGAGTAATATGTTTGAACAGCAAACAAATCACTATTACAATGTACAAGACTGAAGACAAAGATATAAGTTACAATGTTATAGAAATGAAGCAAACATCATAGGTAGCACAAACATTTGGTATTTTTAATCCAATTATCAATTACTGGGCACTAGCCAGGTACCAATAAATAACATGAAACAGCAATACTTTTAAGTAATAGTGAAGGGCCTACAAAAAGTATGGAATAATCAAGAGCACAATTTCATAAAAAAGAAATATAAAGGAAATAGGGATCAAATGAACAAGGAATGCAAATTAAGCACACATGCCAGAATATACATGTCCAAACTTAATAAGCTCATGGATAAGTCCTGTGGTCTGATGAGTAAAAAACTGACTTTTTTTTTTTCAAAGGAAGGAGCAAAGTTCATGTACAGACGATAAATGAGACCTGTAATGAAAAATTCAGTGTATCTGCTATCAGCCATAGATGTGGTTTAATGATGATGCTGGCCTGCATTATCTACTCAGTCACTGGAAACCAGAAGGAAACTAGCATTCGAAAACCTGCCTATACTGAAGGCTACATTCAGGTTATAGAGTTTGCTTTAATATTTCTGTGTGTATGAATGCTCCTGAGAGATCAGATAATGGCATCAACATAAGAGTGTCATTTGAGATCTGTTACTCTAACACTTGCATTTCATACAGTGTTTTCCAGTACAAAGCTAACAATTTGGGAGAAAAACATCTGTGCGCTTTGCAAAGCTGGGTCCATCGACTATTTATATATTGTATAACAAATGACTGTCTGCCACTAGAAAACATAGTCTGATGCAGATGACATCAATGTCACCTCCTTGATGAACCAGGATTCATGCTACACTTCTGAGGTGGCCCCGCTAAGATGTGTTGCCATGTGGAAGAATGTTATCAGCCTCCTGCAGTGGTTGTGATTGTGAATGATATAGAGTGACATCACTAGGAGTGGTAGAACAAGCAACATCAACAACAGCCATAGTTACTGGAAAATACTGCGTGGTATATTTACATTAAAATAAACTTTTATAAAGTTCCTCATGAAAGGTTATTTCTCGAATTGCAGGCTGTAAGCATTAAGATAATGCATGCTTTTAAAACGAGAACTTGTTAATGGATAGAAAACAGTGAGTTCAAATAATAGGCCAGTACTCAAATTGCTGCTACACAGGGAAGAGGCATAAGGACCTGAATTATATAAATAGGACTACTAATGCAGACAACTCTTTTTCTTAATTTATATCTATTATCTAGACTCTAGTATAGTTAACCAATGAGTCATGTTTTGCAGATGATGGGGGATTGGGAAATACTGTAGAAGATGCAAAGGAAATTCACAGTGACACACTGGACAAATTCCTGTCAAATGACATTTATTGTAGACTTAGTACAGACTGTTGCATGGCGGAAACAAAAACATAAGCAATAAATATAATCTATGAAATACTGTGACTGAAGAAGTCTATGAAAAAGGCTTACTGGAGGTATTTAACACATCTGTGAAGAAGCAATAAAATCATTTTCAATTTAAATCAATGGATGTTATATTAAAACTACACATTGCAAAAATAATAATACTTATAATATTGTGGACATTTTTGTTGATCATTTAAAAATATTGCTGCTCTTGAACCATTCTATAGAACAATGACCAAATATATGTCATGGCTTAAAGGAATGATCCACTCTGACAGTCTAAACGAACTGACCATTTTTGTCTTGAACTGAGGAGACTAAAGGGATTCCAGATTTCAAAATCGCCTAAGGGACTGCCAATGGACTTTTGCAGAATCAAATGTCAAGCTAGAAGACACATGTGGGGGAAAAGTAGATACTTTTTTACAGTTTGTGACTTAAATATCCATCCTTGTTGTTGAAGCTTATACCTTGTCTTCTTTTTTGAAATTGCAGGATCAGTTCAACTATCAATTCAAAGAACTGATTTAATTTTCTTATGTGTGTGCCACGTTGTAATGCTACCAAGACAGCATCATTTTGCACCATGTCTAGCCATTTCCTCACTTTCACACTGGTGAATTAATTTTCCTGTTTTACAGGGGTACCGTCTGTTTTGTCACTGATTATATCTACAAACAAAAGTACATGCCTTTAACTGGTCAGCACTGGCTGCAGACCTGTCAGCCAAAGATCATTTGGAGTTATCTTTGTCACATGTCTTCAACAGTGGTGACAGCAATCAAAGAATCTATTGGAGTTGGAATGGAGTGGGAGGCCTAGTATATGATTTCAAGATGTTTATTATTCTGTTTTATTCAAAATGTGGTAACACCACTTGTTCTTTTTTATTTTAAAGGCTCAGTTTGCAGCTATGCCTCCAGTATCACTTGGAGACAATGAGGACCTGTGGATGTCTCGTCTGACATATACACCTGTCAGGGCCATTAATCTTTTAATACCAACTCCTCAGTGTCTTGCAGGAGAGTTAACACCAATAAGCAGAGTGTCTAACTGACATTGCTGCAGGTATCCAACATGAGACAGTTTTGATTAAACTGATGAGAACCCTATCTAGGTACTTACACATTAATTCTTATATATACTTTGTTGAGAAAAATGGTCAAGAATGATTCTCTAAATACTGTTTCTTGAGGAACCAGTATAGTTCAGCCCATAAAAATAGCAAAGTAGAGTACATTTTGGCCCATATTATCTGGGAAACATCGGTTCAGATCTGCACTGTGTCACAAGCCAACTTTGACTAGGATTCTCACAGCATTGTCATTGAATTGGCCTAGTACCTTAGGGGTGCCTTTTCTTGAATTAATGAGGTTATTACAGGCTTGCCAAGCAAACAGCACCTCCCTTGGCTTTCCAGTCACTTAAAAGCTTGATATTTTATCTGTGAAGTCTGCCGGTGTCCATCCTCTAATGCTCCAGGTCTCTGGATGTGATTTTGTGGCTTCAACACGTGAATAACAAGCAGATGGCCTGACAAGTGCATGTTATTGAAGACACATGCACAGAAGTGACAAGGGTTGCTGTGAAGAGCCAAGGTAATTAAGGATTTGTGATTCTAAATGAGAGGGATGAAAAATAATGACAAAATCTTAAAAATAAAAATAACCTGCATTTATTGCTTGAATAAGGACCATTAAAAGAAATATCCTCTGCCCTGCTGTGAAAATTACAAAATTTACAATGTCTTATGCCCAGGTCCTTAAATTATAATCTGCCTGCACATTAGATGTATTAAATTAAATGCATTAAATTGCTGATGTATTTAATGATCTAGTTGCTCATTCCTAAAATTAATATGTGACATGTACAATACTATTCTGTAGACTTTCATGAAGCACCTTAAAAAATGTCCTGCATCATGTAACAATACCCTTGTCTCTATTGTAGAACAGTTCTGAAACATCAGCCTTTCCTGCTTTAAAAAAAAAGTTGAAACATATTAGAACGTCCAGGTTGTCCTTGTATTATCCATGTTTTAACAGGGAAATGCAACGCAATTTTCATATTTTGCTGATTTAGAAAGAAGTGCATTTCAAACCACAATAAAGTAATACCACTGTAAAATGTACACAGTAACTTGTAAAACCTCATATGCATCACAAAATAGACAGAACTTCCAGGTGTGCCCAGTGCCATGTTCTGTGATTCAGAATGAGGCGACAAAACTTCCAGTGACATTATAAACAAGCAGGCTTGTGAATACATCTCTTTTAATCCAATAGAAATATTGTTTTCAATTTAGAGACAGTTTTGCCTACAAATACTACATACTTGTTAACTCTGCATGCAGATTTCATTGGAACATTTCTGCAGTGAAACATCTTCTGCATCCCAAGGCTAAGATATAAGGTAGAACTACATCTTTAAAGAGATGCCAATAATTTCTAATCTCAGTGATTAATATAATTCTTATTACTAATATTATGAATAACTTTCAAGTTAGTAATTATATCAGACCACTTGGTAATTTGTTTGAGCCTTAAAAAAGATCATTGTTGTTTTTATTTACTTTTAGGTCTGTTAATGTATAGCTTTAAAACAAATAATTCTGTTAATAATTGAGAAAACTGAAGCCAAGCAATATACAATAATAGTTTTGGATTAGATCCGTATATACAGTACAATAATAATAATAATAATAGCTTACACTTATATAGCGCTTTTCTGGACACTCCACTCAAAGCGCTTTACAGGTAATGGGGACTCCCCTCCACCACCACCAATGTGCAGCATACACCTGGATGATGCGACGGCAGCCATAGTGCGCCAGAACGCTCACCACACATCAGCTATCAGTGGGGAGGAGAGCAGAGTAATGTAGCCAATTCATAGAATATAATTACAGAAAGCTGACCCATGATGTAATCTATTGAAGAATACATAAGTACTCTATTACAGTTCTACTGACAGATACAAATGAATTAGTTAAATTAGGAAAAGAAAAGTTGTTCAGCTTTTCAGATTCTCCCAAGGTGAGGATGTATCTACAGTATATCCTAGTCTTAACACACATTTGAAGGATAAAATAAATATTTCTAATCTAATCTAATTTAAATCAAATTATATTTTGGAACATATTCATTGTCTTTATCCATATTAAAGGATGAGTTTAACACAAAGGTCTATTTTTGCCCTTGTAAATGGGAACCATCATTCTTGTTAAAGCTCCTGCAATAGATTCTTACCTCTACTCAGCAATGTTGTTGATACAATGAGATTGCATGAGATTGCATCTTTGGATCTGTATCATTGTTCTTTGAGCACTCCTACCTACAAACATGCAAATGGAACAAATGAGAGTTGAAGATGTCCATGAAAAGAAATATTATTACATGACAATGTGTATTCTTTCATACCACTTGGGCCTTCCTAAGATAACACTTGGTAATGCCAGTACAAAATGGAGTGTGACAGGCTAAAAGCGAGACAAAAGCGAAAGACAGAAATTTAAATCCTTTGCATTACCACATTAGCACAAGTCATACCAAGCTTTAGCTGTTAAGGTGATCAGAAGGCAACATGAGATACATTGACTGGCTTGATTTATAAAACAAGTAAGAATGCAGTGTTTAATATCTCCCTTTCGTACTCATATCATTTAAATAGTAGTATGTATTAGAAAAAAAAAACTGATAAAGAAAACCTACAATTTCTTTGTGGCATTAGTATTTTCTATTAGAAGTGTCAGTAAATTTACCATACGTCCCCGGTTCTGTGGGTTGTTCCATATATAGTTACAACATAATTCCACTTCCATTCCTTACGCAACCACATTCCTGCTGCTTTATAGGTGGCCTTCTGTAACTGTATTTAAAACTCTCCTTTAAAAAAGCAAACACTTAGTGCACAGAATTTAACAGAGGATTACTCCATAACCTTTGAATCATCCATTCTTCACAGACATATTAAACAGCAGCATCACCACTGCTAAAGACTGCATATTCTTTCATGTAGCACGCAGTTTCTGCTTTATTAAAAAGATGGGTTTAATCACTTAAAAAACAATTGATTTAATTGAGCTTTTTTCACTAAAACGTTACAGGCTCACTGTTTGAAATAGTTACATTTTATGTTGGAAGTTGCATATTGAAGTCAACTGGCATTTAAAATTGCTTTAAAATTACTTTGAATTAATATCTTTAGGATTATGATAAAAAGACATCAGTGCTGCAGAAAAGTGAAGTGTAGTGAAAATAAAGGAGTAAGAATGATAAATTTTGCAAACAAAAAAGATGTTGAAGATTTTTATAAAGAGAATGTTCTGTTGTTACAAAAAAGACTAGTCAACCTGTCAGATGTATTTTTAAAATAAAGGCGCTTCGGTACAAAAATGTCATATATATTTTAATTTCAAATAGAGGGAATCTTTATTTTTTATAATATTTGGTTTAATAATGGGCGGACTGAACGAAACCTTTTTTTTTTTGTTTGAAGCTTAGATTAGTTTAATGAATATATGCATATACTCATTGTACTGAGAACCACTTTTACCAGTATTCTGAAATTTGAATTTTAAAGCAGCTGCAGAGGAATAAAATTACTTTGGTAGTTATATCGTTAAAATTAGCACCTTCTTTGTGTAAAAGAAAAAAAAAATATGCATAAGTACGAAAGTCAAAGCACTTACACTAAGCACTTTATTTTCCTTAGTAAGTGGAATAAAGAAATGATATTAACGAGCTACCTTGCTGATCACTTAAGATTTCTGCAAGCATTCAGGGGATGCAATTAAAGCACAAACACAACCCCTAACACTAATGACCTAGCAATCCCAGACATTTACATGGTTTTCCAGACACACCAGTGGAATAAAACCACATTTTATAATCCATTTCAAGGCAGCACACTGATTTGTCATCATGAGTGTATCTACTTACCCCCACGAAGCTGAGTTTTAAATTAAACCAGCAAAAAAAATAGTAGACCATATAACAAAATATGTGCTGTATCTCTGTCTGATGTCTACAAAATGTACTGTATGATACGATAACTGTGGCTTTGGGATGTTTTTCTACAGGTGTTTCTGATCTGTGGCTCTTGATCTTTGTATTAATTTCTTGCTACATACAGCCTCTATAGCACTTTAAACTGTTTTACAAAATCAGCAATTATTTACTGTAAATTACAATTTACAGACAAAATCTGTAAATATTGTGAAAATGTAAGAATTTGAATTGACGATTTTGGTCAGATTTTAACAAACTGCAAGTCACATCACACTTTTCTTTGCTTGAACAATTAGTAAAGGTTTACATGTCTCGGTTCCCAGAGCCTGTACAGTTTTATTTTATCAATTAGATATCAGATGGCAGTAATTAGATATACATTGTTATACAGGTATACCAGAATACCGGAATATATATATTCTGAACTGCTTATCCAAAATCAAATAACTTTCAGATTCATGTTCTGTAATTTAGCAAAAACATTAAGCATTAAGATCTCAGATCTTGTTTTTCTTGCATTTATAAATCTGCTGCAGGTGATTTAATATTAATTGATTGAAGGAGATAATTAGTGCATTTGAGTTCATTTTTTTGAGTTAATATTGTGTTTACATTTTTTTAGAACACTAAAAGAATTAAACTTTCCTTGTTAGTTCAAGTAGGCCTCACACTGGAAGAAGGCTCCACAGCCAAAACGTTGTGTTTCTTTTCTTCTCTTTTCAGCATGGAATAAAGCTTTACTTGTTACTCTCTGTGTTTACACTGATACACTGTACAGGAGCCAGTCCGGACTCCTGTGAAGTGCGTAGTTTAGGACCCTGTGCAGACGGTATAATCCGGAAGTGACTGGAGAAGGGCTAAGGGGAAAACAAGGTGAGGAATAGAAGGGATAGCAAACGGGGCGGTACCGACAGTGATCCAGGCGCAAGGGGGGAGCGCAGGCAAACAAGTCCAAAACAGTCCAAAAGGTGGAAAATCAGGGCAAAACCAGGTGATCCATCCAAGACAAGACAATTAAAATCCCAGGGAAGGGGGAACTCGATCAGGAACACAAACGTTGAAAGGATAACAAGACCAGGTGCTCTGAGCCATGGACTCAGCTGGTCAGGATGCTGTACGTTCGGAAGCCTATGCCTTCAAGTCACGGACGTAGGGCGGCTTGATGATAGGCGGGCCTCCGGGTGTCCGTCTTCCAATGCAGAGCCCGGAGCTTCAGAGGCACGAGATGTAAATAGTAACGGTGAATCCAGGGACAGGTGTACGCGATAATGAAACTAAAATACAAAAGGATCGGAGCGCCCTCTAGAGGAGGGATGACGATCGTGACATACCCCCTACCTTCATTTTCATTACAGTAAAAACTGCCTTTGTCCCTGCAACATTATAATAGCAGAAGAGCTTATGCTAAGCATAAGACAGATTTGAACACAATCTAGCTGACAGTGCTGTGTTTTCTTTTTATATGATCGCAGCTTCTGGTGACATTTCTGAACAAATCACTGGTAAACAACATTGCATCTTTTTAGCAAACCTTGCATGTACTCTTGTAATGATAAAATGTACCATGCCAAAATTTCAGATTTAAAACTACAAAGAAAAAGCTTAATTTTTAACTGTGAGCCTCGTATTGCTTGCTGGCTGTGTTTAATTTGAGTTAATGGTGTTCAGCCATTATAATAAAATATTTCTACAATGGATTAGTTTTTCTTTGCTTTGTTTCATACAGACTTATGATTCTGTCTGCTTGAGTGAACTGGAATGTTTCAGCTCCTATTTCTTTTGGGAGTAGCTGATAAGGTCTAGGCTTCAACAGATTACAGCTATATGCTTTTTAAACTCAAGATGTGGGCGCTCTTTGAACTCTCTGCCAGTGAATTTTGTAGCCTCCAAATTGAAATGTTACTTTCAAAGTCTGCTTAACAAATTTTGATTTCTGAGCTGTTTCTGACATATGTGAAAATAATGTTAGAGTTCTTTTCTGATGTAACTGTTCCCTGAAAATATGCCAACATTACAATTTCAGACATCTTTCTAGGTTACTGTTCATTTGATCTATTTTATTAGGTGTGTAATTTTCTTTTTACCAGATTTACAGTTGTTCCCATTTCAATATTTATGTAAAGTCAGAAAGTAACATATTCTGTCTTTTATACAAACTACAGTATTTAAAATAGATACTGGAAAAACAGAATTGAATGTATAAAAAAACATAGTTATTTCCTATAAAGTATGAAACTATGTATGAAAGTGCTATCTATATTCCAATTTCAATGTTTAAATAGTGTTTGTAATATGTCATTTAGACCAAGAATTCAAAATAAATTGCTGAGTACGTTTTTTATCTTAGTCTACAATGGTATATTGACACATCATATGTCTTAAATCTACATCATACAGTATGTAGATTATTTGTCTAGTCAGTATCTATAACATCTCAGACAAAAAATCCAAATGGAATTTAAACAGTGCAAGATTTTTTCCTTTACGCTCGATTCATTCTGGGGGAAAATGAATAGTTACCAACCTTACCATCGGTATCACAATGAGAAGGTAATGAAAGTGCTTATATTTTCTGAAAAACAATGTAGACAAGACTTTTCTGAAAACCTATCTTTCTAACTTTGTTAAAATGTTCTATTTGCGTAACAGCAGGTGCATCTCATGATGTAACCCAGTAAAGTAAGAATAAACACTGTCTGCTTATGGACACGGTTCTTCATTTCTTGCATAACCACTGACACTTAATGCTCTGAGCTGACAGAAGCCCCACAGAGGCATTCACACCCACACAAACGGAGGCTGAAATACTCAGCTGGTCCAGGAGCTGTGGCAAAAATACAAATACTGTATACACAACTTATGAAATGTTGGGGTCGCAGCTGACAGTGACATGTCCAAACAGACCCAGGCAGGGCGTAGCAAGATTCTGCCATGACTGCTAGAATTCGAAGGGTTTGAAGCATGACATACACAAGGGCATGCATTGCACATGATTAGAGGCTCGACATCATTGATAAATGACACAGTGCTTGTACATTGCCTCCAGCACAGCTACGTTAATGATACTGTAATTGTCCTGTGCAGCTCAACACTCACTTCCAATCAGCATCTGTGTATGTTCTACAGCAGAATCAGATTGCAAGCTATTCTGATTAGTTGCATGCACAGCAGCAATAAGGAGAATATGGAAGAGGTGTCATGGTTATGGTGACCCTGCAAAATTGTTAAAAGGAGTGCTTATACTTTCTATTGGTTCCATTGATTTTTGCTGGTTTGCATGGTTACAGTTAGTCTATATTTTAATTAATCTTCAGAGCAAATCTCAAATTGAGGCTCAAAGAAAATGTTCTAGTCCCACTAAGAACAGGAATGTCAAAAACATGTTTGCTGTTAAAATAAAAACACACATCACAAAAAAAATATTTTCAGGACAGAGAGGGTTATATCTTACATGCATGTGCACATGTGAGCATACTAAGGTAGAATACAGAAAAAAAGTTGCCTAACCTGCCTTCAGCATGTTTTTGCAGTAGATGTGTAACTATTCCAATTCCAAATTAAACAGCTGAGACAGACAATAATTTTATTAAGTAGTTTATAACACAACATTGAAATAAAAAGCATTATTTGGTTGAAGAAATGCTGACAAGATGTGGGAAATTCAGAGGATGACTTTGGAGACATTGTTTAAAAAAAAAAAAAAACCTTCAAGGAATACCAGTGAAATACAGGGAATTGCACTGTGATTGTCAGAAAAATTTCCCTCTATTCAACCATTGCCATATCTAATTATGCAGTTTCAGCACCATGAGTGTGACCTTATAGAGAAGGTTCCATGCTTTGAATATTTTAACATAAAACCAAGTGATTTAGATTCTGTGAATGTTAAATCCCCAAACAAAATAGATACTACACATAGTACAAATACTCATCTTTATTTCTGAAGTTCCCTCAACTAACCAATAATTTGAAAATACATTTTTTTAAAAACAAGATTCCTTGGCCTTACCTATTGTTCAGGTTTAAGTAAGGTTCTGAATTCACATTTTCATGAGCTAATCAAAAGCCTCTAACTAAAATATCCTGAGTTAGAAACACAATGTGAGGTCAGTCACTATATTATTTTTTCTTTTGCATTCAAATACTAATTCAGTGGATTAATGATTCCTGAAACAAATTCGTATGTTAAAATTCAGTACAAGTGCAAATAAAAATTATCAGAACAAGTACAAGACGTCTTTTATTATACCATTGCATTACATTTTGATTTTTGTCTTTCTATGGCTAAGAAACCAAGTCCCAGTTGAAAACCCTTTAATCAACTGACATTTTAAGAAATGAGAACCTTCTTCACATTTTGAACTGTGTATAAGCTCATTCACAAGTATTTTTAATGCTGTTAACAAACATCAGCATTTTTTTTCATAGCCTTAATCATAGTCAGGGAGAAGGTCAGTAAGAGATTAGAATTTGGCTGAAAAACTGCTTTGGACTGGGAAAATATGAGACTCATTATATAACAGAACGGTAATTCCAACTGCTTGCACCTTAACAACAAAGTGAAACTTGCAAAGGTGGAAAAGGAACAGTATATTTTGATAAAAAAATTAAGTTTCTGTTTGATTAAGAATTGAAATGTTAAATGTAGGTTTTAGACACTTGTTTAGGATTTGGACTTGTCCTTTATTACCAGTTGTTTATAAAAGTGACAGACTGCTTCCCTGTGATTCCTTTCAGACTTTTAATTGATTTTTGCTTACTGTATTGTGTTTCTATTTCACAGAATATGGATAACATGGAGAAGAACATAAAACTGTTAAATATATGTACTATACATGTGATGTAGAATATCTACACCCAGGGGAATAGCTGCTGGTAGAACTCTCTCCATCGTTTCCTTTTTTATTCAAGTCACCTATGATTTGGTAGTTTTCTGTGTAAAGGTCTGACCTTTTAATTAGGTGTGCATGATTGCATTTTCATGTAAATATGGTTTACCCTTTTCTTAACTTTCACAGTGATCACTAAACAAGAATTCATCAACAGGGAGTCACAATTTCAGAAATAGTATTATACTCCCTGACCTGGAGATATTTATATAAGATAAGGAAACCTGCATACAATTTTAATGGGGGGAATGGCTTTGTGTTTGCTTCTTCAGACTTTATGTTCACACTATTCATTGTCAGGTTCCTGAATGAGGGACACATTAAATTAAATAAATAATCCCAGTAATGCTTCTTCTAAGTATGTTTTTTGTCTCCACATGCCACTATTAGAGCAGTAACATTCAGTATGCATTAATAACTCATGAAATGGCAGGTTAAATTATATAGGTTTATACTTGACTGCATCAGTGTCTCTGCATTGTAGACATCTGGCCTGGGAAAACCATTTGGAATTTGACAGGGCAGTAATAAAAATACAGATTGACCAAATTAGAAAATAAGGGTAATTACCTCTTGTGACAAGCAGAATTTCTCACACAAATAGTCATTTTCTCCACATGGAGACTTTTAATTAATTATAACATAAACCATCTCTACAAAAGAAGGAAAAATAATCTCCCTAAAAAGGCTGCAGCCAGAATATTTGAATAGTGACCTTTCTGAATGAAAGCCAAGAATGTCAGAAATCCTAGTTGCGTGGGAGACTGGAGAATTTTTCTTTGACTGCATTTCTTCTATTAGCACTGCCCTCTGCAGGATTTCTAACCACAGCTGATGAAGTAAAGATATTTCATTATCTACGTTTAGTCATCTGGGCAAGAAAGGGGATAAGTGCACTTCATAAAAATAGTCATACTCAGAAGACATTTTACAGGATGATTGTCAAATATGACACGTGCCATCTAGCTATCCATTCTCAAATTATTTGCCATACTTAAACTGAACCTTCTGTGTTATTCAGAATATTAGTGCCCCTGTCTTGAACCCTCAAGATGTGCCTTGCCTTTTGACAACTTAATTATTTTTTTCCAGAACCCTCTTGCTATAGTCTTCTAAGAAGTATGATCAGTTATCATGTAGCTGCATTCTGCATGAGGATATATTGTAAAAAACTACCTGAATGTAAGATAATTGTGAAGTGTTAAGAATCAGCATAGGCTGCAATAATTCACTCCCAGCATTTAAATTACTCTATATTTTAATGGTCAGGAGAAACATATTAAAATGTCTAAAGGTTTTTAGTATAATAAGGAATTAATATGGAAAATGTTGTAATTCTTTGCAAGGGTTTCTGTCAAAATCACCATGTGCATGTGCAGTGTAGCAGTATCTCTGAAAGTTATCTCTATGATGGTAAATGTGTATATAGTATATACTGTGTAATGTAATCTATGATACACTGACCGACTGTGAGTTTCAAACGTTACTCATGAATGGATTAGCAAGTGAATTATTTGAATTATAGTTTAAATATTTCCTTAACTGAACAAATTCAAAATGCTTCTCTATACTTGCACCCCAATACAAGTATTAAAGTACCTATAAATCATCAAAAGCTATAATTCTCAGTGGTGTAAGAACCAAAAGATATTGTAAAGAAAGATGCAAAGGTGTGTGCGTGAGGAGTATTTAACAGTTCTTATTTAATTAGATATGTGAGTTCTCAGTTACTGTATGTAAATGTTTTTTTTGTTTAATTGATGGACATTTTCTAGTTTAGCAGTTGCTAATTCATTGGCGCCTATAAAACAATTAAAAATACATTAATCTGTGATTGGCTAGTGGGCTGAATATTAAAAATAGGCCTTGGTGTACTAACATAAAAAAAATACCTTTGCTAGAGTACTTATTAAGGTTATATAAGTATCACTATTAATCTTCAGTGTTCATTATTTTAGTTCCTTTAAAAATTTCCATTTAATTAACTTAACTTTCACCATCTTAAATTGATTTACTTATTGTATTGTTATTATGCTTTCATATTGGAACAAGTAATAGTTTATTCCAAGCTGGAAAAAAGAAGAAAGAAAACACAACGTTTCGGCCGTGGAGCCAGGTGTGAGAAAGACAAGGCAGTAAGCAAAGGTAATGTAGCGGGAGAACAAAAGCTGGGAGAGAGGAGGAGCGAGAGGCCGGAGCAGGGGACAGGAAGAGAGGCCAATCAAGAAGTGTGAAGTCAGAATAGGTGTAGGGAGGTGTGCTTTAATATTGGTTTGACTCATCTAAACAAATGAAAACATAAACTGAAAATTAAAATTGTGAGCCAATGAAAATGTTTAATACTAAACGAAAGGGCAAATGTTGATGTTTTTGCGTCTTTTGTGACCATGATCATATACCCCAGAAACTCTGTAGTAACTAATATCGAAGATTTTGGTCAACTGGGTTGCTGATTAATATTGATAACAGCAGCAGTAGATAGCCTATAATGTTCATTGTCCAATCCTGCCAGAAATATTCGCTTCATCACATTTGCAATATCCTCAGCAGTGGTGGCAGCTGCTAGGTATGACAGAGGAGCAGCAGCTGCAGTGATCCACAGGCCATCCTGCTTGCTAATGCCTGCTCTGGGTCTGGCAGCGACGACAGCACCAGTCACAGCAGGGTGTCTCCATTGCCTGTTAGTTCCCTCAAACACATATCTGCTCTGCAAAGCCTTTATATGAAACAGCACGCAGTTCCATAGCCCTCTGGACATTTTGTTTCCAACAAAATATGTACAACACCACCTTCTTCCATTATTTAGGAAGTAGCACCAGTCTCCTGTTTCATGTTTTATCCTTCTCAAGTGCTTTAAAGTGTTTTTGTGGCTGTAAAGGTAAAACATTTTTGTATGTGGTAGTCTTGGAAAAGGAATGAACATAATATTTTCATGAGATTTTAAAGTCCATTTCAAAGGACTATTTCATAATGTTATGCATACACATTCACTGTCAATAAAAGGTCACAATGTAAATATTTCAAATTATGCTGTGTTGCACAAGCTCATTGGTAGTGAAATGATCTTTGACATGAACATTATGTCACAATCACAAATGTTTATTATCAACAGGTGCTTCTGTTTGTACAGCTTCCTGAGATTTCTGAACTGATTAAAGTTTGAATGCACTGACACTTTGATTTAAAGACACGTCTGAAGGTCTGCTTTTGTCCCGGTGAGGAAATTGTATTTAAAGCACAGTACAAATAAGCTGATGAGCAATACCTAGCACTGGAGAAATTGGGAAAAAATTATATACAGAAGAATATGGAAGGTCCAGAAAAACTGCAAGTTAAAATAAAAAGATGGCATTATATTAGTTCAATAGGTTTCTTAATAATTAATGTTATTGACTGCCATTTACAGTGATTGAGATGTTTTTTTTTCTGCAATTAATGGTCCTTGACTTAAATATTATGTATAATGTATTTAATTAAAACCTGTATGATTACAGCCTGAAAACTTGTCCATTAAATACACCTCAGATTTGGGATGTGTTATTGTATATTATAATTGTAAATCAAAGACAATTTTACTTCTAAAATAGAACAAAAGCACTCAAATAAACACAGATCAGTAAGATCACAAAATAAAATCATAAGTACATTTATTTACAGTTATAAGACCACATGAGCAACAAAAAACAGTTTATTTCACACTATTCAGACTTATAAGAAAGGTTACAGACAGGGACCATTTAACCCATCTATCCTGTTTCTTAGTAGGTGTGAATGTAGGTATCATTCTATTATTTTAACAACTCAATAAATTATATATATATATATTTCAGTAAAGCATTGCTGAATATCCTCCACCCATCCTCCTCTTTTGGACTCAGGAGAAATCAAAGTTTGAAATTCAGTTTCCTGTTACAACCATACGAGGAGATAATATCTTTGGAGATTCTAAAATGAGACATTGATTTTGAAGGACATCTTTGAATCATTACCTTTAACAATAAATGTCTTAAAGCTTCAACCCCTTCATTTTCTTGCAACAATGTGTAGATAGCTGGACTAATAGGGTTGATAGGAGATGAGATATATTGTATATATTTTTAATTATAGGTGATGTTATGCTTACAGCAATGTGACAACTGTTATATAATTATTAAATTGAATCACTGGTTCGTGAGCTCAAAGTTTGTGAGAAACCAGTGTGAATACACTGGGAAACAAAACATTTGACACAGGGTCTTGTCAGTGTCAGTTGATGTCTTTGAATACCCTAAGCCCTGTCTGCCAGCTGTAAGCTTTATCCAATAGCCCTCTGTCTTGATAAAGCTGATTTCAAGACTTTAAACTTTATACATCTTTATTTCATTTATTTATTTTGTCTGAAAACTGAAATACCCCACAGAGAATTTAGCATGTCACATTTACAGATCTTTTGATATCTGTATATCTGGCTTAGTCGGCTGCGATTAATTCAGACCCTCTGGGGCCTCTCTGTCTTTGTATTAGGGGTCAGTCTAGGTCATGCCTGATTTTTTTTTTTACCTTAGTTCTTTTCCTTCTAGAATGTGATGCTATTGGGATAATTCTATAAAGCAGCTGGTCTTTTTCACAAATAGTTTATTTTTTGATGCCAGATATACTGTTTAAGGCACTCCTGTTCATAAGTCAATACAATTCTCTATCAGTGTTTAATATAGATACCCAGGGGATTTCATTAAAAGCAGAAAACATATATTTATTGTGACTTCACTATTTAGTTTTCAAATCAACATCTCAAAAACTCCATTAATCCTTAACCTTGGCTCTAAAGTGCAATTAGATTTGATTCTGTTCACTTATGTACCAACATTATTATTTACAAATAATTTCTCATATATTCATATTGATATATAGTATTAAACAAGCTGTTTTAGTCACCTTTTTAAACTTTTGATATGGATTTTTGTACTGTCAGTGTTGGCTCGATGCCTTGGCTCCATAACAATGTCCATAACTGGGGCTGCTTATTTTCTAATTTAGTCATCTTAAATTGTGTGGCCATTTAAAGCTACCATACATCCATATCAGGAAATAATATCTAACTTGGGATATTGGACCTGAACTTTTTTAGATTTAGATTAAGATATTTTTAGGATTTAGACCAGAACACAGTATCTTCTACTCTTCAAAAGCTTTGAACAAGAAACATTTGTTAATTCCACTTATATGCAATGATTTTCCTTCTTTAGAGAAAGAGGGTTGGATCTTATCCATATGTCTAGGTATTTTCTATTGAGTGAATATAGGATGATGGCTTTTCACATTCATGGGTACTACCATTTCCTGTGATGGAGGCATAATGGTCTCCAGTTGGTCTAACAGCAAAGAACCATAAGCACAAAAACATTTCTTTCTGACATTTCATCCCTGAGTGCAGAGACTTACGTGAGGTAATTGTGGAGCTGTCTGCTATCTTAGAAAGATCAATTCTTTCAATCAATGCTACTTTTAAGAGGATAGCTGAGATTACAGGGATGTGCCTGAATGGGGACAGGGGGCTGTAATGCTTTTAATTGGTCTCTAAAATGTGTGTTAGAGGCTCTGTGTATCCCAGAACTTTATGTTTTAATGCATTAAAACAAAAACAATCTTAATCAATGTGAAAAAGCTACCATGTCTCTGTTCCACATTTTTGTGATTTTTGCCAGGAAGTTGAGGAGGTTAATTTACTTACAGAATGAGGGATTTCTGGTACTGTTTAGTTTAAATAAGAAATATATATATATATCAAACAAATATAGGATTAACATGTTATTTAGATATATAGAAATTACATTTTGAATAGTAGATGTAATTATAACTGAAGTTATAACTGGCTAAATGTTCAATTCTGCAAACATCAAAAGTGCATTCAAAAACTTTTCATCATCATCTTGTCAGCTGAGAACACAGGTTTTGAGGTCTTAGTTTTCTAGGAATGAGTCCATTTCATACAAGTAACTGTATGAGACACAAGCTGTCTAGGATCAGTACGGACAAACTCTGGACCTCATCACCTTTAAACATAAAAAAACCCAAGTCCTCTATGTCTAGTGTCATCTTCTGATCATTTTCTCTTTTACTGTATACCTCATTGCATCATGGTGGAATGAAAAGGACAATTTCTCCTGCCACAACGACCAAGGATGCATCCAAGGATTTGCTTTACAGTGTATCCTTCTTGTTCAAAACATGACAACTCCACATGGCTCAAGCTTTGAAGATTCATTGTTTAATGACACTAAAAAGAATAGTATGTCAGTAGTCACACAAAGATAATGTTTTAAACATGAAATTAAATATGAATTACTGTATACGAATAAACAAACCTTTCAGTAATGCACATGACCTGTTAAATAGTGATAGTCTAGCTGTGTTATATACAGAATCATTCCAATATGATTATATATTACACAATCATGGATTAATGCTTGGAATCAACGTTCTTTAGCACAGAAAAATAAAATAAAATCTGTGAAGAAAAAACGAAGATTAGTTGGGAAGCAATATACATAACAGATTTGTAATGTAAAATCTAGGTTACATTCGGTTTCCTTAAGAAAACATTTGTAATCCATCAGCAATTACTGCCAAGATACTGTTGTCGCTGTCGATATCATCTATTGGCCATCTCTCTGCTCCAACCTGACCTGTCAAATAGTTCTTGGTGTGAAACCTGAAATGATGCAAGTTAGTTTGTTTTAGAAATATTTTAGATAGAAAACAAATGCATTAGTTGATAATGAGAACATAATTGAATTGAGATAACATTTAGAGATGAAACAATGGTACAGCTAGCCAAAGTGTTTTCTTTGCTCTCTTAGTGTTATCAACAGAGTGAAAAGTAAATATGCAGGGAGCAGAATGGTTGAAAGAAAATCCTGATGGTTTAACCACAGACCTTTGTGAAGTAATCCCTGTGGAAAACAGGGGTAACTATGCAACACAGTATAGCAGGGGCATAACTGCAGAATTTGTTTAGTAAGGATGTGTACCCTTTATGAAATTTGTTCAACATCTTGAGTTGGTAGGCACATTGCCTTTTCTTGTGGATGATTCTACTGAAATAAAGTTGATCCTAAATCCGACAATACAACATGCCTAATGGGAATACGAATCTACTTTCAGTTCTACAAGGAAGTTCCCAAAGTTCATGTCTTTTTTCCCCATGATGCATCCAGAAGCATTATAAATGAAACAACAAGTATTGATTCCAGTACTCATTTGTTGTGTTTTTATTTCCTCTCAGTATAGAATGAAACAGTTTTTTTGGTTAATATAAATTTTATGTCTTGTTTTCAAGGGTTCTTTTTAGTTGTGCTGGACATTATATATTTCAAGGTTTTATGCTTAGTCATACAGTATATCTGAGAAACAAGAATTAAGGGAAGGCTTATTTACATATGAAAAGAGTGCATACAGATGGCTGTATGCATTATACATTCAGTGGGTTTCTATGAAATGCATATGCTGTCACTAGGTCTCTGCTGTAATCTAGCTGTTTTTGCATGCTTAAATATTTTCAAAGAAATATACATGCTACATACATAAATAAGTAACAGTACTCCCCCTTACTGTCTGCAACTCTGCAAGCAAGTAAGGTGTCAAAATGTCAAGATTGTAATAACAAAGGCAGTAGAGAGTGTCTGCCAAAGTGTACCTAATGACTCTGCCTGAGTGAGGGGTTGTCTGGATGTTTCCCAGTGCATGCTTTTGGGAGAATAGTTGCATACAATTAAGTTGCCTTTGTTTTGTGATTTTATTTAACTTTTAATAAAAGATACTCTTGAAAATCCCAAAGGTTGTCTTTGTGGAATATCAGGGGTATCAAAGGTATCAAAGTTTATTTCAGTAACAAATAAATGCCCAATGTTCTATTATGGTTCTTAAATCTACAGTGTATTATCAACAATGTTCATTGTGCACATAGCTGAATTTCACTGTTCTTATTCATCATTCATTCGTTCTTGTTATTACTATCATTTTAGAAACACTAAACACCTTTAAAAATTCCAGTCAGACGGTATTTTAAACCCAATCACATCCAATTACACATGGGATTAAGTATGCTGACAGTTCAAATCAGTATATATATATAAGTAGTTCAGGTGGGTAGCTGTGTCAGCATGCGTAGTCTGCAAAGGAAGCCCTCACACCCGAAGAAGGCTTCACAGCTGAAACGTTGTATTTTCTCTCTTCTCTTTTCAGCATGGAATAAACCTATTACTTGTTCCTATATATCTATAAGGTTTATAAGATGGAGGTGACAGAAAATCAATTAATTTCTGATATTATTGCATACAAAAAGATACTTTCCTAAATTACAGCAGTCCAGAAGAACAACAGTCAAATGCACAAAATTGGGTGAAATAAATAAATACTTTGAATGTATTTGCCTGGCAACTTTTGAGAGCTGGTGATGACCTAGGTCTTTTAGGAATTAGGGAATGACAGGCTGGAGATGCATGTGCCTATATTAAGCCATAATTACCCTCCGGATCTGCTTTAAATATTAATATATTCCTTATATTTAAAGGCTTCAGTAAAAAAAAACATGTTTCACATGCTCCCCACAAAATATAAATAATGGAAAGTCCCTGTTGTATATACTAGAATCACCCATTATTTCAGAATACAGGCATTTGAAGCACTAAAGGGCAAAAGCTAGTCCTGGGACAAAACAACACTGAGTTCCTCTTTTTCTGGTTTGTGTACAGTAAGCAGAGTTTCTCCTTTTATGTCTGTTTTTGATAATGGAATGAAACTATTACTGAGGAGGTTTTCCACACAGATGAGGCACAGTAGTAATGTTCTAAAAAACCCACAAAAACCACAATGACAGGAATCACAGTTGCCTCATGACATCATCCAATGTGTGTTACTAAGCAAGGCACATTAAGGTCAGTAAAACGAGTAATAATAATACCCTTAACTACATTTTCCAGTACTGAAAAATAATCAGATTATTTTCAATACATTTCTTCTTTCTCATAAGAAACATAGCACTCCATTGTGTTGTCCATAGAGATTTATAAAACATACAATATATTACTCTCAAAAAATTTAAATGAAGTTTGCATTGTAAAGTCTAAATAGTATTTTAAAGCTAGACTAAGAAAGGTGATAAGAAAATTTTATTACTCTTTTAGAATGCAAGATTTTACTTTTCTATTATTTATTTTTTAAACCTCCATTTACTGTACGAATATCTAGAGACTAAAACAGTTTCTAGACTAGTTTTAGTCTCTAAAAGTCTTTAAACTAAGACTAGTTTCAAAGACTAACAACGAAGAAAAATTATCTCTAGGAAAGCTGCAAAAACACAACATCCTATTTTATTAACATCTTGAACTGTATGTCTGAAGTGAAAATAAGTATTTTACTGACATGTGGTTCTAAATAAAAATGCAATTTTGTTGCGTTGTTCTCTTTTCCTGTAGTTATTGATAACACTGAAGAGTAGAAGTGGAGTGCACATACAGTAGCTGAACCAGTAAAGTCTCTTGCTCTGTATGCAACATAAGCATGATGACCCACAAGTTGTTGGTTCAAGCCTGGGTTATATCATTTCCCAACAATGCCTGGGATTCCTCAAGTGGCACAGAGAGATGGGTGTAACATGGATGTTAGTCAGGTAGAGGTTTTTTTTTTGTGTTTTGGCAAAACCTTCTGTGTTATGGTATTTCCAGAGTTTCAGTGAAGTGCATGTTGCAGAAGTATGTCTGCAAGTCCTTATTCTTTGCTTAGTGCAGAAGCCATGGCCTCACACTAAGATTTATGATTTACAAATCAGATGGGTATATGATTGAAATGATAGTTATTGGGAACTTGACATGGAAGCCTCAGGTGGACCATTCTGGCCCACTTTGGTCCTGCCCTAACCTTTGGCAATAGAAGAACATGTCGGGTACCGTGCCAAACCACTACTGCAGCTGAACAGAGAAAGAGTGAGCCAAACACATTCAATTTGCCTGTTTCCTGTTTTCATGCTCAATGTGCGATAAGATCAGCCTGCAGATGTGTATGTTCTGTTATATCTCCAGAATGTATGGACTCCAAGGTCACCTAATCACTCGCCATTCCTAAACAGACTGCAGCAGCCTACAGCAAGAAAGGCTGAAATCAGATACTCTGTGTGGTGTTTAATTATTTCCTAAGAATACCCTGGAATAGAATGATGGGTCTGTGTGACAAGATATTGAAAATCGTTCAAGTTCCATGGGGGTGCATACCATTTAAAGGCATAACAAATATTTGCTGTGATGTTTCTAACATGATACTACCAAGTCAAATAGCGAGTCTTGGAGACTGCAGATTGTCTGCCTTACTGCCTGTGTGAATTGACAGTTTTTGTATCATACATGAAAATAATAAATCACTATATTTATATGGATTCCTTATTTGATAGTAATTTGTAAACCAATACAGAGATTTGTGCAATGTTTTGCAATAATTATTATTCAAAAGCTCCATCAACCCTTGATGTGGGAGCTGCAAGCAACAGGCGCAAGGCAGGATACTATTGGATGGGACGGTATTTCATTGCAGGTCAGACACACAGACGTAAACACAATCATACGCACACCAGGAATATTTTTTCCCAGAAACCAGCAGCTGATCTGTAACACTTACCATTCAAAACTAATTGTCTAATTGTCAGGGGTGGGTTCCTCATCATTAACTTCATTTGATCCTCTCTGTACATTAATAAAACTAAAATTTTACTTTTTGCTCTATCAGGATTAACTCCGTTTAAGAATATAGCTAAAAGTTCAAGATCAGAAGAGAAATCTCCCCTGAAGGAGGAGGAGAAACACTGAATGAAAAGAGTAGGACAAAAAATTGCTACTAATAACATTAACATTAGCGACAACAACAATTTTGATAATACACTTTTCAATAGTATGCTGGCTAGTAACTGACAACTATGAAATTTTCTATAGTATGTGGATAAATGCATGTCTATATATGTCCTGTGAATGACTGGCATTCCATCCCAGGTGTAATAATAGAGATCTTTTTATACAGCATCTTACAGTATATCAGTTCACCAGACATCTACAGTAGGTATTTTCAATTAAATATAGTTTCACCTTTCTCGTAGTGTCTGCCAGGTTAGGTTGCTGGTGGCCCTGACCCTTTAAAAATTAAGCAATAAGATGGACACACAAATTGGAGGATGATAATGATGAAGATTAGTTATAATTGATAGGAACAATATATTAATGATGATGATTGATAGCAACAATAATTTACTTTAATTTTGATAATTATAGAACCAGAAACCAGCGAGAGGAACAATAAAGTTTTGTTTTGTGGATTGCAATAAAAAAGTCTATAAATAGTTTTGTGGATGGTATTATGATGTATATGGTGTATGAATCCTAAATATGTATAAAATATGGTTTCAAGAAACCAGATTTGATTCCATGTCTCAGTAGTGGAAAGTCTATAGAGCTAACATTTGATGTTCCTCAGTCCCCAGTCACATTCCTTTTGATCATCAGAAAATCAGCAGAGCATTTCTTTCACCTTTAGCCTTTCTATCCTTAAGCCCTGAGTTGAAGCTCCTCTCAAATGTTACAATAGCACAAGGAAACGAAGGAGATTTTGTCAGCTAGCACCTCATCTGATGTTACCCGATGATCCCAGCAAATTGGCTTGTTTCAGTTTCATGGCTTGATTCACTGACAGCGAATTTCAAAACCAAGTCTGTCTGTATGACACATTTTAGATATGTATTAGCAGCACATGCTTGCTGAGATAACTGCACTTGCAAGATGTTATTGAAGACAGTGGCCTTTCTTGGATTCTATATAAACTGCTAACAAACACTGCATTCCTTTTTAAAGAAATGAGTAAACACATACAATTTATTGACTGTCTTTTGCTAAGATCTGTTACAGACCATCTGCAAATATGCAATACTCATTGGTATGTGCTAAAATTCACCTATAAAATGGGGCTTTTTGAAAAAGGTAGAGATTGGCAAAATCTTGTTTGTGCCTTTACAGACTGTGTAGCTCATGACGAACAGTATATACTTTGGCTTTTTAAAAGTTAGCAACATTTTTTGCATCCCACAGTTTAAACTCTGATTCTTAATCTTACCTACAAAAGAGCTAACTGAGCTGTCACTAAGTGATTATGATGATTTTGTTTATTACTGAACATTTTATTTTTGTTTTTATTTCCTACTGTTCTCCCTAAGGCACTATGTCATTGTCTCTAATTTTCTGTGGAGCACCTTCAGCTCTGAGGTATTTCCTTTGTACATGTACAGCTATCAGTACAAATAGCATTTTTCTTTACACTGATCCTAGAGTGTAAATCATTTGTGTTAAAGTCAAGCTTTCCTTTCTCCATTCTATTTCATAATGAGAACGACCCTGTGGGACATGAAAAGCTGTTTTTTACTTGGCATTGAGTCATGTGTGGCTCAGTTGAGAGAGATTCCAGACCTTTGCGTAAAATGTTTTTTTATAGGTAGACCCATGTTGTTTTTTAAGGAGCTAATTAAAGATTAATCTTTAACAATGCAATCACTTGTAAAGATCAGTTGCAGATGCTTGAATATTTCAGTAAAGTTTTACAGTAGGAAAATATTTTTCTGGATGTGGAGACACTGACATTGATTCTAAATGTTATATTTCATCCATGAGTCATCTCTTTGAAAGACTCTATAGAATAATGAAAACAGTAGGTAATAGAGTGCTATATGTTATGTTTTTTTGAAAGACGATTGTTGTAGACATTTCCTGTTCATTCGTATAAAACAGGAATGTGAAAAAAACATTTGGTGAGTGGCTGCATTCAGATGTATTGCAAAAACAAAGCACACAAAGCAATAAAGCAGCTTAGCAAAAAGAAAGCAATGTGTTGGGATTGCGAGCATATACATTCTTTAACACCCTGGAAATATTTCTCAGATTGTTATTTTCTGACAAAAGCAATGTGTTTTTAGGTTTCCCTCTTAAATCATATAAATTTTAAACCTGCTTACTTTCTCAATCCTTGCGGGTAAGTGTGTGAGAATCTCTCCTCTATCTCGTAAGAGCCTATTTTCTGATTCTACACTAGGCTGCACATGATAATTAAACCTTGGGGCTTGAAGATGTTGGGTTAAAGCTTTAAGTAATGCTGTTCTTTGGTCTCTCCCCCTTCCATATCCCACTGCTGGCTGTGGGAATTTTCTTTAGTTACACATGGCTTGCCAGGTAAACAAGCTTGAATAGAGAGAAGAAGAAAAGAAAAGCAAAACAGGGATGGAAATGAATTTATCACCTTCCCTACTGTTAATGTGCCAGTTTGCTAATGAAATGATCACAGAGGTGTAGCGCCAGGAGAATTTAAAAAGTATGTTTGGATGGGAGTGTGTGTGTCAGGGAAATCAATTCAGAATAAGCTCTTTCTTTGGTTTACAGCTTTAGTGTCACATTGGTTTCAGTCAAGAGATGCATGATAACAGTCTATCATCTTCAACCTTTTTTCTCCCTAGTTGTCCTTCTTTAATCCACATCAAAAGTTAAAGTAGGTCAGCTGTGAAAGACTTTTAACACAGGGCAAATAGTGGATGTCTGTCTATCTATTTAGAAATTTAGACTGTAACAGGATTTGACCAAAATTAAACCTAAAAGAGACCTTCCCACATTTTGGAACCACAATTAAATGACAATTTCAATGCTTTTCAAACAACTTTTTATTAAACAAAAATCAGACACTTTAAGATACCATGGTGCAGAAAAAGCACATTTCAAAATTCACACATATTACGATTGTAATGTAAGAGTAGATTATCATAAAAAAAGCATCACACTACAAAATATTTCTATTGGTATCAGAAGAAACAAAAACACTTAAAGTGATTTAAGCAAAGATTAAATACTGTAGCCTTTGTTGCTTTCTGCTCTTACAAGAAGGTTTTCAGATTTGTATTTGAGGTTAACAGGATTAATGGTTCTCTAAATGTATTAATTTACTTAATTTAAATGTAGAGTATTTAAGGTAATTCAGCAATTTAAGGAAGTTACAGCAATGCTTTCGTCAAAGGCTGCTGAACAAATAGCCTGGTCCTGAATAATCCAGACAGTACTGAAAAGTAACTTTTTATTTTCCTTCCTGTTGCAGATGTTTACAGCTCTGGTCTTGGAGGCACCCAATTCTCTGGTTTTATCAATCTCTTCAATCAGTAATCCGTTTCAGATCATGGTAATCTTGACTAATTAAGACACATAATGGCATTTCCTCATTGTAGCGGGCTAATGTCAAAGTATTCTGTCTTGAAACAATGAAAAAGAGTTAAAAATGAAAGATGTACACAGCTCAGTCAAAGACTAGGAAATAATAATAATACAGTGCTTTCTGGACATTTCGCTAAAAGCACTTTACAGGTAATGGGTGTGCTATCAGGGTGTGAAGAACAGAGTAATAAAGCCATTTCATATATGGTAATTATTTGGAGCCCATAACTGGTAGAGGCCAGAGGGAAATTTGGCCAGGACACCGTCGTTAACACCCATTAAATAACTGACCATGGGAAATCAGGACTTCAGTTTTTCAAGTCATTCGAAAGCCAGTCCACTCTATGACTTATGGTTTACTTAACAGACCAAAGGTTTATAAGCTTCAAATTTATCCATTCTTATTTCTCAAGGACATGTCTTGGTTTTTTATTTGATGCAAGTACATATGGCATCAATATTTAAGAAGGAATTAACTTTTTTTTACATTTGATTTGTCGATTGTTTATCAAGTCAGCTTAACGTTATAACATAAATATATAAGACTGCAAACAAAACGAGGTCATTTGGTTCTTCTAACGTGTCTGATTGTTAACACCTAACTATCTCAAAGATCATGGTAGCACAGTGGTTAGCACTACTGCTTTGTAATGCTGGGACCCTGGGTTTAAGTCCAGACCTGGGTGCTATTTGCATGAATTTTGTATGTTTTCCTCGTGTCTGTGTGGACCAGGTGCTCCAGTTTCTTCCCAAAGTCCAAAGACATATGGTTAGGTATTTTGGGGAAATTTTGGGAAAAACTGCCCCTGGTGTGAGTGTGTGTGGTGTCCGTGTCTGTGTGTGCCCTGTGATGGGCTGCATCTTTCCTAGGGGAACTACCGTCAAGTGGAGGACTGATGCAACTGTTACTTAATAACACTGGAAGGTCTCAGACACCGTGCTGAGCAAACTGGGTTGAATTGAGTGGAGCTAGTCCTGGGTACACTTCATATACTACCACCTGAAGAATCACAGGCCCTGCTGCCTAATGACATAGCCCACATGTGAACCAATGTTTTCTGGATTATAGGCCTCAGACTGCACTCTGAACACTTTTGTGGTTAAGTCTTGTGAAGAAAGGTTTAGCAATGGAAACAACTAGATTTGTCTTTTTTTTCTGTCCCAACCACATGTGTTTGCATAGCTACCACTTTTCTATATTTTTTTACTGTTGTCTACCTTCCATAATACAAAACATTGATTCTCTTGAAGGTTCCTTCATAGCATAACTTTCAATGAGAAGGATACACTCAAAGTCCACAATATTTTATTTCCATTTTGCACCTCTGTTTCATTCTTTTATGTTTGGCATTCAAAAAACTAACAACTGAATGCCCACTGTATTGATTGATGGCTTGCTCCAGGTTTTCACATGTATCTCTTATCACACTTGTTACTGAAAGCTGTCTTCAGCTTTCTGAGTGAACAGGAGATGTGTACACTATCGTGAATTGTAATAGTTGCACAGGAGTCACTGATAGGTCAGTTGGCATGATATAATAATGTCACATTTTAATTGATTGCACACTATGATTGTACATTGAATACAGAAGCCAAGACCCTAGTTTAATTTACTATAGTTTCTTCATAAAAGAAATTGAAGTGATTTGGTCAGTTCATTATCCATCTATTTCTTAAGTACTGCTTTCTTAAGTACAGAGTCCACGGGGGAGCTAGATCCTATCCTGGCAAGCAATGGGTGCAGGTTGGGACACACCCTGGATAGGATGCCATCCCATTGCAGGGCAGACACACACACACACACACACACACACACACACACACACACACTCACTCACAAAAGGGCCAATTTCCCCAGAAGCCAGTAAACCTACCAGTATGTTTTTGGATTGTGGGAGGAAACCAGAGCACCTGAAAGAAACCCACACGGACACGGTAAGAGCATGCCGACTTCATGCAGAATGAACACAGGGCCCCAGCATGGCATGGAACCACTGCGCCACTGTGCCATGCTGGGGCCCTGTGTTCATTCTGCATGAAAATAAAATAAAAAATGTGAAAATACCAAGCTCACATGCATGTCTAGGGTATATTGTGGTAAGTTGCATGCTTGCTTTTAGAAAAAGATCACAAGAAGTCACAAAAAAATGTTGCTCAATTACAACAAAAGAAGGTGGTGTGATGAGTCTTAAGCTACTGTATGTAACACACCCAGTACCTTGGAAGCCAGTGCTCTCTGGTTTTTAAATTACTGCCAGATCAATCGTCTATCCATGAGTGGTCATCCAAATGTTTGTAAAAGTTACAAAGAGACATCAGATTTTTGAACATATTCTGTAGAACTCTACTACACTTTAAAAGTGCTTTAAAGACTAAAAACCCAGCAATGCAAATATTTGCTCATTGTAACTGAAATCCAGGTGGCTGTGCACATTTGGTCGAGCACCACAGAAGTTGGATGGGTTTGGGTCTGTATTCTTGGCAGGGGCCTGTTATCCTTGGCTTGTGTTTTAGCTACCCCTTTGACTTGTGTGATGTTCACAGAGATGTCAACGAGAGCTACATCACTCTGATAATATATTAATTCTCTAATAGGCACTATGTGATGCACAGGATGAAGAATGATGCATGGAACAAAAATGTAAGTTTGCATTGCTGCAATGGTAGCCACTTCTGCCATCCATTACTGGTTCAAAGACTGTGTTAATTAGCTGAAAAATTCATAACTCCATAAAAAATGATAACTCAGTTTTTTAAGTGTATATATGTGATCCTTTAGGGCACCTGTTTATATGTGTCACATGTTCCTACTTCATGTACTCATGTTTTCTTGACACCCGTTAACCCCTTATGAATAGAGCTCTTTGACCTTTAGAGATGGTTAAATTCTGCTTTTACGAGGCATAAGCCCATAACCTGAAGCCAACAGCACCTCACTTAAATATGCTGAAACGTCAAATCTCAGTTACCACACAGAAACCTTCCATTTAAGTATGTTTGGTTAGAATGTGTCCATTATTTCCTTTTTCAAGTGCACAACATTTTTATCATAATGAAAGAACGAAAAATTATCTCAAGCCCAAGCTGCTGCTCTGCAAGAAAACATGTTTTAAAAACTGCAAATGCATTTACTCTTCTCTGCACAGATTCCAGATTCCTATGTTTTGTCATGGATCACAATTAGACAGAACTTTCTAAATTAAGTCTTACCTAGGTATTATGCATTTTTTACATAACATTTGTTATTTTGTTTGTTAACATTTGTTGATTTTAAATTAAATTCTGTACTGTTAACAATACCTGATAACATGTATGTTTGCCATTTGTGTTGCTTCTCCACATTGTCTAGCAGAAGAAAATAATGAATTCTCAGCTGTGTGCCACATATTCGGTGCTCTGCCTCACTTCTCACATGCAGCTTCTCTGTTTTGAATTTGCTATTGGTGCAATCTAATGTGAGATCTGAGAATCATGTTTCTTCATCTGCTCTCGTCCCTGCTTCTTTCAACATCTTCTCTATCTTCATCTCTTACTCTTCGCCACTCCTTAACAGGCAAATCATGCTATCCTCCTGTTCTCCACTATCCAATAACAAGCCATTGCCCTCCCTATCTCGACCCTGGTCAGGCCAATAACCAGGATACAGAATTGTACAGTCTCCTGTAACCTACAGGCACCTCTTAAAAACACACTGCACATGCTAATCTCTGATCTATTCTGCCAATTCTACTGATTACTCCTGCTATCCCATTTCACTGAACATACTGTGTTGAATTTCTACTACAGTTCATTCTTTGCATTGTTTCCTGAATAGTGTAAACTGCCATATGGTATTATATAACCTAATGACTTTTGTAACCCTAACCTTCACGATTTATTACAAAACTTGCAGTCATGCTAAACTGTGTTTTTCTTACCATAACTCTTGCAAAATCCCTTGGATAATGTTGTTGTCTGTGTAATATAATATATTACCTTGATTTATATTTATGATGTTTACAAATGTATTTCAAAAACAGTTTATTTTCCATTTGAAAATGATACAGTTATCACTAGTGGAGCAAAACCCACAGCTATGTTTTTTAACAAGTGTATAAAAATGCCAAATCCAATATGTTTTATGACTAAACTGAAAGTCTTTTTCAGTGTACAAATTCATTTCTAAAACTGCCTGTACCCTTTGCCCCTTAGATCCTTTTTGATGATTCATTCAGCTCTTCTCAGCTTGAGCAATTCTATGGATGATTGAAAATATATAACTGCTTTGTCACATAAATCTAGCATCTGTTGTTTCCTGGATGCTTCTGGAACGTAGCTGTTCACATCAGTGGCCCCACCTGTTAAATTTCAAATAAATAAAAGTAAAGTGCATTTTCTGAGCAATACATTTTTTTTCAGTTTCCTAGATGTATTGCCCTGTCACATTTTCTGGCATTATATGCAGTGTATGCAACTAGCCAAGTTATGCATTTTGACATAGTACTGATATTAAATACTTTAGCCTAACTGTCACATCTTTATCCAGTATTTTTATTTTTTGAGATGACAAGTCAAGTCAAACTAAAGCATTCATCCTCCTGGACTTCCATATTTTTCATTGGGAGCATAGTGCATCTTCAATCCATTTTAAGTGCGAGAATTTTCATTCCCTTTTCACCAAGCTAGGGCATCAGTTTGGAAATCTCATCCAGAGGAAAAGTTCCACTTACTTTCCCACCACCTCCTACCATCCCCAAAAAAATCTTCCCATAGTTTTTGTCTCTATGTATCGCACAAAGTATTGGAGCGCAAAGTATTGATTTGACTAGCCATGGTAAAGAAAAAAAGATTCCAGATTGTAACTGAATGCTTGAAGTATACCATACATAAAGTGCCACTGGACAGAGGACTGTAAGTAGTGGTTTTGGTATCACTAGTGTAGAGATTTTACATAATCAAGATAATTACTACTATCATTATGGTTTTGATCACTATTACAGATATTTCAAATACCCTTGCCATGGTGTGGATGATTTTTCTGTTTTATACTGACTCAAGTGAGGGATGAAACAAATAAAAGTTAATTGCAAGAATGCTCAGTATCACTCCATTTACTAATTACATGCAGTACATTATCATTCATTTACATAGTCTATCACCTCTCATGTGGAATGGAGCTATCCTCAGATAAATCTTGATAACACCAGGATTCTGTATCCACAGACATCAGTTAGTGACATAGCAATGAACCTGAGTGCTCTGCATGCTTTACAATGCAGCCACATGCTGGCAAAGCTTTGCACATTATACTAGAGTCAGTGAGCAGGAACACACTTACTGCCTGTCTGCTAGGCTTGCCAGAGATGAAAATGATGGACGAAAGTGATAAAAATTGCAGGTTGTCACTGTACAACATCCTGTACATTTATTCAATTAAATATAAACATTTTGTTTTCCAGAAAGGGATGCCTATCAATATTGCTTTTATATTAAAGTTAAGGTATATTTATAAAGCAGCCTTAACTTAGATTAGCTCTCATAACCCTCTATGTAACTTGTATATTTTCTGATTAGATCACATGGATAAAGTTAATGCTTTGGAGAAAGCCAGCAAAATATACCCAGGCTGTTTTATAACATGGTACTGAGGTACTGTAGTTCTTATTCTTAAAGTACCCTTCTCCCCTTAAAGTCATATCAGATGCATTTCCCACAGCAGCAATAATTCCTATGTTCATAGCTCCTTTTCCAATTTATACTTAACTTCACTGTATGAGATATGGGACAATTCATTGCAATGTGAAGTAATACATGCTCTTCTTAGTAAGGCAGCAGTGCTGAGCAGTGGTTTGGGCTCAGGATACTTAACTAGAAGGCTGTGAGTTGGTTTTCTGGGTGGGGCACATTCGATGTGCCCTTGAGAAAGGCACTTCACTCATTTGTTTCAGTAAGATAGCTTGCTGTATAAATGTGTGCAAATGTATTTTATAATCAAATAAATTGATTATTTTAAGAAACTGTTTGAATGTCATGTAATATACTGTATATACTGTACGTTTTCATCCATCTTAATCTTTTCTTTCCTATTGGTAAATGATGTTTCAAAACTTATATAGAGATAAAATCCTATCATAAAGGGGCAACATTTTCATTATTTCTTTATAATAAGATTTCTTTTCTTCTTTATTTTGTTGTAACAGTTTCAATATTTTAAGACATATTTTGTACAGATCATCTGATGGTACTGTAGGAGAACATAATGGGTCTCATGAAATGGATTAATATTGTTGCTGACTTTTTATTTAACACACTGCTTTAGAATTTCTATGTCCTCTATAACCTCTTTGCGGGGAACATTGATAACCACTGAGTCTGGCAATACCTGACTGAAAAGAGAAAGGAAGGGGCTGGTTCCATTTAATTGAATTGTAAATGTGACTGGGGAGTATTGGTGCTTCTCGCTGGGACAGACAGCAGATGGGAAGCAGGGGCTGCCCTGCAGGGAGAAAGAGGCGGGGGAAGGGTTTAATGGAAAAAGCCGTGTGCATGAAAATGACCTGGGTCTATAACCCTGCTGTGTTGCTTCTTGGAAAATCTGGTGACACCACTGAAGCCATGTTTAATGCTGAGGATGAGTGATATTGTGTCTTTAAATCAATAGCACACTCTACACCAAATAACCCTTTCTTACAATTTGTTTCTGGTTTGAAATCCCATTTATTTAGCTGTATCATCTAAATGTGGTAAAGTGTAATCATGTGTAATGCTCATTATTACAGCATAAATACCACAAATTCAGGTTAGAGAGATCATATTCATAAAACTGTGTCTCTGGCACTGTTTAATTTTCTTTTTTGGAACAGGTTAAAGAAAGGCATGCTGGTAATGTCACTTCATAACAACTGTGTATTCATTTAAATGCAGTTACATGAAAAAGAAAATTCAGTTTTCAAGCTTCATAAATGTTCGTGTTACATTTTAAATTATGCTTTCAGCTTAATCCCTAGACTCCTGTTACATAAGTGTTGTGGGTTCCAAGTAAAAAATGAAAACATTGAAATAAAAGTCTGTAACATAAACATATTTATCTGAAGAATTTTTCTTTTATTTAGTTGGGTTCTTCCAAAGCTGCTTCAGAAATCATACTAGTATTTGCTCATATTTACTATACTAATGTATCATTCACCATTATGAGACAATCTTTATTCATAGCACAGGTCTGAGTAAACCTGTTTGCATTAAAAAAAATAAGTGATTGGTTTGTGTTGTGTTCACAATGTTTTTTTTGTAATAGGTGACTACAGTAGTATATTGCTTTTATATTTTGTGTTTCTTCATTGTGAAATATTGGCTAGATTACAGTATGGGCCTTTTAGCTTCTTTAATCTATGTCCTTAATCTACAATATACAGAAAGATGGTCCATTGTATTCACGCAATTTAGTTTATATCATATATGTGATAAATAGATTAAAATGGAAACAATATGTACAATACTGATTACAAAAATAACAACAAGAAAAGCAATAGCACTTATAATAATAATAATAATAATAATAATAATAATAATAATAATAATAATAATAATAATAATAATAATAAATATGCAGTTTGCAGAATTCCTTGAATTGGCATCACCCAATGGTTTGGCTCATTTTGGGATAAAGAGGTTTGCCTAGATTGGAGGAGAGAAGTATAGTCATTACTCAACAGTTCTTCATGATTTCCTTTTCCACATATGTTTAAAGGTTCTTTAAGAAAAATAGAGATATAATAATGCATTCTTCTCAAATCCATTTGCATAAACATATATATATTCTTTATGATGTAGCATGAGGCAGCCCTCGATAGGGGACACGGGTTTTAGTTGGGGCCCCAAGCTCACATACACCCCACATGCAAGATCAAAAGTGAAAAATACGTTTTTATTACATATTAATTTGCACTGTCCAAAAATAAGACTTCCAGCTTGACATGGTGAAAATAAAGAGCCTGGTGCTCTGACAAAATGGGGCAGTCCTGGCTGGATGCTGGGAAAAAAAGAAAATAAACAGCCATGAGCTTTGGCAGAAAAATCCTTCCCAGCTTCTATCCAGAAAACAAACTACACGAGGGAAAATAACATTTAGCAGCATAGCTGCTCTTCAACTGGAGCTGGGGGAAAATAATAGTCAACAGCCTTTCACTATGGCAGTATAAGGCTCTTCTGGATGTCCAGCTAGGAAAACAAGCCCCTTGTTGGTCTCTTGACTCTGCTTCTGGTCATCATCATCGGACTCCCCCCTCAGTGCTCCATTTATCCTGTCTGGAGCAGGATTCACAGCTGATCATGCTCTAGTGATGGCTGGTGTCCTGTCAACCAACCAGTGATCTGTGCACCACCATCTTGGGCAGGGGGAAGCTTAAGATAAATAAGCCACAGGAAAAGCCATTGCTGCATACAGATTTTACTTGAATTATGTCTGTGATTTAGTAATTTCTGAAATGTCTTCATCACCATCCTTTACTTTTCAGATGTCTATCTCTACTTCTACTTTTTATTTCTGTATCAATATTGTAAACTAGGAAGCACTTAGGAATCATTCTTAAAGTTTTAAATGAAAAAGAAAGTTTGGGTGTTTGACTGATCTTTTCTATGTCAGATAGAATACATAACTTTCCTCTTCTAAATAGACCTAACTGGCCACAGCATGTGTGAAATTTAAATAACAGCCTATATTTTTTTTTTACAAAGGCTACATTTGTCTAGTTAGAAACCTGAGCACTATAACTAACTACGTAAGTAAACTTAATTAACAGCTGGAAGAATATTTTTATTCTTGTGCTGGAAGGTAACACAAGTGAAATATGTTCTCTAGCTTTATATCTTCTGGGAATTGTGTTGACAAGCCAAAGTTGATGATAAAACGGAAGTCATATCAAGCTGATCTCTTAACAGGATAAATAGGATCAAAATAAAAATGTACATGAATTTAATATTTTTAATGAGCAAATGGGATCTATGGATCTAATTTCCTAACCAAGAGACCAGTGCTTTTAACTTGGTAAGATTATGGTGGATGTAAACAGAAGTGTGCGAATGTTGCATTGAGAGGAGAGAAAGATGAATGATCTCGTGGTCTGGTCTTGAATTTAATCCAAGACCACTTCTTATTGGCCATTCGTCATCTGTACCAAACCTGTCGGGATTTCACTGTATAAGTTCAGATAAAACACAGTAGCAGTAGTAAGTACTGTATTTAGAAAGCAGCTATTGAAACCTTCAATCCTAGGGTACCTCCTGAGTGAATCGTATTCAGAATCGTAAAGCATTCTGTGGTAAAAACATTCATGAATAGCTCTTACACAAGATATTAATGTGTGAATCTTATTTTCAGGTCTATAGAGCACATAACGTGGAAAAGTACAATCCTAGATTGGAACTTGCAAAGAAATACAAAGAGGAGCATCAGTCACAGCAGTTGTGAAAAAAAAAAGCAACAGAAAGGCAAAAGTGTGGAAAGGAGAAGAATCACCTGATTTGAATCCTATTGAGCATGCTTTTTATTTGTTGAGGAGGACACTACAGTCGGAAAATTCTACAAGTGGCTGCAGTTAAGGCTTGGCAAAGCATCTGAAATGAACATATCAAAAGTGGGGTGATGTCGATGGATCGCAGAATTGAAGCATGTGCCCAAATACGAACTTTACAGTCTATTAATTTACTTTAGGTTTATTTGTCCCAATACTTTGTCATTGTTCTAACATGGCTAAAACTGTATGGAAAACCAAAATATTAATACTTTTGCCTCATAATAATCTTTTGATCTAAAATACAACTTTCATTATTATACAGCAAAAATAACAACTTTTGATTCACTGTCACAGTACTGTCACTTTACAGTACATATTCCCTTAAATGCCTACTGTCAATTTGAGTATTCATTTTTCAGGTGTAACTTGATAAAATATAAGCATAGCATATAATTTGCTCTGTGTACATAAATTACTTTGACTGCTTGTTTAAAGTTGTGTAAAAATGTAAGCAAGACCTACCCTTTCTTAATCTTAATCTTGAATCAATTTATTGTTTCCATAAGTTTACAATTGTAGACATGGCATGGAATATTATTGGTTCGTTTTTGTCACTCTTTTTATGGATATGCACTGCTTTAGCAACTTTTGAGTCAGTGTGTATTATCACTTTCTTGAGTGTGTTGGAACAATTATGTTAATGTTCTAGAATACCATCAGGTTCTGGAGATGTATTTTTTTTAATGCTTGCAGTTGAAGTGAAATGTGTGCCTCTTCTGTGCAAACATTAGTATTTAATATGGACCCTTGCTTTTCCACAGCCTGGGGCATGTTGTTGATTTCATTGTGGTAATTACTGTAGTAAAATGTTAATTTAAAGCATCACCCATTTGACTTTCTCCATCTTTAAGTTTTCTGTTATTATCCCGGAGACAGTCTTATCCCTTCATAATCTTTGAAATTGAAGAACTTTGTTTTGGATCTACCTGTACTTCAAAGCATATCGTATTATTACCACAGCTGTCTAATGGTTCTCTCACCTCTGTTTTGATTGTTTTAAAAGAGTAAGTCAATACAGACTTTCCTTCCTGTTGGTGTTCTGAGACACTGAGCAAGGAAGAAGGAAAGCCCTCCATTTCAATTTCAGCTGCTGACATTCTAATTACTTTTACAAATTTAGCTGGAGCTGGAGCAATTCACGTGAAGTACCTTGCTCAAGTAGTATCACCTATTGCATTTTTTCCATTAACATCTTTGTACAGTACAGTACATTGTTCTTTATAAGGAAAATATAAAATCTGGTTGCTGAGATGTAAATTCCAAGCCTAAAACAATGCAGAACAAAGGGAAAGCTTCCAAGTGAAAGTGGAGCCTTGTATAATATACAGAATTCTAAAACTGCTATATCAAAATGGAGAGTATTCAGCTTGAAGGATTTAAAGAAAGGCTTTCTCTGACCCATAACACTTGTGCTTTCCATATTTGTAGTGCTCATGGTGCTACAGTTTAGATTGTAATCTCAGTTTTTGCAGCATAATTTTAATATTTCTATGAAATTCAACCTTTTAGTGTTGCATCACAAAGCACAATTAAACTTAAATATATGCTTCTTGGTTTGACCTCAAGATGTTATGTATATTGTAAGGCAAGCATTTTCATTCTTTTTTAATCAATAGGTCATTTAGTAGGACATATTTTAAGTATAGATAAAATTCATAAGAAACTGAAAATTGTATTAAAGGTTTAATTAAAGTTTCAAATAAAACAAAAGATACACTGTATGTTAATTTACAATATGTGCTTGAGCTAAGTTTTTGACACTACAGATTTGTCATGGACCAACTACAGTATAGTCACATTTGCTCATTTGCTTATCTCCATGTTGTTAGTGTGCATCCACAATGTTGTGTGCATCCTACTGTCTTTTATTTGTTCTTTACATCAGAACTGATATTTGTTCACTTCAACCCTGGGGTGAAATTACATGTGAGATAATTTGCACAGGAATTCAAACTGCATGTTTGGAAGACAGGCTAAAAGATTCAGGTTTGTTGACACAATAGGCCTATACATGTGCTAATTGAAATAAACAGTAAATCCACACCCATTTTCACAGTAAAACCCGCATTTCAAACAGAAATTTTAATAAGATTGTTCTGCAAGTACTGTCAGTACATGAATTAAATGTGGTTGAGAAGTCTCCATAGTCCTTCATTTGCACTAGTTTTCAACACACTGCAATACTTGAATACTTGTGATGAACACGTTTATTATATACCTTTGGGTTAATCATGTTTTTTTCAGTTATGCTTTTTGACAAAGTTGTTTATATTATTATTCTCTAATGACATACTTTTCAATTGAAATTCAGTTTTAGTATGAGCACTAAAAGAAATTAAGCAAATAGGCAAAACATGGCTTTACTATGCAATCTTAATACTATGGTTTAAACAGATCCACTCAACAATGATCTTCTGGTCTGATTATTATAAATACATGAGAAAATAGGGAAGAGGCCACTTCTATCTGACTCTTTTGTTTTGTTTTTCATTAGATAATTGATCAAGGGGTCTCATCCAGCTGCTTCTTGAAGGAAGCGACGTGACTAGGCTATGTCTTATCTCTCTTGTTCTCAGTTGTAAATGCTTCCACATAGTTTTTTCCTGACCAAAATTGTATAGGATATTTTAAATAATGCCTAATCTATTGTTTTAACATAACATTCCTTAAAAACTATTCTTATCTGTGGTGTAATTAAATCTTTAATCTTTCTTATGCTTCTCCACATTGTTTAGATGTAAATGTTGTATCAACAAAAATATGTAGGTCTTTTTCATTTATGTTTTCTTCAAGATCAGTGTTTCCAATATTAAATATTATTGGTACCTACATGTAATAACCAGCAGTTGTCTACATTTAAAATCGTCTGCCAGAGGTTTACCCAGTTCTGGATTTGGTCCTTTCTTAAATTCTTATGCAGCTTTTACAATGTTTGCTAATTGTTCTAAATTGGTATAATTTGAAAACTTGACTAGTTTGATGGCTACACCAAAATCTGGATCATTAATATCCAGTAGATCAGGAAGTGCAGTGGTGTTAATGCAGATCCTGTGGTACTCCACCAAATATTATCCCAATTAGCCCCCTGATTTCTGTCCATTCAACAATTGGGAATCCTGGTACAATACTTTTAATACTTACTGCATGTAATAAGAGAATTAATCTTTTGTGAAGAACTGAATAAATATGAATACACCATGTCATATAATATGTTCAATTTGGATCCGTTACTGCTGTTGCTTGTTCAAAGAACTCTTGAAAGTTAATCAATTCATGACTGTATTAAATCTTACTACCCTTAGAATTTGTTTCTGATAAAGGTGGTACTTTAGCTTAGTTTATTTAAGTTCTAATTATTGTTTCCATAACCTTGCATGCAATAAACATAAGACTCATTGGTCTATAATTACTTGGCTCAGTTTTGTCACCGTTTTATGGATGGGAGCTACATTTGCAATTTTCCGTTTAATGGGTATTACTCGTGTTTCAAGAGATTGCTGGCAGAGTTTAGTTAGGGGGTCTATGAATAACATCTCCTGTTTCTTTAACCAAGAATACCACAGGCTTGGGAGATTTCCTCATTTTAAGTGCTTCTCCTACCAGTAACATTTCTCCCCCTTCTATGCTTTACATTATTTAGCATATAACTTTGTCTTTCCTCCTCTTGAGGCATGTTGTTTGTACCTCCCCGTGTAAACAACTTTGTGAAATAGTCATTTAATACATCACCTACTGCTTTAACATAATGTAAAATATTCCCATATTTATCTCTGAGACACTTTACTTCATCTTTTACTCTTCATTGTTAATTTGCTGTTGTAATACTGGATTTTATAATATCCTTTTTAATGTATGTTTGCAATTGGTCATTGTTTTTCCTTAAATTGAGATTTTACTTTTTGAGTGCTTTATGAAGTGCTTTATATCTTGTATTCTTCTCAGTGTTTGTCCATTTGAGCTACAGCTTGCTTGACTTTGATTTACTTACTCTTGGGATAAATCTGTTCTGTGCTTCCAGCACAATCTCTTTAAACTATTGCCATCCATTCTCTACTGATTCTAAATCTATCTTATCCCATTGTACTTCTTTACAGCTCTGGCTCATTACTTCATAGCTTGTTTTCCTGAAACTGTTGATTTTGTCTCTCTGTCTGTACAGTTGAGATGAATTTGTTTGATGCTTCAAGCATAATATATTTAAAGGGATACTATTCTCTAATAAAAAAATAATAATAATAATAATATTTTTATTTTATATAGCACCTTTATTGTGAAGACTTGAAAAGCGCTTTACAGTGGAGGTGATACTATTTCTAGCTCGTCCCATTCTACATATCTTAAATTCTCTCATTTCTTTATAGTATGCTTTTCTACAATTGTATGCCTTTGTTTTGGACTCATCCTGTATTTTCTAATCACTATTCCCTAATAGTTCTCTCACCTTGTTTTTCCTGCCTCTACTTTGATTGTTTGAAAAGACTAGATCAATGCAAGCATTCCCTGTAGGACCAACAGTTGTTCTGAAAAACTGAGTAATAAAGTAGCCATTAGGCATATCTGCCACTTTAGTTTTAGAAGCTGTCTTTCCTATTGGCTTGTACCAATCTGTGCAAGGAAAGTTAAAATGTCCCAGGAGAACCATTTCTTTCTTCACAGGTACACACATGATTTAATCATTAAAAAAAACATTCTAATTCATATCATATCTAAAATTCAGATAATAATTTTGTTTAATTCTGTAGCGTACTCTTAAAACTGATCTCTATATTTGACTCTTATAAATTTTCTCTTCCCCTACTCTGTGCAACAGTAAATTAGTTTATTTTACCTTCAATGATTAATTGGAAACAGTTTGTCCAAATTTAATTTTTACAAGAATGTTGTGTTATATATGTGTGTGCCATGTGCACCTGTTCCTTCGTTTGATCATGGGACCTTTGCAGCATCCCATCTCTCGAGGAACACAGTGTCTCATGAGATAGTCATGGATTATGCATCCCTAAGGACCAGGTCCCCTACCAAGGGAGAATGCAATACTACCTAGTCTTTCTACGGGATTATGTTAAGTAACAGATATAACAAGCAATGTAGTGTACATATGTATTTTGTCTTGGTCTGGTACAATGTAATGCAATTTTATTCAAAGAAGACCGAAGACCAACCTGAATATTGTGCTCCTTCTGGGAAAAATAAATGATTCCTAAAATAAAATGCAAGAAAATAAATTTCACAAAGGCAGGGGTTCATTGAAGGCTTTTTTTTCCTCTTATTAATCCAAATCTCTCAGAAACATTTATACAAAGGTGTAACAAATATGACCGAAACATTAAGAGGTTAAGTACTGGTTAGCCTCAAAAATCTCATCTAAAATAATCTAGAAGAGTCAACTAAGTTTCTATTATAATTATTAACTGTACTTCTGAAGTAAATAAATCATATACTACTACTAACCATCAATCAATAAATAAAAAAAACAAAACAATTATTTGATTTCTTTGGCATTCTCATGTGGTGATACGATACACATAGACCTGGCAAGTCTAGGCTGTGACCTCAACAGAAACAGAATCCTCAGGTTACGAACTAAAAAATGTACAAGGCGCTTTTGTGTACATATATTTACATTAAATATGTCTGGAGTTTAGAACATAATTTTGTGAAGAGGACAGGCCAAGAGATAATTCAAACGATCATCTCTTCCTCTTCCAAATAAATAAGATTCTCCAGATTTCCCTTTCTCTTGTGCTTCACCTCGCAAACAGCCACCAGCTCCATCTCCACCTCCCTTGCAGGAGCCATTGGCTCATCCCACTGGGGAAGGACTTGGATCTTGTCTGTGCAGCTAGGGTCTCTCCCCTCTACTCAAGTGACTTAAAGCCAAATCTAATAGTTAAACATTAGCAATCATGCTATAGTGCTTGCACATATCTCTTGAATGCATTGCATATGTGCACTTCTTAATTAGTTTAAGTAACATTTTAAATGAACTTGGCATTTATTATAATGTGTTAATGTGAACAGCGGATCAAAATACCTTGCAAATACATTAAAGAGGTTCGAGTAAGGAGCTATATTCGCACCTGAGCTGCAAAGGAACGAGAAAATGTTAATTCCACACAGAAAAGTACTGCAAAAAGGAAGACAAAAAACACAATGGCTGAGAATCCAGTTAGATCAGTATAAAGTTTCTGAAATTGTACTGGGTTTTCTTTCATTAATAAGAAGATGATACTCAATTGCAATTTAGTACTGTATGTGTAAAGGATTTAAACAAGAATGGTATTGTTTTTTATGGGATTTGTAATGTTCTGATACATAAGACTTCTGTTTTACTGGTCCTCCTTGCACCAGACTCATAGACTTATGGTTTTTATTCAAGTTTTAGGGCTTTTTTATTCTTTCTGTGCTGGTGTTTTAATTTACTTTCCAGCTTCCCCTCTCTAACTGCAATATATTACACTCTTGTGTCTTCTGTGCAAGAGTTTAGCTGTAATCTGTTGACTGCAGAACACAGACTGTCAGAGCTACAGTACGCTATGTTAAACTACAGTATATGTAAACGTTTATGTCACATTTGTATGACTCGTTTAGGCCTTTTGAAAATCCAGAGTTTGGGATTCTTGTTTTATTTGCACAAGCACTGATCTGCACACTAAAAAAGAATCAGCAGCTTTAATGCAGGCCTGCAAGAGCTCACAGTCCAGATAAAAAGCAGTGACCCTCAGTATGCAGGCAACACCCTGCACTCCCGATTGAGAAATTTAATAGATTAAAGTCTCTGAGGTATTAGAATATATTACTTTCACATATTATTGCCACTAAAATATCTTTTGGAGAGCATAAAATTCCAATGTAAAAAAGTTTTCCAGCTTCACATGTTTTTCCCAGACATTTTCTTCATAATTATTAGCTTTGCTTGGCCTTCTTTCACCTTTGTCATAGTGCTGTTAATTGGACAGTAGTTATAGTGCTGTAAATTGGACAGTGTTATGTCTGGCAGACCGCAGAACTCACTTAGACTGTTTTTAAGGTCTTGCTTCTAGCATGAACATATTTAAGCACTTAACATATACGAGAAGCAGCTGTGTGACTAAAGAAATGAAACATTCTGTGCAGGAAACTGCTACTATAATTAACCAAGGCAGCCAGTTAATACAAAAGCATCTTTTGAAAACGTCTTACTTTTCTTGTATGAAGTTTAGCTAAGTATGCAGGTCCCTTACCATATATGAGAAAAAAGGTCAGTGAGTTCAGTTAAGGGCTGCACACAATCAATCCACTGACACCTTGCAAGCTCTGTGGGGTTTATCAGTTTTAAGAAATACCACCTTTTTAAATTAATTACCACCTTTTTTTTGGCATAACATGTTATTAGCAGAAATCATTTTTTACCCATCTTTACTAAATGTGGACACTACATGCTGTAATGTTCCATCTGTCACAATGCTGTTATATAAGTAATATTAATAAAGTGAAATGAGTAGTACAAATATTCCTATGAATGGTAGATTTGATAGTGTGTTCACGTTCTGGGTAAGAATGGAAGATGTTTTCATTCATGTACCAATTTTACTCAAGGCTTTTTTCTAACAAAACAAAATTACCTAAGATGGTCATGAAACAAACTCATCCTTACTTGAAATGCAAATTGAAAAATGGCGATCTATTTCCAAATTTTCATTTTTGTATTTTCAATACTTGATTTCTCCCAAACATGCACATACATTTTCCATCCATTCATCTTTCCATAACCTTCCATCCATTCTCATTCTGTAAAAATAACCACTCATGGATACTCCCCTCAGTTTGAATAGTTCATCTTTGAATATAGCGTACAGTATTTTCTTTCACCTAGTGCCTTGAAAGAGAACTTAGGTTTATGAGTTCCTGGTTATAAATGTAAAAGGCCTTCATCACATAGCCATTTGTTACTGAATTCAAAATGCCGAAGGCTTTGTTAAATAACGTGTTTGAAATATTTTAACAGCAGTGGTCTAAATATTCTGAATAAAATACAGCTGTTCTTGTAGGTGATGTTTCAAGTAATAACTCTGTTACAAAAAGTAAAAAGCTGCAATTTATAGGACTTTTAGCATTTATCTGGCATTTTTCAGTTGGTCTGAACAACTGTGGCAAAATACAAAGTTTGAATTAATTCTGGTATGATGTGCTTGGAACTAAACCGAAGAGAATCCCGGTAAAACAGGTACAATTTGATTGTAACATTGCTTTGTGTTATCCCTGGAACAAATGTCCTGATATTTTAAATTCTTTACACATTTTAAATACACTATTGTCTGAGACATTTAGATACTCTGGTATGGTTTGGCCACAGAAATATTTTTTTGCTCTGGAATTATTTATCTTCAAAAGAAAACCTATCAATACAATCCACACCTGAAGAATAAACAGCATGGAATAAACCTATTACTTGTTCCTTTGCAGCCTACGCATGCTGACACAGCTACCCACCTGAACTACTAACAATACAGTATGTACATTCCAAGTTTGTAAATATGGAGTAGCCTCTTAAGAAAAAAATGTTTAGGGAAATGTTTTTTTTACTATGGTTTTTAAAATGTTTTTGATCAAAGAGTTCATATAGGGCACAGTTCTTTCTGAAAGAAACATTTTGATGAATCACCGCAGTGTTCTATTTAAATAAAAAAAAACATTTCAGGATTCTGAGAGGTCCTGCAATGTCTGTTGGGGCAGCAGCTGGTTTTCAATGTTGCCTTAGAATACTGCCTTCTTAAAGAAAGCATTTAAGCACATCACTATGTCCCTGAGGTATCATCTACTTAAATACTACTTACTCACTAGACCCAATGAAAGATATTGCTCTGTAGTCAGCACAAATTCCATCTGAAAACAAAATATCATATACAGTATAGTGAGAGCTGCATCTTCTTAATGGCTTCAGATATTAGTAAAATATACAAGAAAGATTTTCACCAGGTATTCATTTTCATTCTATAGCAGTTCTTAAGGCCCAGAACAAACAAAACGTTGGCTTATAATTGGAGTAGATAACTGTTTTCTCCAGCTCATACCTCACCGCTAGTTTAAAGAGACCTATAAAACATTCTGGACTATGGCCTCAATGACTGGAGGTCAGCATCAAAGTTTCTCCCTGTTTTTAGAATGTGTTCCTAGATTTTTACTAGTTTTACTCAAAACCCAGTACCTGAGTTGCTAAGGTATAACTAGTAGAACAATGAAGTTGAGGTTTTTCTCAGGATCCTTGAATTATTTTTGTCATTTTGGGGTCTGTTTTTTCTTTGCATTTCTTTTAACAAAGGCAAAGGCATCCTTTTGTGAAAGAGACACTCCTTTTAATAAAATAACATTTTAGGAAGAAGAACACATTTCTGAATATGGTGATCTCTGTGTTTTCAACAGTATTGTACTGAAAAGCCCCAGTCTGATATAGTTGGTAAACTTGTCAAGTTTGCAGATGATTCCAAAATAAGATACTATATAATAGATACTGTAGAGGCAGCAAATTAAATTGAATTAGATTAAAAATATTATAAAATTCTAGACTGGGAAAATACCTGGCAAGATTAGGTTTATTGTAAACAAGTACAGAGTAGTATAAGCAGGAATCATGAACATAAAATGCAGATACAAACAGATTATTGATGCTCTTGAATCAGCACAGTAAAAAGCAGTCTGATAGACATTAGCTCTTAAAGAATATTCTATACTGTAAGGCTAAGAGAACTTTATTTTTTTAGGTTGGAATACAGATGAATATAAAGGGATCTGATCCAAGTTTACAAAATCTTCAATCTTCTGGCACTAGAGCACTGCTTTATGCAAAGGGCTGTGGGAGTGTGGAACAAGCTAACCAGTCATGTTTTTGAATCCAATACCCTGTCTTCTTTCAATAAACAAATAGATAGATCCTTGGATTAGCGTATTCGCCTAGATGAATGGCCTCTTCTTTTTTGTAACCTTACTTATATTCTTATTCACTGTTGTAATTAAATGTTTTCTCTGCGTGTGTGGTTCTGATTTACTTCATTTACCACTGTACCTCAATAGTTATTCCATAATTGCTTTTTTAGCTCATAACTGTTTATAGTCACCACTTGGGACTACTTAATGATGTGTTCAGTAATTACGGTTGAGCACAACCTTTAAGTAGTCTTACATCTAGTTACTATTTGGTGCTTAGCAATGGAAAAAAAAAGTCTGTATCAAATATATAGGCCCTATATTCAAAATGAAAGTGCTTAAGCAACACAATTCCCATTGCTTCCAATGGAGATATACAGTATGTGTCTTGAACATACTTTAGGACCCTATACCTTAAACCTAAGCAAATCCTTTGTGCTTAGCAATGACTGCCAATACCAGTAAAGAAGGGAACAAAACTTCTGCCAAGACATGACTACACTGTATTGATGAATTGCATCTGTAGCTGCTGATAGCTTTATTATGTGGTAACTAGAAAAGGTAAAAGAATAATGATCATTTACGTATTTCCTAAAATGCCTTGGTCTACATATAATTTAATATTATTATAGAATACTCTTTTTTAATCAACAGAGAGTTAACAAAAACTCTGGAATAACAAAGTGTGACACTTACATTAACTTAATAACTTCCAGATAGCATAAGAGGTAATTAATCAACTAGATCAGTTACATCACAGCATATAAACCATGCTATGTTTGCCATAACCACTTGAAACTCATGGTAACATTTAATGCCAGGCATAAATTTTAACTTACTTCATACAGAGCAGCAGTGTTAGGACTTTGGAGTTGTAACCAGACAGTTGTGGGTTTACATCTTGGATGGGACATTGCTGTTGTGCCCTTGAGCAAGGTACTTGACTCAGATTGCTCCAGTAAAAAAAAACATATCTATAAATGGTACAAACATAAGTCACTTTTTGATAGGCGCATGAGTAAACTAAATTAAAATTAAGCCTACCTGATTTGAAAAGTATCACAAAGTTATTGGTTTCTGTGATGAGTTTTGAAATCAAAATCTGACATTTTCTCAAAACAATAAATAAGAAAAATGATAGCATATATTAACTTCATGGTTATATTGGTTAATTTGAATTTTCGAAATTTTGTGTGTTTATTTTTTCACAGATATACAGCAATACCAGACTTTTATTTCTTTACACATATCCTCTCATACAGTTTACAAAGTGTCTCTGGGATTTGTTCCAATCAATGTGTGCTGCAGCTATAATTGTAAAGAAAACCTCAACACGGTTTACAGAAGTAGCTTCAACTGAATTTATGTCTTTCGATCTGAGCAGGTCTGAGCAGAAACAATGTACAAATATTTGACTTCTATAGAGTTGTTAATGTATCATAGCTGTATAACATAAAATAGTTCAAAGAGACATTGTACCTGCTATAAGAAAGAATGAATGAATAAACTCATATAAATTTGATTACATCTATGAATAAATATAGTTAAAACAACAATATTAATAGTGCCAAATACAGTGATTAGGCTTGTTTCATACTGTGACAATACTTATGTCTACAATTGCATAGATGTACAGTAGAATAACATAAAATAGCACATTTACAGTAGCATTGAATAACTTCTGTATCTTAAACTGGAATACAATCTGTTTAAATGGCTTCACTATGTTCATACACCTATTCCCTCCTATTCACAATCACAGCTGAGCAGTTGCTCCCAACTCATCAAGCATTGTTTTATCCCTCTCTTGTCAAGCTCATCCAGTATTGCATTGATAGGGTAAAGATGTGGAAAACTGAGAAGACCAGGACAACCATTTTACAACCATTTTCTTTTTTGATTTGAGTTTTAGTCAGGCTGTGTAGTTAGGCTCAGTAGCCACTATTCATAAATGACCCTCTTGAGAACAGAAAGATATTGATCCTTCACAAATTTAATGCACAGGATGACTTCATAAAGTACCAACTTTATTCATATTTTGTCAGTGCTGTGTACAGTATAATTCCAAATCTAATTTGAGTTTCTATTTACGTTTGTATAGTATCTAAATAAACATAAAATAATACAACTGAATGTTTTTTTTCTACTTGCAAAGTGTCTACTTGATGTTTTTGATCTGGTACCTGGTTGTGGTACCTTATCAGAAGCTCTTAATTGTAAAATTGCTTAACTTGGGGAAACCTTGAAGTCAGTACCTTTTTGACCATTCTATCAGATAATTCAGAAAATTGTTTTAGAGCTAGTAAGTAGTCTAAATACCTTTCTTCTTTTATGGCCCTCATTTTATATCCCATGTCCCATAGTGACTGGCCTGGAAAATAAGAGGTTACCCTCATTCCATTTAGCTTAAGGGGAAGAGGAGGCTTTCTTTAATTGAAGTGTAACCTTTGTGCTCCAACTCCCTCCTCCTGACTTCTTGAGAGGTCATGGTTTATAATGAAACTGAAGGGTCAAAATGAAAAGTGGAGCAATGTCAAGAGAGGATTTTACCTCAGCATTTAATATTTAGCCCAGTAAATGTCATGGCTTTAAAGACGTTTTTGTTATCCATATGTAAGTATATGTTTAAAGGCTTTATCTTCTCGCATACAGAATGGTTTTGACTCTCCACTTCACACATTACAAATAAGAATCAGCAATCTTAAGTCTTCTCACTATGTGCATGGAAAACTAAAAGCAAAATTTAGTGTAGAAAAGTATTCTGTAGGAAATCATACCATCTGTCTTTTTCGTTTTTGATCTTAGAGTGAGTCATTAAATGTATTTCTAAGATTTGAAACTGGTGTGATCCCCATTAACTAGAAAATATTCATAGAAATCCATGGCATAGCCTTGGAGAGATATTGTACACATCACAAGAATGTTTCATTCAAGCTGTAAACAACTGCTAGAAAGTGAAAACTATTGCATGGTGGCTGACATTGACATGTTCATGCCAGAACCCTGGTGTACCTGATATATACAGTGAATTAGTAAATTGTGTTAGTGCTGCCTAGACTGTGCAGAAAATTTCAATTAATCCTTGATATGAGCAGTATAAAACACAAGGACGTAATTGCAAAAACTAGGGTGTTTATATGAACATATTTTTACATTGTCTACAAAATGTGAGGAAGAAATTAAAAAGGCAAACAACGTGTTAGGATATAGAGTATAGTTAAAGTTGAAAATCTACAGATGCTGTGTTAAATTGCTGTTAATAATGTACTAATAGGGACTCCTTTAGAGTATTGTGTTAAGTTTGGATACCAGATTGTAGAAAATATATTGTTGCTATGGAAGTCCAAAGAAAAGTAAGCAAATACATCCTGGGGCTTTAGGGAATGTCCTACACTGACAGGATGAAATAACTGAACCTTTTCAGTATTGAACAGAGAAGATTACTAGGGGACCTGATACATGTAATCAGAATCTTCAAAGGTTTGTCAAAGTCTATGACTTCAGACATAGACTTCAGAATGAACAGTAAATCATGAACTAGGGACACAAGTGGAAAATATGGATATTTAAAAAGGAGAATAGAGGGTACTTCTTTAATCCTAGAGTTGTGGGAATATCAAATAAACTATCCAGCAATGCTGTTGAAGCTGATATACTGTCTTCTTTCAATAAAAGGCTGGATGCAATCCTTGGATCGATTAGCTACTAAATACCGCAGGCTGGATGGGCTCAATGGCCTCCTTGCATTTGTAACCTTTTTATGTCTTTATCTGCTATTTATGGTATTTTGCACTTGGGAGTTAATAAGTGTACAAATACAACTGGAGCTCAGATACAATTCAGGTGTATACCCTGAAATGTAACCAATTTGACCTCTGCAAAGAGAAAAAAGCCCCAATCATCCAATCAAACACTAGAAACTAATCACACATTAAGAACTGAGAGAGAAATAAGTATAAGCAAGAGAATCTCCTTAAATGTGTGCATTTTTAAGCTGTTAGAAACAGTACTTTTGAAGTTTGGTATGATTCAGGATTGAATATTGAAACATAATCTATCCTGAATACTGAAGTAAGCCATAAGTATAAACAACATTTACTCAAATAGCACTGGAATAAAAACTAGGATAACAAAACCAGTGCATTGAGTTGGAAACTATTGCTTTTACTGGTTACTTGGTCATGACTAACAAGAACTTGGGAGTTAGTTTCAACATGGTGACGTCATCGCACCTCAGCTGCCTGGGTGGGGGAGGTCTCCTTTAGCTCACTCGGCCAGTTCCCTGTTGCATCACGCCGGAGACCCAGGTTCACGCCCAGGTGTTGCAGCAGGAACTGGCAGGATGGAACAGTGAGGGCACGAGCCCACGCGGAACTGCAATGGTCACAAATGGTTGTGTGGAAGTTTTGCTTCATGGGAAAAAATGGGTGCTTTACAGGTGTAGTGTTTTGTGCGACCAAGATTTGTATAGAAGATACCATGCAAAATTTTTATGACTCCTTGTTGTCATCCATGTTCCACTAACCAATAGAAATTTGAGAGAAAGGTTAAATACTAATCTCACACACTTTTGCTCACCTGCATACATAAGTCTTGCACCTTGGAATTCCAGTGGAGCATCTCTCTCGTATGAGAATTCTGTCTTGCTCCTTCTCAAACAGGCTTGTCTCTCATTCAAAGTTGCCAAGACCTTTCCTTTATTGTGTGCATCCAAGACCGGAGTCACCCTCACCTCTTCAGCCTCAGTATTACAGTCAAACAACAGTAGCTCTGCTCCCACCATAGTACCTACATTTTTCTGTTGGGTCTCCTGCTGTCATCAAGCCATCAGAATCTCTGAGCAGCTCTGGCAGCAGCCCCCTTCAGCTGCCTATTCCTCCTCTCTCTCTTTCTGTTCTCTTTCACTCCCTTCTTCTCCTTCCCCTCTTCCCTGTCTGTTTTTGATTGAATGCCAAACCTACCTGACCTATGGCCAAAGTCTATACATGTGGTTTAGCCTCTTTCCTCTTGCTGTCTACTGCAGAAGCTGACTCCCACTCTGTCCCACGGAGCTAATCTGCACAAAACCAAGATTTCCTTATTCACTGTCACTCTGTCCCTAGCACATGAGCCAAGGCAGCTACAGCAATGAGTTCCTTCCCGCCCCAATTAACCTCCTTTGGCAAACATCAGACTGGTCTGCACTAGCAATCAACTCTTCTTCCTCCCAATGGCTGTAGCTGCTATGTAGCTAATATTCCTACTTTTGGGGGGGGGGGGATTCAGCTTGAACTTTGTTCCTATCTACCTAAATTCTGCAAACAAGTGGCTTTCTTTCTGCATCCCTCCAAGCTTAGCAAGTCATCAAGTCAACTGGTACAAACACAGTGACAACATTGTTGTGACTCACTCATGCAGCACAGGTGGAAGCCAGAAGACCAAGAAAATAGGGATGGAAGACCAAGAAAAAGCACTGCATCAGCATGTGGTTCCTATTCCACTTCCACGTAACCTAGTTCTGACCAGGTTGCTCAAAGCTGCTCCCTGTGTGTCAGTACAGTGTCTTGCTAATTACAGCAGCCCTGCCCAAGTCAAAAAGCAGTGTCCATAATCTAACATACCTAGCTGCCCAGGGAAGACGGGTGAACCACTGGGGCAAAACTCCAGAGGTTAAATATTTTCTCTCACTGGGACTTTTTACCTTCTTTTCTGCTGTGCCTACATAGTCCCCTACTGCTACACCACAATATAGTGCACCACTCTATACTTCCACAATATTCAGTGTACGCAGGAGGCTGAGCCTCCCATCAGTTAGTGCCCCAAGCTCACCAAGCTAGCCAGTCCTGTTCTGGCACCCGCAGCATACGTCCTTCTCAAGCACCATCTCCAAATCCACTTGCTCATACAAGCGCAAGACTGAGACACACTCATTCTGTTGTTCACTATACGTGCCTATTTTGGCTAAAAACCACAGCCAAACTGATTTACTCTCAGCTCAGTGTTTTGGGGATTCTTTAGGGGGAGATTTGGGCAGCCTCTCCCATATGCCAGGCCTGTCAATATCCTCAGACAGGTGAGCTATGCCAAATATAATCCGCACAACTCATCATTCCCTCCCGAGTTTATCAGGATCTAGCCAAACTATTGAAATGGAATTACAACAAAGTTATAACATAAATTCTGTAGGAAGGCTAAATTCAAATTTCTCACACTTCTGCTCCCTTGCATATATATGTCTTGCACTCGGGAATTCACTTGGCACATCTCTCTTGTTCCCTTCCCACCACCCGATCTACACCCCTGCAGCAACTCTCTGGCTCAATCCCCACAATGGGGGGGGGGGGGGGGGGGGTTCTGGTCAGTCTCGCACTTAGGATGAGGCAGCTAATTCCCTCAGCAAAGTGAGTTATGCCAAATGTACTCTGTATAACCTGTGTATCTTTACTGCGTTTATTAGGGTCTAACGGAACTACTGAAAGAGCATTTGGTGATTCTGCAGAGTCTAAATTATTTTCTTTTTCATTCTGTTGTAGTTTTTGGTGTAACTCTGGAGTCTAAACTGGCAAAAAAAAAGGAATACAACAGTAGTGAATCTCAGGGCAAATCCTTGAACTTGGAAAAGGTTTATTTTTTTTCCTGAAATCCAGCCGATTTAATTTGTGGAAGCCGACTTTGTCAGACATGCTGGATCATCCAAACTGATCAGACAGAAAAAGAATTCAGTTTTCCACTTACAGTCTGGTTTAACCTAACATATTTCATTGAAAATACAGCCAGCAATGGCAATCATCCAGCGCATTTACAAGCTGGCAGTAAGTATGATGCATTCTAACACATGCGAGACCAGTGACATAAACCATGTTTGCCACAGAATGTAGTTCTTCTCATTCACAAAGGATTTCTTGAATTAGCTTTGCTGCTTAATTGTATTTAATGTAAAATGTCCCATAATGCCCCAAGAAAAAATTAATATAAATGTTTGTTCAGTAGAATTGGATGGCACACTGTCAGAAATATGGCATTTTGTCTGACAATTGGATTCAGAAATTTCCACTTTTTTGTCTGCAATTTCCTCTTCAAACCAATTAAGTTTATTACTATGTTAGGTTAGAATCCAATAAGATTGCACAACTGGACCATTTCAATATTTTTGTGACTCATTTACGAGATTTTTATAAAATTATTTGAAAATAATGATGTTATCACAATAAATAGCTTAGTAAAACATTGAGAAAATATGGAACTGTCCATATGAAGTCACAAGAATGGAAAGGAATTAAAGTGCTATCACTGTGATGTTTTCTTTAATTTTAATTAAATTATTTAATCTATGTATGTATGTATCACTATTCCATAGAAAGTCTACCAATAAAATAAATAATAAATAATAATAGATTACGATTATAAATTCCACCAATAGCAGAGGAAATCAGATTGTATTTATTTTAAGGTTTGATTAGTTTTTGAGAAACTGATGACTCCACAGTAATGAAAAAGGGAGGTGTAGTTTTCAACTTAATAGAAAAATGAAAATTCTTTACATTTCAAAACTTTTCACATAAACGATTGTTTGTTTCCGGAAAAGTTCCGTTTCTTTCTTCCCTTGAACAGTATAGTTATTAATAATAGTTGGTTAAAGGAGATTATGACAATAAATAAAATGGCCAGTGTCTGGTGGACTAATATGTGTTGCATTATTTGTTTTGCACCTGTAACCTAAGTGCTGCTATTATTACACTAAATTATTTTTAAGTTGTTAGTTTTTTTTTTCTGGGGTTGGTGGTACAGAATTGTCATTCAAAAGTAATAATAATAATAATAATAATAATAATAATAATAATAATAATAATAATAATAATAATAATAATAATAATTCATTTTAAAAGTAGACGTTAAGACCCATTCTCATAATCCATTAATCCTTCTTCCAAATACCAACTGTTTTTAGTTCTTATTTTAAATGCAATTTGAATTAAGAACTACTTCCCAGGAGAAATCACAGGGGAGCCGGAGCCTGTCCTGGAAAGTAGTGGGTGCAGGGCAGGAAACATCCTAGATGGAATGCCAGTCATTTGCGGGGCACAAACCGACTCAAGCACAGATATAGAAACGCACGCACTCACGCCAGGGTCAATTTTCCCGGAAGCCAATTAGCTTACCAGTATGGATTTTGACTGTGGAAGGAAACACTGGGAGGAAACCCATGCAAACATGGGGAGAGCATACCAACCGTAGGCCAATATAAGATCAGGAATGGAACCCAGTGTCCCACCTCAATAAGGAAGCAACTATGACAATTATGCTGCCTCAAATTCAATTTAAAAAAGAGCTCTAAAAACATAAAAGAAAATTTCCTCTGAACTAAGATCAAACTTTACATGACTGATTATAGACTGTCAGATTTCTTTGAAGATGTTCCACATTTATCGGTTTGGTTACTGTATAAACAGAATTTAATTACTCAAGCTTGCTACTCCACACAGCAGGCAGTTTCTTGCAGCATGGGTGACATTAATATGTGTACAAAAGCTGAAGCTACCAGAAAGTAGTTGAACCTGAACTCACTCCAGGCATCTCTGAAATCTCAAATTGTTGTCCCACTGAAAAGAAAACGGTAGATTTGCAAAAAAACATGAGAATACATCTTTACTGTGAACATACTGCATGTGGTGCTTATGCAACAACCAATCTAATTTAGTCATTTTCCCCTTTATCTATTACCATCTACAAAAAGATTAATTTATGATGGTCTTTTCCAAAGGGAAGAAAGTAAAAAATGTATATATAACAGTCTGATGAAATATAATTAGGAACGAACAAATAAAGATATAAAAGATATAAAAATATACTTGTTCCTTAACAGCGTTGTGGCTGATGCAGTTCCTCATTTGACTCTTTATAAATGGATTGATGTCTTTTTTATATTTTAAGTCAAACCTACTGGATGAATAATAATTTATAAAATATTAATGGATTTGTTACTCAGGGTTTTCTACTTTCATTCATTTCAGAATTTCTACATCGCATGTAGAAGACTCCATTATTGGTTTAATTATTGTTTCACTGATGTGATAAAAAGAGGCTTCTGCTTTTTGTGCATTTTGTAGACTTCATTAGTGCAGAACAGACTGACAAATACATTTATTCAAAATTTTTTAACATGTGAAATGATAAATCTTGAGTCTTTGGTGTTCCATCCTTCAATCTATATTTTACTAGTTGTTATAAGCCTATGCCTCTAAGTCTATTAACATACATGCATGTGACTGGTTTATAATGGAAGTGATACAACATAATTACATAATATGACCAAATGAATATGTAGCACAACAAAGAAAAAAAATAGTTCACCGTCTTAGTTCTAGAGCTGCACTTGGCTGGACCAACAGGACCACACAAATGTGAGAAATCATTCATCTATAAGCCAGCACATAAAACAGCATCAGTTGAGGAGACCTGCTGTCATACTGGACAGCTAATGTGTATGGGATTTACATCATTTTGAACTTGGGATCATCCTTACCTTACAGTCCATCCAGGTGGCCAATGACCAAGGATATTTTAGAAGCAATGGGGATTCAACTGTTCAACTTGCCTGTAGTCTACAGTGAATTACAATTTCTAAAAGTAAAACAAAATAACAATTATAAATCACAATACAAGCAATAAAGTGGGAATTTGCATACAAAATGGGCTCTGAAGTACATATACCTCATGTGTTGTCAAAGTTGAAATATGTTATTTTTTCATTGACAGGGGATAGCCTTCTTGCTGTATTGACTGGGCCCTCAACCAAGTCCAAAACAGCACCTGGCACATCAACGCAATGGGGAATTCCCATTCTTTATATTGTATTCCTCTGGTGTTTCTCTACCTCTTTCTATTCCTAGGATCATCTATTTTACAGATCCCCTACCACAGATCTCCTATCATAACATACCACCAACCACCTAATGTGTGCAACCTTCTTTTTCTACAGTTCCCTAAACTGCCCAGAGCTATCACCCACACCAGGCTCTTGTAACAGAAGCCAGTGCATCACCTGCAAATATGTATCCAATGTCACACATATACATGGCTCCCCAGGAAATTTCACGGAACACAATGTGCATCAGGTAATTACATTTACTACATCTCTTGCAGAAAATGTCCTGCTATTTACATCAGGAAGAAGACAGGATGACTATTTCAGGGAACATGTCAGAGCAGTAAGAATCAAAGGTCTTTCCAAACCAGCAGTTCCCCATTTCACCTCTCCCACCTACAGGACTTTCAATTACCTTTCTGTCTCCATCCTTCCTCAATGCCAGAAGCCAAGATTATTCGTAAATTTGGATCACACCTGCGCCCTTCTCTCAATTACAATAGTGATCATTTCTCTTTAAAACTCTCCATTCATTTGCAGATTTCATATTTTCACTCCTCTCCCCCAGATCTCCATTCATTTAGACACTTTCTCACGTGCTCTGTCTTTTGTTCTCCTGCACTTTACATGCCTGCTACCTCACACCTGATGAAGGCTCAACAGAAGCGTTTTTTTTTCTACGTTTCAGTGTGGAAAATATTTGTTTCTTTGAAGCCAATGCATGCTGACACAGCTGCTCACTTATATTATCTTATATTATGCTGCACATTGGTAGTGGTGGAGGGGAGTTCCCATTACCTGTAAAGCGCTTTGAGTGGAGTGTCCAGAAAAGCGCTATATAAGTGTAAGCAATTATTATTATTATTTCTATGGCTGCTGGCATCACCCTGCAACTCACAACTGGAAACCCACTGAAGCTAAGCAGGTGTGAGCCTGGTCAGTACCTGGATGGGAGACCTCCTGGGAAAAACTAAGGTTGCTGCTGGAAGAGGTGCTAGTGGGGCCAGCAGGGGGCGCTCACCCTGCAGTCCTTGTGGGTCCTAATGCCCCAGGATAGTGATGGGGACACTATACTGTAAACAGGGGCCGTCCTTCGGATGAGACGTAAAACCGAGGTCCTGACTCTCTGTGGTCATTAAAAATCCCAGGGCGTATCTCGAAAAGAGTAGGGGTGTAACCCCGGCGTCCTGGCCAAATTTTCCATTGGCCTTTACCAATCATGGCCTCCTAATAATCGGCTACATTACTCTGCTCTCCTTCCCACTGATAGCTGATGTGTGGTGAGCATTCTGGTGCACTATAGCTGCCGTCGCATCATCCAGGTGGATGCCGCACATTGGTGGAGGGGAGTCTCCATTACCTGTAAAGCGCTTTGAGTGTAGTGTCCAGAAAAGCGCTATATAAGTGTAAGCAATTATTATTATTATTATTATTAATTAATTAATCCTGCAACATATTAAATACTACTACATACTACTAACTCTGCATGTGATAGGTGTATGAGGCACTGTATGTCACACGCGTTGCCAGAAAAAAACAACAACTATGTTATCAAAAGGCATCTGACGTGAAAATTTTTAGTCAGGCAATCAAACTAGTATCTTTCACTGAAGAGCTATACATGAAGAAGATTGCACAGATTTCCCGTCATATTGAAAAGTGACCAGTGGAATGAGACCAGTGGAAATTGCAATCCAGTCCTTCACACCAGTACATCACAACCTCAACCGAAGGTGATCATTCTGAAATATTTGTCAACCATGTGGACTAATCTTGTTCAAACTGTTCTTGTTGCCCACAGAGGAAACATAAAGAATTTAGAAGATTTCCAAACATTTGTACCAGTGGATGTACAATTTCCAGTGTTTTTTTTCTAAGCATTCAGATGTGTCCATCCGAAGGCATTGCTAAAATCCTGTTTTTCAAAGTAAACAGTGATTAGGTTTATTCATGTCACTCCTGCCACATGATGATAAAAAAAAATCAAAGAAATAAATTTCAGGTGCAAAAATGTCTTTACGACTTTACATTTTTTATTGTGTCATTTCACATCAAATTAGTTTTATCTTTGTCATGTTTGAAATGAAGGCACTGAACATGCCAGAGATACAGTAGGTTACTGCAGAAGGAATAAATATGTATTTTACTCTAACTTACAAAATCAGGTAAGTTTGATTTTTGAAAACATTTAATACATTAAAAAGATATTACCAATCATGACTTATAAGTGGTTAACACAAGGTTTTTTGATTTGACATTTTGTTTTTTTTTTCTCTGCACTAACAAGATAGCAGGATAGCAGTAGGATCTTGGCACAGAATGTATAGAGTGACATCTGCCTAAATTTCTGTTTAGCTGTCAGAGGACTTAGAGAATATGAGACTTGACGGCTTTTGCCCTGGACCAACCTGAAATAAAACGATGGGGATTTATCACCTGTTGTTAGTACCACATGAGATAACACAATCATCTTATGGATGTCTGTCCGGCAGACATACAGACTCTAATACATGGATGATGTAACTGCCTTCAGAAATACGATAATGTCATTTGCTGATGAGGACAAAACTAATAAGCTTAGGCTATAGCTGTATAAAATCAAATTAGTTTAAGTGCATGATTTATTGGATTAAGGTTTATTTTCTTAAACTTCCACCATCTAGGAGTAAAAGTGAACACCGTTACCATGGTCTTATCAATTGTGTGGTTATTGTCATAATCCTACACATTTAAACATTCTGCCCAGTGTCTGCAAAACAGTGAACAAAATGTGGATTAGGTTTAGAAAAATATGAATGGGAAATGAAATCAATAATTCACTGAAGCAACAAGCCATTAACTATACTGCAGTACAATAGGGCATTATACAAACACAGACTCATAAATCCTACAGATATCACCGTTTAGCCTGTTATTTCTGATGGTTGTATGGAAGATGAATTATTCAGATTTCAAGGAGCCAAACATTGATAACACTTATCACACCACAAGCGGTAAAATATTTTGATGATATGCTATTTTAGAGATTATGGATATTAATGAAAAACAGACTGGAAAAGCAATACCGAACAATCTCATTACGAAATCTCATTAGGAAAAATAATACTATGCAACACGGTTTATATTAAACATACATGGTATATAGTCATTACATATGTTACAGTAGGTTAGGTTAGGAGTTCTGTGCTTACAGGTATGTGGCTGTGGGTTTAAATCCCACGTTAGGTAAAGCTGAGTAAAGTATTCTATTCCAGTTGGTCAAATTTTCTGTTGCAAAGAATAAAAACATCATCCAAATAACTGCTATCTTTTTTTTCCTAATAAGCAAAAGTCCAAAAGTCAGATAAGGTGTCATTAATAAAAAAAATAGTAGGCTGACTGATCAAAATGAAAATAAAAATTGAGTTTACTGAAACGTAAAGGCAATAGTACAACATAAGTTATGTACACTAAGACAGTGTTCCCCAAAAGTACTGTTGTATTGATGTCTGTAATCCAGTGTAAAGGTTGTTGGTTCAGATTCTAACCATTTTTTTTCCTGAGCACTACTCTAGTTCACATTATCTAGTGTATAAAATTATCATGTTCTGGAATTTAAAATAAATCAGGATGCAGGAATCTTTCATATGCATGGTAAAACTTATCAGAGTACATTTTAAAATAAATGACTAGGCTGCAGCTAGATCAAGCTCCTGGAAAGGTGACAGTTTTCCCAGGACTGAAGCTAGGAAAGAGTGCTGTATTTTTACATTTGATGTCCTCAATACGCACTGAAGCCTGGTAGCAATTTTGTTAAATTCTATATAAATTTAAAACTTGCAGTTTCTTACACATTACGTCCTACCTATACAATTGCCTCTTTTTAGGTAGTCTCCGTTCAAAAACTGCCCTGCATTCACTCATGCACTGGAATTAGATTTCGAAGTAACATAAAGTGCTGTTTCTGTCTAATAATAAGAGCAATGTCTGGTCTGACAGTATCTACTAAACTATCATTTAACCTTCCTTTCTTGAAAAAAAGGAATGTTTACTATTAAAAGTGTTATAGCTATTTATTATTGAAAACAAAACAGCAAAGAAGTAGGCAATGTAAAGTAAAATTCAAATATAAATAACTACATAAACTCATCTTCAGAGATGACATTTTTTAAAATAATCATATATACATAATTTAAAGATTAAATTATTAGATTTAAATATTAATTTAAGGTTGTTACCTCGAAAACTGTCCACTTGTATTGCTTAAGGGAAAATATTAAAGAATAAAGATTTGGGGCATTTTGGGCAGAAACTGCCATTGAGAGGGCTCTTCTGGGCATTTTCAAGATGCCTCTTCAGTTGACAAGAGCGTCAGGGCCTAGTTGTCCTGGATGAAGAGTTTCTTGCATGGTTGCTAGGAGATGAGTTTGTGATTAAAGAGTGGGCTCTGGCTAGAGTTATCGCTAATTGACAGCTGCTTACCCTGAGGGTCTTATTCTAACCTTGAGACCTCAGTATAATGAGAGGGCAGCTTGCCGTCACCCCTGAGTGTAAGTTAGTGTGAGGGGCGATTGTTGCTTGTCCTTGTTTCTATTCAAACTACTAGGTTATTGCTGAGAGAGTGGCTGTGGCCTGCTGTGCTTTCCAGGGGCCAGGGTTCTGCCTCAACGCTTGTCTAGCTGATCTGCACCATCTGGATAAACTTTGAGATGCAGCCAACTGACCCCATTTTACACTGTGACAATCAGATTATTTTCAAAAAAACAAAACTCAAATTAAAACAAGATAACTGTAAATCTTACTTGCACATTGAAGTTAGGCTTTGCTAGAGACAATGAAAAGTAGATCTTTGAGTAAAATAAGATTTAGATTATTTCAGATGTTTTTTTCTTTTTTTCTAAACACTTAAACAGGGATGAGTCATACTAAATGAGCATAAAGAAACTAAGTATTTACAGATGGACGATTCTACATACATATACGCAGCCTACCATTCTTCCAAACATAAGCACGCTTATGGTGTTATATGTTGCTAAAATAGTCATTGTTTAGAAAAGCACCATTATAGTATAAAAGCCTGAGGAAAGTTTCTTTATTGTTAAAAGCACTGAGACTTAGTAGTCACACAGATTGTGCTGCTGTAATTGCAGGGGATATGCTAATGTGCAGTCTTAAACATTTTAGTCCCCCTTAATACAAAAGGGGTATGTTTCTTATGTTAAAAGAGGAGGAATATTCTACACAAAACCAATATTGACAAAGTAAAATCCTTTTAACAGCCCCAATCTGAAAAAAGTTTCCTATACAGTATGTAGTGGTAAATCTTACACTTTGTAAAATCTAAAGTTTAATTGGAACTTTTTTTTAACTTGAGGTGTTCGTTTTCCTTTCCTAATTTAAAAATTTGATAAAGTATATATAGCAACATGCAAAACTATTCAGAACATTTCTGTGGTATCCCATTTTGTTAAATTATATTTGATATGATATAATATATATATATTATATTTTTGAACTTTTGAATACAATTTTATTAGAAATCTGAGAATTTTATATTCATTGCAAGTTCTGAAAAAGCACTCTCTGTCTTGCATCACAAAAATGGCTTAATTAGTAATATCTATTCTTGTAAAATCAAAAGTAAGATATACTGTAAAAACTACTATACAAAACTGTCCTGTGCAATTTAATAGAGCAGCTATTCATCACAGTTAGAAATTATATTAACACAGGAGACTTAGGTGACTTAGTAATTGCTCAATGATGAAATAATACAGCAAAAAATCTCAGTTAAAGTTAAAACAATTAAAACCCCCCAAAAAACATCTTATTTACAGAAATTGTATATACATAAATGTTTTTCCACATGATGGAAACTTTGTCTTTCACTGATAGAAAGGTGAATTTCAATATTACCTAACTGATCAAAATACAAATATCGTAAATGGTATTGCTTCCCTGTTTTTTAGATATGTTTCTTTGATTATATGGGACAGGGGACATGAGAGCCTCATATCTCTTTTAAATGTCTCTTAAAGCAGATACATCATCACATTACTTTCAGTAACTGCTTATATAAAGTTCATGGTGGCCTGGAGTAAAGCAGACCCATGTAGTTTAAATGAGATAAAGGATAATGCTTCAATATTTTTAATATCACATGATTAATCTGAATGACTGATAAAGATTAGAGAAGAATAAACAAAATTGCATTCTGAAAATGTCTCAGTGTATAACCATGGCATTTTCACCAATTATTTCTATATTACTGTAATTGTTTTTAAATGTGTGAAATTGATTATTTTCTTCCCATAAGCTATACTGGGGTGAAATCCTCTTTTAATTCTATTCAGAAGTCATAATCAACAGTTTCATTTATTTTGATGATCCTATGTCTGACAAGGCCATGTGGACACCACCTGCTCTGCGTGTGAAAGTATTTTTTTACAGAAATAAATTTGTATTTCTAGTTTTTATTTAAAGATTTTTAAAAGAACAAGATACCATCTTAGATAATTTAAAACGGTAATGACTTTTTTGAAGTAATGGAGATGGGTTCTTGTTCATCATGAAAAAGTAAGGAGGTGGGAAAAGTCTCTTTCAAAGGAATGATTATAACACTCACCTGCTTTCACAAATTATAGCTACAGCTAAAGAAAAAGCTAGTCAATGCTTCATCCTAATACTTAGACTGAAAGACTTTTTATATAGAAAGAATTATGATAAGACTTTTTTTCCCCACAGTTTTGCAAGGACTAATTCCTCTACTTGCAATATGTAAGTAGAAAAGATAACATGAGATGAAAATGTTCATACTTGGAAAGATTCCATATGAATAACTTATTAGGTTTTAAAGGATGTAGTAGCCTTTTAAAGATACAGGATGTGTTCTCTCCCTGTTACTATATAAGTAGCCACGAAAGTTGTTAAAAGTCTATACTTCCAATCTTTGATTATTATTGACTGTGCCTCATTCATTTCCTATCGTCATAGTTAATTGTAGTTCGGTGGACTGTACTGTCTGTAGCTGGCATCCTGTCCAGGGTGTATCCTGCCTTGCACTGTTGCTTGTTGTTGTTGTTCTTGTTGCTGGGATATTTTCTGTAACCCAGTTCTGGATAATGAGGTTAGAAAATGGTTGGATGGATGGACTGTCTCATGATTTAAGTGCTTTTATCAAATCTAACTTGTGTAGAGCAGGTACCGTTTTGAGCAGAAGCTATTCAACTTTGAGTGTCTTTTCAGTTGTATGATTGAATCAGTTTTGCCTTCAATTAATAATATCAGACACCCTTTTATGTTATTCCTAGCTTCCTAGTTATTGCATATGAGATTCTTTGTATCAGTAAGGAGTAAGGAGTAGTGGTTAAGAGATCTATCTCAGTTCTCCTGCTATATTATTCAAAGTAATATTATTTACATTTTGTTAATACTATTTCTGTTTTTTTTTGCTTCGTTTTTTGTGAAACAATGATAAACATCTCCTAGCCAAGTCATCATTCTAAATACTAATTTTGTTTCAATTGACTTATTTGATTAAATGATTTAACAAAAGATATATGTAGCAATGTTTTTTTAATGCCTGATGAGGAATGTGTTCATTTTTCTAAGTGTGCAGTATGCTTTTAAATATGGTGGCCCTGAAAAGGAGACTTTCTAAACAAAACATGAGTTACAGAAACAAAGGCAACCAAAAACAGCATGTGTTTGTTTAAATAGGCATTACAAAAACAATTGTTTTGCAGTAATAAGACTGATGGAAAATGAACTGTGTTTCCCGGGTATTGTTGGAAACAATATGCTCTGCTTTGCTTTTCATTTTGCACTCCAGGACCACAATAGATAATAAGGTCTGCTTTCAAATGAAATATAGAATTACTAAGATGCCTATTTTTGTCTTATCAAAAATAATATAGAAAGGTAACATTTTGATTTACCTTTGGGGGTACTATTTTATTATTAAATTAAAAAAAGAAAAAGTAGTGCAGTACACTTTAGTGGAAATGCATGTTTATGGATTGAAAACAGACAGTACAGATAAACTGTACTATCTCAAACTGGGGTGATTTAATTAGTAGAGTACCACAGGGAACGGTATTAGGACCTATAGGTGTCAGATCAAGCTGCCTTGCTGTTGCCATTGTGTATTTGTTGTATAAATATACGCCTTTCCTGGCATAATACGCAGTTATATGTGTGTTTGCCATTACGTGTGGATCTTGTTGTCTTCCTCAAAACCCACACATAAAATTTCATACAGTAGCGGTAATTGTTTTATATTATGTACTGTAAATCTCTGTTAAGATGAAAATATTTTTTTCAAGAGTTGTTAAACAACTGGGAAAATAAATGAGTAACTATGTATACCCAAGTCTTGGTATATGAACACATGACTTCAGATTTTCTTGTGCTACAAGGTGTTTCCCTTGTAATCTCTGATATTTAGCATTTGTATTATTGAATATCCTACTGATTTTTAACATCATGTTGGCAACACATGATGCTAGTGCTTCAGGCAAGGAAATCAGGAAGATATTTGCCCTGGCTGAAAAAGTTAAAGTGAAAGTAAGGACTGAAATGGACAGTCAAAACACATTTGCATTGCCTTGAACTTGAATTGCATTAAACACAACTGAGCTGTATAGTTGTTCAACAGTTTGCAGTTTTAACTATGTCTTGTTAATTGCTGTAATAAGTTAAAGGGCCTAATTATCATAAACATGCAATGGTGTTCTTATATTGACAATTTAACACTCTTATGGTAACAATGAGAAATAATGGGCGATTTTCTAGATCTTGGGGAGGAGTTGTCAGGTTTTACATGTAAAGTGATGGAAATTTCATTTTCATAATGCTACATGTCTCATTATTAACAGTTTTTGAAGATCAAATTACCTTCCTAAACTATGGGATGTGTAAAAATGTGGTGTACGTCATGCATCTTTCAAATTATCAAGAGCTATTATCACGTATTTGAGACTTTTACTGTACCATTACCAAGCATGCCTGCTTTGTGTGTGGGCTATGCAGGCTACGATAAAACTAAAATTGAATTAAATCCCAGATGATGGCTCTGACTGCATCTTCCACACAGGTGGAACAAATGGTTCTGGTGCTCTGACCTAGCCTGCTGCCCATATAAAGTATTTGATTCCAAAAAGACTTAAGTGAGTATTACATTCTGGCAGCAAAAACTATAAATCCCAAAGGTGAAATGCTCAATTGAGAAGAAGCAACTTCTGAAAAAGACTTGGATGTTTAGACTTAGATAATATACATCTTCAAGTCAATGTAGGGAAATAATAATAAAGGTAAACAATATTTTTTAATTAAAATTGCATTATAGACAAGTATTCTTTCAGAGCTTTTTGTAGAATTTTGGTAACTACTTTATAACAAAAATATGGCTGTACTAAAAACAGCCCAGCGGAAAGGAAAAACAGGCCTTACAGGCTTTTAGTTCTTACACTGGCAGGTTTAAGAAAACTGAATTGAACCCTTTTTAGTCTTGAACAAAGAAACTAAGAGGAGACCTCACCCATGTATTCCAAATACTCAAAGGCAATTCCCAATACCCAATGTCAAGCTAAAGTTGTGGACTTCTTAAGAATAAACACTGAAATGTGGACCAGAGTACACAATTGGAATGGAGGTATATGTAAAACTGAGAACAGGGGGCAATTCTTTATGTTCAGAATTGTAGGGAGTCTGGAATAAAATATCCATCCAGGTTGTTGCGCAGAAACTCTGAATTATTTTAAGAAATGGCTAGATGAGATTTTCAGATCAAGTACTACAGTAACTACCAAATGAGCTACAGTACGTGGACCGAATGGCCTGATCCTGTTTGTAATCTTTCTTTTGTTCGTATGTTAATACTAGTTTCGGCAATTAACTTTTCCCGCCGATAAAATTGCTTAATTTGAGCATTCGAGTTTTGATTAAAATACTCAATTAAAAAAACTTATAGATAATCTATCATTAAAAACATTCATTGAAAACATTCAACCATTGGAAGGTGGTTACAAGACACTTTATATATTACCCAGATGAAGCAGGCAGGGTCAGGAGGTCTTGTTATTCTGTATGTCTGCACAGTTATAAAAAAAAAGTGTCTGCTGGGGTGATTTTCTTCACGCCAGTGGAGCCAGCTCCTTTGTCGAAACTGTCTTTTTGCTTTAATATTTCTCAGAAAATATGGGATTAAACTCTTCAACCATCATCCTGGCATATATCTAATTACAATTTGTGGAATTATGTTTCATGAATTTAATCATGGAAATATTTACTGAGAACCACAACCACAAACTAAAACGCTTTGAGAAAGCAAACAATGAGGAGGAAGACCACATGCACATGGTATTTCAACTGGTGACATTACATAGTGGCTCATCTCATAGAAGGCTCCAGCAGTTAATAAGAAAAACCTGTGCTCTGGTCATTGATAAACATAGAGTTGTGCATTAAAAGATGTAGAAGCAGGTCACCTCTGCAGAGCAAATATTTTGTATTATCACTGGGTCCTTTGAACATTGTCACAGAGAAGTGAAGTGCCTTTATCACTGCTCATCCCCTGAGTAGACATATCATAGACATCCAATCAAATCATGCCATGTCACCAAGCCTTGCAGTTCTTCTCTTAGGTGGATAAGCTGTAATTGTAGTTCATCACCATTTGATGCAGAGTTGGCACCCTTCTGAGGCTGGAAACTAGGATTATGACACTAGCTGAGATTTCCCTTCCAGGTACTGTAGCAGAGGCATTCTTCCATGCAATGATTGTGGCCAGCTGCTAGGAGGAGTCCTTGGCTTTCTAAATCTGGTAATTGACCTGTCAAATGCCAAACCAAAAGAGTTTCCACTGACAGGTGTGATTAGGAGATGTGGCAATATGATAATAATGGCCAGAGGACTGGGGGCACCAGTCAAAATCAGCAGTGTACCTCCTGAGCTGGTACCTTGTTTAATACTCCACACCACTACCAAGGTGTATAGAGGTAGTTGAAGCAGTGTATGAGATTCCTCAGACATGTCTCAGACAGCACCTTCTTCACTTAACAGAATGGAAAGGAAAGTGACAGAGTCACACTTAGCTCCAGTCACAAAGCTAATAGATAGTATTCACAGGTCAAGGCTTGAGACCCTGTTGACACTTTGAGGATGCACTTCCATGTTGAAGCTCACCTTGCTGAAATATAGAGAAGTGGGAGTCTAAGTCAAGGTCAGGGGCCATGCTGAGATCGTAAAGGTGCACTCCCATTCCCAAGGCTTGATACCCAGTCAAGACATTAAGAGGAAGATGTTCAGACGTTAAGACTCAATGTTGAGACCCTGGGAGTGAGTGGCACATCTGGGGCCATATCCCTGTCAAGTCCTGAGGGATCACAGGACTGCAAAGATGTTCATACCTAACCAAGACTTAAAAAAGTGTTGTTGTGGGGCCATCCAGAGATGCAGAGTGAAATCAAGTTCTCAAGGAAAACCTCTATGCATTGATCAAGTGAGCTCCACTTTCCCTGAAGAAAGGAAATGTGAGAAAAACTAAGAAAGAAAAACTGTCAAACTGCAAGAGGGAAATAGGTTCCAGTTCTCTCAGAATGTTTGGTGCAGAGAAAAGAAATGTTGTCTGGAGAGCATGGGACAAAAAACAATAATAATCTGCTTTGTCAGCCCTGCCTCGAGGAAAAATATGTTTGGGACTTGGTATTGTGGCAGTATCTGATTGAATGACTTTTGTTAGACATATTAGGACTGTAATAACTGTATCTCCCCTGTACAGGAGCACTGCATTTATAGTATCAATTATTAATGCACATAAACCAGAGCTTTAATGTTTGAACTTTTTTTCTTTTATAAAAGATGATGTTGTGTCCCATGTTGTGTATGAAGTATGAATTGATGAAGATGATAATAATAAATAATTCATGAACTTCAATTGACCTTAGAGCACTAAATTAGAGGAATTATTTTCAATTCATTTCTTCATTTAATCTCTTTCATTTATTCAGAAATATAAATTGTAAATTCATGAAATGAGTGAGCCTACATGATTCAGAAACCTTACAAATTTGGAAATAATAACAAATGTAGTAGAGTAGCTGGTGACTAGGTGATTGCCTTGTTTGAGCTCAACCTAGTAGTGTATGTGAAAGCAGTTAGTGACCCCATAACCCCTTTCTATGGTCTGGGTTAATGGGATTAAGAGAAGACTAGATTTAAGCCAATGCTTAGCCATAACAAACTGGAGAGAGATAACAGACTTTTTAATTAATGGGTTACACCTCTGTCAGAACCTTCAAGTCAACTCATCCTGAAGGACATGGATTTACTTGAAATGATGTATCAAACAAAAGACAATACATTTGTCCTTTTAGCATAACAATATGATTATTTTACATTTTCATTTTTATAGTGTTTATTTATTAGACTTAATCTTACCTTCAAGTCATTTTAAAATCAAGGAGTGACCAGAAAAGGCTTATGCTATATAGCAAAAATAATATTAGGGTATATTTAAGATGTTTTTGTGACATTTTTTGAAGAATACAAAAAGTATTAAGGCAGCAAAACTATTTTTATTTTCTAGTTTTATAGTCAAGCAATATGCATTTGTGATTATGAGATTAATATGAATGCTACATACAATATAATATACATTCTGTTTGACTAATTCCATCCATATATATGATTACGCTAGACCAATAAAATACCTGGTGTTCAACCCAAGTGATTTCAAGTGACCAAAAGTATTGGGATACTATCACAGTATTAAAATTTGGTTGAAAGTCTTTTTTGAGGAAATAATTGCATGAAGTGAAGCATTGAACTCACTAAACGCTTGGCTGCAGCCTCTTTAATGTCTTGTCCAATGTTAAGGTTTACTAACCTTATTTTTTTCTTTAGGGTATAAAATGTATGTTCAATGGTATTTAACTCTGAAGATTGACCTGTCCAGCCTAAAATAATCAATTTTTTTCTTCTGCAGAACTTGAGTGCATTAGTCGCATGATTAAGAGTATTGTCATGTTGCATGGCCAAACTCCACCCAATAGACATGAAAGCTTACTACATTAGTATACATAATGTTTCTGTCAACCTCAGCATTCATTCTGCCGCTGCCATTATCAGCTACATTATCACTGAAGATGGGTGAGCCAATTTCAGAAGTGGAAATGTACTTTATGTCCAAGCCACAACATTACCTCCATCATGTTTCATACATGAGGTGGTGTTCTTTGGTTCACCTGCATTACTTTCTTTCTTGACTCTTTAACTTTTTGATCAATTTAGTAAATGTTTCAACTTTATTCCAAAATTTTCCTGGCTCATCTTTGTCCTTCCAAGCAAATCCTAATCTGACTTTTGGCTGGTGAGAGGTTTACATCTTGTGGTGTAGCCATTGTAATTCTGTGGTCTTGGTCTTCAGTGAACTGTGGATTTTGATACATTCACCCCTGCACTCTGGAGGTTGTTGGTGATTTCACTAACAATTGTTTTAGGGTTTTTCTTGACAGCTCTGATAATTTTTCTGTCATCAACTGCAGATGTTGTTCTTGGCTGACCCAGCCTTGGCTGATTGGTAATTATATCTGTGGTTTTTTCTTTCTAAACAGAATCCAAATTGCTGTTTTTTGTATGCCCAGTTTCTGTGCTATGGTTCTGAATGCATTTTCCTTTACTTTCAACTATTATTTTAAAGAATGGTCTTTGGTTTTTACATGGACTTTCAACTTGAAGTACAGAATTCAAACACTGAATTAGAGACAGACTGTTAATAGTTTTTTTACTTTTTTAAAATTACCTAACAAAAAAAAAAACACCTCACCAACAGAGACATGCATCTAATTTCAACAGGCTCAATTCTATCAGCTTGTTTAATTGATTTAAGGTGGATGCAATGAATTGGCTTTATTAAAAAATAGTATGAAAGAAAAAAAACAGATGTGTAAGAGTACATAATCATCATATCAGTAACCTTATCAGGAACATATCATCAGATTCATCATATTATCAGTAACGTTATTGCTTTAGAAATATTATTATTATATTACAGCATGAGAGGTCTAGGCTAAATATATGTACTCTTCTTATTTAAAATACTGTAAGGAAGATAGTTTATTAATTTGGAGAATGCAAAGTGTGTGTAATTCTCCACTGACTCTACAGACTGGACAGTCCTCTAGGATGTGCTAACTCTCACCTCTGGGAGGTGAAAGCCAGAGGGTTGAATATTAAGGACATGCAATTTTACGTCATTATTTTTATTAAAAATTATTAACATAGTTCAAAGTTTAGACTTCAATGTCCAGATACTTTTGAAAACAACTGAGAGCAAGCATATGTGCATTGATATATTGAACAAATGCTCTGTGCAAATACTTGAATGTGGTAGAAACTGTACATGTTAAATCAGATGGCACTGACAGTGTTTTAGCTATAGCTAACATTTTCAAAAATGTTAATCAGTGTAAGTTGTTACATGAAATCCGCAATATGAATCACCTGATGAAACCAAACACAACATTTTAGTGGTGGTTTCACTCAGTGTTATTGTTTTGATACGTTCAATTCAGACAAAGAACATTGAAACCTGTTACTTTTCAAGTTTGTTAAACATTTTCCCTTCAACAGACTATTTACAGTTATACATCAACAGTAATATTGAATGTACCCTAAGCTAGGAATCAAAATAATAGCCAAATAGAACAGCTTACCTTGTGTTTTGCTGTGTAAATGTTTTTGTAAATTTAGTGTTAAATTCTTTTAGTATTACCAGAATTAACTAGAAATAGTTTTCCTATCAGATATAGTATGCTCAAGGTAACCTTTTAGATCCATACCATGAGGTCAGAAAACCTTTTTTTCCTGAAGTATAGTCTGATGTTGAAGCATTGCTGTGTAGGTCAAAGGTTTTATGACATATTAAATATCACAGAGAACAAGGAGATAAAGCACAAGTTCAGCATGTTTTTCAGCTTCCCATGTGTTCAGAATTTTATGGGGTGTTAGCATGTGATATTTTTTTTTGCTAAACATGGTTTCTACAACAGAAAATCCATCTGTTTCAACCAGGCGATATTATCTGAAGTGTAAATTTTAGAGTATTGTTGCCAAGTACCCTAAATACTGTTTTATTCTGGTTTCTTGTAAAATGTTAAATATTCTATGTTGTACAGTACCACCAAATTCTTTGTTTCTGTTGATCACATAATGTATGAGAGAAAAAATAGTTCATAGAATTGTGTGCTGACTACACTCAAAATCCTAATCTAGGCTTTACCAAGACAATTAAAGAATGAGTACATGCTTTTTTAATATAAAATGCATGAGCTTTGCCCAGAAAATACTGCATATGGCTTTGTGGGAAAAGTGAACATAAATACAAAGTTTGTTTTCATATTTTTGGCTTTTTTAGCAAACGTCGTTTGTTTTGATGACATGCCCTGTTTTCTGAATATCATTTTAGATGATGCAGTCTTAAATATATAAAACTATATGTCTTATTATGTAGGATAATAACACCAAATGGTTACATGTATTGTAGAGTGATCAGCATACACCTAACAACTAGAATATTGTTCTTGGAACAGTGTCTTCTATTCACGTGATAACAAATCAAGCACACACAAACGAAAGAAACAGTTTAAGTTAATTTCATGCTGAAAACACAAAGATAGAAAAAGCACATGGTTCTAATCAATATTCTTATGACATGTTTGTACCACTTAAAATTACTAATATACTGTACATTATATATTATTTATTTTAAATTACATCTATTAAAATAAAATCACAATTTTATTTGTTGTAAGAATTTAAGAACAAGTGAAATGTAACAAAGAAGAGAAGACTATTTAGCCCATCGATCTCATTTGGTTTCTAGTGTCTTATTGATCTCAGTTATCTGCCAGCTATTTCAGGTTCCAGCAAATATTTCAGCTTCAGAAACAAGGCTGGGTAGCTCCCGTTCTCAGTTTAAAAAGCATTGCCACGTTGTTACCACTATATTTCACTGTTGATTTTGAAGAAGGTCATCTTGTAATCTTCTATTTTCAAGACTAAAAGGCTCAGTTGTCTTTGCCTGTCTCGGATAGTACATTCCTTTAAGCTTGTGAATGTGTCTGGTTACTCTTTTCCAGACTGATTCCAGAAGAGTAATAACTCTCTGTGACACGGTAACCACAATTATAAGCAATTTTCTAACTTACTTATACATTGTACAATTTTAATATAACATTATCGGATTCAAATGCACTTTAACCTGTGCACCGTAACATTGTTTCCCTTATATGTTATCAGAGCCACCTGTGTCTTTTTCTGTGTATGTTACATGTCAGGTATTTGCCCAGTCTTTCATTTTTGTCTAAATCTGAATTTATTTTGCAGCTTCTATGGTGTTTATCAATGCACATACTTTGGGATCATCTGCAAACGTGACTAGTTTACTAACTATCCCTATAATCCAGATCAGAATCAAGAGCATTGCTATAAATTAGCTGTGGTCCTATGGATTATAGAAGTAGACTCCTATGGTAATACACTAATTATATCACCTCAACTGAAATGTTTATCCATTATCTGTTTGGTTAACTGTCTATTCACCAGTTCAATACAAACACACACTTTACCTTGAATGCCTTCTGCTTGCAATATGAATGTTTTCCATGAGGAATTTTATCAAAACCCTTGGAAATTATAATATACCACATCATAAAATCTTTGCAATGTCCATAACTATATCTTGGTCAAAGAAGCCTAGCAAGTGAATTAAGAAAGGCCAGCCTTTTTAAAAGACATGCTAACTACCCCCTGAATCCTATTTCTGTACAAATGGACATCTAGTTCTAGTTATTATTTACATAAATTTACAAGTAACAGCTGTAAGACATGTTCTGCAATTATTGTGTTCAACTTAGAAAATAAACAATAGCACATAAAGTGAACATAAAAAATATTTAAATATGCATTCAGTAAAGAAGAAAAAAGTATGATTTATATTATTATGATTTTCTATCCTCTCAGAATGTCTAAGAAAAAAAAATATTTCATTAACTCCTCAGCAGCCAATCAATTTTTAGCCAATACACCAGATACAAATCAAGTCTTAATGAGACAATTAGTTAGACAGCAAGCAATTTGGAACTGGGTTTTGGGGAAAGTGAAACCTTTTTAACTAATTTCACTCGTCACACGTCACACCGATTTATCACGTCAGGAACCAGACTTTAGATTCCTGACACAAAATAGGGGTGTACATCTCGTAATGAATGTCTATTCATTATTCATTAATATCTATCTATTGCAAATAAATTGTAACATGAATTTCAGAACACAAATGTATCCCAGACACAGACATAAAATCTATTTAATGTGCAAAATCCAAAGATCAAAGCAGGATTGCCAATCAACGATGAAACTTTATTCATCCATTTTAATGAGACAGGGGAGTTGGTATTGTTACAGTAGAAGAATTCAGGTTTTATCTCCCAGCATGCCTTCCAGTCTTCCAATTTTATTAGTACACCTGATCGATAGCTTAGACTGCCATCAATATTTGTAGACTATATAATCATTATTAACTCATTATAAGAAAAAATCTCTTGGACTGCAGTTTTCCAATAGACTATCCAATAATGACAGCAAATGTTTTCCTCAAAGACTGCAGTGATCACTTGTGATTTCACCAAATCTCCAAGGATTAAAAGGCAGCAAGGTGTTTGTAATTAGTATTCTACAGCAATTACAAATCAGTGCAATGTTGTCATTAGATACCATTCATCCATTTTCTAACCAATTCATCCAATTCGGGTCAAGAGGGAGCCAGAGCCTATTCTGGTAAACAGCAAGTGCAAATCAGTGTAGACACTGGATGGTACACCAGTCTATCACTGGGCACGCACAGACACAGGCACACACTTGCACCAGGGTTAATTTTCCCAGAAGCCAATGAACCTACCAGTATGTCTTTGAACTGTGCGAGGAAACCAAAGCACCTGTAGGAAACCCATGTAATTACAGAGATTATACAAACTCTATGGAGAAAGCCACTGGAAATAACCACTGCACCACCACAACAGCCAATGCCAATAGATACAATGTACTGTAATTTTAAAGTTGAAACCAGTAAACTTAAATTTACAGTTTGGTACTCAGAATGAAAAATGTTATAAATTCAGTCTTTTTCTTTGTACCTATGTTTGTTTTTTGTTATTTAATTCAGTTTCAATTCCTTTTATTCAATTTTAGTGTATTTTTCACTTATTCAATATTTTTCTTAATATTATTGATTTTGTTTGGAAATTGATACTAAGATCTGTGAATTCTGAATAATACATCAAATCAAATGGCCGAATAAGAACCATTGGTTTAAAGATTTTATTTTAATGATGTTGTAACTAAAATTGGTTCCTTTTTTTCAAAGAAATATTTCCTAGCATGCTCCACAAATCTCTGGTATAAAACTAGAAACTGAGAACAGGTGACGATTCCTTATGTAATAGGCTGTGGTATTATGAAACAATGTGCACTGCCAAGAAACACCCGGAAGACATCCATGCATCAGTAGGCTTCTACCGAACAAGACAGAAAGGCCGAATGGATTATCCTCTCATTTGTAACCATTCTTATGTTCTAATGTATGTTGCTTCATGACTCCATTACACAGGGTTGTGAAGGAAGATTTAGGTTTCTTTTTGTCTTCTAAATGGAAAATGTGACAGAGATGAAAAGGAGTTTTCATTGTTTAGCTGCAAAAGGTGTCAAATGTGCAATTTGGAAACAAGAAGACAAAATGATATGCCCACTATATAACTATATATATGGGTCATATATCAGACTCCTCCCTCAGAGATATATAAACTGCAACACTGTAGTAACCTAACCCTGAATTCACAAAGCATTAAGAAGAAACAAAGAAAGATTTATTCTAAAAGTTTTTTAGCATCCTTTCACAATTGAAAATAAGAATTGAGAATATGAATCTGACAAGAATATCCTAAAGTCACATGATGTATGTTGTCTAAGAGTGTATTCAAGTCAGATACCTCACTATAAATGATTGACACTTGGTGTGTACACCATTGTCAAAAGAAGAAATGTTAACATTCTGGCATGGATTGGCAGTTATTGCACACAGATCATTGAGATCTTCCTTAATTTCTTAAATACAACCCGTAAAGCACCTGACACACAATATAATGATTCCTCATTGAGAAATCAGTGGTTCTTATTAATATTAACAAAGTTTCCATTTGGCATCTTACGCAAGAGTATATTGCTTTCACTGGGCAACATGATGATGATGATTTTCTTTATGTTGTACACTTACTCTCTAACAACTCTTCTTATTTTCAGATATTTACAGGTACTGTTCTAATTTTCTCTCTATAAGATACAATTTATATGACCATTACTGTGTATGAAAAATCTTATACAAGCAAAGACTTGGGAGGAGCACATGAAAAGCACATTTCTGGTTCATAGTACTTTTATTCATGTTGATTCTAAAAATAATAATAATAATCACAAAATAATTACATTCATCAACACATATTTCAATATTGTATAGCAAGTAGTGTTTTTTTCAGCACAAATACTGTAAAATAATTATTTTTTTAAGTGTCAGCCTAACGCATCTCACTTGTGTTGCATTGGTTTAAAATGCAGAAATACAGTCGAACACATAAGGATTTTAAATGTCTGAAAAATGCAGAATATCTTGAGTTACTTTCATGTTGAAAAATTAAGGAGTACCCTAACATTGGTATTACTATAACAAGTGGAACTCAGATCTCAAAATTCAGGCAACTAATTTGTGACATAAGATTACCACTTCATCATTATGTTTCCAAAGTCCCAATGAACCTTGCGTGATTTATATTGTACTTATATTGTCTGCCTTATCAAATGACACAGAAAGTAAATATAGTGGAAAACTCCACCCCCTGCCTTTGTAAAGGCGAGTGTCATTCATTTAGACACAGAAATCGTGCCACTCAATGTGAACAATTAGTCATGATGATGTGTATTGCAAGGGTGATTGACTGGAATGGATGAGCCTTCCACGTTATGCAGTTATGTTAGCAGCCATAGCTATTGCTATGCAGAAGATATTTCTCAACCTAAGGTTGTCCTTTTGAATAATACATTCAAGGTGATCAGATGCCTATAAAGCTGACTGAGTTGGAAATGGTCAGGGGAGCTTCCTGTCAGGTGGTAGGGTGGCTGTGGTCAAGTGATTCTATTCATGGCAATATTGGCATGGTGGGACGTGACATCTAACACTTTGTACAAGCACATCATAACTTCTTGTAAGAACATAATAAATCTAGAAGAACACAAAGGAGGGTTAGTTTACTGCTAGTTGATAGTAGATTACTGATGCTAGTGTCTCACCCAGCCTCTTTCAAGTAGGCTTTCAGCTCCAATCACATGGCTTGACAGCTTGTTCCACATCCACCACCATTTGTGTTAAAATGTGCCTACATGTGTTACATATACTCACTCATAACATCCAGTTGTGCCACCCCTTGTTTTGGCGCTATGCATAAAATATGCATTTTTATAGACTGTCAATATCAAGTCTTTTAAGGATTTTGAATATTTGTTTCAGGTCTCTGATGAAGACTGAAGAGTGTCAGTTCTTTCAAGTTATCTAGTTATGGTGCTCCAAAAAAGGATGAGGGAACTGAAATTTTAGTACTCAGTTTAGAAGTACTCAGACATATAAATTGACTGGTTTTCAGTCAAGGAAAAGTAAAAGGTTTATTCCATGCTGAAAAGAGAAGAAAAAAAAAAGCACAACATTTCAGTTGTGGAGCCTTCTTCAACATTATAGGTTTTTTTCTTTCTTCTCTTTTCAGCATGGAATAAACCTATTACTTGTTCCTTTGCAGCCTATGCATGTTGACACAGCTACCCACCTGAACTAGTTTTCAGTCAGTTGTTTATTACATTTAAACCTGTTGCAGTTCCAAACTGTGCCAGTAAGCATGGTATATAATGTAAGGAGTTGTCATTTTTACATACTGTAAGTAAGGGATATATTAGAATGAAAAAAATAAAAACATATTGTATGTGGATAATAATTACACAGATTGATTAGACGAACTCCAACCTTGAATTAAGCTGAGATTAGAAACTCATTAACACTGACGTAACACAGCAGTTACTAAACCAGTACAAACAAGTATTAGAAACAGTAGCTATACCTACTAGACTGCTTAAGTTGCATACTTCTGCTACAAAGACCTCCAAAAAAGTTATATTTGTTGTCTATTTTTAGTATTCTTCTAATCTTGCAGCAGTATACTTATTATAGACATTTAAACTACTGCTGATTCATCCAATGGTCTTGTATTTCTTTATACTACAGAGGCTCGTACACACATATTTAACATTTTAAATTGTTATAGAGAACAGATTAAACAAATTTACACTACTAGTGCTGAAAAATCTGGAATAATTTGAGAAAGACGTACCCTTTGCTTGCCGGGTTAGGCTTCAACTCTCCCACAACCCTGAGTCGGATCAAACAGTTAGAAAGTGGGTGGACGGAAGTTCGGGAGGTATTCAAATAGTTCGTAAAAGAAAGGTCTAACATTAACTTAAACTAAATACATATACATCTGTATTTTTTAAACAATGGAGCTGTGAACATGGCAACTCACTATAACAAAGTTAGGTGCTGTAACAATAAAGGTCTTTGTGGACTGCCTGTATTTTCAATGGTCTTTGTGTAGAAGAAGAAGGCTTGGGGGAGTGAATACCAAAGATACAAACCTACCACTGAGACTGTATGTGTTCATAGTAACCACCATTTATCTTCAGGGGGGCTTCCACCCTTGGAATATCATTAAAAACAGCAGAGCACAGCATTTCTGCAGGGGTACTCAACATCTAGTGATGGATGGGGAGTAGAAAGACATTTTAGGGGAAATGAAACATCCATTATTGAAGGCATATTTGAGGGGGTACTTGCTGTTTGTTGAAATCTGGGTTGTTCTGTCTACCTCTGCCTTGAAGGTGACATTAGTAAGCATGTTTTTCTTGTGTATAGATTTAGTCTTTATCTTTATCTTCATGTGTACCTTATATTTACTGATACTCCTATCTTTCAGCCTAAGACTCCCATGAAAAATAACAACAGTACTCTATTAAAAAAACATAGTCATATTAAAATATTCATAATAATATTTTTGTAGAAACATACTTTTAATTTTTGCAATTTTTAAATGAATTTATGAATGTATTATTTGAATTTGAATTATTTTTTCTTTCATATTTCATCCCATACCACTTACCAAATCATGCTTTCCTGTAGTTCACAAGCAATAGAGTTATGTATTTATTTCACGTTGCCTAGCAATATTGCCATTTTTTCACAATTCTTGGGATTTCATGCATGATTTCTGCAGAAATGCACAACATGAAGTTTAAAAATCTCAGCCTTTTTTCAATAACAACTGGAAAATGGGTTTTAATTAAATGTTTTTTGCCTCTTTCTATACTCAGACTGGATGATTTTTATACTCCTTGTAATTTGCTTACATTGCTTAAGTGACAAAATGAATTGAAAGAGCATAATTATGGTAAGAAATAATTATAGTACTCTTTACTATTTTCTGGGTTAGAATCTAATCAAACAAATGATCATAATTTTAAATTAACACAAAGCCTGAGGACAGTTTATGGAAAAAACAACGCTTTGAGTGATGGCCTTAGATTCTTTGGTTTACCTCTGATCCAAAATGAGGTTAAAATAAATAAGCAAGCAAAACAAATTTGTTTTTAGAAGCACAAGGTTTATGTGTGGTGAAGTTGCTTTATTTTTTTTTTGTCACATATGTACTTAGAATACAACCTGGAGTACATGTAAAATAAACCTTTTGATAATGCTTCCAGTTACTTTAATTTAAAAGTTACAGAAAATGATTCCACTTCACAAACACAATCTATTGTGTTGTTGTATCCCCCTATTAACCATGCAGTACATATAATCAAATCTTATGTCTGTCGCAGCAAACAATTATATAATTATTAGCAGGCAGTACCTAATTTTCTGTGTACAGTATGTGGGCTCAGTATGTATATTGTTTGTTTCATTCAAAATCATGTAGTTAGACAGCTGTGAATCTGTAATTTATTGAAGCCACTGGTGTTTTATATCGAAAATAGTATTGCACAGAGGAAGTGATAACTATGAATGTTATATTAAGCCTAATAAATGCTAGAATATTATCTTGTATACATTTGTATGGTAGATCTTCCTGAATTTTCCATATCCATGCACTCAGTATCTTGTTTCTACAGAATTATTATGACCTTTATAAAGACTGTATAGGATAGGCCCTGTAGTAATTCTGTTTTTTTACGTTCAAAATAAAAATAAAAATCCTCAGTTTCTTATTTAAAGGCATAAATATTGTGTTGCAGCTATATTTTTTCTCATTGTTTTGTTTAGTTATCTTTTCAAAATATGACGGTTTTACTCACATCCATTGTTTACAGCATAAAAATGCAAGATTTTGTATGAAACTCCACACTGAACCTAGCAAAACGAGTTCCTTATGGACGCATTACATCGGGCCTGCAACCCATGAAAACGAACACTGAGGTGTAAGAATTGAATGGGTCAGAAATAATTGTACAGATGCTTCACAGGGCAGCTTCTTGTAATTTGATGTGCATGATGATTGGGCAATACATCAGTTACGGAAGAGCAGAAGAGTGTTTTTAGAGGAATAATTCAGCCAAATTTGCTTTTTTATTTGTTTATTGTTTACTTTCAGTTAGTTCTAGAGGTAACATGGCCAGACACATGAGTAGGGAGGTGGACCACACTATTTACTCATGGAATGAAATCAATGCTTCTGAATAGCAAGTATTCCTAAGTTCAATATTTATTCAATTATTCAAACAATTCAATAATTTAGGCATGTAGGATAGTTTATTTTTACAATAGTTTCATTCTCCTTTACAGAAATAACAGATTGCTGTTATTTATTTTCAGCAAACATTATGACCTATTATAAAAAACAAGCTAAAAACATTTTTACATGAAACAAACCCTGCATGCACTATAATTAATATTTTTCTTAAATGGAATGTTACTGCAGATTGCTGTTTGGTTGTTTATTGTCAGATGGTGCTCACTCCAGTACATTCTGTGCTTAGCATTAAAGCCTGATCAAAAAGCTACAGACACACTTTGATTAAAATTCCAATAGCAGCAAGTACATTCTGAACATTTTTGGCTGCATACCCCTTTTAAGGGACCCAATTTCCCCAAACACACTGCATAAGATGCCACTATGGTACATTTAAAAAATACATTTAAAAAAAGGAACAAAAAGCAATGTTTTTACGTGTTTTGGTGAAATATATGGTTTAACATGGTCATACTGTACTGTACTGTGCATTCATGTTTGTGTTTTGAATTTGCTCTGTAATGGACTGGCGTTCTGCCAAAAGTGTATCCTGTCTTGCCCCCATTGCTTGCTGGGAACTCAAATGATTGCACGATAAGGTTCTATTTTCTTGCTCAGGTCAAGTGGCCTTGGAATTCTTAATATGGTAATTGCTACATACATGAAAGCATAATAGATGGGACATCATTCCCTAAAAGATATGTTTCCAAAATATACTGAATAAAATTCATTCACTGTAACACTGAATACTTCACATAAAACTACAGGAACGGCATTCTCTATGCCTCTATCACAAGAATCGTATCTGACAAGCAACAAAAGCTGACAGCATCAACATCTTATTTCTGATAACTGTCTGATTTTGTTAAAGTGTTGCGTAATGAAGAACCCCATTCATATTAATGAACAGACATTCCTTTATAACCTAATTGCTTTTGGTTGAATAACTTTTAGAGTTATATTAATTACCCTGGCATACATTAATAGAGGTTAAGGTGGTGATCCACAAGGGTAATGAACCGATATGTACAGGTTCTAAGCAGATGTGATGGGCCTGTACTGCAGCTTCCAGAAGAGATATGTATGAAGTATTTAAAATAATTATATTTTTTTAAATATAAAAAAAAATAAAACAAGATCAATTTACAATTTTACAATTTGCAATTGCTCTTGTTTTTTTATGTTTATAATAAAAATTGGTAAAGTAGTGAAATTTTATTAAAATATATACTGGTATGTTAACCAGGTGAAATATACTGGTAAGTTAACTGGCTTCTGGGAAAATTGGCCCTGGTGTGAATGTGTATCTGTGACTGTGTGCCCTGCAATGTACTGGCGTTACATCTTAAGCTCAACCTACTGCAACCCTGAATTGGATGAAACAGTTCGAAACTGGATGGATATTCTACATTTTGTATAGTTTTTTACAACTACAGCACTAGTCTTATCATCACTGACATTATTATGTATTTTTTGCAAAGCTGTTCTTGGAAAGTTTTGTTCTGGGAGAAAAATGTCAGAATACATTCAAAGACTAGTGCAACATGGCACAATGAGAATAGAAGAAAAGCTTGCAGAAGCTTTTGTAACTTTTAAGTAGATTAGGTAACTGTACCTTTTCATGACAATGATGGCTGCCTTTCAAAAAGATGGAAAGGAATAGCTACAGCAGTTTGTTTTCTGAAGATTAGTAACTTCCTGCACTAGGTTCAGGTTCCTTCTTTCATTCAGTGGGTGCGTCCATTGTTTCAAAAGCAATAAAAGGAGACTGACATTAAGTCAGTGACGATCACCCCTAGTAGAAATGGGGTGCCGCCACTAGCCATGAGGAGCTTACGACAAATACTTTGTTGTGTAAACTATGTTTCCCTTCCTTTCACAACACCACAGAATAGCTTTTCACACATCTTATAGAGCATGTATTTTACATCCAACAGGTGGCTTATGTTTTGCAATAACAGGACACACCGTATAGTGCTAAGAAACTAAATGTTGACTTATTAAAACCCCATATTAGCTATTACAGTAGTTAAATGTTAGATTCAGTGAGCTTCAGTCTCCTGGGTGTGTGAGTGGATCTCAGATTGTATTCATTATCACTGCTCTTCAACATGGTTTTCAGTTTTGACTTCTAACAAATGCGTATCAGGTCAAGGAGTCAGCTCTGTTAGGATGTATTTCCTTATGTGGGATTCTTTAACACAGCCAGCTCTGTTGGTTAGGGCTATTAATCTAAAGTTTATATCCACACAGACTTTGGTATAACATATACTCTAGATGAATGGTTGTCTAAAAGAAACAATATCTCCTCATACATTGCAGCAGGTTTGAATAAATTGAAGAATAAATTGCACTATTGATATACACTAGAAGACTCCTTTAAAATGTCTGAAATGTATGAATATGAATTGCTGAAGATGCTCAGGTTTGTTCGCAGTTCCTATATGAAATCAGTAAGACAGGTATAGCTCTTTTTGTAAACCAATGCTGAAAATGGAAAATGGAGAGATAAGATATCTGTGAACCTCTTTCAGCATGGCTTCAAATGAAGTTCAAATATACATGAAATATGTTCTGTTTTTTTTTTACTTATATGAAGACTTTCTGATAAATGGAGTCTTTATTTAAAAAAAAGAAAGAAACTAGAGCAGCAGACATCCCTTGATCTGAGTTAAAACAGCTCCACCACTGATTTGATCAAAGACTGTTTCACTAACTCAATTTAGGTCACATATGCAGAGCTCTTTAAATGTATTCCCAGTCTGACAGCATTAAGGTCATTCCAAGTGCTCTGTTTAAATTAGGTAGTTGAGACACATAAAGATTGTGGCACCTGCATAATCAGACATGATGTTTTTGTCCACTTTTTTAATCTATTTTTACTTGGCAGCTTTATGTTATTACTCTAAGAATCAACATTACTAGGGATTTAAAAAAAACTGAAGTGAGGGACTGAACGGTTTGTTTTGAGCTTATTGAGTATTTTACTCAGGCAAAATAATGTTCTGAAATGTTTAAATGTCCAAACATTTTGGAAATTATCTTTTAAACAACCAATTTTGAAATGACTAGTTAAATTACCAACCTCCAACAACTAAAGTAAAGCAAAATTAATGCCTAAAATTGTCCAAAATGTCTGTAATGCCATTAATTATATCATGAAAATAAGCAAAGAATCCTTAGGAATTTATGCAACTGTGTCAGGCAAGAGCTGTCTGCAGAATGAATATCCCCCAACATGTAACAGATGAATGTCTAAGAAAATAAGATAATAATATGGGAGGTTCTATGCACATTAGACTTAGACTGTGTGTGCAAACCTTCCAAGCATACTAGTTTTTCAAGTAAATTAAATTAAAACAACTAAACTTCATGGTAATGAAAAAAGGAAGCAGTTGAGAAACGTTACTGCAAAAGAAAGGCACAGTCCTGCAGTCCAGAAATTGAACCCCCTGGTTATGAACCTGACATTCCTGCCTTCCCGGTCACTTTGAAGTGGAATATTTGAGTGGGGTCCTGTTACAGGGGCAGAGCCTTCTGAAAGCAGATCTGTCTAGCTTTTTAGAGTGGGCTTCACTCAGGGGTTAATCAGTATCCACACACAGAGCTCTCTCTGTGCTTGCTGCACAGCTGTAATAAGATTCTTTATATTTGGAGGTTAAGAAAGACAGCAGATCAAGGGCTTTGATGTTGAGTGGCAGCAGTGGACCAGGGGAAAAGCTTTTTTTTTTCTAGCCTCTTCTCAAATCTACACAGGGTCACACATCTGTATAAGGGAAAGCTTAGTAATCTGCACTGGCTTCAGAATGGATTAACTCTTTCCTAAATTCTGCTTCCAAAAATTGATCGCTGTAAGACTTCTTTTTTTAGTGTTTGTCAGAAAGAAACCACATTATTTTTCATGGAACATCATGTATCAGAGTAGTTTTCTGTCTCTTTCCACCGTTTATTTGCTCAATGTTTCACACAACAGAACACCCTAAACAATTTCCTCAAAAGGTAAAGGTGTACCAACAGAATGTAATATATAGGCCTATAAATTAGCCAGCCTATATATTAGCCCAGGAAGCCTTCTTTAAATGTGGATTAATCTGATCTTGTTTTTCTATTTGTAACTGCGTATGGGTTTCTCTTTAAATATGGCATTACGGGATTTTTGACTGTAACTTTCCATAGTGTCTCCCACAGCAAAACCCTGTGCTCAGAATGCGTTATGTCTCCTACAAGTACTTTATAACATATTCTGATGAGCCCTGGATCACTGGTTTAAATCCAGGCTAAGCTATTTTCCTGGGAGCTCCCAGGAAATGGCACACAACTGGACAAGCACCATTGGAGCGAGATGCGACACAGCTGGTTGGGAAAACTCAGTTCATTGGTGACCCCTGTGGCTGATGGGTTGCCTGTGGGTTGGTGCTGTTATTAATGGGATCTATGGCAGTCTCAGTCTCACATAATAGGTCTGCTGTTTGCACTCCAGCTCATGTTACAAAAAAGTGGTTCACTTGACAGCATGCTTTTTGCAGGATATGTATGTTGTTTTCATGAATCCTGGATTGGCTTGGGATTTGTACCAGGAATCCAGTTTAAACAGTAATTTGGCAGTCTTAAATTGGTATGTATAAAATAAAAATATAATTAAAATGATCTTAATAAAATTCTTCATAAAATGAAATGTAATTCCAGCAGAGGTTGTGGAAATTTGTGTAAACTGAAGTGACATTTTGATACCAAAGATTCCTGATATTTATGTACTGTAATTCAAAGTCCCCTATCAATTTCTCCGTTGCTAAATATTGAAGACTATTTAATTTCCCACTATTGAAGCTTGTTGACAATATTTGAATATATAAAGCTCTTAAGAATGTTTGTTACAAAGATAATTATTTTAGAGCCATAAATTAATCAAAATCTGGATGAAGTCCAGAGCTGACTTGACATTGCTTTTGAGACCTTGAATAATTGAATTAAGTATTTTGTAATCTTTTTTGTTCATGACATTAAAAATTTATTTCTTTTAACTTGTCATTGTAGGCCAGTCTGTCAACCCCAAATATGTACTTGGTTGCTTTTCTTTGGACTAATTACAGAGGAGTAATAGCTTTTTTGTACTGTGGTGACAAAAACTGTATGCAGTATTCTGCATAAGGTCTTAATAACAGCTGTTATTGATGTTACTTTTAACGTAATGTTTGTTGCTTTAAAGACTACTAATTTCAACTCTATATATCCTGAATCCTGTTTACCTTTTCTTTGCTTCCCCACCTTGTCTAAGGAAGGGAAAAGATTTGTCAACATAACCTCCTAATAAAGTATTTTTCATAACTCGTTTCTTTAATCTTAGTGTCTCACCATTTGTGATACTTGTCTATATTACTCAGTATTTTGTCAGGAATGCACTTCGCAGTTTCTATTGTATTTATCACTTCTGTTATTTTGGCATCTCTGTGTAATCCCAATCATGTCATGCCCTGTAATAATTAGTTAGGCTTCTATTATGGACTTGGCCTGTGTTGTTCTGTATGACATGTTAAACTTATGAGTCTGAAGTGTCTTTTTTTATTTTTTGCCAACAGAAATGCAAATATTTTCTTCTGTTAAACTTCCTCAATTGTCCCTTAGCTCTGATCTGCAAATCACTCTTGTGGCAACTTGGTTGAAAATATTTAAATGAATTTTAAACTTTAAGAGCGACAAGCACAACGGTTCATACAGTACATTGAAAATTAACAGTAGAAGTACACCAGAGACTGACCTTCAGTGTGAGTGTGGTTCTTTTTCCTCCTTTCAGTTTTTTTGGCTTCACCTCAAATCTGCTGTTGTAAGTAAAGCACAATCATTTTTCCAAACAAAACAAAAACACGTACAGTATAGTTACACAGAAACACAAATATATACAATATATGAAGTAGTTTAAGTAGGAAGCTGCATCACGATGCGTAGGCTACAAAGGAACAGGCAAAACCTGAAGAAGGCGCCACAGCCAAAATGTTGTGTTTCCTTTCTTTTCTTTTCAGCATGGAAAACAACAGTTACCTGTTCCTATATACAGTATATTATCCTTTATCCACTCCAGCATGAAGACCCTCTAAGACTGCTCTTTCTATCTCGTCTCTTGGAATTCCATTGCACAGCCTCCTTAGGCCCAGTTTTGAACTGTTCTGCCACAGTGCGGCTGTATTAATTTCTTCACTGTTTCATTGATGTTGAATGCCATCACAATTTCAATCAGTCCAAGAATTTCATCTGTCCATTCTTTAAAGAAACCAGGGTTTCAGCTTTAATAGCACGCCTATGTTGTTTGTTCCATATTACTACAATATTTTCTGTATAAAAGTGTCTCCTGATGCAAATGCATTTCCACATACTGTAGTTTCAATTATACCTATAGTATAATTATAAAACCTATAGTTTGTGTTTCAATATTAATACTGCGTAATTCTTAAGAAGTTCACTGGATTGATTTTGTCACTGTCTTAGATTGATTTGAAACCTTTGATCAGATGTCCTTACCCTGTCAGTGTAGGACCTTCCTTTAATCTCCATGTATCTGGTAATATATCACTGTATATAACACTGTTTTTGGAATTTGAATACACATAGTACTGTTTATCATATATATCCATGATTTATATACACAAATTAATCTTATGGCAATAGTTAACAATAATTCCGGTCAATAATAAGAGGTGTTATTGCAAATAGCAGCATACAATAGTGCTGTGGACTCTGGACCATGGACTGGGGGGTCAAAACCTGGGTGGACTTTTGTACCCTTGAGCAAGGTACTGCATTCAAATTGGTCCAATAAGCGTTGTGTAAATGGACCTACAGATCTGTGTGAATGAGAATTTTGTTCTGAACTGACCTACCTGGTAAAATTAGAAAGGAATTAAGCATTGTAGCTCTGTCTGAATGTAATCTAATTTAAAAATATTGTTCCCACAGCGCACAGCGCATTAACAATAAGAAATAAAACTGGTCTGCCAGGGTACCTTGTTTACATAAAATTTGTAAAGAGTCCTTATATTTGTCTCAAAAAATCAATGCTGCTTATTTAGATCATCACTCAAGCCACAGCATATCTGAATATCAGCCCTAATGCAATGAAATTACTAACCTTTAACAAAATGTTAGACGTGTTCCAAGTGATCATTTTATGAATTCATTGGCATTCAACTGTCCTAGAAAGTACATTATCAGAAAAGGCTGGAACACACAGAAGGACCAGCTCTTAATCTATCAAGGCAATCATATGTCATTCATAGCAGTCATTTCTTCTATTTTTAACGTTTACAAGGGCAATTATAGTTATTAGAATTACAGTATAACTGATTTGCTGCCAAGACTATTTTAAGTATACACAAGCTAACCTTTATATTCTCTTCACTGTTTGATCAGTCCTAGGAAAATAGTAATTATGAAGAAATAAAATACCTGGATCTATTTACGTGTGAGGGCTTTGAGCCCTTCAGGCACGGTTCTCACCAGAGACTGAGCAGAGAGACACAGTGTATGCGCTCATCTACAACATGCTTGGAGAGCGCAGGCCAGCTGTGTGGTGAGCACAACCGCAGAGCGGTACAGATGGCTGCTTTCCATGGAGCATACACAGAGCCACGTACACAGTTATGGCAAGGATTGGGAAACAAGGAGAGCTCTAATTGGCTGATAGCAACAAATTTCTGGAGCAATTGGGAATAATCAGGACCCAAAGGAACAGTTGGCCATTCACCTCGGTGTGCCTCAGAGAGTGTGCTCCCGAATGAAAGCAGAGTCAGAGTCAGAGAGCAAGAGAGAATCTTTTAGTACTAATTTCTAAGTGAAAGATAGAAAGCGTTAAAAATAGAATCAACAGAATTGATCTGCTGTGAACAGAAAAGTCCTCAAATTCAAAGCGAATGGCTATTCCTAATTATTTTATGTATTTTAAAAGGGAAAAAAATAATTATATATGGATTTAGACTACAGTGGGTTTTAAGATTTAATGCAATAACTTTAATTCATATATAAGAATAACGGAAAGGGAACACTTTTTCCATTTTGCTTCTGGAACGGGAGACGTGGTATTTTATTCAATCATTTAAAAATGTAAATTTATAAAAATACCTTATTTTTTCAGTATCATTAAGCAATCAGTAAGTATGTATCTCCAAGCTCTGGCTAGCCCTTATGTCCACATCCTGGAAATGTGTTGCATATGTGCAATTATACATATTATAATTATGTATAATTACTGCCGTCTCTCTCACACCTGAAGAAGGCTCCACGGCCGAAAAGTTGTGTTCTCTTTCTTCTTTTTTTCAGCATGGAATAAACCTATTACTTGTTCCTTTGCAGCCTACGCATGCTGACGCAGTTACCCACCTGAAATATTATAAGTATGTTAATAATTTAACAAATAATTAAAAATGTCAAGTATTGATAGTCACAAATCTCAATGTCAGATATTGAGAACAAAAAAGGAAGAAGCTTTTCTTACCAAAACATTACATTGATCAAGTGATAGTATAATGCTTTTTCATGTTTCTTTAATTTATTTTTGTTTTTTTGGCAATACGTATTTTGTTATTTATGAGGAAAGATTTAAAATTGAAGACAATTCTCTTTTCTTTAAATTATGAGTGAAAGATTTAAAATTGAAGACCATTGACTTTCTGGAAACAACAAAAAAACAGGTAACTTCTTAGTCAGAAACATGTAGCCCAAATAAATTACACTACATTTAAGATGCTAATGAAGACATATATAAATGATTAACCTCTACTGTGAGTATCACCAGGATTAAGTTGAAATGTTGGCTTTCACACTAATGTCAATAAAAGCCTTGATGGCAACTTGATGGAAACTTTACTTTGCATAGAAACAAACACAATTCATCACCTATTGGTTTGTAATTTCAGCTGGTGGGGTGAAACCCTACCTCTGATAAAAATTGGTGTCCTTCAAATATTACATTTTATAGACAAAAATTTTTAATAGATGCAATTGACACCTCATTTGTTTTTATTAAAACAAAATTGAAGAGGTCAAGTAAAGTACAATTCCCACCATTTACCTCTTTTGCTTGAATTGTAGTATAACTAGTAAAGATCTTTGAATCTTTCTTACTCTTCATGTAGCTCAATGGGAAATGTACAATTGTATTTCAAGCATTAGTTCTACACTTTCCCATGGTAACTGCATTTGAAATTGAGCCCCAGTCAATTTATGTGCAACATACAACATATGTTTTGTCTTCCAAAAATGTATTTATCTAATAATTGTTTTTTCTGAATTATCCCCAAAACTTTACAGAAAATCTTAAAACATATGTACAATAGATAACCTCCTTAAGAAGGAGTTATTTTTCCTCAGTTTTGAAACTTTTCTTTAACCCACAAACGTTCTGGGACATTTTTCTGTGCATCATTTTATTTTGTTTAAGCCATGGGTTCTAAACAATTGACCCAGGTTTGATACCTACTCAGGTCATGTATGTAATGTGTTGCTCATCGGGGTTGTGGGAGTCTGGAACAAACTACTCATCCATTTTGTTGAAGCCTGTTCTCTGGCTTCTTTCAAGAACTGGTTAGATGAGACCATATCAAGATGGGCTTGATAAGCAGAATTATCAACAACCATATCAAGATAGGCTAGATAATTCTGCTTGATGAGCAGAATTACCTCCTCCAAATTGTAACCGGTATGTTTTCAGTATGCTTTCTTACCAATACCAAGGAGGTACTTTACATCTTTGAGATCTTAATCTTCATGTACACTACTATTACCTTTTCCAGCTGATTTCACTGTTATTTCTGATGTCAGCTATCATTTATAACTGAAAAACCCGATCTCAGCAAAACAATTCAGGTACTTAAATATAAATTACATAAATTAATGTAATTATTTATTCTTCCTAGCAAAGAATTTGTATTGAGAACCTCTACTCCCACCATGGCATACTTATCTTAAAAGTGTGCACTAAAAGGAATTGGTATAATTTCCAATGACACTATCTGCACCTTTGGATCTGTGCTTTAACTCTATTTCATGGTGCATCGACTCTGCGCATGATTATTCTGGTATTCAGGTGCAGGGGAGGAAATGTTTCGTGAAACTGATGTCCCTGTCACTAGTACACATATCATCTGGGCCTCCTAGCTGTCTCTGAACAGATTGTAGAATTACCATTAGAATACAGGAGGCCTATTGCTGCAGGCTGTAAATGAAGTACCGGTAAGCATATGTCACCAGAGTGATGGTTTAGCTTCATTTGAATTTGTTAAATGGAAATCAGCCAGTAACACTGCAATAGATGTTAACATTACCGCTGTTGCTCCATAGTCCTAACTTCTACCATATGCTCACAAAACAAAACAATGAACAAATCAAGTCTAATGAAGCCATTGGTATTAGACTTTGATTCAAGTAAAAAATAAGTGTTTAAATTTCTAATGGAGAGAATGGATTAATAACGTTTTTATATTACATTTCTGTATCATTGCTATTTCCTAACCTTTATAATTTCTTAAGAATACTGAACGACCCTATAATGTTTTTACTTGAAAAGAAAAGCATGCAGACTCTGAATGGGAATTCAACGTGACTTGTTGTCATAATAATAACAGAGAATACACAACAATATAATGCACAATATGTTTACATACACACATTTCTAGAACACCATCCTGATAAATGAATTCAGTTGATATGAAACCGAAAAACAAAAGAAAAATGAACTTCAGTTTATCTGACCTCCGTGTTTTCAAATGTATATTTCATACAGCACTAAAGAAGATGCCACCCTCCTTCATCCTGAACATTGTCTGCAAAACACAAAAAATGTACAAATCATCGAAGAGTTTATTTTTTTGTTTTCAAGATAACTTTAAACATTGAGTGATGAAACTTCATCTGAAGTCTTTCCCTCCTCTGTGCTATTTACCAAGCTGAGATCTATAGATGACAAGTACAATAATAATGGGGAGCTGCATCGGCTTGTGAAATACACAGGAAAAAGCAGAGGGTAATTTCATGCAGAAATGTGAAAAGAAAAAAAAAATGTTTCATCTGTGGATTCATTTTCAGGTGTGACGGAGGGAGGGAGAGAGCAGGATTATGAGGCAAAGGGGAAGATGGGAATCTGGGTGCTACATTCCAGGGGAAATGTGGAAGGCAGCAATCTGTAAATGGATAGAGAGATTAGAAAGAGATTAGTCGATCGTTAAACTCTGGGGGAATGTGTGAACCAAGTTTAAAGATAATTGTGGCTTCTGATATCTTTCTAGTATAGGGGGAAGAGTATTCCAGTGAAAAAAACACAGACACAAATGCCAGTGTAATCCTGGTCAACAGCGGTAAACCAGTGAACTACCAGTTTAGAGAAATCTTTGATCCTCACCACTCTGACGTGTTCCTGAAAATATCCATCAGGCCAGCCTGTATTCTTCTTGTTTTGCCAATGCTAATTACAGGGCAATTTCCGCAACAAAAGTGGTTAAAGCAAGCTAAAACTTCAGACTGAATGTATCCTTATGCTTATGCTCTGTCACATATTACACTGCAAACATGTTACAAAATAAATATAAATACAAACTGAAATGTTGTAATATGTGGACGTGGTATCTTAAGAAATCTCTTGCATTACTTCTTCATCATCTGGATTTTATGTGGAGTGAAAAGACAGAGCTGCTGCTCAATTTCTTTTCCATGAGAATGGACTGCTAGAAAACATGTTAACTTTTCATTTTTTGATGAAATGAGGTCATTTTTGACTTAGGGTGGATAGCTCAATGGTATAAAATAATGTTCTTTGCTAGTGGTATATTTTGGTAATAATAAGAGGAATAGACCATTAATATTTATAACAGATTTGCATTCAGTGCTCCCAGAAGGTATCTGTTCTTGTTTGCAGCCGGGAGAGTGGTAAGACAAGAGCTGCCCCTGCCATACATTAACTACACTGCTGTTACAACATTTTCAATCCACTGTCAATCCCAGCCTCAGTAATAAAATAGATTCTATAACAAATGTAAAAATTTTACAAGACAATGTTTCAAAAAGTAATAATTGCTGCATCCCTGCAGTGAATACATAAGTTTATGCACTTTAGGAAAGACTCAAATATGAGTTGCCTCAGCTTCAGGGCATCTAGCTTCAGCCAATTAAAAGACACGGTTTTCACCACGGACAGCATTAAAATAGTGTGAACTTTAACGGGAATCTGACATTGTAGAAGAATTTACAGAACTAATTCAAAAGGATGCACAGTAAATGTTGACTTGATCCACAAGACTTCAAACAATAAACTTTCATGTATTCTTTAATGAACTCAAACATGATTCAAATCATCAACTCTGACATGAAGGAAATCTGCATTTATTCTGTGCAAAACAGAAACAAAAGTCAAAACCATCAAAATCACGCTGTCACGACTATAGTCCCCCCTCCTTAAGGGTGCTCCAGCCCTTTCACTAAAGACTTCATTCTCTGCACCTGTTTCCCATTCCCTGCCCACCTTAAAAGCCAGGCGCTGACGCTCTTCCGGGCTCTGCATCTGATTTCCATATCGTGCGAGTCCGGGACCAGGAAGCGCCTGGTCCCGTTAAGGTTTTAACCTCTGTTCCCGTTCCCGTTCCCGTTCCCGTTCCCCGTCCGCCGGTTCCGACCCGGCCTTCGTGGTTTTTAATTCCTTCCTCTGATGGATCTCCTGGTTTTGGACTTACCCTTGTGTTTTGGATTCTCTCTAAGGACTTCTCCTTTGGATTGTTCCCTTGGCCACACCGTGCACCAGCGCACCTTGGACACGCCCCCCTGTCTTCAGTCCCGTTTTCCTGCATGACGTTTCCCCAGTGTTCCCCCACTTCGTCGGATTGTGTCGTCCGCATAGGGTCCGGAAAGAACTGTTCCTTACACACGCCTTTACAAGACAGCACTAAAGTGATAATACTAAATTCTGTGCAGTTTTTTTTTTAGATTTGACTAAATATCTAGCTGTGTAATAGAAGCAGATGGAAACAAACTCACTTAAGAATTAAAATTAAGTTTAACTTTATTAGAATTAGGTTTCTCAGAATATTAATGCATTTAATAAAATAGATTCCTATTCCTGTTCCTATCCCTATGGTTATTAACCATCTAAAAATACTTGAAATTCAGTTTCAAGTGGATAAAGTCCAATTTTAGGCATTTACTAGATCTCCAGTTTTCTACTTTCTAGAGTGAAAAAACAGCTAATTAATACTCACATGCATATAAACAGATAAACAATAAATATACAATAAGCACTGAAATCCAACAAATATCAAATCCAAAATAAATATGAATCCAAGGCTTTTAGATTCACTTTGCACCACTTCATGAACTTTAATATCAACAATTAATTTAATATAAATTAATATATTATTTTTAAATGACCATTCAGTGTAAAGAAGGATAGACTGCTTTAAATACATTATCACTTTCTTGATAGATCCAAAATGTAAACTAAAAGGTGCAGAACTTGTTAAGATTGCTTATGACTTGGTGATAACTAGAGTCATTGTCTTTCCCTATCTTGATTATGATGGTACAGTGCTTGCTGGTGTTTTCAAAACGTGTTGTAACTTGTTCTGAACTAAGTAGCTCAGATCTTAGCTAAAATTAAAATAAATTAGCATAATTTATATCACCTGTACTGGCTACCATTCCTTGTACTGGCTGTTGTAGATTTTAGAACTTGAGCAGTGTGCCTCCTGACTACATCAGTGAACTGTAAACTGAACTGAAAGTGTATCTTGCTGCCATTGATTGTGAGATAAGTGGATCAGGAGGCAACCATAAATCCCAAGGCAAACTCAATAAGGCTGTTCACAAATGAAACCAAAGGATTTGAAGAACCTTGAGAAATTACACCTAAAAGAATTGTCAAATCCCCCCCCATCAGAAGTTTTAGAACCTGTTAGCACAAAACAGGGGTCACCTGCTCAGCAAAATCTACGCCAGAGGAGGTTTTACAAATGATTAAGTACAGTGGTATAAATAAACATGACCCTTTCTGTCCTTAAATTATGTATTTTTGACAAACATGACTCTGTTCTGTGAAATAAATTTATAATTATAACACATTTTTAGAATTTGTATGGCAAAACAAATGATCTAATTTATACATTTTTTCTTTTTGGAACAGACGCTTGCCTCACCCCACTGGGTGAGCTCGTTATGGGCTCGTGCCGACGTAATCCTTTCTCTTCCATCCTCTCTACTCATTGATTTTCTCCCCGTTGGGCTTTTCACAGTCACAACCATCACTGCCCCATATGTTTCACTACCTAATTCCCTTTTAAAATATACCACTCATCTCCACTGCAGCACCCATAGCCCTCATCGAAGTGATGACAGGTCACATCCCAATCTCTTCTCACTCGCTAGCAGTGGTTGAGGTCTCGATCCCACGTCCAGCCAGTCTACGTCTTGGACACACTATGCTGACAGAGAGTCCAGAGTAGACAGGCAACCCCCACTCCTCTGGTACAGAGGCGGGGTTCCTTTCAGTCCCACCTCCTGCTCTCTGCTTCCTAAGCGTCAGGCTCCTCGTTCACTTACCTCGCAGCTGCCAGACCACTTCCCTTGCGTCTGGCACTTCACATACATACTGGACCACACAGCTCAGTCCCACATCAACAGGTTGTGTCAGACACCCTGCTTTCTAAGAGAGCAGGCAGAAGACAGGTAACCCCCGTTCCTCTTTTGGTACAGAGGCAGGGCTCTGTGCGGGTTCGTGCCCTCGCCGCTCCACCCCCCCCCGGTTCGTCCCGCAACACCTATGCGAGAACCTGGGTCTCAGGCGTACCGCAACAGGGAACCAGCCGAGTGAGCTCAAGAAGACCTCTCTCAAACCAGGCAGCTGAGGTCCCTGCTACGCGCAGGGAGGGCGATGACGTCACCGTGCCCAAACTAGCTCCGCTACACAAACTTTGGCAGGAGGCCCTTAAGGCCCAATTGACAAACATGAGTACTCCATACAAAGTTGCTGCCAGAGAGCGAGCAGATAGATAGACCCTCCACCACACTTCATGTACAGAGGAGGGTCCTTCCAGCTACACCCTGCTCTCTGTTCTATATTCACAGAGCACCTATGGACAGAACAGATTTAAAAACATTCATGGCCTGACAGAGTCAGAGCAGCTGCATCTGGCCTCCTACAAGGCCAGACCACTTGCTGTGCCCCTGCATGTGCCAGGCACACTATTGTCACTATGACAAGCATATCATTATCCCTGCTCACAAGTACACCACAAGTGCAGTGGGACAGGAGAATCCTCAGCTGACATAGAACTAAGGAGATATAGCTCCTCCGTCTTTCTCCCTGGCCTAAACGGAGGAGTAGGCAGACGGCAGACTGTACAAGTAAGACTGCCCACAGCTGTAGCTCATCATATTAACCAGATGTGGGATATTAAAAGTAAATAATAAGTAAAATATATTATAAGTTTCCTGTTGAAAAAGTAGAATGTGTTTCTCTTTTGACCTGTATGTGTCTTTTTACTGCTTCTACTTTTCTGCTTCTAAAAATCACTGATGGCTGTCAAAGGATTAATTATTTGGATCAAATCAAGCAGATTCCAAAACAAACAAGATGGAGGTTTATGCATTCAAGCAACATACACTGCTAATCACCCTCAATCCATTTCAAAGTCTCCTTGATTGGCCCACTATCTTGAGAATAATGTGAAATTAAGTGTGCTTCTAGACATTATAAGTATTCATTTGCATACTATGCACACTAGCTTACACATACAGTACATTATAAGAAGGTGAATGTTAACATCAACAGTGGTGTTAATGACATGAGCTGCAGACAGCCTATTAGATAAGTAATGGTGGAGAGCATATTGTAAAGCACATTTCCCAGCGGTTTGTTATTTAATCTGGAGTAAAACATATCCATTAATTGACATGTAAATATGTGAAGGCACTTTGTTGAAAGCAAAACCTTTTGCCTTTTGAAAGGCAAACATAGATTGATGATAGTGAAAATGTAACAGTAACAATGTCTAATTTTAAAAAAGAACTCCATTAGTTTTTTTCTTCCTGATATTGCATATATTCATATGCAGACTTTAATGAAATTGTTATTTGAAATAGTGTTTGTACATATAAAATGCATTAGTTGTCTTAGTACATCTGTTAAAATGAACAAAATATGGTGCTTGTTAAATATATTTTTCTATCCACATAACTTTAGTAAGGTTTTCACAGCAAATTCAGTGAAAATAACCTGCAGTATTAACATCTTGTGTTAATTAGAGTATACAATCTTTATTGCATTTATTTTCCAGTAAGAACATACCAGAAATGTTACATAAAAGCCTTCCAGCAAAATACACAAAAACTGCTAGCTTTCTAAGAATTATTTAGGAATCTACCTTAATTGGTAAGAACAAGAAGGACAATAATAAATCCTGAAATGTTTGTAGCAGATAAAAGGAGTTATAGACTGACACTTTAGTAAAGGAGCTGAGCTATCTGTCTTTCAACAGTTTTAACAGATTAAAGACGTTTAATTATTATTATGTAGCTCAGTTCTTCTGAAAATCATCATGGTTTCCATCTCTGACCCTGAAGAGCCTAATGTAGCAAGTCTTAGATTTTCTATAATCATTTTTTGATTACTCTGAACAATTAGCAATTAATTAAGCAAGTAATTTGTTAAATTAAGGAATTTAGAAATTGTTGGGGACAAAGTGCTGTCTAGCCTCTTTTTTTCTAGAACCAGAGCTCCTTAATTATAGAATTACTTAATTCATATGGCTGCATAAGATCCTTAAATTGATTAACTACTAACTACCAAACTGGCAAACTTTGTTATCAACAGGAAAAAGCCTACATTCTTATGTTCTTACTGGTATGGGTCTCCCAGGGATCAGGGCTGGAGAGCGCTGATCCATTCTATACAGCTGAGAGAATTAGATGGAGCTCAGTGAGCATACAGAACTGAGAATACAAATGAGTTATGGCAAGAAGAGTCAAAGATGTGCCTGAGCTTTTGGCAAGCGAAACATCTCCTTGAATCTGTATTTGAGCTAAACTAAAGGTATGACATCATATTTTCATTGTGCATCATTTAATCACGATCAATTTAATGATTTACCCTTTATGTGTCAGTATAAATCAGGGTCTAAATCCTTGTACAAACTGAAATATCAGTTAAAATTCATATTTCATGTCTTATAAAGCAAAAATGCACTTCTAGCTTCTTATTCTACCTCTCATGACAATGCACAATATTCAGTTTTTCCATCTACAGTAAGTTGTTTTTTAAACAGCACAACATTATTTGCATAGGTTAAATTTAGAGCACCTACAAGGGAGTATATGAATTGCAGTGTTTACTTTGGTTTGCAAATTTATTTATTTTCAAGTATTTGTCTTTTTACAATTTCCTTAGAATCTTAGAAGTATTGTTTTAGAATATAACACTTTAATTTTAAAAAATGTTCATATTGTAGCTATATTATCTATATTGTTATATGTATTAAAATAATTAATGTAAACATATAAAACTATGAAAACCTTCCTTTGGTCTATATTTTTATTATTTTTGTTTTGTTTCATCTTAATTGAGATTCATAAAATTATTTTAATCCTAGTCCTCCCTAATTTCCTGTACTGAAGGAATCAAGAAATCTCTGAATCGTGGTGCTGCAGATATAGATTTTTTTTCTCTTCAAGACCAAACTGTTTCAGTAAATTAAGAACACGCTGCCAATATCTTTTTTTTTTTACATTTTTTAGATGCAGTATTTAAATTTGTAAACATGATGATAGGCAACTTCAAACTGTAATGCAAAAGGAAAGCTATACAGATATATCACAGATATATTAAACAATTGCTGAAATAGACCTGGACTTGCTTAATTATTCTAAAACCACATTAAAATTTTGTTAATCATTGAATTTATATATATTTTGTCCAGTTACTAAGGCAATGATTACCATAGATCATCCTGGAAATGTGTTCTTCACCACAATATAGATAGTGGTTAAAGGTAAGGAGCAGGAGGATCTGAGATCCTTTAAGACAATAATATATATAAAAACAAGGAAAAGGAGTCTACAAATGTAAGTGATAATTATTATTTGTATTATTATATGGTGTCACATCACTGGGTAAAACTGACATTTTTGCATTAGTTTACTTCTATGGTTTCTCATTTACTTAAATATGGTTTTCACCATAACACACAGAAGACCACACATTCACCGTTTGTATGTCAATTTGTCAATCCAGTTGAAAAATGCATTACAAAAATTAACTACAAAAAGATGATAAATGCAATATGTATTTAGACAGGTGATACATTCTATATCGTATTTACATTTACTAAACTTGAACCATTGGTAATAATATCACAGGTACAACACTACATCACTCTGTATTTCATGACCTCTGCTTCACAAATATTCAATATGCATATACAGGTTGGTCAGTTTTATCCATCTGGCCCTTACCACACGTTATGAATCCTAGTTTCAGAAGGCTAAAAAAATCTCAAAACTAATTGGATTACGGGATTTCTAATGCTCTGTCTAAGAAAAAAAATGTTCTGCAAAATAACAAAATGCTTGTGGTTTCATTATTATCAAGTTGTCATTCAGATATTTTTTGGTCTACCGGTCTTCATTTGGGCCTCTTTCCAAGAGCAGACCATATGAGAACTTCATTCTGCAATACCTCAGAGAATCATGCTCAGCTCTAGATATGACAGCAATAGCTTTTACACTTCAGTGAGTATTCTTGCCTTTATAAATGATCATGAAATAAACATTTATTATTTAACATCAGAAACAACAAGCTCCAAGGACGCATGAAACTGAATGCTCTTAAATGAAAAGCAATGTAAAAAAAAAACATTAGTAATCAAACAATTTAAGTGAGTGAATGAAAGGCAAGGGTTCACTTTTTATTAAAATGAGATGAGTGCAGAAATTTAGCCTTTTAATATCACATGTAATATTTAGGTATAGTTTAATTTAACAGACCATGTGATTATATGCTGCAATAAGGCAATACTAAATACAGGCCAAACACCCCTCATACTTATGTTTTAAATGAAAATATGTAGAAATAAGAAAAAAAGACATAAACTTCACAGAATTGAATTGATTTGTCTGTCATCAATACACACCTTTAAATATAGGCTGTGCTTATTTTATCAGGATGAACAACATAATCTGTAGAATCCTTATAGTGTTTTCAAGGTGTGCTCTTTTAAAATTTATACATTTAAAAATATTTTTTTTTTATTGATGAATACAATAACTGAATTTGATCATTTTTAATATGTAAAGAACATTTAAAGACCCTTTTCTTCTAAAACAGGATTCTGAGAATTAGGTTTTACATTTCACTGGTACAGCAAACATACTGTAGGCACCAAGAGCAGCCCACTTTAATAAAAACAGCCTCAGCAGGCCTGTTACACTAGTCAGTCCTTAGTGTATTACATCATCCTGATGTAATGTCTAACCAATCACATGACGTGTCTACTAAATCTTCAAGGATTATGGACTACAGTAGCTCAGACTCTGTAATGAGAGCTTACACTGGAGATTGTCATCACCATATATTCTAAAAGAATATATTCTGGATCACTTTTAGCTGTTCCTTTCCAGACTGCTTACATTAAGAAACTTACCAAGTCTTGTTCAGTGTTAAGTTTATCTGCTCATCTCATCTACTCAAAGCTGCAAACATGTATTTAACATTACACGTTTTTAGCAGGATGAATTACATAATAACATGAGCTCCTCTTTCAATTTTTCTATTGCTAGGTCAAAATCCCTCCTGCATATAGCAGAATGCATTTATGTAAAGATGTAAGGAAAAGCTATCATTTAGGAAAAAGATGTGAGCTTACACATTGCTTGAAAAAAACACCACATAAATCTATATTACTGTAAGAACATTAAAAATGCTTGCCTAAAATGCTACACGGAAACTAGTTAACATTAATAATCAATTAATGTTATACATATAACATTAGATAGCTTAGGCACATATTCCGAATTAAAACACTATGAAGAAATATCAATATATAAATTGTGTCGCTTGCAGCAAATCTTTTGGAACATACAGTACAGTGCCTTGTAAATCAGTTCTCACTCTTCTGATGATATCTCATTTTGCTGAATTGCAAATGCTTTATATTTTTTTATTTCTGTAAACATGTCCACTACTAGTATTGCACACATACAGTGGCTATTCAACTAATTGTGTAATGTCATATAACTAATTTTGTGCACCAGAAGGTTTGCCATAGCAAAAGGGATGAATACTTAAGTAATCAACAAACTGCATTTTGATTTGATTTAAGGAATATTCAGGTCCAAGTTCCAGTTTTATCATCATTCTTTGAGAATACCGTATACCTTTAAATAAGTAATCCATTTTCTGAATACAAGTGTGGAGACACATTAAATGTTTTAGTTTTATTTTTATCATATGTGTTCTATACATAAAAGGATATTGCTTTTAGTTGCTGTTCAAAGCAAAAATCATTACTACATTTTTTTCCTCGGTTATGCATTTAAATAGAAAACATGTACTGATTTTGATTTGAATCCAGTCATGTAACTGAATTTTTGATGTCATGTGTTTTAGCATAAATTGTTAATGCTAATAGCTAATGTCCCATTAAAATATTGTAAAACATCATTTTGAGAGAAAGAAAATAGTTTCTTTTTCTTAAAATAATCAGAGAACATCATTTAGATGTTATTATTTTTTCTGGTTTTACTTGACTGGAAGAAAAAATATACTTAATGTTTTACAATAAAAAGTGTTATGCTGATAATGATGATTATGAAAAGTACAATCAAAATAATTCTCTAGGATTGCTCCTTTTAATATGGTAAAGCTCAATTAGAAATGGTAACCAAATACACACCCCAAGGCAAATACCTGTATACCAACGTATATATTAGAGAAACAAGAAAGGATACTTGAAAAATAATACCTATAATTGTTTCCTTTTATTAAAAGTTTCCTTCACTTCTGTGGATGAAGAACATCTAAACACAACATAAAATAGATTTGAAACTGATATTTTAGTTAGTTTTTGTGCTCATGGTTTTATTTGAAAAACTAGAAATGCTTTCAATAGAAAATATAGCAAGAGGATAATTTGTAAATTACTGCTCCATTTTATTAATTAACATAAGATTTATTTCTACAAATAAACATATTTGCACCGAAATATGCTCCAAAGGCAGTTTAATTACTTAAAGTCACTGTATCCTTTTTTAGTCTTATCCTTTTATGTATTCCTTTTAAAACATTTTTCATAAGTTCGCGTAGGTAACTTGTCACCATGCATAGCTGCAAAGAAAAGAAAAGAGACACAATTATCGGCTGTGGAGCTTTCTTCAGGTGTTTTCCTTTCAGCATCCTTTTAACCCGTTCCTTTGCAATGATTATATCTTTTTAAATTGTTGTTACTAATTTTTTACCCAATGTTCACAAAGAAAACTTACTGGTGCATTTATTAATTGTAACATTTTCTGATTTTGAACCATTTGAAGGTCCACATGGTGGACACCATCAAACCCTTGTTGACCCCTACATACAACTTTACGCAACACACTAAGATTAGGGTCTTCTCTTTCTGGGGTTGGAGGAGGTTACAGGACGTAACTGGGAAGGAATAATGGAATGGGAAAAGGTGGAAGATCTGTAGTATCAGAGAGTGTTGAGGATGGCAGATGGGAACATGGGAGAAAACAGATTTCTTTTAATTACATTGCTGTATTGTATTGCTTATTTATTTCACAAAGAATAACATGCATTGATCAGGGGTTCGCAGTCCTGGTCCTGAAAGCCCACACACCTGCTAGTTTTCACTCGAGCTGCGCTTAATTACCTAATTGAAGCCTTAATCGAATTAATAAGCTGCTTGATTGTAATATTTGCAAGTATTTTTTGACTGAAGAGTTTGGGATTTGATTTTGATTAGGAACTGCAGTAGTTAAAAGGCCTACCTCAAGTAGGCCTTGAGTAAGTGTAAAATCTGAAGATAGTCACACAGTTCAAATTAATCCTGTTGTTCAGTCAATTACAAAATTGTTTAACTGATAACTTGGCTAGAACAAAAACCGACAGATGTGTGGGTCTCCAGGACCAGGATTGGGAACCCCTGATGTAAATGGCATGTTTTTTCCTATGTATGTATCCTATTCTCCTCCCCACATGTCTGGATGGTGCCAAAGCTGGTCACCATCTTAGTTGGATTCTGCATCACTTCCATGGATCCAAGAGGGACACTGCAAATACAGCTATCATTTAGGAGGGTTTGCTGGTCTACAGAGAACTGCATGGAGTACTGGCACACAGCAGGACAAGATGGAAGACTTAATACTCCACACTTAGTACTTTTTTAAAATTGTTAATAATAATAATGTTAGCATGCCCAGAGGGGTTGGGCAGCCAGTTGACCTTGGACCCCTAGAGGTTTTTTTCTCCTTACAGAGGAGTTTTTGGTTCCTCTCCTCCGTGGTCTTCTGGCCTTTTCTCTTTCTGGATTGTAATGTCATGTACTGTCACACAGCTTTGTTAGGTGCCTTGGGGCAACCATGTTGTGAAAGGTGCTATATAATCAAAATTGAATTGAATATTTTCAATTCTGCTTGTTCTTTATTGGTTTCCAACATGGCCTACAAAATGAAAAACATCTGTCAGCATAAACAACTGAATATTTTCACATTTTACAAATGACTTTGGTTGGGCACTATATTAACAATTACTTAAGAACGTGCCATCCATTATTAGTGATATCTACTGTTTCAGTTTCAGTTACTGATTTCCCTTATGTTTTTTCCTAGTGCATGAGGAAAATTAAAATCTCTCATTATGACCAGTTCTTTATACAAAAATCCCCAATTTCATGTAGTGAGGCAGTGTTAAATATCTGAAAAATGTTCCTTGAATGCTTTTTCATAAATCATAAATCATGATCATAAATAGATTCAGAGACCCTTAATTCATTTAGATTTTCAATTCTCTTTTTAATGTATAGTGCTAAACTTCCACCTCTACTTTCTTTCCTGTCTCTTTGAAAGGCTGTCAACTATTCAGTAGTTCAGCCAAATTCTAATTATGTTGAATTCCAAAGGGGTAGGAATAGGAATACATGGGAGAGGATGCTGCAAAGGTACTGCTGGGACAGAGAAAAGGGTGCTGGGAAAAAAAGACACAGAGCTGTGGGCATCCAGCCATTATTTATGCATAGGATTCTGGTAGTGTGAGATTAGAAATTGAGCTCCTCTTGATTCTCCTCCTGATCAAATTCTGATAGTGACGAAAAGAGGCATTGAACATAAAGGGATAGATTATTTAATACTTTAATGCTAACTAACCTGGCTAAGTAAATGACAGTGCTGACTAATGGTCAAAGCTGTCACATCCATCAGAATCCCCAAAATAAAGATGCAGATTTCCTCAAACACAGAGCTGTTGTAGCAAGTTGGGTCGGCTGCAGAGTTTTGCAGGTCCAAAACGAGAATATGTAATGTACATGAATGAGAAGCGCATATTATTCCAACTTGAGGTCTGTTTGACCTGGTGGATTTGGAGAAACGTAATGGAGAATGAAGTGAAAGAAAAACACCTACAGTATTATGTGTCAGAATGCAAGTCAGTGTGCAGGTGGCAGTACAACCACCAAACCCTAGCTCACATGGAGTTGAAACTCTGTAGGGGGGACTAGAAACACTGTGGCAACCCAGACAGAGAAGAACTTGCTGAAGGTTGTTATAACTGAATGGATAAGGCAGGATTCCAAGTAAAAATCCCAAAGGAAGAAAAAAAAATATTTTTGTGGGTGTAACCATGGCAAAGGAAAAGAGTTGAGGGACAGCACTACACAAGTTGGACACCAACAGAAATGGTGGTAAAGGAAAAGGAAATCTGTCATTGTAGCAGCCTCTATCACAACATGGGTATGAGCATCAGGTTAAGCAAAGGCAGTGAATGAAAAAACCAGGACACAGTGCAGTCTGACATCATTTGGGTGCAGTGAGCATGCAGTGGGTTAGACACAGAGAGAAAAGGAAACTGTGAAAGGGAAGGAGATTGAGTGGGTTAAGAGAAAGAGATGAGGGCAGTGGCCACGGATGTTGAGGGGTTGAAGGAGGGTTGACAATATCAAAGGATAGTGAAGAGAAAAGTGCACAGTATGGCAGGTGCAGAGAGTCAGTTGTTTTCCGTGGGGAATTTGGGCTTGAAGATCTTCTTGTTTAAAAAGAAGCAAAAAAGAAACTCTCATCCTGGCTTGGAGGAGGCGAATGTGACAAAGGTAAAGTATTAATAATACCAACAGCAAGAGATATCTGTCTCCAACAAGACTGAATAGCAGAGTGCTAGAGAAGAGCAGAGTTGTAGACTGCCAGCCAGTATTTATGTGTAGGAGAGCATGAGAGAAATAATAAAATTCGATCTCATCCCGGAAACTGTTTAACAACACCATACATTGTATTTATCATTATCATCATTCTCTGTTCCTGTGATTCCAACTACATCATGATTATCTACTCTTACTGTATCTTCTAATTCATGTGTTTATATTCAGAACATTTGTGGCATTTAGGCATATACATTTTCATTAGGAAGACGTTATTTCATTAACTGTCTCTGACATTTAGATTTTTGTTTTTTCTTGGGTTATTTTTGTCTGTAATTCCTGTATAATTCCCTTGCAGATTTTTGCTGGATTCTCACTTTTATAATAAAAAGATTCTTGGATTTGTCTGTTGCACCTTTCCCTAAGATGACTGGTGTCTATCTCACTTTGATGCAATAAATTAAGTCTGGACAGATAGCCTTTCCAAACATTTTTTTAGCAGAAGACAAAATTGAAGCTTTCATCAGCATGCTACTTCCTCAGTCAAGTGTTGTGTTTATGGATTCACATTTACAATTATTAACCTTTCCTGTGTTCTGGAGATGATTTCTAAGAAAACCATTACTTTAGTCTTATTCTTAAGGTTTTTCAATGGCTTTGAATTGCTACACTTGTGCTATCTCTATCTAATTGTCATTATGGTATCAATTTTGCTAATATAAAGAGAGGGGTTCATACAATATGGGACATTACGGGACATTCCTTTTTCAATTTTAACTTTCAGTCTGCCCATGTACTTGATGGAATTGTTATTAGCTATGATACAATACTGAGCCTGCAAGTGCCTGCATGGTTAAAGTTCATGTTTTGTGGTTATACTGGGATGCGATTTGATCAATTAGAGGAAGGAAAGGTAATGTAGGCATATATATGAATAATAAAACTGACTCAGGATGTTCTCAGGATGTGAAACGTGTGTGAATCTGCCATTGTTGGACATGTGGTTCTGCTAAGTGCAATCATTGTGAACAGAATAAAACATTAAAAGCAGAAGTGTTCTTTTTTCTGGGATGCAAATTGCATTCAGTTACAAATGATTATATTATTGTTTAGAAAATTAATTCACACAGTATTGGATGCTATTCATCTTTCACACATGGTTAGAGCTGCCTGGACTGAGTCAATGTTATTTGAAAGAAAGAATTTAGTTTTCATTTTATTTTTGGCTGCAAAGGACATCTGGGTAACACAGCAGGACTAACAATAACAATAATAATACCAAATCAGCAGCAACAAAATACAAATTGAATTCCTTTGATTTTATAAGGAACCACATTAATATTTATTTATTGTGTAACAAACTAGTTGTACTAGGGGTTCAATAAAAGGTGAAATAGCTGCAGTAACTCAGAACAGAGACCAATATGAACAATAGATTACAAAAAGAAAAGAGACAGGCTATAATTCCAAATAAAGGAGAACTGGAGCAATATTGAACTTGAGTTTAGGTCCAGGGGGGAAAAAGAATAAATGTATTCCCAACTATTCAAAGAGTTAGTTGTGGCAGTGGTGGAGTGTTTATTTTTCCTAATGAAGTGAAGGTGGTTCAGAGTTCAACCATGTCCCTTTTCTCTAATGCCCCACACCAGGCCAATGTCCTGTGAAGGAGGCTAATGGGTACAGCCAGTCCAAGCCAAGAGAGTTCTCATCCCAGGATCCATGTCTGAGTGCATCACCACTGCAATTGTTTTTATTTTGTATAAATGAATAATTATGTCTTTTTAACTTAGTACAAAACATGAAAAAGAAACATTATGCAAACTATTCTGATTTACCAAAGTACTATAATGTAGATTTCCATACACCCCAGAGTGGACTGTTTCAATAACCTCTGCCCTTTCTCCTTTCAAGGCTCATTCTTTCCTTTTTCTTCCCAATAAAGATAGAGGAAGACTTAACTCTTGTTTTACCTCATGTCCATCTAGTATAGGGGTCAGCAAAAGCATGGGTGCCAATATGTCACACAAAAGGTTTTTTAACAGCATGCTTAATGAGTGTAAAAGTGTAATTAAAGTCTAATAAGCCACAAAAAAAGTTATAGAACCGATAAAAACTATGCTTGATTGTTCTGTGGTTCTCCACAACATGCTACCCAGTGAAAGAAACTATCTTTGTCTCAGGCCTTTCAGCTACCTTCCTGTAGTGACCTGCATGGTCCTTGGTAAACAACAGAGCAGCTACCTGTGTGTCAACCTTAAATCACCTCCTCCAGCCTCTTTCCACACTGCCCGCACTAAGTAATCTGTAGTCATCTCCCGATATATTGCATAAACAATAATAAAGCTTTTGGACATTATCAATCAACAAACACAATGTAAAATGTTGAAATAAATATTTTCTTGAAAATATAATGTTTCTAAATACTAACTCAGTGGTTTGGTTACATCCCAGATAGTGAGATTATATTACATGGAATTCATGGAAAATTTGCCATAACTCGCCTGGATGAGGAAATGGCACCCTGATCACAAGGTCAATGGTGACAAGAAAGATCAATCTACAAAAGAGATTAAAGGAAACCCATAACATCTAGAGCTCTTCAATGACAACTTGTGATGCACAAGCTTTTGGTAGGTTAGGATGATTCAGATATGCTAGGTTTTACGGGAACACCCATTTAGAAATGTGTGGGAATAAGGAATGAGTAAGAAACAAGTGCTGATGCTTGATGGTGAATGGATGGAATGACAGAATGACTAAAGCAATGGGAGTAATGAGAATAAAAAGACCCACAGGGCTAATGGCAGGCAGTAAGTTAAGATAAGATCACTTTATTGGCCATATACAACTTCTTGCATTAGGAATTTGTCTTTTCACATACCCCAACTTGCTCTCCATGAGACACACAGACAGGGAGAGAAGCTTGGGGTCAGAGCACAGGGTTAACCATTTATATGACACCCCTGGAGCAGTTGGGGTTGAGGGCCTTGCTCAGGGGCCCAACAGAGTAGGATTTCTCTGCCGGCCACAGGATACGAACCAGCAACCTTCCAGCCACAGGTGCAGATCCTTAGCCACAGAGCCACCACACCACCTCCACAAATAGAACCCCCCACAAATTGTGAATATGGAGCCCGAAACTAGTGTAGACTGGTGCTCTGTGCTTGGACTCTCAGGGCAGAGCAGGTGACCTCATATCAGAACAGCAGGAAAGGAGAATTGGGGAAGGGGAAAAGATAAACACTGGAGACAGGATAGGGACAAAGGTGCGATGGCTTGGATTCTCCAATGAAATGGGGCTGAACAGGGAGAGAGAAGGAGAGAGAGGGAGAAATGAAAAGCAGCGGTGGTGGGATACAGTAGATATTCCAGAGCTCCCAGAGCAGTGTGATGAAATGAGAAGGAGCTGGAAGAGAAGAGCAGACATCATGGGGACTGCAAAGAGTTGGTTGTGTCTTTGGTGGTAGAGCAAGAAGGCGACTCCCTGCTTCTGCCTGAAGGTCATGAACAGTAGCCGGATTACTGGGTCTGACCGGAAAGCATGATGACCACAGGAGGAGAAATATTTATGCATAAAAGAGCAGAAGTGGGCAAGATTTGAAATCTCCTCCCAAGCTTCTATTAATAATTATTGGCATTCTTGATCTCCAATAATGTTATTCAGCAACTTACAACATTTAACACATATTTCTTGCTTAACAATAGTTGAGACTGTTTTCTCTTTCAAGGTCAATGAACTCTAATATTTCCTATCAAGTGTTAACAACTTGACTTATTTAAGACAAAATATGCAAATAATTATTTATACGACCCTTTGATGTACAGTTACAGGGCAATAATCACAATTATTTACAGAATATCAAAATTTGTTCCATATTTCAAAAGAAAAAAGCCTTCAATTCTTAAACTGACTATTTTATGCTTTTTTTGTTTTTATATGTTATTTATGTTTTCTTTGTACTTACTTTGTAATATTTAATACTACAGTATAATTTCTTCAAAAAGATTGTATGTTTTTCTATAAAGGTATTTTTAAAATCTGAAAGCAAAAATATAATTTTATTAAAAAACTTTATCCAAAAAATATTAGGTTGAACGATTCAATATTTGGATCATCTGTTATAAAAAAAAAAAATGCTAGTTATGATAGATAAAAAACAAGCAGTTGTCTAACTCTTTCACAAGGTGCTTTTTTAATGTACCATTGTTACATTGCCTGTTGTTCAACATACAGCCAGAATGTTGGCTTTTGAACATTGGTTTTGTCACTGCGGATGTTAACCCTCAAGCAATTTCAGACATAATCCTGGACAAATGTAACCTTTACTTCTGTATGTGAATTGGATCATTACAGAGTTTGCAGTTTTCAGGCTAAAGAAAAAAAGACAGTCCTTTCATGCAATACCAGGGAAGTACTAAGACCAAAAGGTTCTTTACACTTTCTACCTTAATATTGAATTTTATCAAATGCTTATTATGGTATAATATGACCTTTTTGAATATTTGTCTCATGTTTTTTGAAGACATCATCGATAACATTCTGATAATACTGTTAGAATTCCAGAAGCAAAATCACAATCTGTCCTGCTGTCATTTTAGATTTTCATTTCTTATTATATTGTAGTTTAAACACTGGTCATCTGAAGTAAATCAGAAGCAGATGCAAAAGAAAAAATTCCATCCAAGCCTTCTCAGGATAAAAAAAAATGTTAAAAACATATCCTTAAAAAGTATTTTCATATGTTAACTCAAAGGACAATATCTGGACAAAACATTACCTTAAATATTTATTTAGTGACAGCAATACAATCTGATGGAAGACTAAAACAGGACACATTAAATCAAAACATACCTAATTCTACGCCATCTACAGTATATTTAAGATGATATACAGATGTACAGTGTACATTTTAAGCATTTAATTGCACTTGTGCATATGATAAATAAACTGAACAGAACTGACCAATGCCTAATAAATGTTTTGTTATAGGTGACAGTTTCATTTTCTACCTGTTGACAGATAAGTGGATTTGTCTCAGAGATGTGATCAATATCTCAACTTTAAGTTTTTAATCAAAACTTTAAGCGTCCTTCACTGAGTCAAAAGTTTTTATAAGAAAGTTCAATCCAAACTCCTAAGAAATCTTTAAATATGAAAAGAGGAAATTTGATTAGGAGCTTACTATCATCCATAAACCTAGTATATTTCAACCACACCAAAACAGGAGCAGAGTAACTAGAAAAAGCCTCGAAGAACAAGGAAAGATTAATGTAAATCTCAAAATAAGGAGCACATTAATATTTCATTAGCACCTCTTTTTTCTTGTCTGATTGACAGCTCAGTTGAGATAGTGAAAGGATGATTTTAATTACATTTTTTTTTCTGCCTGGATTGTTACTGTCATTGCTGGGTTCCTGTCGCAAATCAGCAGAAGCTTTTCCTTTTTTATTAATTCCTTATGGGCCTGGCAGCACATAATTACACCCAATTCTTCCTTATCTCCGAAATTAAAAGATTAGATTATTTGTGAATGAAATTTATGCAGTTGCAGTTCAGAGCATTTAAAAAATATAGGTCTGTTCAGCCCCTGCATCTTTGAAAGTGCCCAATTTTAATACGTTCAACAAAAATGTCTGTTATACTTTTTAATAGAAGGGATTTCTAGTGCAAATGAATGTGGTATGCAACAGTGAGTATGCTTTCTGTCTGGTGTTCTAATATTTAAAGTTGGTCTATGCAAATGTTTTCAGTGAGCAAAAATATTTATATAAATGAGCCACAGAGCATAAATCCATATTTGAAAATAGAAAAAATAAATCTCCTATCCCAAAATAAAGTAATTATTGCACTTATTTGGCACTGCTTTTGATTGAAGGAGAAGGGCATCAACAGTCTTGTTTAACAACTTCAGCCTCAAATTAATGCAACGATACATTACTTTATATGCCTAACATAACCTGTTTAAAAGCATCCCTTAATGATTCATTCATTTTGCCATTTTTATTTACAGTAAGTACTTAACATTGTACTGCAGATTTCAACCATAAGAGGAAGTAATATACAGTAAGTATTTATTTGTCAGCTTGTAGAAGTATTTTTTAGAGAAGAAGTTACTGCAGTTAAATGTTATTGTTATTATGTTTTTTTATTATTTTTGTGTAGGAGGTACAAAATATATTAGCTCATGCAGGTAATAAGACATAGAGCAGTCACTAAAATACTGGATAACTTAGGGACCTTCAAATTCTATTCAAGTGGATTATCCTTGATTTCCAAGTGTCTAGACAAGACTTCTTTCAAAATATGGCCCCTATAACAGTGAAGCACCCCAAAGAAAGTAGAAAGAGAAAGTAAAACAAAAAAAGAAATGAGCAAAACATTGAATGTATCTTAATTAAAACTAAAATATGGAGACAATAATTATTTGGCTCTCTTACTCTCTATGAAGTGAAATACCTATAATTAATAAAACATTCAACATTAAAATATAATACAACTAACAATAAAATACATGGTTGATAACAGTTGGAAACCAGCATTTAACGTTAAGTCTCAATTGTTTTGATCTTTGGACTGTTGTATAATTACTTTCAGTATTTTAGTTTTAATTAGAAATTTAGCATGAATAAGCTTGTGTGCCTTTTGTTTTCCTTAAATAGAATTGTAACTGAAATGTTGATGAAGTAATTGTAACATATAACAATATCTACAATTATATGGTGTGCATAAAAGTAGCTAGATCCGTTGGGCCTCCAAAAAAATATTAATTTCCATGGAAATTCGGTCCACAAATGGTAACTAACAAGTAAATTGCTATATTTGGAATGGACTGATGTCTGCTGATTAGGAAATAATAATTTTAGTGATTTGTGCCATTCTTTTTCTAAATAAATCAAAATTTCAGTAAAAATCTTTATTCTATGACATATAAACATATCACAGCCCTCCATTGTACAGCATAAAGCTCAGCTCATTTCATTCCTGGGCTTCATTCAAAAAGGCCCCCAAGTTGTATAATTGAAATTAATTAACTAATAACTCCAATATTGGAACATTTTAATTGATTTCTCTTCCTGAATAGTTGTAATTTTCAAGTTGCTTAAGAATTAAATTAATTCATACAGTTTCAGAACTAAAAACAATATGCACATTTGGATCAAAATGTGATCACAAAGATCTGATTTGGTAAATGTTGATGTACAGTAGGTGTGAATGGAAGAACATTCAGGGATATATTAATATCAGTTACTATTCACTTGAGGCATACTTTTTCTTACTAATGAGTAACTAAAGTAGTAGTCGGTCGGTCAGACCAAAAGCAATGTTGTCTGTTGTCATGTTCCATTTCTCTCCTAAGGATTATCTCACCTCCTGCCCCTTGAGTTACTACCAAGAGTTGTTAAAAGCTAGAAAGACAACAACAGAGAACTTAAACCAGACAACACCCAAGTAAAAATATAATATAAAACATTATTGTTCCTGTGCCTATAAGGTGTGAAAAATGAATTATATTGCATAATTAATTAAACAATCTAGTTTTATTAATTTGAAATGAGTGTACTTATTTTTACGTGAAATGTGTATATACAGGGAAACATTTATCCTTTTATCTTCTTTTTTTGTTAATGATTTCAACCAAGTGATACTTGATTGTCAAAGAAGTATCATTGACATCACCAGCATAAAATTACCATTGGAGGCCGTTAGTGAAAAATAAGACAGTAAGTGGACTACCAATTGGGACTAACAAGTGCAGGTTATAATATATAATGATTCAGGCTTCACAATTTATCATTTATTACTGAGGTGTCTAAAAAGTCATTCCAACTTTTTTATCTCTGAAAAACAGCACAGCTATTGTGCTCTATATACAAGTGATCTCTGCTATACCTGATCTGTAGCCTTCTCTGAGAGGGCAGCTGTAGCTTGTGAGACAGACAATTACTCTAAACTCTGAAAGCATAGAGAGAAACAGTCAGGCCTGCAATTTCCTGTTGAGATTTTATTGGCAAAAAAGTAAGTGCCTCAAATTGTTGAAAAAATGTTTATTTCTTTGTATAATAGAATTGGTTCATTACATTTTGTTCTAATAAGGTTCACTTTTGTCTATTTTTTTCTCACCACAAGATAAGACATTAAAATTCACCCTCCCTTTTTAAGGTACTTAAATTTCACCCCAGGTGCAAATAGAAATGAAGAGAATATTTGGCAGTTAACAGTAATGAAGGTGGCGCTGTGGCATTGTGGTTTTAATTTTTCCCTTACAGCACTGAGGCTCTGGGTCCAATTCTCGACCTGGGATGCTATCTAAATGGAGGTTCTCCCCATGTTTGTGTGGGTTTCCTCCTTCAGTCCAAAAACATACTGGCAGGTTGATTAGAATCAGGGAAAATTGGCCCTAGATGTGAGTGAGTGTTCATCTGTGTGTCCGTCCTGAGATGGACTGGTGTCCTATCTGTGGGTGTAGCCTGCCCTGTGCATCTCAGCTCTCTTGAGATAGACTCCCTCACAACCCTGAATTAAAAGATGTGGTAAGAAAATGAATGGATGGATACTAATAAGGACAATACCTGCATGTAAGAGAAATCATTCACCAAAAACATTTTATGCTTCTTCTTTCCAAGGAAGTGAGCAAGTTTTGTGCTCAGTTTGCAAACTTTATCCAAAATCTATACATGTGTGTGTTTTTTACTGTATGTTTAAGTCAGTTACAGTAATTCCCCCATCGACCTTTACTCTTCAACTTTCAAATTGGCTCTTTTAGAAGGTTTTTGTTTGACTTAAGCTTACCCTTCCCACTTATTACAATTAAATCTAATAATAGATTACTGCCCCGTGTTGTTTAGAATGCATATATATCTTATCTAATTTTTGTTTCTGGCCTTTTTAGACCATGCTAAGCAGTTTGCCTGTCTACCCCAAGGCTTTTGGCAAGCAAGAGTTTCAGCAGAATTTCTCATGCTGAGTTCATATGTGCTTATACTGCAGGCAGGCTCCGTTTCATTTCTAGCAGGATTAAGGCGCCAGGCAGAAAACAGTGGTCTCCATGGTGATTGATTTCATAACCATGAAGGTTTTACCTATCCATCTGGTCTAGCAGCAAACTTGCCCAAAACAAGGATCCAAAACTAGCATTCATTCATTTAAAATATTTTATTAGAAATTCTCTTTGAAACTCCAATGGATTATTTACATCAGAACATAAATGAATTACCAACAATAAATCACACCACAAAACATTAATGGACGTTTATAAGGATTGTAAAAAAAAAAAAGAGAAGCACTTTCAAAACTATTAGCTCCTCATTAAGTATATTTCAATGGATGGCTTAGACTGTTAATAAGAGTAGATTTGAACACTTCACCTGCAATTTAAATGTAATATTATAGAATTATGTACTGTATGGTACATGGTGGTTTTACTCAGGAAGTAACTTTTTTGACAAACATCCTGTTAAAGTTGTTTGATATGTTAGACTGTTAGACTCATCATGAGTAGTCTTATACTGCCTCAGATTCCCAGTTAGGTTCCTATCAGGACTTTATGACTCATAACTAAACCTGTTTAAAATACTATTTTCTTTTCTATTTACTATTATCTTTCCACAGACTTTGAAAATACCAAAATAATAATAACTAAAAATGTCAAATTAAAAATAAATTGGATTGCAATCTGTTATTAGCTGCAGTTTTGGGGCTTTGTTGCAATTAATTTGAATTTATACAGCAAATATTCCCAAACAGCCATAGAGAATAATAATAATAATAATAATAATAATAATAAACTTTATTTTATATAGCGCCTTTAAAGGTGGCTTCTCAAAGCGCTTTACAGGATGACAATAACAATAAATAAGAAGACTACAACAATAAATAAGAAAATTTCACAAGACAGGACACAATTATAATTACAACAATACAGTACAATACAATAACAATAGAGGAGACCGTGGAAGATGGTATTAAGAAGAGCAGAGGGGTGAAGAATGGAACCAGTTAAGTAAAGGCTTTTCTGAAAAGGAGGGTTTTGAGTCTGGATTTGAAGGAGTTTAGAGAAGGTGACTCTCTAATATCCTTGGGCAAGGAGTTCCAGAGGTTGGGGGCATAGCAGGAGAAGGCCCTGTCGCCCATACAATGTAGACGGGCTTGGGGGACAGTAAGGAGGGCAGAATTTGAAGAGCGGAGGTTGCGAGGTGGGGAGTAGGGCGATAAAAGTTCAGACAGGTATTGAGGTGCCAAGCCATGTAAAGCCTTGTAGGTGAGCATGAGGATTTTAAAGTCTACGCGGAATTTGACCGGAAGCCAGTGCAAGGACTCCAGGATAGGAGTAATGTGAACACTTGCACTAGATCTGGTCAGGATTCTGGCTGCTGAATTTTGGAAATATTTAATAATCACTTTATGCATTACCTAATCAATGGATTACAATCTTGTGTTACTTTAATGTTCTATAATCAGTTATAATGTGGTATTTTGTTGCCGCAAATTTTTTTTGAAGGAAAGAGTGATATGTCTTGGACAATATTTTTTTTCTCCAAAGTGGCAGTCTAGTACAGACGTGGGGACCTCGCACAGAAGGTCCTTAGCAACATGTACTTTTATGAAAGACATAACAATAAAACAAGACAAAAAAAATCTCAGTAATAATAACAGCTGAAAACAGTACACAGATAAGCCAAACAGAAAGACCTATTTTATTGAACACTGTATGTTGCCCTGTGGCACAGCTCCAAAGACACTTGTAGCAGGTGATTACTAATACTCCAGGCAATGTGGGCCTGTTGGTAATACTGTAATGTGCCTGCCTTTAGCACCAGTAATAACGGTTTGATTCCAAGTGCCTACGGCCTTCGCTCACGTGTTACTGAACTGTGAAACAGAGACATGCGAGGTGTGATCTTATCTAATCTCCAAAGAGAATGTTCTTCCCTGTTGGCAAGAAAAAATCTGAGGAGAGATGAAATACTGCTCTTTGTGAACAAAAACATTGGTGACATTGGTGATGACAATGGTCATACTGCTGGAACACATGTGGACCACAGCAGAAAACATTTACTGACAAACTTCTATATTTTAATTCCTTTATTAATAAATAATAATAATAATAATAATAAAAATAATAATAATAATAATAATGATGATGATGATGATGTAATCATCATCACAATATGTCCATGGTAATATGAAACCACAATATTAAGGTTCAGAAAGTTTTGTCTTAATTCAGTTTTATTTCAAAATAAACATAAATCCATTACAAATTCCCATCTGTCAGTTTTAGCTTGGCAAGAGAATATTTTAGAAAGTGTGTTCGTGTAAGTTATGGAAATTGTGTAAATAGGAAAACCTTTTATCAAATGGCTCTTTCAAATAATGAAATGCCTTTTCTTATCAGGTGCTCCTATAATCCATATATTAATACTTAATGTAGAACTATTTATCTGTGCAATTTGCTCTTCTTTCTGTCCTGCATTATCTAAAATTATGCTGTACATTTTTGCATATTGAATGATTTTGCTTATCGACTACTCCCATAAACCCCCTATTCAAATTTTGTTGCATGATTAGCCCTATTTATCTGCATAATTGGATTGTGTTTGCCTTTAAGTATCTGTAAATGCACACTGCTGATTTACAGGCCCAGAAAATAAATGTTTAAAGATGGGTGACATAATTGTATTTTAGATTAATTCCATCTGAATAATATTAATAATTCTATCCATGAATTTTGGAGGTTAATCAAGTAATGCTTGCATATGTGATTATTAAGGAGAAAACATCCTAAGGCATCCGACATGACAGAATTCAGAGAAGGTAAGATTAAGGTCTGACTCACAGGAAAAATATGGACTGTACAACTCATTCTTATATTGTGCTCCACATATTAATAATCCAAGTGTTTTTAACAGAATGACAATTACATATTGTACAGTGTCCTAAAAATTATGTAGCTGCAGATAAGATTTTAAAATAATTTTAAAGGTGATAATTATAGGTGCGCCCATTAAACTATGAAACTGACATGCTTATATCCAGCACATTGCTATAGATTTATTTCATTTTGTTCTTTGTCCAAGAAAACATACTTTAAATGAATTAAATTAAATAACTTTCAATCAATGAATTTTAAAGATATAAGAAATACAAAATACACAAAACACAGAAGTATTGGTATTGACAAGAAAGCAGTTAATGTACTAATTAATCAAAATACATTAACTGAAACACAGGCTCAAAAGATTACTCAACTAGTCTCAAGTCTTTAGAATTTCTGATTTCTGATAGTTTTCTGATTGTTTAACTCATTTAAATTACTGTACCCTTTTACTTCAGTTTTCGAGCTCTCAGGTTATTTTTGATATGTAATCTACCATCACATCCTTTCATCCTGCCGATCTTGCAGTATAAATGTGTACCCATTAATTGCCATTGACAGCTATAACATTTGGTAAATCATGTTTAACTATGAGTTAGAAAGACCTTTTCATTTCAGTTAGGGATTTTGACTTAGACTTATACATAATTGAGCCTTTAAAGTCACACTTTTCCCTCCTGCAGCCCAGTCATAAGAAAAATAAGCATAGTGGGTTTTATCCCTAGTTATGTCAGAGATATACTTTATCACCACAAGTATGAATGCTTGTAGCCTGGTAAAGACAAGGCCTAGTGATATAGTACTCTAATGATCACACTTATATGTTCAAATAACTCATGGTCCATGCAAGACCTTTGAGATGTGCTATCCTGTGCCAAGGATTAATTGTTGTGTGAAAGAACGTATTAGCCTCCGGCAGCGGTTCGGTTCACATGATTGATATGCTGAAGGTTAATTTACTTCAAACTGCAGAAGTTTTCATGTTGGATATTGTAGCATTCCACTGAAGTGACATTCCAAATCCTTCTATCTACTTTTGTCTTGGCATAATTATGGCAAATTGATTTCTAAACTGCCAATGAGAAAGTACATGTCCACAGGCCTGTTGTCATAACAGTGTGTTTAGAATGACCTTGGTAGATCTCTCGATTAAAGAATACATTTCCATTTACAAGGATGACCTTGAGAGTACCCATTTATACAGCATGGCTTTTGCTGGAGCAATTTGATTGAAGCACCTTGCTCAATGGTACAACAGGAGCACCATATCAAAGATCTGAACAACCCCCTGGTCTGGAGTCTAGAGACCTCAGCAGTATTTCACTCTATTGTCCATTCCCAAAGAATCGAAAGGAGCTGGGTGGTGTAGCTGTCCAAGACTTCTAGATTCTTCAGATTCATCTGTATCTACTTATTAGAGACATGAGACATCACTGTTAAGCCAGCTGTACTGCTAATGGTAGACTGGCAAATTATGGGTTTGAAAAATGCATTTGCAATCTGTGTATAAACTTTGAATGCGATGGTGCTATTGACACTGCTATGGATATTTAAGTGTTTGAAATCTGTAATGTGCCTCTTGCTGCATGACTTGAATATGTTTATGTAGATATTTATGGTTTGATGTCTTTGTGAAATGATATTACAAATACATTATTTATTTACATGATTTTTTAGTTTTTTTTGGCAAACCCTTTTTAAAACTTAAAAAAGCTTCCAAGCTGTAAGGCAAAAGAACAGATGATTTCATTTGATAGAAAAGGGGCCTGATGGCCTGAAACATATAATTTATTTATTTCTCTCCTAGAAACACAATACCAAGACAGTCCTGATAGTTTGTAAGCTAATTAGATTTGTATATTGAAATCTGACTCTGGCCTGGGGTCATTACTCCTGACCTGGCTTGAGTGCATTTCAAACAGACACATGCTGTACGTGACACCTCAGTACTAACTCAAAGATGATGATAACATTATCAGGAACAGCCACTTTGTTATAAGTGGATTTATGGTATCTATGAATCCAATACGATTGGTAATGGTCACTCATAAACACCCATTCATGGCAATAACATAGGGTGACCATGACTGTACCCAGACTGTAAAACTCTCTGTAACACTGCTGTAATACAGATCACTGTAGTTAATGCACCTTGTGTGTCTTCTCCCAGTTTCCTCCAGAAATGGCTGTTTTTGTTATTAATTAAATTAATCTCAAATCTGCTTTGAACTGTCCTGTGACTCATTGCATCCCTACTGTTCAGGTAACAATAAAAATGCTAAATGTATTACTTTGATACGAAAAGAAACAATAAAAATAAACATGTATCAGAACACAATAATGAAACAAGATCACTTATTTAGCCATATACAATTTACAAGCCATATACCCCAGCTTGCTCTCCATGAGACACATAGATGGTAAAAGAGAAGCTTGGGGTCAGTCATTTATACAGCACCCCTGGAGTAGTGGGGGTTAAGGGCCTTGCTCAGGGTCCAATAGAGTAGGATTCCTCTACTGGCCACGGGATTTGAACCAGCAACCTTCTTGCCACAAGCACAGAGCCTTAGCCAGAGTACCACTGCTCCACCAGATATCAGGAAGGCTAAACAGAATTAAACATTCTGAACACGCAAAGTAGGTTAAGCAATCCAACTGTCCATATGAGGTCCATTAACTGATGCAAGTTTGATAGCAGTACACCTACATAGTCCAAATCCCATAAAGCTGCATATTGTAGCATATTAATTACATACATATTACTTATATGCAGCCTAGTTAACACAAAATACTCATTATTAGAGAAACTGTTTTATAGAAAATAAAGTATTTTTAGAAATATACTGAGAGTAATTAAAATCAAAACAATTGTTTTTTTCCATACTCTTTCATTGTATTTTAATGCTTCTCTGTATATATTACAATCATAATCTAGACCTATATAGCTGTGTGAGTGAAAAACTCAGTATGCATCACTGGCCACTGACTAGGCAGCCTTAAATCAGCAAATCTTTAGTCACTGTGAGTGTAGAAAGGTGATGATATGACATCTCAGACAGGTGACTTCAGCTATAAGAATGAGAATAAGATATTCGGGAAATGTCATGCAAATTGATGATGTGCATTCACTTTGAAAGAAAAGCTTGGAAGAGCTTTTTTTATACAATAAATGGCTCAAGCAAAGGGCTTAAGGGATTTTATTTGCACAGGAGACTGAAGGGCAAAACCAAAATATGACACCTTCATATTTAAAAAATATTAACCTTCATATGACACAAATTTTATGAACATGAAAATAGCAATTGTATTATATTAATAGTAACTTAGAACATATTTACCTGTATATTAATTACTAATTAATTAATCATATGATAGCAAAGCATGTAATCCTTTCTTAAATGTAAGCTTTCACATGCAGATTTGAGATGTATGTGGGTGTGACTTTATTTGGGCCAGCTTGTGGAGAACAAAATATACAAAAATAAACAAAAACAAAATACAAAGTATGCTGAAGCTAATCAATTATAACAGGTCTTGTCAACACGTCTATTGGAATTGTATTGCTCTATATCACACAAAGGACATCGGCATATGATTGAAATAAACTAATTTATGTGTAAGACAAATGACAAGGCTTCCTATGCCACCTTACAGAATGAAACAGATAAATTAAGGAAAAGTCGCTATGCTCCTTATTTTGTGTCTTTGTAATACACTCAACTGGTACCTTGCATAAATTAAATAAGAAAACATTATTTTTTAGTGATGTGGTATGGTTGTTGTTGTTGTTGTTGTTGTTTTGCACAGGTAACTATCATTGTCATATCATGGGCTAAGATCAAAATCTCCTGGAATGACTTTCCCTAGGATTTTGGTATGGAGGGACATTACTGGAAGCTTCAGAAGCAGAAGCTCTGAAGAAACATTATTTGTATTTGTCATGAGGGAATCCAACAGGGAGACATGCATCTGCTGCATGAAGCTAATGAGCCAGGACCTGTGAGCTTTCCTTCCCTACGGGCTTCGCATGGTCTCGATGCTGGAGGCCTTGATAGGTGGGCGGAAAAGGAAAGTGCTGAAAAATGACAACACATAAAACTTACTTGGCATCAATAAATATTTTATCATATTATTATACTGTTACGTGCTGGGAGGTATCGAAATGTTTAAATTTTGCATCAATGTACTACATTCTTTAAAGATAATGTGCATCTTTGGGAATCTTTGCACAGCCGTCATTAGCTTTGTCATGTCTCTGAAGCAGCTAGACAATTGTATTAATCTTTAAGTAGGACTAAACTGATTGCTGGTTAATCATCAAGTCAGTCTTCATGGGGATGAGAAAATAGGAAAAGTGGTCCCCAAGACAGGATAATAAACCCATACATACACAGAGTAAAGAACAGACAAGAAACAGAGGAGCAAAAGGAAGACAGGAGAATCATGAGTACCAGGGGAGAGTTCCTTCTTCAAAGACCTCAGAGAGTAAACACATGCAGAAAATTTTAACACTAAACAGTCCACTTTAGGCTTTAGGAAATGAATTGTTGACTTTTTATTTTTGTAGAAATACTGATTATCTGTCAGTGGTATCCACCGGGTATAATAAGTCTCTCAGATGTTTACAGGAATATCAAAAAAGGTTCCCTTTCATTTAACATCAATTTTAAGGAGTAATTTATTCCTGAGTGGGATCTTTTTTCTGTTAAGACGCATGTCCCCTTTACAGATGTTTGGGCTTTAGTTACAGGGTGAGTCCCATTCTCCTATTTCTATAAATGTCAAGACTCTGGTTCGCACAAACCTGTACAAATCTGTATAGCTACAGACATCGACTGTTGTGTGTTTATAAAGTATTCCAAATGAATGTGTCACCTTAGGTTTTTCTGCTTAGTTATTACTTGTTTACTATACTGTGCGAAAGAGCAAAGAAAACTTTAGCTTAGTGTTTCCCGGAAAATAAGGGGTGTGCAATTGTTAACCTTTGTATTTTGAAACTGTGTTTTTGTTTTCAAAAGTGTTGAGTCAAAATAAAAAATCTAGAACATCAGGATCCTGGAGTTTGAAGAAATGAGATATATTGTATGAGAAGCAGAATTAAGAGAAACCATGAAGAATGGGAAGAATGGAACAGGATAAATATAGTTTGCCAAACAGTTTAACAATTCAAGAAAGTAATTTATAAAATTATATGAAAATAACAATATGCAGTTAAAGAAAACAAAAGTACAATGAACTGCAAGCAAAGGTTAAAGAGGATTTTAGAAAGCCCAAAAGAAAGATAGAAAGGAATATTCTAATAGAGGCAAAAACAAATAATAAAAAGTCATTTCAGTTATTTCAGTACTACAGCAGTCCAAAGCAGTAAATTGTATCTGAGACAACAAAGGTAGATAATAAAAGGGAAATAGATTATGTACTAAATGAATATTTCACTCAGGTGTTTACTAAAGAAGAAGTCGACAACATACCTCAGGCAGCAGAAGGAAGATCTTTATTAAATCTTATTAGCATAGAAGAAGCAGAAGTGTGATAGAAGAACTCAATATAAGTACTTCCCCAGGGCCTGATGCCATCTTACCATTTATGCTCAAGGTAATAAGATATGTTATTCAGAAGTTATTGATACGACTTTTCCAACAGTCACTCAATCCATGGATAGTACCCATGGTTTGGAGAATAGCTAAGGCAATACTGATTCATAAGATAGATAACAAAACCGACCCAAGTAATTAAAGACCAAATTCTAACATCTATTACATGTAAGGTTATGGAACTGAGCTAGAGGATCACCTGTATGGAAATAAATTTCTAGGGACTAGTTGACATGGATTTATAAAACAAAATGGGTCTTGACGAAATGACTTGTTTGAGTTCTTTGAATAAGCAAGAGTAATGGGTACACACAGAACATATGATATGGTGAATTTAGATTTTCAGAAGGTTTTAAATAAAGTATCTCATAAAAGATTAATCTTCAAATTACAGGCGGGAGACATTGAAAGAAATATGAACAATTGGATTGAGAACTAGGTCATAAATAGAAAACAGAGTACAGATAAGGGCTAAATGTTCAAATTTGGGCGATGTAATTAGTGGGGTACCACAGAAATCTGCACTTGGACCTCTACCTTTCCTAATTTATGCAAATTGTCTAGATTCTGGCATAGCAATTAGTAAATTAGTAATATTCTGCACATTACATAAACTTACTGTTGGAGCAGTGGTTAGCATTGCTGCCTCACAGTGCTGCAGCCCTGGGTTCAATTCCTTGGGTACTGTTATGTCCCAGTGGTTGTTCTGTGTGTGTTTTTTCTGTTATGTCCACACTGCTGACCCTTGATTGTTCTCCCTTCCCGATTGGCCAACCATCACACCACTGTTTCAATATGATGTCATCATCAATCAGCCCTCAGCCAATCAGAACACATTTTATTCACTATATAACATGGAGGTTTTCAGCAAGGAGAGGCCTTTTGTTTGACTTCGGTCCCGTTTGGTTTTGGTTATTGCTTTGCTCCTGGTTATTGCTTCGGCTTCGTTTGTTGGTTTGTTTTGCTTTGTGTTTGTGTATTTTCGTATAGCTTCGGCTGTGTTGTTTTGTTGGTTTTACGTTAGTTTCTTTGTACTTTCGTTTGTTTCTGTGTTCATCCTTGTTTTGTCATTACCTTGCCCCAGTGTTACATGTTCAACTTTTGTGTTCTTTTGTACCCCGCTCCTGTTTATTACTCTTGTTTTCCCTTATTTGTCTTCCTGGTTCACTTGTGTTTTTGTGTGAACTTTTGTATATAAGGTTAGTTTAGGTTGTTGGGTACACTTTACACACTTAGTTGATTTTGTATTAGTACACTAGTTTAGTACAGGTGAGTGCCATTTGTCTTGTATGGTTTTGGGTAGTCAGTGCAGGTTAGCTAGGGTGTTGAAGACACCGAAGACCGTGTGTTTCGGGTTTTCTTTTGTAGTCAGATTAGCTTTCCCTCACTGTCCTAGTCACCTCCATTTTGTTAGTTCCTTACCCTTATCATACTTCCTAGTCCCTCACCAAAACCCCCCTGCTTCCAAAAGAATTATCCTAAATCTTACACCCCTTTTCCCCTAGACACTTGGGGTCGTAACAGGTACTATCTGCATGGAGTTTGTATTTTCTCTATGTGATCATTTGGGTCTCCACTGGGGGGTGTTCTGGTTTCCTCCCACAGTTCAAGGGCATAACTGGCTTCAGGGAAAACTGGTCCTGTGTGAGTGTGCATGTTTGTCTCTATCTGTCCTACAATGGACTCACATCCCATCAAAGGTGTATCCTGTGGCTTGTCGGGATAGCCTTCTGCTCCCTTGTGACCCTGTACTGGACAGAGTCAATTCCCCTACTACCCTAGATTAGATAAAGCACTTAGAAATTGGATGACTGGATACATTTATGAGCATTAGCTCACATTTTAGAAGTAGCAAATGAAATTACAAAAGGTTTAGATAAAACTGAAGACTGGGCAAACGACATTTAAGGCAGACGAGTTCAGGGTTTTGCAAGCAAGAAGTAAAACATAAACTATACATACAGATTGGGAAACACTGAGTTACAAGAGGCTAGTTAAGAAAAAGACTTGGCGTATACATATGTTGTCACACACCTGAAGGAGGCTCCACACCCGAAACATTGTGTCTTTTTTCTTTTCCTTTCGGCACAGAATATACCTATTACTATGTTGACACATAGCTTCCAGACAATATAGGAAGCAATAAAAAAGCAAACAAAATGTTAGACTATGTAGTCAAAACTGTAGAATTCAAAACAAAGGATGTTAAAATGGTACAATGCACTTTGTAGGTTTTCATTTAAATAATTGTTCAATTTTGGTTACCATGTGACAAAAACATTTTGCTACTCTGGAATCAGTCCAGAGAAGACCAACCAGATGCATTCCAGACCTTGATGGAATGTCCTACAGACGGAAAGAAATTAGTCTTTGAGGGAGTCTTTGAGCACCCAAAAATTTCAAAGGCACTGGCAAAGTCAACCCAGAGAATTTCCTCAAAACGAACAGTGAGACACTAACCAAAGGACACAAGTGGAAACTATGTGGAAGTGCATTTAAAGGCAAGAATAGGAGCCACTTTTTAACCCAAAAGGCTGTTGGAGTATGGAACAAGCTACCCCACTGTGTGGCTGAAGAACAAATGTTTGCTTCCTTCAAGAAATGGCTGGATGAGATCTTTGGATAAATTAACAATGAATCGCAGTAACTATTACCTATCATTTGACTAATAATGAATAATTATCTTACACTTGCTGGCTTGATGAACCCAATGGTTTGTAACCTTGTGAAATTTGTGTGCATGGAGAGTTAGTGTACATGATTGCACATGATTTGGTGAAATATAGTAATATAGTAACCTCTCTTTCATCAATGATTCATACATTCATATAAAAATATTCATGATAATATCAATATCGTTATAATGAAAGCAATGTAAGTGTGCACTTTACAGTATGTACTGTAATTAACTGCTGTCCACGTCAGTACCAACTATGAGCCTGAAGCTGGGTTCTTGTACCTAGTCTGTGTAGTTGTGTTTGTTTATGATCACTCAAGAGGTTAAATTGACTAATTCTGACTAGAAGCTGGATGCAAACAGATGATCTCAAAGTGGATCATCTGCAGGAATGCCAGAAATAGAGATCCTTTGATTTTACAAACCTACCTAAAACATACTGTAGACTTCCAGGACTTCCATTACCTTTACTATTTCTAATTAATTTCATTATTTTGAGCCCAGTAATAGTTCTGGTCAGTCTTCTTTCAACATTTATATACTTATGTTCAGATGAGATATTCCGGTTTCCTCCCACAGTCCAAAGACAAACTGGTAGGTTAATTGGCTTCTGGGAAAATTGGCCTTGGTGTGTGTTTGTCTCTGTCTACCCTGCGAAGGGCTGGCGTCCCATCCAGGTTGCACCCTGCCATGTGCCTGTTGCTTGCCAGGATGGGCTCCAGCTCCCCCATGGCCATGTACTCAACAAAGTTGTTTAGAAAATAGATGGATATGTACAGTATGTTGAAAATTAGATGGTTGACATGCCTGGAAAAGCAGCAGGAGACATATTAATATATATAGCTTACAGTATAGCTATGTGCTGCATGCCAAATGCTTTCCCAGCTGATGAAATAATGATGCAATACCATGAGAAAGCAGTGACCACTGATCAGGAATTATCAACACACATTTATAACAGTGAGGCTACATTTGTCATGGTGAATCTAAAACAAATGTCGTCGAAATCTATGCAATAGATTTAAAATTCCAATTTGTTATATACAAAAATAAATCAATAGTGAAAGGAAAAACTGCCATTGAATAAAAAAGATTGCAAAGTACTTTGGCACATTTATTTTAAAATTCACTCATCTTTGTCAGAAGACCAATATTTAGAAACACATTTAACTAAATCGAATATAATAAATTATAATTCAATTTTGAAAATACTTTCAATACAACTTATTAACTACGGTGCCTAAATAATAATCAGTCAGATGCAATCAAATGAAGCCAGATCTATTGGAGTGATATAATTAAATATATAAAAAAACATTTTTTATGAATACACAGCAGAGCAAATATTTTAGGGATTTAATTCACACATGTGTATGTATGTGTATATGTAGATCTGATCTTTACCTCTATTGATCTATATTAGAATTATGTAAAATGTGTTAATTACATTGCTTTTTCCCCCATAACAATGTTAGAAATTGAATCCATGTGTATTACATTCCCTTATACAAGAAGTATATATAATATTAAAAAAATAATTGTGTCTGCACCATTATGAGGAAAAAGGGAAAAAATATTTTTGTAGCAGGTACCCTAGCATTGCCCTAGTCTACTGTGAAGGTCACAGGTTAATGGTGTGTGTGGCCAATATTGGAAACTACAAGCTTTAGTTCTGTAACACTTGTTTTGCAGCAGGTTGCAGATGCTGCCTTGTAGGATTCTATCCTATGTTTCTCATAGACCTCAGACAAGCTTTTGTCTGTTCAATGTTCTCTGAACCCTAGATGTGACATTTCACCCTAGTTTACCCTACAATTGTTCAATGTGACAGGTGACAGGTCAAGTAAAACATGCATGACAAACTGTCACATTCTCAAAAAAGAAAACAAGAAACCCTGTGTTACATGAGCAGCACGAATACATGTATATTCTTGCTGAAATGTTGTCACATCAGGATAAGAGTCCACAGGAAGGGTATCATGTGAGCTCCCAAGACAACATCATCGCTCTTGGTGAGGTGTTGTGGACCAAGGTCTCCCAGATTACGGCCTATCACCCAGGCTCAATCAACTCTCTGATTTAGTGCTCCTGCAACACTGAGTCACTCGGGTGTATCTCTTGTAGCACCCGAATGCATTATAATATTTAAGAAATGTCCAAAACCTGCAAAATTTACATTTCTATAAAATGTTGTGCAAAATGTGATTATTTTAATGTTCATTATGTAAGAGGAGATGCATTAATACAGTCAATTCCAATATTTCCCCAAAAATGTACATTGCATTGATATGTTTTCATAAGAAATTCCTAAAAAATAATTTTCAGTAATTCACTTCATTTGTGAATAATAATAAACTAAACATGAAAACACTTCTCAGTCACTTACGTATTTTTGACAAACCTTATATGACAGAAGGGTTTGCAGACATGCAGTTGTGGATGTGATCAGCTTGAAGTTCACATTACTGAGCCTGTGATTGTGGGTACATAAAGCTAATGGAAGCTATACTTATCAGGCTGAACTATACCTGTAAAATGCCATGATTGTCACAAGGTAAGACACTGAATCCACTGAAAATACCACTGGGATACTGAGGGTGGGAATGTCAAAGTCCAGAGTCGCCAGATACCGTGCTGTGCACTGGTCTACAATAACATCTCTGCAGTCACAATCCATTTAGACAGGTTCAGCTCATGACCGACAGCAGCCAGGGCATCCAGCGGCCAAACTCCTGTAAAGCCAAACTCCTTGTCATGGCTAGATCAGCTCCCTTACTGTACAATGAGATGTTGGTTCCAGAAGGAAGGTGTTAGAGACTACCATGTCAGTTTAGTGAGTATCATGTTCCGTTTCATGCACCATAACAGGTATAGGACAGCACATGCCTCGGTAACACATTCCAACAACTATCAGAACACAAAATAGTGCAATGTTGTCTTGTTGAGTCATGGTTTAATCTGCTCTGGCACAACTGTAGGCAGAGAGTGTAATGCGAAATCTGAATAAAATGTCCCAGTCCCAATCCTTGCACTGAATACAATAAAAGTTGCCAAACCTAGTAGTCTGAAGTGCATTCCACAATGCGGTGTAAGAGTGGTCTTGTCTGAATTGAATTAACCTTTATTGTGACTAAGGGAATTTGTCTGGCACATCAGGATGCTCAAACAAGCAACAATAAGAACTGTATATACAGTAGAATCTTTTCATTGCTCTACAATTGAGTGCTTTTAGGTATAAATGAAGTAAATTAAGTTTTAGAGGTGGAGGTTTGATGGTGTCAGATGCAAAGCAGTGAGATATAGAAGGAAAATCACAGGTAGTATTTAGAGTACACTCTAGATAGTTAATTAAGGTTGGTGAGTTAGGACTTGTGGGGTACTGTATGGACTAAGATACCCAGCAGAAGCCAATACTGTAGATTCTTTCAAGGACCAATGGATGAGTTCATCTAACCAACTAACTACTAACTACAACCTGGGCTCAATGATCCAAAAGGCCTTTATTGATTTAAAACACTCCTTGTGTTCTTATCCCAAAATTTTCTTTTTCCACACTGTGCACCTTACTTTACACAAAATCATGCCGTAACTTTATGCGTACCTGTGATGGCCACATCTCACATGTTAGACTTTCCTGCTATGGAAAATGTATAAGTCTTTTTGTTCTGCCTAAGACATAAACAAATCTGTATTTTGTTTATCTTGAGATTAATTTCATGCTAAAGTCATTTCTTTGAGGACAACAACTTCCAAGAATTGAATGCTTTGTGAAAGTTTGGAATTTTTGGTGAGATAGGTTGGGATTATCCCGTTTGGTTAATGGGTAGCCTCCAGGCCTTAGGAAGACCCCAAAAGTAAGATGAATTAAACCCATAACCACCAGTGCAGAAACAAAGAAGGAATGTGGTAATTAAATGATTTCGTTGTAGTTGTAGCACAGTTTGTTTCAGCACGTTGAAGTTGGTTAGAATGTATGCATGTTATGCATCTGAAGACCAGTAATTGTGTTTCTTAATTAGATGATCAAGAATGCCTTGGTGAACTGTTAGGGAGTGGGTGCCAATTCAAATTGGGTGGCTGAAAAGGTGTTCTGCAGGGAATCCAGAATTTTACATACAGTAAATAAAAAAGAGAAACCAGCCATGAGGCACTATTAAACCTTTCACATCATCAAAGGAAATAGGAGAGGTGGAGAAAGTTGAGGAGAGGTTTGCAAGGACTAGGGTATGAACCTATTTTAAAATAATAAATATAGGTGCCCAAGTTGAACTGTTTTTTAGTTCCCTTAAGACAAAACGTCTGTGTGTTACAATATTAATATCTGATAAGCAGGGATGAAACGAGGATTTGAAAGATGTAAAACAGGCTGTAAATTCAGAGCACCTTAAGAAGCAAAACCAGGACAACAAGAAGAGAGATTCCAATCTGTTATCAACAAATACTGAATGGTGGCCAGATCTAATTGTGTAAATGCAAGCAGAAAGAATATGTGCTGTAATCTGTGATATCTTGTTTAGGGTAGACTTTTCAGAATGTTGGAGCAGGATAATTTCTGTCATGATGGTGGTTAGGAACAGCTGTGTGAGATTGAGTTGTCATTGTGAACCCTCCGGAACGTCAATTAATAACTTGCATTTGTTGTATTTTTAATGTCTGTACTGTGTATAAATCATTATATACATAAAATATATTTTCAAGCAAAACATATATTGCATTCAGGGGCTTTTTTACCTCAGAGCTTACAAAAGTACATATTTGACTGAAAATCAGAAATATCCAAGATAATTAATAAGATCTGTTCACAAAACTCAAAACAACCCTAAACTGGCACATAAACAATTAGGCTATAGTGTCTTTGAACACATTCCAACTTATAGTTAAAAGAAAGATAGTTATTTTGAAAGATCAATCAAAAAAAATGCTGTATATCCCAGATAATAAAATAAATGACTGTGCACTTACATTCTAATGAGGAATAATATTGAAATTCTGTTTTAGTCACTCAAACTTGAAATGTTATAATTTTTCATTTTTTAAATGTCAGATAGCACTTTGGTATTGTAATAGCTGATATCAAAATTTAATCATGCATATCCCTTTGGAAATATGAATGTTAAATGTCATGTTTTAATGATTAGTGTATAAAATGTTATAAAAAAGTAGTATTCCAGTTTTATGTTCAGACTGACACAACAGAAAAAAAATAGCAAAAAAACAGGAAATGGCATTTTTCAAATAGCATGCTAGATATCCCACAATTTTACATTATCTATATATAGAAATGTATTTCAATACCTTTCTTGTTTGAAAAGTATATGTACTTTATCAAAAACAACACACACTTCTGTTACAATTTTAAAATTGAATTTATAGCACAATTTCCTCCTTTTCAAAGGAGTGCCCTACGTAAAAACACCTATAAGGCAATTATTTAAAAAAAACTACACTTTCCATGTAAACAACTTCTAAATCACAGTTGACAAAGTTAGTATATCTTTACAAACATTATGAATACTTTTTAGTTTTATAACATGCATTGTGTGGTATTTCCTAGTAGAAAGTTACTTAATAGGCTTTAACGGTATTATTGAATGTACTGTACTTATGACAGAAAACTGGTTTACAAACAGAAACATTCATGGCTACTTGAACATACAAAATAAAAAATTAAATACTTCCTACTTTAATACAGAACTATTTCCATGTGTTAAAGAATGTGTTAAAGAATGTAAATTGTTTAACTGTTCATATGCAGTATTCTACATTTTAAGTGTGATTGAAAGGAAAGTCAGATTTCAAAGTTGAATTTTCTGTATGAGTGTGAATTCATAGATGTACTGCAGTACATCACCATTGATATTGAAACTCCCCTGGAGTTACAGTATTTCAATATCAATAGTAATTTAGGGTACATATGAAAGTAGCATTTTTAGTTCTAAAATTCTAAAATAAATGTAATATCTAAACTTTGTTATTTTCTATTTCTGAAAACTAATGTAATTTTGAAGGAGTTTTCTATTTTTAAGATAGTGACATACAGTATACACAATTCTTTAAATTGTATGTTATACTCTCAAGAGAAGAATAGATTTTAGGAAAAGATTTATTGATGTCTAAACTGAAAGAAAGTGAGGCAAAGAATAAATCCAGTAACATTTATTTTAATAACATTAACATTAATTGAATGCCAATAAAGCACAAATCTCTGTCACTTATTAGAGAAGTACTGAGCAATGAACTCCTAACTACACAAATGCTGACTCACAACACTCATATTACTTTCAAATTTTTCAAAAACATGTCAGGAATCCATGATACTATAAGTCAGAGGGAAAATCAGATCAAAAGCCAATGTTTATTCATGAGAAAAAATATAATCTGATGCTTATAAACCATGTTTAACATGTCTTGTCCTAGGTCACTCACAAAGCTCAACAGATTACACTGTTCAGCAAATGTCTATGGTAATATACACAAACAAAACCAACAGAGCAGACCAGCATCTGCTAATCAAGATTAAGCCAATGTCAAATGTGTACAGTATATATGAAGGCAATCTTTTTGTTGCAGTGGAGACACTGGAAATGTTCGAAACAGTGTTTAAATAACTGATTATAATAATTCACTTAGAATTGCAGTATTATTTACAATGTAAGGGCTAGCTGAGACACAGCATTAATTGTTTCAAAAGACCAATGTACACCCACTCACATACATGTCTGCTGTGTTTAAATAAAAGCATAATAAAGATATGTTGTGTAAAATTGGGGGGGGGGGGGTTATTAGATAAAATATGCACAGAAAATATAACAATGGAACACAAAAAATAACAAAGAAAGCAAAGAAAGTAATTACCATTAGTATATTTATCTAACTGGAAATCTCTTCATTTTTAATGTATAATTAATGTCAAGACAATGGCACGCTGATAAATTCAGTGAGCACTTTTACTGCAACTGAATGAAAAAACAGTTACATTAATTCCATTTTTATGCATTGTAATCACTAATCTTTCACTGATCCTTATATAGACAGCCATGTGGGGCATTAACCATACTCATAACACTGAAAATATATATATATACAGTATATGATAATACTTATGACTGAATAATGTGTTATGACACAATAACAGACTCAAAGAATGTTCATGAATCATGGTCATGTACTGCATTATTGATCCTTTACCATCAGCCAATTAGTATACTGTTTAAGCAGGTTGGCACCAGCCAAGAATTGTACAGTTTTGTCTAATTAAATATCACTTACAATAAAATAGAAAAGACCAAAAAACTTCCATGAAGTTAGTGATCATTGGCAGCAAGGAATAAGATCAAAGACAATTTGAAAATAAATATGGACAGTGCTAAAACAGAATAAAGTAGTAGATGAATTACATTAAAATCAAGAATATGACAAAAATATTTAAATCAAAGTAATAATAATTAAAATGTAAATTCATTGTCTTGTGGGCATTTTAAAATAGAGTAATATACTTTTAATGCACTTGTTTTTGTTTACGTTGCTTCAATTACCATAGCAACAGATAGCATTACACTGTAATTATTCCAGAGTACTTAGTACAAGGCTACTGTGATATAATCCAACTTCAGCTATTGAGGTGCTGGCACCATTTAATTAAAGAGAGTGCTCAAATGGCAGGAGATTTAGATTATTTAAGTTATTTTAAATAATGTCTCTTTGTTACATAATTAAACACATAACTGACCTTATAATACAATTTTATTACTAGAAAAAAAAACATTTTTTCTATTTACTTGGATATTCAGTTAAGGGTTCAATCAATTAAAGAGACTTGTTAGACCAAAACTAGCAGGTCTGTGGGACCCAGGACAGAGATTAGGATCCACTGGAAAAGGCACGATTGAGAGCATGTGACTGATTGTACCCTGGATGGGATTTCAATTAATTGCAGGGCCACGAGAAAGGTATAGGTATACAGTAATGTAGAGCTGACAATCAAATCAAACTAACATGTCTTAAGAAGGTGTGGGAATAAGAATCTCACTGTCATCCTGCAATCTTGCAGGTACAGTAGGTCATACTGTATAAGTCACTGTTTTACCAATATTAGAGAGGACCCAGGCCAAAAAAAACTGATTCTATGTCATACCCTCTCTCACAACAATGCTGGTCTTTGCACTCGGAGCACCACTGCTACAAGAAAAAGATCCACTCAGCCTGTTAACTCATCTTACCATGAGATCAGGATGATGATCTGTCCCAGTTAGTATTTAAGCTGTACTTATACTGTAAGTGAAGTAGTTCAGGTGGGTAGCTGCGTCAGCATGCATAGGCTGCAAAGGAACAAGTAATAGGTTTATTCCATGCTGAAAAGAGAAGAAAGAAAACACACATTTCGGTTTTGAAGCCTTCTTCAGGTGTGAGAAAGACAGGTCAGACAGCAAAGAGTAAATAGCAAAAAAAAGCTGGGAGAGTGGAGGAGGTGGGAGCAGGGGAGAGGCAGTGAGAGGCAGGAGAGAGGCCACTCAGGTGTTGCGAAGTGGAGAGAGGTGAAGAGAGGTCTGTCATTGAGAGAAGGGGGAAGGTGTGAACCAAATTTCAGGATAATTTTTGTTTCTGATGTCTTTCTGCTATGGGAGTTAAGTAACCCCCCTTTGAGAACGCAGATGCGGAGATCAACCTGATCATGGCCGTCTGAGGTGAAATGAGAAACTATGGGCTTGGAGAAATCTGTAATCTTCACAGCCCTAACATTTTCTCTGAAGTGGTCTCCTCGTCTCCTTCCGGTTTCCCCAATGTAGATAGCTGGGCATTTCCCGCAAGACATACAGTAAATGAGGTTGCTGGAGGTACAAGAGGTCGCCAGGGTAATCTAGAATTGTCCTGAGGGGACTTGAATGAGTGTGGTGTTAGATGTGTACTTGCAGGTGATGCAACGAGCTCTGTTGCAGGGGATAGTACCTGGTGTGAATGATTGTTGAGCTGTGAAAAAGAAGGTGACGCAGATTAGGTGGTATCGTATAGGAGATGATGGGGCGTTCAGAAGAGGGCCCCAGTGGAGGGATCGGCCAGTAGAATGGAAATGTTATCCTTAATGGTCCTGGGGATAGAGAGTGTGTTAGGGTGGTAGGGAAGCACCAAAGGAATGCAGTTGTTAGGGTGGGAGTTCCTGATCAAGTTGATGGTCTGGGGGCTGTTTTTGGCTCGGATGAGGACCCTGTCAATAACAGGGGTGGGGTATCCTCTGTTGATGAAAAAGAAGTGCATTTTGAGTGCTTGGTTCTGAAAATCCATGTCATCACTGCAGAGTCGCTGTAGCCGAAGGAACTGTGAAAATGGGAGAGAGTTTTTAGCATGTTGGGGGTGAAATGAGCTGTACAGGAGATAGCTGTGTGAATCTGTGAGTTTGTAAAAGACTGAAGTAGAGAGTTTATGTCTAGAAACGGAAGAGTAGTGGAAGATATGTTAACTGTATATTTGAGGGACGGGTGGAAGTTGGTGAAGTGGTCATTAGACCATGTGGCAAATTTGAGGGTCCAGAATGCTACATTTTTACAATGAATATCACCTATCTCTACACTGTCATTCCCCACAATGATGGTCTTACAGTCCTCAAGCACGCGCTGGACAAACGCACAGTGCTTGATCCATCCATTCACACCCTTGTACATCTTGCAGAATTGGTACTCACACTTAATGCATTCTCTTTCAATAACCTTTTTTTACCAGCAGGTTAGTGGAGTTGCCATGGGCACCAGAATGGTTGGGTAGGAGAACGCTTCTTCACTTCCTACACCTTTGTCCCTGACCTCTACAAGCGATACACCGATGACTGCATCGGTGCTGCCACATTGCGTGGCGCTGGGTCCTAGGGCCTAATCTGTACTCAGAGCAAGTATTTTATACTGTACACAGTATTAATATAAGATACAGTTTACTGTAAACAGTATCTTATACTGCTTTATCTACCTGGGAGCTTTGCCTTGGAAGTTTTAATACTTCAGGTTTTAGAAAATAATCTCACTAAAACTTCTTTACTGCATCATTTTATTGTGCATTGTTTTATGTTTATTGTTTAAGACAAACAAACGTCTTTAGAGAGATTTGTTTTACAATTTATAGTAGATGACGGTGTATTCATTATCTAAATAATGCATCATTAAAATGCAGTCAATCATTCAACTAGAGTTTATTCATTATTTCAAAATTACATACTGAGATACAGATTAATAAATGATATTAATGAAAAGGACAGAAAATGTCAAGTCTGTAATTGGTTCCTTTTAATTTTGAGCTATTACATTAAAAGACATACAAACTAATATATTTTGGAATATACTATAGCTCTTTGGAAAAAACAGTATATTATGTAACACTAGCAATGCAAACAAAAGATTAATGACTGTAATACTGTCTGAAATCTTCACTGGATCGGTCTTCTAATTGAATTTTAATTTTACATAAAATGTGTTACATTTGAATAATTTCCCTGAAAATGTGGCTTCTGCTGGATAAGTATTTTACCAGTCGCTTGTCCCCTACCTGAAATGTTGGCAGTGTTCCCAGCAGAAATCCCTGAGAAAATTAAGTAGGCAGTCCTTTTATGTTTCTAACTATATGTCTTTTTCGTACCCTCACCACTGCGAATAAAGTGCGCTAGAAAGCCATTGACAAACCTAAAATAATATTTTGATTCAAAGGAGCAAGAGTACCTTGTTTCGCGTCTCTACTCTTGCACTCTGGAAGGTACTTGTTATTTTTTTTTTAAAAAGGGAACAAATACTCATGGGGGTGAGAAAGTTAACATTGCAGACCTGGGTCCTATGTGTTCATTCTGACTTGAGGTGTCAATTTTATTTTTATCCATCTATAGTAGGTTTTCCTCAGGTGCTCCGGATTCCTTTCACCTAAAAAAGACGTGCAGGTTAAATTAATAGTTCCTGTGTGTATGTGTATGTGTGCCACTACAATGTGTCATGTCCAAGGTGTAGCCCTGCCTTGGCTAAGCTCCAGGTTGCTGCAAATCTTATTATAAATAAGCAGGTTTCTCATAGTGGATAGTGGATGGGAAGAAATAAATAATAGATTTCAAAGGAATATCAGTGTTAACCTAACTTTTTATAGATATTATACTGTAGCGCATTCGGCCCTTGCAGCGGCCAAGAGCGCCCGGCTGGGGTACGCGGTGAGGGGCAGGACTAGAGTGGAAGTGGTCAGGTTGGGGTTTAGAAAGGCTGCTGACCAGTGCAGCTGTCCCACGGTGAAACGGGCGTACGGTCTGGGGAGACCGCCCATTTTCCGTGTAAATAGTTCCCTGGTTCCGCACCCCTGGGTGTTACTCTCTCTCTTTTCTCTCTCTCACTCTCTTGCTCTCTCTCTCTCTCGCTCTCACTGGGGCTCGCGCTCTGGCTGTTTCGTGTCTCCCTCTCGGCTGGAGGCGGGAGTGCTGACTGGCAGGCGGTGACGGGGATAGAAATAAAGCGCCGTTTTTTTAACTCCACAAGTCTTAGTCTCTGTGTTCGTCCTTATCGAACCCGAATTCATTACAATACAAAACAACACTAATATATTGTTAAAGGCTCACATTTTAATCATAAAGATGCCAGCATGTAGCAGAATGCTCATTTCACATAGGATTTACAGTAGTAAATGTATTTAATTTAAAAGAAACTCTTCATTCTACTTAGTCCGTGATAACTATTTACTCAATAATACTGGCTTTTACAATGTAAATTTGATTTAAAGTAAATGCATCCCAATACGTATTGCCCTTTGAAATAGCTTAGTTGAGCACAAAGTATGCTTTACTTCTAATATGATCAAATCTGTGAAAATTCCTCAGAAATAAAATGTATATTAGATTGAACTTATTCATATTACTGTTGTTCCAATGTTTTTGGTGGGCACTGTTAGCAGGTTGCCTGTGGCACATAGATAGAAGAATAAATAGAATTGACATTAATCTTCACAGATATCTCTCTCAAAAGAGATTACTAGAACAGGGTTCTTTTAACTGATAGGACATGTCAGAAAGTCAGTGAGTGTCACTCTTTTCTCCTGTTTCTATTTACTTCAATATCTGTCTGGGGCTTTGTTTTCAAAATATAATAAGCATCAGAATCCAAATAGGTTTTGGACTTTGATTTAATATTTCTGGCATCATTTTGTAAATTATTATTTATAACTAACTGATCGAGTCTAGTGACTCTGAGTGTTGCATACCTTAGAGTATTTTTAGTGAGAGAGTTTATTGGGCACAGGTGATTAACCCATTGAATGTCAAGCCTGAGGAAAATCATGTCACCTCGTTTAAGGAGTTCAGCTCTGCCATAATAGTCAAATTATTTTTTGATATACTGTTAGCAGCCGTATTTCTGAAAAAATAGGTTCTTTAACTAGGGAGTTCAAACACTGTCATATTCCATCAAAGGCAGCAATTGAAAGGAAAAAGGTCTGCCACTTTGAAAAACTGAGGCTGCCAACCCGGGGTGACTGAATGAGGAGGAATAGCGAAGGAAGAGGCTTGAAAAGTGCTTCAGCCCTTCTAATGTGTCCCAGACGACCAGTTTTAGTCATCTTATAGAGCCTGTGCCATGTCAAATCCAGGCAGTTACCACAACCAATTGTGGTCAAACCTGAAATTAATAAAATAGGCAGTCACTTTAAATTGAGATCTTAAAGAAATAATCTTCACTTAGTTTTTCCATGTCTTATAACAGAAACATTTAGAAAATAGAATGTATGGTACAGGCACAATATTTATAACAGAAAGAAATGTATAATGTATATGAGTGAGCAAAAGAAGTGTTTGTTTCCACATTCTCCTTTATGTTATGGGTTTCCAGATGTGCTGTGATTCATGTTGTGGTAGTCCAGAGGCCTGCCTGATTTGATATTCTGTGTAACACGGAACCGGTATGACCAATATTTTCTTTATTTTTTCATTATGTTCATATTTTCCATTTATTTATTTCTGCAGAGTGTTTTTTAAAGTCCTTGGGAATTGTATTGCTTAATTCCAATATAATACAATTTTGAAATCAAAGCATAGCTCACATGAAAAGGAAAAGGTAAATATTTTACAAATGAAGACATTAAACCTGAAATAGAATTGCTAAAATATTGTAAAAAGCATTATATGTAAATATTTTGATATAAAAAGGTTTCTATGAGCAGAGAATATAGTAAAATTAATTCCATATACAGGTATTTCCTCCTCTTGTCTTTCAGTTTTGCATAAACTGTCCTCAAATAACTTAAAATGACTAAAAGCTGTTTATATTTGAAAGGTGCAGTAGTAGAACGTCACATGAAATGAGAACAGGCTTACTTTTCCGAAATTGTATTGAGCATACTGTATGCATATGCTGCCAGATACAATATCACTTGCATATACAGTTAAAAGCTCTTGTCTGAACAGAAGGAAGACCATTCTCTTCAGGACTGAACTCCATTAGAAAAATGTGTTTAGATGTTTCAGGACTGTGTCCTTCTGAAGTGGAGATTTCTAAATTGATAGGGGGAATATTAGACTGTTCACTACGAACTATAGTAAATTAAACATATGGGAATCATATACCGTATCTTCTCAAATGTTTTGTCTTGTCATTTAAATGGCAACAAACATTTATACTGTAAATGAGCACAATATATGAACTATAGTTATAATTTTCTGTTACAACAAAGAAAAATAATTACCGGAACAATTGTCAAAATAATTTAGCTACTGAAAAGCTAAGCCATTTTTTGTCTTCTGAGCCTTACCCATCACTAATTAACATTCTTCCGTACATTATCATAGACCAGGGCACATATATAGTCAGCATGTCTTGGGTGGCTGAGAGCAAATTGGTGAACCCAGTTTATGTGAAAACAGGGAGAACAAACTAATTCTCAACGATGGCACCCAAAGTCCAGTATCAAACCAGACATCCACATTTCTGCCAATGTGCCAGTCATTTAGTATAGTGGGTTTCACTGAGCTGCATTGGCCAAGCATTCAAGGTTGAAAAAAACTATTGAGTGGGATGTTTAATTATTGCTGTACATCTTTTGGAGGTGTGAAGTACAGAAACATATTTTTCAACTATGACTGTGTGTCTCAAAATACGGGACCACATTTGTTTAATGGAAGAATATTTGAGATTTTTTGGCCCATCTAGAGATAAGATCACTTAATTGGCCATATACAACTTCCTGTATCAGGAATTTGTCTTTTCACACACCCCAATTTGCTCTCTATGAGACACACAGAGAGGGAGAGAAGCTTGGGGTCAGAGTGCAGGCTCAGCCATTTATACGGTGCCCCTGTAGCAGTTGGGGAGAAGAGCCTTGCTCAGAGGCCCAATGGAGTAGGATTCCTCTACCAGCCATGGGACACGAACCAGCAACTTTCTAGCCACAGGCACAGATGCTTAGCTCCAGAGCCACTGCACCACCCCACTTTTTTATAAGATAAGATAACTTTTTAATCTACCCCGTTTTATAGTAGCTAATTAGTAGCTAATTGATCCAAGGATCTCTGGCAGCTTTTCCTGAAAAAAGCCTGGGTTGTGGCTTCAACAACATGACTGAGTAACTTGATCCTTATTTCCACAACCCTTTGCATAAAGAAGTGCTGCCTGTTTTTGGTTTTAAATGCACTTTTACATTTGCACCTACTGGTTCATGTCTCACTGTCCATCTGAAGGAATCTACTGGGATGTCAATGTGAGCTTTGAGGATTTTGAATACTTATCCTATCATATTATTCTCTGTTCAAAAGTAAAAAGGTTCCCTCAGCCTGTCCATGTATGACAATACTTTATACATCAGAATGTATCTGCTGTTCTCTGGAATGATCATTTTTTATAATGTGGTGGAACAATTGTACATAATATTCTAAATAAGATTTTACTAGTGCGCTGTACAGTTGTAACATTGCATCTCATGATTTACTGTAATGTTAAAATCACTGCTTTTATCTGAACATCCTAAAATTTTGTTTGCCTTTTTATTGCTTCCTGACATTTTCTTGAAAATAAAAATCATGTGTCACTGTTTTTAGAGTGTGTGTTAAACCTCCTATTTTGGTATCAATGGCAATCTTGACTAAGGTTCTAACTAAAGTAGAATCTAGATAATTTATATAAATTAGAAAGAGCAATGGTCCTAGTTAATTATTTGCAAATTGTATGGAGTTTTCAATCAATTATATAAAATAGTAAACTGTGGCTTTCTAGAGTCAGTAGTTAAAAACCATTGCTATAGAGAGCTCACACGTCAGAATTTCAGAACTGCAATGCCACATAAAAAGAGCTAAACATCATTAATCTTTTCAAAACTGTTAAAACATACAGATACAAACATAGACAGATTCCTGTGGTACACCACTATTTGCATCACCCCCACTTTGGACATTCACCATTTACAGTATCTATATTTTGGTTTACTGACACATTATGGTCTGTAGTCATTTCATTTTTATCAAAAGCCTTCTTAAAATCTAAATGCACAATTTTAATATATGTAGTAATTAATACCTATATGTATTATATGTAATTCTAATAGTAGAATATTAATTTTAATGTTAATTCTAAAAATTACTTTTCACAGTTCCTATAAAATACTGTTTCCAAATTTGATTCAACATCAAACCACCCCAGGAATGGTGTACAGTAGAGCTTCTCACACTGGAAGGTGTGTAATGTATCCTGGGGGCTTCAGAAACTTTGAAAAATTCAGGACCATTGTTAAAAGATTCTGTACATTGCTACAGTTATTCTATAGCGAGGGATTTGGATTAAATGCATAATTCACTACTACTGGCTCCAGAGATATCCCAATCTCTAGAACGGATGATGCTGTGTTTGTGTCAGATTCAGTTTGCATGCTACTGGTGACATTTATGGGGTTAAGAGCATTAATAATTATTTTTGTCGGGGAGGGGGTGTACTTTCATGTGTTAAAATCCAAATCACATGGGAAAACCATCATGAGGTACGTTCAAATGTTATAGGACTATGTGTTTAGGATAGTGGTGGGAAACCCTTGCCATAATCAAACATCAGATATAGTGATATTTAGTCAATAATTACATTTTTTCACATTTGAGTCATGCTAATTAAAATAATAACATCAAAACAACTACAAAGCAGGAAGAAAGTAAAGCAGATTTTACATTTGGCAACTGAAATGTCACTTAGGTTTTAACTAATGTTTTAAATGCCAATTGCAGTAATTTCAACGTCACTTACTATTTCTGAGTACTGACAAACCAACGTCAAAATAAATCCAGGAGTGGTTACAGGAGTCATACAATCACATCCAAAAAAAAAAAGTGCAAAAAGGTATTTGTTTACAAATATTGCTTTGTGCAAAAATAAACTATATAAAAAGAGAAGAAAAAATTAAAACTGCAAACTTTCAGTAAAGGTCCCACTGACTGTTTCAAAGATTTAGTAAACACCAGGCTATGTTAATTCGACAGACAAAAACTTACAAAGACTTAGACTTAGACAAAGAACATTCAAAGACTAACCTTCTATACCGTGATTGCCAGGTTAAACTCTAAAACCCCCCTCTACCTCCGTTTAATCCAAGAATGTCTCATGGTGAAACAAACCAATAAAGATAACATGAGACAGGACTGGAGATCCACAACAGGAAGAGCCATTTAGAGTATACAGTATAACCAACCAACAACCAATAAAGTAAACACAATAATTACACCAGGATGACTACACACCGGCACACCGTTCACTCCCTGGCTCAGGATAAGAAGCGCTCTGCCGGTGCTCAGGCAGGTCCCTATTACATTTGACACCCAACGTGGGGCTGCCTGGTTTTGTAGTCGCCATGGCTGATCGCCTAACCCTTATGGAAGAGCCCTCACTACCTCTATAACAGTCCAACAGGAAACCTGCAGGACCTGCAGGACCTGATATCTGCAGGAACAAGTAACTGCTCTACAGGATCTGTGCCAGCAGATTGGAAAAAAAAATCAGAATCTGCCCACCGCACCCGCACCCACTCCCACGTCACCGGCTCCGGCTCAGGTCCAGCTTAGTCACGTCTTGCAGAAGATGACACCTGAAGACGATGTGGAGGCTTACCTGAGAGCCTTCGAGCAGATGGCGGGGTGACTGCAATGGGACCACAACCTATGGGCCAGCATCGTGGCTTCCTTCCTACTGTATGTGGAGAGGCCCAGAAAGTACTGTATTATGGCTGACCTTGTGCTCTGACTCCAAGCTTCTGTGTGTCTGTGTGTCTCATGGAGAGCAGGCTGGGGTATGTGGAAAAGACAAATTCCTAATGCAAGAAATTGTATATGGCCAATAAAGTGATCTTATCTTTAATCCGCTCTGGGACATGAATATATCCTCATTATTGTGGATTACGCTTCCAGGTATCCTGAGGCGATACCATTACATAGGGCCGTCAGCACCAGTATTGCTAAGGAGATGGTAAACCTCTTCACCAGATTCGGGTTACCTAAGGAAATATTAACTGATCAAGGAACTCCATTCACCTTACGACTGATGCAGGAGATAGTTAAACTCCTAAACATAGAATTTTTTAGAACTTCAGTGCAGCATCCACAAACAGACAGGCTGGTGGAAAGATTTGACAAAACAAATGCTGAAAAAGGTTTCACAAACCGACAGAAGAGTTTGGGACTTAATCCTCCCTCTCCTGATGTTTGCATCCGAGAGGTACCCCAAGCCTCCACAGGGTTCTCCCCCTTCGAGCTATTATACAGGTGACAACCCTGGGGAATCCCAGATGTTGCCCGGGAGGCTTGGGAGTGTCAGCACTTGTCCTCCCACAACTTACTCAAATATGTCCATTCCTTTCAGGACAGGCTTGCACAGCTGAAGCCCCTAGTGGAGAGACACTTACAGCAAGTGCAAGGCCAGCAAAAAAGATATTATGACCGCTCAGCGCGGCAAAGGATCTTCCGCCCTGGTGATAGCGTGATGCTTCTACTGCCCTCACCGGAGTGCAAACTTTATGCGAGATGGCAGGGACCTTACAAAATCCGCGAAAGGACTGGGCCAGTCACCTACAGGGTATACCATCTGGACCACTGGAAAACGGAAAAGATATATCACGTGAATGCCCTGAAATCTTGGAGAGATCCCCCTTCGGAAGAGGCCGTCCCTGCATTGCTGTCCAGTGACTGTTCCTCTTCCACTATGGACCTAATCTCTCTCTCTCCAAACCTCTCCCCCACACAGGTCAAAGAAGCCCCGACGCTCCTGTACTGGAATCGTAATCTCTTTTCAGATCTGCCCGAGTGGACGCGGTTGGTACAGCATCACATAGAGACGCCCCCTGGAGTTGTTGTACAGGTGCCCCCTTCACCTGAAGCGAAGCATGAGGAGATCCTAAAGGAAATTCAGAGGATGTTGTAACTCAGAGGATGACGTCATCGAGGAAAGCCACAGCCCCCTGTCCAGCCCCATTGTGCTCATCCCAAAACCTGTCGCTCCTGGTGCTTCTGCAATGACTTTAGGAAACTCAATGAAGTCTCCCATTTCAATGCCTACCAGATGCCCTGGATAGATGAGATCCTGGAGAAGCTGGGAAAAGCCAAGTTTATCACCACCTTGGACCTTATGAAAGGATATTGGCAAATCCCCCTTTCGAACCCGACAAAGCCGAAGACTGCTTTTTCGACTCCCATGGGGCTTTACCAATACAAAGTGCTTCCCTTTGGACTCCATGGAGCCCCCGCCACCTTTCAGCGCCTGATGGACAGGCTTCTGAGACCTCATCTCCATTATGCGGCTACCTACCTAGACGACCTGGTAATTTTCAGTGAAACTTGGCTGGCACATTTGGAACATTGCCAGACCGGTCTCTCTTCACTGGAGGAGGCGGGTCTGTATTTTAACCTGAAGAAAAGCCGATTCAGGTTCGCCTCTACTAAATACCTCGGATACATTGTGGGAGAGGCTAAAATCCAGCCTCAGATCAACAAGATAGAGGCCATGTGAGACTGGCCGACACCAAAAACAAAATTCCAAATAAAAGCGTTCTAGGGATTGTTAAATGAATTAGGACGATTCATTCCCCACCTTGCAGAGAGGGCTGCTCCTCTGACAGATTTGACGTGGACAGCAGCTCCCCAGACCATGCGCTGGACCCAGGAGTCGGCTAAAGCCTTTACTGACCTCAAGGTCGCTTTATGCCAGGATCCAGTCCTAAGGGTCCTGAACTTCCAACAAAGGTTTATTTTACAAATGGAAGTCTCCAAAAAGGGCATAAGGGCAGTCTTGTCTCAAGAGTTTGACGGCGAAGAACATCCAGTTATTTACTTAAGTAGAAAATGACTGCCCTGGGAGCAAAGATATGCTGTGGCGGAGAAGGAGTGTCTTGCAGTCAAATGGGCAATTGAAACATTGAGGTATTACCTGTTGGGCAGGGAATTCACCCTTGTTACAGATCATGCACCGCTCACCTGGATGAAATCTACTAAGGAGTAAAATGCCTGGGTGACCAGGTGGTTCCTTGCCCTGCATCCATTTCATTTCGTGTTACAACACTGGGTGGGGACTGCCCACCGAAACGCAGATGACCCAACAACACCAATTGGACGCTTAGGGGATCCCCTCCAAGCTGAGAGGGAGGGTATGTGACGTTGGAGCACACCTCCCACTGCACTCCCCACTCTGCGGCACGTGGGAATGCGCAGCTACAGCACCTGAGGCTCATCAGGTTTGCTATTTTAGATCCCCACGAGCTCAGAGAGGTTGTTCAAGCTACGGAAGGGTTATTCTTTCCCTTTGTTGAAATCCCGTATCGTATCCGACAAAGAAGAGTCACCTCGCAAGATGACTACACACCGGCATACCACTCACTCCCTGGCTCAGGATAAGAAGCACTCTGCCGGTGCTCAGGCAGGTTTATAACCCGATAACCCGACACTATTACAAAAATGAATAAAAGTTGGTGATAGATCCCAGAGATCATGTGAAGAGAGCGTGTGAACTTGCTCTGCATTAAGAATATAGTGTCAGATTAACCACAGGAAGATCTGCATATAATATATTCAACATGTGTCCGCAAGCTTAAAACAATTTAGATAATGATTTACTCTCTTTGCATCATCCCCTGGTCCCAAGGACCTGCACTCTACAAAAACAGCTTTACTTATCTCAGTTTATGCAAACAGATAAGAAAACTAGAAGGATGGTGTGAATTAAAATGTTTGAGAACCATTATAAAACAGCATTTCCAGGCATTCACATTGCACATCACGGGCAAGAACTGCTAAATAACTATTTCATGATATTCTTCTCTTTAGATAACTTCATCTAAGTCAATTCAGAGAAATGCTGTATGAAAATCATAATTTCATTTTAATTCTTTCACACATAATTGTAGGAATACGTATTGATAGGTGAGACAAAAAGTTACAGTTGTCTCAATTGCTTATTTTTTCCCTGCGAAAGAAATCCTTACTTCACATAGTGATGGCGTTGCTTTAAATTACACTTTGTTCTACAGACCAGCTATATACAGTAAATGATAGTCATCTTCTGTGGTTTCTGATAATGTTCAAAAGTGAATAGTGCGGTACTTAATCATTTCCTTAGAAGACTGTGAACAAGACAAAATATATACAGTATAAATGTAGAAACTACATTATAAAAATCCCAGCCACACAAATGGTTTTAAAGTAGTGTTCAGTGTTCTATTTAGAAATAGTGGTATGCAGGCAATTCAGATTGATGCAGACATATAGTTACTTGTTAAAAAACTAAGCACAGTACATTACTTCATATTCTGTTCATTCTTGGGGAACTAATATCGGGATAAAAATGAATAATACATTTTCCATAAGCATTAAATTGGAAAAAAAAATGTTGTCCTTGATGTTCAGTGTGATAAATATCAAAGTCTCATTTTTTGTCAGGTACTGTATAGAATACTGTTTTGTTTTATTTTTTATTATTTTTGACAATGTTCAGTTAACATTCTATGTTTGATTTATTTCTGCTTATATTGTGCAATAATTTTACAATCCATACGTTGTCCAGCTTGAGACAAACTGACATTCAACTGCCAATTTTCAGTTTATACAAGACAGATGGAAAGGAGTCAGCCCATATTGTGTGCCCTTTTAACTGCCATCTTACTGCCCATTCTTAACTAACTATACCTATAATTAGTTTTGGACCTCTTTTCAAGACCTCTCTTTGATCTCAATATGTTTGTTTAATGTATGTTTATTCTCATCTGAACATTTTTGTGTTCATTACTGATCTTTCAGTGGCTCTATTTAATACAATACTGTTCCTCAGAGTAAAGAAATTTAGCTTTTTCCTCATACTTTATATCTTTATCTCAACCACTACAAGTGGAGTTCTGTAGCAACAAGACATTCCTGCCCTGACCATCCTAGATGAACCACACCATTGATCTAGATGCCACGACTGTGGTCTCCTATAATGTGACCTATCATTGACAGAGTGTGACTCTCTATAATTTCTTGCCGATTTGAAATTGCTGGGTATGAACACTCCTGATAGTGTTCTGACTCTAGGCTCCATTGGCATTGGCAAGGTGTTGTTCTCTTTGAAAAGTAGGACATTGATTACTTGCTCTTTGCTTTCTTAGGTTTCACCAGGCTTGACATTCAGCAAGTTAATATACTGTACCTTGTGTCCAGTCACCCCTTATCACTAATAAGATGATTCTATTCTTATAATTCAGTAAATGCAGTAAAGGTATCGTGTTCATTTGCTGGATAATAGGAGTCTGAATAATAGGAGCAAAGTAACTGAGGGTGAATGCCCCATTCAGCTAGAGCTATTGCTTTATAAAAACCAGCAAATATGTATTTTGAGTATGAGAAAGATATTTAATAAGCAACTCCAGAAGATAAGGAGCATTGATTCATTTTTTGTTATTCTTTATAAGTTGTAAAAAACCTGAAAACTGTACATGTTATTGCAACTACTTCCAGACCAATTTGAAAAATGGTCTTGAAAACTGAGGCTATGAGGGTCCATGTAAATAAAGTATGTGGGTCTGGGACAACATGCTCACCAACACACCTATAAGTGTGCATGAAACCACTCACTGAGCTGAGAGTGTTATGGAAGCAAGTACAGAGCTGTAAAAGTTAGGATAGTACAATATCATAGTCAGGAGACCAAAGAGTATTCAAGGTTCCAAGCAGAATTCAGAGAACGTCAGTCAACAATTAGGTCAAAAGCACCAAGAAAGGAATCTGAACATCAAAAGCTAGCTGGAAATTCTGAGCCCAGAGATCCAACACAATCCAAGTGACTTGAGAGGAATGAACTCAATGCCCGAGCATCTATAAGCTGAAGAATCCAAACCAAATACACGTGGGTATGAGGTAAGTAATTATTTATTTGTTAACATGTGGTTGGAACAATCCACCACTTTTTGTCTGTGTGGTTCCTGTAGAGGTTTCAGACAGTGTAATGAAATGGCCGGTGGCAAGAGATCCTGCATTCCCATTAGCATTACACTTTCTGAGATCCTGACTGAAATCTTTCAAAAAACCGAACTAACATGCCAGGCAGGTAAGCTTACCGGCTTCGAAACAACTTCAGTCTCACTCTAAGATTTTTTTGAAAACTCTCAAAAACAAGTCTTTGTTAAGTCAGAGAAAGGCTCATAAATTAGTAAATCATCAGCATTAAAATTAAAACCAGAATGGTATTTCCTTATGATAATACCCAAATGTAAGATAAGCAAACTGGAAAGCAAAGAATCCACAACAGACCCCTATGAAACAATGTATCTTACAACACCGAGATTAGAATTTTTCTTAGAAGACAGATTGGTGACATTTAGACACATACAGTAAGAAGATAAGTGAGTCTGTAAGTGTTTTAACATGAAGTAATGTGTCATAAAAGGACAGCATGCTGTGGCTGGCAGCATTAGAGAAATAAAACCCAGCATTCTCTGTGCATGTTATGCAAAAGGCAGGAGTTTGTACCTATCTTTGAACACCTGTGCCTCTGGTAAAGAGTCTTTTTTTTAGTGTGCTGAATTGAACTTCATTCTAAATTCATTGTCAGATTTAGCTATCTTATTTGTAGCAATTATTTTATTTTTTTATAGTACCTACTATATTTTCATAATTTAAAATCACAAAGTATTTTTCCTAATACCTCTGTGTCTATTTTTTTATGTCATGTGTTTTTCTTGGCCATATTTTCACTGTAAGAAAGGTTGAGGAGTTTTGAGAGTGAGAAATGAACTGTTGCCAGCATTCCTTACTTCCAGGTATCCAGTTAAATGTAAATTGACATAATAACTGTAAACTACATTTTCTTCTATACTGTATGAGAATATTTTTAATGAAGTTAGGTTTCTGAACATTAGCCTGCACTTCTGCAAGTTATGCAGATACTTTATTGGCATAAACAGTGTTAAGCCAAATTGGAAAAGATCAGCTATTTTCAATGGGTAATCATCCAATTTGTGGGTAAACATACAAGCCATGATGGTATAATTCTTACAGATGAAGATTACTTCACCGGAAACATATTGTACATGATTTTGCTTTACTAATACTGAACACATTTACATAGTTCTGTAATGGTTACTGTTTGCAATAAGGACTGTGTATTAATCATCTTCTGGAGTGGTTGTTTCTGACAGGCTTTTGTCTTGTTGCCTGTAGAGCATATCTCATTGCTGGCAGTGTTCCCACCATCTCTGGATCATGCTTTGGCTCACATCCAGTCCAAAGGTCTCTAGTCTTTCAGATTGGCCTGTCTCCATGAACAGCTATAAGCTCTCCAAATTTTTAATCTAGTAAGGTTTTTCTGACAGATGCGTTGAATGCTTTCTGACAAAAAGAATAATGTCTTCTCATGGGAAATTGCTAATGACAGTTTTTCATAAAAATAAAATACTTACAGATAAAGTACAATTGGGGTTTATGCAAATTAGGTCAAATAAGATTTCTTTTTTTATTTCCATTTCTATAAAACAATATTTACCAGGTATCTCTGACATATGGCAGAGTTCTTGTGGAAAATACCCAGCATAAATACAAAATCAACAGAATAAGCAAAATTATGTCTGAACAAAATGCTCAGTGAACTAAACTGAAACTGCATCTTAATTCATTAAGATTATGGGTTTCTTGCTTATTATTTCCCTCTGCATCATTCCCATAATTTTGTCTATGGCTCTGTCTTGGTTCTAAATAGCATTAGCTACCACTGAAGTGCTACATTTGTCTAAATTAGACTTTTCGAATTTGTGAAAAAATGATGGTGTAAAGTGACCATTTCTATACCTCCTCTTCAGTTGTTTATTTACTTTTGTGCTACAGATTAGTACTCTGGTTATGCATGATTATACCAGCTGCATATAGTCAGCCATTAATCCCAGAATTAATTTTCAATTCCACATTTTAATAGATAATGCACAGAATGCATAACTGCACAAGGATATTATTCCCTTTACCACGTCAGTCACATTTGGAATAAGATTGAAAGATTTATGCAAAATAAACAGGCAGAGCATCCATAGGTTTTCTTGATGTCTGCAAACTTTAATAGTATTTAGCAGGTTTATTTATTTTGTATTCATATTACATTTACCAGCTCACTGTATATTCTGAGTTAATACATTTTATTTATGTTATCATACATGGATTTATTTCTTCATTTTGTGATAAAACCTGTAGATAAAGAGGTTTCTCAGGATGTTTAAGGAAACATTAAGCCTAGCAATGCTGCTTAGCTACTGTATTGACGCAGCGCTATAATGAATTAATTTAATTTAATTGCTTACACTATATAGTGCTTTTCTGTACACTCCACTCATAGTGCTTTACAGGTAACGGGGATTCTCCTCCACCACCACCAATGTGCAGCCCCACCTGGGTGATGCGACGGCAGCCATAGTGCACCAGAATGCATTATTGTTGACCAATGAACATTTTCTTTTGTCTCAGCTACTGAACTCTGTAACTCTTTCAGTGCTGCAGTTGACCATGTGGTATCCTTAACCAGTTTCCGTCTTATAGGGCTGCTCAGTTTGGAAAGAGCTTGGGTGCCTTCCACTTCTTAATAACTTCTTAATGCTCAAAGAGATTTTAAGGTTCTTTGAAGTGTTTTTAGCCTTCTCCTGATCTGAACTTTTTCTCTGAGTTCATTTAAAAGCTCCTTGGCTGGATTAATTCTTCAAATTCATTACTTGACTAGAGGACCTTGCAAATAGGTACATGTATATTTATTCTGAAATCATGTGATCATGTGAATCATTATTATTGCACACAGAGGCCACTCAACTAAATGTGCACCTAAATTAATTAAGGTTTTCCACAGTAAAGCATTTAAATATACATGCAATTTTGACTTTACTTTTTCTTTCTTATTAATTATCTGTTTATGTCTATTTTGATACTTTTTGCTTTGAAAGTGTGGAGTAGGTTGTGTATATAATACATTTCAATTGCTACTTCATAGTGTTATGACTACAAACATGCAGACTTCCAACAAACTGCGCAAGGATTTAAATACATTTACATACATTGCTTACATTTTTAAATATTATATGTTTTATATAGAGAACTATTTTATATTAGTATAAATCTATCTGTATACTGGTTTGATGCTAAAACTCCTGCCACCTAGGAGAGAGCTTTTATCCCTAGCATCTCAAAAGTGCGACATTGAAGGCAGCCTGTGCAAGGGATCCACTGGGTATGGATGTTACAACTTATGTTAATGTTAGTGTCTTAGCATCCTATGTCTACAGGTGGCTACCCTCATTCTCCAGTAGGAGATCACTCCAATCTTCATTGGTAACAACCTTTATTCTCATCTAGATCCTGCAAGCAACCATTAAAATGTGTCATATATATATAAAGTAGGTATGTCTGGGTCCCTCACAAGAAACATTATACCCCTGGGTGCATAAATCATATTATTCTGCATTATCCTTTCATCCTGCTTAATCCTTTGAACAAAGGTGAAAACATAACTTTTACGGTGCCTCAATCCGCAAAGCCATCAGATCCTTGGATTCCTTTGAATCAGAGAGATGTTTAGTTGGGATGGAGAAAAAACAGTCATATACTATATAGAGTCATATACTCTGTGTATACTCTGTATACTCATGTTTTGTAGCTTTGTAGCTCTCATAAATGCAAAAAGCTCCCTACAAGTGTCAGATTTCCTTTTGGTTTACTGAGCACCTGATTGTAATGTGAGTTCACCTGGTCTGTCTCAAGGTCCACCCGAAAGAGCAACTGGCCCAGTCCCCATGTTAAAATTTAGCCTTTTTGTCGATGGGTCTGTAAGGTTACAGCTGTCTCAGAGAGATCCTAAACAGAGTGTTGGTGATGGGAGGTGATCCTCTACAATATCAGTTTGTTTTAAAGTTTTGAGCTAAAAAATTAAGTAGTTAAAAATTAAAACATCAAAAATCTTCATTGGAAAAGCATTCACCCACTTAGCATTGATTAATAAGCTCTGCCTCAACAGTTGCCTTCAGAATTTGCCCAATGTGTTGATTGTGTGTAATTAACATGGATAAATATTCATATAATCTTTGTAAAATTAAATATACCCATCTGTGTGAGTTCCCACCATTAGACATTGCATTCAAAGCAATTTGAAGACAAAAGTGCTTCCACAAAAACACAGACAGACACAAGTCAGGCAAAATAAAATGATTTCAAATGCAATGTGTATCCCACTAAGCACTGTTAAAACAATTATCAAGAAGTGGGAGACACATAAAACTACTCCGAATCTTCATTGACCAGGTTGTTCTCCAAAATCTGGCAGCTGGACAAGAAGGATATTGGACAGAGAAGTCAAGAGGCTGAAAACAAACTTCCAAAAGCTACAATATCTCGTACCTGAAGATTGCTCTATACCACTGCCTCCCCAGTAACCTGCAACAGCTGGAGTAATTCTGCATGGGTGAAAATCAAACTCACAAGATGTTTAAAGCTGGCTTTCTGTAAAAGCTCTGAGGCTCTAACTACTGCAAAAGAGGGAGCAACTAAATATTAAACGCTTAAGGTCTACTTGTCCAAGCTGGTTTTGTAAATTTTTTATTTTTCATAAAATGTTCCTCCACAATAAAAATGATTATGTCCCATCAAAATGGTAAGTCTGTTTTCTTAGCAATACAACAAACAGTTTAAATGTGCCTTAATTTGAAGTTGTAGCACACAATGTGGTAGATCCAAGGGTGATAAATACTTTCTGCACTCACTGTAGCAGAGATGACAGTTTTTTTGTGTGCAGTTTTAAGTTTATGACTCTGATATAGCTACAAAAGGACACCACACAGATTATTGTAAAATAAACACATATACAAGATGATCTGGTATACTGTATGTGTATATACCGGGGCAGTGCGGTGGCTTGGTGGTTCTGTGGCTAAGGATCTACGCCTGTGGCTGGAAGGTTGCCGGTTCATGTCCTGTGGCTGGCAGAGGAATCCTACTCTGTTAGGCCCCTGAGCAAGGCAAACTTAACCTCAGCTGCTCCAAGGGTGCTGTATAAATGGCTAACCCTGTGCTCTGACCCAATGCTTCTCTCCCTGTTTGTGTCTCACATGGGGAGCACGTTGGGGTATACAAAGAACAAATTCCTAATATATTGTCAAATTACAATATATTGTAACATTGTCAATAAAGAAATCTTAAAATCATCTAAATCACACAACAAGTTACCAGCACAAAACCTAGCACCATCTCTATTAAATACTGAAATATAGTGTGAACATTGCACAGGCCAAATAGAAGATGTGAAAATGCCACACTACTCTGCCAGATTATAAACCAGTTTTTGGTCTGTTTTCATAAGCAAGTTCCAACTGCCATTATCTACTTCTCAAACTGACAGACCTGCACCACAGAGAGACAGCAATGTAGTGCACTGCCTCATTGATCCTGAGGGGAGATATAAATTCTTGCATGTCACTCTATTGAGATTGCTATAATCCAGTCAGAAACTAAACATGATGCTTTTCTTTATTGAAAGTAACATCTGGAATAGCTAAAGGAATGTCAGAGGGCTTTAGCAGTCTACCTTCAATCATCCTATCTATTTCTGCCATAGCAGATTAGACGCCTATGGAGAGTAAAGATAAGAAGTTAAGAACAGTAACAAAAGATAGGAGATCACTAGGCTCATCTAACATGTTTGGTAGTTAGTAATCAATTGATCCAAGGAATTAATCCAGCCATTTTTGTGAAAGAAGCCAAGGTAGGAGTTTCAACAGCATGTCGGTAGCTTGGTCCAGTTCCATAAATGTTTGTGTAAAGAAGAGTTTCCTTTTTTTTAATGCACTTCCTTTTTGACTTGTATTCTCTTGTTTCATATTTCTCTCTTGAAGATATTCACTGAGCATACTTTGTCAATTCCTCTCAATAAGGTTTTGGTATCACTTACTGTATAATATTCTCTGTTCTGAACAAAAAAGTTTCAGTTCCTTCCATCTGTAAGAGTAGGACATTGAGAAAATATCTGACTTCCCTGAACAGTAATTTTATAATATGGTGACAAAAAAAAAATATCCACAATATTCTAAATGAGGCTATGACAGCGAATATGGTGGCTTTGATTAAAACCACTGAATGGAGTGAAAATTAGACACCCCTGGATAAATTGATTAATTGATTAATTTGGAGTGAAATTCCAATGGTGGAAGAGAGCATACTGTATATGATTGGCTCTGTGGACAATTGGCCAGTCAACTTTATAAGTAATCTGGTGTATATTAGCAGCCAGGATGAGAAGGGTTAGGAATCTGTGTCTAGAAGTGGAAGTGAGTCAGCTCTCAGGAATAGAGTAAATGTAGAGAGTCTGGATTGCACAGGGGTTGTCTTTTAGCACTAGTCTTGGTCTAGTTGGTGTGAATGTGTCAATGAACAACTTGCAAGAATTGAGATGAAGGGTTTATGATTATTGAAAGAAAGATCCAGAGTGATTTGTAGCTTGTTAACTTCCATTCTTTAGTTTGTAAGGTTTCAGTGTCTAATTAGGGATGCTGATTAGACTAATGTAAAATTAATGTAAAAATTACACTGTGTCAAAGTTGGCCTGCAAAACCAGGAGCTGTTCTCTTACAGCTAGGAGATGGTGACCATCATCTCTGTGGCTAGGGGGCTTTTCCGGTCCACCAGCAACCATTCCAGTGGTGCCAGATGCGTTCGGCTTCTCCCAAGTCTCAGCTCTCCTGCTCTCTCATCCAGCTATGTCCCTACCCACACCAAGGAGTGAAACATGTGAATGTGTGTATTATGGATATATGCCAGCCAAAATTCAGTCTGTTTTCAGTCTGATCTTCTACCACAGAATTTTGTCTTTTAGCAGACAACTTGTAGGCTTTCTGGTCTGACCACCAAAATTGGACAACTGAAGCTGACAAGGGCAACAGGCCTTGCTGACTATTCCTCTCACTAGTTTGGACTACTACTAATAATAATTATAATTATAATAATTGCTTACACTAATAATACACAATAATTGCGCTTTTCTGGACACTCCACTCAAAGCGCTTTACAGGTAATCGGGACTCCCCTCCACCACCACCAATGTGCAGCCCCACCTGGATGATGCAACGGGAGCCATAGTGCGCCAGAACGCTCACCACACATCAGCTATTGGTGGGGAGGAGAGCAGAGTAATTAAGTCAATTCATAGATGGGGATTATTAGGAGGCCATGATTGGTAAGGGCCAATGGGAAATTTGGCCAGGACACCGGGGTTACACCCCAACTCTTTTCAAGAAATGCCCTGGGATTTTTAATAACCACAGAGAGTTAGGACCTCGGTTTTACGTCTCACCCGAAGGACCACGCCTGTTTACAGTATGGTGTCCCCGTCACCCCCTGCTGCCCCACTAACACCTCTAACACCACTAGACCTGTGCCAACCACTCCAGGGTCGCCTTTCCCTTCTGTGGCTGTCCATACAGTTTGTCCATGTATTCAACTTAAGCTTGAGGCATTCACACACAATGTAGATCTGTAGGCTTCTCTGACTTGGCAATTCTCTTCACCTGTAAGGATTTACATTGGTACGCAGCAATTCAGATAGGACTACTTTTAAATATTCAGTTTAAGTCTCAAAAGAACCACTTGTTTTTGAAATGCTATATTTCACCCTTTAAACTAAACATCTGCTATGTTGGCTCTTGGTATATTGTAATTCTATTCTGAAACTGTTTAAAATGTGATAGATAAAAAATAAATAAATTCTCATTTAATCAGAATTTCAGCTATTATGCGTTATGCTTGGCATCATTCTGTTATTCGGTTGTTATGCATATTACTCACCATCCCTGTAACATATATTAATGTATAAGGTAATTGCCTGCTGTTCCTCATATCATGCAAAAACCCTCTCTGGGTAGGCATTTTATTACTCTTTTCACAGAGTGGCAAGCACAGTTAATTATGGAGCTAATGAAGAGAAGCAGATTTATTATGCACTAAAGCTTTGCTTTAGAAGCTTTTCTAATATCCAGAGTATATAAATGAATCCATGTGAAACCAGCACACAGGTTGATTCCTATCATATATTTTTAAAATTGATTTTAAAGTAAGGCAAATAACACGGAGCAATACATTTCTTAACTTTATTGTTACAAATAGAAAGGATGATGTCCAGAATTAAGTCAAGCTCTGACACAAAATATAATGAAAGGGAGGTTTTAAAATGTAGAATATTGACACCAATTTTAAAAAGATAATAAATAATTAAAGTAAAAAAAATTCCCTCAATTGTCAAAAACAATTTTGATTCCATCCACTAGTTTCTTAGTTTTTGGTGCAGTGTAATGGGAGGGTAATAAATAGGAGATAATGGGAGATAAATTCACAAGTTTATGTTTGTTTACAATTATTACAAACATTGTACAAAATAAAAAACACAAAAATTATCTACACGCTACTTACAAAGATTGCAAGTCACCTGTGCCTTTTTAGAAGCTAAAGGCCCACACTTGTCCCCTTGAAAATGGACCAACCTTAATATACAGTAATGAACACACACTTGAGTTGATTGGGACATAAGGCCAGTTTTGACTGCCTTCTTCTCTGTAGAACTGCTTGTAAACTTCTCTAAAGAATCATTTCTCCTAACCAGATAATGCTTTCCAGAAGTACAAGCTCTACTGTACTTATTCAGTATTAAAAGGAAATGAATATTTAATCAAATATCAAAAACAGACCTTTTTCTCTATATTTACTGACACCCATTTGAGTTCTCAGAAAAACAGTACCTGTTAGGTTTCAGACCTCAAAGACTAGGGCTGAACATTTGGAGCTTTGGTCTGTAATGAAGTTTGGCAGCACTCTTGCTTCTTTAGTTTTGGAGACAAACACAATATTACGATGTCTGAACCTCTGATAAACTGAAATGGTCTTCTAGACTGACTATTCACTTATCATGTCATTTCATTACTTAGGTTTTATAAGCCTCTGCCTATTTCTACCTCCAATTTAAAGTGAAGAAGTTCAGTTTACAATATGCAGTTCAAATGAACAGTAAACTTAATTTTTCTTTTATATAGCCCAGCTAAAAACCTTAAGATATAGTTTCTGTATACTGTACTTTAGACTGTGCGTAGATTTAGTATACCCCAGAAATACTTTACAAATTAATTTTATCTCTAAGTATTATTTAATAATAATAATTATAATAATTGCTTACACTTATATAGAACATTTCTGGACACTCCACTCAAAGCGCTTTACAGGTAATGGGGACTCCCCTCCACAACCAGCAATGTGCAGCATCCACCTGGATGATGTGACGGCAGCCATAGTGCGCCAGAATGCTCACCACACATCAGCTATCAGTGGGGAGGAGAGCAGAGTAATGATTTCCATCAACTCATAGATGGGAATTATTAGGAGGCCATGACTCGTAAAGGCCAATGGGAAATTTGGCCAGGACGCCGGGGTTACACCCCTACTCTTTTCGAGAAAGCCCTGGGATTTTTAATGACCACAGAGAGTCAGGACCTTGGTTTCACGTCTCATCCGAAGGACGGCGTCTGTTTACAGTATAGTGTCCCCGTTACTTACACCGGTACATTAAATTGATTATGATGTTTTTTATAGTATACTGTTCATGTGTACTTTTTGTTTACTGTATGTACTTTTTGCTTAAAGTAAACCATTTTATTTGGTATTACATACTGTACAACATACTTGTACATTTGAGGATTAGTTATTTTTAAATTGGTACAGAAAACCCATATTCACTGTGATGCCTGGTAAACCTAAATAACTTGGAACAAGTTACCCAGCCATGGTCTCTGGGTAGATTTCCTGGGACCATTCAAGAAATGGCTGATTAGACCTTTTGACTGACAGACTGCTGCTGTAGTGCCAGAGCCCAGCTTTGATTCCTTGAAATTTGCAGCTGTCTCCAACTAAGCACAGCTCTGGCACCTCTCTGTTACAAGAAAAATTTAACAAGCATGTTTACAATTTCAAAACAATTTTAAAGACGGTCACTCTTTTATCTCTGTGGCTAAAGTTTAGTAAAAAAGATGCTTATTTGATCACTATGTTTGAATACTGAAAAATAGACTTCACACATAAAAAATCAGAATATGATGCAAAGCATCATCCTTTGCTATGCTGCTGACATGTGTGCAAGCTGTTAGGAACTGAATGAGATTGATATGGGACAGATTTTGCATTTCAGTTTATTGCAGGAAGTTAGGAAAGTTTTGTTAGTGTGTTGGTTCTGTTTAGTTTATTTACATGTTAGTTTTGTTTCACAAGTGTAACACTGTGACCTTGTTTTTTTGATACTGTGGTTGTGTTACGTCCTTTTCCAGTTGAAGCTGGGGAGAAGACAGTATGACATAAAATCGACCAGCCTTGCTGTTGTTGGTGTGTTGTATGAATACTGTATATGCCCCTTTCCTGGCATAATAAGCACTCATTCTGTTACATGTGGGGTTGTCGTCTTCATCAATACCTACGCTTACACAATGTTGCATGCTCAAACATTCGACAACACATTTCTTCAGAAATGATCAGAAAACTGTTTGAGAATAGTGCACTTCCAAAATGAGTACAATACGCTCCATAAAGCTGACTAACGCTGCATGAGATTACTGCTTTGAATAAAATCAAGTGCGTTGATCAAATTACAAACCTGTTTGTAACTTTTTTTTAAACCAAAAATGTAATTAAATTGTAGTTTTATGAAAACCAGTACCTTTTCTGCTTTCACTTACTTTGGAATTTCAGAAAGGTTAGTAATGTTTACAATTCACCGACTGATTGCCTGAATCAGAATAACGATGTGTAGGGATGAAATAAGTCACAGAAGTCACAAAGCAGTTGAGTGACGGTTTGAAAAGTTTAAGCCTGGGAACACACAGGTGTCTCCCAGATGGTAGTAGTGTAAATTCATGCTAGAGGGGACAAACCTGCAAGTCCCCCCCAGCCTTGGGTATATATAACTGTTGTTTGTTCAGTCATATGTTCTTTATTGTTTTTAATTTAAATCTTGCAAGTGTTCATGTGAAATGTACCATCGTTAATCACAGTCAAGTTAGCTTGAAGTTCGATATTCTCTCAATTTTCGTTTTTGAAACTTCAATACCATCTTAACGAAACCACCTAGAGATGCGAAACTTCTTGCATTTTGTTGAGGGTGATTTGTACATACAAGTTTAATGTAATGCAAGAGCTTTCAGCATAATAGATCCAGTCATGTTCCATTTCAAAACAGTAGCTGGGCTATGTATTTTATAGGTTGTATTTAAAAATATCTGAATATTAGACTGAAAAAAGCAGTTTAAATGATGCTACCATTTCAATAAAATCTAACACAGTACCAAATATGAAACTTCTTTGAGCTAAATGCAGATTGCCAGGACAGACGGTAGCATACTGCAATTTACTTGCCGATAAGGTCAGTGTTGGCACTCATTCTAGACGGCTGCATTTGTGCATCAGTATTTTCCCATTCACACTGCACTCCAATGCCTCTAGATTTACATAATTAAGCTTTGGGTAAAACCCTTGCTTGCCAGTCGCATGCAGAAATATTGATATTTTCCCCAGCGATCTGCCGGTATGTGAGAATCTAGATTCAAGATTTGGCTAGTGCAGCACCTTACTCTGTTTTCTTCTAAGGATCTAAATGAGTGTCAGTATGTTGAGACGTCATTCATGTGCTAACTAAATGTATTCTGTACCAGAACATAAGTCCTGTGATCTGTAAATTGCAGTAGGCTCCCTTTTGACAATTTAAAATTTTCCAGCTCATGTATAAGGCTGGGTTATTTTAAGCTCATTTGATCACATGAGTATAGTCCTTCTTTAAATCTTAGATCTGCTGAATCAGGTCTTCTTATTCTACCAAAAACTAGACTCTACACAATGGGTTATAGAGGCTTCTTATGTGTCACACTACTGTGTCTGTGGAACTTGCTGCCCAAATCCATTTGAGACTCTGTTACTGTTGACATTTAAATTAAAAATATATTTTCATTAAATATTTCAGTGTATAATTTGTTTTCATTTTGATTTTACTCCCTTTAAGTTTTAAGTTTAAACTTAAGTTTCTGTATATTTCAATTTGGTTCACGTTTGTTGTGTATACTACATACAGTATGTGCTATGGCACAATACATTGAGTTTCTCGAAGGCGCTAATAAATATACCTGTATTAATATTGTTGTTGTTGTTCGTTGAATACTGCAATAATGGATCTTACATAAGAGTGTTAATATTTAAAAGGTTCTGTAGGGAAGCATAATGTTACAATATGTAATGTAATATGCTTTTGTAAAATTTTATTACTGACAACTTCAATACATCAAATACACAGCAATATACAAAGGTATAGTTCTTGCACCCAGTCCATGAAAACCACATTTTGTAGCTTTTTAAATATAGGATACCTAGAATCAAATCTGTTCCCTCGGTAGTGGTCTGTAATGAATGTAAAAGAATCTTTAGAATGGATGCCATAGGTGTTCAGGGACATTTTTGCTGTATTTACAGCCGGCCTTTATCACTGCACAAAATCTAAAAATATAAAAAAAGATCACCAATAACTTAATGCACATACAGTATCTAAAGTTCTATGCTCAACCCTCTGATGAATAAGAATATTGCTGCTACCAAACAGGTTATATAGATTCAATGACCTTTTCTTGTTTGTAATCTTTCTTATGTCGTTATGTTCTAAATTCTCACTGTAGAGAAAATAGCATTTTCTGGTGATTTTTAGATTAATAATCGTGTGCTAACACCTTCATCTTCGTGTCAATGCCTTGTCCTCTTATCACAATCTGCCTGTATAACTGCAATGTCTGCAAACAGAAGACTTCACACAGGAGTGTTTGGATTGAGAATTGGCTAGTAAATAACAAAACAAAGGGGTTAATACTCGAATGTACTAGCGCCACCGTTGTTCTTATTACTGATCTAGTTTCTGGCAAAGTTAATAAAAAAGTAAAGTTTGCAGATGTTACCAAATTAGAAGGATTAACAAGCACTGCAGAAGCAGCAAATGAAATTCAAAAAGATTTTCATAAAATTCAAGAATGAGTAAACACCTGGCACACGGAAGATGGCGCCGACAGGGAAGGCTGCCGTCCTGCGAGCTCCCATTCGTCCTTGTCTATTTCTTTATTTTTTGTTGTTTTTCGTATTGCTAACTGCACATACTGCTTGCTCGGTGATTAGTTATGACCGACAAACACTTATGAACATAAGATCGAATATTGGCACAGTTAAATCTACACCAATAATTACTGCCGACTATATGGACTGTGGTGTCTCACCTGTACCTGTACTGGGAAAAAGACGGCGTCGTAGAAAGAGGGGTAAACGGGCAGGCGTTCTGGTAAGATTGAGGCAACGCAGCAATCGTGCCCCGCTCCCGAGTATACTCCTTGCTAATGTTCAGTCACCGGACAATAAACTGGATGAACTGAGAGCAAGGCTTGCTTTCCAATGGGACATCAAGAACTGCAACGTGCTGGCGTTCACTGAAACCTGGCTTAACCTGTCTGTTCCGGACTCTGCTATTCTCCCGGGAGGATTTTCTATTCACCGTCAGGACAGAACAACGGATTTGGGTAAGACCAAAGGCAGTGGGGTATGCTTCATGGTAAACAATTCCTGGTGCACAGACGTGGAGATTATTTCAACATCTTGCTCAACACATCTTGAACATTTGACAATAAAATGTTGCCCTTTCTATCTGCCTCGGTAGTTCTCACAGTGGTGTATATTCTGCCGCAGGCAAGTTACACAAAGGCACTGGATGACCTACACTCTCACCTTAACAGACACGAGAATACACATCCTGAAAGGGCATTCATCATAGCGGGTGATTTCAATGGTGCGAACTTGAAAAAAACAATGCCTTATCTACATCAATTCAATTCAATTCAATTCAACTTTATTGTCATTAAACTAACACAGGTGCATAGTATAATGAAAAGTGTTTCTCATTAGTCACTCAGGTGCAGTATATAAATAGGACAGAAGATGAGACAATAGACAGTTACACAATAGCAAAAATAGTAACATGTAATAACATAACATAAATAACATGTAATCAAGTAATCGAAAACTGTGCAAAATTCCGCAAACAGAGAAACTTTAACAGGACAAAAACAGTGCAAGGTAATTCTTGGAACAGTGCAAAAAAATAGTGTGGTTAAAAGTAGTATGGTTAATTAATATTAAATATTATTATGCCTGTTACAATTTTACTGGGCTATTGAGGGGACAGTACAATTTTGGCTTACATGTGTGTGTGGTGGTGTAGGAGTACAGTGGTTGTGGGTACAGGAGGATGTTAGGAGAGATCATAATAAGGTGGAAGGGAGTGGGGGCGTCACCAACTTGACAGCTCTGAGGAAGAAGCTATTTTGGAGTCCAGTTGTGTGCGACTGGAGTGACCGGAACCTTCTGCCAGATGGTAGGGGAACAAACAAGTTATGACCAGGGTGAGTGGGGTCAGACATAATTTTGGTGGCTTTTTTCAGACTCCTGGTGTTGTATATTTCCTGGATGGATGGTAAGGCACTGCCGATGATGTGTTGGGCAGTTTTGACCACCCGCTGTAGTGCCTTACGGTCGGATGCGGTGCAGTTGCCGTACCAGACTGTGATCAGCTTGTCAGTATGCTCTCCACCGTACATCTGTAGAAGTTGGTGAGGATCAGTGGGTGTAGGTGTATTTTCTTCAGCCTTCTCAGGAAGTACAGCGACACATCGACTGCCCGACGAGCGGAACAAACACGTTGGACAATGTTTACAATCCCTTCTGGGATGGTTACAAAGCCCTCCCCCGACCTCCTTTTGGCAAATCCGATCACACCTCCATTCTGCTACTTCCCGTTTACAAGCAGAAGCTTAAACAGGAGAGGCCAGCGTTAAGAACCATTCAACATTGGTCGGATGAATCAGATTTTATACTAAATCACTGTTTTGCTACCACTGACTGGCAGATCTTCCGCGAAGCTGCCGAAAATAATATCAATCTATTTATGGACTATGTTACTGGCTACATCAGTAAATGTATTGAAGACGTGGTTCCCAGGATTACTGTTCGCACATATCCAAATCAGAAACCGTGGATAAATGGTGAGATACGCGCCAAACTGAAAGCTAGGACAGCTGCTTTCAATTCTGGCGATATGGGTATATACAAAAAATCCAGATATGACCTCAGAAGAGCTACCTATAGCTAAATACAACTACAGAGTTAAATTAAAGTCATATTACCACGGCTGCAACGCACGGACCATGTGGAGTGGTATACACACCATTACAGACTACAGAACGCAACCCAGCTATATTGCACAACAGTCTGCCTCTCTCCCTGATGAGCTAAATTAATTCTATGCTCGGTTTGAGGTCAGCAACGCAGATCCAGTCAGGAAGATTCCAGAAATCCAAGACGGAAACCCACTGATCATATCCAGAGTGGATGTGTGTAAAGTTTTTTAAAAGACCAATCCACCCAAGGCTCCTGGCCCTGATGCCATCCCTGGCCGCGTTCTGAAGGCATGTGCAGACCAGCTGGCAGATGTCTTCTCTGACATTTTTAATCTCTCTCTAACAAAGTCTATAGTTCCTTCCTGCTTTAAGAAAACCACCATTGTCCCTGTTCCTAAAAAATCCAGAGTCAGCTGCCTGAATGACTACCGCCCTGTTGCACTCACATCAGTTATCATGAAGTGCTTCGAGCAGTTGGTCAAAGCATACATCACCTCCTCACTGCCTGACACCCTAGACCCACTGCAATTTGCATATCGCCAGAACAGATCAACAGAAGATGCTATTGCCACTGCCCTCCATACTGTCCTCTCACACCTGGATAAGAAAGGAACATATGTGAGAATGCTGTTTGTTGATTACAGCTCAGCATTCAATACCATAGTGCCCTCAAAGCTCGTCATCAAGCTCCAGGACCTGGGACTGAACACCTCCCTCTGTAATTGGATCCTGGACTTCTTGACTGAACGTTCGCAGGTGGTGAGGGTGGGCACCAACATATCCTCTACCCTGACTCTAAACACTGGAGCCCCCCAAGGCTGCGTGCTTAGTCCTGTCCTCTACTCCTTATTCACCCATGACTGTGTCACCAGGCATAACTCAAACTCCATCATCAAGTTTGCGGACGATACAACAGTCATTGGCCTGATCACAGATGGTGAGGAGTCTGCATACAGGGAGGAGGTTGAAACCCTGGCAGTGTGGTGCCAGGAGAACAACCTCTCTCTGAACATCAGTAAGACTAAGGAGATGATTGTGGACTATAGGAAACATCAAGGAGGAGACCACACACCTATTTACATCAATGGGACTGCAGTGGAGAGGGTCAGCAGCTTTAAGTTCCTGGGAGTTAACATCTCAGAGGATTTAACCTGGACCCACCACACCAACACCGTGGTCAAGACAGCACGGCAGCGCCTGTTCTTTCTCCACAGGCTAAAGAAGTTCAGCATGCCATCACATATCCAGGCCAACTTCTACAGGTGCACTATTGAGAGCATCTTGACTGGTTGCATCACTGCCTGGTATGGGAACTGCTCCGCCCGGGATCGCAAAGTATTGCAGAGGGTGGTGAAGTCAGCGCAGCTTATCACCAGCTGTGAGCTACCAAGCATTCAGGAGATCTACTCAGCTAGATGTCTGAAGAAGGCCAGGTCCATTCTCAAGGACCCCAGTCATCCCAGTCACAAACTGTTTTTTCTCTTACCGTCTGATAAATGGTACCAAAGCATTCGGTCCAAGTCCAACAGACTACGGAACAGCTTCTACCTCCAGGCAATAAGACTGCTAAATAGCCAACCTGTAGCTCCTTAGCAAATCACCTGAAATGGCTACATGGACACACAATTCTCACTATATTCAGCATAACTGCACTACATGTATATATAATATACACCATGGACACATAACAGTTCTACTCACATTGAGTTTTATTCAATTTAAAAAATGTAACCTCAATTTTGTGATTTTTGTGTTTTTGTGAATTTTTGTGATTTTTGTGATTCTTGTAATTTTTGTGAGCTCGCAGAAAAAGACATTTCATTGCCAGCAACTACTACTGCACGCCGTTTTGTTGTGCATTTGAGAAATAAACTTTGATTTGATTTGATTTGAGATGACATTTATTGTAGACAAGTGTTTACATGTAGGTAATAAAAATGGAAACTATAAATACAAAGTGAGAAACTTTGAGCAAGAAGAAAATACTTATAATAAAGACTTAGGTGTTTTTTAACTGGTCATTTACATCTTCTAGACAATGTAGTGAAACAATTAAAAAAAACAATAAAATGCTACACAGGAGACCCAGGTTCGAGCCCATGCGGTATAGGGCGAACTGGGGCAGCGAGGGTACAAGCCCAAGAATCTGAGCACTTTACAATGTTATTAATAATATACTGTATTCTGTATTGCATTTAAATTGGAATGTTTTTACAAATGTAAGAAGAGGCGTTGCACAATGTGTTATTATAACCCCTTTCCCTCCTTTAACTTGAAGAATTGTGTGAAGAAATCCTAAATCACGAAACCATCACTTTTAATAATTCATTCAGTTACACTCACACCGTAGCCAACAACAAGCTATGATAGTGCACTATTTTTATATATTTGGCTATGTAAGAAACAAAGTAATTCTCTTTGTCTGGCTTTGAACCGCCTGGGTGCAGCGCACTACATGACAGTCCATTGCCTATTACCACTATACGGACAATAATATATATATTTTTAAAAACAAACATCAAATGTTTCCAAAATGTCCTCTTGTGATATTTTAGCTGCTTAGTTACATGACTCCATATCAATATTACTATGAAGCGATGTTAAATCAGTACAACTTTTATGAAATTCAAGTATTTTAAATGTTTAACTAAAAAGTAAAAATCTTACAGCATACACAAAGATTCTAAGCTGATTCTAAGCTAAGAAAAATCACCCATTTGTTGCGCATAAAAAGTGTTTTTTAACTATCTAAACCATTTTTTACAGCTTTTAAAGTCACGCAATGTTTTGTTTACGTCATTGTATCTTATTTTTTATTTCATTAAAAAATTTTTTTTTAATCGTTTGCCCATCGTGTTGATAAGCTGTTCCCGGATTACTGAAATCCTTAAACACACATATTAATATAACTATCAAGGGATGTTAAATCACTACAACATTTTTCTTTTTACAATAACAGCAAGTGGTGTTCTTACTACGTATTCTTAGAAAAGGATAAAATGTTATAACTCATTATGAAGTACAGAATATAAGCTTAATAATGTTAGAACAAGCACATTAAAAACAGAACCCATGTAAGTTACCAAGTTAAAGACTTTGATGCATAAAACTAAATTTATGCATAATTAAAATATGATGAAGGTGGAAGGTTGCGTACTTTTGACCAGCTGAGCAATCTTGCTTTTATAAAATATACCGACTTTTTAATGTTTAATGATTAACATGCTGTAATACACAGTTTAAAATGATTAAAAGTCTAAAGAGTATACAACTTAAATTCTCGATTGGAAAAAGATTGTCCCTCAGCAGTGACCGGGATTCGTAACCGGGAGTTTCTTGGCGACGGCTCAAATGCTGTACATGAGATATTAAGCTTTATTAGCTCCACCTGGCGATTTTACAAGGTGCTTCCGGATACTATCATCATATTTCAATTAACATGCAGTATGATGTGGTATATTGCGCCACGCCCACCGCATTTTAACGCAACATACCTTATGCATTTTGAATGGCTGGATCTGTATCAGTTATTTACTAACTTCCAAACGAGGTAGATGGTCAGAATGGCTTCCTCTCATTTGTAACCTTTCTTATGTTTGTAATTAGTAGCACTAAAGAACATAAATGTTCTACATTTTCTTAAAAAACACTTGAGAGCAGTTCATTTTTAAAACACTGTATACAGTATTAAAAATTAATATTGAACTGTTTGGGTTTGTTTAATTTCATGTATGTTAAGCAAATAATACCAATTTTAATACTCTAATATCACAAAAGGGTAAAATATGGACTTTTGCTGGCATGTATAGATAACTTAAAAATAAACATTATGTGTAATGTAACAATTATATAATAAATAACAAAGGAGGGGAAGATAATTTAAATAAAAAACTTTACTTTTATTTCTAGAACAAAATTGGGGCATAATTCAAAAGAAGGGCAAACAACCAACTCACAGAAGAGTCTCACACTTGCAAACTGCCACAAAGATATTGAGACGTATGTGTAGACAGTTTCAATTTGGCTGGGATTTAGGTGTATGTCCAATACAAATTAAATTCAAATGTTAATAGCTGAAAAAATATTTTCTGTTTGGCTTATGTCTTCAAAGGTCACCCTTGGATATCTTGGAAACTCGCTGTTTTTCTGTTCATACAACTGGAAAATTGGGGACAAGAAGGATACTACTACAAACAATACATGGCATCTTAGATGGTCTCTCCAAGGTAAATAATTAATGAGACAAAATAGCAGCTATTGAGGACTTAATATAGATAGGAGTTCAAATAAATTTTGCTTCCCAAAATCAGTTATAATTGGTAACTATAATTTGTATTATATGAGGGACAGTACAGTAATTCTTTTTTTATGAGTATGCAGTTCTGAAGGTATTTATTTTTGAAAATCATTCTTGGGAAAAACAGAAACAGTTTCATCACTTTCGGTATAGAAATAGAAATGTACCATGTAACACAGTTTTAGTTCAGAGACTGAAGCTGTGATATACTGAAGCAAACAGAATTGAGGAGGATATCTATTACACATGAATACTAATGAGCTCTGTGACTTGCCTTGACAATGTTATTTGAAACAGATGTTGACTAACACAACACAGAGAAATATTAAAGGAATATATATAACAATACTGTAATATTAACCAGTAAAAACATCAGAAGTAGCGTGGTCTGTCAAAATATCAAAGGATGGACATACTGCACAAAATCTTTTTTGAAGGAATGTGTTTGAATCAAAACAGTGACAAGATCATTTTTATATTTTGATATTTATTCAACATTTAACATTTAGTTGCCAATCTGTTCTGTAAACTTTGATATCACCTTTCTAGTTTCTTTGCAAGTTTTTTTAAAAAATTACATTTAACCCCTTTCCAACACAAAAATACTGCATTACATTTTTGTGTAATGTTAAATCTGAGAATCAGACCAATGTTGGACTCAATAATGTGCCACTGAAAACAGATTTGAATGAGCCTCTATTCAGATTATATTTATTCATTTTGCTCATTCATTTCCGATGATTCATTCTAATTTAAAGATAATGGGGAAGAGATACCTGATTAATAAAGATGTGTTTGTGATCTCTGCATAACTGCATGATCTTGCTTCCTCTGTGAAATGTTATGCTACAGAAGAATACTTCAAATTAGTCAACAGATCTTATGTGAATATAATCCGTTATGAGACTGCTAATATTCTGGCCATTAAGGGTCTGTCCTCTAAATTGGTAAGCTTGCTTTCTAATGCACTGACATTCTAAATGTGTCCATCTAAGTAATTTAATAATGGCTGCTTCATGCTACTCTGACTTTTCAAACAGCTTGCTTTAGGCGACCACAGGGACTTGATATTGATTGAAATCCATAAGCTGCTAGTGTGAGAGTGGCAATGCAACCTCATTCCCAGAGTCCGTCCACAACATGTCCAAGCTATACTTCTTCCCCAAGAGATGCTCTTGTAGCAGGCCCAAGCTTCGCAGAGTGCAGTGCTGCATGCAGTTCACATCTGTCACCGTATGGTCTCGTTGTCACAACAGCTTAGCTCTGATTGTGTCTGTTTGAGGAAGCTGCTTCTGAGTGGCATATTACGAAAATGAGTTCTTCGTTTGTCTGCCAGGCTGCCTGAGCTTCAGTCTTTGAATCTTCACACCGGCAGATATCCCTCTGCTGATTGATTTATGAATGGTACAGGCAATTAAAACCCCACCTCATGCTGAGACTCCACGCTTCCTTTTTTTCTGTCTCTCTTTATCTTAGGGGCTGAAACTAATGAAGAGTAAACATGAGAGGGAGATAAAATCTAGACAGATAGGATCAGGGAAGCCCACACATCCTGATTTTATTTAAAATGCTCCAGGAAATCTATCATTGAGCTGAACAAACTGCTGTTTGTTTGAACAAGGTGATAAATAATTTTGGTCTGTCGACACGGATTTGTGGGCTCTTTACAATTGCCTCGGTACTTGGTCTTCAGATAAATTTCAGCGATATAACCAGCTTTTAATGTATATGAGACTTAAAATCAGTATCAGCTTTCAGAGGTTCGTGCCAATGTAATGGTCTCTATATTAGATTAGAGTGTAGAGTTTGCTCAAAACTTTAAAACTTCCCTGAGGTAGCCTTTTGTTTTACATTTCTTTACTGAAAGATTGATTGTGATCTATTTAAATTTTGATTCTGAGTGCACAGGCAGATTGCATCACTACAATGACAGATAACCTAAATCTATTTTGTTTTCTAAACTATACAAACAAAACAATATTTTTAATTTCCTATTTTACTGATTTGATATCTGGTTGACGTCAACATGAAGATGGATACGAGATTTTAGCTTATCCCAGAAAACAACAATCCTTGTTCTAAAACCAAAACCTTCTTCCAATTTTGTATTCCATTACCTGACCGCACCCAGTACTCAGAATAACAAGCCTCAAACTATAAAACCTTGTAATTTTCATCTTAGGTTTTCAAATGTAATCAGCACTACAAGGAAAAACAAAGCAAAAGAACATGATTTGTTTTAAAATTTTCATGTTGTTCATTGTAATCTCTCAATTTTATTTCCAATCTGTCCCTCATTTAGATCCCTGTACCATTGTTCATTGAATAGGTATTCCCTGGATTGAGTCAATCAATGCTTTTCGGGATTTTGAATGTCCAAATTCAGAGCCCTACATAATTCTACATTACCAAGATTCAGTTCCATAAGATTTCGGAATAAAAATTGCTCTCAGACCAGGAAGAGTCTGTTTGCTTTCTGTTTAACTGAGTATATATGTATATCTTATGAAAAAAATTGACATTGGAAAATGTGACATTACAAAATGTTTAGTTAAAAATATGATTAGTTACTTTTCCACCAGGATCTTATCTAGAGTGTGTGTTTTATTTGTATTCTAGTTAACCTGTTCTTTATTTTATGACTGATTAAATTAAATACATTTTTTTTATTTCTTGTTTATCATTATATAATTCAAGAGGAAACATGTTTTCAATCTGGTTTACAAGCTCTATGGGTACAAATTATAATACAATGCAAGATTATCTTTTTCTTTCCCTCCTTTAATCCATTCCAGATTCTAACTCTTACAAAAAATAACATTTTATAACTCCTCCCTCCAGTGATTTGTCTTCTGTAACAACCATGAAACTGAAAATGTCTTACTATTAGAAGAAAAAATAATTACATTAGTAGTGTAAAAATGGAATTTGTCCAAAGCTTTTTTAAAAATATATACTGTAATTCAAAGCAGAAATCTGAGCTCATATTAAGCAATATGCACAATAATGAGAGACTGAAAAGGGCATTTAAAAAGATATCTATTCATATGCATTTATATTTGGAAGTAATGATAATAACATTATTATTATTGCGTAAAAAAAATTCCCCTTACCAACAGTTATATGTATATTAACCAGTCGTATCCCCAAAAAGTATTTTTTCACGTTTTTTTTCTTATTCCAGTGTGTCCGTCTTGCAACTTCTTGCAGGCATCATAAAGGTAAACTAGTAGCCTGGAATTATGTTTGGTTGAGGATGAATCGTTAATATTGACCAACACATATTGAAGAAAAGAACAGTGCCGTGGGCTTTATTTGCCATTAAGAAGAAGCAATCCACCACCTGCCAGTCCCAGAGGGCTTTTTTGCCCCCAGTGCAATGAGTCTAGTAATAAAGTTCCAGGTCCTTTACCCACATCAGCAAAATAAAAAGTCTGAAGAATGACAACTTCAAAGGAAGGCCAATGGCATTGCCTGTAAAACAAAATGTATTGACAAGGGGAAAAAATATTCCGCATGAAAAAAGTAGGCTTTTTGAATTATTTAGAGCTATATCCTAAAATGCATGGTACTGTGTTCCATCTGTAGGGCAAACAAGAAGAAAAACAATGGGTTGTACTTACCTGGGATGCGTGTAAAAGAGTAAAGATCAATTCATGTTCCATTGTTGAAGCTGTATCCACACTACACAAGGTATTTGTGATTATGGAAGAATGATCTAGTTTGGGATGAAAAACAAATGTTATCATAGGTGATGTAATGTGTATATTACACTAATAATTAGTTAAATATTCCCATTTTAAGAAACAGTAAAAAGAGTGGCATTTTTATGCAATAGACTTGCATGTATTTAGCATAAACACTGTACAGAAGACTTAAAGATACAATCTATGTTAAATAAAAAAAAACTTATTTTGCTGGAAAACAGACAAATATGTTTCTGAAAATATTCTTGTTTTTTTTCATGTAGACTGTGCGGTATACCGATTTTTCCCAGTGATCAGGTGATTACCCTTTGTATGTTATGAATAAAGGCCTCTGCATAAACTTGTTGATTGAAAGAAACGGGAGTGGAACTGCCTTCCTATTTAGAACATTTCATTGCATGGCCACCCTCGCTGGTCCGTTGTTATTCCCTGACCATTGCATCCTACTGTATGTGTAAAAGGAATGACAAATGTTGGCTCCATATCCCTAGTGGAGGTCACACTTCTCTCTACAACACAACATAATGTACTTTTGATCCTATTTCAACATCTGGTTATGCTAAAACCATCTATATTAATAATAATAACAATCAGAAGAAGGATTTCTAGACATACAGTACATATCCATACACCCTTACCTTTGGTGCACACAGTGTTGTCTACTGTATGCTCACTCGAGCTGAAGAGCACAGTTCTGTTGCAAATGTGTTTGGGTTAGGTCTGATTGTTCATCTGTGATGAGCATCACACAGAGATGTATTGTATGATGCTCCTAGGAGTGAAATGTTTTGCATTTTGTAACTTCAATTACCGCAGCCCTTTCTCCTTGGTTATCAGGTTTGTTCATGAAATTAGAGTTCGGATAAAGGTTAGGGTTATGGTTGAGTGGATAAGCATCATAAGCCTGAGCCCCCCAGCTGCGTTTGAGTGAATCTCCATTTGGTATTTTGGAATGCCTTTTGTGTTACACAAAGTCCAGCATGTATCACTTCCTAACATTCCTTTGTTCTCTAGCACATTTAGTCCTTTTAAACCTTCATGTAATTACATTACCCATACAAAAAGATGAGACCAAAGTACAATACAAGCTGGAGTATAATCTGATTTGAGACATAGTATGCCAATAAATGCTATACTGTAACGTATGTCTTTGTCTTTGTATAGGCACATGTATGTACTTTGACAATATTGAAATGATAAAAATCAGCCTTACCTTCAGTAGATACAGTATATAACCCATTTATATGTTCATTGCCTCTTTATATACAAATAGACATTTTCAGCTTCATGCTGACTTAGAAAGTTTGAAATAATTCCCAAGCAAATTCTAAGATCTTTTTTTTTATTATTGCCTCTATGGTGGTGATTTACAGGTCTAGGACTAATTATAATTCATAATATGGTTGAATTGTGCCACTAGCGAACTTTATAACTATCTTTAAATCTGGTATCAGAGATACACACAATAATTTTTCTATGTTTTGCCCTTTTCAAAAATGTGTTTTTCAGTTTCATGTCTCACTTAGCAATGAATGGTGCTCAAACAGAACCTGTAGTCTGCATGGTTTATATTACTGTCACACTTAACAGTGTATTTATTTTCCCATTGGGAGCAAAATCTTGTAATATATCTACAAGTCTAAAACCCTCCAACAAATAAAACTATTTTATGCACTACAATTCTAAAAAAGCAATATAGACATTTTGTAGCTCTTTATTTAAAGAAAATAGTTATTGTAGGATATATCTGAAATATTTGACTGTAAGCTCTTGCAAAAGGCTATGCTCTTGTGAACTTTGATTCTTGGTGGTAGACATATAAGAACCAGGTTGTTTTTCAGACATTTGGACTTCTCAGTTGCACAGTACGCACTCTGTCCTGTTCTGGGAGAAAAATAGATTACTGGAGCACCACCTGGTGGAAAGACAACCAAGCACAAGATCAAACTGGCTATTACAAAGAAATTTAATTTTGGGTGGTTTCTGTCAACACTGAATTGAAAAGTCAATCATCTCTTTTCATTTTTTCATTCAGATTTTATGTTTTACGTTCCTTGCGGACAGACATGGGAATGTTACACTTGGATCAATAGTTCTATAAAAAATGTTTTTGTTGATTTTAAATAAGATAAAGTAGTGTATGTAACACAATCTCTCATGTGCACAGTTCTCCTTCTCTCTGTTGTTCATAACATTAACTATGACCGACCACAGACGATTACCACAGCCTGTTCCTGCCTGCAATGAAATCCAAAAAGCAGAATTGTTTTCTCTGTTGACATATTTCATGTAAACGGTTGAGGTTTTACTGATCTTATTTAATTAGAAGTACTAGTTAGAGCCTGGACCATGGAACGGTATGGCCAGTTTACAAACAACAGTTTATTCTAAAGTAATGCTCACCATGGCAGAAGTAAGAATATTGTGCTGTCATGGTGCTTCGATTCAGTTCTCACAAAAAGCTGCTTCAATGAAATGAAATGTTTCACTCCATTTTAACCAAGAAATTCTAAGTACTCTTCTTTTGTTATTCAGGAAGGTATCTGATGTGGACTGCACATTTAAAAAAGAGCTCGTCCTGCCTCAGGCTAGATGTGGGTGACAGCTGAATATGTGCCTCCCCTCAGGCATTGTTTGGAGCCACTGATGCAGGAACATCTACCTCTTCCCTCACTACACTGAAAAACTAAATTTCACTCTACTGTTTTGCTTGGATACTTATTAACCCTGTCAACTTCAGGACAAGGGCTGGAGCTCAGGATCTATTGATTACAAGTCAGTGCTGCAGTAATCCCAGAGACTTGATTGATTCAGGCTGTTGTCTGGGTCGGACTGCAGAGCAGATTCCTCTCTTCCCATTGATATGCATGAAGGGATGTTCCACTTGAGGTGGGAGGAGAGGTTAGTATTAAGTGTTTATACATTACAACAGGAAATTCCTGGTGAGGAGACGGCAGGCTTTATCATATTCTGACAGAAACCAGAGCCTCTATGATTTTGCACACTGGCATTAGACCAACTTATAACATCATATAGACCAATAACAGAGAACATTCAGCCATAAATTCATGAATCAATGTGATGGATTATTATTAAAATAGAGCACCATTTAGCTTTCTCAGTAATCCATTTAAAAGCTGAATTATGTTGGTACTGGCAAGAGATTTCTTTCTGTACAGTATACAGCAGGACAGGAGGATTATCTGTTTCAAAAACATACTTGTGTTATGTCACCTCCCAAGAAGTAATCCTTCCCTTACCTGTCTGTATCATGTGAAGGCACATTGACACTGAAACACAAATGAGGGATGGATAATAAGAAAACATGGTTATAATTAACGCTATTCACTTTTGTAAAACAAAATGGAACGCTGAATGGACTGGACTACAGTTTTATTCCAGACTTTTCTCATTAAAAGACCCTGTTTGTTAGCAGCTATAGCAACAGATGTTCTATGAATTCTGTCACTACAGTAGAAAATATCTACTGTAGTAAACAAATGGGCAGAAGATATATCATTGTCTATCAGCAAATAGTAACATAATATTAGTTTCTGTTTTTTTTCTGTCCTAATTGTGCAGACCTGTTATACTCAGTAAGCATATCATACTGGATAAATGTGAATTTTGTCATTTTTGGCTATGATATCATTTCATCATTTATAAGGTTTCTCTCAGGAAGAACATGAAGTCACATGGTACATGAAAAAAAAGTGCCCCTGTGTATGTGATCAATATCTGAAGTGTCCACCAGGCTAAACATGCAAATGGCGTGTTATACACATCAGTGATTCAGTGAACATAACAAGCCTTTTTCTGTGGAAACACACAGTATAATTTTAAATAGTTAAAGAATGAAATTAACAGTTCTGTTGAATTATACAGGGATGTTTAATTCAAGATGATAAACAGCATTATATTATTTTTTAACAGCATAAAATTATACAGGGCTGTAAACAGCATTACATTATTGGTGCTTGGAAAAAGATTCCTCAGGTTGTCCCCCCAGTGACAATCCTTTTCTTGGTTAAGTTCATGGTTCATGGTTGACTTGGTTTGGGTCGATCATGAATGCTTCCTGTGATTTTCACTCATCATGGCTATGTAATTGAAACTGGAAAACCTATGTATTTTTATTGCACACATCACCTTTTATGTGCAAACTCACATTGCTTCCCAAACTTTTGTAAATCACATTTTGTGATTTCAGAAAAAATTTCAGAAAAACTAAATCTACTGTAGTAAAAGAAACAGGCATGTGATAAGTCATTCTCTACCAGAAAATAAAATTTTGGATATTGTACTCAGATTGAACTGATATTGGTATGATATTGCCTGATATTGAAAAATAAATAATTAGGCATGAAAATACGGCATTTCTCAAGCGTTCAAGAATACTATTCTTCAAACACAATAGTGATTTAAAATATTTTAATTTGACAGTCCTTGTAAAAGACATACACACAAAAATGAGTTTCAAATGAGTAAAATTTAATTTGACTGCCCTGCAACTGCAAACAAAAGTAGACTAATTTTGTCCAATTCAATCACATCAAATGTGGCAAAGTCTACTCATAAAACTGTCCAGTATTATATTAGTACATAGACTATTCTTGTCACCTCCCTTATTCTCCATGAATTAAACATGAACAGCTGCTTATTCTAAAGTGTTAATCCTTTTTACTCCCGAGCAGCTCCCTTCATTGATTCATCTATCTCTAATCACAATGTTACATTCTGCTTTAGTTATGTTTGTCTCTTTCTTTACTGCTTGGCACCACAGTTGCAAAACAGAATCCCCCATTACAAGCTTAACTATGTGCTTTGTTTTGATGGGACCATAACTACCTAGTGGCTTATCTCTTTTCTAAGGGTGAGCAATGGCATTGTCTGATAGCGTTGAGTCAAGCAGAGACTTTATCCTAACATACACAAGGGCTGTCAAACTTTTAAACACTGCTTACTGCATTGCAGCCACTGAATGCTGGTAAATTAGGGTAGGATTTGAACCCTACCCAGACAACACATTCGTCACTCATTACACAATGAAGTGATCTCTGCAACCACAAACATCTCTCAAAAATGTGAATTATACAAGTTTAGGTTTATTTTCTTTTTCAAGTATCATATATTTAACAAACAGTGTAACAGGTATGTGCAATTGGAAATTTGGAATGTTCAGCAAAGATACAAATCAGTTCAATTTTAGATAAAAATTAAGTTTTGCTTTCTTTGGTTATTGGGTGATTTTTGAAAGGGAGTAATTTTGGTGGAAACACCTCTGGGTTTTCCAATTAATTATTCAATATTTATGGAAAAATATTTATGGAGTTTCATTTTTCCATATACTAAACCATTAAATATAAGAAATAAAATAATAACATTATCTTATGAAATAATCCCCTGTTTTATGCTGTACATGAGAATTGATATGTTTTTCACTGAAATTTGTAAGTTGTAAAACAACATAGAAAACATGATGTGAATGTAACTGCTTAATTCATTTATTTATTATCCTATACAATGAAACAGGAAATGCAGTCAGGTGTTGTGGTATTTAAAATGACATCTGGCACACAGAAAGTTCTAGTATAGATACAGAATAATTTCACACTTTACAGATAATCCAGCTAAATCAGAATCTTCTCTCAACAGCTGAAGTGGAAAAGTAAATGCATTCTGGATTATTCTTAGAATGTTTATGTTTCAATGCGTTACAGTATTTATTCTTCTCATCCTGTTAGTTGAAGACAATTCTGGTAAAAATTAACTGCACATATGGAGTGTGTTTTTCCAGAATGAAGCCCGAATTATTTTTATTCACATCTTTAGCTCATAATGGATATACTGTACCACCATTGACCACAATCGGAATTGAAATAACATGAATAATTGTTACTGACAACTGAACCCCTACAGCAGTTGTACAATCCTGTAAAAACAAGCTGAAGAATAATGATAAAATCCAATACAAAATGAAAAAATATAAAAAATAAGAAACACAGTAATTGAATTATAATATTAATTTGGATCATTTTAAAGTGAACAGGTCAGTTACAATTAACCTGAAATGCATTAGTTTAAATATACCAATTTAAGAAAACAAGGAGAGTGGCTAAGAATAAACAAAACTTGTGGATAATTGGACACATGTGAGAAATTACATTTGCTTAATAGCTAAATCCCAACAGTGCTGTGGTTTCAGTTAGTTTTTAAACACTTTCTGGAACAGTCTTTTATGGCACAGCAGGTGGGGACGCCGACTATAAATGAAAGACGGTGCTGATCCAAGGTAATCTGGGAAAACAGCAAAGAGTTTGGACATGACCCAGGTAAGTATTTGGATGCAGTGTTTTCATGAGAGATTCTATACTTCCCCTTTAGAATGTCCAGTACCTACTTGTTGGCTCTGCCCCGGATGATTTTGCAGAGGCTGATCACCATGAACAGGAGTTTCACAACAGATTTTTCTTTCGACAATTCGGTGCATGTTCTGCATGCATTACAGTGTGTGAGAGTACATAAGGTTGAGTTTAGGAAAATGGAAATAAAATCTTTCAGTACCCACCCATTATCAAGCCGCTTTATCCAATTCAGGGTCATAGGGGAGCTGCAGGATATCCCGGAAGCAACAGGCGTGAGTTGGAATTCACCCTATCTACTGTAGGGCACCCATCCATCACAGGGCACACACAGACACAGACACATCACAGGTGTGCACACTCACCCCAATTTTCTTAAAAACCGATTAACCTACCAGTATGTTTTTGGACTGTAGGAGGAAACTGAAACTCCTAGATGAAACCCATGTGAACACAGGGAGAACATACAAACTCCATGCATATACTGTAACACTCTAAGGAATTGAAACCAGGGCCCCCGCACTACAAGGCAGCAATGCTAACCATTGCACCCACATGCCATTCCATACTGTGATGTTTTTTCATACATTTAATAAAAACAGTTGCAATACAAGAAAAGTAAAAATTTCACAAATGAGAGTAGTCTATTTGGACCATCTAACCTATTTGGTAGTTGTTAATTGATCCAGGGATCTCATCTGCTGTTTAGTGATTTTTCAATCAATGTTATGGTTAAGTATCATGTTTCATTCTCCATAACTCTTTGCATAAAGACTTGTTACTAATTTTTATTCTGAGTTATTACTGGGTTGAGTCTGCCAATTCCTTTGAGGATTTTGAATACCCAGATCAGGTCCCCACATTGACCTTTCTGTTCAAACCTCAGTTCAAATAGTTTAATTCCTTAGATGAGTCATTGGAAGAGATATCCTTAAAATAAATACTATTAACTTTATTTGACTGACAGTTCAGTCTATTTCTAACACAGAGCTGTGCTGTGATATTTCAACACACATCTGATGCTTTGCTGTACAAGATTTCCTTTGGGACAGTCCATTAAGGTTCTATAATGTTTCCAGCTAATCAGTACATAATGTCCCATGTTTATTGTTATAGGGGTTTTATAGGGTTCTGTGTTATTTTAATCAACTCACTGAAATGCAGTTTGTTTCACATACAGCTTTTTTTCTAGTCCTGTTAATCATATGTTTTATGCAATACTGTGTAAAATATAATCACATTGAGGTTTAAGTTTCAAGTCTTAATTACTTTTTAATACTTAATTTCAGTGTATACAGAAATATAGAACCTTATGTTTGTCACAAGCACAGTTAAACAAAAGGTGTCAATGATGTTCACCATTCACTATAGTTCACTTCATGGTGCTGGCGAGTGGCTCAACTAATAAAGATACTGTGAAAGCAGGTTGGGCCTTCTTATCCAGATGTGAGTTTGAGCTGGGTTGATATACAACCTAAATGATGACAAATACATTAGTCCACTTTAGATGGCCAAATATTTTGACTCCCTTTAGCAACATGTGAATTCATTATACAAAGAAAATCGTTATGAACTAACTTATAAGAGTCCATATTGTTTATGTATCTAACATTAGAAGTGATAATTGTGTTTCCCCATTCATTTTAATTGTAGATGCTCATTTTTGTGTGAAAAGGTGCAGTTCACATTTATGCATTTTAGTTATTTTAATTCATGGTTTGTCATTTTCTCTGTAAGTGTTGATGCCTGGTTTCTGATAATGATACAGTGTCATTTTTATTTAGGTCTGATAATCTTAATTCACAGTAGGTTAGCTATGTGATTGTTACAGGCTGGTAAAAAATCGATAGGACACATCCATAACGTTCAATACAGCTCAACAGTGCTCTTTTATTCTTGCCACAGTAATGTAATATTTTGTGAAGCACAAGGCTTCATTTGTCAAAACCTCAGCAGCTTCGCAGTGATTTAGGCTTGTTCATCTCAGGTGTTAAGTACAGTATATCTTTTTCTCTTTCTCACTTAAAGATGAGGATATCTTGCTGAACCCTGGTGCACAATATCTTACTGTCCTCTCTTGCTACTCCACATACCTGCATAAAGGTAGCGCATGTTTACAATGAGAGGAGCCCAGCTGTCAGGTACTGTATCATGATTTTAAGGACCGGCAGCTGACTCCTTTTAGGCAGTGATTATGCTGACTGCTTGTCACAATGATATTTTTCAGTTCTTTGGATTCCAGCTTACTTGAATGATTTCTGCACATTCAGCATTTCCTTCAACAGCAGACTATCAATATACCTGATTTCCAAAGACAGGAGGCAATTCTTAACACAAAACATAACTAGAGTCTGGAACAAGATATCCAGGTATGTTGCTCAAGCTGACATCATGGGTTTTTTCAAGGATTCGCTGCTCAAATTAATCAACTGCTCAAGAGTTGGGTGAACAATGCAGCCTCCTCTCATTTGTTTTATTTCTTCTATATCTTCTTAAAACTCTGCAATTCCAAATGTTCTTATAGTTCTACAAATTCCAAAGGTTAGAGTGCTACACTGGTACTTGGACCATAGTAAAATTGTATTTCTCATAACATGAAAAAAAACATAATCTGACAATTAAGTGGGCAGTGGACTTCTGCAACTTACTTGTTGTGAGTTGTGAGTTTCAACCTGTGACAAACCACTGGACCTTACAACTGCTAATTATAAGGAATTCTAATCATTTTTTAACCTGCAGCCTCTGTTCCCTTCAGTCATACCAAATGCAGGTATTGTCACGAACACGGACTGAAATCTGTGTCAGATCTTGTAGAAGACCCTATGCGATGCGGTAAGAGCTGGAGAAAACAGGAGGCGTGGTAAAAAGGAACACACAGGGGTTTAATAGTGCACAAAATAATAGTGACAATCCGTGAGACAGTGAACGGGGAAGACAAAACGGCATCCAAATCCAAACGGGTCCAAGAGCAGGTCAAAACACAGTCCAAGAGTCCATCAACAAGGAATCCATCCTGGGACGCGACAAAGTTAAAATCCCTGGGAGGGGGGAACACACGGACAGACAAAACATGGAGGTCCAAGGGTGACGGAGCGAGATCCTCCAGACCCCGGGCTCAGGAAGCGGGAGGTGTCGGGGATAAGGCCTATGCCCTCAGGAGATGGACGTAGGGTTTCCTGGTGCTAGGCGGGCCTCGCGACATCTTACCCTAATGATGAGCCCCGAGGACTGGAGGAGCTGGTCTTTAAATAATAACGCTAAAAGGGTACACCTGGGGAGCTAAATCACACGAACAATAATGGGAGCAGTGGAGCGCCCTCTAGGGAGGGATGTCAGACGTGACAGGTATTATGCTATGCATTCATATCTTTGAAGCTGTGTTTGTCACCTGAATACATTTTCACCACAAATACTGTTATTTCAGTTTCTTCCTTTCTTCCTCTCTTTTCATTGTGTCTATTGTATGTGAAAGTAGATATATACTGAAGAATGTCATGATTCTTCCACAAAGTGACGGGTAGGTGTCTTTTCTGATATCAGTTCTTGTTAATATAATGTTTCAACGTCCTCTTATACATTTGAATGATTCTATGAATTTATGATAAAAAATAAACGTTTAGGACCTAAGAGCTAAGTCAGATATAAATGGGATGGGACCACGAGTGTTGCCCTTTTCTGCCTAGTCTAGTCTCAGATGTATGTCATCCATCATAATAAGAATGTCACATCTGCACCTCCTTGAAATGTTATGATCTTGGGTTTTGCCAAGTTTCTGTTTGTAGTATTTTTGTTGTAGTGCCTGGGACAGAGATTGCATGTTTTACAGATCCTCTGTTATTGGCAGGTAACAGGTAACATTGCTCATTTCTGTAAAACAACTGAAAATCAGAAGTAAGGCAGTTGAAATTTTAAGGGCCTACAAAAACGTTATGTGTTTAAGCAAATTCAACCAGATCATTGCTTAAGGGCTTAAGATTCAGAAATTCGAACTTTTGGTAAAATGCTTAAACCTAACGCTGTGCAGGTGTCAAAAGTTTCAGTATATTCCTTTCAAAAACATTTTAATCCAAGAGGTATCACTCTAAATGCAAGGGAACCTGTTAAAATGTGTTACTAGGAAGATGGGATTTCTTGCATGGTTACTTTAAATGTTCATGCTAAGAGTTTTCTCACTTAAGAGAAAGTCTGTTTTAAGGAGACTGCTGTATGTTTTTGTTGATTATATCAAGATTATAGTAATCTAAAATAAACAGTATTGTGGGAATTTTGCCCTTAAACATATTTTCCCCACATACAAATCCCCTTCAATTAAAATGGAGTTCAGAAAATCCATATCTGCAGTTTAAACATTTTTTACAAAAACTTTTCTAGTACACTATAATTATATAGTTAAGAGAGATGAAGTTTATATTTATAAAACTGGGAAGATTCATGTGTTTAACATTTCTGATACAGTTAACTTTGAATTGGTAGGCTTGGTTGGTAATTGTTTCCATTTTATGGACCACATATTAAAAAATATATTATTATTACTGTCTATTATTTTAAACTGTCTATAAACTTTCATAAAGCATCATAGCAAAATAGCATATCAAGGCAAACAGAAAACAGAACTTGAATGGTGTCCTTATTTATAGGCCCAGCAAACAGCCAAGTCAGTGGCCTAAAATTTGCAGTTCTGAATTTGTATAACAATGTTGGTTTTTTTTTGCCACAGCATGATGGCAACCAAACCAGGCCATCCCCATGTCTTCAGAAGAAGTCCTATTTATCCTATTTATGGTTTTCAAAGCCCTACAGAACTAATTTTACTCTAATAAACCTGTTTTTTTCTTTCTTTGCGTTTAGTCCACAGCATGATAGCATGAACTCAAGGATCCTTTTCTTAGTTCGATACTCTTTGCTACTAGACTGACACAAAATGTTGTTGCTATTCCCTAACAGTATTTCTGTAATGTTTAAATACATTATGATTCCATATTATACCATAATAAAAAGGTCCAAGGGGTGTGAATACGTTTGATAGCCACTGTATGTCTCTAAACACAATTAGCCAACAACATAATGTGCCAACCATAGGTTCAGTCCTGTGATTAAGAATCATTTTCTTTGCATCTGTTAAACCTCTCACTACTGTCTTCCATTGTTTAAAATTAAAACTGTCCAGTGTAACCCCATTAAGTAGTAACAGGGTTGGGTTTCATCTCACACTGCAACACATCAGATAGTTTCATTAACTACTTGTTCCCAAAATGCTGCAATGATAGAACACTTGATGTCTGTTGATTACATTCAAATTAACTTTGTTTTATTTTTTGGTCAGAGCTGAGCTAAGTTGTCAGGACACAGGACAACTTTAAAAATTTAAACATATCCCAAGAGGTTTTCCTGGTTAAAACCTCTTGGGATATGTTTGACTTTATGTTTGAGAATGATGATGGATTTATTTTTTATTTTTTTTAACAATACGATTTTTATGTGTTTTTTTTTACAATTTCTTTTAATCTATTTTTTTAAATCTTTTTATGTCAGAATCACATTTGTTCAAAGTTCCAGTGTCATGTTTTATTTTGGCCATGGACAAAATAAATCGTTGCTGTTATAATGCGAGGAGTACAGAGCTTGGGCTTCAAGGGCATGGGTAATTTGCCATTAGGATAGTGTGCAGTTTCTAAAAGGTGTCTACCATGATCCCTAAACTTGAATAGTTGACTGTCCATTTTCACAAGGTTATTTGAGTAAATGTGGCACATTACACACATGATGATATAAACTCCCGACATGGTTGGAAATGGCTTAGACAGCCTGAGAAACTTTTACCTTACCTGCTTTACTTTGTTTATTTCACCCTTCTGCGATCACGTAAATGATTACTGTCACACTTCCGTAGATTTTCTTGGCTGCACACAAGGCTAATTTAATTATCAACCCACATCTTCTACTTTATATGCCATGACATGAGAAGAGTTGGTGTTCACCGAGAGAAAGAAAACCTTGGTGTGAGAACATGCTGCTTTTATATGCTGTAAAGGTGAATTATGAGAAATCTGATATGATTTATTAATTCTCCATCAGCATTCACTCCTTAGTTATTCTAGGTAAAATACTTCCAAACATATTCCAAGCAATGTGGTAGAGAGCTTGGAGAAATATTATTTTGTATCCTCTTGGATTTTCTTTGAGGTTTGGCAGCTCTGGTGTTGATTTTCCATTTTCTTAAATCATATTGCTAATTTTAATGCATGTTTTTGTCAGTCTGCAGTGAACAGCTGTGATTGTCATAAGCAAGACTGTGTCTTCAGCAGTGATGGCCAAGATGAGATCTCTATTTCTTTTGTTATGTGCTGTATTGTTTTCTACAAAAATAATAAAGAAGCTTCCTCTTAATATTAATTGTGGTTACAGCACTCTGCACTATGTCCATATTTGCTATTAACAATCGATGTTCTTACATAAGAGTCTTAAATATGAGGAAGCATATCCAGCTACCTCCTATCTGAACATCCCTGTGTTGTACAAATAGTGCCTCATAAGGGTTTTGTTGTTTGAATTTTCTTCTGTGAATAGTGCATCTTCATAAGTACGATTCTCCAAAAATCCCAAAAATTATCTAATTGTTTTAATCACCCCATGCATTTCATTGTATTCATCAGTGTTCCACTATTTTAAGAAAAGGCTGTTCTTTTTCTGAATATGAAAAACACATTAATGGAAATCAAGTAAGCATTAAAAATTCAATTAAAATGGTATATCTTTTTTTATTTCACTGCAACACTTCACAGAGTTTTGTTATTAACAAATTACTGTGGTGTAGGATTATCTATTGCTCATTATAATAGCAGCATCCTAAGAATAAAAATGAAAATTATAAAAATTATTGAAAAAGGTGTATTCAAAATAGAAGAGGATACTTGTAAGGTTCATACATTCTTCAAGTTTGATTTTGAAATAATAGTAATAATAATAGAGCATACTGTACATACAGTGTCCATAGAAAGTTTACACACCCTTTGAAAAGTAACACAGTTTGTGGTCTAACAGCCTGGAATCAAGGCACATTAAATCAGAATGTATTTGACCTTTATTTACAAATTTGTAACTCTCAACCTCTAAATGAAAAAAATGCTCAAACATATGGAAAAGTAATTACAAATAAAAACCTAGAAGAATGGTTTGGATAAGTCTGCAGACTCCTAGGTAACAGCAATTTTAAATAAGCTCTGGTGTAACCCACTGCCTTTCAAATCACACAACAAGCTAATTGTAGTGATTATGAGCATAAAATCAGCTGTTCCTGTAGGTCTTCTCTGCTGGGAGTGCATTTCAATGTAAAGAATCAACTGTGGGCAAAAAGGAGCTACCGAAAGACCTCAAGGATAAAGCTGTGGAACGTCACAGAGCAGTAAATGGATGTCAAACTATTTCCAAGGCCTTGAATATCCCTGGCTATCCTTGACTATCATTAAGAAGGGGAAGGCCTGTGGTACTTCAAAGACTTTGCCAAGATCAGATCCTCCCTCCACAATGGATGACCAAGCAAGGTGGATACTGATCAGAGAGGCCACTAAGAATCCAATGGCAAGTTCAAAGGACTTGTAGTTCTTTCTGTCAAAGACTGGTTAGTATGAACATTTCACAACACTATCCCAAGTCTCCGCAGGTCTGGACTGTATGAGAGTGTGGCAAGAAGAAAGAGACCCTTCAAAAAACCCACGTTGAGTACCATTTGAAGTATTGTATACAAATCAACACTGCGGAGACTCTGGAGCCATGTGGAAAAGCAAATTGTGCTCTGATGAAACTGTAATTGAACATTTTGGCCATGCAAACATTGTACTGTAGCACATCAGCCACAGAACTCCCTCCCAAAAAAAAGAATGGTGGACACAGCATCATGGGATTATTTCTCTGGAGAAGGGACTAGGGCACTGGTCAGGATTGAAGGGAAACTGGTCGTGGCAAAATACAGATTAATTCTTAAAGATAACATTGTTGATATTGGGAAGGAGGTTTACATTGTGACATGACAAAGACCTTAAGCACATAGGTAAAGCAATAACAGAGTTGGAAAAGAACAAAAAGATACAGTAAATGTCCTCAACTGGTCAGAGCCCTGACCTCAGTACAATTGAAAATATGTGAAACAACTTGAAGGTTGCCATCCATGAACAGTCCACTCACAACTGTCTGAGCTTGAAAAGTTCTGCAAGGAGGAATGCGCAAACATTGCCAAATCAATTTATTGGTACATTGGTACAGATCTATCCAAATAGAATTATAGCTATAATTCATGCTTCTACCAAGTATTAACCCAGGGGCATGTACAGTATGCTTATCCAACCCGTGTTAACTATTTTTATACTTTTCAGAATGTTTGAGCATTTGATTTTCACTTGATGGTTGTGTCTTACAATGTGTAAAGGTAAAGTAAATTCTGATTTAATGCATTTTGAGTACAGGCTGTTATGCCGCAAAATGTGTTACTTTGGATAAGGTGTGTAGACATTCTATACATATACTGTATATACTGTATGAGATGTACTCATTTGAGATTATTTTAATATTTTAACAACAGTGTATTTTGTATATCTTTAAATTGTTAACAATGCTGTATTTAACTCTATTTTTTCTTATGTTATCTTGACATAATGTGAATTTGAAATACAGCTGTCTGAGCTTTGGGTTGACAAGAGTACGTAAGAGGTGATAATCAGAAACTGCATAATTTGGTGTTTCATTTTCATTGAGTACATACCGCCTCAGCCAAAACCCTGAACATTTCAATTCTAGCCATAGACAATTCAATGCTATCCACGTGCCAAAGAGATGATCTCACACTGGTATACTGTATGGCACAGAGCTGGCATTATCCTGTTGTGATAGGAATTTAGAAGTATGGAATAAGAAAACAATATATTAATGAAGTGCATCTCAATTTTATCCAACAGTGTGTTAAAGATAGAATCATTACTCACAAAGCAATAATTTGGCAAACCCAACTGATGACATATGCTGTAGAGCCACAATGCTTATTGGAAGAGCCTTCCTCCCTACAAAGAGAAGCCCAGACTGAAAAAAAAATAACAAAGAAAGCATTAATTAGGAGAAAATGTGATATCCCATATCTTTAAAGGGATCTAGAGTAAAAATTATTATTCCTAATCTGCAGACTGTTTCTAATAATGTGAGAGATGCTTCTCTGTTGAAGGTTTAAGCCTTTTTCATACATGGTAATATATGTATATTATTTTTCTTTTTGGTGTTAAAATAACCAAAGCTTTTCTTGCTTTACATCCTTTAAACATCCTCCAAATCCAGCTTCATTTTTTCATTTTCAGATTATTTGATCTGACAAGGTAATTATAATTGCTTTCTTCCATTCACCAATGAGCTTTGATTTTTTCAGTCTAATGGAGAAACATTTTAAATGTATGTGCTTTCACAGAGATGCAAGTCTTTCTTTTTCTTCTCTGGCAATGTTAGGTCTGGTGCCAGTGTCTCCTTGGACTCTTGATGATGCCAATATAGATGCCGATCCTACCAACTGTCAATACAATACAATTATGATGTTGAAAATATGTATCAGTTATGAGTACAGTTTGAAAGGAAAATGAATATGAGCTGAATTTTCTAAATTCTTCTTTTTATTCTTCTTTTATTTCAGTGTTTATAACTTTATATGGTATTAAACTTCACTAGCCTTGAGACAGCCTCTTAGATCTCTCTTAGATCAAGTATGTCTCAACTCTCACAGGACTCTAATCAATACATGAAACCTTTGCAAAGTTTTCCAGTGTGTAATTTCAGGAAAAGAAGGATGTTGTACTTCACTCATGATGACCACAGACCTCACTAAAATAGTCCAGGTGAATCTAGACACCAGACTGACTTGTGAATTGGCAGAAGGTTTGACAGAAAATTAGAGGCATTACGTGAAAGATGAGGGGTAATTGCACATCTGTGATGGAAATAAAAATATACAGCCTCCTTACATTTTCCCAAACTTTAACATGAATAAAACACTAAGATCTTTCTGTACAATTAATTTCACCTTGTTTATGCTCTGGTAATCAGGGGTCTCCTAAACTAAGAAATATTTAACTTAGGTTACCTAGAAGTTTTGGTTTTGTTAAACAGTAATTATTAACAGGAAGGTCTCCCACTTTTCCATATTATGTGAGGCACTATTTGGGGATACGTTTTTGTGGTGAGATTGTTGTTGGCTCACTGCCAGTTTCCATTCTGCTTTTTCTGTGAGTGTTATATTATTATGTCTGTCAGTCATTCTCTTGCATAAAGGCATTCATTTGAAAGACTTAATGCAAATCCCATATCTTAAATGAAATGGTCTTGATTTTTTCCAGACATTTACATATGGATCAGTTTTAGACTGCATGTTTCAAAGTTTGTTATATGGTGCTTTCTACAGGGAATTTAATTTTCTCAGTTTCATTCTTGCATGGGCAGTCTGCAGTAAGCCCCTTGATAGAGCCATACCTGCAACAGATCTCTTAGAGAATACTTCAGCTCAGAGGACTTTTCTCTTAAAACCTGCCTTGTAGCTTGTATCCTGAAAGCCCAGTGCTAGTAACACATCTGTTCTTCTGATCTAAATGATGAATTTCTATCTTGCAACACTACAGGGATTTGGAAGAACAAAAGGCTGTGTTTTTATATGTTATTCTCTCTAAGTAAAATAGGTACACTAAAGAACCAGAATTCATCAGCTGCATGTATATAGAACACATGAGAGATCCATCCGTTTTCAATAGCCACTTAGTGACAACAGAAAAGTAGGTAATTTTCACACAGAGAAACTAACCCTTGGAATATTTTGGAAACTTCAAATCACATATGTATTAACTATATTTTTTGGTCAATTATTAGTAGTAAGACGTTATATGGTTGACAACTTTACCCATAGCGATATAAAAAAATATACTTTGCTTTTTTTCAAAGCAGCTTATTTTAAAATATGTTAAGTAATTCACAAAGTGAACCAACATGTATGTAAACCTTAATTACACTTTAGTCATTTGACCAAACCCATTTTAACGTGAAATATTGAAGTAAAACAGATACATATTGTGAGACTTCTTGATTGGCTTAACGTGTCTGCCTGATGGAACGTGACCGTAAGGATAAAGCTGATAGTATCACTCTTCAGGACATGAGGAATGAGCCAGGGTGCTGCTGCATAGGTGATGATGGGGCGGAAGGAGGGCTGCAAGAAAAGAACCACTTGTGAGATATTTATATGGGCTAGGTTAGGACTTTATCCCCTCCCCCCCTGAAAAAGTTTCCTATTAATTACAGTGCTGATTATACACTTTGATCTTGTAGTATTTCAGATATTTTCTTTTGCTGCAAACTGTACGTTTGGAACATACAGTATTTTTGTTTTAAAAAAATCAATAAAAAGTCAAACAAATTCTGTTTGACAAAGTGGCCTTTAAATAAAGATTCTGAGCTAAAGATATTCCACATGTATTCAAAGAAAGTCACATTGAAAGGGGTTCACTGAATGAATAGGAAACAGCATAACAACCAAGAATATGATGCTTGATACATTTCATAAAATTTATTTTTGTTATGACACAAAAACATAAATATAAATAATCTCAGAACGAGCTTGCTGAAAAGCAAATGCACTGTTTATGCAACATTAATGTTGATTCCATTTCTTCTAATTGCATCACATCGTATTTGTCACTATTTACTCATTCTATTAGATCGCAAAACAAGGAGCAAAAGCTATTAAATTAATTTGCTGTGCATGTTTAATATGAAATTTTTATAAGTGATCTGTTTTGTATTTTGATTTTGAAATGCAAAAGTGTCATGGAGAATGGAATGTGTTTCTTTGTTTTTTTTTACTTGCAGCATCTAACAAGCCACATGAAGAATCATTATGGTCATTATCTGCTTGTCACACAATTTCACACAAAGTAAGAAAAAGGCAAAAAGGCAAGGTTGATATCTAATTTACCATAGTAAGACACATATAAATGTTTTCTGTATTTATGAAGAAAATAGCCTGAAAAGTGTTTTCCATGCACAGTGAACATCTGTACAAAGGGATGTTTAATAGATGGAGAAGTGAAAGATGCCAAACCGTTTCATTTTACTCAAAACTGTTTGGAATGGGACAGGTAAGTCAAAGTTATCAGCACAGACAGATGTCCCACCATGATTAGGGCTAATTTAAGGTGTACATGACTGATACTTTGCTTTATGTATGGAAAGCTAAATTAGAAGCCTGTTTAGATGGTTCTGCTTTATATATGAAAAGGCCAAAGCTAATGCATATTCACATTTCCCTGCTTTCTCTTAAAAACAACATAACTTTGAAAGATATACCTTGTTAGATATACTTTTAAAGTATATCCCTGTGGAGTATCCTGTCTGGGAGGGAATCATACGCTCTTAATGCCAACTTAAGTTAATGCCATTAAAACCAGGATACAATGATATCAATTTAACATTTTAAAAGCACCACCAATTCCAAGTTAAAATGACTGCACTTGATTTAACAAGACTACAATTTTAAAACACGAAAACATAAAACTGAAAAGAAAACAATCAGACTCTAAAGCACAGCTGGAACATAGCTTTTGACGTTTTGCTCAAGATGCACTTTCTCCTTTTTATCCAACAGCTTGAACTTTTATATTGTTTGAACTTAAGTCAGTTAAAATCCAAATTGGATTGAGACTACATGTCTGGAAATGGACGAGGACTGTCCTTGCTTGTCCTTGTGTCCAAATCCCAGCAGAGAGTGGTACTGAAATTCAAGTTTTTGGCTTTTCATAGCACCAGACTTGTCAGGCTCCCGCAGTGAAATGACAGGTTTCACTGGGGATAAAGAATTAGAGAATCTGGCCTTTGCCAGGATACTGTGGGTCCAAGATGAGGCTTAATGTGGCAGCTGTAACCATTGCAAATGAAAATCTTATCTGAGTGCCAAATCCAGCCATATTGATCCAAATTGCCAAATGCAGTTTAATGCCAGCAATTCCAAGAGTTTTCTCAGAAGTGCTCACAATAACACATTGTATGTCCTTAACCCACAGGTTCATAGTTCTTACTCCAAAGAAAACATTCAGTACTTAGTTTGTACAGTGTGTTTGAAAGAGGATATAGAGAAACAGGAAACCAGTTATTTTCATACATCCTAGTGAATACAAAAGCTCCAAATCTTTCAAAAAAGACTTTTATCAATTACAGTATATCTGAAATGTGCTGTTTTAAAAAAACAACTTTAGTTATTTTGATATTTTATAAATACCAACAGTAGCTCTCTGGATAGTTAAACTGGTTATGAAGACACATTGTTATTAAGTCCTTAATGTGACTTATCAAAAACATAAGTCCTTGCAAGTTAGTGCCTTTTCAATAAACTGCTTATAAAGGTACTTTCACTACAACTCTCTGCCCCCTTTCAGAATACTTTTTTTTTTTGCTGTTTGGTTCGTAATTAACCTGTAGAAATATAACATTTTTAAAATGAAATGTAAATTTCTTCATGACAGGGTATAATTATTTTTTCGGTTCAGCAAACAAATTTTTGCATATGGGCAAGTTCACAGACTCAATTGCAATTTCAGTACTTTAAATACTATTCTGTATTTCACATAAAAGATCATTTTATTATTGACAAAGGTAGAGAGATAAAAGTATTTGTTTATAGAATGGGATTCGTGTTCAATCAAATTTATTCCGTTTAAAATCACAATTTTGATTATTCAAACATCAGTTTCGCTATGATGATAAAACTGGTGGGATGTACCCATCTGTATATGGGATTCGGCTCTGTATTCTATGGTCCAATGATGATCTGTTCTTCTACCTATGTGTCCTGCCCATTGCCATTATCTCTTTGGAATAGTTCTAATGTTACCTTCTCTTGCTTGTGATCCAAGCACTACATATATTTTACTGTCTTATGTTAATATAGAGTATACCCTTACAAGAGTACCGAGAACCTTGCAATTTTCACATTTGGTTATATTGAAGCTTGGAAACATGACACCTTGAAGTAGTAATTAATAATTGTTATATACTCAACCTACTCAATTTTTTTTTACATTTGGGCAATGAGGTTCTCAAAAAAATAATATGTTTATTAAAATGTATAACCGCCATTTTATATTCACAGAATGGTACACCATCATAGGAAGGGTCTGAATACATTTTCAAGGCAGTGTATATGTGTGGATGTCTGCATGTGTGTGTGTTTTTGCAATGCAATTTATTTTGCTTGTTATCTTTTTCATTGTTATATTTTTAGAAATGAATGCTTAAGTTGAAATGAACATTTTTGGTGTGGTGTGGTGTGGACACTAGCTTTTTCTGTGTCACTGACTAGTGTTTAGAAACCATCAAAAGATAAATACTAATGTTTACATTAATGTTTACAACAGCCCAGCAGTGATCAGATACCACATAGTCTGTGTGGAACGTTTTGCTTGGATGCTCTGCTTTTATTTCCTTGTTTGACAGCACCTCATCTTACGTTCACATGTATCTCAGTGGCTTAGCATTGTAATCTCTCTTTTTCTCTCTATCCTTTATCTAATAAAACTACACTTAAAAAGCTACTCTGTTACAGGTGCATTTATTATTTTATTAATTCTTATTTTGACTGTTCTGGAGTAAAGTGAATAGATTCTTGAGATTAACAATAGGATTAAATTTTGTTTTCTGTCCTTTTTTTCACACCAGGAAATAAATCTAAATGAGATTAAACATTTAAAGGCTTTAAAAATGTAAGCATGTAAAAGCTTTACAAAGATATTACACATACATTATGTGTAAGTTATACTGTATGTGTTGTCATGCCCATTACACCTAAAGGGCGCTCTACTTTCCTCCTGTTCCTAGTTCCCTGTGATTATTCATGTCTTTCAGGTGTGCTTGTTGTGTAGCCTATTTATTTCCTGCTTCTGCTCTGCGACTAGCTCAGCATTGATGTTCAGTTGCTCTGAGACCCGCCTAGCACCAGGTCACTCCTGTCCTTGGCCTGAGGGCATAGGTTTCTATACAACTATTCCTGAACAGCTGAGCCCGGGCTAACCCCCATCTCGCTGCTACGCATAGGGTCTTTGTCGCTCTCCTGCCATTCCACGGTTCGTCCCTTCAGACATCCGTGACAGAATGCTGAACCTACTCTAGACCCCGCAAGCGTTTTTTTTTCCCTTCGTTTCCTAGCTTTTTGATTTTTTTTTCTTTATCTCTGGTTCTGGGCTTCCATGCCCCCTGCTCTTCCCTATCTGTTGTGGGTTATTTGTTTTCCGTGTTGTTTGTTTCCCTGTTCCATCAGGGTTTATATTAATTGCGTGTTTTGCCTTTGTCCCGGGCTCCCACGCCCCCTGCTGCTTCCGTATTCCGGGCTCCCACGCCCTCTGGTCTGGGCTTCCATGCCCTTATGTGTTAATTGTTCCCCTGTTCTGTCAGGGTTTATTTTTGTTGTTTGTGATTTTTTGTTTGTTCGGTCTGTTTTTTTTTGTCTTGCTCCTCCGGAGTCCAGTCTGGCCCCCCCTTCCTCTACTCAATAAAGGTTTATACCCCGGAGGAGGGGGTAGCTCTCAGCTGTGGACTCCCAGAGGTTTCCTTTCAGTTAAATGAGGTTTTTCCTCCCCCCAGTGCTGTGCAGCTCTTTTTTGGGCGTCAGGAGCCGCCCTTGAAGGGGGAGGGGGAGAGGGTACTGTCATGCCCAGTACACCTAGAGTGCGCTCTTCTTTCCTCCTGTTCCTAGTTCCCTGTGATTATTCATGTCTTTCTGGTGTGCTTGTTGTCTAGCCTATTTATTTCCAGCTTCTGCTCTGCTACTCACTCAGCATTGATGTTCAGTTGCCCTGAGACCTGCCTACAGTAGCACCAGGTCACTCCTGTCCTTGGCCTGAGGGCATAGGTTTCTATACAACTATTCCTGAACAGCTGAGCCTGGGCTAACGCCTGTCTCGCCACTACGCATAGGGTCTTTATCGTTCTCCTGCCATTCCACGGTTCATCCTTTCAGACATATGTGACACATGTTCCCTTTTAATTTTAATGTAGTTATTAAAATAAGTACAATACTTTACTTTAATTTTATAAACATTCCAAAATTAGACATTAAACATAAGACATTTTATCCATGAAGGATACATATTTTGCTGCCCAATGGTAAACTGAAAGCAAAAACAAATAAAACTACAGACATTAAACAAACTTTAGGGCAGCTTCAGGCTTGACCCAAATACTACATTCTCCCTTGTAATTCATTTAGTCTGAAAATGAGATTATGCAGACAATAGACAACCTCTTTTTTTGGCAGCTAATTTATCTAAAGATCATCCATCCTTTTCTTGAAGGAAGCCATAGCATCAGCTTTGATGACTGGATACATTGTGTCAGACTCCTACATTCTTTTGTGTAAGAAAGTGCTTTCCTATTCTCAATTTTAAATTCCCCTCAGTTCTCATTTGTATCCTTAGGTTTGCGTTTCATTGTTGACTCTGATGAAGTTAACCAGGTCTACTCTGTCAAAGTCTTTGAGAATTTTAAATACATGAATGTACAGTATGTTTGTGACAATATATGATTCTGTTCTTTTAGCCTGTCTGAATCGTATATTTCTTTGAGTAAGAGATGTAATACAGTATTTCTTCTCTGGACAAATCACAGAGTAATATACTGTATTTTCTAACACAGTGATATATTTGTACACAGTGCAGAGTTTTTTACATAATATTCTAAATCAATTTTACTAGTACTTTCCATTTATCCAGTTCCTAACCACATTATTCAATACTGGGTTACAGGAGAGCTGGGTTCTATCTCAGCACCTAACAACTGCAAGGCAGGATACACCCTGGAAAGGACACACTCACACCAGGACCTATTTTCACAGAAACCAATACATCTACCAGTATGTCTTTGGACTCTGGGAGGAAAACAGAGCACCTAGAGCAAATCCACATGAACGTGGTGAGAAAATATAAATGCCAGTGTGATGAATGCTGTCCCCTGGGCCACAACATGAAACCCAGACTCTGCATATCACGAGGTTAAGAGTGCATGTTTTGGTGCTATCACTTGTCTTACAGCTTCTCTGAGTTCCTATGTTTTATCAGTTGTCCGTTTTAGACTGAGTCTGCTCAGTCCCTAAAACCAGTCCATCACAGGTATTTTAATCAACAAAATATCTTTAATTCCTCTTCCTTTCCTGTGTACTCTTCAAGTCTTCTATAATCCCTGGAGGAACTTTAACAGACGAATTCCTGACCAATTCCATTTCTTTAAAACTATTTACAATATACCCAGGGACACTCTGATGTTGAATTGGGCTCAACCCTCAATACATGGCCTGGCTTCCCCTTAAATAGGAAGGTATGTGCTTAACCCTTGGCAAACAGTTTCCAACTACAAAAAGCACAACTCAACAACTCCATAGAGACTTCAAATTAAATCCAGGAATATGTAGAATATATGAATATAAATATAAATGATTATGTAAGAGTCAAAATGCTAAAGTGCTATGTTTACTCTGGAACTATAATTCATCAGAAAATCCACACCATAACAAAAGTAATGCAAGTTCTTTCCATTTTTATCTTTTAGAGTTCTCTCTGGAATTAGAACTGATGTTAAAGCACAGGAGTAAAATACAGTATCTACTTCTGTGATGTCTAAATTCTCTACAGTTCAAATTATTCCTGACTCTTTTTTCCTGACTCTTATTCCTGATCCTTGAACTGTAGGAAATTAGACGCAGACCCCACCCTCTGCACCTGACTGTTATCCTATTATCCTAATTGCTGATACTAAACTTTCTACCAAACTCAGGGCTCTAGGTTTAGATACCACCCTCTGTAGCTGTATCCTAGACTTCCTCACCAGCAGACCCGAGACTGGCAGGATAGGCAACCTCACCTCCAACATACTCACCCTTAACACTCAGCCAACTGCTTTACTCCCTGTTCACCCACGACTGTACTGCTCAGCACAAACACCATCATCAAGTATGCTGACGATACCACAGTCATGGGCCTGATCACTGACAAGGATGGGACTGCCTACAAGGAAGAGATAAAACAACTTACAGACTGGTACTGAACCAACAACCTATGTCTCAACATCGGCAAAACCAAAGAGCTGATCATTGACTTCAGGAGACAAGGAAAAGTCCACTCCCCCATCTACATCGAAGGGTCTGTGGTGGAGATGGTGAATAACTTCAAATTACTAGGTGTTCACATCTCTAAGGACCTCTCATGGACACTCAACACCTCCAGTCTCATCAAGAAGGCACAACAGCGGCTGTACTTCCTGAGAAGGCTGAAGAAAATACGCCTGCATCCACAGATCCTCACCAACTTCTACAGACGTACGGTGGAGAGCATACTGACCAGCTGCATCACAGTCTGGTACGGCAACTGCACCACATCTGATCGTAAGGCACTGCAGCAGGTGGTCAAAACTGCCCAACACATCATCGGCAGTGCCTTACCACCCATCCAGGAAATCTACAACACCAGAAGTCTGAAAAAAGCCACCAAAATTATGTCTGACCCCACTCACCCCAGTCATAACTTGTTTGTCCCCCTACCATCTGGCAGAAGGTTCCGGACACTCCAGTCACACACATCTAGACTCCAAAATAGCTTCTTCCCCAGAGCCGTCAAGCTGGCGACGCCCCTACTCCCTCCCATCATACTATGATCTTTCCTGACTTCTTCCTGTATCCGCAATGACTGTACTCCAACACCACTATATACACGACAACTGAATGTAAGCCAAAATTGTACTTAAAACTGTATTAGTTGTAATATTTATTAATCACCGTACTATTTTTGCACTGTTCCCCGAATTACTTTCGCACTGTCTTTGTCCTGTTGTATTATTTTCTCTGTTTGGGTATTTGCACAGTTTTGATTACACTGCTATGTTATTACACTGTTATTGTTATTGTGCTACTGCCTATTGTCTTATCTTCTGTTCTATTTATACACTGCACCTGAGTGACTAATGAGAAACACTTTTCACTATACTATGCACCTGTGTAAGTATAATGACAAATAAAGTTGAATTGAATTTGGAATGTTCAATTATCCAAAGGGTTCACACATCCCACTCAAACACCAAGAATGTGAGGGTGCTGTTCCCCAGCACCAGGGTTGATAAAACCAGCCACCAGCCAGTTTTATAAAAGAAAATTGCCCCTGGATCCATCTGGAGGTGGAACACCCCACAAAATTGGATCCCCCAAAACTGTAACAGAAACATTGAGATTATTTTTAAACAAAGGAAAAATAGGACAAATAGAACAAAAGTCTGCAAGGATTTGTTTTCTGGTATACCCTTTAATTCCAAAAAACAAATGATCACAATAATTAACAGGAAAAAATGGTCTCAATAATGTCACAAAGGCGATTCTGGGTTTCACCCAGAATTTAACCTTCAGTCTACGGGGAATATGAGGCAAGTTCAAGTACACCCATATTCCAGACGGCAGGGCTGTAGTACTACAGTCCCAACCTGATAATTTTCCTCTGAGCAATGGAAATGTTTAACAGCCCCTGTAAGTCACAAAGGAGTCACAAATGCAAAGGAGTGACTAGCAAATAGTGCATAAATATAACACCTAACATGTCAAACACTCCAGGTAAGTGATGTGATTTTAAGAATGTGTTCCCTATATTTCTGGCCATGGTTTGGGCAGCTACCATAGGAAATCATAGCCAGACATGTGTGAGATATAAAAAAATATATCCCGGCTACAGATTGAACAAGTGGAATACCTGCCCAACCAGCAATTTAATATTCAAGTTATTAAAGTATTTTTATTGCAAATATTCAGGGACAAGAACTAACTTGTCACATCGCCTCACCCAGGATAGCACCCCACGGATTGAAAACAGACACAGCGCTGAGGGTGGTCACCATCCCACCGGACCACCTACTAGTACTTTAAAAAAAATTATACATCCTTTTATTTAAATTCTATCCATGTAAGTGTATATTCTAAAATTCTGGATAACTTTTTGTTACTTTCACACACTGTCAAGAAGATATAAATTATGTGTCAACATAAACAACTAAGTCTTTTACATGAGTTGCACCTGGAAGCTCAATGATTCAATCCTAGATTTGTATTCTTATTTATACCTGGAGGTTACATTTCACAGTTCTCTACACTAAGTGTAATCTGTAGGCGTTTGTCCAATCTTGAAATATTTAAATTTTATTAAGTTGTCTAATAAGACTCACACTTTATCTCTCTAATTTTTTCATTCTAAAAACTGTAAAAAGTTATACTCACTGCTTAGAAAAAAAAAAATTTCCAAAATCGTATTTTTAACTTATTTTCTAATAGTACAAGTGTATGCTGTAGTTATACAACATTTATATGATGTGAAAGAGAGAATGCTCCTCTTGTTGTTAAGATAAACTATAATTTTGTTCCTTATATAGTTTTGTTTGCCCCGAGTTTGGCTCAACCACCAGTCTGGGAAGTACTGTATGTTCCACAAATCTTCCCATTCTTTGTCCTAAATTAATTCCCTTTCAGTTTTCAATTGTGACCTTGTGTCCGTGTTTAGCTATTTAGAGTGAAATAGTTCCCAAGATTAACCCCATCTGTACCCTTTAGGATTTTAGATATTCTAGAATAAAATCTCCTCTCAAATTCCTTTATTCTAGATGGAAGAGATTTTGCTCCCTTAACTTGTCCATATGTGACAGTCCCTGAATCCAGACATATGTATTACTGTGCACTGAACTCTTTTTCCAAGCTATGATATTTTTTGTGGTATAGTGACAAAACCTAAACACAATACTCTAAGTAAGGTCTTACTAGACCTAATAACATCCCTTATTTATTTATTTTTACCCACAAGTACAGTTTCAGTACACCAAACTTAAATGGTTGCTCCATTTGGAAGAATTTGGTGTTGCAGTGTTATTTACCACCATTTCCATGCAAACACACACCCCTGTTAAATTTGATCTGTGGCATAATCAAATGGGGGCACTGTAAATGGATAAAGGTACAAAACCAAAGAAATCGTAAATGCCAGTGGTTCTCCTACTGCGGTATGAGTACCACAAGTGGTATGCGGTTTAAGAACTGTTCTAGGTTAATTTGAGAAAAATACACTGAGCATCTAGTTGCACGAATTAGAGAGGTTGCTCCAGAAATGAATGAACGCATCCACCGCGAGACCTTTGTCGTCAAGAAAATGCCTGACGATTTAAAATCTGTTAGACTCTGTCGAAAAATTCACATCTGCTTTGCTCAACTAAACAGGCTCACCCCTCTCACTGAAATGGTGCTTTTTTATTGTTTATTTTTAATTGTTGTGGTTTCTGTTGTCATTCTGTAAATCGTTTTAAGGCCACGTTTAAAGGCACTATATCAAATAAGGTTTTTATTATTATTATATTTATTATATGTGTGTGAGAGTGTGTGTGCACGTGTGTTCATGTTGGTCATTGAGATTTTCTGGGGTTCCTATGAGAAGATGACTTGTAAGGTGGTACTTGTAAGCTTTGGTTTGATCAGGGGTGGTACTTGGTCCAAAAAGTTTGAGAACCACTGGTATATACAATAATGACATAGTAATATCATCAGGTGTGACAACTCCATACAGTATGTGGGATGATCAGGCTCAAACAAGGTCCATATTTAATCTAGACCAATGGCTTAGTTATTTGACCTAAACAGACGCAATTTGAATGAATTGGCTTTATGGACTGGATCCACCCAGCAGATTGTATGTTTGGTATCCCAGGTTTAAAGGTTGTTGGTTCAGTTCTGTCACTTTTATTGTAAACTGATGTTATAGCTGCAATGCTGCAGTGTGCAGGAACTGCTCCCTTTTTGAGTGAGAGTTGTAATATCCTATCTCATCGCATAACATTTCTCATTTCCTTGAGTATGATAAACAATATTTTCAGGACCTGTTGACTTATTAGCATATTGCTGTCCAGCCCCACTAAATCTCTGTTTCAGTTGTTTTCCCTGGACACGCCCCCTGTTCTTCTTCCAGCCCCTATCCTAGTCTTTTTTCCCTGTGTTTTCTCACTCCCTTCCGATTTGTGCTGTATGCATAGGGTCCTGAAAGACGCTTCATGACACCTGGTCCACCGAGTCTCCGGGTGTTTAGATTCTGCGGCAGCAGGTGTAAAGAGATGGGTTGATGTGACCGACTACAGTGAGGCATTTAGCTTACCATGCAGAGCAGGAGTTGGGGTGAGCATGACAGCTGCAAGTTATTATGTTCCATCATAAAATCCTGTGTCATATGTTAATTTAGCATCTTTATGATACCTTTATTGTTTATTATTAATCACTTGGGATACTATTTGTTCCCCACTTTTACTGTTATTTTACTGTTGTAGTTCCAGGAAAAACAATGGTGTGCCCCTAATATAAAATTATTTTCTGTCTCCGTCTTGGCAATTTTAAAATATGTGCCTGACACTTGGTATACTGTTTTGAAATTTGGGCCTTTTTGCAGCCTGTAATGTGCAGTCTCTTCCTTTTAATATTTTACTTAATATAGATATAGATACAGTATTAAGGCCAAATTTTCCTCCATTTGGCCTGAAGCATTTTAGGGATTAACTAATTTTGAGTTTTCAAATTATGTCATTGAAGTGTGACCATTCCTCTTCTATTCACTCCTTATCCTTCCGTTACCAAGTTCAGTTTGTGTTCCCTTTCATATATACAAAGAGGGGATGCACTCGATTCAGTGTATGCAGTAAATTGCATTGAATGTCAAAAACCACAGATGAAATGGATTTAAGAAAATTAAAATTTGGGAGCTGATAATAATCATTCAGGCCTCTTTTTTTATGATTACCATATTTTTCTTAGTCTTTGCAATTGAATAATACAAGACAAAACTCAATATGATTAAAGATGTATTGGGCACACTAAAGCATGTTATACAGCATTTGTTTGAATAAATTTAACACATTGCTTATCTCATTCTATTTAGTTTTGATTCCACATGCTCACATGAAATAAGGATAGTGTTGTAGAGACATGCTCCTAACAGAGTTCTTGTGTCAAGTATTTTACTGATTTGTCTGCCCAGAGATGTACAGTAAATAATAAACAAACCTCCCATTGTGAAAGATTATTAAAGAACATACATACCAATTCATCACTCCGAATAGAACGCTTCAGGGAAAGTTGTAAAAAATGTACATTAAATATATGAACAAAGAATATAATTTATTATTTAAATATTTTAAACCACAGGCAAATAATAACTATATATAATGATGTTTATCAAATGTTTCTTGTAGTTTTCAATTTATGTTGCCGTAATGCATTCATTCATTTCATTTTCAAGTAGCAATTAATGGAATTATTACAAACTTATAACAAAATTTAGACAGAAGGGTAGATCCTAATATTGAAGGGCATTCAAACCCTTTGCTGTGACAAACATAAATCAAGTGCATAAATGCATAAAATTATCTTAATTAGTCACACTATTATAATGTAATATCCCTCAGTTTAGTAATGTAATTCAAGGAAATATTATGCATCTGTATTATATACAGTATAAATGAAACTTAATTCTATAACAACTCCTATATTTACTCAAAAAATAATCAATATGGCATTCAGTTTTCATAATATGTTAAGCATTGTGCTATCTGAGATAATACAGTTTCAGTATGCTTTCATATATGCTTTTAAATTTAAAAACTTGGAATCCAAGGTCAAAAAAGACAAATGGATTATTTGATTTAGAACTGGTGTTTCTTACAAGATAAAAACAATTATGAAGATCAACATTTCAAAGACCATCAATATTGATGATTTTGGTATCAGGCCATTCATGTCATTCTCCTCAGCTTTCTAGGGAATGTGATTCAACAAGTGCCACTATTCCTCACATTTCCCCAAAAAGTTGTAAAAACTATAAAGTGAAATGAAAAGGAGAGTTTTTAGGAAAAAAAAACTTTATTGGAAACTGAAATCTCAGCATAAAGAGCACTACTGTTCTTCCCTTTTGTAGGGGATGCGCATGTTCTTGGTTGTTTAACCTCAGTTTGTAAAGTTTTTTCTAGCTTTAACCAGTATTTAGCTTTAGCCAGTACCATATTAGAAAGGTACATCTTTCCTAATTACCAACAGCAAATCAGGTAAAATTAACTTCTTGATAAACTGCACCCTTTAAATCCTCAGCAGTGTATGGGTTATGGAGACACATAAAGTCTTTCAGGTATCCCTGAAATCCAGATCAGGTGATATGGGTAGCTAAGCCAGTCCTCCCCCATGAATATCCAGAAACCTGTTTGAAAAGTCTCATGTGCCAAAATATTTATGCAGAGAGTTGCAAATGTATCACAAACTCTAAACACTCTACAAAAGTTGTTTCCATGGTTACAGAATAATTTACAGACTACAAAAGCAAAAGAAACTTATTCCCACTCTATAGGATCATGTTGATTAACAGCACTTGGGTTTTGACATACTGTAACTACTTTTGATTCCATATTTTAAGCTTAATAAATGCTCCATGTTCTTAATTTTTCATGTCAACATTTGAATGCATTGCTTGGTCAAATAAATTAAACAATCACACTGTACATTTACATATTTTTTCAAACGTAATGCCAAAACAAACTTCACAAATACGTTAGTACTTAACAATGGCTTAATTAAAATAACTATTATATAGTTACACTCCTTTGTGACATTTAAATAAGAAAATGCAATTCCATTTCATCTATTAGGATAATTGGTTCTAATTAAAACTCTTTTGAAACTTTCAAACACCACATACTCATGCGTATTTATGAGTCAAGGTGTGCGTGAATGGAGTTTTATTTTCGAAGAGCATTTATCTGCCTGGTAATAAGGATCTTTAAAAGAAATTCCAGATTGTACCCTCAGTGCCACCTGCTTAAGCTTAAGCAGGGGGCAGCCAATGTTTCAATGGAGCAACAGACCCCAGAGGCTCACAAGACAGCAGTAAAAGAGCTTATTTTCTAAATCTTTTTATCCTTTCTAGAACTGAGAGATGTTGACAGAAAGTCAGTTAACTCTCGCCAGTAGCAGCTGCATGGGTTTTGCATAATTAATTATTTATGCCAAGCCAGACACAGTAATTACCATCTAGATGAATATGATATTCTAATCAGGCATGCTTTAATTTTAATTGCCCTCCAGCAACTAACTGTCAGTGCTGGACTGGCTTGATAAAGTGGAGCTCACTAAACACTATTAGACATCTGCTCAAAGACCACTGCTCCCCCAACCAAAATCAATACAAAATCAGATTTTGTTAACTTTCCTATTTTATGCTGAAAGTCATTTTCCATCACTAACAAATAGAATAGTGGTCAGGATTTTAACGACTTCTTGAGACCAGAGCACTCTGAATCTTGAACGAGTTGTGGAAACAACTGAAATTTGTATAATTAAACTTCCGTGATATTATGTACTGTATTTTTTATTGTATTATTTGTAAGTTGCACCAGATAAAGATAATTACTCTAAAAATAATACATTTTTAATTAAAAATGTTTTGAAAGAGGAGTTATTGAATTGAGTTAAATATTCTTTTTAACTTCTTCTTTGAGTTTGACAACAATGTTTACATAGAGTATTTTTTATAATAGAGTAATGATTTTATCTGTTACAATGTACAGGTACAGAATCTATATGTTTGTCCCCCTGGAGTCTAGTCTGGTTAGATATCAGTGGAGTATCACTCACAGACTGGAATAGTGCCAAGATGGTGTGCATCCACAAGAAGAAAACTAAGCCGAGTAATTCTAGACCAATAAAGTCAGATCTATTACATGTACTTTATGGTTCCAGAACTGAATTGAAAGTCACCTGTAAGCAAATCAAATACTAGAGAATATTAAACATGGATTATGAAAAGCTCTTGCCTTACCATTATGTTTGAGTAGAACTACAGTAATAATGTAGTTGCTTAATCAGTACTATAGTAAAATTATACCGGTGTTAAGCAACCAGGTAAATGTGGATCTGGATTAGGAATTAATTAACTAAACATCTTATGTATGAGGTATTCTTAGTCTTGACTTTTATCTATAACTTTTTGAATTTCATTTGTTGCTTCACAAGATTACTAACTATACCAGAATCTAGATCAATCATCTAAATTAGGAAGAGCAGTGGTCCAAGTACACATCTCTGTGATACTTACATCACCCCAATTTGAATACTCCCCCATTTCCTTTAATATATTTTCTATTCATTGTTAACACAACATGGAAAACAGATAAAAGAGGCTACTTATGAAAAAGGTTTAGAAGTGTAAGGCTTGCTATAAACTCTATTCTTTAAAAGGCAATCTTAACGAGGGGTGGGGTCTGTTCCATTAACAAAATCCAAAATGCATTATACTGTATGTCTTCTTCTGTCTTCCTTTACTGGATAACTTGGATTTCAGAGTTAAAATGCAAAATATTGTTGATCACCTATAGAGTATATGTTTTCACTGTTGGGTCTCAGGTTTGGCCTTCTTTCAGTTTCCAAATCAAGTGCTCTTAATACTGGGAGACAGCTTTCTCACATAGTAGAATAATCTCTCAGTCAGATATTATATTTTGCAAAAGAGTAATTTGACTAATCCTGTCCATAATATTCACTTTCATGCACTTTTCATTAATTGATTGTATTACCTTGTGTTTAAAGTATATTCATCTCTATTGCTTTTACCTTTGCACTGTTGTATTGTAAAGTGACAGCTTTATAAAATTAAAGTATTAATGTTAGAAGGACTGACAACAATGAGAGATGCTAAAGTATTCCAGACCCATTCATCTGTCAATAACAACCCAAGAACATTCAGATTCTGAAGTATCATGTCTACAGTCAGATCCCCATAACAAGAGCAATGACATCTATATCATAGAAGACCCAGCAGATTCATCAGACACCCCTAAAAATGAAACATCATGGCAATAGCTTGACAGTGGCGCAAGCTTAGTTTCCACGTCAACATGGATCACAACCTCACGGAAACTGGTAGAATCTAATGTTTCTTGTGAATCTTGGTTCTGTGTCTCGGCTGTTGACAGCAAAGCATGCATCTGCAGTATAGAAGAAACCATGTAAGGTTCATTGATTCACATTCAAGCAGAAAGTATCAGAAAGCACCATTCAGTCTCAAGGCCTATGTAGGTATAAGTAGAGATATGATTAAAGAGTTTTAAATATGTCATTAAAACTATGGTCTTAGAATGAAAGTGGAAAAACTCTTGAAAGAGGTATTTGAATCCATTATTGTTGATGACCCAGCCTTGATTTCAAGTTCCCCAGCCTAAATTCTGAAGGTGATAGGTGACAATCCACCATAGATCTTTTAACTGACCTTGCTGCAAATACAAGGATTAATAGTTCAAGAACATTCATACCAGGGCCAGTTCTCCCAGAAGCCTACCAACATGTCTTTGGAGAGTAGGAATAAACCCACATAAACATAGGGAAAACACACCCCAGTTCCAGAATTGAAACCAGAGCCCCAGAGCTGGAGGGGCAGCAGTTCTAACCATTGTGTCACTATGGCACACTTTAAATAGTTTATAAGCTATAACTGTATTTGGTCAACTTATTGTCTACATATTTTGTGTTCTATGTGTGTACCATTGCTTATACACAGTGTACACAGTGCTTATAATTAGTGTTTATACTTTTATACATTTCATAATACTTCATATAAATTATTTTATGCATATACTACCTTTACAATTTATTATTATTATTATTATTATTATTATTATTATTATTTTACATGTATTATTAATCAAATCACACAACTTCTTCCATCGCTTAAGCATATCACCTAACTAAGTGATTCACAGTTATGGCATCACTGTGTCACAGCTATCTGGCTCCATAGTTTATAAGGTATAGAAGTGAAATATTGCTTTACTAATTGAATTAGGAGGAAACCAATGTATGCAAGGCACAAAGGTTAATACTACATGCTCAACATCTGTGCTACGAAATGCATCCATCCATTTTCTAACACCTTCATCCAATCCAAGGTAGAGGAGGACCCAGAGTCTACAGTATCTCAGCAAGAAAGAGGTGCAAAGCAGAGTACACTCTGAATGGGATGCTAGTCCATCACAGCAAAATTAAATAAAATCACAGAGATGTATACACTCACACAAGGGCCAGTTTTACCAGAAGCCAATTAACTTACCTTTCTCTATGGAGAAAACCATAGCACCTGGACCACACAGACACAGGAAGGAAATACAAACTCCATAGACAGCACACCAGGTCCAGAAATGAACCAACACCACTACAATGTTAACCACTGCACCACATGCAACCCATTGAATCCATATGTATAAAATGAACACCATAAATGCTGCCAATAAGAGTAAGCTGTCATGCCCATTTCTGTTTTAGTCACCCAACCAATGATATTCTTGGTGAGATCACCATCACACACTCCAGAAAGAGGCAGTTAGAAGTAGTATATCACATCTATCCTACATGATGTTGGTTGGTGAAGAAAAACAGAAAAAATAAACAAAACACACACAAACATGGGGTGAACACACAAATGTCACACCGACAGGTGCCCAAAAACTGAATCAAACCTACAGTTTAATTAATAAGTCATGAGGCAACAGAACCAATCAACACATCACTGCAGGATTCCTTACTAGTAAACAGAATTATTATTATTTGCTCAGCAGATGCCATAACAAAATGAAACAGCAAAATCTAAAACATAACAAGCATATCCAGATAGTGATGATTCAAAGCAGTAATATAAATACCCTGAAGGAAGGTATTCTATATGAAATTAGCAAGTACATTACCAGTTTGAAAATTAAAAGCAGTACTGCAATACAGTCTAAAAGATATTAAAGGTTGTACAGTAGTTTTGATACATCAAAGGTGATCTCAAAATAGGTATTGGGCAGGCACCAGAAGTGTTACAGCTGCAGCTGGTCCTAATTAACCCCTCATTATTCAATTTCCCTCACACACCCCTTCCTTTGCTATTTAAACCCTCAGTTCACCCGGTAATATTGCTGGGTATTAGGAATCTATCTGCCACCTGAGCTTGCAAACGCCCTTGAACCTCTGGCTACCGTTTTACAGACCTTTACAGGATCTCACATAAGTTTTACATAATTATTTACATTTTACATAATTTACAGATTCATAACTCAGCTTCATAACAGAGGCTCGGTATTCTGTGAGCGAACGAGTAGTTATGAATCCTGTGCAGGTTGCTGAGGGAGTCCAATGGCTACAAGTCCGAGAGGAGCGGTGCAGCAGAGTGGTTGGTAGTTGCAGGCTAGAGGTCGGAGTCTAGGCAAACAGTTCCAAATAGGGTCGAGATGAAAGAGTAGTCAAAAGGTCCAACACTAGAAAAGTCTGTAAACCTGTAGCCAGAGGTTCAAGGACATTTGCAAGCTCAGGTGGCAGATAAATTCCTAATACCAAGTGATGTTACTGGGTTTAAATAGTGAAGGAAGGGGTATGTGAGGCAAATTGGATAATGAGGGGTTAATTAGGACCAGCTGCAGCCGTAACAAGAAGGCTGTCAAGGACTGAGTAGTTTGGACCTCAGTGGGGAGTGTATTTCATTGCTGAGAGCAATAATAGAGAATTAAAGGGCTTTGGAAATGAGAGAACAGAAAGGGAGGTTCACAAGATTTCACAAAATCTGGTGAAAAAGGAGGTAAAGAGGGAGAGTAGATGCAGGAAGAGTTAAGCAACTAATGACAGTCAGGAGCACAGTGGTTGAGACAGCAGTAGGCAAGAACAGGGATTCTGAATTGGATGTGTGCAGCAATGGGGAGAATGGAGCAATGGAGTAGCATGAGGATAGAAATGAAGGAGAAAAGACAAGTGAGGTGCAGAATTCTGGATGAATAGATCTAGGTTGATAGTACTGACAGGAAGGCTGGACAGATGTGAAATAGAAGTATTGGAGGAGACATGAGCATCAGAGGGAGATTTTAGCATCAGTTTTACTCCTATTGAACATATCAGTAAGAGTGGTAGGAAAAGTCATGGAAAGAGATAAGAGGACCCAGGATTGAGCCTAGGGGGACACCAGTGGAGAGAGATTAATGGGCTTCAGAATCATGTTTTGTGTATATTTATAATATTTCATCAAATAAGAGAACCAGGAGTGAGGAGTAAATGTTGAAAGCTCCAACAACAGTTAACAGGAGTATAGACTATAAATAAGCATTAGCAAATGTCAGGCTCATGAGAAGAGGGCAACCTGCAGTGTGCTGACCACTCAAGGTTTTTAAAATGAATAAAGACTGCACGTGTAGGCTAGGGATAGGTGAGTGAAGATGAGGGTAGAAATTTGGATTAGCTTGGCAATGTTGGAAATTTTGGTAGAGAAAAAGGAATGAAAGTCATTGAATGGGGTGAAGAAGAAGGTTGAAATAGATGGATAATGATAAGTGGAACATAAGAAAGTTAAGGTGCTTCCACCAAATATTGAATTCATGGGTCTGAATACTTATTCAATTAACATAATGTAGTGTTTATTCTGTAGTTGTTGTTGACATTTCCTATAACTTATCGTATCCTTAGAAGGCTTCAGTTTGAACATTCAGGTTTTAATTAACAAACTTTAAAAAAATAGTAGGCATCATTTTGCAACTTTACAGAATAGAAAATTATATTTCCAATATACAAGTGTGTATTGCCGAGATGATGATTCCCATTCAGGAAAGTTGAGAACAATTAATCTTACTTGTCAGCACTCAGCCTATTCCCTATCAGGTGCAGAAGGATTACTGTAAAATAAACTAAATAGTGAGATCTGGGGCATATCCCAAATAGCTTGGAAACATATGCTATAAGTAAATACATACAAGATTAAACATATCTTTAACAGATGTCATGCTGGGAAATTTGCAGTCTCTAGGATCCCAAAACAAACAATTCAGATAAAAAGCAGTTCCTTTAAGAAACAAAAGATACATTTGTATTCTAGTTGTATGTTGCATTTCCCATATAACATTATTAGAGTTAAAAGCCATTTAAAATTTAAAAAAGCATAAAACTTGCAAGGTTGACTATTGTTTTTCTTCCCCTTCTCATGAAACGAGTCATTAGGGATCAGTTAAATTTGTTAGTATGCATGAAGAAAATGTTCACAAGCCAGAGTTGCTCCTGGCCTTTCATCTGTCTCCCCAAGGTTCAATATTTCAAATGTATTACTTGTATTTACTATTACTTAGTTTTCAACATTAGAATTAATATTTTATGTGGAACCGTATCAAAAACAATTTTGCCATATTATATGCCCTGCTGGTGTACATCGCTTCTATTGCACGTTCAAAGAAATCTAACAAGTTGGAAGAATTTCCAGTGGTCCCCAAGCAAGATGGCAGTGTTGCTCCATTCTTTCCATGCCTGTAGTCAGATTTTTTTTGTCTTCTTCTTCTGGGGGTACAGTCATTTCGGTGGACCGTTCAGACCCACAGGAAGCATCTCTCATCAGTTGTGGACATTGGTCCTGCCTAGCGAGACCCAGGATCATGAAAGCCTGGAAGGAGCTCCACACCTCACAGGCTGCTGCTTCAGACTTGGTCCTTTCCTGTGTTGACTCACCTGTGGAAAGCATCACCACGGCTTTCTGATGCATAGCTTCCCTTGCCAAGGAAAGCCTTAGAGACTCTATGAAAACTGATCCATCTGCTGATAATAGTAATAATTGCTTACACTGATATAGCAATTTTCTGGACACTCCACTCAAAGTGCTTTACAGGTAATGGGCATCCCCTCCACCACCACCAGTGTGTAGCCCCACCTGGATGATGCGACAGCAGCCATAGTGCATAACTCTCAGTGGGGAGGTGCCTTAAAGATATGAAATGTTGTGTTTCCTTTCTTTTTATTTCAGCATGGAATAAACCCATTACCTTTTCCTTTAAAATAATCATTTCAAATTTAATATATGTCACTCACAAAAAATGCAATGCTTTATGAATACTAATGTGAATTTGTTCAGTACGTCTAATGGAAAAAATAATTGTAAAGGATTATGACAATGGTTAGATTGTGGTAGGCTGAAGATGCTATCTAGTTAAATAGTGTCTGATTTAAATGGAGCACTGTCAAATTGCCAATAATATAAATTTCAGAAAAATATATTAAAGCTTGTTTTGAGGAATGGAGATGTATTCATATTTAATCTGCAAATACATGATAGGTCCTGTATGCCATATCTTCTTGTACAGTGAAAAAGAGAGTGAGAGAAAAAAAACATGATTTATGTTTAATTCAAGAACCAGTCTACTTTCCAAGCCAATCAAAAAAATATCTATCAACAAGCAAACAATATGAGAATATCTAAAATGATGATAAAAAAAATTCTAGCAAGGTCTATTTTACCTTTCAAAATATTTATAGCCTTTGGATTAAATTCTTGTGTAAATCCACAGGGCAATCATTTTTCCTCATTAAGTACACCCTGCACAACCTTGGAAGGAGGCCTTACCTTCTGTCTGGCTTTCTTTTCTTCCTCCCCACCCCCTCACCACCTTTACGCAAGTGTTTTCCCTTTGGCGGCTCATAACCTCTGGTCCCTCCTGCCTTGTAGGCTTGGCTGCTGTCAGGTCCATCACATGGGCATTCCCTGCTGGGGCAGAGAAATAACCCTTGGCTAAACTCTTAAAACGACATCTAAAGCACTCATATGCTCAGACGTTGTTCATCTCCCTACTCTCGGTTTACTTAAGTTTTGGCTCTCTCTCTTGGAACCAAAAAACAGAATCACTGAACAATCATGTACTGTATTCCCAAATGTTGAATGATATACCCCTCATTGTATTTGGAAACCAGATTTATGCTATTTCACATCTGGATTCTGATTAAGTGTATTTGAAATCTCCAGACAGGTTGCATTAAGTGGCATTATTTTCAGCTTAGTGTGAAGAAGTGACTAAACTTGCAACCCTTAAAGTCCACTTCAATATAGCACTCTTAGTGCAGCCAGTTCTTCAACTGTTATATTGATCCCACTATCCTGCAAATTATCAATTAAAGAGCTGAGGGACTGGCTGCTCTATAGTACTGCTATGCAGTTGATTTGAATGGTGAACTAACTGGTTTTCACAACACAGTATTTAAATAATTATAACACTAATCATGCAAATAAAAACCTGTATTTGTACATAGCTTTGTCAGAACACATTGATACTATTATCATTATATTATTATTATCAATGACTGTTGATTGTTGTGTAACTACCGGTTATATACGGTTATTCTTCCAGCTTTTCATCATCAAATCATCAAAACAATCTGATTAAATGCGTAAAATTTGTTGTTAAACCTTTTACTTTAATAATGAATGAAGTCAAACTATCCTGAAATTGTTTCTGTGAAGTGCATCAGGGATTTGTTGTGAGATGTTACCTTTTGAGAATATGATTTGTTACAGTACATGGACTCTCACTTCTCTTATGTTTGCATAAATTCACCTTTATTGATCAGTATATTTAATTTAATTATTAATCAAATGTATAAAAGATAATTACCAAGGATGTTTAAGAAGGTAAACATTTAAGGAAGTGTTTTTTATCACAAAGCTGTGCAGACAGCTCCATGATATTCTCAATAGAGTTTCTGCTCTGACAAGCACCGTCCACTGAGTGACCTTATATAAACAAGTGTATTTCATCTGAAGTCATGTGAAATAATTGCATTTACTACAGGTGGACTCTTCTGAAGTTTTACAGTTACCTCACAAGGAAATCAGATGCACCTGGAATCAATTTGGAGTGTCATACCAAAGGTTGTGAATGCTTATCAAAACAAGCATTCACATCACAAAATCCACAAAATCCTATATAAATGTACTTTTATTTGAGTTTACAACATAACAAATTGTGAAATAAGGGGGGTGAATGCTTTCTGCAGGCGCACTAAGTTATACAATGTGCCCAGTGTTTGCCATGTACAGTAGGACTCTGACAGACCATTATCCTGTATTTTATTAAGTGCCTATTACAGTAAATGTTAGTGGATTCTTGTGCCTTGCTATATATAGGAGTGGATAGCAGAGACAACAGCAAAGACAACTTCAGTGGATCTTGTCTGACTAGGAATTAATGCAGTCTATACTTTTGGAATGATTTCTACAAGGTGTGCACAGTAGGTTAGTGTAATATTCCCATTCTTCATGGCAAAAGTGCTCTAGCTTTGAAAAGTACATTTAAAGGTAGTTTGTGGTAGAGTGTAGCCATACACTTTCTATTGCACTGTGGTTTTCTTTCCTAAAAAAATAACATCTGATTGAGAGGTCCAAAATTGGATCAAAAGCAGAGGGACAACTGGGAACATTTATTCACACTGAACTGATGTCCATCACAAAAAAGGGCTGCAAGTTGAAAATCTCTAAATCTTTGCATTAAAAGGGACTGGGGAGCCTTCGCAGATAACTATCCATCTCAAATGGCATTAAAGAGATTTGATAAGTTATTTTTCCAATACAAAAGACCCAACAAAATCTGAGAAGCAGGATATTTCTATAAAAGTCTGAAAGCATATAAAAACACTATTTATCTCACCCTCACTGCAATTATGTAATAATTGAAATAGAAAATGATTTAATAAAAATATGAGATTTCATTCTGTGCACATAGCACTCCTGTCTCTCAGTTTCAGGGTTTGATTCCACGCACAGATTCCTGTCTGAGTAGACTTGCATTTTCTACCTGTCTTCATACTATTTTTCTCCATGTACATTGGTTATCCCACACCCATTGCACCAAATTGATCTTAGATTTGAGGGGCAAAAGAGGGTCCTTTTATCAAGTAATCCACCCAAGAAAAGAAACTCTATATTAAATACTCTTCGTGATATTTTTATGAAATGTTGATGTATCTACAGTACATACAGTGCCTTTCACAACTTTTTGAATAATAATAATAACAATAATAATCTTTACATTTATATAGCACATTTCTAGAAACTCCACTAAAAACACAGGTAATGGGGGCATCCCTCCACCACCAATGTGTAGCACCCATCTGTATGATGCAATGGCAGCCAAATTGGGCACAGTTCGCTCATTACAAATCAGCTATCAATGGAGAAGAGAACAGAGTAATGAAGCCAATTCATAGATGGTCATTACTAGAAGGCTATGATTGGTAATGGTCAGTGGGAAATTTGGCCAGGGTAACACCCTTACTCTTAATTTGAAATGCCCTCGTATTTGTAATGACCATGAGGAGTCGGGACCTGGGTTTTATGTCTCCACCAAAGGATGGCACCTTTTCTACAGGATAGGACCCACATAGGCTGCAGGGTGAGAACTCCAACTAACATCTCTTCCAGCACCAACCTGAGCTTTCCCAGGAGGTCACCCGTCCAGATATTGGCCAGGATCACACCTGTTAAATTTAATTGAGCCAGTTGTGGGTTGCAATGTGACATAGCTGCTGGCAGTATTACTTTGACTTTAAGGTCATTGTCCAGCTGATTTTATGACCTGTTCTAGATTCTCAGATGACTAAGAAGATGTTCAGTTTGACAGGGTGACTCAAGCTAAGTAGTGTCTGGGTGGTATGTGAAGTTGAAACTTTAACTTCTTAATGAAGGGTTTTACTGTACTGAAAGCAAAAAACAACTGTCTGCTAATCTGTACCCTCCTCCACTTCATTCTTGATTTGCTTGATATTCTGATAAGCATTTCATATCAAATTTGTTTCAAAAGCTCCTTTGTCTTCATGGTCAATTTTATTGTATCACTATGTGAGTTGTGACTTGAAAATCAATATCTGCTCTTTCAGAGGTAACTTACAGAGACAGATGTTTGATACAGAATATCAAAGAGGTGCCATATAGTATAGGAATCTAATTTGCCCTTCAAACACCCTGTCTCGTCAAGATATGTACAACACGTAATGGCCAAAAGACAGAGCTTTCCAAGGATCTTTGCCTTTTTAAGTAGCAAAGTTAGAGCTGATTTTTTTATCTTTATGGAGAGATCCAGCTTGTAATGAAAATATTATAGTTTAATATTTGAGGTCCCACACCATTGGTGTCAATGCAGGTGGTAAGCTAGGTACATAATTTCCACTTCTGTGTAAATTGAGCGTCTGCTTTCAACTCCTTAAAAGGTATAGAGAAACTTAAAGTTTTCAGTGGTTATTTTAGATAACTTCAGTATGTTTGAGAATTCCTTGATCTAGACCACTTATACATATATACTTATACTTATACATATATATGAATATATGTTCATTTATTCATTTGGCAAAGGCTTTCATCCAAAGTGAATTGCAATTGCATCTGGTCAAGGTGCAAAGGGTGCAAATAACATTAGCATAAAAATAAACCACAAAAAAAAAACATTAAGAACAGAATTAGATGTGTGCAATGATGTTGCTAAAACGTTTCAGTGCTGTTGAAAATATAAGAAGTAGTAGCATTAGGACATAGTCAGTAGGTGGAGGTCTGGCCACAAGTCTCTGGGGTTAGGTATATTCTGAGTTTTTTCCAGAAAATGGCATGTGAGTCCATGGTTCTGACTGCAGCATGCAGGTCATTCCACCGCTGGGAGCTTAGAGCACAGTTCAGCACTGGCACTGCCAGATGCTCTGAGGAACTGGACCTCTGTGCCTTAGCAGCAAACAGTGAAAAAAAGAAGATGGACATTTAAATGTTTATTCCATGCTGAAAACAGAAGAAAGGAAACACAACATTTTGGCTCTGAAGCCTTCTTCGGGCATGTGAATGATGTTGTTAGTGATTGCTCACACACTCGAAGAAGGCCCCACAGCCGAAATGTTGTGTTTCCTTTTTTCTGTTACTTGTTACTTGTTCCATTGCAGCCTATGCATGCTGACACAGCTACATACTGTACTTGAACATGTTTTAAAGATGGCTGTTTTTAATAGCCACTTACAGTTTATGGCTTTAAAACCAACTTATCCAGTTTTCATCGATAACCTTCCCTTTCACAAAAAAGCCTTTGCTACAGCATATTACCTCATCCAATATATTCCAAGACCTTATATGTCACCAGGCTCTGATTATTTACCCAATAGTTTTTAACGTGCATTTTGAATACCAGAGCAGAGCTAAATTTAACGAGCCTTTTGTGTCAATTGAGATGATAAAGGACAATAATGATGTTCTACTCTTTACCTTTGACCAGGTTAATGAAGCTTTCTAAATCTTTCATTTCTGTGACATTCTGAAGTTTGATCAGATCACTACCTTGTGTTCTTATTCCTATCTCTCCCCCCTGCTACTCCTTTTCCTCTCTCTCCTCCTAGGGTCACTTTCCATTATATCTTTTATTCCCTGACACCTTCTCCTCTTTTTTCTGTTCTCCTTACCTACCCATCAGCTTTATATCCCTGGATACGTTTTCTCCCTCTTTCGATCACACTTGAAGTAGGCTAGAAAGGAGAAAAAAAAATTCTTTCTACTTTCAAAAGCGGAATTGACGTGCTCTAGTGATGACGCAGAAAAAGTATTCAAAAACTTGCAAGGTTTTCACATTTTGTTTCTTTTAAAACTTGCAGTCATGCAGCTTTGAAGTAGCAATTAATATTAGTATCTACACAACCTACTTTATACGAAGCAAAAAAAAAGAATACTGTAGATAATTAGTATGAAAAAATGGAAAAGTCTAAGTTGCAAAAGCAATCAAACTCCTTACTGTGGCAAATTAATTTAGGTGCACAAAATTACCTTAACGAACCACACAATTAGTTGAGTGGCCTCTGTCTCTGTGCAATAATAGTGGAACCCAATTCAGAATAATTGCATTTATTTCTGTAAGTTAGTAATGAAGGGTCCCTCAGTCAGGTAATGAATTTCAAAGATTTTACCACCAAGGCAGTGATTAGCATACTGCTCCACAGTGCTGAGCCCTGGGTTCTATTCTAGTCAGCTGGAAACGTTGTGGAGGTGTATGGGGGTAAATGGAACACCTACCAGGGATCTGAGAGAGACTGGTGAAAAGCCAGTTTATGGGCAGCACAGGCTGATGGTTGCAGTCATCAGCAAAGCAGTGTTTGCAAAGACTTGAAGTTCTGAACTTCAAGTCTTAGTTCTCCAGTCTAACAGTTCTGTGTTAGACTGGAAAAGAGAGAATGAAGAGAAACAGGATGGCTTCAGGACAGAGCCCAGAAAAACTGCCCAGAAGGACTTCATCAGAAAAGGGCGATTGACAGAATACAGTAAGAGAATACACCGGTGATGAATGAGTATTGGAATTGTGGGACTGCAGAGCAGGAGACTCCACTTGTAATCTCCCAGCTCTCTGGAATAAGAGTGGTGGAGGCTGATTTTCCAGCATTTGACATCCAGCATTTGACATGCCAGCAGCCATATCACCCTGCAACTCACAACTGGCAACCCACTGAAGCTAAGCAGGTATGAGCCTGGTCAGTACCTGGATGGGAGACCTCCTGGGAAAAACTAAGGTTGCTGCTGGAAGAGGTGTTAGTGGGGCCAGCAGGGGGCGCTCACCCTGTGTTCTGCGTGGGTCCTAATGCCCCAGTATAGTGACGGGGACACTATACTGTAAACAGGCGCCGTCCTTCGGATGAGACGTAAGACTGAGGTCCTGACTCTCTTAAAAATTCCAGGGCGTTTCTCGAAAAGAGTAGGGGTGTAACCAAATTTCCCATTGGCCCTTACCAATCATGGCCTCCTAATAATCCCCCTCTATGAATTGGCTACATTACTCTGCTCTCCTCCCCACTGATCGCTGATGTGTGGTGAGCATTCTGGCACACTATGGCTGCCGTCGCATCATCCAGGTGGGGCTGCACACTGGTGGTGGAGGGGAGTCCCCATTACCTGTAAAGCGCTTTGAGTGGAGTGTACAGAAAAGCGCTATATAAGTGTAAGCAATTATTATTATTATTATTATAATTATGTGTAAGAGAACCAGAGAGGCAGGAGGTCAGAAAAATAGTGTAGACTGTGAGTAAATATTAGAGTAAATGTGTTAGTTTGGGTGTTGGTCGTGGGAAATAGCCATATGAAGAGGGGCCCATAACAAGCTCACCTGGTAAAGCTGTTTCTGTTACAGGATCATTTTTTTAATTTCACAAAAAGAGAGCACCCTAGAAAGGGGCTGAATACTTTTGCACTCTATGGGTGACATTGGGACCAAAATATACTAAATTAAAAATTAAAAAAACAGTGGAGAGAGGATCCAAGAAACATGTGTCGTTTGATTTAAGTGGTCATTTCAAATACAGTACTCCTAAGGAGAGGCTGCTTTAAGTACTACAAAGTGAGATGCACTAAGCTTGAAACCTGTTCTTGGAGGAGGAATAATATAGGCTCTTCTCAGAAGTGGAGTCAAAAGATAAAATCTTATTTTTGATAATCTCATGAGACTCTTCAAGATTAACATTTGATGAAGAATTATAGATTCTGTTATTACTTTTCCTTCTTCCATGAGCTTCCCAATAAGCCTTGATATAGGATCTTGGATGTTGCTTGAAGGCAATTAAGTAAACAGATAAACCAGTGTCCTTCAAATTATTGTCTTGTTAATGTCTGTGCTATTTCATAGGGAGAACCTGGGTTATGCCAAGGAGGATGATGATGTGCAAATAAGACTTTTTTTCTTTTTTAACTGGAGCAAAGCAACTTTAAAATTAAATGAATAGTGTTAAATGAAGGTCAAAACAAGCAAATAGATTATCAATTAGCACTTGAGATTCAGAGCTCAGCTGGAATGAAAACCAGCAGACAATGTTTCTCCAAGACCAGGGTTGGATTGTCTTAGTGAATGGGTCTATAAATAATTTCCCCTACATCTGTCTGAACAACAGGAAAAAACACCTGGCCCAAGTAAATAGCTTGTTGTATGTTCTACCGGTTTAACAATTAACCTTTTTATGCTGAGATAGTTTAAGACAGATAGTCTCTTGATAAAATGTTTTTTAACCTGTGATATGCTAATACTTTTTCATTTGTTAGTATGTTTAAAATTTTTCTAAACATTGCCATTCCCAGCTCAACTTATAATTAATCAATTTATAACCTTTACTGTTATTATGAACTTTATTACTTTAAGGAACTCTTCCAGTTACAATATTTAAAAACAAAAATAGTTTTAGACCATTATCTATAATATTTTCTATTTCTCTAAGTTTTCAAATTAGTTTTGCATGTAACTCATTGTATTCTCCATGTTTTGACTGGGCTGTGCCCCTATTATATATTCTATAAAGCATTATCTTCTCCCTAATATTTTTCCATTTCAATCCATTAAACCACTTAGGCAATAATTTTCTACAGCTTAATTTGTCTATATTCAGTATGATTTCTTTCTGTTTCTCTGGTAATGTGTTTTAATAACATAACCATCTGTTCACTACAGATTTCATATCTATTTTAACCCCATATGTTTCTTTTAATACCTATTCCCTCAGACTCTGCTTTTCTGAAACTGGAAATCATTGCATTCCATCACATTTTCCCGAAGCTAATTTCAGTTATGTCCCTGTTACTCTGTGTTCATTCTTTAATAAAAGAGCATCAATGTAGGTTCTCTCTATATTTGTTGTTTCTATGTTTATCACAGCCTTCACTAATCAGACACAAGCCCCTGCTTCTTCCCACAGACACCGATGCACATCCTAATTATCCATTCACATCCCTAGTCCTGCACCACACCTTCCAACCACCCATTACCTAAGGGCTCCTCACCTGCACCTTGTCACTCAGTATTAAGTTCGTTCTTAATACTGAGCGACTCAGCTAAGTACACCCGGCATCCGCTCTCCATATAATTTCCTTGCTTAACATCTTTAGCTAAGCATCGCATAGGGTCCAATCCCCTTGCTGAACCTACCGGCATGTTACAATGTTGTTCCTTTGCTTGCTGTTCTTTTTACGTTGTTGCTTCTATGATGCAACTCTGTTAAATTGAGTTAGAAAGCAATTAATTCACTCCATCTATAATTTCAACAACATCTGTGACTCCAATCAGCTTGTCCAGTCCTTAATGAAAATTAAAGATATATTGTACTTTAATATAATCTTTTGATTGCTATATTGAGATATACTTCTTATTGCAGTACCATCTGCTAGGAATCTTCTTCTGCTTCTGGAGAATGAAAGCACTATTTCGCTAAGGATACTGAGACTACTCTCTTGAGCATAATGGACAGCAGTGCTTCAAATGTGTACTTTTGTGTAGTTGTACTACTAATGTGTTGATTTGTACCTGTTTGGAAATTGTTATTGTTATCCATTGCATTCTTTCTCCATGTCTGTCTGATCCTACTGTCAGTTATGGTTATGGTAGTGATCAATCTTCAACTTGATTATTGCAAAAGGCCCAGCTAGTCCGTGCTAATGCTACATCATCATCATCATCATCTGCACCATTATAAGTATTATTGTTATTATTATGCATTATTATAAGCATTATTACTAAATATAACAATTTAGCTTATGTCTTTTTCCAAACTCTTAACAGTGTGCAAAGACTTATAGGAGGATACAAAAATGAAATCTGTTAATTAAAGAATATTATTAAATACATTGATGAAAACAAATTAAGGAACAAGAAAATATTAATAAACTAGCAACTGAAAAAAACAAACCACAAAATTTACAAGCTACACAATCCAAAGGCAGAGTCTAACCTTATATCTTCAAAGAAGCCATGGATGGTTGTTTAAGTTGTTTAGGATGGACATCAAAAACAGTATAGTATAGTACATGACTCAACACTGGGGTGCAAAGAGAACAAATGGACTAAAGAGAAGGAACAACTGAGCATCCAGCCCAAGGTGAGTGTAGAGGACAAGGAGGATGTGAAGACATACATACAGAAGGTAATGTAACGCATACAGCCTCCATTGCTTGTGAGAGCCGGCTTACCAGCGCGGTGACGTCACCGCTCTTCCCTGTATAAAGCAGGGACCGCAGCCGCCGGGCTGACGGGAGATTTCCCTTTGGCTCAAGAGGCTGGGTCCCTGTTGAGTGACGCCAGAGGCCCGGGTTTGAGTTCCCGACGGTGGGGGGCAGTGGCGAGGGCACCCACGTGAACCCCAAAGCGTTACAGTAAGAATAAGGATTTGTGTAATAGGAGCCGGTCCAGGCTCCCGTGAAGCGTAGTTCTAGACGCTATGCAAACGGTATAATCCGGAAGTAAGTGGAGAAGGACGACAGGGAGGAGACGACAAGGATCAGGGTGGGTTTACAGACAGGGGGGCGTGACGATGGTGATCCGGTGCTCAGGGGGTGTGGCCAAGGCAAACAAGTCCAAAGAGTCCAGGGGGGAAATCCGGGGCGAAGTCCAAAGTCCAAAACCGGGTGATCCATCCAAGACGAAACAAAACAAGATTAAAACCCGGAACGGGATATGGGAGAGGGACAGGGAATAAAAACAGGTTAACGAGGCCAGGCGCTCCGAGCCCCGGACTCAGATGGTCAAGGCGCCGTGATGAAAACTATGCCGTCGGGTGACTCCTGGAACCGCTGGTGGCGGGCTTCCGGGCGTCCATCTCCCATGGGTGAGCCCGGAATAGCGAGAGCTCCAGGCTTAAATAATAAGGAGCAGAACTGGGGGCAGGTGAAAGTAGGTAAAATACGAAAGAGCCAGAGTGCCCTTAAGAGGAAGAATTACGATCGTGACAATCTGGCCTTGTGAAGACCTGCAGTCAATGGCCAGTGGAACATTTGCAGAAGGCTTTGCATTGGGAAACTGAGTTATTGAGTTAGAAATGCTCAGCAAGATGGTGAGAAGTTTGGACAAGAGATAGAGGGACAGTGATTTACGAAGCTACTTTCTTTTCTAGCTACTTATTGAAAACAATGAGAATATTGGCTTCAATAATATGACTGTGTAGCTTGCTCCATAATAACACAGTTGCTTGACATATTTGTTTAATGCTCAAGAATTTTCCGTTTCAGTTCTTCTGGTTTTTATATAAAAGCAGATATATGTGTCTAAGCACTTGCCTGCCTGAGTCTTTTGCTTTTAAAATACAGTTATTTGACAAAGACAGAAACTGTAACATTTTAAGCACCCAGTGTTTGTGTTAATAACCTATCTCAATGGAAGGCATAGAAATAGTTCATTTACCTGTATATATTTATCAAATGTTCTAGTAGTTTACAAAACATTTTTATTTTGTTATATTTTATGGAGACATGGTTTCTAGATATTTAAGTAAGTTAATCATTACTGGTTTAACTTTCTTTCAGAGCCACTTGGGCAGAGTTTAATGGACCCAACAGATGGCTTTTGTGGAGCTCAGATGTTTGGCAGTGGGCTTTTTATGTTTTTTTTTTGTTTAATTACCAACGACTGTAAATTACCTTTCCCCTTACAGTTTTCTCCTCTTATGTTTGTGCCAACCATTCTAAAAGTCCCAGGGAAATAAAAAATCAAAACACAGAAACAAAGGACCAGATTCCTTGTGGTTAAAACTGTGTTGCGTTAATTTGGCCTAGAGCCACCATCCTAATAGGCAGAATGGGATCATGGATGAGGGCAACAATGATTTTTTACCCTTATGGTTTCTTCTTTCAAGTCGCACCTCAGTCATTATTGAAAGATTTATGATATAGGACAGGCACACCAGTACAGCTACACTGTTACTGAGCACTGCAGATGGTATGGTCCATGAGGTTGTTTTGTACACAGGACAGACACAAGGAGACTTCCCATATGGAAGGGTTATGTGTTCTTTTTATTTAGTAGTTTATGTTTGAAATTAGCCTTCTTATTGCAACTGGTATAACTAGGCTATACCTGAGTACTTGGTCCAAAATGTTGATTTGAAGCAGATGGAAAGTCCCTAGACAATAAGGGCTTATATATGGATTGTGGAATATGCTGGGTTTCTGAAATACTTGTAGTTCACACAATAAATGTCCCATTTCAGCAAAATACATATTGTAGTATTTTCGGTTCGGCGAGGACAGACACAGTGAATCAGACACTAGTTGACTGAAAAACGGCGCTTTTCTTTTTCGGCACAGCAAGCATAGCATCCCCCAGGACCCGATTGTACAGGATACAATTCAATTTCAATAAACAAATTGAAATTGAATTGTATACTGTATACTCCATTTTTCACAGGATACTCTAGATCCAGATCATTTACGAGGTGCTATTTCCAATTATTTAAATGAAGCACTGGGTATTTTGCTATATCTGCACTGACCCTTCATTTCAAAGCAGTTGCAGAGAGGTTGTTTTTTTTTTTTTTTTAAATAAAAGAGCCAAAGGAGTATTAAAAGTTCTTAACTTGCGAAACAATTGGAAATTATGGTGTTTCTGGAACAAACTATCAGCAATGTTGTTGAAGCCAAAAACCTATTTTCTTTCTTTCAACAAAAGGCTAGATCAGATGCTTGAAATAATTAGCTACAAACAACCAAATGAGCTAGATTGTATTATATGGGGAGATGACAGTCTAATGTGTAAATTGAGTCCTTTGAGGCTCTTTTTTTCTTTCAAAACACTTGTGAGAGCTACCAGGACCAAGAGTATGGTCTCAGTCTCATAACTTCTGTTAAAAATGAGATGAGGGCTAATAGCTATGAAATATTACTGCTAAGGGGTTTTGTTACCAGGGCAAATTTGAAATAAATCAAGAAATTAAATAAACTGGCTGGTTTAAAAGACAACAATGTGCAATCATAATGGCATTGTACCAGTAGTTGCTAACAGGTAATATTGCATATTTCATTGAATTTTGTCTCAATCTTTAAGAAGTATTACACAAGAAACATTTGCACTGATAGTATTTTACAATACAGTAAATTCTGAATTTCCCTTGAACTGGGGGAAGTTGAGACTTTAAATTGTAGAATAATGGAATTTATAGGCATGTTATACTTTCCTTAACATTGTTTTTTAGATTTCCAAAATTCATCATCTGTTATCTGCACTGTGTCTCATATATTCAATATGGTATTATATTGCTTTTACTGCCATATATGACTATATTGAACAATGTTTGACTTTATTATCTTAAATGCTCATATTCATTTTGTAGTACATATGCCAATTACAGTTGGCAAATTCCCAATTCAAATTAAATTACCTGAAAGTCCTCTCACTACAGAATGGCCATAATCTGGATTTTTCACCAGGGAATGATTCATGATTCTCTCATTTATTTCCCTAGGTGTTCATTTGGCACCACATCATTCATTACTCAGAGTTTTCCTGGTTAAAATCCCAGCACTTCTGCCTGTTATATGGAAGAAGTCTCAGAATCTCATAAACATTATGAGTGGCAATGGCTCTAGTCAACTTTCTATTGTTTTTCCGTTCACCTTCAACAGGTCTGAAATGACCCTTGGTATTTTTTGTCCCTCCCTGCTTTCACTGAAGTCGCTGTGACATATCATTGGAGAAATGGCCTCCCATAGGACAAAATTCTCCATGAAACGTTTTGAAGTGTCAAATACAAATTTATGGTAGTTGATTAGGAATAACAACAATAAAAAATAACCATAATAGTTTTTCCCCCTTTGATCCATGAATGCAATATACGAATTGTTCAATATAGTAGTTCATGATGATTCCCTGACCATCTGTCCCCATCAATTTACCCAAAACAATCGGTCACAACATGCAAATCAATACTGTTTTCTGACTCTCTAATATGTTTACAAATTGTAACTCATGGCTACAAATCGTCACGGTATCATTGAGGGGGAATTATCACCAAGATGAATAGTTGGCAGAAACAGTTGTCTCCAGGACAAATTGCCACAGGGTCAAATTGTCTCAGAGGCGAATAGTCTGGGGTACAAATTATCACCAGAGCAAATTATTGTGGAGATGAATTGTCACAACAGAAAATTCGCACTTCCACTCAGGTTTACTGAAGCCTCTGTTCCTTTTCTAATACTAAAATGTTTATTTTATGTACCAGTATAATTTAGCATACAGTACTGTACATCTGGCACACTTAGACTAATGGTTACCATAAAGAATAATGTAGAATTGCTCATGAACTGCTTAAATATTTAATCAATCATTCTTAAAAACTTGAATAGATAAAAATATTCTGATATGTAATTACATAGTCACATCTGGTATATTGTATATAAAATATTAAGTCATTCATAATGTTTTAATATGAATTTGCCTAGATTACAGGAAAGTAAATTAATGTTGTCTCCTCTTTATTAAACTTTCCTTGTTTTCTATTTATATGATACTGTACTGTAAATATAACATTTATAAGAATAATATGTTTTTATCCCCTGTTATGTTTTATGGAAAGTTTTTCATTTTGCATTTTACAGATCATACAGACAGACTTGTTACTGGAAGAAAAAGAAAAAAAATAATTTCAGATGAGAAATAAAAAAAACAATACAAACTGTATGGACACAGGTTATGTTTGTGATTATAACGGCAACATTTTCAGCTCTTCTGAATTTCAATATTTTTACCTTTAGAGTTTTTTGGGGAAAGACTTTTGCATGGCAGATAACCTTTAAAAAGTATGAAGTGTAATTCTTCCCTTTCAAGTTGCAACAGGTTCAGTTTTCATATTTAGTTTCTTATTGGAATTTGTTGGTGCATTGAGTTGAATCATGATTATACGCGCAAAACCTGTTATTTAATCTTAAATAATTTGCATTTCTTATTTACTTTGTACCATAATAATTCCTTTTCAATTTTAACCTAGATTTGCACTAAATGAATGCAGTACATAACTTTTTTAGAAATTATATTTTCCAGTATTCTTAGCTACAGTACCTCATCTGTGGGTCATAAACAGCCCCTCCCTTCGGCTTGAGCCGCCATGTTCCCTGACATGTTATCAACTGAGTCATTGCACACTTTTTCCATCTCTGCATTTCAACTTTTAATTCCGTGACGTCTTTCTGTGATCATACCTGTAGGCATCTTCAATCCTGGCCGTCCTGAACAATACAGGCCCTCATGCATCCCCACATTGTTTCTCCAAGTCCGATATAGGGTAGTGGGAAGAAAGACAATGCTGGAGCCTTCCTGTGCTGTTCTCTCTAGAGCCGATGGTGTCCAAAGTCCACTCCTGGGTCTAGTGGTTGAGAAAAACTATATTCCCCCAGTTTCTGCTCTCTCCGTGTCTCCTGTGTGAGTCCTCTGACTGGAATATGTCTTGGCTATGGGCAGAGCGAACAGCTCAGGGCTAATCAACAAACTGACTGCAGGCAGGTGGCCAGGTGTGAAGGGCATTGCAAACTCTTCTCTTCGCCTTTGAGATCTCCTCTGGGCCAGGACTGATCAGCTGTGTCTCAGCACCATCACACACCTCAACATCCCATCCCTCAGTGTCCTTAGCACTTGATTTATGTCTGAGCTGTCTTGATTTAGGGCTGTGTCCTTCACTCCTCGTTAATTGGCACCTGCCCCATTATCTGCACCAGGAAGACGCTTGATATGGGGGGGAGCTCAAAGAAAAAAGAACGCTTGTGCGTTTAATTTTCACATCCTTCCCTCCACCCTATCTTTGCCTTTGCAGCATCTCTCTAGCTCACCCTTCATTAAGGGGGGGGGGGGGTTTCAGCAGCTCTGTACTTGCAGACAGGTTGTTGTTCTCCTCAACCGATAAAATGTACTTTTTGAATCGCTCCTTTTCTTTGCTTGATATAGAGTTTAGCCAAACTACTGAAAGTGTTAAAACGGTACCTGGGAATGTTCATCTTTCTCTACAAGTGTACTTCCTTAAGAGGTGACAATTGTGATGAAAACTAACGCTTCCAAAATGAACAGTATTATTTTTGCCCATATGGAATGACTAAGACTTCCTCAATATTTATGCCATTTTTCTATTGTGCACTAAAATTCAGCAGTTTAAAACTTATCTGAGTGAATTAGGATAAATAAGTACTGCTCCCTTCTACGTTGTTACACTGGGCAGATCTAGTGTAAGAAATCGTGATGGTTAATATGAAATAAATGTTTTACAGCAGCAGAAACCTGTGCTGTGATTTATATTGACTAATCACGTATATGTGTATTTCAAATCTAATACACCTGTACAATGTAAAGTTTTTCATGTGCAAAGCATTGGCAGTGAAGTTTCACTGTAGAACCAATTCCAAAGAACATCGACTTGATATTTTTAATATACATTTATAGTTTTTTTATACTGTACATTATTTTTATAATAAAACATTTATAATACTTAACAAACTGGAATACACAAAGAGTTACAGAGATGTAGTGTATGTAACAAATTAATAAAGATATTGCAACAAATACATATATTTCAGAGAACACTGAAAATCTCTTCCATTCTTCAACAGGTAATAAATGCATGGATGAATTGGACTGCTGTGTAAGTGACTGCTTTTTGGGTTAGTATAGCTTTTTGACCTCTCTTCCAGCCAAGATTTGTGGGATAGATGTGGAAATGTGGCTTTGCCCATAAAACTTCATTCACAGTACTGTATATGAGTTAGGGGATTATTTTCTTTAGGATTTATGATATTTGGGACCAAGAACTTATTATGACTGAGTGATTTATCTGAACTCTAAATTGAACTAGTCAGACAGAGGTTCTTTTGCACTAGGCCCTAGAATGTAAGAAGACAGACAGGTCTGGTTCTCAGTTTGCTTCAATATGTTACAGTGAAGTTTATTGTATTTTTTTCTAAATGTCTGCAGAGGGATTTCTGTCAGGCTATAGGACTCTAAATTAGTCTAGCTTCACACACATTGCTTTGTGATAAACTTACACAAGAAACAGCTGAACATGGAGAAGATACAAATGTAGTGTGTTAGTGCTTTTTTACGATTTTGCTGGACTGGGGAAGGTTGAATTCAATGCATCAGACACTTTCCTTTTCTTTTGTGCCAAAGTACCTCTTGGACAAATGTATAGTGTTTTCTGCTAGGAGAAAAATATACACACGAACTATAGGATGGGAAACACCATACTAGAAGAAACTACTCGTGAGACATACTCTATATACAAATTCGAGTTTTTCTAAAAGCAACAATGTTAAAAAGGTATCTGGGAATATTTATCTTTCTTTGCAAATTGATAATAAATACATTTATTTACAATCTTTTCCCGCTCGTGAGGTCACAATTATGATGATAACTAACTCCCAGAACGATTTCAAGGTACTTTTAAAAATATTTCATAAGCATGATTTAGTTTCTGAATGTTCTTTGCAGTTTTTATTAATATTGAACTTCTTTCAGCCATAACAGTGTTCAGTTTCATTATTCAAGTTTTGTTTAAATTATTCACTTTAAAACGTGTATACTGTATATCTTTTGTAATTCAATAAAATGGGGGAACTTTTGGGCAGGGTGGATGACATTTAGAAGGCACTGTATGGGACAACCCATTCACTATTGAAGTCCAGCATAAACCTGGATGATGCACAGCAGCCATTATACACCAGCAGCCCCACTACACAGCACACTGCAGAGAAATGGGAAATTACTTTTTTTCACCATTTGAATCAAGGGGAACTTGGGGGTTAAGCCAGATTGTGCATGTCTGGAGTTGATTTTAGTGAGGTCACCAGGGTTAACACGCCCACTCTAATGAACATTGCCATTGAGAACGTTAAACACCAAAAGGTCAAATCCTCAAATTAATGTCTTCTTTGATGGACAGTACCTTCTACAGTACATTGTCCCTAGTCACTGTACTGAGGCATTTGTTTTTAAAATCTCTGGGCCAAAGAAAGAACTGCAACCTAATACTAAAACTACTTTTATAACACAACTTTAATTTTCCTTAGTCTCATCTTCCAGTACCAAACACATTCTTGCTTAGATTTTGGAAACCAGGTAAAAAAATATATATTAATGCGCTAAAGTTACTCCACAAAAATAATGATCAGATACATTCCTGGATATAAAGAAATGTAATGCTCTGACAATCTAGAAGAACTGCTTCTTTTTTTGTGAACAGAGAAAATGATGAGGAATACTTTTGATTCAAGTATTCAGTCCTAAAAGGCGTTGGCACAGTCAACCGTATGGGCTTTTTCAGAATAAATAGTTTCTCAGAATCAACAGTTAAACCTGAGGGGAAATGCGTTCACAACCAAGAAACAGAAGCAGTTTTTTTTTTACCCAATGTGTCTTGGGACACATTGGGTGGAGTGGTGGCTCTGTGCCTGTGACTAGAAGGTTGCTGGTTCAAGTCCTACAGCTGTCAGAGGCATTCTACTACATTGGGCCCGTGAGCAAGGCCCTTAACCCCAGCTGCTCCATTGGACAGTTAACACAACAAATGCAGTTCTTGATTTGTGTTTATAGTGCTGCTTTTTTTCATGAGGTTCTGAAATTACTTAGTGCAGCACCTGTTCAGCAGATTTTCAAGGGTGCACTTGGATCTAGTATTCCAAAAATGTTGAATGTTTCACAACTCCAGTAAATACTTCATATGAACAGCTGTGTGGCAGGAAGCCATGGATATTGGTTAATATCCTTCCACTAGAAATAAAAGCTAGTAAGGCAGAGTGTACCTTTAGATTCACACTAAAATAATGGGGGCTTATCACAAGTAATACAGACAGGAGTCATCATAAATTGACTATTGATTCAGTTCGTGACTCATGTTAAAAAGTGAAATGTTCAGACTCCTAGCTCAGATTCGCTATTGGGGGAGGAGTTAAAAATAAATAATAATTTGAACTCTTTCACCATTTGCAAAGATCTGCAGGTCTAATGTACACTAGACCAAAAATATATGATGTTCTTTCTTTTTATAAACTTAGCATAAAATATAAACAATGAAAGACCATACTGTAGTACTATATTCTTATGTTTATGTTATTGTTTAGATAAAAATCAGCTCACACGGCTTTTTCATAATGAGTTAGTAAACTCTTCATGAAATTAAAAAAAAATCTAAGTCAAATATTACGTTTCCCTTCATCACACTCCCCACCTTACCCATTCCACATTAGAGTTAAAGAAAGAAGTGGATGAATATAGGAACAAAACCTGAAGAAATGCTATAATAGATTCGTAAGGATATCAGAGACTAAATTAATTTATAATTAACAAGTATTAAGTTACAGTAGAAAGTAGATAATGTATATATAGTACTCTTAGTACAGGACTAATATATAGTGTCAATAATAGTTCAGGTGGGTAGCTGCGTCAGCATGCGTAGGCTGCAAAGGAACAAGTAATAGGTTTATTCCATGCTGAAAAAAAGAAGAAAGAGAACACAACGTTTCGGCCGTGGAGCCTTCTTCAGGTGTGAGAGAGACAGGGCAGTAGGCAAAGGTAAAGTAGCAGGAGAACAAAGGTTGAGAGGGAGGAGGAGTGAGAGGCGGGAGCAGGGGACAGAAAGAGAGGCCAATCAAGAGGTGTGAAGTCAGAATGGGTGCAGAGAGGTGTGAAATGAAACTTCCAATGAATGGAGAAAATTTAAAAGAACAGTAGTCTGTCGTTAAGGGAAGGGAGAATGTGTGATCCTAGCTGCAGAATAATTTTAGTTTCGGTGGTCTTTCTGATGTATGAGTTCGGAAAACCGTCTTTGAGAACACAGACGGAGAGATTAGAGTGGTCGTGGCCGTCAGAGGTGAAATGAGAAACAATAGGCTTGGAGAGATCTTTAATCTTCACAGCCCTGACGTGTTCTCTGAAGCGGTCTCCGAGTCTCCTTCCTGTTTCCCCAATGTAGATGGCTGGGCATTTACTGCAAGAGATACAGTAAATAAGGTTGCTGGAGGTACAAGATGCTGTCTGGGTGATCCGGAATTGTCCTGAGGGGCCTTGAATGAGTGTGGTGGTGGCTGTGTACTTGCAGGTGATACAGCGAGCTACTGTATCACCTGCTACCATTATTGACATTATTAGTGTCAATAATGGTAACTTATCAGTAGTCAATAATCCAATTTAAAATGCCAAGACCAGATAGGTAAATTAAGTATATCCTAAATTTATCTTGCTACTTGATGTGTGCTGACAGCATATTTAGCTCCTACAGTAGCTGATACTGTATAACTTATTATTTCAAGTTTAATAAAATTGCTTTTTGTGAGGTTTTAATTTTAAATTAAATCTCCAATGGAGTTAAATTGCAACCAAGGATACCAGATTTCTGGACAATACTACAGTGTAAAGACATCATCTATAAATAGATTACCACATGAGCTCCCCTTTATTTATTGAAACATCCTTCTGCAATAAAGTTTGAAGCAGATACTTGCCTTTGCTGCATCTATTAAATATGTAGTACAATTACAACTTTGCACTGTAGTTTCTGTTACTATTGTTGATATATTGATATTATATTGGTACACATAACACAGATAGATCCACAAGAATCTCTTAGAAAAAAATCACATTGTGATATTATGATGCAAAAAAGTATGTAATTTACACCATGCCAAAATACCAAATCACAGTAACCCTCTAAAACTGAAAGATACTTGAGATGACCAAGACTCATTCATGATGCTCTGAGAAATTGAATTGGAAACACACTGAAAAGGTTTGAGAGGGAGTGATTTATTAATATTATGTTATTTACCTATGTGATGTATGTTAATTAAGCATAGAATTGGATTTTAGATACAGTATTATTTAAATACAGTGAGAAGGGCTGAAGTGTTGCCAGATTTATATACTGTAGTTCCCAACACTGCATCTTTACTCCATATATCTGTTTTATTTTCCTATGTTTATATTCTCATTATGTATTGGAGTATTATGGTGTACGTTATACTAGAGAACGTGCCATAGTCAAACAAAATGGAGTGTAAGGTTAAGATGCTCCTGCATTATTACCATAATAGACACCATAGCAATGTACTGTAGGTACAGCAAAGCTCCAAAACACTCCCATCTTAATTACATTTTGTATTTATTGTTTCTTGATATATGGGACATGTAAGCTTTTTCGAGAAGGTCTGTTTTAAGAAGGGTTTGGGTTAACTGTTTACAACAGAGAGAAATAGATTGGGAAAAGTGACAATATATCCATTAGTACTGTATTAACTGAGTCCATGAGAGGAGAAGTCTGTGCAAAAGGAACTGGTGTAATGTTTTTTTTATCTAAGCTTGCAAAAGAAAAATGTAAAGGAACAGATTGACATTAGAACTTTTGCCTGTTGTTGCAATATTTATAAAAGAAAAAAAATAATTATTTGAGGTAGTGTAAACTGCAACTAGCAATTTATTAGCAACACCTTAACACACCTGTTATTTTAGAAAAAAAAACTAGCTAGAGTACAAGGATAATCAAGTCATGTCATGTTTTACCCTGCCTGATCAAAATGCCAATTCCTGCTTATTTACACGTTAACCCGCTTCAGTGCCAAAAAGAACTTATGTGGGATATTGTCATTAGAAGTCCATGCGTTTCAGTCTCTCAGGTTCAATGCCATTACTTCTTCCTTCTCTATGGATTTCTGCCAAACAAGCTGTAATCTGTCCTTTATGAAGAACACATGGAGGGTTTACAATTGGCATATGCCAAAATCATGATGGTAATCTTCCCTTCGTTTTGTCAGAGCACAACTGGCACACATTTGACCAGACATATGTAGTTGGTTGTGTCTCTTCTACTGTACGTTTTCTTCTCCCAGCAGGATCTCTATGCATGGGTTTACAAAGTAGTTCTGCTGTTTTAGACTGTTACTGCATAAATTATGTGTAATATCCAGTCTTCCCACAGAAACTATGATGGCTGAATAGTACTTTAACTGCCTTATGGTGTTATTTAGAATAATGTATGTTTAGTTCTTCTTTAGACTTCTTTTGTCAGCAGATGGCATTTACTCTCTGGCATGGCCATCCTACGGCTTCTGAAGTACATCAGAACTATAAATCAACAGCATATGAAATGCAGCCTGAGATGGAGATCAAGATGCATAATTACATTTATATTATATTTTGTTCCTTTCCCCCTAAATTATTGTATTTTAGACCTTTATTGATCTTTATTTAGTAATGTAGTAGATAGGAAGTGACACTTTTTGCTTTAATGTAAATATTTCCCCACATGGCAGCCATAGATACTGTAAGTTCAACTAGACGTTCAGCTCAAATGCTGAATAAGTGAGTGAGTAAATCAGGAAACAGTTCTTTACCCAAAGGGTTGTGGAAGTATGGAACAAACTACCCAGCCATGATGTTGAAACCGATACCCTGGCTTTTTTCAAGAAACAGTAGGATAAGACCCCTGGATCTTATCAATCAAATGACCTTGATGGACCAAATGTTCTCTTGTTTGTATCCTTTTTTAACACATCAATCAATTAGATACACACCACAGGAACTCTATGACTCATGTGGTTAGCTCAGAAATAGTGTTCAACAAGTCCTCACTCTGCAGCCCAGCCTTGACACTGAAGGTTCACTCCGTTCTCCAGGATTTGCATCCAAAGGTAGTTTTATGTGTCATGCCAAGGGGAAAAAAGACTAAGCCTTCTCAATCAGTGACAACTTCACCGAGAACATAAAAAAGGTTACAAAAGAAGGCAGCTGTTCAGTTTATTTGTTTTGCCAGTAAGAAAATGACCAACCACCACACAAAAAAGCTATAGAGAACCATTATTAAAAGTAAGTGACAACAGAAAAATAAAATCACCAGATAACATGCTCATTACTTTCCAAAATCTGATCACTATACCAAATGTACATAGCACCCAAAGCTCCCAGAAGGGGTGCTACTAAGTGACTGAATTGTAACAAGATCTTTGTGCCACTTTACCACTGTCAGAAACAATCTGAATTTTTCCATGTTTTCCAGTTCTTTTAAAACTTGTGGTAAGCAGGTGTAATTAGATAAGACAGAAAATAATAGTTAACATTCCAGTGTGGTTTAAGTAAAATGTCTCATTGGATGAGTCGAAAATACATTGATAAAGTACAGAACCTTTCTTTAACAACCATCGTATTCATAACACAAAATACACCCCTAGATCCGAACCAGGAAATCCTTTTGCACAAATCATCTACAGCTGAATAGGCCTTTTTATTCCTTGAGCCTTAAAGTAAAGCCAACATATAAGCAGAAACATACAATCATGGATCAGTGGAGAAGAGGGAAAACGTTCCTAAAAAGAGTTTTAAATAGACAGGTGTACAACTTCAGGCAGTCTTTTCAATTAGATATTGATTTTTTATGGTTTGGAGTAAGAGTGGTGTAGTGACCAACATGAGTTATGTGATTAATGCATTAATATATAGGAAAGTGAATGGGGCACAGATTTCCCTGCGAGATTTTAAGAGTTGTGTTGGCACTATGGGTCTATACAATTTTGCATATCCAACTCTCACCCTTTAATTCACTTAAACTTCTAACTTTCTAACTTTCTAACGTCTTGGCCTACTGTGTAGTGTGACTGCTGGTGCATAATGGATGTTGTGCATCATCCAGATATGTGCTGTAATTCAGTGAAAGATGATGTGGGTTTCCAGACAGAGTTAAGAGAATAGAAAGTAAGCAGATCACCTAGTCATAGTTTAAGAATTATAAGGTTACAAGAACTGTAACCCTGGAGGTTTTTAAAGGAATGATTTCCTAACAATTGCAAAAGTATAAGTAAAACTAAACACCATACATTTAGAACTTAATGTAACTGTTTATGACAGAGAAACAGTTACAAAGGCAATACTGAAATTAATGCAATATTGAAAGTCATACAAGTCTGTATTATCTAGAATGCACATCTGCAGTTCCTAATAAATCCCCTTTTAGTGATATTGTAGTTCATAGAATATGAACATAACAGATTTGGAGATAGCAACATGTCTTCTGCTGCATTTTCTAATGTTTTGATTAAATAAATCAATATTTAAGGTGATTATCTAAGTTATATTTCAGTAAGATTGCATAGGTGACCCCATCGTCCTGATCACCAGTGTATGCTATATATGAATTTATGATTAGTGGAAAAGATGCACTCATGTCAAGTGTAGTTTTGTCAGTAGTCAAACTGAAAATGTAAAGTAAACAGCATATTGTTTCCTTGATTTAAATAAGCCCCTTTGAAACCTAGGAACCTTGGAATTTTTGGGTGTCCTCCAACAATTCTGAAATTTATTTCTCTGAAGACCTATAAATCTCTATAATTTGAAATTGCAAGGTATAAACCATTTTAATATTCCCAAGACCATAGCACTTCCTGGCAAGAAATGATTTAGCTCCTTGCGTATAAATTTTACCTTAGAATTGAATGTTAGTTGTTATGAGTGAGCTTCTTTTACTCTGTTTAACGTAGTGTTAAATTTTGTCTACAGGTACTGTCTGTATATTTGGAATAACATTTTCAATGTACACTGAGAGCATAAAAAGAACCAGTTCTTAATGCAAAACAAATTCAGAAATTTATTATCAGGAAAATGACCATCTTTCCTGCAGCAGATGCACAGATATTTTCTTAAATAGACATGACCTGACATAATTATGATGAGTAACATTTGTCATCGGCAGGGGGAAAGACACAGGCTAGCAGTGGTTTTTTAGCAACCAATGGAATAAATTCAAGCCATACAGTACATCTGTAACTCATGGTTTATACCCAGTTGTAGATACTGTCTTGTGGGGTTCTCTCCCTTTACTCTCATAGAGTCTGAACAAACATGTGCCAGTTCACTGATCTCTGAGCACTACAGTAGATGCTACATGTTCCTCCATTTCATACCACAAAGGTTCAGCTTGGATCAGAACTGGTGAATGGGGCACCATAACAGCAAAAATAACATTGTCATCTCACAAGAAACCCATTGTAACATGAGCAGCAGGACGATGAGTGCACAGGAAAGACAGCAAGTAAAGTCCCAGGCCTTGAACAATGTAGCACCATGCCATTAGGATACCATCAAACACTGTAAGTGGAGATCTGTAGTAACTAGAAAGGCATGTCAAAATTACCACACTTGGATGTCTTCCCCCATTGCTCAGTATACAATAATTAGGATCATTCTCCAACACTGCAAACGTTCATCTGGATGGTTTGTGGTTGCTAAGCAGGACTTTATAGCTGAGGTAACTTTGTCCAACATATCATATGTTTCCAACATAACAGTAGCACATAGACGTTGTACTCCTGATAAGGTATATTGGTTCCTTTCTGTTCTTTATTTTATTAATTAACATCAGACAACACATTCAACAAGTTAAATCCCTTCATTGCCTACTCTCGCTAATGAAGTGATTAATACTTTTACAAAAGTCAAAGTTACTCAACTCATGCCACAGTCTGGCTGTCACAAATGTTCAATTTATGAAAATGTTACTAAAATCTGTGTATTTTATTTTTTTTGAATAACATAAAGTACGTCATGCTTTCATGTTTCATCATGTATTCATCGTCTCTTTTGAAAAATAAAAAGTATTACACCTTAGCTTGAAACCTATCAAATTCATACCAATGAGGTTTCTATCATCCTTATTTGTCTTGAATTCCACAGATGGAGAAATCTGTGCTCCTCATTTTGCCTTACATAGTGTTTGATCCACTTCACATTGAAGGATGGACCTGAAATGAATTATTCACTTTACTTACTCTACTACACAGCATCTGTATCTCCACTTATCTGCAAATACCAAAAAAAAACCTTTTACCATAATTCTTGTATCATGTTCATGTCAAACACAATAGGGACAGGACTCAGAAGTGCCCTTTTGAAAATGACTAAAAATCAATAGAATTTTTAAAATTGTTATAGCATTCATCACAAGATTCTTGCCTTTGAAAACTACTTTTGTACACAGGTTTTTTGTGTTCAGAGTGACAGGGAAACAAACCAGTAACATCTATTTAAATTATTTAATGATTTAATGCTGGATTATCAGTTGGGAATGCTGACATACAGTATATACTTTCAATATTCAATACCAAGGACAGTCCCAGGTACTTTTCCTTTATGACCTACAGAAAAATGAAAGTAGATGTACAGTGCCTCGCAAAAGTATTTACGTTTGTCAGAGATATCTTATTTTGCTGAATTACAAATGATGTACTGTATGCTTTTAAAGTGAATATTTTCAATCAAAACTCAAAGGCTCAAACTGAAGACTTTGATGAGTGAAAGAATTCAACTCTTAGCAAAAACTTAAAAAAAAACTAAAATATGTTGATTGCCTAAGTTTTCACCCACATTCCTAAGGCAAAATTAAGTTAATTCATGTGCACATAATTACTTTGATAAGCCACATTTGGCCTCTGTTTGTGTGCAATTATACTGGTTCACATGATTTCCGAATAAAAACACCTGTTTTTGCATTCCAGGAGGAGGGTATCCAAAATTTATTATTTTTTTCCCTCCGGTTTTGGCAGTTGCTTTTTTCACCTGTTGAGTTTAATACGTAACTCCAAGGTGGTGTTGATTTAACCGACCAGTTATAAGAGCAGAAATATGATTAAGAAAGAGCTACGGTGGTTAAGGTAGCCTGTACAGCAGAGTAGGAAATCTCACAAAATTTAAGTTCTACTGTAAGCTTTTTGTTCAGACAAAACACAATTGGAACCTTTTGGTCTAAATGCAAAGAGCTTCATCTGACACAAACCCAAACCCAGCACAGAACATCACCTCGCTAACAGGCTGTCAAGCCTGTTGGTGACAGGATTATGATAACGCTGCTTCTCATCAGATGGATCCGTTTGGTAGTTCTGTCAAATTCTAATGGCAAAACCAGCCGACAAATATGTACAGTAGGGATGGTGTACTTAATACTGTGGCTTTAACTCACCTAGTTGAGAAACTAATAGTGCTGGTTTGAGATCAATTTTGTCACAAACCCCTCTCCCCCCCAAAAAAAAACCAAAAACACCAACAAACTGTTTATCTCAAACACTGAGGTAAGAGCAAGTTGGTTAGGATGCAGTTTCTTAGGAGCCCACCAGAACATGTGTGTAGCATGGAACGCAGGAGATGCATATATGATACAAGCTTGAAGTTGTTTCCTCGAGTACATTCAGATATATGGTATTGAACTTGTTTGAATGAGTGAATTTGGGTATACAATAAATGAGAGGTGCGTATGCTGTAGGCATTAGTTTGATTGAGTGGAGTAAGATATGCAGTAAATAAAAAGGACTTATGATGCAGGCTTAAGCTTGCTTGATGAGTACATTCAGGTCTTAGTTTTCTGGAGGAGCACAGATTGTGAATGAAGCAAATTAAAAGCAGACATGGTGTGGGTGACAGAACACAAGACAGAAAACTGGTGAAAGCACTAGCAACTAGCAGCACTGGAAGTGTCACGATCACTAGCCCTCCTCTTAAGGGCGCTCCAGCCCTTCCTCGTTCTGCCTCATTCCACCCACCTGTTCCTTATTCCAGCCCCTTTTTAGTTCCCCCTTCAAAACCAGACACAGACAATAATTGGGGCTCTACATTGACTCCTGGTTCATGTGAGCCCGGGTCCTGATGCGTCTAGCTCCATTATGTTTTTAGCTTTCTGTTCCTGTTCCCCCAACCGGTCCCGACCCGGTTCCCTTTTTTATTCTACTGGATGGTTAGCCTGGCCATGGACCTATGCTTGTGTTTTGGATTCCCCGTTTGGACTTCTTCCTGGATTGTTTGCCCCGGACTCACTCCCTCTGGACACCTGCGCACCAAGGACACGCCCCCTGTCTCCATTCCCGTCTCCTGCATGACTTTTCCCCCAGTGTTTCCTCACTACTCCGGATTGTGTCGTCTGCATAGGGACCGGAAAGGACTGTTCCATTACAGGGAGGACATGCTAACTTGAAGTTTAAAGTCGGCGGTGGGCAGCAGAAAATCTGCGGTGACCCTGAAGAGAAGCCTGATGTGGGAGTAGGAAGAGACCCACCACTCGCTGATGTTTTCTAGATGAAATGAATAAGAACTAATATTGAGCAGAGCTCCCAAAAGAATATCAGCTATATATGCAGCTGGAAGCTTTCAGAAGTGGAAGAGTTGAGGACCAACACAGTACCAACTTGACACCAAACAATGGAGGTTAAATGGAGGGGACCCTTTGCTGTAGCATCCTAGAATTAAACACTAGGCACTGCGCTTGGTATCAATGAGGATGCCAGGATCTGGAGAAAACTACTGACAATCAATGATTCTCTTTCAACTTGGCACAGCTTGAGCAAGTCTGTAAAGAAGAAAGGCGATATATTGCACCATATTGGTGTGCCAAGTAGAGATTTCCAAAACATTGTGTAGGTATAATGGCTTCCAAAAGTGCTTCTCCCGAAAATTGACTCAGGGGTGACTACTTAAAACAATCAACTTATTTTTTTATTTTTACTTTGCATTTTTTTTCTGGCAGTCAACTTTCAGACATAAAAGCTTTCAGTTTGAATATTCAAGTTTTAAATAAGAGCATCCAGCCATCCATTTTCTAACCACATTATCCAATATAGAGTTGTGAAGGAGCCGGAGTCTGTCACAGTAAGCAACAGGTACAAGTCAATCACAGGGGGCACACAGTACACATTCACACCAGGGACATTTTTACCAGAAGCCAATTAAACTACCAATATGTCTTTGTGGAAGGAAACCAGAGCACCCTGTGGAAACCCACATGAGCATGGGGAGAGCATACAACCTCCAGGCAGATAGTACCCCAGGAAACCCATAGGGCTTCAGAGCTATGAGGCAGCAATGCTAACCACTTTACCACTGTGCAACCCACATTAAGAATATTGTTAAAATAATGTGTATATACTACATGAATTCAGCAAAATGGGACAACATTGGCAGTTGGAGAACTGCTATTGTAAGGCACTGTAATCTCCGTAACAAAACTTGTGACATAATTGCTTAAAGGGAAGCCAATCTAACATCAATCAAAATGAGCTTATTGGACACCATGTAAGTGGTATGATTTATGCTGATAGATATTCCCAACAATTTAATTAAGAGATGTCTATAACTGTCATATTACAGCGAGTTATTCTCAATTTCATGTTCAGGAAACTTTCTGATTTAGGATGACTAAGAATTAAGAAAGTAATTGAAAAAACAGAAAGACCAAAAGACACAAATTATGCTATTTCACATGCACTCATCAGTGCTTTCACATGGAGTGCACAAGGACTAGACCCAACTGCTTTTGTTTCTTAGTTCTCTTAAAATTAAACCTGTTGAGCTTTCCACTTCTTTAAAAATACATGAAAACAATATTGTCACCAGCCAAGTGACCAGGTTTGGCTCAAAAGAAAAGAAACTTCCACTCAGCAGTCTTCAAAGACAAACAAAACTGGATTTATTGCCAACAAATAAGGATAACCAAAAAAAAAAAACCCCTCACAGACATACTCTCCACACCTTTCCTCCAAGGCACCCTCTCCATACTGAGCTCTCCCAGTCTCTTTTATAGCCCCTCCTCTTCTAAGGACCATCCTCTTAAAGGGACTCACTCACATTTATGTTAACAGAGATGGGCAAATTGATCAAAATAAAGTATTTAACCATCCCAGAATAACTTATAAATTTTAACAGAGTCATGCAACTGTGATATATTCACTTAAACAAAACAACTTATCTTACATCAATTATTTATAGATGGCTCACCAGTAACCTTTCCCTTTAAGATAATTTGTGTGATACTACAAACAGAAAAGGTGACTGGTGGCCATCTTGATCAACACAACACAAAACAATACAATACAATACTCCAAATGGGGAAAACACTGTAGTGATTTGCGGGAAACAACAAAAAGGGTAAGTATCATTCACACTTCATTTGTATCACATACACTCTCTCAAACATGCCAGAAGGGTAGAGGGAAGTATTGGAGTATTTCACATTCAGAAAGAAAGAAAAAATAACAAGCACTCTGTGACAAATATATACCTTATCTGAAGACAATTCTATTGACATAATCAAGCATGATTAAAAAGATAGTTCAGATTTTTATTTTTTACATTAAATTTAATTAAATTTAAAATTATTTAATTTACAGCTTTGATATTAAAACAATTGTTATTAAACAATTACTAGCAAAACATCCATCTACAAAGCAGTTCAAGTAGGGAGCTGTGTCAGCATGCGTAGGGTGCAAAGGAACAAGTAAAGGTTTATTCCATGTTGAACAGAGAAGAAAAGAAACACAATGTTTTGGCTGTGGAGCCTTCTTCGGGTGTGTTAATAAATAGTTAATGTGACTTAAAATTATGTAAAATGGAACAGCACAGCAATATAAAAGAAAGTTGTCACGGATGTCGGAAGGGACAAAGCGTGGAGAGGCAGGAGCGCGAAAAAGACCCTATGCGAGGCAGCGGAACAGTGAGTTAGCCCAGGCTCGGCAGTGCAAAGAGTTCTAGAGTGCCGTATAGAAACCTATGCCCTCAGGCCACGGACGGAGCGGCGACCTGGTGCTAGGCGGGTCTCAGGACATCCAAACGTCAATGCCGAGCAAGGCAGAATAAGTGACCCGGAAATATATAGCCGAAGGAAAGAGGGAAACCGGAAGGACAGCAAAGCAGGAAACTAGGGACAGGACAGAGTGACAAAAGTACAGTATAAATGAAAAGATTCTTTCAAGAGGTTGAAACTTATTAAGGAGGAAGAGAAATTGAAAGTATTCAAGAAATCCATATTAAATCATTGTTACGCTGCAGGTTACTGCTGAGTAGTGCTGTAGCAAGCTGACGGGCAAAAGCCCATGTGTATCACCGGAAGTTTTGGAGATCTGAGGAGGCAGTGAGACTGAGGCAGCTAATGGGAGGTGATCAGGCAGGCAGGCTGACAAACAGGAAGAGAGAAAGGCTGCCAAAAGACTGAGTGAGGACTTTCAGGAGTGAGGGAAGTGAGGTAGCAGGTCGAGGTGGTGGAGGGGTGTTAGGGCAGAAATAAAGAAAGCAAATTTTCATTACATCGATGCTACTGTAAACTAATGCCTGCAGTCAGGAGAAGAGCCTAGAACTAGTGGTGTCATGATTCTAGGATCATTGTCGGAGCATCGGTCTAGAGAAGAATTAAGCAGATCAATCGGATGCTTGATAACTAGATTGGCTGCTGAATTGATTGACTGAAGATGGAACAAGAGACAGCCCAGGCACGTTCTCACAGGGCTGGTGGACAGGAGACCACTTGTGGGAAAGCAAAGGGTTCCCATAGCAACTTCAGGATGCAAGTTTCTCCCCGATTGGATGTAGCCATCACAACATTTTTTTTTAGTTTATGATTTCTAGGGAAAAATCCAACATAAAGCCAAAATCTCTATTACTGAAACTTACACATAAAGAGTTTCATACTTAAGTCTTTACATTGGTTGCCTATAAAGTCGGATATTCAATATAAGAATTGTTCAAGGCCATGTTATTTTTGTAATTTGTAGATATTAATTTTTAGCCCAAAATTGAAAGACTAAGTATACCTTTGTATATCAAAGCTGTTCTGATATTTTGGAGCAAATTTGTCATTTTTAGATCAGTGAAATTACTAGTAAAAATGCAATCTTCTGATCCATAAGTTTAATAAAATGGGACAATAAAGCAGTGAATAAACATATCACATTTTCTTAAAATTAAATAAAAATATGGCTTCCCACGCAAAGCCAATATATCTGTAACCATTCAAAGTCACTACAAGGAATAATAATGTTAGCAACAGAGATAGATAAGATCACTTTATTAGCCATATACAATTTCTTGCATTAGGAATTTGTCATTTTGTATACCCCAGCTTGCTCTTTATGAGACACACAGGCACACTGATGGGAAGAGAGAAGCTTGGGGTCAGAGCACAAGGTCAGCCATTTATACAGCACCCCTGGAGCAGCTGGGGTTAAGGCTCTTGCTCAGAGGCCCAACAGAGTAGGATTCATCTGCTGGCCACAGGATTTGAACCAGCAACCTTCCAGCCACAGGTGCAGATCCTTAGCCATGGTGCCACCACTCCTCCCCACACAATCATTTGTGTGTCTTGAAAATATTGTAGATCTTAGATCAAACTGAATCAGAAGATAAAGTATTCATTTCTTGTGTGTGTGTGTGTGTGTGTGTGTGTGTGTGTGTGTGTGTGTGTGTGTGTGTGTGTGTGTGTGTGTGTGTGAGTAGGTTACCAGTAGCACTGAGTCATATGGCAGCAAGTTGGTGCCAGCTAAGGGGTTCAATCTGAACAGGTGAATACTGAAGAGCTGACTGAAGGCTGTGGAACACAACTACAATGTTAACATTTGTGTAAAGTTAGATCTAAGATATATATTTCAGAAAAGGGCAATTTGTATCTGATTTGTGGGATAGGAAGGTTAAACTGCCAATACAACAATACTTCATTCACTATCAGTCTTAATCTTCATCTGGGATGTGCCAATACACAGTTGTAATCTTATCAGTAATGTATTCTGCCCTTTATTTTATTGTTGAATACACCTATAGTAATTGTGCTTGAAGGGTAAAAAAGACAGGAGCCGCAACGGTTTCAGCGTAATATATTTATGAACAAGAGCCCTCTTTTCCAACATTATTTTCCATGCATTTTAACTGGTAAAATATAGTATTTGACTTTTATAGTTATGTTATGTGGAATAGCACAGCAAGGCAGCAAGAACTAGAAATAAAAACAACGTTGTACTAAAACACATTCTCCCTACAGACTGATCATTACGGAGGCAGGTTTACAATTCAGTTTTTAAAAGCCTCTTTAGGATAATTATGACTACAAAACTGGAAAGTGTAACAACCTTTTAATCAAGGTAAGTGAATTTATTTTATAGACCCATTTTTTACATTGCCTACAAATTGATTTTTGAGGGATTGTGCAATAAAATGATATTTAAAAAAGGTGGTACCAAAGAAAATGCTATGATATAACTCTGAAATCATGAAGTGCAATACATTTTCAGAAAAGGATAATCCTATCAAAATATCTGATCCACCAAGAAAGTCTAGGGTCAATTTAAACCTCCCTACTCTAGTTTTTTATAACTAAAAAAATCAAGAAATTGTCATTACTTGTGTCTCAAAAATAATTGTTAATCATTTTTACCACAAAAAGACATAACAAATAATAAAAGAACATAAAACAATCAAATCTGTAGATTTTTTAAATTGAGTAGATTTAACATTACAATATTAATGTTTTTAACAAAAGCACTTTTTAATACAAATTAGCATAGCTTATGTGCCATACGTCTTTCAGGATGGACTGTCATTATCACTGTCAGTCTGATCTATAAAAGGAGAAACTGTGAATATGAATAAGTTCTTTTCAGAATAGTTGTGACAGCCGCCTACATTTAAATGCTATAGTGAAAACGTTCTTCAGTTTTCCTGAGTCAGTGCAGAGAGAGAAAAAACGAGGGACAAAAAAAGAATTTTGATTTTAGCTTAAAATTTAAAATGAATTTTAATTATAACAAACATCAGGAAACTAACATTTACATATTTTCTAGCTAGATCATTAATCAACTGAGCAGTTGTCAGAATATGCTGTATGTTATTTCTACTTACACTATTTCACATTTTGTATCAACTTTGTACAATGAAAAATAAACATGCTGACGCATTAAAACCACTAACTCTGCAATATCAAATCCTACAAACTCAGTATTTTGTTGAGTGTTACAATTTGTTTTTGCTATAATGTGTGGTTCAGCTTATTTTTAATTAGTCACAACAAGATAATGACATGATACTTTTTTGTTGCTTTGCCATACAGTGTACAGAACATTTTTAAAATGGTACTTCAATAGCTAAAATGACAGCTGATCCTGAATAGTGTCTATACAAATTTTCCAAAATAATAGCTGTAAAAATACTTTAAAAGTTTACTTTAAAAAGAATACTTTTAAGATCTTGAAACTGTATATACAACTTACATTTGTTCAGAATCCTATTGTTATTTATGCATTGTTTTCTTGCATCCTAAACTAAATAATAATAATTCCTTACACTTACAGTATATAGTGCTTTTCTGGACACTTCACTCAAAGTATTTTACAGGTAATGGGAACTCCCATCTACTATCACCAATGTTCAACATCCACCTGGATGATGCAACAGCAGCCATAGTGCACCAGTACACTCACCACACACCAGCTATCAGTGGGGAAGAGAACCGGAAATATTAGGAGGCCATGATTGGGAAAGGCCAATGGGAAATTTGGCCAGGATCCCAGGGTTACACCACTACTCTTTTAGAGAAACGCCCTGGGATTTTTAATGACCACAGACTCAGGAACTCAGTTTTACATCTCATCTGAAGGACAGCACCTTTTTTTTTGTATCATATCCCCCTCACTCTACTGGGGCATTAGGACCCATAAAGATCACAGGGTGAGCACCCCCTGCTGCCCCCACTAACACCACTTCCAGCAGCAACCTTAATTTTTGCCAGGAGGTCCAGGTACTGACCAGGCTCACACCTGCTTAGCTTCAGTGGGCTGCTAGTTGTGAGTTGCAGGGTGATATAGCTGCTGGCCATATTGACAATAAATTGATACTGCTCTCAGTTTCTTTTTGTACAGTAGGATAATTTCAACCACCCACTGGCTATAGTACTCTTAAAAGGCAGGTGTCAAATTACATTATATTGCTAAGATGTTAGCATGTTTGATGGGAAGGGGAAAAAGAACATACTATTTTGACCTTACTGCAATGAAAGAAACATCATAAAAACATTTCAAATACCTTGTCCCATTGTGTTTACTGAACAATGTACATACAATAACTTCAGCAAAGTTATGGAAAGTTATTTTAGGAAAGGAAATTTCAAGAAAACGTTGCCTGAATCAATAAGCTACTAGCATTCTATGTATTCATACTAACATTCTTATGTTTTCATAGTCAAGAGTTCACATTTAAAAAGCTGTTAATTGTGTTTTTCATGTCACTGACTGGAAATGTGATTGACTACAACTCAGATTGTATTCATTGTTTAGAATCTCTGTACACTGCATTTACATATTTGCTTTACAAACTACAGAGGAAAAACAGAAATTAAAGTGAAAGCTCACAGTTGTACTCTTGTGTATGAGGCAGTTTTTTTATATTGTTGACGAATTCAAATCATATTATTGGGTCAAAAATGAAAATTTTATTAAAACCATATATTTGTTTGGTCCTATCTATAAGACATAAATGTGATGCCTATCAAAACCAATGTACATGAAGGTGGGTCAATACTTGAATTGCTACACAATTATAACAGATTACTCCTTTCACACCAGTGACTTTTGAGAAAATAAATATGGGGGGAATTAATAAAACTGTAGCTCCAATCTTTTGCTAGAAACCCTCTCTTGAACATGTGTGTTACTGGGTTTAGGTCTACCTTGTCATTTTTTTTCACTCTGGATTTAACTATTCTTAAAAATTTACATTAAATATACATTACAATTCTTAAGTAATTTCTTGAACTTGAATTGTTGTGTAGATGTCAAAAGGCAATATATGGGTAAGAGTTCATGAAGACAGAAGAAAGAGTGTTATTTTGAATAACAACATGCATATGCATTCTTGAAAAATATAAGAAGAAATATGTAAACTGGTTACTGGTACTGCTTTCAGAAACTTGTGGTCCTTATAAAAATGAACCACTTAAAAAGTGACTTGCCAGCTGTTCAGAAACTTTCTGGAAACTATGAATAGACCTTTTGTTTAGTCAGCATCTTAACAGTTAAGTCTTGTATCAGTGTATACACATTGCCATAGCAGCTTTGTTACTTTTTTGGCAAGTCTTGTTATGAATTGTAAAGCTTTGTACAGGTACTGTGTGATTGTTATATTCAGGCAACAAATCTGTACTTTGCATTGTCAGACACAAATGCAGTGGCATTATTAAAACCTATTAGAAATACATTTAAAAACTTCAAGTAGTTAAAATGTAGTTTTCCTGAAGTAATGGCTGACCCCTCAATTAACCTTTTTGAGTAATTCAGATTCTGTTCTCACAACATACAATACCTACAGTACGTGCAGAATGTCATGCTTCTTTTTTATTATTCCATTAACTTAATTTTTCATAAATCTGGGATCCTAACTAACCACTTCAGGTTTCAATTAGGTTTAACCATTAAGCATTCGATTTTGGGCAGGATAGTCTGGTCTTTCTAACTATATAATATATATATTAGTAATTTAGATCTTTACTTAACCAGCTTAATAGGAACAAAATGCATTTACAATGATGTCCTGTAACAATAGTTAGGTCTTACACTGACAAGTTGAAGGAAGTTGACCATTTTACCATCAGAGGATTGTAAGGAGACTTGATTAATTTATTCAGAATTCTCAAAGGCATTGAGAACGTCAACCCAGTGGAGCTCTTCAGAATAAACCACAAAATAAGAAGCAAAGACACAAGTGGAAACCACAGGTAAGTGCATTTAAGACCTAGAACAAGAGGCACGTCTTTACCCAATGGAAAGTGGTCATGCTATTGAAGCCTACACTATAGCTTCTTTTGAGAAACATCTGGTTGAGATCTTTGAATCAATTAACTAATTACCAAACAAGCTACTTGAACAATCAATCTACCTCTCACCATTTGTATTCTTCACGTTTCTTATGATATGACTTTTTTTGTTGTAGGTCCTCTGTTTTCATTATAAATAATAAAACCATATACTGAATATTATAGGAGGAGTTTCACCTACAGTAAGTCTTAGAAAATCATACTTGTTCTAAGAAAAAGAAAGAACACTTTTACTTTAAGCCACAAATTTCAACAGGCAAGAAAAGATCCTTTCAAATGTGACTCTGTTTTGAACAAAAACTCACAAAACCTTGCATATTTTCCAGAAGAATCTGCATTGTGCCCTGTGGCAATTTATCTCAGAGGTATAGAAGTAAAAGACTTAATACATTCCCTCTAACAAGCCCAGTCTCTTTTTTAATTCGCTGAACAAGGCATTGATCAATTAAAAAGCACTGTTTCTCCAGTATTCCTCTGTGACTCATTTAAAGTTTTCTTTGATTGATGCACTGCTATTACCTATACCAAAAGAGAATCCCAAAAGAAATGCTAAAAAGGTTAAATACAACCCAAGGAACGAGACTGTGAAGGTAACTACAATTACATGGGCAGTTGGAATGTAAAAGCAGCCATAATGCTTTTATTCACAGAAATGTTAATAAATATTATTCTTCATTCACTTACCCCATATCAAAAAGGGCCACTAACAAAAACTCAAGATATTGAACTGGAACTTGGACCCTTTTTCAAAAATCATATTTTTCAGCACAATGGTCAGTGAAGAAATTCGATGAAAAAAAATTCAATCATTTCACCTGCTCAAGCCGATGGGACTGAGAGATGGTGGAAAGGCCAATCATCCGGACTGAAGTAAGAGGCAATCAAGAAGATAGCCTTTGTGAAACCAACCAAGCTTGACAGTCTGTAGGCCACCTCTCAAGGTGTGATCTAGCACCAACACATTAAAAACATAATAAAGGCAGGAGCAAAGCAGATTCAATACCATAGACTATGATGGAATCGTTAATCAAAGCCAATACTTCATAAACACCCATTTTAATTTTATTTGAAATTTTAACTTTTGAAGAAATGCTTTCCAATATTCAGATAAATGTGTATAGATGATGAATAGCTGCATCTAACCATTGAGTGTTATAAAAAAAAACTGTCAATGGGCCAAGTTCACATTTGTCTGTGACTGCAATTGGTTTATCACTTAATGTATGTAATCAGACTATGGTATTATGTTGGAATATTTTAATATATTTTCACATTGTTACAGCTTAAAGGTTAGCTAAAAATTGAAATTCCCAGCAGTTACCTTATTCAGTACGGCCATTACAATGGGCATAGTCTTCAATGATACTGCAGTTGACCTGTGTCCTTGAGACACTAAACGTAAAAAAAATCCAAAAGTCCAAAGATACCAGTGATCAAACAAATTCCCTGTTAAATCATTTAGTGAACGATCATAGAATGTACAAATGTAACAACGACATGATCATTAAGCCACACTTAATGGGAATGTGTTATAGGATAAATCAGGCAGGGTACATACAGTACATCCCTTATAATGGACTAGCACCAGGATGTTGCTCCAGCTCCCCTGTGACCCTGTATTGGAAAAAGTGATAAGAAAATGCTAATACTGCAAGACCGTAAGCTCAAAGCTTAGAGTCTTGCTGTATTCATCCATCCATTTTATTCAATCCTTTGTGAAGGTAATCTGAACAATGTAAGAGAATCACATTCTTCATAACGGGGCTTGTTATCTTATTTTTTGTGTAAAGTTTGATTTCCTGCTTTGTGGAACCCATAGGCTTAAGGATCTCTCTCCTTGGGTAGTGATGCATTGTTTGCAATAGAGAAATTCATTTGCTAGCATCTGTATAGTTATAAAGATTTAGTTCTGAGCTGGATCCTTTTGTTTTGTTCCCTGTGTTCTCTATAGGACACATGTTCCCTATTTGCATTTTCAGGTGTTTTTGTTTCTCAGTTTCTGGTAGAATCCTATAATGTTCTACATCCACAGAAAATAATTTTTTATCCATTTTTTCATGTTCCAGCACTCCTTAATATTTTCAAAAGTATTTATAGAGGCAAGGTGCCTTTCTAGCAATATAGTTTATCTCACTGAAAGCCTGTTTTATGGAACACTTTGATTTAATATAAATTGAATATATATTTTGTTTCTGGAAGAAATGACCTGTCACAATCGTAATCCCTCCTCTTAAGAGCGCTCCATCCCTTTTGTATTTTAGTTGATTACTTGCACCTGCCCTCTGTTTGTCCCTCCTTATTTAAGCCTGGCGCTCTCGCTATTCCAGGCTTAGCATTGGGAGATAGATGTCCGGATGCCCGCCTACCAGCTGGTCCAGGAGTGACCCGATGGCATAGGCTTCATTGACCATCTGAGTCCGGGACTCGGAGCACCTGGCCTCATTAACCCATTTTTATTCCTTGTCCCTGTTCCGGATCTCGTTCCAGATTTTAACCATCTTTTCTCTTGTCTTGGATGGATCACCCAGTTTTTGGACTTTGGACTGCGTCCCAGATTTCCCCCTTGGACTCTTTGAACTCGTTTGCCTTTGCCATGCCCCCCGAGCACCAGATCACTGTCACCATGTCCCCCTGTCTGTCAACCCATCCTGATCCTCTTTGTCTCCTCCCTGTTGTCCTTCTCCACTTACTTCCGAATTATACTGTCTGCATAGGGTCCTGAACTACGCCTTGTGGGACCCTGGACCGAATCCCGTTACATTATCAATGCCATTCCAAAAGAAAAACCTGAATATTTATAGATCATGACTACAAATATTCAAGTAATATCATGTATAACATTTTGACTGAATTTCTAATTAATTATATTCATGTCAGTCCTACAATACATGGACATTTATAAAATATTACATCTTACAGATTGACCAAAATGCACATTTACAAAACCAGAACAAAAATTATCCATTAATATACTACTTTATAATAAGTAAATTCTACAGTAACTCCCTGAAAATATTTTACACGAAATGCTTTAAATATACTGTAGACGACTTCAGCTGTCTTTCTTAAAGATTTGTTTTTTTTTTCAATAGGAAAAATGTGAGCCAGGTATAAAAGGATACGTAAATTAAGTACCTAACTTCTAAAAAAAGAAATATGTGCAAAATGTCTATGTCCCAGTACATGGAAAAGAGGCTTCGTAAGATTACTATCAATTTTTAAACACTTAACTAATGAAAGGCAGAAAAAAAGCATACTTCTGTGGAGAAAAGAACCAACTAATACTTATAAAGACAAACTGTAGTACAGATTAAAGAAAATGGTCAAATGTTTTCCATGTATTTAATGTTTTTCAAGAAATATAAATCAGATGTTACACTGCTTGCAATTAAGGTCTTGCAAAAAGTTGTAAGTGAGACAATTGTTAGTAACTAAATTGGAGACACAGTAACTAAATGGACACAGTGACTGTTTTAGTGGCTTAAGTATTGCAGGCTGTATTAACAAGTTGTCAATGGAATGTAGATTAGGTAATAAAATTTTAGCAACTGTAGAGAAAGCTGCTGTTCTCCTTTCCAAATAAAATAGACTTCTCTAGATCAGCGTGAGATCAAACATGATGTTTTTTTATACACTAAAATATAGAAAACAGTCAGCATAATAATGTAAGTTTGTAACTGTTGTTGTTTGCAATGTGTGAAGCACTCTGAAGAATTCAAACACCCAGATTACATATATTAAAATGAGCACAAATTTAAGCTCCTCCTTGGTAAGTAAGTTACCAAAGGTGAAAGGACACCGTGAAATTGAGGACCTGACAAATACCACACTCACGGTGTAACACCACCCCAAATCACAGCAACAGCACAGAAGCAGACAGGGAGAAACTGGTTACAGGGGGTCAAAGGAAATCAAATACAGCGACCACTCCAGACACCCCATCTACCATCACATCACGGGCCATGTTAGCTCTACTTCAGGGCCTAAAAACAAACAGACAGACAGACAATCAAGACATGAAAGCTCAAGATGAGTAAAGTAAGGATTTCAAATGAAGAGTGGTTTAAAGAGTTGAGAATTTCAGCGGAGATGTACTAACTGACATTTGTGGAGAGAGTTTTTCTGCAAAAATGTTGTTAGATTCTTCATTACTCTGAGAAAGAAGGCACACCATATTTGGGAAAATTAAAAATATTGGAGACAGTGTGGAAACGAAGAAAGTAATCATTGGCATATATTCTGGGAGTGCCCTAAAACAAGGCTTTTCTAGATGGATTCAGATGGATTCATACGGAGAACAAGTTTGAAAGGAATTTACCCTTTCCATTTGAGGTTTTATATTTTGGCAAGTAGTACTGATAAATATCTGTTTGGAATTATTTTATCTGCTGGTAAAAAGACTATAACAAGAAAGCAATGAATGGTTGGATTTAATTGATACATAAAATTTACATAATGTATAAATTTACATTTTCACTTAAATTACAGATTAACAAGTTTGTTAAATATTGGCCTAGATGTGTTCAGTACATTAAGCCATTAAAGTCTGAATTTGTTGAGATACAGAATAATTCAAACAAGAACTAAGAATATATATTTACATCTTCCCTCTTCATAAATCATAAAAAATATGTATCTATTCTATTTTAAATATATATAGTTAGGTTAGAAGTAAAAAAATTGAAAAATATTAAGGGAACAGATAAGAAGACTAAAATTTCATGTGTGATGTATATTCATAAATTTGTATTATAAAAGGAGTGTTATACAATGTCATCTGTATTTAAAATGGTTTTCTCTGTTCTCTAAAATAAAAAAGTAAAAGCAAAAAAAAGCTCAAGATGAGCTGAAACTACAGATCCTGAAATTCAGATATCTGTCACAACTTCAAGCAGTGCCAGTGCCACCACAAATGCAAAAAAGTATTTCTTTTTGAAGACTCTGTCCTCAAGAACACTGAAGTTAAGATAGACTTCAAGGACCCTAAGTCAGCAACAGTATGCTGTCTGCCCGGAGCTGAGGTAACTAACATGGTCAAAGAAGTCTCCTAGGAGAGGTAAATGAAGACTACATTGTTGTTGTTCAAGTTGGGACAAAAAGCATTGGCAAGAATTATCACTTTTTCCATTAAAAAAACAATTTTAAAGACCATTGAAACAGGCTGACAAGTAGGCCTAAAAGTGATTTCCTCTGGAATCCTGCCTGCACTATGTGCAAATGAAAAAATATGAATATGTACTGTAAATACAACATACTGTAAGGTTGAGGACATACAGTAGTAAGAAGACCTTAGCTTTCTTTGGCAAAGGCTTTCTTTACAGACATGTTGGACTCCCGGTGAGATGGGAAAGGTTCTAGAAAGAAATTCAAAAACATGTAAACAAGAATGGAATGGAATCATGCCAAGAAAATATGCAAAATATTCACATGGAGTAGAGACAAAATACAGTCCTAAGGAAATCTAAAATCTCAAATGACCAGGTAATTAAATGCTGATACTTAAATGTCAGGAGTAAAAAATAGAAGTGACTGCATTATCAGGCGATTACAATGTAATTGGAATCAGTGAAACATGGCTAACGGAGAGTGATGGTGATGAATACACCATTAGTGGATATGCTGCATTTTGAAGAGACAGGGAAGATGGAAGAGGTGGAGATGTAGCACTATACATCAAAAAGAACATTTAAACACAGGAAGTTAACCTTAAATGAATCTCGGGTCTCCAAATAAATACAGTTCAGACGTCGACAAAAATCATTCAAAAGGCTTAGTGTTAGGAGTATCCTACACATCACCAAATTCAAGTATCAATCATTATGCTGTCTGTGCTTTTGAATACTGTATGTAAGGTATAAAAAAAATGTCATTTTTGGGAGATGGGAGTTTTTCTCGCATAGATTTAGAGAACAATGTCAGAGATATCTGAAACAGTAGACATGGCTAAAAATTCTCTCTTTAACTAGTTTGTCAGAAGACCTACTAGAGAAAATACATGCATTGATCTAATGCTTTCAAATAGGAAAGATCGAAAGAGGAAAGAAAAGGTGAGGGGATGACTGAGGAACTGTGGTCATAAAATGGTATGTTTTTAAGTATATTGTAACGCATACGGCCACCATTGGTTGTGAGAGCCAGCTTACCAGAGCGGTGACGTCACCGTCCTTCTCTGTGAATAGCAGGGACCACAGCCGCCAGGCTGATGGGAGATTTCCCTTTGGCTCAAGAGGCTGGGTCCCTGTTGAGTAAGGCTGGAGACCTGGGTTCAAGTCCCAGATGATAGGGGGCTGACCCGAGGCGGCAGTGGCGAGGGTGCCCATGTGAAGTGTTATAATATTTTGAAAACTGTATTTTTAGAATCTAAACCAAAGTCTTACAGTTTAAAAAAAAAACAGAAACAGAAAGAAATGTAGAATGGGATATGATAGATAGTCAACTCCATTGGGAAGTGTTTTAAGATGGCTTGACACAAGAGGCCATATACGATAAAAACATTGCTGTTACTATATACGGAATCAGTAAAGAATAGATGATAACAGCTTAAAGAATCTACTTGAAATGGAGAACATGTTCATCCTAAGAGGAAGCAGAGAAAAGAGAAAAATATCCAGAGAAAAAAATGAATACAGTTAAAGAAAAGGATTACAGTAATCCCTTGTTGTACCTTATGAGGGTTTGAGTATCCGTATAGTATTTTGGGTATGCTATTTTACCTGTGCGGCCCTCAGTTTTGACTATTTGTGAAGCAGAGAGCAATGCCTGAGCTGTGAATATTTTCTTTAGAAGAGGAAAGAGAGCAACCCCTGATCTGATCTCGTTCTCTTGGTCAACATCCTTTGCGAAGTAGACATAATTTCTATTAATATTTCTCATGATAAACAAAAAAGGATGAAGAGTCCAGTGCTGCTAAGATCTTAAATGAGCATAGAAGAAAAAATTGCAAGACTAAGTTGTGGGTCGGTTGATCAATATAACTGAATCAACAATTTGTATAATAGATAAAAGTGAGGAAGCAATCAGAGTGTAAGAAAAATGGAACATCAATTAAGGTTTCATGATGTTCTTGCCACATGACCTGATCCAGTTGAACATCATTACAGCAATAAAGCTGTCAGGGGAAGGGCTGAAGGGGCTGTTGAATTTGTTCCTCAAATGCACAAACTATGATAGTCCAGTTGCAATAGCACTGATGTGCAAGAGTGAAAGTTTATTTGACAATGCTCCCAAAACCAAAATCTCAAGACAAAACAAAAAATACAAACAAATAACACATCATAAGTATAATACATATAGAGTTCTAATCAACAGGAAACCCACCACCCTCAGATCCTCTCTCTTAACTCTCTCCCCTTCTAGCTTAAAAAGCTTCTTAATAAGGTAAGCTCTGCCCCCCTTGGAACATACCACCATCTCTTGAATTGAAATAATTCACATACATACTATCCCAAAAAATTACGATTTGCCCCATAACAATTAATTTTTGCTTATGACGCCATGTTGTACCAATACGTTTTTTTAAAATTACACATTTCCTTTGTAATAACACTTTGAATTGTATTCACCACAATGGAGCTTCCCATTGCGGAAATGTGCGCATGCTCTCTTCAGAGCAAGTACTATAAAGCCAGCTTGAGAGCAGAGTGCAGGTTTGGATCTCCCAAGCCACCGTGTCCGGAAGTCAGACGCCTTGGGCATATAGCATAACATAGAGGAAAAAGACAGACAAGAGCGCTCTTTAAACGGATAAGTACAAATAAACAAGCAAAGTAACACCCACATGTATGACTGATTTCTTACTGAGGAGTAAAATGTAGGTGTGTTTGCGTGTGTATGAAATATGAAACTAGCCTAGCCACGAGTGCACACCCTTGAGACCTGCCAGCCGTTAGGCAGGTTAACAAATAGCGGTAGTTCAGGTTAACAGAATTATTGTCATGACTTCACTTCCCTTATTTTTTCCCTGAGGCTTTAAGCTTAAGAAACTGAATTTACCCGTTGCTTATGGTTTTTAGGATCATGACTTAATATTTGTAAATTTTAGCAATGGAGACTGCAATAAATTATGTCAATTTTAGAACAAAAAACATTAAGGTATACAAACAGCATGTAATATGACAGGTTTTCAGAAAGGTTTTGCTGAAGGTTGAAGGATATATCAGAGAATATTAAGAAATCATTTGTAAAGAACAGAATAATTCAACCAATGATTATCTCATAACAGGACTATCTTTCAGCAGGTGTCTTGTGAGTCATGAAAAAACAGTAAAAAAACACAGTGCATGGAGATTTTCTTTAAAAAAATATCTTCTCTATATGACAAACCAAACATACTATACACAACCAACACAACACCAATGAATCCCTTTATATAGTGAATGTAGTATAAATTACATTCTCACATTTAACTCAGCTCTTCACCAATTATCAAAGTAACTAATGCACCACATGTGGACCTATTTACAGTACAGGTTAAACAGCTTGTTTAATTACAGCTGGCTTGCCTCAGTTCTCAGATGTATACAGATGTATTTTTATTTTTCTTTTATTTTACTTTTTATTATTTTATTATTACTTATTTTATTTTACATGAATTCAAGGAAATGCATGCAATTGGTTTATGAACTGGTTAATCGACTTATGAAATCAAAGCCTGATAAAGGGTCAAGGCACAAGTTGGGGTAATGTAATTACTGGAGTACCACAGTGATCCGTATTAGCATCACTGCTCTTTTCAATTTCCATTTCTACTTTATATGAATGATGTACATCCAGGCAAACATTGTGTCATAAGCTCTGCTTTCTTTAACTCATGAACAATATTCAACAATAATAAATGCTTCATAAAGAATGGCAGTAGCAAACATAGGTTTTACTTCAACTTTTGTTGACTGCTGTGTAAATATAGAGCACAAATTGAAGTTAATCCATAGATCTTTTGGAATTAGAAAATATTATGTATAGGTAAAGAATGTCAATTAAAAATTCAGAGTAGTCCTCAAATAAATCAAGCAAAGGAATCATCTATTTACAATACAAGAAATTGTGTATGGCCAATAAAGTGATCTTATCTACATATACGTTTGTGTGATTTGCCACATTTCAGCATTTGTGTGGGGTTTAAAGTTAAGGGTTGGAGTTTTTATCCTTTCCAGTAGAGAAGGATTTGGCACTACTCAGTCTTCAGCCTCCCCACTTTTGCTCTGGATTCTTTGACATTGCACAGTAAAAAAATTAAAAACACAGGAAAGCTATGAAAAGGCTCCCAATAAATATTTGTTTTAAATGTTTCCTGTACAAAACCATTTTACGATTGTGTGAGCAATGAATTCTTTGCAATTGTAAAATAAATTACCATCAGGAAGAAGTACGTACCATTAATAAGGCATGATTGACAATTTTATATTTTCAAAATAACTGAATGTTTTGTTAAAGAGCTTCTAAAGAACATTTCTAGATGTATCTGTAGCACTTGCCATAATTGCATGGCTATAACACTTAATCTACACTACAACATTCCCTTCATTGTAAAACATTTGTTTTTTTTTGTGCTTGCTTGTTTTTCCTCAGGGAACAAAATTAAAAGACTAAACTACTTGCCTTACCTAGTAAAACATCCCATAATCAATACAATATTGATTTTTTTTAATGGCTCATTTTAACATCACCTTGAAAGCTCTGGGTGCTTACTTTTTTATTAGTTCCACATTTTAGGGTTATAGAATCAGAAATTACAGGAAACATTTTAGTTTTCATATGAAATAGAGATTTGCCTTTTTATAAAGCTTCCCGATTGGATGAGGGATATATGAGAAGGAATCTTAAATGCACATAAACATAAAGAAATAATTCATGAAGAGTAAAAAAAAATCATTCTACCAATGGTTCTCATTCATTTGGAAGTTTTCAAAGAATGTCATATTTAGAGGGACCCCTGTAATTGTTTTTTGCTTCTGTTTAGTACCAAGCAGCTGTCAACCCTAACAACAGTTTTCTTGGCTAATTGTAGTGATGATCACTGTTTTCTCAAGTCACCCACTGTGGAGAGATGAACAGAAAAATATCCCTGCTGTGACCAAGTCAGTCCACCAGTAATCCAATAGAGCACATCTGGTGCTTGGTAGACATTAACCTCAAAAGGTGAAATGGACATCATTCAAGAAGAACAATCTTCAGGATAGCACAATAAGGGAAATCATGCAAAAGAAGTCATAAAGCCCTGCCAGATTAAAACATCAGTCTTGAAGGTCTATTGGAAACAACCTTTTGAAAGGTTACTCTGCTTTTCTCAATGTGCTGTTCTTGTAAGTAAATATATCTGTGGTAGTCCAACCTTAATCTGCATCTAGCAAGTTTCTCAAACAAATCAAGATACGCTTTCAAACACATGAGAGCAAAACCCTGTGAAAATGATGCTTTCAAGAAGAAACATTTGAGGATACATGTCTTGTAAGATATGATTGATACTGATAACCCCCGCTGGGCATTAGATACTACAGTAATAGTATCTACACACTAACTACAAAACCTGCTTACTTGACATTACCATCCATTCATCCGTCTATTTTCAATAACTGTTTAGTTTAATACAGGATTGCAGTGAGCCAGGGACTAATCCAGCAGAAAAGGAGAGCTAGACAGAATGTACCTTGGACAGGATATCAGTCCAGTTGGAAATTTCCTCTTTGGTAAATTCATACAGAAGTATCCACATTAAGGGATGAGAGTTTGAGTCTTAAAATATTCTAAGGGCAAATAGCTTCAATAGGGACAAAACTGTGACCCTTTAGGCTACATCTCTTCCCAAGTTAAGCAAGATGTAGCTTTTCTAAATCTGTCAACGATCTGCTAGAAGCTTTTTGTCATACAGATGATCATCTGGTTTAGTTCTTATTGTTGTTTCCATAACATTGCATGCAATAAAAACAAGGCACATTTCTTGGTTCTGTTTTGTCAGCCTTTGTATGGATAGAAGCTCTGTCTGTCATGAGAGGAGGTTAATGATGACCATAACTAACTTGATAGAATTCTTTGAACAGTTCTAGCAAGCAGTAATGGCTACAAACATTGTGCATGATAGACATCTTAGATTTTCAGTTCCTCATAAAAGATTTATCCAATATTTATCTATACTTAGATAAAGTTCATCATAAAAGATTAATTATCGCACGGCAGGTGGTAAGGATTCCAGGTAAATCATGCACATGGATAACAAATTGGCTAATGGACAGGAAAGAGACTGAATGTATTAGGACCACTGTTCTTACTGATTTATATATCTGATCTGGATTCATGTATAACTAGAAAACTATAAACTCTTTTCAAACAGATTCTAACAAAATAGGAGGATGGTAAAAACTGTAGAAGCTGCAAAAGAAATTCAAAAAGACATGAACAACAGGACTGGGCAGTGGGCAGTATTTGCCAGTGTTGGAATGGCAGATGACGTACTGCAGAAAAAACGCAGGGGATTGCAAGCAGGCTGCAAAAACATGCACAAACTAAAATGGAAAATACAGAACCTGAAGAGGCTTCCTATGAAGGAAAACGTAGGTGTTTGCATAGACATATTGTTTTAATCTTCAGAAAACTGTGAGGAAGCAATAAAAGCCAAACTGAATGTTAAGATATTGTAAGAAAATACAGATCCCACTCTGGCAACAAACTGGAAAAAGTAATAACTGGGTGTCAAACTTAAACAGATATTTACAATAGCATGCAACACACAAAATGTTCATTGCTATTATTTACAAATACAGCAGGTTACCAGAGTGACAGAATCCTGCCTTTGATAGATACAGGAAAGTCTTCGCTGGGATCAGAAGCACATGTACCATATAGGAAAGTAGAGAAGAAATATGTCTTATCAAGTAAAAGGATCTTATTCAAATTAAATTACAAACTAGATTTCTCTCTTAGCGACTAAATACTACTTAGATACTAAACAAATGTAAACATATTCCCATATTCAAAATAATGCACCGTTTAAGAATAAGAATTGTATTTAGCCTGTGGATTCCAAATATAGGAAATCAGTATTTCCAAAACTGTTAATGACAATTCCCTTTTTTTAAAACATGGTTAGTTCTTTCTTCTAGTGATTAGATTACCTAACAGGTCCTGGCCCCTTAGGTCTGTTGAAAGAAGGTTCTCATTCCTATTTGTTTACCTTTTTTTTCAGTTATTCCAGTGACATCATAATGATCCGAAAATGCAGTAACTATTAATTCAGTATTTTGATCATATCCTATAGAATGTGTGAGATGGGTGAATGTACAGTATTATAAGTTATTTGGAATTCTCTCAGTTTGCTTAATTGACAGAACAGCTACAAGGGCTTACTTAATGTTTTAACCAAGAAGAGTTGAATGATAGTACTTCCGTTGGGCCACCTAGATCTTTGGCCGTTATTACTACCTTAAGTGAGACAGATAAAGGGGCAGTTTACAAAAATATTCTTCAAGGCTGCCCACTGTTTCAGTTTACAAAATAGGATACGTTTGATGGGAAATTTAAACATTTCTATAGCCCTGAGTCACTCAACCATTTATAAAGTTAAGAGCATAAAATTTAAATTAAGGGATGTTATTTTGAAATTATACAATACACTTGTAACACCTTATTAACAATATTGTGTACAATTCTGGTCACTAAGTTGTATATCCACATTCACATTTCTGGGAATGTGTAAGCTAGGCTAGAACTAAATCCTTTTGGTCATGAGCAGGGGACCTGAGTTTATGCAGTTTCCTCTAAAACACTGATCTGGTTTAAAGTGATTCAGAGTCACTGGTTTATAATCAACATGAAACATGAACCAGAATAAACAAATGGGGACTAGGAGGAAGTACATTAAATTTGAGAACAGGAGACATTTCTCTATACTGCAGATTATGGGAGTGTACAGCAAGATACACAGCCATAGAGTAAACTAAACTACTAAACCTACTAAAAACTACAGAACTAGAGTTTTTAACCATTAATTGTATGCTCTTTAGTGACTTCTCTCTTACCCTTACATTTTAATTGCAAAAATAAATTCCTTCCTGCAGGTGGTTGTATTGAAACTTTTTAGTACACAAATAAATATACAAAGAAAGTCAATGAAAATGTATTTTTAAGAATGGTAATGTGTTAAAATTGATTAGTGTTGGTTTGGTAGTGTTTAGTGGTGTGTGTTTTCATGATTGCAGAACGATCGTATATCAGCTGAACATATTAATAAATTGCAATTCAATTGGAACTAATGAGCTTGAAATACAAATAAAATATTATCATTTTTAATGAAACCCCTAATGTTGAAAATTGCTACATTGTTTCATAAAAATAAAATTATAACTTTAATCTTCTCATTTAATGCTTCTATAAATGGGTTCATTCAATTGCTCTGGTGCACTGCATTTGGTCCTAGTCAGATTAATGAGTAAGGCCGTTACTCCTAGAACTAGTTCTGCTTGACTGACCACATCTGTTGTTTTTAACTGAAATTCAAAGAAGTGTCAAATTGAGATACATACCTACGAAGTATTAGCATATTATCACATTTTCCTTTAAAGGTTAAGCTGAGATGATTGAGATCCTGTTCAATAGAAAAAAAATACACAGACATGAAAGATGAGGGCACATCATAAGGTTCTTCAAAATGGTACAGGACATAGAAATGTGTGAAGAATGTTAAATGTGTCCCAAGCCCTGTGAACAGAATACTTAAACAGCAGGTGAACCAGGACTCCAAGGAAGTGCTGATGCAATATGAACACAAAGCAAGGTATTTGCATGCATTCACATTAGCTAATAAAATGTAATAAAGGTTTGTTATTGACAGTCACAAATTATTTCAGTCAAAGGGGATCAGTCCACTGTGCCTCACAATGTATGTGGCCACCTACATGTAATGAGCAAACTTTGTTAAATGTTAGTTAAACTCAACATCTTGAATTCTGATTAAATCAACTGCAGCCATATGGTTTAGTCAGGAGACCTGATTTTTTTTTTTAACTTACAGCTCAGAACACTGAAGCAAATGCCAGTTCACATCCATTCGTATGTCACGGCGTATGTCACAACACCACCCCAAAAGTAACAAGGACACACTCATTTACTAATTAAAAAACACAGCCCATTCATTTCCAGCTTCTACCCAATTTCTTGGCTTTGTCTAATGCTGGGGAGTGGCAGGTAATTAATTACCTTTATATTGAGGCTCAATTAGAGCTCTTGTGTTGCTCAAATAGCAACCCTGAGCCCAATGGCTGTGTCTTTCATAGAATTCCCTTTTTGTTTTTTAAGTAAGGTTTTACTCATAATTGCATGCTAGTGACATCCTGCATTATTAGTCAAGACAGTTATGACAGGGTTCAAACTCAAAAACAAAACTAAATTTCTAACTTTTGGTTTCACCACCTGAAACCTGTCTTCCATTAAAATGGACAGCATGGTATTATCTTATACAACAGCTGAACTAACAGCCAGCCTCTACCAGCCATATGATAAACAGTCTTGACAGCGAAGACTTGTAACTGCAAAGCATTTGATGTTCTTCCAGTCTCCAATGTGGCCTCAGACCAGACCCTTCTGATCAAATCTCACCAATGTTATATTTACTCACATTTTTAGTAGCCATTCAAAATGGAAACAATATTTATGGATATGTAGGCTTAGAATGATCCTTTAAAAAATGTTCCCTAAGGAAAACTGATACTATCAGCAGTATGTTGTAGATCTTAGGGACTGTTTTTTTTTAACATACATGTGTAACAGTGACATTAAACTGACACAATACTGTTCTTAATAACTGTGAGATACTTTATACTGCTGTATGAAGCATCATCAATCTGTTTTGAGCATGAAGCAGCCTATTTCAGTAATTGGCAGAACATATTGAAATTGTGGGGGATTGCCATTTTCAGAGCTTGAACAGATGTGTTTGTTTGCACAAAATGCTGATGCTGCCCCTTGCATCCTGTTCCTAGTTACAACTGTCGTAATCTTCTTTATTTCAGGAGTTGCCAATAGCTAATTAATTAGGGGGTAATTCTGGTATGATTTATACAGTTTAGGATTACAGCTTGTCAGGTGGACAAGGAGTTAAGTCTAGGAAGAACTTTAGTAATGGTAGTTACCATACAGCTCCTGTTGCGAAGGGAACAAATCAATGGAAGACTGTATAATTATATTTTTGTAGTAGCACATTTTAAAGTAATTCATATAAATTCTTCACAAATGAAAAGGCTGATTATTCTTTTGCAAGAAGTGACCCCTGCTGGACAGATATGGTAAATATTTAACGTCTGTGCCTACTGACTCTCTGATAGTTTCTTATTTCAAAGAGACGTGGAGTGTCTGCCTCTGGTACAGGGTTTTGTCAGGATGAGTTGTGCACCATGTGGCCACTATTACCAGTTCACTTGGGCTCTTGGAGAAAATCAGTTTAGGATGACTAGTCATTACAACAGCTATAGCAGCTACAATACTAAGCAGGTATTGTCATGGAAATATAACTAGCAAGGAAGCCACAAGAGAGAGTTCTCACCTGAGTAAGGTCTTTATTTCAATATTGCAATGTTGGGAGCCCTGTTGCCACTCTGCCAAGTGCATCTGCACACTTTGCAGAGTGGCAACAGGGCTCTCAATATTGCAATATTGAAATAAAGACCTTACTCAGGTAAGAACTCTCTCTTGTGGCTTCCTTGAAAATTAATATTTCCATGACAGTATCTTGGGGACAAAACTCATTTCACATCAGTAATCTTCTCATAGTTTAAACTTGGAAAATGGTTGAGTATGTTCACTGTATAAAAATAAGGTCTACCTAGCCTGGCAGATTTCTTTCTCTAGACGCAAAAGCTCTTCACAAGGATTTCTCTGTTCATTTGGGAGAAATGCTCAGGTGGAAAGTTGTATTAGTGTATGATTCGAAAAGAAATAAGCAGAGGTTAATTCCATCTAAAAAAGTCCAAACGAAAAATTCAAACATTTCCAGCTTGGAACCTGGTCAGGTGGGTGTACAATTGGGAAATGTAATATTTTACCATGTTTGAATACACTTCAGTACCCCTTCAGCTTTCATTGTACTGTTTAACATAAACTTATAAATACAAAAGCTGTTTTCAAAAATAAAGCAGCTTATTCATTTAAAAAGAGTGATTGGCAACTCATTTTGCATAAGAAACCCCAAGCTAATAATCAAAATTGAGCACTTGAGCCCAAAATATGACACCATGTCACGATATGCTAGCTTGTTTTCATATTCCAACAAAAAAGAACCACTAAGAGCAAAATGGAATAAATAATCAGTTTATAGTAAATGCCAGATGCTCTAAGTCCTGTTATTTTTGGGATCAGAATCCCTGCTGTAAGCTGGCAGTCACAGTGGGATTTAAAGTAATTCCACAGTGAAGGGTACACTCAAAATATATTTAAATAGAAACAATAGGAGCCTGTCTGCTGATCCTCCTCTGAAATAACACTGGCAAGGAAGAGTACAAATGCTGTAGCACCACTTAAACGTGAAAAGAAAACATTGATGCTGTCAAAAAATCAAATGGCCTTTCTGGCTACCCTTTTTTAACCTAAAAATGTTGGATTCAAAAAGAACAAATTATATTATCATTAGTTTAGTTTTTTTTTAATTACTTGTATCTTAGTCATGTCTTAGTCAGAAGCCATAGGAAATCTGAACTGAGATGAACTGCGTTTTTCATACAGGGCCCTACAATCTGTAAAACAGACATCCACAGGTTAATTCAGTTAATTCTCATAGCACGGTAACACAGTTTGGTTGATAAGAAAGTAGGAAGCTGTCAAGATCATAGAAAATGTTCACTGTACTGCAGGAAACATATTGGTTAGAAACTATTTGACAAGATATTGGGCTCATAAGATAAATAGGCTCACTGTTTGTAAACTCATTGTCTCCTTCGTAGGATTTTTAATATTACTATTATTAATGCCAATGCTTATGATATTGATCATTTATTTTTCAGTATTGTGTTTTCTTTCAATAACATAAAAGCTCCCCCTGCAATTAATTCGTTTTGGGGATGAGGTACTTTTTTCATTGTACCTGAACAATTTTGCCATTCATGCAGACAGCTTAAGCACCTGCACGTAAAGAATGTTTATAAGCATCCTTAAATATTTGCATCTGATATGCAAACCACTCTGATGTTTTGTATTTACCTAAATTCAAAATCTATTTATCTTGATATGTCTGTATCTGGAATTCATTAGGGAAACATATACTTAAAATCCCTTTAACTGCTGATTATTCGATTTCTAATATTTAATCCAAATAACCAGTGGCAATTTTGAACATTACTTTCATTTGGCATTAAGATTCAATACGTATGCTCACCTAAGTTATAAAGCAGACACATAAAAAATAAAAGCTCAATAAATTGAAGATATTAGTAAATGTAAAAAATATTTTTGATTATGAAGATAATTACCAATATTTCATTGCACAGTCGTTGGCATTGCTGCCTTTCAGTGCTAGGGCCCTAGGTTCAATTCCTGGGGTGTTATCTCCTTGGACTGTGTATATTCTCCCATTGTACCGTACGTGTGGGTTTTCTCTGGGTGCTCTAATGTCCTCTCACAGTCCAAAGACATGCTGGTAGGTTCACTGGCTGGTGGGAAAATTGGCCCTGGTATGAGTGTGGGCATGTCTGTGTGTTCAATGTGTGTATCCTGCCAGTGCCCGTTACTAGCCAGGTTATGCTCCAGCTCCCCTGCAACCCTGTACTGGATAAAGCAGTAAGAAAATGAATGGATGGATAGATGGATCGTATTTATATAGTGCTTTTAATCCCAAGGATCCCAAAACACCACATATAGAAGGTAACTTCAAATCTCTCAAGCACACTGAAGTGTTTCACCTAACTGTGTGACATCCAGCAGGCACTGTGTGACATCCAGCAGGCACTGTACATTTGCACCCACCCTCCTTCACAGAAGATTAGGTGGAAACGTGAGCTTCACCAGTAAAATTCTTCACCAGTTGAATGAATGGGGAAACTTATGTAGGCAGGATTTTTCAAGTTCGGAGTGGATTGAACCGTGGGACAAGGGGTTAAAGACCAAAAAGAAACGACCTCAGTTTTATCTGACAATACTTCCAACAGTAGAGTCAATTGTCACTGTTTTGGACTTCCACCAGTGACTTGAAACTTCTGGCCCAGGGGAGAGAGGGCCAAATATTCTTTGGCCAACACCACCTACAGCAGCACCCTACTTTCCCTTGGAGGTCTCCTATCTTAGTACTAGTCATGTCCCGCCTTGATTAGCTTCAGAAACCTGACTACAAAGTGGTAGCACTGCTTATGGAGCATTAATAGATTAATAAGTGTATAAATTCTAAATACCCAAAGTTCTCAGTTTTACAATTGGCAAGAGCACACCTGTAATGATTCTGAAGCACTAAACAGCAAGTAGCATCATTTAGCTGGATAGAAGATGAACATCATTGATTGCTTCTACTGTTATTCAATATCTGTTTACATTCCTTTAAAGTTCTTTACCAATCCCAGTAATACAAATGTTGAAACATGCACTGCAAGAAAGACAAATTGGAAAGCAGAGCAGCAAATAAAAGATTTTTATTACAGTGATCCAAATATGTAAACCCACAAGGTATTTCTTTCAGAGTTGTTGCAAAAATGAGGTAAACATCCTGAAAAACTAACAGCAGGAAGATAAATGTCAAATTGCCAAACAAGTAATCTTGATAAAAGTTCATGCTTTATCCTATAGAGCTTCTTCTATAGAGTTAATCATAACTCCAATTGTTCAGAAATGTACAGCAGTGTGTTCATTTTTTAAATACTAATTTTAGTTATATTAATAAATGGAGTATAATCAGTGTACAAACTGCAAAGATATGAATTTCACTCTGAAAAGTAAAAAAGAAAAATCACAGAAGGTTGCCTATGGATCTTTAATCAGGTTTGTAGAACACTGAAGAAGGTGAAAAAAATGCTTACAAATATCCTGTGCCATTAGTTAGTAATATTATGAAAATATTTTTCAAATGTGCTACCACATTCTGTAGTATTATGAAGGATGTCTAAGTACTTTTGAATGTATTTGCCATATCGTTAGTGTGATGTATCCAGTGCTGGTGACACATTTTCTATGTGGCACACTGTTTGGTTTGCAACAGGTTGACATCTCTTTCCAGTTAATTACTAAAGCACAACATTGTGCCTTTTCCAACACCCAGAGCCTTCTACGTCACATTGTATGCTAACTGTTCTTTCATCTCTAGGATAGTCTAGCCTGGCTACAAAATAGTAAATCGATCCAAGTACTAATGATGTCTGGAAGATTGCCTGCAATGGGGGTTGATCTTGGAGCTACAGCGGGATTAAGGAAGGCATGGATTGTTATCGATTTCTATCTGATACAATCATTTCATTTGGGCTTAAATCTCCTTCCTGCACCAGAAAAGCAAGCCAAATACAGATCTTTTAATTCCCATCCAGGACTCTATCACAGACCCATACAAGAATACATGCTCATGGCTAGCAGGGTTAAAACAGTCTGTTGTTCTGCCTATTAAAGTAAAACTCATTAATTACATTAGTGAAAGAACACTAAGACCTAGGGGGTTTAGGGATTTTCCTCTTGAGATGTTGAATTGCATTCAGTCTTCAAAAAGTACTCTCCAGAAAATGTTTTTCTACTACAAAGGCAAACTTTTATTTATTGTCATTTTCCAAAAAACAATACTGTTTACTAGAAAACAACCTTTTTCGTAAGAATGTTAATTTGTTTGCAATGCATCTTTGTTTTGTGTTCCTTAACTAAATCTATAGAGCTGCTGTGCTGTCACAGATAAAAATGTGAAGTGTAATACTGGTGACTAGACTATCAAAGATTACTCTTCTGGCGTATTATGATAATTTTTTTAGTGCATAAAAGTCTGTGTTCCCTGCAGTCTTCTTGGAATAACTATTTCTATGTGTTTGACGCATAATGTACACTTATTGTCTATCTATGGCCAAAACAATAGTGCCACATGGAAATCTTATTGAATTGTTCGTAACAATGGAAAACATACTTCAATCATTAGGTTGTGTGAACACTTCAAAGCAAGCACAACAGTAGTGTCAGACCTCACAGCAGCCACTGGTATGAGATTATATTACCCTTAGTCTGAGTTGAAAATGAATTAAAACAGAATAGATATGGATAGGCTAGACAACTAGCAGTTGTTAATTAAAGTAAGTGATATACTGTACCATCACCATAAGGAAGTGATTAATATGTCAAGTGGGAGCTGAATGGAAACTAGCACAAATAACACAGATGACTAAGCAAAATAATATGTGGAGCTCAGGTGAACTGTAAATAAAGGTACACTAGGGCTTGTCACTGGATTAGTGATGATTTTGAAGTGAACAGATCCCAAAATGGCAAGAACTTGCTTGTACATAAAGGAGCAAGAATTACGACATTGTGGAAGAATTCACCCTGATGCAGTTAGTGGTTCATTCTGTTAATTTGATGGTGTGTGACATCAGTAAAGCCAAGCATGAGTGATACAGTAATGCAGTACAGAGTATTCTGACTTTCATCAGCAGAAAATAATTCCTGAAAGATATTACATGATGAGTAGTGATAGAAATCAAAATCATGCAAGGCTCAGAGACTTTATTATTTGAACAAAGACCAGAGCAAAAGTCGCTAAAAAGTTAAAAGAAGGATTTATAATTCTCTGATCACTGACCATTCAATTCTTGTAATATACACGTAAATAACTTGTGACAATCAGCAGTCTTATAGTAAGCAAGATATGTTAAAAAAAGGACAAAAAATGTAGCGCTACCATGTCATTTAAACTTTTTCTCTCCTACACTGGAAAGTGGGTTTGGTATACTTTTAAATCATGGAACCATAAACACCTCAGTTGTCTTCCTGAGCAAGAAAAATAATATGTTCTAAGGCTTGTCCAAGACTTAAACAATATTCATCTCCAGTAAATAAATGCAAAAAGCCCAGGTGTGTTTCAAATATTTATGGGATGATATATTGTTGCTCATTTGTATCTGCATAACCTGTAAATTATTTAAACCAATAAAGGAGTGAACAAGTGTATTTGAAAGATGCTACTTAAATGCTGCAAGGAAGGGAGTCTTTCTCAGACTATACTCAGTATAATAGACTAAGTAATTTACTGTTAGGTTATTTTAATGTACAGATATAGTTTTTGGTCTTCACTGATTGAAAAGGTAAGGAATTCAAACAAGGTTTAATTTTGCATATAATAAACATAAATCATTTCTCTGAGTCTCTCATCATTATTGCAAACTCATCATGTAACACAAGGCAATTAATTAATTTACTGTTGATAATTGTAAGGTATAAGCAGCCTAAGTGATATCTCAGTGGTGCTCACAACATTGCATTGCTCCTAAAATAAGGTACATTAAAAAACAAATATGGAAATGGTGTCAAGATAGCTTTGGTACAACATTTTTCAATAAAGTCACAAGCTGCAAAAGGTAATGTTATTTCATTAGTTTTGTATCCAACATTGATTCTGTTTTCATTAATTAGATTTCCTTCAGTTAAAAATAATTTGGTTGAAAAGGGATACTACCATTTCGGTAGCATTGTACTGTACCTGTTCTGGACTGCTGTTTTCATACATTTCATCAGATCTACCTTGCTTTAGGGCCCTGTATGTCAGCCCTTTACAAAATGTAATTAGACATTAAGCCTATGAGCCACACTCACACATCTTTAATTTACAGTATGTGAAAATAGTTCTTACTCACAGTGGCTTGTGCGGGTTTTCCCTAAAAGGTTATTCTGGATGGCCAGACAGTGGGGTGTCTGTGAGGTTAAGAAGGTCTTCTTTATGCTCTCCAACATGCCGATACTAGTGGGCAGAGATAAGTGTGACCCTGTCATTGTACTTGACCTTTAAATTGATTTTCTGCAATCACTTGGAAGCAGAATCTGAATATCTTGGTACTTACCAAAGGCACCTTGGGACTGTGTATCCTAGCTGTGGCCTGTTGTCAATTTGAGACGACAGAATGTAGGAAGGTAAAAGGAGTGGTTAAGATGCTCTGAAGGTAAATTAAGTGATTTTTAAGAGAAAACAATCAAAATACAATCTATCAGAAGAGTACCAAATTAATCCTCTTGTTATAGGAGGTGGTGATGGAAAGGATGCAATTTCATCCAGTGGTTAAAAGCAGTGGCATCACAAGAGATAACATTCAACAGTATTTTAGCTACTGGTATGTTTTGCTGTCATGATAACATGAAACAAATTATTTCAGAACAAAATTCTCTGAAGCATTATTGTGATAATGTTTTCCTCATCCTTTCTACATCCTTCCCTGCAGCCTTGTGGTGTTAGACAAGAGTTTCGCTTTGGAAATACTGGTATCTTAGTTCTACAGAATCAAAACGTCTAAGACTCTGAAAATACAATAAGGTTTTAAGCATTTTGGATGGGGATGAAAACAAGAGGTGTGGACATGGTGTCTGAACAGCTCAGGATAGCTAAGGCAAAGCTTCTGTAGCTTCACTGATATTGCCAAAATAACTGAGAGTCAATTATATAAATTAATTCCATCCTAACTGTTATCCAGAATCAAAGCACAGACCTTTCCATCCCACAATCCCACACAGTGAGCACCTGTCACACAGCTGAGGTCCCTGCAACACATTTGCTTGTATTGCAGGCTTCAATCTGCAGAGGTGTGGAGTTGTTGCACTTGTTACTGTGGAAGTGCATTGTCCCTACAGTAGTGTTATCATCACTTTCCCACAACCAGAATATGAGTTTTCGGGAATACAGTAGGTGATGGTGGGCAGTTCCTTGCACAGATGGTGGTTAACCTCTTTTAATCTGGCATTTAACAATGCGTGGCACACACAGTGAGGGTGAGTGTGCAGTACATTGTGGAGCCTGGTTTAAAATTAGTATCTTTATGATTTGGGTATTGTTGGACTTGTCAAGGAAGATCATCCAGGCTGAATCTTCAGTTACAACAGAAATGGTTGAAAAAAACACCCACAAACCAATCCACATAATTATAATCATCCATCTATTTTCTAACCACTGTATCCAATACAGGGGGGAACCAGAGCCTATCCCAGCAAGCAACAGGACTAGCTCCTCAACAGGACCCTTGTGAAGATACTAGCCCATCATAGGGTGCACATAATCACCACAGGCAATTTTCCCAGGAGCCAATCAACCTACCAGCATGTCTTTGGGCTGTGGGAGGAAACCGAAGCACCCAGAGGAAACTCTCATGAACACAGGCTGGTCCAGAATTGGACCCAGAGCCCCAGTGCAGTGAGGCAGCAATTCAACTGTAAATAAAATAAAAAGGAACAAGTAAAGATTTATCCCATGCTGAAAAGAGAAAAATATTAACATTATTATTATTTTTATTAGTAGTAGTAGTAGTAGTAGTAGTACCAGATTTTGTAGCAGATACTGTATGTGTGGGTGCAAGAGTCTTCTCTGCCTTTGAGTAGTATGGGATGGATTATTCACAAATTCACTTGACTGATTGACTCAGCTTATGTGTGTATGTGCACACTATATATAATGAAAAATAAATACACATGAAGGAAGATAACAACAAATAAATTCACTCACAGTAGATAATAAAATTAGCTTTTGGCATAAGAGCAATGAGAACAGCCCTTGCATCTAGTATTGATCTTGTAAAATCTCATCAACCTTTTAATACTTTGGTAAAGTCTGACATGAAATTCAATATAGATGTAAGGAAATCTCCAATTTAAAAGAAAAAAACAGCAATAATCCTCAAATAAACCCAGTGAGAAGAAAAAAACTAAAGGAAAGAATTCCCTGCCCTGTCCTACAGAGCAGAGGCTCTGTGATTAAACACACTATGCCTGTTACATCTCCAATTCTCTCTGCTTATAGAGTGGCAGTGTTCATTGTATCTTGTTAATATACAGTACAATAAAATAATAATATTATTAGTAATAATGCTATTGAAGTCTAGAGGTGGATGGATGTTGGAACATTGTTATTTCAGTTGGATTAAAGTCATGAGGTCTTTAAAAAAGTATATTTTAGTCACTAGTGTATGTTAGTATGAGCAAGAAGCAGGGGATTTATAAGACAGGTACTGTACCAAATTAAGAAAACTTCAAAATATTTCAAAAGGCATAAGATAAAAAAATGGATAAATCCATGCCTAGCAATTCAGACCATTGTCAACTAAGTTTTCAAATGATTTATTATATGCTTGCTAGTGAAAAGTGTAAGTAAGATCATAGTACAGCAACAGGAATATGAAATGTGACAGTACATTCATGGATAATATGATGGATGTAGATTTGATTTAATAATCTCAAAGAAATTATCTAAATTTATTTTGTAGAAGACATTGTTTAAAAAATCAGATCCATATTAACATAAAATAACTATTGGTTGGACAATAAATTGAATGCTAAATAGTGCTCTAAATTATAAAAGAAGTTGAACTAATAGAAATAATCTCTTTGAGCCTAAAGTACACGTCACGTGGATATGTATAGTCCTCCTGTGAAAAAGAGGAATAAGAGCCCGTATAAACTGACCTAAACATCAGGTTTTATAATTCACTTTTCCCATATATAGCATAAGAGGATCTTTCATAAAAGCATATTAGCTAGGGTTTAACAATCATGCAATTTAACAATTAAAGAGGATGTGTATGTTGTTGTTCTGAGAGTATTCCTCAGAATCACAGTACAACTATAGAATCATCTCCCCTTCAGGTTTAAGAAAAGAACTGTGAAAGAATATTATTACAACTCTGATATCAGTCTCTTCCCAGAATTCTCTACAGAAAGGCTTCAACGAAAAGCTTTAGTTAAGGTGTTCTTTTTTGTTCAAAAGGTATTCCTTTATTACCTAGAAAAACCTGCAATACAGAAAATGTACAGGAAGATTCCATAAATCTCTCTTATGTATTGGTTAATACTCCCTTCAAGGTGACATAGTATTATGCCACAAGGGGCTGAGTCGTTGAGGGGTGTTACTTTCCACAATATTCTTAGAATTTCTGGAAGCTTTCCCCTACCTAACATGGCAGACCAGATGCACAGCTCACAGGTGACTGAATGCTGGCAATCACTGGAGCGAGGAACAACTGTGCTACCTGCTCCAGCTCACATTCATAGAGAGCCAAACCAAGAAGGATTGGGAGATGATCGGGAGAAAAAGTTAGAGCATGAACAATGCAAAACTTGCATATCAGTCTCTTTAGCTGTATAGGCAGATACTGCACAGATGCTACTGAGCCAGCTTCCCGGCTGAAGACCCTAGCTAATTTGTGGACTGAAGTGTAGTTTTGCTGCTAACACAGTAAATACACTCAAGATGACTTTTTTTCAAATACAGCATGGAACTACAGACCTCCATCTTACAGCTGCTTTACAAGCCTGCAGGATGAAGATCACTTGTATTGCAACAGCCACTATTACATGGTGTAAAATGACTATTTTTTCAGATTACATCCGTGAAACTGCAGCCCAGCCACTCAGCTGCTTCACTAGCCTCAGGGCTGAGTATAGGCTATGCTGTCACTGCGCCAGCCTTTTCAGCACAGCACAGACTGCTGACAGAACAAGAATGGATGTGCTTTTACTTCTTCAGCCATATAATTATAGTGCTGGATGCTGGCTCACCAGCACAGGCACAGGGCTAAAGACAACAATCCCATGGCAACTTATATATTCCTCAGGTACTATCTTGACTGCCCTACACCCGACAACCACCACAACTGTAGCTATACCACATATGAGCTCGTATCGTAAAGAGTTACAGTCAAAAGCAGTCTGACTATAAGATGTGTGTACAGGGTGTGTCTAGGAACATTTTCCCTATTGTGAAATGGCCCATGCAGTATCACAATAGTAATAAATGTTATATGTTGTAAACACTTTACAGTTGAACAATAACATATTTCAAAAGAGGAATTTGTATAATTGACATTTTACTCGAAAATATGAAAGCCTAACATTGATATTGGGGTTTTGAATCAGGTTAAATTATTAACTTTAATGTATGGAAGTCATGTATTATGCAATGTTGTATACACATATACACATTCTCTATGCAGTACAGGGTCGCAGGAGAGGCCGAGACCTGGATGGTAAGACATCAGTCCATTGCAGGACATAGACAGACACAAACACACACTCACACCAGGGCCAATTCTCCTGGAAGCCAATTAACCTACCTACTTGTCTTTGAACTGTACAGTAGGTGGAAACCAGAGCGCCCAGAGGAGGCTCTCTCAAACAAGAGGAGAACATACAACCTCCACAAATGGAGCACCCCAGGAATTGAAACCAGGGCTCCAGCGGTGCAAGCATTGTGGATTGAGCCACTGTTCCACTCAGCTGGTAGTCAGGTTTATAATTTAAATGTATTGTAGTTTAAACAATTGATCTAAAATCTTAAGATTAAGCTATTTTTTCTCTTATTAAAAATCTTAGACTTAGATGCTCAACACTACACCACCATGCTGTCTTTATTAATATTTTTTAATATTTTAACATTAACATGTTTATAATAATATTTCTACACACATACAGTACAGGTATGTGTATATGCAATGGATATGAATATTAATTACATATCATAATGCTGCAGAACCATTTTATAGTTTCTAATTCCACCTTTTAATGACTTACAGTATACAGTATATGCAAAAGGAAGAAGTAGAATTCAAAGAGACAGTTTTAGTATCTGGCTACTACCTACGTAGTAGGGACACTCCCCTTTGATCCATTGATACATAACTTGGTGCCTTGAATTCACCCCCTAGCAACAATATAAATTCTGATGAATTACAAGTAATGTACTGTATACGTTTCTCAACTCAACTAATAATCAAATTTAACATCTTTATATGTGAAGGAAGTTGAATGTCATCAAAATTTGCAATAAAGACATTGTAAGAGACAGCAGGTTCAGGCACTTAACCTGAACGTGGCAGGGAACTTTCACCACTGCAGCCTTAAAAAAGAGCTACTAAAGTACTTTTAACACACCTCTCTTCCCACTGGAGGTAATAACACACTGGATCACTGCTACAGCAACTTAAAGGAGCGTACCTCTAAATTTCACGGCCCCTTTTCTGGAAGTCTGACCACGCCTCCGTGCTCCTTCTTCCTGTTTACAAGCAGAAGCTAAAGAGCGCCACCTGCTGTAAAGACCGTACAGTGCTGGTCAGACGCCGCTGAGCAGTCTCCCTTGACCCACTTCAGTTTGTTTACTACCCAAATAGGAATAGTGCCATATAGTATCTCTATCACTACATACTGTCCTAGAACATTTAGACAGGAATCTGGGTTTATGCAACACTATCTGTAATTGGATACTGGATTTCCTGAGAGGCAGACCTCAGGTGGTAACTAATGGCTACAATATCTCCTCTGCAGTGATCCTAAACACTGGAGCTCCCCAAGGCTGCTGTCTCAGTCCTAGGCTACACTACTTGTTCACCTATGACTGTAAAGCCACTTACGGCAGCCACTGCATCATTAAGTTCTGAGATGACAGCACTATTATTGGGCTGATCAACAACAACTATGAGTCCAGCATCTTAGGAGCATCTTAGAAGATGGTGCCTTGACCACAATCTGGCCCTGAATGTCAACGAGACAAAAGAGCTCATTGTGGACTTCAGGAGACCCAAAAGGGGAGGGGCAATGCCCCAATCAGCATCAACAGCACAAGAGTGGAAACTGTCAGCTGCTTCAGGTTCCTCAGCCTGCAGATCTCATCCAGTTTAGCTTGGTCTCACAACACTAGCCAGTCTGAAAAAGGCACAACAGTGCCTGCACTTTCCCCAGAGCTTAAAGAAAAGCAGAACAGGGAAGCAGTTCCTCATGAACTTTTACCACAGTGCCATAGGAAGTGTCCTCTCTAGTGGCATCACTGTGATGCAGCAATACTACCATGCATGACAGAGATGCACTACAAAGGGTTGTGGCAACAGCACAGAGGATTATACAGTAGGATGTGATTTACCATCAATCAGTGATATCCACAACACCCACTGTTGCAATAAATCCCAATCCATCATTCAGGATCCCAACCATCCCGGCCACAAACTGTTCTCCACCCCTGCACTCTGGCAAGTGGTACTGTACTGTTAAAGCAAGGACCACAGACTCAAGAGCTTCTATCCCACTGCAGTATACATCCTCAATAGTTAAGTGCAGTGCCTAAATACACATCTGCACAACACACTTTTATTTATTTTATTTATTTTTGGGGGTCTCACTACTACATATTTATTTTTTCGCAACATATTTGTTTTTCCTGTTGTCTACATTGTGTGGTGTTGTTTCTTGTACTGTGTGTATCCCGAGAGATCAGAGCGAATTCCAATGAACGTGTACATATGGCAATAAATAACTGTGCTCTACTCTACTCATTACAATAAACGGAAAAAAACTCAAGTGAGAGCTGAATACATTTAAGAGTAAAGTCCTGTTTACTTATATGGATTTCCCTTAATTTTAGTTCACTTCCTTCTACAGATTATGTATCTTAATACACCCTATTGCATCCTTCAGACTCTCTGCAGTATTAGGTGTAATACTTGTGACACGTTCTTTGTGATTTGAACAGGAAACAGATCTATTACTGTATATTGTGGTTGGTTGGAATGCAGTTTTAGTTTAATATTAATTTAGTTTAACACATTTCCCAGTGGCAAAAACTCATAATTATTTAGTGGCTATAATATTATTTCAGTAATAAGGTGTTACTTCATTTGGAACTTACATTGTCCCAGTGTTTCACTTAGTACAGTACTAAATTGCTTAGTCTTTGGCAAGAATTGTGTTAATTTAGTGCCAACCTTTAAATTCCCCTAGAGGACAGCACTGTTACTTTTTATTTTTCGCAATACAGAACATTTTTATTTCAAAGATTGAGACAAATTTAAAAGTGGAATTTATTACAATTGGTATTGACCATGCATATTACTTCAGTACAGAGTGGTGTAATAACCAAGAGAACATCCTTAATACACTGCTTTCAGTTCAATGCAACTGAACCAAGAAGTATAGGAACTCAATCTTTTCTTTTGGTTTTGTTTGCTATGGTGATAATTAGTTTAGTTTCCTCACATTACCAATAAAGAGCACTGATTTTGTATGTTACAACTTTGTGTCTATTTAGACCTGCCTGTTAAAGGATTGCTTGCTGGCACTCCAACCCCCATTTGTGTCCCAATGTAAAAAGTGAAATGTATAGTTGTATTGTAAGTATTAAGTCACTAGCTAGTGGAAGTGCCTTTGGCAGCAATTTCTTTACCTTGTCTTTTTGAATACGTTTCTACTAGCTTTTCACAGAAGGATAATGAAATTTAGCCCACAATTCCTCCAGTTCTGACGAGTTTGTTGGGCATCCTTTATGAATTGCTATCTCTGAGTCTAACCATATTTTTTTATTGGATGCAAGTCAGGAGTTTGACTGGGACATTCAAGGGCATTCTTGTAAAACACCTCCAATCTGAGCTTTCATGTTAAAATTTAAATTTTCCACCCGAATTTCGATTCTAGGGTGACTCAAGCAGGTTTTCATCTGATATTCACAAATAGTTTCCTCAGTCATTACTCAGTTCCAGATACTTCTTTTAGTTCAGATAGTGCTGCTGAGAAGCATAACATGATCTTGCCACCACCATGCTTGACAGTTGGGATGGTGTTGACTGGGTGATGTGCTATGTTAGGCTTGCACCAGATGAAACGATTTGCATTTAGGTCAATGTTCAACATCAGTTCAATGTTTTTCTTGTCTGACCATAAAAACGTGTGCGAGATGTCTGAAATATTTCTTCTCACAGATTTAAGATGAGTCTTTTTCAGTAAAGCCACTCGCCCATACAGACCAGATGTGGGCAAGGGAAATATGAACAGTGACTCCCATTATAGATCGAGATCTTTTAAAGTTACCATTGGCCTCACAGGGCATCCCTAACCAGTTTCCTGCTTGCCTCACTACTCAGTATTGATGGGTAACTTGACACACCTGGGTGGTATGACACATATTCCAATTCCTATTAATTGACATCAGCATACTTAAAGGGATAAGTATCTTTCTCCTGATCTGTGGATATTCATCCCTGACTTATTTTGAAAGCAACTTGGTCTCTGTGATTGATTTGTTATAACACTAAATTTCAATATCCATATGGGATAACTTAAAGACAGATACTGTATATTTACTCTGAAGGGCAAGTTAAACCATTTCCACACAGAGACAGAGACCATTGCACTCATTTTGCGACCTGTCAAACTATTTTATTGCATCTGAACTGATTTAGGTTGTTGATGTAGGAAAGGGGTGGAATACTTGTGCATTTGAAAATATCTATGTAATTTATTTACATATTTCAGCATGTTTTGGAATAGATTTTTAGATTCTAAATGTAAAGTCCTATTTTAAATGTTCATTACTGCAAGCTTAGACTGCAACAAAATATGCAAACTTTGCAGAGATATGAATGATTTTGCAAGATGCTACATATACTGTATGTTACAGTAAAAATGTGAAACCAAGAATTTAATTAAATCCTTAAATATTTAAGGAAGATGGGGACTGCACAATTACTTACATATTTAAGAATTCCATGAAAACTGTTGTTTTACATACTTAGAGTTATATACTGTATAAGCACATACAGTACAGTAAACAGACATATTTTGATTCACTATTTGTATTCTTCTGGCAAGCTTTCTAGTCATTATTTGCAACATAATAAAGCAAAGTAAAAATAAATTAAGTAAACAATAAAATCAGTCCACGACCGTATGTTATATTCTTTATTCAGTATCATACAAATTTATGAGGTACATGTCTCACAATTCAACAAATAACAGCTCTCAGACATAAATCTGAAGCCATAAAAGGTAGTTGTAGATTAGTTGATTACCATCTCACTGGTCAGCATACTTCTTCAAATTTCTTGTTTTATAGTGTCAGTTGATAGCATCTTCACAAGAAAAAGACCTCAAATAAAAATATTTAGCTAACCCCGAATGAAGCCTTCTTACAATGGCTTGAATTACCAAAGATAGAAAGCACTGATATTCTGTTCATGTTGATATTCGATTATACAATGACTACTGTACCATGGGTCTTTATTTCAACAGACTGAGAATTCAGTTGCTCATGGTGCTGTATGTTCATACTGTGCTGTTTCTAGGGGTTTTGGAGAATTTTAAAAGAAAATCATGTCTTGTTTTTGTTAAGAAATATAAGCAAGAAGGAGTTGCAGAAAATCAACAGTATGAAACCTTTTCTGTGAATGTCTTTGTTATTTGAATACTAAATTGTTGCAGTGCTTGGCAGAAAAATGTATGATTTCTTTATAACCAGTAAATAGAAAGCACTGAGTTTTTAGTAACAAGGTCAAACATTACAAAACAAGTAGCTATAACAGCACAAGTATTTCAGTTAACTTTAATATTTATGTTGTTTCTCCATGAAGATACTGGAAATGTTATTATCCCCAAGCATCAACATGAGTCATTTATTCTTCAGTTTATTATCACTAGCCAGAGCCAAATGTCCCAATGGTAAGAACTTCTGTTTCACTTATATTCTCGTGCTCTGAACATCATGGCAGAACAAAATGTCTTTTAAATAAATTCATCACCGATCATGGCTTTTTATGTTGCAGAATGCTCCTTGGTATTATTATCAAACAACAATGATTATTTTAAATTTGGTTTAAATGAGGAATTTAGATAGGTATATTTTTTATTAAAAAATGTTTTTTTTCCAAAATATTACTTACAAAACTAAGAGTAAGAGACAAAAGACCATTTTGGAGTTGTAATGTTTGACTCAAAACTGCCAAAAAGGATTTTTTAAATATTCTATATAAACCATCAAAGCACTTTTGTTTTCTTCACAGCAGAAGTTTTCATACAATATTGCCCCTTTTTTAATTGATTACACCTATTGTTTCCTTTAGAACAATTTAGTGTTCATTTAAATGTAGCTTATTTCCAAAAAGATACACTTAGAATGTAATTCATTAATTAGTTAAAATGAAATTGACTTGAAATTGCAAAGTTTAGTATTTTTTGCTTGTAATTGAAAACTCTGTGAATGTTGTTATGTTTGCATTTTTTGCATTATGTTTGCTGTGATATTTTCAACATGTAAGTGTTCTGTTATTTTGTTTCTTGCTGCATTTAACTAAAGCAGATTTACTGTAATAAAGTGATGCTAACATTGATCTGTACAATGACGATCGCCCATCCATGCATTATCAGAAAGCTGTTCATTCATATTGAGTACTGCTGTAACCCCCGGACTGGAAGCCACACCATTGCAGAATAGTTTTCATGTGTAATATTTTGACAAATCCTATTTTGTGTTTTGTCATCGAGTACTCTCATTTTCCTACAGAAACCTGCAGTTCACCAAAAATACACACAGAGGAGTAAGCTATTTAACTTCTGCAGTCAAAACTGTTGCGCAAGCAAGATTTTGATTTTTTTTATTTTCAACAGTATTACAGTATATATAGTAGTGCATTCCAACAAATTTGAAACAATTTTTTCTCTTTCACCAAACTGGATGTAAAGGATACATGAATGAAAGGGTAAGGCATTTTTAACACTCACTTCAGAGTTGATTACGTTTTGCTTTTTTAGAAATTGTTCCAGCTGTATTCAGAAATTCAGAACTGAGTGTAAGACCACCTACACAGATGGACCACCATCAATAGTTGTTGGGCAGTCCCTATACATGTTTTTCATGTTAAATCGCATTTATGAAAAAAACATCTTTCAGTACATGTACACTGCTTTAAGATAAAAAAAGTGTTTGGAATACTGGTATCTCAGACAAGTCTGTACATGTTTCCTTTGTATTGAGGAAAGGTAAAAGGGTCAGCATCAGAGGCTAGAAAGCCAATCCATCAGTAACCTTACTCCTACACAGTACTTATATAGCAGGGAAAATAGCAGAGATTCACCATCTAGCTTTGAGTAGAAGAATTCTTTTCCAGAGCCTTTTGAAGAACTACAGGACTTTAAACATTGTTGCGTTCTTGTTAAAAATGATACCTAGTTTATCCTCTACATCTTTCTGATGTAACTGTGTTTCTTTTTTCCTGGACATGTCTTAATCCTGGCTTGACAGAGGAGTATCTGCCTGACAGCAAAAGAGACTTAAACTTCCAAGCCAGCTGTGCTTTTTCTGTTGTCTGAGTTTTGTGTGTGTGAGTGTGTATTTTTGAGTCTGAAGACAAAATAGAATATCTTATCAGTACATGTTAGGCCTACTTTATTCAGTAACTCCCTTTTGGTCCACCTGACACAAGGAGCAAAATTGGCTTCAGGCTGCTTTTTGACTGAATCTAAAGCACAAACCACAGGACAGTTGCTGGCTAAAAGAACTCTTATTCCTCTGCATTTTTAATGAGAGCATCTGCTCCTTCACTTCTCTTTAAACCCAGTCTTGCTTAATCACACAATATATCCCCCTACATTTGTCTTGACAGGTCAAGAAAAACGAGAGTGATCAGGTATCACCGCTTCTGAAAAAAAAGGAGATATTTGATATCAGACCTTAAATGTGTTTGATGTGAGTTTAAAGGGAAGAAAAAGAGGGACTGTCAAAGATAAAACAAGAGAAAGATCGTTCAGAGTCAGATCTGCTTCTGGTTTTATTTTTCTAGCATTTTTTTTAAGTTGAAGGGAGAGTGCAAAGCTCTGTGTCTGGAGCAGAGTATTGATTGCCTGAGGTTAGAGTCGACCATTCAAATGGAAGCAGATGAGGATGATAGCCTAAAGCAGGTGAATCCTTTGTCACTTTACCTTGCAAAAGCAGGACACTCAGATAACATAATATATGTTTATAAAATATAGGCTGTAGCTGTAAGCTACACACAACAATTACTTTGTTAGCATTAACTGTTCATAATTTAGTAAAAAGCATATCTAGTAGGGTGAATGTCAAGGTACCCGCTTTTTAAAAATATGTGTTCATTGTATAAATTAAAATTACTTTTACCTTGCAACATATCATTTTATAATTATTGTATGGAAAATTCACATTTATTTTTGTAATTATTCTAAGTTACAATAAACATTTTACTTCCATTAAAAAGTTATTTTTAAAATTCCTTCCATTTGCTCACTGCCTCTTCCAGTTCAGGGTTGTGAGAGAGCTGAAGCCTATCCCAGCAAGCAACAGGATACATGCTGAGTTAGACACCAGTCCATTGCAGGGCAGACACATAGACACAAACACAGACACACACACACACTCAAACCTATTATCAAATTTCAGACTGTGGGAGGAAACTGGAGCACCTGGAGGAAACCTACGGGAACAGAGGGAGAAAACACAAACTCCACTTAAATAGCACCCAGGACTCGAATTAAAACCAGGACCCCAGTGCCGCCAGGCTGCAAGGGTAACCACCGCCCCACCAAGCATCCCTTATTTTTATAATTTTTTGGAAAATATTTGTACTTTTCTTTCTTTTGTATAGTCATCATTTTATGCCTTCTAATTTAGGACTGACATTTTATTTCCTGACCTCACTGCACAGGGAATAAATGGGCTGCATGGTTTCCTCCAATGTGAGTTGTGAAGCTGTTTGCTGTTGTACGTGTTGCAGGTTCCACAGTGTCTTACAGAAAAGAGCTGAGTGGAGATGAGAGTGATGCCGATATGAGCACTATAAGCTAACTGGCACTGTGCTTGTTCAAGTACACTCAGTCCTAGGGGCATTTGACCAGTGGCAGCGATTTGACCAACAATAAGTGTTTATTTTTTAAATGATTGTCTATACAGCCTCATTGACTATGAATTCTGCTGATAGTTAAAAATCAGATATTGGACATTGAGGGAAAATCTTCTGTGTTATCTTCTCTTCATTTAAAGAATAAAATACATAGCACACTGAAGACAACTGTTTTTTTAGTATTTGCACTAACACAGACAGCCCATTAGACTTTAGAGTATGTAATTCATAATTTTGCAAACACAAAATAATCCAAGCCTTAATTTAATATTTTTTCTACTCTGCAATGCTTCTTCCAATAGCCTTCCTGAATCCTTTAGTGCTAAACTGCATTCTCTGCATTTTTAATCCAAAACTATCAGCAACATATTTGATCTGCTTTTTTAAGGGGGTTATTTTCCCTACACTCCAGGGGGTGGATTTACAATTCTGTCTCATCTAATAGACTACCGTCCAACTAACAGACGTCTTTTATCAAATGAGACTTTAACAAGGCAGTGCCCTTAAGGAAATGGCCAAATTAAGTATTTACTATTTTACTTCTGCCAGTTTTCAGATCATGTCAATAGTGTGGTATTTTCATACAGAACACATCATATTTTATATAGCATATGATACAAGAATTCAGAAACCGTGGAATACAAGATAAGGGAAATCGATGAGGGAAATAAGCCCTAGTTTCTTCAATATTTTAACATAATAAGAAAAAATACAAATGATTAAAATGATCGAAGGTTTAATTCTCAAGAAACAGACAACAGACACGGTTTTCTTTGGGGGGCAAGAGCGTGAAATATGAGTTGGAAGACACTTTGGGACTTCTACCCTCTCCATGAACCAAAACAAAGTCAATTAAACACCAAAGATAATCCCGTCATCAACAGTGTAGCATGCCTCTGTTGACACATTTCTAAACACTATTTCTTTACCAAGCCAGAAACCATTCATTATGATGTTACAATCTATTTCTTCATCACATAGTATTGTGAGTGTTTGCTGTGACATAAGAGATGTCCAGATTTTCTAGAATGGTGTAGTTCACTGACAATGTTTTAAAATCCTTATCATATCTGATTACCATTTCTCAGACTGTAGACACAAACGGAGACCTTTGAGTGTAAAATAACATGCTGTTAAGAAAAAAAAGGCACACAAAAAACATGCAGTAGATATGTTCTCCACAAATATTATATCTGATTATCCTAATGGCCTGAAAGCTTCCCTTTGAAACATCAGAAAATACTGAAAAGGAGTTCTATGTAGAGCTGTACATCAGGATTATAACTATGTTTAAACATTTTAAAATAATTGATTGTGTAAATTAATTCTGACTTTTGGAAAAGGTTTTTATCAAAAGGAAATTTAGTTATTTAAATTGCAAGCCTCACACCTTTTTCCAATGTTATTTACTTTAATTATTATTAATGTAATGGGTTCTGTGATAGCAAGAAGGAGTTATATACATAATTCAAAGTTTATTTAATTGATCAGCAGAAATCAGACTCTTTTATACTGAAATATACTTTTCATCCAACATACAAAACTACATTGGAGGTCTACATCCAGATGCTAATTTTACAATACTTTACTAGAAATAAATGTCAATGTCTGATTTAGTAACTTTGCTAAACTTGCTTAATATAATAAACTCAAATGCAGGGAAGGAAAATTAGAGACAAAATCAGAATTTTCTCTTGTTTTTGAGGAATGTGGCTATAAAATGTATGTTAGAGTTGATAAGAAGACATTCTTACTATACCATCAAAACATCTGTGTAGGCCTTTGCAAAACTTAAAAGGGACATGTAATCATAGTATAAATAATTACTAAAACTGGTACATTTGATTTATTCCAGAAAATGCTTCTTATGAATTTCATTACAATACTATTTATTATGCAATCGACTGGCATTCTGTCCAGGGTGTTTCCTGCCTTGTGCCTGTTGCTTGTCGGGATAGGTTCCAGCTCGCCAGCAGCCCTGAATTGGATAAAGTGGTTAGAAAATGGATGAATGGATACTATTTATTGGAGATTGATTTCTTGATGTGCTGCAGTAATTATTTTCAAGAGGCATTGCAACAATTTAAGAAAATATTCAGTACACAGGACATAGCATCTCCCATCTGATATGTTCACGTAATTCAAAATGCTTCCCAGGTGGTAATTAACTGCAGTCCAGTTTTTAACAACTGTCAGTTTGGCAGCCTGTTTTAGAGACTGGAGTCTGAATACGCTTTAGGAGCTAAACTGCCATTTCAGTAGATCTCTCAAGGGCATTTAGTTGGCAGAATCTGAGCTGGTGAAGGTCACTCCACAGGATGCTCTTAAGAGTGACTTCACTGAATGTTTCTCTTCTCAATATGAGTTTGCTATCTCAGTGTGGGTGTTGTACAACCAGTCGCTTTTTCACAATCATCCTTGTCGTCATTTTCAAATCCTGGCTCTGAGAAGGCAGTATGTTAAAGAGCATAGAGTTCAAACTTAGCATATGCAATGCCAGCCCGTAATAAATGACGAGCAAGGTACTCAGTCATTTAGTGAAGGCTATGACAATGTGAGATGGATAAGAGGGTTGTTTAAACAAATACAGCATGTTTGTAAAAAGAGAACTCCTTTGTGCCTGGAGCACCAAGCACATTTTTTCAACTTTTTGTTTATTGATGAATCAGTTTACGTGTAAAATACACATAGAACATTTAGCTTTTTTTTCTTTCATCTTATCTTTTAGTTTACAATTGTTTTTTTTTAGAACTATGTACTGTACATTGGGCCAGTGAAGTTTGGGATTTAAATATGCAAACATATTTAGTCAAATTCATATTAAATTAGTCATTACAGAAAAAGAGAAAACTGTCTACACAGAGCTATTGATATTACTTCATTTCTTTCACAAACTTAAATCAGGTCTTAATAGGGACATAGATTTTACCTGTAGTTAACCAGCATTTGCTAAAATTTTTCAGAATGTAATATGAGAGAAAATACTACCCTTTTCATTATATACATTATATTATATACAGTATAATGTATATGTATACATAGATTATACATTAGTTCATGTGGGTAGCTGCATCAGCATGCATAGGCTGCAAAGGAACAAGTAATAGGTTTATTCTATGCTGAGAAGAGAAGAAAGAAAACACAACATTTCTAGGCTGTGGAGCCTTCTTCAGGTGTGAGAAAGAGAGGAAAGTCAGCAGCTGATAAAGCATGGGAGAACGAATTCCGAGGCTCCACACCCAAAATGTGTTTTCTTTCTTCTCTTTTCAGCATGGAATAAACCTATTACTTGTTAGATTATATATTATATCACAATATCAATCCACTGCTCAGATGCTGTATGTCCTTTAATAAGCTATTTTTTTGTAGTTGCCTTTTTAGTAGAGGTTAGAAGAATTCCTAGTATATATCTGTCTTCTGGCTCAATTTGATCAAAGGAATAATTTCCCAAATACATAGCAGAGAATATAAGAAGTACGACTGAATGTCCTATCTCATTTAAGGCTAGGTGTCTGAATTACTGCTGTATCCATGAAAGACCAGAAGGACCAGAGCATGCCTGAGTCACTGCATGCTTACCACAACCTCCAACATTGTGAAGTGGTAACAAATTATACCTTATGGAACTTTGTTGACATTTGCATACTCATCCACTTATCAGTTGATATCACATTCTGCCTTTATTTTGCCAATTTTATTGTCCTAAATAATAGCGTACAGCTTTGATATTGTTTTCTTCTGATTGCTCTGTTGGTAAGCTACAATATTAATATAAAATATTAACAAATTTGTCATCTAGCAAGCATATTGTCATTACATCTTGTTTACAAAGCCTGTAACAAGGGTTAGTTGCTGACAATATCAATAGATAAAGAGAGAGACGTTTGACTTTCAACAGACATTTTTAATTTAATAAGACAATAGAGAAAACTAAGCAAAAGTGTTGAAAACATCAAATAAGACCGTGATGTAAAATGAAACTACACGAGGGTTATGATTAAGATAAGATCACTTTATTGGCCATATACAATTTCTTGCATTAGGAATTTGTTTTTTCTCATACCCCAGCTTGCTCTCCATGAGACACACAGACAGGGAGAGAGAAGCTTGGGGTCAGAGCACAGGGTCAGCTATTGTACAGCGCCCCTGGAGCAGTTGGGGTTAAGGGCCTTGCTCAGGAGCCCTACGGAGTAGGATTCCTCTGCCAGCTGTGGGATTTGAACTGGTAACCTTCCAACCACGGGTACTTATCCTTAGCCACAGACCCACCACTCTGCCCCCTGATTAGGTAGCATGTCAAAAACAAACAATAGCTCTTCTTTTCCACCATTCCCCATCTCCACCAACCATCACTCACACTGTTCAAACTATCACTACAACAAGCTTCTAAGCTCCCCCTTTGGACTTCCTTTGGACTCATTCGCCTGCGCTCCCCCCATGCACCGGATCACCTCAGTCACAGCCCCCTGTCTGTCATCCTGACCTTACCTTGCTGTGCCTTCCCTGATGTCATTCTCCAGACACTTCCGGATTATTCCGTCACGCATAGGGTCTTTCACACCACGCTCCACAGGAGTCGGATTCGGCTCTCGTGACATCATTCTTTGGGAATCACATGAGCACTGTATATTTCTTTGTGTGATGCCGTCAAGCAGCTCTTTGCTCCTGGGTGACTAGAGAGATACTGGCTTCCCAACCCTGCTTGGGGAGAGAAACAGAGAGACAGATGTATCTTACAGGGGAAACCTTTCAGGTTCTTTGTGTCTTAAATGTAATGACTATGAATTGTAGTAATGAATATTAACAAGCCCTTGCTGTTTCACAATAATGAGAGGTGGAACTGTCAAGATCAAGAGACAGCAACATGTCTCTCACCACCTGTCATTGAATCACTCACAACAGATCTGAAAACACCATGAATATTATGTTAATTATTAAGTTGTGTAATTATTTCCATCACAAGCTATCATTATCTAATCCCACTTGTATTAAATGCTGCAGTTAGTTGCACCTTAGTTGGACATTGTTCCACCCCTGGTTTTCCCTAATTAGTTGATAAATAGCAGAACACTTAATCTGCCACTTACATTCTGGCAAATATTAACAAGGTCAAAGTTTCGCTATATCGTAAGAAACAGCTGTCTGTTACCTAGTCTATTAGGGGTTGGAAAAATGCCAAAGTCAAGACCAGCATCCTGAAGCTATGAAACATTAGTGATAATTGCAAAACCACAATGTCACCCAGTCTTTCAGGTTTGTCAAAAAGTAATAAATGCATGGATTCAGAACAGGTGAAGTGGTTGGCTATGCCACTATCAGGAAACCTGTCTAAAATGACTTTAGCTCTAGCTTAATTCAGAAATGTGTGAAAGACTCCTGCAATTATTGTTCACAATTAATCCCCATCTATGATTTAGTTTCATCACTCTGTTCTCCTCCGCACTGAGAGCTGGTGTGTGGTGAGCATACTGGTATACATTGGCTTCTGTCACATCATCCAGGTGGGGCTGCACACTGGTGGTGGTGGAGGAGAGTCCCCATTACCTGTAAAGCACTATGAGTGGAGTGTCCAGAAAACCGCTATACAAGTGAAAGGGATATTGTTATTACAATTACATGAACATTTGGAATATTAATTAGAACATTACAATAATGACCATATGTAGAGGACCTTTTGAGTAAATTGGATTATTAACAGCTATTAACATTGATGTTCATGAATGAGGAGGTGTTACTTGGAGAGATCTGATAACTTTAAGATTTTAAACATCAGGATCAAGCACATGAGCAAAATTAGCCCAGGAAGCCATGGAATAGGGACACTGGAGATTGAAGATCTGAGTCAAAAGAGCAAAGTTACCTCACTACAGCTTCTCAAGTCTGAGTTGTTGTGTAATGTACAGTAAATTGCTCTTGGTAAGGGCATCTGCTTAGCTCATTTTTTTGAGGCAGCCATTGTTGTATGGTGACATTTGTTATTTTAGGCTTTTAGGGAACGGGTAACATTTCCTCTGTTTCATTGTGGGTAATGTTGATGAACAGTAGGTGAAAAAGAGAGCACTGGCTTATGTTCCTAGGGCAAGGAAAGCCTCTGTATGCCTTTCCTGGAATACAATTACTTCCTCTTTTTAGTTGTGTTCCTGGAGTAACCAATTGTTCTCCTGTTGTTCTCCCTATCAATGATTTCTTTGTCTGGTAGTCCTGAGGACAGGCTAATAGGATTAGGGACATACCACACCCTTCCTGTTAACATTCTTCCATTGACTATGTTAGAGATACTAAGGTTTGTATTCCACCTACTGTATGCTTTAGATTAAGTTTAGGGTTAGGTTTGGAATTCCTTTCTCATTATTCCTGTATAAGTAAAGAAAAAAAGGATGCACTCGCTTTCTAAGTGTTTTGGATCTTTCTTATTAAGTGTACACAGGATCTGTGCTATTTGACCAAATACCCATCCTACTCTATGAAAAGGTGTGTGCTAATCCTGGGTCTCCCTAGCTATTATTTTTGCAAAATACATTTATTGTTCTTAAGGTATATCTATGTTTTATAAGAATGCATGTTGCTACAGAATATGCTGTAAAGTTTCTAGACATTGGTTTCAATGGCTCGTCTAGGGTGTGAAAGTAATAATAATAATAATAATAATAATAATAATAATAATAATTGCTTACACTTATATAGCGCTTTTTCTGGACACTCCACTCAAAGCGCTTTACAGGTAATGGGGACTCCCCTCCACCACCACCAATGTGCAGTATCCACCTGGATGATGCGACGGCAGCCATAGTGCGCCAAAACGCTCAACACACATCAGCTATCAGTGGGGAGGAGAGCAGAGTAATGAAGCCAATTCACAGAGGGCCATGATTGATAACAGCCGATGGGGAAATTTGGCCAGGATGCCGGGGTTACACCCCTACTCTTTTCGAGAAACACCCTGGGATTTTTAATGACCACAGAGAGTCAGGACCTCGGTTTTACGTCTCATCCGAAGGACGGCACCTGTTTTTTACAGTATAGTGCCCCGTCACTACACTGGGGCATTAGGACCCACATGAGCCGCAGGGTGAGCGCCCCCTGCTGGCCCCACTAATGCCTCTTCCAGCAGCAACCTTAGTTTTTCCCAGGTGGTCTCCCATCCAGGTACTGACCAGGCTCACACCTGCTTAGCTTCAGTGGGTTGCCAGTTGTGAGTTGCAGGGTGATATGGCTGCTGGCAAAGTACTCCTCTCAGACCTCTAAAGTCCTTCAGCATTTACATCTACTATTTACATTTCAAAAGTTAAACAGTTGGGGGAGCTGGTTTACCCCCTCTTTGTGCCCATTTTGCCTAATAATAATGTGTAGCCCCACCTGGGTGATGTGATGGCAGCCAAAGTGGACCAATATGCTCATCACACACCAGCTATCAGTGGGGAGGAGATCAGAGTGATGAAGCCAATTCATAGATGGGGATTATTAGGAAACTATAAATGGTGAAGGCAAAGGGGACATTTGGCCAGGTTACCAGGGTTAATACCTTTACTCTCCCTATCTCATCCGAACTATGGCACCTCTTTTACAGTATAGTGTCCCCATCACTATACTGGGTCATTGGGACCCACACAGACCGCAGGGTGAGATCCCCCTGCTGGTCGCATTAACACCTCTTCCAGCAGCAAATTTAGCTCTCCCAGGGCACCCCCCATCCAGGACCTGGACAGGCTCACACCTGCTTTATTTCAGTGGGTTAGCATTTGTGAGATGCAGGGTGATGTAGTTGTTGGCTATCGTGCCATCAGTGGCATGCAGGCTTTGAGTGACATTCACAAGACTGAGCGCTGCTCTTCTAGTTCGCTCCCCTCAGCAGGATTTTAAATAACAAATGCCTCTGCTTGTGCATGTGTGGAGAGTATTTGCATGTCCAATCTTCTCTCAGGTTGTATGGGATTAACATGGATTGCGAGAAGGCCAAATCTTAAAATACATTAATTTGCAATTCCAGATTGAACGGATTCATAAGATGAAGAAATCATTGTCAATTCAAAATTTGATTTATATAAAGTCGGTCCTTTATAGAAGCAGTTGGATTAATTAATGAAGTTACTAGCAATTTAAGACGATTTATTCCTTGCTTTATTAATGAGTTTGATCAAGAAATTTTATTAATTTTCTACAAACCAAATGTTTTTTTTTTGTATATATACAAAATGATTCTGGATGTTCCTAGGAATACATACATACAGAAACACACTGCATACAGTACTGTATGTCATGTTTCACTGGAATTTGGAAAGGTTTTGAGTATGTCTATGTTACACCAAACTCCTGGAGGACTCTTCATTCCACCTCGCATTCCAGCACGGTTCCCAATTAGCCCATTTACCCCAGCGTATTTAATGCTGCTTTACACTCCCCTGTGCTCAGTAGTAGGGATTTTGATTTTTGCTACATACATACTACTTGTTTTTTGGCTTCCTGGCCCTGGTTTGTTCTCCGAATACATCTGCTGGTTTTGTTTTTGGTACTTTGGTTCTCGTTCTTGTTTCGACTCTCGGCTTCCTCACTGCTTACAGCTCCGCTTCTGGTTTTTGTACTTTTGCACCGGCTTTTTTACCTTCGGCTTTCGGACCTCGATTGTTATATCGACTACGTCTCACTACAATTTCCTAAGAGTCTAAGAGAGGAATAGTTTAGACCTTGCTTTGAATAGGAAGAGTTAAACATCAAAAGAGATGACTGTAATAAAATACACCATGGCATTGTTCACAAACGAGACTATGATTTTTATAATTAACATAAACACTACACTATGGGACTTCATTTGAATTTGTCCTTATTTTTAAGATAGTTCTGAGTTTGTGTTGTTGAAAATGACTGTACTTGCTGGGTACCAACTCAGTTATTTTAAGTCAAGATGCAATTTCTACTTGACTCACTCCTTGTACATAACAAGATTGTAATAATATATATCTGACTTTTATTACGGGGCGCCCCAAATGAATTCTAGAGGCTGCAGTATTTATTATCTCTTTCTTATCTAGTGGCAGAATTGATAACCAAACATGAATTTATTGCATCATACCTATAGTATAATTTTACTCTGGGGGTAAATGACTTGTCTGTCAGAATTTGCAAAGTCACAGTGCTGTAATTTTTACAGCATAGACACACACGTCTACTTCAGCTAAGGTATTACAAGCAGCCCCCAAACTTCTACATTTACCTGGGCTTTGAACTGTCAGTAGTTTGTCTGGGAGATGCTGTGCATCTGAAAGAGGTGTGTGGAGGACATGGAGGGCAGACTATACTTAGTGGGACAAACCAAACAAAGCACCAGAAGAAAGCTCCATGGCCAAAACGTTGTGTTTTCTTTCTTCTCTTTTGAGCATGGAATCAACCTATTACTTGTTCCAAAGCAGGTGAAGATCACTTTGTCATTTGACAACAAGTTTCTGGCAGGATGGTTCAAAAGCAACTTTGAGTCCTGATATTACCACAGTTGGTGCACTTGCACTGAAACAAGCAGCTCAGTCATCTGGTCATATAATTGATTTGGGGTATTCTGTAATAATCAATTGGGTGAGTTGCTGCTGACCTTTAGTGATCACTCATTTTATCCCTCCTAGGTCATTACATGAGGTTGATCAGATCTCTGTCAATTTTGGGTTGACAGTTTTCGCTTCAAGCGACTAGTAATATCGATGGGCTGGACTATGAATGTCCTGTTATTTTCAAGCCATGATTACCAGAGCACAAATGCCTCTCCTTTCACCAAACTAAAAGCACCTTTGCGATGTAATGGAAGCTGAGTTATCAGAAATAATTGCCAAGTTCCAAAAAACAATCTGGCAAAACCTGGCTTACCATACTTCTGTACTTACCCCAGTTGGTTTTGTAATTTGGTTTCCATTTGTCAGCTTTGCACCCATTGCTTGCCAGTGTGACTCTAAGTTGGATGAAGCCATTAGTAAAACTGTATGGATGAATGGTTTCCATTTGTGGTGTTTTCTACATTTGATGTCTGGGGTCATTGACGAGACTTAAAAACAGTAAAATGATACACCAGTTTACAGTCATGTAGAACAATTTGTTTTCTTGATTAGTAATTAGACTAAGTTGTTTGTTTAGATGCTGGACTAGTGCATTGCATTTAAAGGTGGTCTGAGAATACCTCTAATCCATGCAATCCTAAGAACTTGTTTTGGACTTGCTGCTTTTATCATACTTGTCTGTATTCACAAGTGAATACCATTGTATTTCATGAGAAATCATTAGTGTGTGTCACAGGTTTTAAAAGAAAAAATAAAACACCATAAACCAGGGAAACAAAGACCCTTAATGCACTGAAGGAAGGTCTTCTCCAAAATTAGCAATTGGGAGTAACAGCTATCATTTGTCATATTGTTAGTCTGGTTTTTGCTTTTCAATACATCTTAATTACAGACATATCTGGGGCTGTATGGGAGTTAATGTATTGTAAATAAAGCACGACAGAAGGTTTGAAATCTGCACTCTCCCAGGCTATTAATGAAAGGCAATATAGCACTATTTCCAAATTATGGCTCCTGCATGTTTCACTGCTACAATAACTCAAGTCATAAATCTGTTCTCCCTTGAATCCTTGAATGATAATTCACACAGTCTACTCAGTTTCAGTTTGTAATGGTCTCCATCCTAAGACTTCTAGAAAGTAAAACAATTTAAATCTTATGTTAAATGACATAAATGATCTAACATAATAGACACATTTTTAATTCATTATTATTTCTGTTGTGATTTAGATTTACACCCATGACACTTGTGAAATGGTGCTCTTGTTTTTTTGGGTACTTCTGTAGGTAAGCATACATCAATTAGTTATATACTGTACAGTTATGATATATGTAATATACTGTGTATCATAAATCTCTGAAGACATGTAAATAGTAGGCCAGTTTTATAATCGCAGACGTAACAAGGAAGTCTTGTGGATAGCTGGGATTGGAATGGAAAGAACTACTAATTTAAGCAATTAAAATGCCTTTTCCTTCATTTCCTTCATATCCCTCTCTTTAACTGTGAAGTAGGTTGATGTGATGCAGGGTTATGAAAATGATTGTCTGCATTAATCCTTTAGGTCCCTTCTTCACTGATGTCAGTCACTGAACACAGACTTACTTTCAAAATGTTAGTGTAAGATGTGCTAGTAAAAGCAGAATTATCAGAATGATCTTTTCTCAATAGAAATGTTTGCACAATTAGGACATGTTCTTCATCAGTTCTTGTCATCATACAATTATAAATAATTGGCAATTTGTTGGTTTTACATGCAAACAAATCTAATACGATCACCCTAAAGAGACTCTCTCGGGTCGAAACAGGGATTCTGACCAGGTTATGGCAAAAAAACGTACAAACAGGAAAAAGGTTTGATTTACAGTTTCACAAAAAAATAGCACTAGGTATCTGTCCAACAAAAAACTGTTGTTTTTTGTTGAGAAAAATCTGGAAAAGTTTGCTTAAAGCCCTATGTCTAGTTAGTTTCTGCCTAGGGAGATGGGTGATTACTAGATGAACTGCCATGAACACAGTGTTTCTAGGATAGCAGTGAGATGAATGCAAATTAGATATACTGTATATCTTATATTTTGTGAAACTAGAAAGCCACATGGTGAGTTGTCTAAAAAGATGCAGAGGGATTCATGGGGCTTAGGTTGGATAAGGAACTAGGATCTAACATCTCACAAACCTTACGCTTTTTCTGGTTTAATACTTTGTGACAAAAACAGGAAGTAAGAAAATAATGGCATGAATCCTGCATATTGATTATTACTGTATATGTGTCACAAGAAGTATTTGGCATTTAATGTGACAAATAATCACTTTCCTTTTTGACCCACAGAGAATATGTTTATCTGATCAAAGTAAAACAGGGGCAGGATTTATTGGGCCTGATGCAATAAGCTTCTGGGCTAAAATTCAAATCATTTTTATTTATAAGAAAGGTTTCAAAAAGAGGTAGAAATCTTCCAGTTTGGGGAATATATGAAGCTGAAGTCTACCTCCTATTTCAAAGACAACAATGCTTTACACAAAGAAATGCTAATATACTGATAGTGAAAATTCAATTTTGCACTAAACAACCAACCTATGAAACACATGAGAATCTTTATACTTACAATGTTTTTTTCATCTAGAAAATTATTAGAAATTATTATTAGATTTTTGCAACAGAAAAACTAGAATGAATTGCGTTTTGTTGTTTTTATTTATATTATTTTTATAAATTGTTTTGTTGATGGAGAATGGCAACCAATTGTCAAATCATAATTTCCTTTCTGCTGTCAGATCTCAGTTGAAACTCAATTAGTTCCAAAAATGGCAATTTTAGTTGAATTTCTGCCTTATTCGACAGAAAATCATGATTTATTGCACTCTCTGCATTACTTTAAGAGGCAATAGACAATAAGTGGTGTGTCACTTTCAGCTGAGTTATGACTAGTTTGCAGCCAAGCATGATAAGTGAGCTTGGGCCTGAGGAGGTCCAATCTGGTTCAAATTTATAATGAGATCTCACAGCATGTTTAAATATTTAGCATATCTCTGTTTAGCCTTACTGTAATCCACTAGGGAGACCCTCTATGCCTTTTCCAATCCCATCCAAAAGCAGAACCAGAAAATAAAGGCTCATCTGATTCTCTCCCGAAATTGTTGCTATACATTCATTATGTATCTAAACTTCAGCATGGGAAAAAAGCCACACCATGGCAATAAAAAAGAAGAATGTACAACTGCTACAAATTGGCATATGTGCAGCTAATAGGGGCTTGTTCATAAAATAGCTGCAGAGGAAACGAGAACACAGGAGCATTTCATCCCCAAGGTAAGTGATTCAAGCAAACCACTCCCAGACTAATGGAAGTCAGAAAATAGCATATATTTTAAAATGTTTTCAAGCTGTTTCAGACAAAATAACTTAGGTCTTTCTCAATTATATCTGCACATTACAACTGTTTCTTAAAATAAAGACATTCATAATGGTGTGCTCATTTCCATGTGGGTTCTAATGGAGCAAATGAAAATGCAGTGTGTTAACTGCATTTCCTATGAAATGAACTAATTGAAGGCTGACTTTTTTAATAGTTTAGTTTACTCCTTATATCTCACAGGGGCACATAAAAAATAAAACTAAGTTCTTCCAAAACCACATGTAATTGTTCCATGAACTGTGAAACAATATTGGGAGTCTGGGGGAAAAAAACCTCCTTGGACAATTTGTGAAAGTTCTAAACATTTTCAGGCTTGATAGAAAGTTAATGAAGCATAATACCAACGTATTATAAGCATACGCAGTAAAATGAAGTGGCAAGTGTAGAGAAGTATACTTACTCAGTAGGAGCAAGTGTCTTCTGGTGAGTTTTGAAGAAGCATAGTTGAAAATAATAATAATAATAATAATAATAATAATAATAATAATAATAATAATAATAATAATAATAATAATAATAATAATTGTTTACACTTATATAGCGCTTTTCTGGACACTCCATTCAAAGCGCTTTTACAGGTAATGGGGACTCCCCTCCACCACCACCAGTGTGCAGGCCCACCTGGATGATGTGACGGCAGCCATAGTGCACCAGTACGCTCACCACACATCAGCTATCAGTGGGGAGGAGAACAGAGTGATGAAGCCAGTTCAGAGATGGGAATCATTAGGAGGCCATGACTGGTAAGGGCCAGGGGGAAATTTGGCCAAGACGCCGGGGTTACACCCCTACAAAGATCATCCCCTACAAATATCATTTTAATCCTGTACAGCAGTGGTTCTCAAACTGTGGTACGCGTACCTGCAGTGGTACGTGGCGTGCCGCCAGGTGGTACGCCAACTGACCCTGGAATTGTGTTGTGTGCGCTGAAAAAATCGGGACGGGTTTTCATATTTTGTATTTTTTATACGTGTCAAATACGCAGCCTACGTACTACAATACAGTGCGCGTTAGTACTTCAGTGGACACAAGAGATACTCTGTAATTCTATACCACTCTATAGGAATGCGTGCTACGGACGCAAGTGACCAATTGTATTTTAAAAAGCTACTGTATCTCCAGCAAATAGGGAGAAAGGAGAATGTGCGTGATTTTGGAACAATGCCAACGTTGTAAACACAGGAATGCATAGAAATGCGTGCTATGAATGCTGGTAATCTTGTGAGCACAGGAAAGCGTGAAAAATAACAGAAAAATATTTAAGAACTGTTCTAAGTTAATTTGAGAAAAATACACAGAGCGTCTCTGTGTTTCTCTCCCATGCGCATGAAATAAATACTTAAAATAAACACTGAAAAAAAAACGGAAACGTGGAAAAATGCAAGCTTGCGGATTGCTAAAGCAGGTAAGCCCCACACTATTATGTGTGGAGAAAAAGCTGCTGAACAGCTCGACCTGCTGCCCCCCCCCCCCGAAAGACACAGTCATTCACAAAGTTATTGAAATGAAGGATTATAACAAAAGTACGCGGACAGAGCGCGTTAAGATGAGCAGATGTTTTTCACTGCAATTAGATGAGTCTGTAGTCGATTTGGCCAATTTGCTCGTTTACATTAGATACGAGTTTGAGGGCATGTCCCATGAAGACTTTCTGTTCTGTAAGCCGCTACCAACAGGAACTACAGGAGAGCACGTATTTCAGCTTCTGAATGAATTTATCGAAGAGAATGGCATCGACTGTGTCGGAGTTTGTACAGACGGTGCTAGAGCAATGACAAGCCGACACAGCGGTGTAGTTGCACGAATTAGAGAGGTTGCTCCAGAAATAAATGGTTTCATTGCAACATCCACCGCGAGACCTTTGCCGTCAAGAAAATGCCTGACGATTTAAAATCTGTTAGACTGTTGTGAATTGTATCAAGGCTCGAAAAATTAATTCACATCTGCTTTGCTCAACTAAACAGGCTCACCCCTCTCACTGAAATGGTGCTTTTTTATTTTTGTGTGTTGTTGTTTTTTTTCTGTAAAACACTTTGAGAAGCCACATTTTAATATATCAAACAAAGTTTATTATTATAATATTTATTATATGTATGTGTGAGTGTGTGTGCACATGCGCTCATGTTGGTCATTGATAATTTCTGGGGTTCCTATGAGATGATGACTTGTAGGTGGTACTTGGATGCTTTGGTTGGATTAGGGGTGGTACTTGGTCCAAAAAGTTTGAGAACCACTGCTGTAAAGCATTTATTTTCTAAAAAATACATACTGTATATGAATAAATTGTGGTTGTTGGCTTGTTGTGTGACCAGTTATACAGTATGTCAGACTGGTACAATTAATCCTACCAAACAACGGAGTACTGAAAAAAAATAAGATACAGTATGTGGACATTGGATTTTAAATTAATTTATTCAATCATTATTTAACCCCTTAATGAAGAGCATTTGCATTTATCCTCCAACATAATGAATTGCCCAACTTTAAAGATAATGCAGTGAAATACACGAAAAAATAGAAACAGAAATAAAGGTTTTATTGTAAATTAACAATAAAGGAGAAATACTATTTACATATTAGAAGGGACGCCATACAAGGTTAGAGTGGGAATATAGAGTACACAGTACATTGCAAATAAGGGTATGAATTTTAATGACCTCTTGTTCCGCAAACTTCTTGCGCAAATACATTTTTATTGACTTCCACGTGTGCATAATGGCAGGAAGAAATTGTAATACAGTTCCATCCCCTAAGTCTTGTAACTATGAAGAGCTAATTAATAATCAGACCTATCATTCATATTTACAGTGCCTTGCGAAAGTATTCGGCCCCCTTGAACTTTTCAACCTTTTGCCACATTTCAGGCTTCAAACATAAAGATATAAATTTTTTATTTTATGTGAAGAATCACCAACAAGTGGGACACAATTGTGAAGTGGAACGAAATCTATTGGATTTTTGAAACTTTTTTAACTAATAAAAAAATGAAAAGTGGGGCGTGCAAAATTATTCGGCCCCTTTACTTTCAGTGCAGCAAACTCACTCCAGAAGTTCAGCGAGGATCTCTGAATGATCCAATGTTGTCCTAAATGACTGATGGTGATAAATAGAATCCACCTGTGTGTAATCAAGTCTCTGTATAAATGCACCTGCTCTGTGATAGTCTCAAGGTTCTGTTGAAAGCGCAGAGAGCATCATGAAGACCAAGGAACACACCAGGCAGGTCCGTAATACTGTTGTGGAGAAGTTTAAAGCCGGATTTGGATACAAAAAGATTTCCTAAGCTTCAAACATCCCAAGGAGCACTGTGCAAGCGATCATCTTGAAAAGGAAGGAGTATCAGACCACTGCAAATCTACCAAGACCTGGCCGTCCCTCTAAACTTTCAACTCAGACAAGGAGAAGACTGATCAGAGATGCAGCCAAGAGGCCCATGATCACTCTGGATGAACTGCAGAGAACTACAGCTGAGGTGGGAGAGTCTGTCCATAGGACAACAATCAGTCTTACACTGCACAAATCTGGCCTTTATGGAAGAGTGGCAAGAAGAAAGCCATTTCTCAAAGATATCCATAAAAAGTCTCGTCTAAAGTTTGCCACAAGCCACCTGGGAGACACCCCAAACATGTGGAAGAAGGTGCTCTGGTCAGATGAAACCAAAATTGAACTTTTTGGCCACAATGCAAAACGATATGTTTGGCATAAAAGCAACACAGCTCATCACCCTCAACACACCATCCCCACTGTCAAACATGGTGGTGGCAGCATCATGGTTTGGGCCTGCTTTTCTTCAGCAGGGACAGGGAAGATGGTTAAAATTGAGGGGAAGATGGATGCAGCCAAATACAGGACCATTCTGGATGAAAACCTGTTGGAGTCTGCAAAAGACCTGAAACTGGGACGGAGATTTATCTTCCAACAAGACAATGATCCCAAACATACAGCAAAATCTACAAAGGAATGGTTCACAAATAAACGTATCCAGGTGTTTGAATGGCCAAGTCAAAGTCCAGACCTGAATCCAATCGAGAATCTGTGGAAAGAGCTGAAAACTGCTGTTCACAAACGCTCTCCATCCAACCTCACTGAGCTCGAGCTGTTTTGCAAGGAAGAATGGGCAAGAATTTCAGTCTCTCGATGTGCAAAACTGATAGAGACATACCCCAAGCGACTTGCAGCTGTAATCGCAGCAAAAGGTGGCTCTACAAAGTATTAACGCAAGGGGGCCGAATAATTTTGCACGCCCCACTTTTAATTTTTTTATTAGTTAAAAAAGTTTCAAAAATCCAATAGATTTCGTTCCACTTCACAATTGTGTCCCACTTGTTGGTGATTCTTCACATAAAATAAAAAATGTATATCTTTATGTTTGAAGCCTGAAATGTGGCAAAAGGTTGAAAAGTTCAATGGGGCCGAATACTTTCGCAAGGCACTGTATCTATACTGAAGAAACATTAAAATGTCAGAGTCCGTGTGCTGGTGAAAGAAGAGCTGTTTATTCGTATGCATACAGTACGTGAGATCAGCTTGCAAAAGCTAGTCTCTCCGATAGGCGTTGCTCAGCACTTTTTATACACAGTAACAAACTTCCTACCTTTAACATAGATTACCTAATCCCTAAAAAGAGCCATTAGTTTCTTAGTCAAGCTTGGGTAGCGGAAAACAACTCCTTATTAAGACTTTCGTTATTGCTTACATTCGCAAAACAAGACATTCGACTTCCCTTTTTAGTATATTTAAGACATGAGCCGTACTTTTCCACTGACCTACAGTATTGATGCCCCCTGGTATGTTTACACTTGCCAGGGTTTTAAGCAGTTAGGAAGGTAAAAGATAAGCAGTTTGTTAGCTTTTTTAAATGTATAACATTCCCTCAATACTGTATGTCTACAAACACTGTATAATTAGGTATATACGGTATTAGTCCTAATAGCAATGAAAAATAGAAATACAGCAACAGGGCCAATAGCAGAGGTATTTGCAATACCCCATTGCTCCTTAATTTTTCTGCACTTTATAGTCTAGATATCTTAATCTTTCGATCTGTCATATCATCCTCCATTCTTAACTTTTTTATTGAAAAGGATAATCATAGGCATAAAGCACGTAAATGTTTGGAAAAAAACTGTTGAGGCTACACTTGTATAACTAGAAAACCTACAAAACACGACACAAATACAAAAATAAGTCTTTCAATTAGAAGTGCACAAACTGACAAAGAGAACTGCATTTCTTCCACAACCAAAAATACAGTATATCACCCATAAATTAATCAACATTAAATAATCAAACTTTGATTCTTCAGTGTATTGCAACTACTATCAGGTTAGTGGTATCTTGTCTTAAACAGAAACAAAAGAGCCTAAGTAGCAGTTTTAGGTAAGGCGACAATTAGTCATGAGTATACTGTTTCAACCACAGCACTCAGGCAGATAAAATGACCCTATGTCACTCCCAGTCAGCACACTAAAACTACTGTCATTCAAAACACGTGTGCCCAGGTACAATGTTTTTTGGAAGTGGTTTTCTATGGATGAACCATTTGGAGAAAAAAAAATGTCATTTGTAGGAGTCTGCAGTCAAGAAAAGAAAGCATTTTGCTCAGTAAGCAATAAATTGCTCCACTCACCATCCCCACTAATCCCCTTGTTTGGAATACCCGATTGTAATTCAGCAGCTGAAATCCCACACTGATCTAGAGGAAGCAAAAAAAAATCTCCCTAGATATAAAATCATTGAGCCGACTACTCTTTGTCTTGCAATGGAACAGGAGAAGCTATACATACACAACACACTGAGGACAATGTGTAGCTAGAGCCTTACAGGAATAAGTTATGGAATCCTTTGGCTTTTATCCAGTTTGGTCCCTGGTGAGTTTTGGTCCAATTTAGAGCCAATATAGGAACTTTCAGGAACAGTCGGCAAATGTTAAAGCTTGGCATCATATCAGTGGCCCAAAGGCTATTGGAATCGTCCTGGCAGTCCTGTATCTTCACCAGATTAGCTAGACAGCAGCCTCTAGTCACTGAAAAGCAGGAGTTTCCAGACCTGGCCCTGGAGAGCCCCATTCCACTTAGTTTATAGGTCTTCTGTATTTAAAGATTGACAACAACTACAGTATAAGCTATTGATGAATGAAGCAAGCAATCTGTTCAGCTCAGAGAACTCTTGTCCTTCAGGGCTGAAGATTACTTTTCTTTTAGTCCTAAGGAATCTCAAAAAAACATTTATTTAACAAATCATCTGCTTAATTGATCATGATGGGATTGTTCCAGGTCTTTAATTAGTCTTCAGAAATCTTGCTGATTGGGTGGTCCATATAACCAGCTGGATTGGGACTTGCCAGGATCACAGCTGGAGACGCCTGCCCTACAGCTCAGGAATATTTGTAATGAGTTTAACTTTATAGATAACATGAGACAATGAAGACAATAAAGAAACTCTTCATTGTTACACTACCAAGGAACACGTAATTATCTTGAGCCAACATTTAAGCAACTTGCAGAAATTAAATGAATAATGTAAAGGATTCTCAAAGAATATTCAAGGTCAGTTACAATTTACAAGGTTACTTAGAAAAATCCTCAAATCCTTGTCCTGGATGACACTCTTTAATTTGTGCTATATGTTGTGTGCATAAAGAGTTTCATCTCACATTTTTAACAACAAGACAATCTTTCTACGACTGGAGAATTTAATTGCTTTATATGTATCAATTAAATTGAAGAGATTGATTGCCCTTGATTTCCAAATTGCACCTTTTTGTGACCCAAACAATACCACAAGAGGGCAATCATGAAGCATTGATGGAGCCATGAAAATAAAAATCAATTAAGCTATAATGGCCATGTCACTCAGCCATTCTTCAGAAATCAATTGTATTTCACTTATATACTTATTAAAGGCATACAACATTCAGATTTCTTACCCACATTTAGATAGCAATGTACATTGTTGCTCATTTATAATGTCAAATCATACAATAATGTTTGTGCACTTTTCCTACCTGCCTTTGCATTAAAATGATCAGTGTCAAGTATTTCAATTATATAGCTTATTCTGCATTTCTGAATCACTGCTGGGCCTTTATGCCCCAGCACTTTCACCTGCATTGCACTTGCCTACTTGCTCCAGGTCTCAGCACTATTTTTGATTTCCATAGGGAAGTTGTATGCATTTAGTGCCATACTGCAACATTTTTCACTTTTTCCCTTATATTCAGATGCGATATATGTAGCCACAGCACAGTTGGAAATTCCAATCAAGACATTGAGAGTTGACTGATATGTGTAACTTCAGGTGAATAAGAAGACAAGTGGAGCATAAAGGTTACTTATTAGTTCAAGCCATAAAAATGTCAAGAACCACAATGTCTTTCACTTTCTGTAAATATGTTTTTGATTTTCAAGTTTCTTAAAAAAATGAGATAGTTAAGAAAACAATAAAGTAAGAATTCATGCAACATCAAATTTATTGTGGTCTGTTGTATTTCTTCTATATTGTTTGAGACAACAGTTGTGCAGTCGCAGCCAGCATCCCAGAAAATATTTTACCAAAATCCCTAAAAGTTTGGGTCAAAAACAGATGTCATGATCATGCTGCCATGCTTATACTTGGCTTCACTCCTTCGTTCTCTTCAATACCCAGATATTAACTAGTTTTTCCACTTCCATGAGTACAATTTTGGTGAGAGATGCAAAGAAACAATATGAATATTCAGGTTGCATTTAATAAAAAATCATGCATTGTATTTTAGGGACATTCCTGTTGTGTAAAACAACGCAGAGGTATTTAATATGGAAACACTGATAAAGCTTGCTTCTCTATTATGTTGCACATAAATTAAATTTCCACTCTGCATGCATGTAATGATATAACAACATAAGCTATATCCCATTAATTGTCATGTAAATTACATCTACTAATGGCAGTTACTCTAATCATGAATGTTTGTAAAAGACTGGTCTAAGGTAAATCATTTTGTCTTTTCATGTCTATTTTTCAAGCCATACTAACCGTTTACCTAATAAATCTTCTAAACACAGAGCCTATTTGCTCTAATCACTTTAAGCCTGGAGAGTTAGGGACTGAAACTCAGATGTTTTATGATAGTGCAGAAAATAATTTAACTGACTTAACAAAACATATCCCAAGGCACAAGACAAAAATGTGTATTATGCATTTGCATTGGGCAGTACTGTGGTTGCTGTCTCATTCAATACTTCTTAGCTCCTGGGCTTGATTCTGGACTGCAAAACCTTCGGTGTAGAGTTTGCATGTTCTCTCCTGGTGTTTGTACAGCTTTTCTCTACATGTTCTGGCTTCTTTCCACATTAAAAGATATACTGGCTAGGTTCCACAGGCTGTTATACATTTTCATTTACTCTGTGGACCCTCAATGAACTGGATTTCTGTCCAGGGTAAGAACAGCCATGTGCTTTCAATCCCAGCTTGCACCCTGTGCTCTTAAGACAGGCATCAGGTTGCAGTAACGTATGAATAAATTTAGGTAGTTTATTTTTTTATATGCTATATATATACAGTAAGAACAGCATCCTATCACAAGTTATTAAATACAATTCCCACACCCTCTGCCCACACGTGCACAAGAAGAACATTGTAGAACTACTTAAACATTTGTAAAAAATGGCTCTGTGTCTTCTTCGCTTTAAATGACAGCAGATCTTTATGTTAGACACACATACTTTAGTATGAAAAACTTGTACCAATGGCAAAACCTTAAGCTGAAGTTAATTAACATCTTTTTATTGCTGTAAGAGAACTGTTTTTTAAAATAATGACAACTTGTTATCTACACAGGACAGATGTCTCAGTTGACAAATGGAAAGAATGGTGTTCATATGGAAAGAAATCAAATGGATAAACAGAGCGAACACTTCAAGCTTGTTAATTAGTTTTCAAATCTAACAAAATTCAAAGTTAGTCAACTGTGTGTGACTGATTTTATATGATGATTTAATTTTGCAGTGTAAGCCAGCTGCATTCTTCTCACTGTAAGTACATTTTGTTTCCTATCTTGTCTTGCATTAACAGTGAGGTGCAGTGGACCACCTTTCCTTTTGAAATATTTTCTCATTGTAACAGGTTCTGGACATAATTCACTGTGCCTCACAATGACCAGGCAAGTGTTCTTGATTTCATTTAAGAAACTACAGATTGGTTCATTTCATTAACCAAATAAAGGAAAAAAAACTGTATCCTACTGTATAGTATACTGTACACTAGTTTCCATTACATGGCTGTAATGATTCTGTTTGTGGTTTGGTAAGTTTATTTGTCACACCAACTAAGTATTCTAGAACATAAGATTCTGAAAAAACTTCCCAAAACCTAATACACTGAAATATGCAGGAAAGGACAATTTGCAATTTATAACAGTCCGAAGCCCAATGAGGATGTCATGGAAGGCTCCAGTTTTTACAGCCCTGATATACCTCACCACTTCAATTGCTCTTCAGAATTTTCCAAAGTACTTTGCAGTTACTTTGTATTAGAATAGTTGAAACAGCAAATAATCTGTATAAAAACAGAAATAGATATGCATGATGTCCATGCAGTTTTTAGCCAGAAAGCAAATAACAGGAAAAAAGGGGCTTTACAATACTCAATTATCATAGATGTATATACTGTATGTATATATATTCAACATGTACAATGTGACAAAATATCTTTGAGTTTGAAGAGTTCTGTATTCTGGTTTTGTGCTTTTTTGTAAATTCCATAGTCTTGAGCTTATGTTTTTGAAAGCAGGCTTCTAATGCCGATTACCAACACTTCAGTGCCATCTAGTGCTACTTAAACATTCAGGTTTCTAGAAGTAGAAGGCTTCTTCCGGTGGAGACCACATATTCACAAGTGGCATTTATTGTTAATTAAAAGTAGCACTTCTTTCAAAACCTCTTCTCTCGCTGGACCGGCATCAATCACAGCACAGGCAGGATCTTCAATTCTCTTGAAGGCTTCTTCCACCCTACATGAAAGAGGAATCATGATGCCAGTCAATCCTTTACTTCATTTCTACATTACCTCAACTTAGATAGCACAGTTGAGAACAGAGTGTATGAACATATAGTAATAATAAAAGTAATAATAAATTTTTTAAAAAAACATATTTAATAAGGACATTTAACTTGTTTTTCTTGAGATCTTTTTAAGTCTTATTTTTTGTCTTCAGCAATTTAGTTTTTATCTCTTCTTAGCCTTTTAGTCACGTTTTAGCCTCTTTTGAAACTTGTAAAACAGTATAAAGCCCTGGAAAAGTACTTAAACCCTTATCCATAAGGCAATCCATTCCCATGGCTATTCTCCTTGAGATTACAATTAAGATATAACAAATAGCAATGTGTCTTGAGCGGTTTTGTTTTCAACTTATGCAGAACTGGAAATGAATTCGAAAATGTAAAAGTCACAATGCTTACCCCTCATCCTCCCAAGAAGGTGTTTGAGTGAGACTCACCAACTACACAATGATGAACTGTGCCCATCGTTTCTCCCATGGACTTGGATTCATGTCGAAAGGGAATCTTAAAATGTTTGGAGCTTAGTGCTGGGTTACATTAAAGTTGGAATTCTCAAACAATCTTATACTGTAATTATCTCAGTGAATAGTAATACTACAATGTTAGTATAAATACTGCCTGTAAATGATTATTTTCTACAAAATAGATATTTTGTATTTATAATAGGACTTTTAGAACAAAATACATTTTAAATAATATGGTTGGATGCCTCTGGAAATATTTACTAGTATTTTATTTTTATCTTGTGGTGCCATTGTATGGCACAACCTCAATATGAAATGGCTCATTAGAATTACCTAAGAATCTGTCATACTTTAAGACTACACTTATTATATTTTGTATTGATGTTCCATGATCAATTTCTCAGCCAGAAAGGAAATAACAGGAAATTTAACCTAAAAGTGGAAATTCATCAAGAAAGGAAATTGCATTTTCATTGCATTGACATTATGCCCAAGAATTAATGTGAAGAGAGAAAATTGATACATTTATTTAAGATAATTACATTTCTGTATCCTTCAAAAACATGTAAAATTCTCTTGTTCACATTACGTTACACTAAAACCGACCTGAAATGTGCATGTTGTTTTCCCTTTTAAAAGCTGCAAAGAGATCTAGAAAAGGGTAAGAAGATATTCCTATCAAAGATTGGATTTCCTATTGATCTTCTGAGGAGAGATAGAAAAGCACTCAGTTTAGCATTTTGGGGCAGTGAACTACAGGTTTAAATGTAATGTTTCCACAGAGGAAGTCAGGGAAGTAAGCAGACATGATTAAATCAAATTTAGCTCTGTCTAAGCCTCCCACAAATCATTTTCAACTGCCAGAGACACGTTTCTCTGGTATTCCAAGGTCAACTAAGTTCCCAAAACCCTTTGTTCTGCCTATTTGTTTACCACTCCTGACAGTTTTGGTTTAAAAGTGGGACTGGCTCAAGAGATATCAGATTCATTTTGATGCCCTGTTTAGCGAGAAAGGTGTAGCAGAAAGCAATATCCAAACATGTGTCAAAGTTCAAAGCATATCTGAACATTTTTTGCGAATGTTAAATCCATCACAGAACACTCACATTACCTTCACATGATATATAAAACAACAGCAGCAACCAGCACTGCTTTTCCCATATGGGAGAGCAACATTAAGATCTGCTTCCCTTCCCCCACCCTTGCTTACTTGGAATAAACAGGAGACATGTTAAAAAATAAGTTTTAAAATGCACTCTGCCAGGTGTTATGGTGTTTTCTTGTTTGTTTGTTTTGTAATGTTTTGCTCTATTACATTATAAAGTAGCATTATACAGTAACTGCTACTGTAAGGAAGTGGTTAACAGACACAAGGGGAATTAAAGCAATTTCCACAAGTTATTTTGGATCATAAAAAAACCAACATGGAAACTTGACAGCAAATTTAAATAAAAGTTCCAAAAATACACTCTTGGCTTTACGATGCAATGAATGGCCAAGTGTGATGTACTGTACCACTGAGCATCTGGGAAACTCTATAAAACTCTATGTGAGATTATTTGTACATTCCTATTGGAATGTAGGAACACTCTATTTTGGATCATTCACATAGATAATAGCAACAAATTATGTAACAAACTGTTGAATTGCAGTGGTAATATAAGTTGCTGAAGTACAGCTGTATATAAGTTTCTATTGGACTAAACAGGAGAGGCAGAAGTGCCGCCATCAGTACATATTAGATGAGAGGATTTTAGAAATACACAGTGCAAAAGATAAAAGATTCCATAATGAGAACTGTTTTTTTATATATATAAAAATAATTTAACTGTAAAGAATAAAAAAGTGAAATTGGCAGTTATCACTGCTGTCTTACAGCTCTCCTGTCCCAGGTTTTATTCTGGACCGGAGAACTTTTTGTTTGGAGATAGCACGTTCTGCCTATCTACTGATTGTTTGAGGTAGTTTTTCTAGGTGTTACCACTTACAACACAACTGTCCACAAGCAGACTGGCTAGGGTAATGACACCTCTAAACTCTCCTTGTACCGTCAGTGTGCATGTGAATGTTTCCTCTGTGGACGAATGGCATGCAGTCTAGGATGCAATTCCTCCATCCAGCACAGGCTCAGACCTAGCACAATCCTTATTGTTTGGTCAGCTTTGTTTGCAGTCTTTACATCAGGGATGTGCAGCTCCAGTCTTCAAGGGCCCAAATTCTGTCAGACTTAACACGTGCTCTTCAGTGACCAGCTACAGAGATCACTTTATTGGCCATATACAATTTCTTGCATTAGGAATTTGTCTTTTCACATACCTCAGTTTGCTCTCCGTGAGACACACAGACAGGGAGAGAGAAGCTTGGGGTCAGAGCGCAGGGTCAGCCATTTATACGGCGCCCCTGGAGCAGCTGAGGTTAAGGGCCTTGCTCAGGGGCCCAACGGAGTAGGATTCCTCTTTCGGCCGCGGGATTTGAAAAGGCAACCTTCTAGCCATGGGCGCAGATCCTTACCCACAGTGCCACCGCTCCAAAAGGCTAATTAAGATCTACAATACCACTTCTTGCCCATATAATTATTCAAAATAAGTAATTATTATCAGCTGAACAAAACCAGAGGGCCGTGTTTTTAGGACTACACACACTCATCACTACCTTGCAGCATCCCTGGAAGATAGAAATTTCTTCCATTAAAAGAATTTACTTCTGGATGCCTACTATTATAACAACATCCATTTCCTTACACTTATATAGTGCTTTTCTGGACACTCCACTCAAAGCCCTTTGCAGGTAATAGGGACTCCCTTCCACAACCCTAAATGTGTAGCCCCCACCTGGATGATGCAATGTACACGAGTACGCTCACCACACACCAGTTATCAGTGGGAAGGAGAACAGAGATAAGAAGTCAATTCATAGGTGGGAATTATTAGGAAGCCATGACTGATAAACACCAGAAGGAAATTTGGCCCGGACAACCTACGTGATAACTTGCAAGGTTTAACATTTAACCAACTCTAAAAGGTTAACTAATTAAAGTTATTTATTTTGCTACAAAGTGGTTCATTCTGAAGGTAGGTGCCCCCATTAAACTCTCCTTTTTGCGGAGCATTTTATTGACACAGGGATGAAGCTGGACCCTTTGGGAAAAGAAATCAAATTATCGCTTGTAAAAGGGGTTGTGGGTTTCAAGAACTGCAAAGCTCATGTTACCAAAATGTACCTCTGTCATAGATACTGGTCTATTGATCTACTGTAGCTTCTAGTTAGCAGGGAAAATCTAAAGTAATAATTACATATAATGCAATAAGAATATAATGTACCCACTTTTGCCGGAAAAGCTGGTTTGCCTCAAGCTCTGCCTCCTCTTTCGTCTTGTCGCCCCCCCGGGCCTGCAGCCGACGCTGGCGCTCCGCAGGGCTGACTGTCAGCAGCACCACGAGATCTGGCTTGAGCAGGTCAGAGGGCCAGCGGTACACGTCAGAGCTCAGGGCTGGCAGATTCTCCGCTTTCCCGCTGACTTCGGTTGCAATTGCATAGGCTGCAGTGCTATGCCAATACCTGCAAATCAGTGAGTGAATTAAGAGGTGCGAATTCATCCATCCATTTTCCACTCAGTTTATCCAGTACAGAGTCACCGGGGAGCCGGAGCCTATCCAGGCATGCATTGGGTGCAAGGCAGGATACATCCTACAGTAGATGAGGCGCCAGTCCATCACAGGGCACACACAGGCACACACACTCACACCAGTGCCAATTAAGCTTCCAGTATATCCTCGGACTGTGGGAGCTAACCCACACAAACAGGAGGAGAACATGCAAACTCCACACAGATTGCACCCCAGGAGTTGAACCTAGGGCCCCAGTGCTGCAAGGTAGCAATGCTAACCCCAGCACCACCATGCCACCACAGAAGTGTCAATGCACATCCTATTTATTCTCAGTATGTGAATATTTCAGTATTTTTCAGCATTTCAGAATGTGAATCATAACTAATGAAAAATGAACTGAGCTGTGCGATGGTACCAGATGTCTCTCTGAAGGGACCTAATGTGTAAAACTGACTGGCCTAGAAAAACACGAGGTGTAAGGAACTGAAGTCCTGAGCAATATCTCTTTTGGAGCATATTTAATTAGATACAAAATTAGAATTACTGCTTCAGATAAGAAAGACACAATTCAAGACTGAAGAAAAATGATGAAAATGATTTGCTTTCCAAAGTCAAATTTAAGAATTTCAAAATTTCAAGTCAAAAAATCATATTGGAAGAAGTAAGAAACAGAATTATTTCTAGTTCTAATAAAAGGGGGTTTCTGAAGCTAATCCACATTCCCATCACTGTTATACATTGCGTTCAAATTAAAAAACAGAATTTAATTTTTGAAATCATTCCAGTCCACCAAAATAAAATCTTAATTAGCATAAAGTCCGTATTCCATTGTTAGACCTAGTTCTCCATATGTCCAAGTATTTGTATTCTTAAATAAGAAATAGTCATTAAGGGTGCCAACAGATTTGGAATCTAAAACATACTGTTATTTCATTTTAAAAAAATATTTTGACCTTTCTCTGAAGCAGGCAGTATTTTACCTGTATTGATGAAGAAGTGCTTTACATACCTATCAACAATAACAGGTGAATGTGCTGACTGTGTTGCTATCTGGCCTGCAGTGATGTAGTTCCCTAGGGCATAGAAAGCCCTTCTGATCAGAGGGGGTTCAGCATCAAATCGCACTCTCCATGGAGACAGACACTCAGGTGGAGACTTCAGCAGAGATCCTTCCAGAGCCTGACTGAGAGACTGGGTCAAGGTAGTTTTTCCTACATCGCAACGATAACAACAGAGGATAATGAGGGTGGGGAGATGACAACATGGGCAGAAATGGAAAATGTCAAATTCAGATCATTCATATGCATTCTTGTCTTTACATTTTCCCCTCTCAAGATTAATCTGTTGAAGGGATGTGCTCTTGTTTTTCTTTTGTTTCGTTTGTTTGTACATTTCTGAGGACACGCAACGAAATACAGACTGAAATTTCATTACTGACCAGACCAGTATGGATGTAAAGACTGGATAGGTCTCAGCCCAATAATAGGTTCACTTTTGGAGAAATTCAACTCTTATCTATAAAGAATCAGTATTAAGTCATGAATAGAAGGGCTTTTCTTTTTCTAGACCAAATCTATAAAGGATAATAACAGAGTACAAGCTTTTGAAAGCTTGTTACAACCTCAATGGATCCATTTTGTGGAAATGTGTTTTTTTCTCTCTTCAAAAGACTAATTTTGTTTAATCACCAAACTAAATCTAATTTCTCCAGTTTCTTAATTGAGAATTAGAAGCGGACATTTACTGTAAAACAGGTGGGATTTGTGCTATAGAAATTATTTGGAAGATTTTATTTTACTATTATTTTAAAAACACCCTCCATAACCTTACCTGTTGCATCCAATCCTTCTACTATAATCACAGGAAAGGTGCCCCTTTTCTCCGAACTTGAACATTGTTCTGCTGCCTCTAACACTTGTTTTGATTCAGGGATTATTTTTATACACTGAGGGAGAGAAGACAATGAGTTTATTAAATGGCAGCCTGATAAATGTGCACTTTGGCAAAAGCAAGTTTAGGGCATTTAAACTGCAAGTTACTAGACATGTACAGTATAAATGTGCATATTATAGACTGTAAATCAATAAATGACCAGCAACACATACATTTGTTGTGAGACAACAGAAAAGGCATGCCAACTGTTAAGAAATGTTCAGAAAAGTACAGCATTCAAGTCAATGTTTGTAATTACTGCATATATACAATGTATTAAATTCCTTAAGACTCTGGGAATAACAGTGAATGTATGATTTAAAGACATACATGGAAAAGAGGGAGTGTTTCAAGGACTGAACCGGGAAACAATTCTTTCCACAAGGGACTGTTGGGTCGGAAACATTCAACTGGTCTGTTGGTAAAGCAGATTCCCTGGAATCATCTTTGGCTACTAGAAACCAAATCGGCAAATTCGGCTGAATGGCCTCCTCTTGTTTTGAACCTTTTTACATTCTGTTGCCACTTCATTTGTAGCCTTTTTGAATACAGCAATTTCGACTCTAAACGTTCGTACTTTATATGTTGTAACGAATACGCCCCTGCGCCTAACAGGGATCTGCGGAAGGTCCTTTTGAGCTCAGCCGGCAAGACCCCTGTTGAACGACGCCGGAGAGCCGGGTTTGAGCCCATGCGGTGAGGGCAGAAGCCCTAGAACCCGAATTCGCTACAATACTGTATGTTTTGGAATAAGGGAAGGGCATTACTTATACTATTCAACTTCCACAAGTAGCATTGCGGCAATAATGTCTTAATTGTATTAAACTTTCCGTTGTCTGGTATAAGTCTTAGCCACTTTATAGGTGCGTTACTAAAAATAAATTATTGGGGTATTTAACTCCAAAACTCACATATAAAGTATGCATATATTTGACTTAACATGATTACAAATATTATCTTCAGGTACAGGACTGAGTCTATTTTACGTCGTTGCCACTAGGCGGAGACTTTGCCCAATTTACTCCCCTTTAGTCAGCAAACCAAGATGCGATAACATTTGAAGATGCGTCATTATGGCAGTAGGGCAAACGTCAACCCAAGCAATTTTTATTAGAGACATTCTCAGCAGTCACTTCAAAAACATTTAATTCTAATACGCCAAATCAAGTCTAGAAGAACTGCATTAGTTTTCGTCATTTCAAATAAAATATTATTCAACTGAATGATAGTCATGCTGTAATCTGAACTGCAAACACAGTATAGTATTTAAAACCTTACCTCCTTTAGAACGTTGTAAGCTTCTTCAAAGCTATAGAAAACAACGTTGTTTATAATATTGGTCTCTGACGGGTGGGTAACTGGTGTTTCTGTAGGTACAACACAATTTTTTTTAACCACTGTCATCTCCCCGTGATCAGTCTGAGACCAAACATATTGCCACCACAACTTGTCGTCTTCTTCACGGACATAGGTGCACAGATTGAATGAATGCACCTGAAACAGTTCCTGAAGTACTCGGTCAGTCTGTTGAGAATCCTTCGAGTCCTGAATGAAAAAACCCTTAATCACAGAGTTTTTCACGTCTGGCTGAAAGTCGACAAGATCCAAAACGTTGCAGGTTTTGGGTAACCTGGAAACTAATGTGTTTTGAAGGTCGCAATGTAATCTTGCTCTTTGTATTCTGTCTCCTGTGGAGACGTGAATGGAATAACTTTTTGCGCAATCGAATAACTTTTGAAATGCCAGATCGTCTTCGTAATCTTTAACTGAGGGGTTTGCGTTTAAGGCAAAATAGACGGGATACGTTCCTCCGCCAAGTTCTACTGCGAACTTTCGGAGACACCATCGGTTTAGATGACACAAAGTCAGAGGTCTTGCCATAGTCAGAAGACAGGCTTGGTATTGAAACGGTGTTTTAAGAAACCGTACCACTCGTCTGATGGGTATCATGATACCAGAAACACAACCGGAAATGCACACGACTAACCTGACGTAGGCGATAGAAAATCGAAACTTAAACTTGAAAGAGCACTCGCTGCTGTATGGAAACGAAAGAGAAATTGCATAGGCAAACCGAAGTCTTTTTTTATTTTGCTGTGTTGTTTGTTTCGCTAGGGTGTTACACAAGTGCAGCGCTCCTTAAATGACATGGCGTAGCCAGCATTAATGCACGAAGAAAATATCACGCATCATTTCAAAATATATAGTAGCATTTAATAAAATGCGTTAGTGAAGTGTTTAGACAGGGACTCAAAAGCACGTCAGCATTCTAAACTTTTGGGTTACTGATTTCTAATTGAGAATCGAGTTTTTTTATGCGTTTATTCGTTACTATGTTATTTGAATACTACTTTTCATAACTATGTGATTGAATATCTGATGCACCAGTTTTACGTGGTAAAGAATGAAAAGAACCAAAAATATACATAACAGTTATACTAATACTGGGTGAGGGAGTACCAGCGGCACCACTGAGCTTGTTGATTTTCATGTTACAACTTGTGGACTGCTCTCAGATGCCGTGATGAGTTCAATCTGCGCCAAATTCCCTGTCCAGTAGTCTGCAGTAAGCCTTGTAGTTCATAGAACACTTCTTTACCTCAGTATTTCATAGGAATCGTAAAGCCTTAGTAACAATGCCGTACAATGATTCAATATATTATATAACTGTAAATAAAGAAGCATTTTACCCTAATAATATAGCATCAATCAAAGTTACATTCATTCGTTATCTGAAAGACGCTCATAACATTAAGAACCCTTTCACGTAAAGTTATGGCATATTAACTGGTGACGTTTTAGCACTGTCTTGAGTTTCTATTCTTGCTTGCATACTCTGAACAATGTATTATCAGATGTTTTTATTCTGGTGCATTTTCGATACCTACGTATCGAAACTTGGCGCAGCTTGTAAACAGTAATATTACGCGCAACTCGTGACCTGTGCGATAGTCTATAAAACATCGAATGCCTCTTGTTAGTGGCACTTGTCACAGACAAATACGGGGGAGACTGGACAGGTCTGGAAGTGAAAAAACAAACAAACATGTTTGCCATTGATTTATTTTTTAGGAAAATGGTCCTGCAGCTCTGTATGAGTAATCTTTCCAAGGTCTTTGCAAGTCTGTCAGAGAAAGTCTGGATCTGGATCGGGGTGAGAAGTTTGCGAGGAAGCACTGCGAGAAAGACTGAACGAGACAGCTGCAAAGGAAATATCCAGACGCCAATTCCAACAAGTGTCAATTACCATTTTACTCGGGTCTGCAACTACAAGTGCGGCTTTTGTTTCCACACGGCAAAAACGTCATTTGTTCTACCAATAGAAGAAGCTAAGAAGGGTCTGCGTTTGCTTAAGCAATCAGGTATGTGAATAGTGTATCGGTATAAGATTTTGTCGGAGAGAGTAAGTACAACATAAATCCAATATTTGCCGGTGTTGTATGGAATTAATGTATTCATGCATTCATGTATGGAAACCTGTATTCCATCTCCGTAATTCGCACGGCAAGCGCTCCACAAAACTTTCCACGATACTTAACGATGTACTGTAGGAAGCTCCTGCGTACATGCCTGTGCCTTCGCTTATTACGATATGGATAATCGATATTACTTTTGTGTATGTTCACTCTGCATTTAATGCGTTTGCTCGGGATCAGAGTACAGTAAAAAAAAAACTTGAAAGCCCGAGTTTTTTTTACACAAGACAAGGGAACCCGAAAAAAAAGCACACGAATGCTACAGTATGTGCATCTTTTGCTCTTATGTGATACATATTGTAACGCAACGGGGGCTCAGGCGGGCGCCCTTGCCGCATTAGGTCGGCTCCCCACCGAACCCGGGACTCCCGCGTCACTCTGCAGGGACCCAGCCCGGTGAGCCAAAGAGAGATCTCTCTACAGCCCAGTAGCTGTAGTCCTGCTATCACAGGGAAGGGCGGTGACCTCACCTGCTCTGGTACGCCGGCTCTTACACAGTGCCTGTCGACCGTAAGCGTTACAATATAAAGCCTTTTATATGTGGAGTATGAGAAAAATAATGAATCCCCGAGAAAACGGTGTGTGCGCATTTCGGAGGAGGATACAGATTTCAAGTGGATACTGGATTGGATATGACACTCCATCATTTTTTAAACCTCTGTCAAAGTGTTACGTCTGCGTTGGGCATGGGGTCTTGGAGAATTATACCATTTATTAAGGAAATCAGCCAAGAACCGGATCCATTTAAACAGGTCTTCATCTACACACCTATTTCTATACAACAACATTAACAGTTATAATTGCAGTCATTAGCATGTCGCTTTTCACCCTAAAGGATCCCCCAACGCTTGACTTCTCGCAGGTGAATCAGATCACCCATCACTTCCACCGGCAGCCCTGCAGTTTACTCCATCACTCCACCAACTGAATTAAGGAAGAAATTCTAGATTTGTAGAAATTGTAGATTGCGCAGTCCCAAATGGAATTTAGCCAGCAGGAGGGGTTAACATCCCTACTCTTAGGTACTCTTGCCCTGAGGAATCCCAGCCTTGTTAAGCTTCTGAGATCTGATTAAATAATGTTACTATAGAAGCTACTGTCAGCGCTTCATTCCCTGACAACAGTAAATAAAGGAACAAGTCACAGGTTTATTCAATGCTGAAAAGAGAAGAGAGAAAACACAACGTGTCAGCTGTGGAGCCTTCTTCAGGTGTGAGAAAGCCAGGGCAGCCAGCGAAGATTTAATAGCACAGAAGAACAAAAGCTGGGAGAGGGGAGAAGGCAGGAGGGGCAGAGAGGCCACTCAGGAAGTGCAAAGTGCACAAAGTGGCTCTCTGCCCCTCCTGCCTCTCTTCGCTTTTCACATCTGATTTCACATCTGGTCCACATGTTAGGCAATCCTGGTTATCTGACCTGTTCCCTCTTCCCATGTCATGACATATGGTGTATTATACTAAAATTAAGTACATACAGTATGTTATACTATAATTGCAATTAATCATTATTCATAATTAGAAATTAAGGGAGTTTTTTTTACATTTACTTTGAAGTAAAATGAAAAAGTCAAATGTTCATTGGGACCAATTTGGTTTAGCTAAATGTAAAGTCATCTCAAAGTTTGAAGGAAAAGCTATTGTTTAAGAAGAAATAAGCAACAGGCGAGTATACCCCAGGTACAGAAATGATGGAAATGAAATAATCTAGGCTGGTGAGTTACTCATTTTTTGTTTTAGGGATGGAGAAAATCAATTTTTCTGGCGGAGAGCCCTTCTTACACGAAAGAGGTGAATATCTGGGACAGTTGGTTCAGTTCTGCAAACGAGACCTGCAGTTGCCAAGCGTCAGCATTGTAAGCAATGGAAGCATGATAAGAGAAAAATGGTTTCAGCGATATGGTAAGTTGCATGCATGCAAACTCCATTGCAGATAAGATCAGATCACTTTATTAGCCATATACAATTTCTTGTATTAGGAATTTGTCTTTTCACATACCCCAGCTTGCTCTCCATGAGACACACAGACAAGGAGAGAAGCTTGGGGTCAGAGTGCAGGGTCAGCCATTTAGATGGCACCCCTGGAGCAGTTGGGGTTCAGGGCCTTGCCTGGGGACCCAACAAAGTAGGATTCCTCCAGCAGCCACAGGATTTGAACTGGCAAACTTCTAGCCATGGGCACAGATCCTTAGCCACAGAGCCCATTTCTTTTTTTCTGTCCGAGACAGTTGTACATGTTGTAGTCAGAGTCAGTGACTACAGTAAGGGCTGAAACATTTGTACAAATCAGTTTTGAATCCTCAACTACATACACATATAATGTGTGTGTGTATTAACCCAAATTTCTTTTCACGTTCAAATACAAAAGCCTTTAAAGCCTCACATATTCAGTGCCACATTATTATTGAATTCTTACTGTGATACGTTTAGCTCAATAAAAGGTAAAAGGTTAATATTTCATAGGAGTGGCTAAAATATATAGTTGTTCTTACTATTTACTGTGCTCCCCCATCCTGTATACTGCACTGTAGACATCATTGTTCTGCGATGTATTTGTTACTTCTATGTCTGTTCAGATCCTGCAGATGGCGGTAGTGATTTATGTGCAGCTGCATCATAATTGATTGTAGATGTCTTTTTTGCTGCTACTAAAATATTGAAAATACTTTCCATCCCATGAGTGTAAAAGGTCCTCATGCAGTAATATACAGTAACACAGTGAAGTGCTGTGTTAGTTCTAGCTTTCATTCATTAAATGAAGAGCTGATTAATCACGTCATTTCAATATACTAATTTCCTTACAAGTATATTTTAATCTTAATAAATCAAAACGATAAAGAATTTGTTAATTTTTAAAGTTTTAAGAAAAAAGTAGGATAAATCAGCCCTTTATTTTGTTAATTCATAATATTTATTTCTGAAAATGGTGGTGCATTGCAGTTAGGGGACTGAGAGATCAGTGTCTCCTCTCACAATTCTGTAACATTGTTTTGTAAATTCTGGTCTAAGTGCAAGACTGCCACCTACTGGTAGAGTACCACTTAACTCCTTACAGCAGCAAAATGGCTCCTATCCCAGAGCAAGCCCAGATGTCCTTATTTTTTTACATCTTAATAGAACATCCTGCTATAAATGCAGTGTTTATTAAAAAACTAAATGTTTTGAGGAAAGACTCACATAAATCCTGCTATAATTCTGAATTCAGTTTTGCTTTTTAATCTTGCGCTGGTGCTTCACAGTGAAAATTGACTCCTGATATTCAGAATGATATTTTTCTTTATTGGGAAAAGATGCTTACTGTGAGAACTTTGTTGAGCTCATTGTCGCCCTGTGTTGCAGTTAGTTCTGGTAAGCAGCCGGGTGGAATGTGAAAAACTTCAGTAAATAGGGATCCTGAGCTCATCTCCTTAAATAAGTTTTTAATAGTAAAACCCCCAAAAAACATGAATTGAAATCAGAAATTTATTGTGAGAAAAACAAACTTTCTCTAGGGCGTATTCCAGATAGCCACTTTGTATTTTGCAGTATTCTTGAGCTGCTGCTTCTGAACTCGTTGTAACCTGAATGACTTCCTGTCCTTCCGCAGGGGAATATCTAGACATTTTGGCGATTTCCTGTGACAGTTTCAATGAGGAGACCAACTCTCTGATTGGCCGAAGACAGGGGAAGAAAAGCCACTTGGAAAACATATACAAAGTGCGGAACTGGTGTAAAGAGTACAAAGTGGCTTTTAAAATTAATTCAGTCATTAACACTTTTAACGTAGGAGAGGATATGAGAGACTGTATCAGGGAACTCAACCCAGTGCGCTGGAAGGTAAGGTCTTCTAATTTATGCCTGTTTTTGAATTAGGTGAATGATGTAATTTCCTATTGCTCTTCGTTTGATATTTTAAAACTGTGTGATCATGACTTGCCTCCAAATTTTCTTCCCTGCAGTGTAGTACCATACTTGCTCAATTAAATCTATTATATTAATAATGTAAAACTGGATCTAATTGTATAAGATAATTGTTAGCTGTCCAAAATGCAAATTCCATACTGAATTCCAAAGAAGGTTTATACTCTAGGCCTTTCTTTAAGGACTAGCTAATCCAGTCTCAGAAATAGTGTGACTGATGAATGTACAGTTTATGCAGTTCATTAGACTAAAATGTGTATAGGTCATAAACACTTCTCCACTAAACTGTATACTGGGTAAGGAGACAATTCAAGACAATAGCCACAAAATGTCTCTTAGACTCTGAACTGTTTCATATAAATTTCCCTAACAGAGGGATTTTCATAATAGGTTTCACTTTATAATAGTTTATTGTAGGGGGAGTAGATCATTGCAGTTTTCTTAACCAGGTAGAAGCAATTAAACCTTGCTACAGTACTTAGCAGGAGGAGAATAGAAGATGTGCTAATTATGTTTTCTAGGCTTATGTGAAAATGAAAGTGATAGGTAAGATGCAGTTATTGTTTGCATTTCACTTTCAAATTTAATTTTCATCCCAAAGTGCTTTACACATGCAGTGTGCAAGAGTAGACCCACGTTATCCAGTGCTGAAGTGCTACAGCTTCATTATTACAACAGATGAGATGGAGAATTGAGAAATTATACCACCAACTGAATTAACTGAGAACTTTAGGTTGGGTAGACCGTTCAAGTCCAGTATGGGTTTTAACCAGGACACTGGGATGAACACTCTTACTCTTATGAAAAGAGCGATGGGATTTTTAATGACCAAGTAGTAAGGACCTTCATTTAACGTCTCATCTGAAGGACAGCACCTCCTACAACACTGCCCTCAATCTCCATACTGGAGCACCGTTAATTCTAAATTGCTGTCCAGAGGGAAAGTGACTCACCAGCACCAATTACAGCAGCAACCTGATTGTCTTTAGAGGTCTCCCATTCCAGTACTAGACAGGCCCAAACCTGCTTAGTTGGAGATGCTAAGATTATGTTACCAGGTGGTAATGCTGCTGTAAAAGGCTTTGATATTGTTAAATGCTTTGCAACCTGTAATATTGTCTCTGCTATTACATCTCAAAATTATAGGCCTTAACTCAGTTTTAAAGTGTCAGTCATCGTAGTCTTAGTCATGATAGTACTTTTTCCCTGCAGGTATTTCAGTGCCTGATTATCGAGGGGGAGAATGCTGGTGAAAATGCCCTGAGGGAGGCTGAGAAGTTTGTCATCAGTGACCAACAATTCCAGGACTTCCTGGACTGCCACAGTGACATGGAGTGTTTAGTGCCAGAATCAAATCAAAAGGTACAGTACAGCTGGTGATGTAATCGTAGAAAATAGATCAATCACAGACCTCTTCATGAATCATAAGAGGATTGCTCACTATTGACAAATTGTGATCTCTTTATTCCTCAGTAATGCTTAATAAAGAGTAATTTATATAAGAAATGTTCCTTTGTACCCAATATTTCAGATTATATTAATGCTTAACATTTTTTTGTATGGTTTTAGATGAGAGACTCATACCTCATCCTGGATGAATATGTAAGTCCTTAATCTATTGTTTAATATCTTACATAAAGAGCCTGTTGTCCAATTTTCTGAAAATTTACAGATGATTACATAAATTACTGTGCATGGTTCTGCAGATACCCATTGACCTACATTGTACCACATACAGTATGTCTTTCTACCTTGCAATACAGCTGTCTGGGCTTTCACTTTCATCTGTAGTTATCTACACGCTGCTTAGCAGTTTATTATGGAAACTTGTCCACCACAGAAAATCAAACCCCAGACATCTTGTCTTTCATGTCTTTTTATTTAATTCTTCTGCTGCATTGGTTAGGTCACATTTTCTTATTATGGCAAGTGCAACATGCTATTAATGGCATTTCAGAATGCTTAAGTGAAACATCTGCATACAGAAGCCTGTGCTTTGATAAGCAAACTCTCCAGATTAATAATAAGTAAATCTAAAACTGAATTGCAGTTCTCGTCTAAAGCACTAAGTCCCGTCATTGTGACGGGTTTAGTCCACAATTAAAAAATTGAGTGTGAGTGGAAGCTTCCATGCACTTACCAAGCCAAAGATATTCTCATTTACATCACCTTAAGTCATCGAGGCAACTCGAAATGTCTGAAAATATTAAGAACTATTTTGAAAACAATGTTTCTTTGTGCACAGGAAACAGTTCTATGTCCTCTTGCCTGTTCTGTAATACCCTACTGCCCTTTCGGTCACAAAGCTGCACAAGGAAATGAGTTAGCACATTATCTGAGTTTTGACAACTAGGAGTAGAGAGGAAAAGCCAAGTAATTTTTATTTTCATGGAGTCCTCAGAGGAAAATTAGCTACAGGTATTTTCTGGAACTATAAGGGAGCTCTAACTGCAGAGTCTAGGGTAATTTTTCATTATATCTTCTAACTTTTCAACAATGCACTGATTAAGAATCCAGTAGAAAGATAAGGTGTCTCCAAGTGCAATATTTTAAATAACAATGGCAATATTTTGAAACAATAAACTATATTTTATTGTTTCAAAGAACGAGTACCAATGCTTTTCATGTGCACATTTTTAAAACACTCAGGCCACACTATAATTCCTTTCACTTGCATTTCTTTTTTGTTTTTTCCTTTTAAGATGCGCTTCTTGGATTGCACAGGAGGCAGAAAAGACCCTTCAAAGTCCATTCTTGATGTAGGTGTTGAGAACGCCATTATGTTTAGTGGCTTTGATGAGAAGATGTTCTTAAAGAGAGGTGGAAAATACACCTGGAGCAAAGCAGATATGAAACTGGAGTGGTGACTTATAGGAAAGCTTTTGTACACCAGCAGCATATACAGTATTTTGTATTCCAGATAAAATGTTTAGCGATCAAAATATACAAGATTTACAAAATGTAAAATGTTGAGACTAAGATTTTGCACTTATATTTTGTGGAATTTTCAAACCTTGTCGTATTTATATACATTTTGCAGTGTATGTTTTAATAATTTTATATTTAGCACCATGATACATTTTGTGTTATAGCTGAAAATGTAAATATATTCCTACATTTTGCACTTTATAAATAAGGAATGTTTATTTATAGTAAGAGATCCTGATAATTAACTTTTATCTGCTGGCATTATATTATCATTATTAGTAGTAGTAAGAGTAGTAGTAGTAGTTCAACAGATTATTTTCATCACTTTGTCCTACCATATCTCCAGACCCCTGTTTTTGTAATATTCTCTCTTCACTTTTCTGCTGGCCACTTAACACTTCCATCTCTTCGTTCTCCTGCCTCTGATTCTCCTCATTTGCAACTCTGAGTATCTACCATCACCTTCTTAAGACCCACCTCCTGCTCAGACAGCATCTGCCCTTCCTGTGATCTGTTCCTTCTTACAGCACATAATCTGTCACCACAAATACAGCCTTACTTCACACTACCCACTGTGTTACATCAGATGCCATACCTGTATTGAACTGTTCAGTTGTATTATATGGTATTTCTTAATTTAATTAGCTATGATTATTATTTTTTTATTCCTGTGTACAGTAAGCATTTGGGTTATGTTGTGTTTTTTTTAAGAAGGTATAAGCTATATAAGATTTAATTTAATTATCCACTATGGATTTTAATTATATATATATATGTTTTAAAGATATGTACAATGAATTTAAAAGACAGAATAAAATGACCACTCAATATTAAAAAAAATTAAAATCATGTGACTGCATGACTTGTTTTTTAGAATTTCATTTAAAGTGTCGAATAAATCACCTAAATGAAGCCCACATAAAATGAAGAAATCAAATACTGCACTGTTCTGGGAGAGTATTTCTATATACTGTATAGATATATAGTTTTCTCCAAACACAAGAAGTGTATTGGTATGTGATGTTTTAGAAGAAATTGACATTTTAACCTTTTTGTACCTCCTTCATGAATACCAATACTGATATAAAAATACAAACAATACTGTATTTATTAGTCCATACTGTATACTGAAAAGTAAAGTGTCTTTTACTGTTTTTTGCATAATCAATGACTTGCACAGGTCTGTCTCTAGCTGAAGTAATTTCTAATTCAACAGAGCACTTGTCTCTGCATAAGTAAGCAGCCATTATAGTGATCCATAATGCTTGTTGCACAAGGAGCTTGGTAAAGGCAACACACAGAGTAACATAAATATCCATCCATTTATTATCAGAATACGACTTTTTCCTGGCAAGAGTTTTGGCAAATCAGTCCACCACAGGGATAATATAAATATAAACTATGAAAGCAAACATACTGTGCAGGTGAAAAAAGGCCATTTTAAGTAAAGGAGGTTTTATACAGTCATAAGTTTCATCATCAACTTTATCATCTTTACCCTTTACGCTGGAGAAGAGCTTGTGCCAGATTCTTCCACAGACCCCCGTCTTCGTCTGTTCTCATTTCACTTACTCCCACAGACAGTGGGTTTGTTTTATCATCTTACACATCTTTTTCTTGGGAGTGTGTGTTTTTGTTTGTCTCTTAGTTCCCAACCCAGCATTTTCTCAATTCAGTATTTATTCAATCTCTGTTCATTCTACTCTTTCGTGTTCATTCTTAAAATATTTTTGCAAGCTCTTGATGGTCCTCGAACCCAGTCCCATTCCAGGAGTACCACCACATTTTCTGGTATTCATTCTAGCTAATCTCTTTCTTTATTTAGGTAATTTAACTTCAATTTAAACTTTTAGTAGTTGCAGCTCTTAAACAGTAGGACAGGATTAGGAATTAGCGTGGACCCTGGAATAGATGCCAGATATCAAAACTCAGATATCAAATTCCTCTCATTTAGGATTAAATTGTTTTAGTGACCAGATGGACATTAATATATATAGCCAGCAGCCATATCACTCTGCAGCTCATAACTAGCAACCCACTGAAGCTAAGCAGGTGTGAGCCTGGTCAGTACTGGGATGGGAGACCTCCTGGGAAAAACTAAGGTTGCAGCTAGAAGAGGTGTTAGTGGGGCCACCAGGGGGTGCTCAGCCTGCAGTCCATGTGGGTCCTAATGCCCCACTATAGTGACAGGGATGCTAAACTATAAAAAGGTACAATCCTTTGGATGAGATGTTAAACTCTCTGCGGTCATTAAAAATCCCTGGGCTTTTCTTGAAAAGAGTAGGGGTATACTCTGGCCAAATTTCCATTAGCCCTTAACAATCATGGCCTCCTAATAATCCTCATCTATAAATTGGCTACATCACTCTGTTTTCCTCCCCACTAATAGCTGACGTGTGTACTGGTGCACTATGGCTGCTGTTGCATCATCCAGGTGGATGCTGCACATTGGTGGTGGTGGAGGGGATCCCCATTACCTGTAAAGCGCTTTGAGTGGAGTGTCCAGAAAAGTGCTATATAAGTGTAAGTAATTATTATTATTAACCAATTTGTCTCAACCACCAACTCCAAGCTTCATTTGGAGGAATACTGGATGCAGTGTCACCCACTAGTTTCAGTGCACCATTCATTGTTAACCAGTGAATAATGGAGTTCAACTATTTTACACCAACTTGAAACAGAGGTCTTTTTTTTTCACCTTTCCTGGAAAAAAAAATGTTTTTCTGAAATAAATACAAGAAACCACTTGCTTGATTTTAACAGAAAAAAGCTGTACCATTTGCCTCAGCATGTTACACTGAATGAGGAGCAAACATCGTTCCACAAGTGGATTAGCTTGTTATAGAAAACTATCTCTTATATTTTAATAAGAACAAGTAAAGTTTAATTTGGAAAATGGGGAAATAGAAGTCAAAAGCATGTTTTGACTGTGAAACCTAATGCAGGTGGGTTGTTCCATTTGAACATTTCAGCATGGAATTAAGGTTTACTTGTTCCTCTGCTGCTTCTCACTACAACACTTTACTGTATGTTGTGATTTGTATACAACATGTTCTGTCCAAACATTTTGAGGTCAATTGCTCAGGGATAACGCCCTAGGATTAAAGACTTCAAATGAACGAATATAAAAATCTTAATAGTTCATTACGATATTTCTTTTCATACAAAAAGTGTTGCTTATTGCCATTGAATTACAAAAAAAACCCAACATCGCCATTAAATTACAACTCGTTCACTTCATTACAAAAATTCCTTGATGATTTTTGAAAGTCCGTGTTATCAGCAAATGGCTTTATCATTCGAAACAGTTTGTTGAATAGTTTGAATGCATATTTAAAAACTGTCGTACTAGTTTACTTATATTTACATACGTACATTTAACAGAATGTGTGTTTATGTAGGATTTACTCGTGGTGTTACTTCGATACTTTTTTAAAATAAATGTGTATGCACGTCTTTTGTTACGCGACGTTGTGCACGTTATCCTTAAAGCAAAGGTGAAGAGAATAATCAAAATGTACTGGTTTTAAATGGTGATATGACGTGATTTCGAATAAAACAGATTTCTCTATACAAAGAATTTGTACATCGATTTTGGCTAAATGTAAATAATATTTTTATGTATAAAAAGTAAATCTATGTACAGCCCTAAATGGTTAGCGACCAGTCGAAAACCATTAGGTAGGTATCAATTGTTTTACGTGCTATACTTTTGGCCGGCAAGGGGCGCTCTTCCTGATTTTTTGTGTCGGATTTGTAGTCGCCTCTTCCCAGCATTGCAACTCGCAAATACATACAAATGGCGTCTTTCCAGCCAGACCGAGTAGTTGGTTGTCTCCAGAGCGTGTAGAGCGAGGCTCGCCCACTTTGAATTTTGCAAAGAATTACCACGGCAAACCCTGGTAATTATGTGGATGTAACACTGAGACAACGATGATAGAGGAGCTCCAAAAATGGACGTCGCCCAGTTGCTTTTAGGAAATCAGTGGCAAATAATTTCTTCAGCTCTCTAGTTGCTCTGATGCTCTGTAGCTGCTAGATTTGATGCTTGTTTTGCGCGCTATTCAACTACCTGTTTTGTTGAACGATGCATTTCTATTTTTTTCTTTAACGTACCCTGATTGATATCGTCTTTCATCCGCAGTTTCCCAGTATATCGAATTACTGTATTCTGCCTTTGCTGGGCTTGAATGCCATGGATATATTAAGTACAATGTCAGTCACCATACCCTGTGATACTTTCTGTATCCAGTTCTTGTAATATATTCATTTCTGCAAGTACAACAGATCGCATCAGTTCCTGCACTACAGTTAAAATACGATTTGGGAGATAATCTTAGTAAAACTCGAAAGAACCATCCATCATTCAACGCTTTTTAAAGATTTGGCAGCGTTTAAGTACGGACGGCGGAATACACAAAAAAAAACAGGTAAGGTTTTCTGCGTAGTCTTGGATTTTGGTCGAGATCGATTTTAAACTCGTGAGAGCCAGTTGAGTCGAGTGTGATCAGTGGAATCGGCTGTGTTATTATTAGGGTCGTCCGTGTTATGGGTGCAAAAAGCAGAATTGGGAGCGTCCGTTGAGAGAGTATTAGTATTGAACAACGGCGTATTCCGGGCGATTACGCGTGAATGTCCGCAGGCAGGACTACAGCTGTAATTTTGTTGCAAGTATCACCAGGTTTGAGCCCTGGCATAGCTATGAATTCAGTAACTTTGAGGTGAAATTTAAGGGCATACCCGCTATCTGAATTGGGATCTCCATTTTGCTCTTTTCATCTGAGTCAAGTTTTTAGATGCCCGCTTGAGCTGAGTATATTACTGCAGACAGCAGACGTGCTGTGAACGGGAATTGTTTGAGTGTGCAGTTTGAAGTTAACGTGGTAAGTTTTTTAAAAAAAAGTTTTACTCTGTAGTTATCCGGCTCCCATTGTTTCATTGAAAAAAGTAATACCAAGTTTTTTTTTACAGTAACTGGATATTTTACATCTTAAACATCAAAGTATGTTGACTTTAAACCTTATAATACAGCTTCGAACAGTTAATTATTTAATGGTAGATACTGCGTTATCGTAAACCACAGCGGTGATGTGTTGTACTTGAATAGTTTAAATGAGTGGAAAGTGCTTCAGCTTTTGCCTTTTCCACAACCACTGGGAAATAGAAAAGTCCAAATATTTTCTTCACTTTTGTGATCACCCTGGAAGGATGCCGCACAACACTTTGAGGTGTTTCCTATTTGTTAAAGGTAGATGGGAGTCTGAACCTGCTAGATGAGATCCTCAGATCTATTTGCAACTATCCAAGAGGATAGAGATTCCAGTCTGCCTCTATGCGTAACCTTGCTTATGTTCTGTACAAGTTCATCCAGACTTCTGTTATCTGTTATATAGGGATATGCTGCATTATTTAAACAACACTAGTCTCATTTTAATAATGAATTTGCGCGTTAGTCTTTTGTACATTAAAGTTTCCATCTGCTTACCTTTGGATATCTTCACAGGAAGATAAGGATGTTTATTTTTTACTGCTTGTGTGCGCTTAGATGTTTTTACATTCGACTTATTAATAAGGATGTAGTTGGTATCTGCAGATTAATTGCAATACAAAAACTTTAAGATCATAGTGTTTTCAACATGAAACAGTATTGTCTTTTGTCTTTGTCATTTGTAATTTAATATGTTATTAGTTAATTTAATTTTATTGATAATTTCATAAATATTCGAATATCTATGGCAATAATACTCCGCTCGGTAGTTTGGCTAAAGTCTAATTTATAGCCGAGGTGTTATTTGAATTGGGTTGCTTTATCGGCTGAGAGAATAAAGCTCTCAGATCCCCTACCTCTCCACCCTTTGCAATCCATGAACCATGGATCTGCCACGAGGGTGAAGATGGAGTGGGGAGAGGGATGTGAACAGCAAGAAGAGCCGTGACATTTATACATAGTTGGGTGGATGGGTGCCAAAGTATTGTTTGGCCTTCATAACTTTAATGCAAAACTCCACTGGTAGACAGGCCTTGGAATCAAGCCCGTGGCTTCTCCTTAAAATTTGAGCTCTCACTACTTTTCATATGAGGTGTTGATATATTCACATATTATTCACAAATTAGTGAGTTACAGAGAAAAAAAATAAGTAATAGGTTTATTCCATGCTGAAAAGAGATGAAATTTCAGCATGGAATAAACCTATTAGTTGTTCCTTTGCAGCCTGCGCATGCTGACGCAGCTACCCACCTAAGAAAAAATAGTCCATGTTTTTGTCCATGCACTCTTAAAAGTACTGAAATTACTGTCTGTCCTCCAGATCAGTTCTATTGACCGAAACCACTGCATTGCACTTTGATTTGACCACTACCTTGATTACTGTATTCATCCTGCTTGTTATTAATTCAGTATTCAAGGAACTGGTTACAGCAAAACTTTGAAATGGAATAGATTGTAATGGCTGGAAATTGAATAGCCTTGTTCTAGATTATGTAACCTAAGTGTTGCAGAATAGCATTAGAACTGAATTGTCTGGGTCAGGCTGAATCGTACATAAAGCTAAGAGAGGTTTGTGATCTTGAATTAGTTCTGTATTAGTAAGAATGTGGAGGTATTTGAGAATTTCTTTAAACTTTTTAAAAACTATTTAAAAAGCTGATGTTTTAATTCGTTTGTTTATTGTGATGCTGAGGTCTCACTGTAATCTAATCAGTGCAGAACTGCGTGAGTCTCTGATAGCTACAATGCTACTTAACAAATCTAGCAAACATTTATTTTTACAAATCCTTCCGTAATCTGTTATATGTTTGACTGCTTTAAAAAGAAAAAATGGTTCAGCCAATATTATGGGAATAGTAATTTATTTTGGCTTTGTGTCACATAAAGTAAAACTAAGCATTTCTTGTGAGGTCCGCTTTACAGTTTCCAGATTGTATTTTGCTGAGTAGATCTTTGAGTCAAATCCAGGACTTTGTGAGCCCACTCTGCTAAATTGTGTTCCACCCGAGTTCTTAATTTAAATCCAAGATTTAACTAATGTTTTACTAATTAGACATTTTGTAATTGTTTTCAGCTCTGGCTCTGTAAGCATTTATGTTTACCAGTCAGTGCGATTATTTCACCTGAAAATGTCAACTTTTAGGGTTAAAAAACAAAAAAAGGTATAGTCAGCCACCTTGTTACATGAGTTAAGCACACAAGGATGCTGTAAAATAGGACAAGGGAAACTAATAGATATAAAGCTGTATTTTTAAGGTTTAAGCATTTCTGCTTTAGCATTTTCTGTCAGCACCTTACCATTTAAAGCTGACATTGAATAACATTAAGATAATCTGATTGTATGCTACATATATTATACATTATAAATATTATTTATATTCCAGTTTCTCATTAAGGTGTATTAAATAAATGTATGCCTGAGATTTGTACGTCATGGTTAGGCTGCTACCTTTTATGATGGTGTCTGTGTGTTTCATATAAACCTAAACAAAACCTGGTTTAAACAATATTGCAAATGTGACAAGCGCAGCTCACCCTACCACTGTTGGGTTTTCGATCCTGGTCGTTTTGCGACAGCCAGCAGAGAATTCTACTGCACCACAAGGCCGTATTCTTTGCTGCTGCAGAGATTTGCACCATTTAAAGTATCACATGGGGTGAGTGACATCAGTTCTCTCTCTGACTCAATGCATGAGCCCAGTGACACTCTCCCCATCTCGATACCTCCTTTTTTCTCCACTGCTAGACATCAGCGTGGGTTTCCCTGCTCTTGCTGGGATCCGATCACGCTCGCTCGTGGGTGCTGAGTGTGCACCAGTGCCTCTCTGTAGACAGCGGATAACTCCGCCAAGCTCAAAGAGCAGTAAGATTCTACACAACACCAGTGAGTCGCCCAGCTCTACACTGGCCCTGCCAGGTTTCCATCATGGTTGCTAGAGGGCCCAGAGCCACACAGCGCCACTCTAAACCCAGAGGAGAATTCTGCTGAGAGGTGTTGTAACTTGTTACTGGCATAGTGCATGGGCTCTGTTGCAGTACTGTGAGGACTGCTGGGGAAAATGGAATCATTCTGAGAAGAAATAGACTGCCTGAAGAGGATAAATTGTTGGGAGACATTCCTTCGCTTCATTCCACACTGCCACTTGTAGTTGTCATCTTCTGTTGTGCTATGCTCACTGCTTATTTTTAGCCTTCTTGTAGAAGATATTCTGGAGTTTAAAGGTGTAAGTTAGCCTATAGCCAATATCAATCAATAGTAGTGATAAGGTGTGCCTGGCTTTTGTTGGGGATAATGTTACTTTGCTTTGATCTGAACTGGATTTGTTTGTCACCTGATTTGTTATTCGGGAATTTCATGGGTATATTTAATTCAGCAATAGTTTAGATTATTCAGAGATTAAGAAATAAATAAAATAGTATAAATAAGTGAGAAATGAGCATTTAAGTTCTTTCTCGTCCAGCTATTCTTCAGATTATGATGGTGCAACCTAATAAATACAAATACCTTTTCAAAGAATTGCTGTTGAAACTTACAGTGGTGATAAAACGTATTTACGCTCTTTGGCATTTTCACATTTTATTTTCAGACTTTGTGTAATCAAAAGGGATTTATTCATACCACTGATCAACACAAAGCTGTTAATGCCAAATAATAAAAAAACTCAAAAGCTTTGTCTTAACTGCAAATAAAACAAAAGGTGATGAATGCATTTTATAGCCACTCTATTTTATTGCAAATGTTTAAAGATGTGAATCCACAATCCTAACGCTTACCCACACCTTTGTGTTGGGCGGAGCGGTGGCTTTGTGGCTAAGGATCTGCGCCTGTGGCTGGAAAGGTTCCTGGTTAAAATCCCACATGTGGCAGAGGAATCCTACTCTGTTGGGCCCCTGAGCAAGGCCCTTAACCCCAGCTGCTCCAGGGGCGCTGTACAATGGCAGACCCTGCGCTCTGACCCCAAGCTCTCTCCCTGTCTGTGTGTTTGTGTCTCATGGAGAGCAAGCTGGGGTATGCGAAAAAAGACGAATTCCTAATGCAAGAAATTGTATAGGGCTAATAAAGCAACATGATTATTATTATTATTAATAACAATACAATAAATGGTATGAATGATATTCCGTGGAATAGTATTGTTGGTATAATTCATAAAATAAAATATGAACAGAGTACTTTAGAGTTGTTTATATACCACATTAACATATTGACATTTGAGCATATCAGTATATATAAAATAAACTTAGACTGATTGAAAGCATCATTCTTTTAGGTCGTGCTGGCATTTATGTTGCTTTGATGATACAATAGATTAAGAACCATTAATTTATCATATAAGATTAAAGAAATATTATAAAGCTCATTGAGTTAGGGTATTCTTAGAGCTATCTCCAAGTACACTTTAGCAATACTGTACATCTCCTTTGTACCTTCTTTTCCGATCAGTGGATGTTTATTAAATATTCCAAATATATTCATGAAATTGAATGCCATTTTTATCACAGCTGGCTCCATTCAGTATGATATTTCCTAAGCTTCATTTTTTAAGCTTTCTGGAAATAGCATTCTGTTTTTGACAGTATGGGGGTGGATGATTACATGAATGGCATTAAATCATTTTTCATTTTCCAAAAATTCAGTACTTTCTAAGCTTGAGAATGAAAACTATTTTAGGGTTGTTGTGATGGGCTTTTCAGCTAAATGGACAAGATGATTGTCATCTGTTTTCATTAGCTCTGTAGTAACTAGAGTGCATTTGTGACATTATTGAGCTGTGGTGATTTTTTAGAAGGTACATATTTCACAGTGAATGTGTCAATAACAGCAAGATGTTACATTATTTCCGTAAGTAGTTTTCAGTTGTTCGGTCTTATACTGGCATATTTCTTTGAATACGTGTATGCAGCCATAAGAAGTAAAATATTTTTTAATATGAGAAAAAATAACTTATATTTTGGATCCCCATTTTTGCTACAATACACTTAAATTATGAACATGACTACCAGTTGGTGTTTAAGATTTTCCTAACTGAAAAATAGAACAAAATGTTTCCGAACTGGCCTTGTTTGTTACACTTTATTCAATACGCAAGGCCAGATTCCTTGTTTCTTTTTATTCCACATTTCAACATTGAAGATTAACTCACTCTGCTTTTGTAATTTCTTTCTTAGAAGATGAACAGAATGTGGAGATTTAAAAAAACGTTCCTTGTATAAAGTATCTTCAGAATATGTTTTACATGGCTACTTTCATGTGCATTTTGAAAAACTGCATTTAGACAACAGATTGGAATTTGTCCCTTGAATTTAATGACCAGTGCAAGAGAAAATGCTGTCTGTGGTATGTGAAGTATGCAGCACCAAAGTGGTACTGGGCACAAACTGTGCTTTCATTCTGTGGATGCTGACTCCTCCTTCGATGAAAAGGAGCATAAAGCAGCATGAATGACTCACTTAGATCTTCTACATTGAAATAATTCTAAACACAAAAATACATTGTGACTTATGAGAAATTAAGCATTTACTTTTCTTAAGCATGTCTTATTGTTAATTAGATTACGTAGATGCCTATTATAGTAAGATATAATGGAATAAACTGTATTGTTTATATCATCACAGCCTTCTCCCCCCCTGCCTTGTAATATTAAGCCTGCTAATGATTCAGGGATTGGAACAGACACTTTACTGTTAAAGACACTGGGGGAATGTAAGTAAGAATGATATTCACCAGAACGTGACTTGTGGGGATAATGTACTAGGATTTGGAGAAACCGATTAAAACTGATAAAGTTAGAAAACTTCTTTAGGATGTAGGACTGCAAGATAAAAACTGTGGATGTAAATAGGAATTGCAGTATTTTCGGAGTAAGTGGTAGGACTTAGATTTATGGTACTTAGGTTGGTATAAATGCAGGAAGATTTGGTTCTGCAGCTGCAGGCTCTATGCATTGGCTTCATGTATACAGCTTTGAGATGGTAGATGTACTTCGTAGTTGTACCAGTAGTTACCCTGGTTAAAATTGTCACAGACTTTAAGTTGCATTTCTGTTGACATTTCTGAATTGTTACTGTAGCAGCAATGCTTATTAATAAGACAGAATTATGTGTTGCTGTGCTTTTCCCAGTGTGCCCCCCCCCTCTCTCTCTCTTCTCTGTGGTCCAAGCCACAGAGAAGCCATTCATGTTGCTGCACTGATTTAGGGATGTTTGTCTTCCTGATAAGGAAAACTTCCCAGGATAGGGATGTAACCAGCATCCTTGAACCAGCAACCTTCCGGTCAATGGCACAGATCCTTAGCCACAGTGCCACTGCTCCGCTACGACTGCAGTGATGTCATGTATTTCCAAAACCAAGCACTCAAAATGCACTTTTTTGGGGGGATTACACTCCATTAAAACATCCTTGTACGTTTTTTGCTGAGTGTGAAATGTTCTGTATCATGTTGTTAACAAGCATCAGTTCCCCTGAGGAACATACCGCGCTTACAATGCATACAAACCCATTACCTAATAATAGGCGCAACAGTCATTATCGTATGATGGTTTAGCATTATTTTTTTGTGTTATAAGGTTTTCCTTTGGATGTGAATGGGCTGGTTTAACTACAAATAAGACTGTGTGTCGCAGCCTCCAGAATGGGATAAAAAAAAAAAACTACATTCTGCTAGTCCGTGTTCTCCTGTTACAATTTCAGTTCAATTCAATACTTTATTGCCATGTCAACAATGCAACTCCCAGTGGAATATAGATTTTGTATAGTAGATATTATAGGGTGTTTGTTATTAAAGGAATTTTCATAGGCATATGATTGCTGCTGCTGATAGTCAGCAGGGTTTAGACGAGAAAAAATGTAGAGAATTTTTTTACCAAGAACATTAAAGATTGCATCCACAGTACTGTAATATGACTATAATGGAGTTAAACTCCATTATAACTCTAAGTTAAAAGACTATTCACCGCAGAATTGCCTTTAAAGGCTTGTTAAAGACCCTTTTGGTTTCAGAGCTCTGTAATTATTTTTAAAAGATGTTAACCAGAATCTGTAAAAATCACATTTAATTCATTAGTTTGGCATTTCCACCTCATCCAGTTTCAAAATGAGACTTTTATTTGGCTTTTTAACAATACATTCCGTCGGCTTCAATTTAATCTGGTTCATCTTCTGAATTTTTTTTTCCCAAATGACATTTTATGCAGTTAATAATGCAATATAACTTCTGACTAATAATACTATAACCATTTATTAAACTTTCTTTGAATTAGTAGGAGTAATTTTATCTGTCAAACTGTAAATAGTAATCTCAGAAATCTAGTTATAAAAAAACAATCCAAAAACATTTAATATTTGAATTCTAACAATGTTAGAGGTGACAACAGTTTAAATGCAGTTACATATAATTATGTTTTTCTCATCGGGGGGGGAATCACTGTCAATTTCCAGTTCCGTTATCTCTGATAACCACAAATGTGTTGTCTGGATTATAGAGTGAGCCGAAACATCACTTATTTTAATCAAGATGTTACAGAACACATGCCTTAATCTAATACAGCATGGGGCAGTGGAGGTTTGTGTTCCAAATAATACCCAAAGACCCTATGTCCTTCACCTTAATCAATTACCTGAATAATGAAGGCCATGTTTAGTTTAACACACTAAAAGGAGAGTAAAGCGTTCTTTGAGAATTATGAACAGGTATTATGCCTAACAAATAGGAAAATATTTCTGACTTTTAAAATGATCATGATTAAATAAACTACAACACAACGAGCATTGTCACTTCCTTATTTAATGTTTGATTTTTGTAGAGTGTGTTTTTAAAACTAGGTTTGTAGAGCAGTACTGGGCTACTTAAAAATTATTGGTATTAGTGGTGTATCACCTTTCCTGCTCAAACAGCCTTGGAAAGTGCTGCAAGTGACACAATTATAATCAGTTAAAAATTAAACTTCTTATTGTGAAAAGTAACAAGACAGATTTTTCTCTTAATATTAAGCCCCCAAAATATTTGCGTCTACTTTTTCAGACAACTGGTTTTCTCTTGATTTACATATTAATATGTTATATATACTTTTCCGATGCATTGTGATATTGTTTAACGTAATACCATTAACCTAGCACTTTCATTAAATAACCTGGTGCAGTTTTCTTTTTCATGCATACTGCTTCCAATACTTCTTTAATTTTCTGCAATGGTTAGTTTAATTCAACTCTGTCATGAAGTATCAAGATAGATTATTAGAAATTTCTATTATTTTAGAATAATGATAACATTAATTTCAGTGTCCATGGAACACGACATTTTCATTTACAAGGCTAAAGTTTAAGTAGAGTAGTTTAAAGCCATATGTACACGTACATTGGATTTCTTAGTTGCGTTGATCTCTTGGTACACACACAGTATGTACAACACCACACAGTGTAGACAACAGAAACAGTAAATATGTTGTGGATAAAGAGGGTTAGATGGTTCTGGCATGGTCAGATGTTCTCCCTTGGAAACTCAGACTGCTGCCTAGCATGTGAAGAGCCTGAAAAAAAGCTAGAGACAGTTCAGCTCAGAGCAGCAGGCCTCTTGCCAAACATTGGCTTCTTGATCTAGTGTTGGTGCCTCTACATGGTTCCAAACCTGTCCCCAACTGAGGCTGGAGGATATCACTCTCGCCTGAAGTCCAATGTGAGAACACCTTGACACAGACTGGCTGAGTCCTTCCACCAGCACAATGTTGCCCAAGAGGTGATGGTGCTTGCCACATGATGGGTGTGGAGGAAAGGCTTTGAACTGCACTTGGACTGTCCAGAGGTACATTAACCTCAGAAGGAGGATGAGCGAAGTGGCCATCAGGCCATCTGCAGCCTCTAATATGTGCACTGTGCTGTTCCCTTCAAACTGGGAACGTTGTCTTGTGGTAAGAAGGCATTTTTGGAACTTGAATGTGTGCTGCCGTGGACATGAGGTCTTAAGGTTGCCCTGAACACGAGGTTAGGAAGCGAGTCCACTCACATTACAAAGAGTAATGAATTGAAGATGACAAGTCACTGGTTGCCAATGGAAAGAGGCTATGCTCCTTACATAAGGGCAGTGTTCTGCCTTTCAGCCTGTGAGCATTTAGGGCTCTGCTCTTTGAGTTAATTTTGGACCAAAAGCATTGTCTGGTCTGGTGGAACGGAAGCATCCAGGAGGATGCCTTCTGCACCCTGTGAGAACACTGGAATTTCAGAGGTGGGGTGAGTCCAGGTTATGTGGAATGGAAGGAAGTCAGGGAAAAGAGGTGATGCTAGTGTAGTGGCAGTCATACAGCATGAATGGATAGTGTGGAGGCATTAAAGGTGTAGTTTCATGGGAGGCACAGTTTACTGGACCACAGTACAGGTTTTCTAGCAGGTATATTAATACAGCCATCACAAGTAACAGCAGGAGCATAACATGTTTGGTGACTCTGCTTTAGAGTGCAACACACCTTTTGTGGTCAATATGGTCTTCCTATAATCTACAGTTCAGTCATCTGAGCACTAAAGATGCTGCCTCTGGAAAGTATACAGTGTTGCCCCTTTCAGATCAAAACTTGATCCACATCACACATTCACTGAAACAAGAAAAGGAGACAGACAGGCTCCAAAAGAAGTCAGCGACAGGTGGTGGGAAAACAAATTAACAGAAATGTGAATGGAGTGACAGTGCTCTCAGAGGAGAGATGTCAAACCATCCCAGCTCTTCAGCAGTTATCAATTCCTGTTATACCATTTTAATTTGATAGTTATACTTTAAGTGATAGCACTGCATACTAAAGCTGATTCAGTGGAAGCTTGGATCCACAATCCAGCTCACTTTTTGGAAGGATGTTTTCTTCTTTCACATCTTTTGACCCAGTGGTGCTGGGCTGATTCAAACAGAAACTCAGGAGGGGAAGGGGGTTCAGAATGGAGAGATACGAATCTGGGAAAGGGTCCATTGAAAGAATCTTTGAGATGTGCACATGCTCTAAGTTACCGGAGATGCGTTGTACAAAAATGTGCACTTAACCGCAAGTCACGAGGAAGGAAAGAAGAAACTGATTTTTCTGGAGATACTGTAGTATGGCAATATCCATGGGGAGCAGGTGGGAGCAGGTTTTAAGCTCTAATAAATAAGCTCCCTACCTTGTGCCCTGTGGGCAATATTCCATTTATGGAGGCTATGTTTTGAAATGAAAATTAACTGAAATGATATTAGTCTATGTTTGGAGTCACAGTTAGATGCTGGCAATAATACCAGTAAAGCTTTTACTTGTGGGGGTGGTATACTGAGCTCTTCATTATGTTTTTCTTTCCTTCCTGCCTATGTGTAGATGAAGGGTGTTGAATTACGGGGTGTTAAGCAAAGATATTTCACTCTGCATCATATTGCAAGTAAGGGTAGACATTAACTCTGAAAGGTATTTTAAGACATTTTATTTGCTTGATCACTCTGTTCCGGTTTGGCCTGGCAATAGTGGATGTGTACTTTACAGGAGACTTGTTTTGGATTCTAATCTCCAATGGCTTTTTTCCCCAAAATCAAAACAATGTTCAGGATATTAGGGGGAAAAGGGATTTTTATGTGCTCTGTGCACATTTATAACATAGAAAATAAACTATTTAGCTTTTGAAATAGAAGTCTAGGTCTTGTATGTGTACCAGAACATACAGTAGTATGCAAGCCAATGTTAATTGCATTTGGATGTCAGTATTATCTGAAAATCGAGTTCAGATACAATATTGTATGTCTGTTGTTAGTTCATTTAGAAACAAATGAGGAATTTGTATCTAAATTTAACTTCCTCCAAAAAAACACATTGCAACAGAAAATAGTTTTGAGATAAAAACATGCTAACAAATCATGTGTATTAATCAGTTTGAAAGTCGGTAGTTTATGTTCCAGATGATATACAGTACAGTAGTGTAATATAATAAATATTGTCTTTCAGGATTGAAGCCAGCCTTAATTCCAATGCTAAATCCTATATAAAGTACATTTATATACTTTTCAAATATCTATAGAAATACTGAGTACAAGAGTACACTGGAACACAATGCTTGTCTACTAAATTTATAGACTGGAATATTTGCTACTAAGTTTTTGCTTGCAGTTGCAAATTAAATTAAATGGTCTTTCACATGTTGCTCCTTAGGTTTTGGAATAAATGTTTTCCAACTTGTTACGCATGCTACAGGTATCTCTAATTAGAATTCATTATGCTGAATCCATTTAGCATGTTTTTAAATTTTCTCTCATGTAACAAAAACCTACATCTTCCCTTTTCACACTGCATTCTTATCATTATGCCTTGTGAACAGGCTTTCAAAGTTGGTTTTTAGAGCCACGATCTGCTGACTTGTCTTAGTTTAACTTTGTGTTCTGCTTTGGTTACAGAATAACCAGTTAAAGAGGAGGTATTTGAGTGCAAGGGCCTTTTCTCGTGACCTTAAATTGACTGTCCTTGCAGCTCTTCTGTTTTTGTGCTTGTTGTGCTCCTTTGCCATCGTACTCAATTTCCAGTTTAAGGAGGGGCCTGCCTCCCTCTTCCACGCTGATTCAGTGATGCATTGCTCTTAATTGCACATTTCATTCTTAGTTTGGAAGACACTAACCTTAACATTGCAAAGTGCTCCTTAGGAGCCCGGTGAAACTGCTGACGTTGTTTTCATAGAAGCAGTTTTACTGGAAATTACGGAAAATAATTTTTGTGTTGTAATTTGTAACCATACAATATGTTTACTTGCCCACTTTATGATTGAGAACTAAAGCTAAAATAAGTTGGGTAAATAGTAGAAAAAATGTAAGTCAAAGGTCTGTTACTGTTTTAAATACATTGATGAATAGTGCAGATGATGATTTGGAAATTTCAGGATTGTGAAATTTGGCTGAGTTCTTTGCATTAGATATGAAAGAACTGCATGTAAATTTATCATTACATTATTCTGGCACAGGTTAAACTACATAATATTTCATCCAGCTCCAGACAAGGCATTTTAAAACCAATTATATGAAGGAAACAATATTGTGTAAACAGTAACATTTGCGAGACCATTTTTCACCAGAAAAATTCTGGTTTTGCTTTCACCAAAAATTATTCTGACCAGAGTGGCCAGAATAAGCTCTATGTCAACAGGCTGACAAAAACCTGAAACGTTTGTATCCGCAACTATGAATTTATTGTTCTCTATTTTTTTTAAATAAAGCCAGTATCCTTTCAGTTTGGCCTGCTAAATTTCCCTGTGCTGATTTACTGAAAATGGTGCCTGTAAGGTTCCCAAGCGGAAGTTGATGAATTGAATGAGGTGGAGAAGTGTATTAGGTTCTAACCAAGCAGTCAAGAGGGCATCTCTCGTGCTGAAAGGCTTGGGTCAGGGCGGGATTGGAACTTCTTAACAGGATGACACATTTTCTTGGTTATTGGAATAGGAGACTGATTCACTCAGTTACACGGGCACTAAGAAGTGGAATGCTTCTGGTCAGCATGTAGTTCTGTGTGTCTGGCTTCACATGTAGTGTGTCTGGTTTCTTTGTGTTCGTCTCAGCATTTGAAGCACTGCTGTAGGTTCAGTGGCCAGGGACTTGGGAAATTCCTGTGTTTTTGTTTTTTGTTTTCAACCAAATATCCATTCTGTGACAACTGCAGCACTTTCATTAACTGCTGGCACAGTGATGAGGATGTGAAGCACCCCCTAAAGTACTGTGTTTCATAACAGGTGAGCTTCTTTGACAAGAAAGAAAAATACTCCTTGATGTAAGTATTTTGAAGTGTTTTGCAATACTTGTGATTTCATTCTTACCAAAGGTTTTAAATTCTTTGATATCAATGTCTAACATTTTCAATTGGTCAAAGGAAGTGAAAGCAGCAATGATCTATTTTTTTAAGAACAGTATCCCATTAAGTTGCTCTGGGGACATGTTCAATTCTGTGCTCAAGTTTTGATAGCTGTCACGGGTATGATATACTGTTCCAGCAATGAGGCTTTGTCAACAAATTAATTACTGTTTGATTTGCAGTACTTCTTTAGAATTGGCAGTAAGAGGTTTACACCTAAACAAGAAACTCCTATATTCAAGGGATCACACACTATCAGTTCAAGTTTGTCAGGGTTTTGCAAAGTCCACAGAATGGCCACCTTGTCTTACATGTTTTCTTCAGCTTTCTGATGGGAATCTGTTTATTTTTGTGGTAGGTTAAGTGAATAATCTTGATAGGGTCTTTGGCGATAGGGCCATGCTCTTAATTAGAGTTTCGCCAGAATTGTTATAGTGTATTCTGAACCTTGCTGATGTAAGATGCGTCTTCATTTGATTCTGTACAGTCTAGAGAAAATGCATGGACCTCTTCTCTTTGTGCCAGAATGTCCAAGCCTGTGCACCAGTATAGTGGTGGTTGACAAGTTGTGCTATAAGTGCTGTCCCTCAGGTGCAAAATCAAACATGGTCCACACTTTTCTGGCAACTTCATAGTCATTAAAGATTCCCATCTCACTTCTTGAAAGTGTAAGGATGTTAATCCTGGCACCCAGGGCTTGAAAATCTTTGCTCTTTTCTGCTTTTCTTTTTTCATGCTAAAGATGCCTTTTTATGGATGAGTACTTACGCAATCTGTGTTTTATTTTGGATTTTCTTTTTGCGGTGTTGGTCGACCAGTTTTTTCCCATAAAAATCCAGTCTCAGCAGTTAGGTTTTGATTAAAAGTATTCACATTATGAATGCGTGAACGCCATTTATAATTTAACAGAATAATTTCAAGTGGATTAATACTTTTGCAAAAAATACTACATTATTGCTTTCACTTACTATTAATTGCAGCCTTTTGCATGAACTTTGAGCTGACATCAACCACTTTATCATTGACTTCATGGCCAAAATGAAGAGGCTTCTCTCTCCCTAACTGTGTCTCTCATGGAGAGCAAGCTGGGGTATGCGAAAAGACAAATTCCAAATGCAAGAAATTGTATAGGACTAATAAAGAGACCTCTTATAAAATGTTGCTTTACTTGTTATCTCAAAAACTACTAGTACAGGCAATTCTATGGTTACAGTATTGGTGGACATAGAATTCCTCCGAGATTGTTTTGTTTAAATTATGCATTTATGCATAAATAATAAATGAGGACATTGACAATTCTGTTTTGTCAATTGACGCAATTCTGATTTTAATTACCAATCAGAGCTTCCCAGGAACAAAAGGAGAATATCTCAACAAGTGCCTCCATAGCGGGTATTACGTTTAACAATACCCTAAAAATGATCCAGTCTTGGTTTATCCGACACTAGTGTGTTCTACAGGAACTGTATATAGGAGATTCTTCTTGTTTGGCCTTCATAAGCACCAAATATAATTCCTGTAAACAGCATTCTGGGATCCTTAAAAGTCATAGTTGAATGTGGCTGACCTTACAGTCCAAGCAAACCTGTCCACTTACTTTCTGCTGAGATTGGTTGATGAGCGTGCTTCACAGATTTGCTGCTTTAAACAAACAGATTAATATGCTTGAGTTAACAAGTGTGGCAGATCGGCAGGGGAAGGGAGGTGAAATTCCGATTTTAGCCACCACAGGTTACCGACACACTTGGAAATAAATACTGTACATCGTCTTTATGCCTCAGACATTTCAACAAGGGAAGCCAAGTCGGCTCATTTAGGATTCTTCTGTCTCCTGGGAGCAAATGATTATTTGAGGACTGTTTAGGAGGATCAGAGAGATGAGAGCTTCAGTTTGTGGCCTGACTCATGCAGGTGTGGGAAAAGAGAACAGAACAGGCTACTGTGACTGAGAGACCAATCTTTAAGGAGATCCAGTCCTCAAATAAGCAGCTGACTAGAGGAAATAATGAGGAGGAGGCAAGAAAAGAGATAAGCCTATTTTACCCAAACACTAGGTGGCTTGGTAGGATTGTTATCTTTGCCCTGTTGTGGGAAATTCTTCATCAGAGGATAGGATAGAATCTCAATAAAGACAGCAACGCAGAACAGACCCATTGCAAGGGGTTCCCAAAGCTTATATAGAGTCAAAAAGAAGTTTGTTTCACATCTGATTGCTAATCCTGTTCTTTGATATGTTATTACTTTTTGCCTTGCTCTGTCCTGCTCTAAGTTCTGTCCTTTGATATGCAGCAGACATTGATCTGCTTTATCCTGTTTCTGATATGTTTGTGGGTGTTGATCCTGTCTTTTGTTATGTAGCATTAAGTCGCTGGGGCTGCTAAAGCAAGTCAGCTGTATTGCATCTAAGCATAACCTTTGTTGAAGGCTAAATTAGCAGACCCCAGCAACACCTTCTACAGTGTGGTTAAGTGGTAATATTGCAGTGCTGGGTATGTGAGATTTACATGCCCCACTTCAGCCCTATAAGCAGCTAGGCAAGACATCAAAGCCAGATGCCAAAGCAAGTAAATCTCACTAATACCATCTGATAACCTTGTTTTGGGCCAGCACCCAGAACGCCACCCAGATGCAGGGTGATACTTCTGCTCAGGATTAAAAAAAAAAATTGTGTATGGTTCCCATTTGTAATTAAACACTTGCATATTACACAACCCTGTGGTCCCCATTATTTTGCTTTGCACAGTGATTTCAATTTGGTTACTCTTTAAATACATTTTATGAATCGTACTATATACTGTGATTCATTGCAATATTTTTTTCCCATGAACTCGGGGTTCCCTGCTGTGTAATCCAGTAAAATGCGCCTCAGTGATTTTAGAAAAAATCCTACATCTTGGAATGTTATGGGTTTCAATCCAGTCTTGCTTAAATCCAGGTCCTGTTCTGGCCAGGGGCCAGCAGGGATGAGCAGTATGAGTGGGACCTGTCAGCTGTCCAGTTCACACTTAAGCCCTGCTGTTTGTGTAATAATAATAATAATAATAATAATAATAATAATAATAATAATAATAATTGCTTACACTTATATAGCGCTTTTCTGGACACTCCACTCAAAGCGCTTTACAGGTAATGGGGACTCCCCTCCACCACCACCAATGTGCAGCATCCACCTGGATGATGCGACGGCAGCCATAGTGCGCCAGAACGCTCCCCACACATCAGCTCTCAGTGGGGAGGAGAGCAGAGTAATGAAACCAATTCATAGATGGGGATTATTAGGAGGCCATGATTGGTAAGGGCCAATGGGAAATTTGGCCAGGACGCCGGGGTTACACCCCCACTCTTTTCGAGAAACGCCCTGGGATTTTTTAATGACCACAGGACTCAGGACCTCGGTTTTATGTCTCATCCGAAGGACGGCACCTGTTTACAGTACATTGTCCCCATCACTATACTGTGGCATTAGGACCCACATGGACTGCAGGGTGAGCGCCCCCTGCTGGCCCCACTAACACCTCTTCTAAGGGAGTTGCGCTGTGCAGTGAAGGTTTTGGCTTGACAGTACATCCTGGAAGGAAGGGTGTCTACAAGTCTTCATTATTATAGCCGAGTTTCAGTCTCGAGTTGGACACGTTTTTTTGTTTGAATCTATAGTTCAAAGTACAGTTAACAGAAAGTCACTGGTGACTTTCCAAGCAAAAAGATTAGCGTAGTTTTGTTCCCAGTCATGGGTAGGAAGAAAAAAGGAAAAGCAGATATTTTAGATTATTATTGTTGTTTCTATTTATGTAGTTTTGTCATGCTTAATGTACTGAGAGGTATTAAAAAGCTTCAAATACTATTGGGTGCAATAATAATTTGTTGCATTTTTAATGCCTCTCAGTGTAGAAAACTAATTTTGCTAATTGCAAGTTTGCAAAGCTGCTTTTATTACTGTAGGTAAGCAAACTGGAAGCTTTTCTCCAGAAATGATATTTGATTTATATACACGAAGCTTGATGTTCGTAGTGTATATTTAGTGATTGTAATATATTGTGAAAATAATACTGTATTGAATGCTTTATTAGCAGGGTTAGCTAATTTCATTTTCAGGTGGGTAGCTGTGTCAGCATGCGTAGGCTGCAAAGGAACAAGTAATAGGTTTATCCCATGCTGAAAAAAGTAAGAAAGAAAACAACACTTCGGCCGTGGAGCCTTCTTCAGAAATGTGTTTTCTTTCTTCTTTTTCTCAGCATGGAATAAACCTATTACTTGTTAATTTCATTTTCAATGTGCTGTATATTATTGCTTCAGACAGAGGTAGGTGATAATGGAGGTCTCTAAGAATCTACATAAAGGGTGTAACACTTGTGTAAACATTTCCAACTTCAAAGCAGAGGGGATGTTTTCTGAGATGTAGGGGTTCCAGAGTCTGTGATCAAAGCAATTGTAAAGTTTACCTTAGTTCACCATAGTTAATTAAGTTTTGGTTAAATGATTAAGTGTTAGTCAACAGCCCAGAAAATATACCATATAAGATCAGGAGAAGGAAAGAGAAGAGAAAAGGAAAAAGTTAAAGGTCAGACCACACTTCACAGGAACTTGAAGCTTGTCACAGACGAGAGTCCCTACTTCATAATCATCCGGAAAAACACGATTGGAGCTTAATATTTGAATCTTCCCAGGAGAGCTTGCAATACTGTACCTATTAGGAAAGAATCAGAATCACAATTTAACTGTAGGTTATGTACTTTTTAGTATAGAATGCAGTTAACCTCTTCTTTGGCCTCTGTCGGCATTATTTAAGGGTCAGATAGCAGCCTGGGGTTTTCTGGGTGGTTTAGACATAGGTCTCTGAAACGCCTTGCATGTAAACTTAAAAAGTACAGTAACTTGTGTGGTGTATGTTTATGTTATGTGTAGTGTAGTGTGTGTCACTGTTATTGTTAATAAATATTTGTTTAACTAAGTGTGCCTGAATTATTGCTCTTTTTACCAAGCTGTGCCAAAGAACAAAGAATTGGCATACTTCTACCTATACAATCTGTGCGGGTATATTCCGGTTTGATTAAGGACGCTGAGGAAGAACCGGCTTCCTCTTCTTCACAAAGAAGACTTGATGGCTGTCAAGGTCTGTCAAGACACAGAATACCAAGATGGTTTATATTCTTCTCCCATTAACATCAAGTATTTGGTTGCTGCTTTAAACAATTTTGAGTTTATTCATCATGGCAGTCTATAAACTTAGCTTAGTTTGAGGGGAAAAATCGATTCAGCACCATCAGGGGAATTGAACTCCTTACTCCCGTTATATGTTTGTTAACAAAGGATGCAGCGATCACATTTTGTGACAATTCCTTCCGTAACAAACCCAACAACTCACTTTAAAGGAATTATCAAACTCTTTTGAACTTTGAAAATATATTTCTATTAAAGCTGTCTTTGCCATATTGGATATTCCTCAAAATAATGTTAAATCTTGAAAATCCTGAACAATAGTTTGTTTGAATTTTGTTTTGTTTAAGTTTCTTAGACCGTTCGATCAAATATTCCTTTTATGCATTTATCACTAAAATTTAAGCTGAAATTATCCCCTGCCTACTGTTGCATGTATAAATTGGGGCGGAGCGGTGGCTCTGTGGCTAAGGATCTGTGCCTGTGGCTGGAAGGTTGCTGGTTCAAATCCTGCAGCAGGCAGAGGAATCCTACTCCTTTGGACAATTTCTTGCATTAGGAATTCATCTTTTCGCATACCCCAAGCTTCTCTCCTTGTCTGTGTCTCATAGAGAGCAAGCTGGGGTTTGCGAAAAGACGAATTCCTAATGCAAGAAATTGTATAGTGCTAATAAAGTGATGTTATGTTACTACTTTGGTAGGTGTTTTCTCTAGAAACTCTCAGGTCTTGAGCTTATGTTTACACCCTACATTTGTGGTCGGTGAGTAGCCTAGTTAAGGGAAGTAGTAATAGGTTTATTCCATGCTGAAAAAGAAGAAGAAGAAAGAAAACAACGTTTCGGCCGTGAAGAAGGCCGAAACGTTGTTTTCTTTCTTCTTTTTTTTTCCAGCATGGATTAAACCTATTACTTGTTCCTTTTCAGCCTATGCATGCTGACGCAGCTCCCCACCTGAACTAGTTAAGGGAAGGCATTTCTCATGTATTATCTGGCCTAGTACATCATGGTTATGGGAATTATAGCACAGTGGTTGTGAGTACCATAACTGCCTGACGTCAAACCCCAAAACATTTCTAGGGAATATGCCCCGTCTTCGGTTAATATGAAGCCTATGTTCACTGGTGCCATAAGATCACATTTATACATTTTTGTTCTGTAGTATATATTTCTCACACCAATATAAATGAAACAAAAAGGTTTTCTAATACTGCAGCCATACAGGAGTTAAAAATGTAGTTAGAATTTAATAGTTGTATGAGTGTCAATTTAATTGGTTTTTTGAGTTCTTAGATTCTTGACAAGCTAAACCTTGGCGTCGTCCCATACTCTTAAGAACACAATGCTATTCTGTCATCTGCATTTTTTTTATTTATCTTTATATAACTTTTTTTGTCCATCCAAAAGGGTGGAAATGTCTTTGGCATGACGATAAAAAACAAATAACACTCAACATAACAATAGTCCTTCCCATGCAACAATACATATACATATATAAAGCTCCACCCTTTGGATGAGACATAAAACCGAGGCTTCCTGTGGTCTTTAAAAATCCCTGGGCGTTTCTCAAAAAGAGGAGGGGTGTTAACAGTGGTGTCCTGGCCAAATTTCCCCCCAGCCTTTACCAGTCATGACCTCCTAATAAGCCCCTTCTATAAACTGGCTTTCACTCTCCTCCCCACGGATAGCACCTTTTTTCTGCCATCATATCATCTAGCTGGGAGCTGTACATGGTGATGGAGGTTCTCACTAACTGTGTAAAACACTTTGAATGGCATGTGCAGAAAAGCACTATATAAATTCTAGGTACTGCAGTACTGTTTAGCCAAGATGTCCTTAAATCAGAAAATAATGTTTTATAATTCAGTTTAAGTGAGCTCTTTTAGGTAAACTTGTAGATCATCCTTGTAAATTATACACCACTGAGTAAAGGAATTGATTTATTCACTAGAAAATATTGCTTTTGGTTTGAGGTGCTAGTGTTATGTAATACATTTATATAAGGGTATTTTTTGTCAGAACTAACTATAAATTTTAACAATGTAAGCTCATACATTCTTTAAAATAAAACATACTGAGCTGTGGCTGCTTCAGGTGACACTAGTGCACTCAGAACACAAGAATATAAAAAAGGAAAATTTTAGTTCAACTCGTCTACCATCTTGTTGCTAATTCCTGAAATGACAATCTCATCCAGCTGTTTCATTAAATAAGCATTGGGTATCGCCTTCTACCACACTCTCTTTGTAAATACAGTAAGTTGCCTCCTGTTCTCAGTTTTAAAATTACAAACGTTTCCACTTGCGTCTTCTGTTTCACTTTTTATTCTGAAGAAATCCTCTGGCCTTACTCGGTCAAAGCCTTAGATGAATTTTAGTTCTCGTCTCAGGTCCTCTCTGACTAAAACATTTCAGTCTCTTCAGCTTGTCATAAGTAGGACACTTCCAACTGTTGTAAGAGCAACAATATCTCTCTTTGTAAAGTGGTAACCAGAATACTGCATAATATTCTACTTGATTCCTAACAAGTGACTAGTACAATTGTAGCATAAAATCCCCTGATTTAAATTCTGTGCCTTTGAATACATATATCATATTTGTAATATTTAATATTTATATTGCTTCTCACATTATCTAGAGGATGAAAAAGATTTCCTCACATCACTAGACAAGTCTATTTTATATAAACAGCCTTTTTTTTTACCTCAGTGTTTCCAATGTTACATTTATAGTTTTTGTGTTTTCCACTTGAATGTAGCTCTACAGTGTGCCTACATTAAATGCCATCTGCTAGATGCCAGATGATCTTTAACCCTGTCTTCTGTCTATAATTCTAAATCTGGACACTGTTTGCTGACATAATCTCCTAATTTGACTAATTCACTAACTGTACACAGAAATAAATTGTTGATATTGGTACTAATAGGGGTTACCATAATGTAGAAAATGACCAAGAAGATAAACAAGTAAAATAAAGATTCATAACCTCCAACTTGTAAATTATTTCTGGCAAGAATATAAGCAGTTGGTATATTTAGAGGCATGTGAATTCTGATGGCTTTGATGAAAAGTAATAATTCAGACACACTTGGTTAAACGGATATGTATTAACAGTGACAATACTCGCACTAAACTACACAAAACATGAATATACAACATAAGTTGCGCTATGTACACAGTTACAAATAAGGTCTCCCAGAGGCCTGTGTTCTAACCACCCATAAAACCCCAAACTGTTACCAAGTATTCAACTTTTAAATAGCGCCTACAAAGGCTAAATAAGAGACCTTCTAGACTAAATAGAATACAGCCTGTAGTTAAATCTCTCTGTAAACCTGGATGCCACCAAATGAATGGAACCATATCTCCACATTCTAAAAATGCACTCACTCACCAGGAGAGGCAGTTTTTAACCAAGGGATTCTTTACAATCAGAATTCAAATCAGTTCAATTTCAATTCAAGGTGCTTTATTAGCATTAACCGATGGGTACAATCAGTGTTGCCAAAGCAAATAGAAATAATAAAATTAACATGAAACAAAATAGAATAAAATCTACAGACATATTACAGACATTTATAACAGAGGCATCTAAAATATTTACAAATGCTGTAAACAGATGGAGCATTACTGGGAGACAGACTCGCTGTTCTTCAGGCTGTGACAGGAGATCACATATTGTGCTGCCAGTTCAACTGAGTTCCCTCCTTCCTCTCCCAGTAGGATAGGGACCCGTTTAGGATCTATCTGCCCTTTCATCCACAGCGACTGTCCACTAGAATTTTATTCCCTTGTCGATGAGCTTTAGGTTGATTTCAGATGATCATTTTCATAATATTAACTACAGGTACTGTATGATTTATTATTCTATAAGTTCTTGGATTTGTCACCCATTTTCTAAACAGGCAATTATTTAGTCAGCTGATATTGCCCCTGTCTGGGGTGGTAGCTGGGATGATTTTGTTAGCCTTGTTTATTTCCTCATATAGGATTAACATCATTCCCTGTAGATGTTTGTTTGTCCTCGGTGTTCCCAATACCTGTTACATGTCTACCTCTTATTATTTAGCTCTTATTTTCTCAGCCTGGTATTGATTCCTCCTTGGTGAACACCTGAGTAAAATATTAATTTCGTAAAATGTGTCCATTTCAGTATCTTTAAGATTCCCATTCGCTGTCTCCGAGGCACTTTACTGTGCTTCTGGTGTTGTCATATTAATAATGGACATCTCCATTGCAGTAAACGCCTCTCTTGACCCTTCTAATAGCCTTTTTTTTCTAAAGTACTTTCTACATATATTTTTAATTGATCCGTTCAACCGTTTGGATCATTGCTTTTTAGGCTCAGATTTGTCTGCTGTTGGAATTGGTTTATTTAATGCTTCAAGCAGATCATCTTTAAACATTTGCCATCCATTTGCTAATGTTTCTTTATCATATCCTGTTCCATTTCTTCCATTTTGCCCTGAAAGTGAAAGCATTTGTTGTGGATTCTACATGTAGGGTTTTTAAAATACTGTAAACTTCAAAGCTTAAATCATTGGAATCACACTTCCCGAATGCTTCTCTCACCCTCCATTCTGTCTTGAGTGTTTGAAATGCGTAGATCAGTACAGGGTTTCTAAGTAGTAGGCGTTCTAACAGAATGAGTTAGGAAACAGTCGCTGGTTATATTTTCCATGTTCATTTTTGGCTGCTGCTGTCCTCAGTAGATTTTTCCCAATCTGTGTTAGGAAAATTAAAATATCCTATGATAATTATGTCTTCCGTTATACAAACATTCCTTCGAACATGATTATATTTGACTTTATTATAAATAGAGGGACAGCTATCCAAATTTCTGGAACTCTGTTGCTATTGTCAGTTTTTCTGTTGCTTCCACCTTTATGTTCAAATACCCATGAAATCCAAACTCCTGGATGAAAAACAAAAACAAAACTGGATTTTAAAGGCCTACAGTAATTTCTCTCTCCATCTCTCTCTCTAATTTCTATCAGTGTAAAACACTGCACTGGCAGGCTTTGGCTACTGTGTTGGTTTTCTTACTTTTCACACAGAGTTTGAAAATTCTCTAAAACCAAACATGATAGAAGTGTGAAACATCTTGGATTATTTCATCACATCTGTAGTAAATGCTGATGTTCATGACAAGGTGATTGATTTGGCTGTCATCTGGTGTTTGTTTTTTACAAACTCAAGAACGACCTCAGCTCTAAAACCAAGAGACAAAATGAAATGCAATTTGATATACAGTAAGTAACGTCCATAGTGCTGTCTGCCGAGTCTGTTGCTTCAGAAACTAGGGGGTTTGCATTAATTGCATTGTACTGTGATGGTCTAGTGTGCCTGAGTTAAAATGTCATGTAATTCCAGAGCTCTGGTAGGGATGCATTTATCTATAGTGCAGTTTGATAGGCAAGTGCTAAATCTTCTAAAAGTTCTAGTATCTCATTGTGGGGATTGTAGTTCATGCTGGACAAACCTGATTGGTCACATGATTTAATCAAATATGACCTGTGACCAGTGCTTCTGGTCAAATGAAAAATTGGCTTGTAAATACATTATGACTACAGACAGTCATGGTCACTGTGTACCCAATATGTAAAATATGTAGACTTATGTGCTTCAGACCTTTCCCATCGCTTAAAAGTCTCCTGTAATATTAAAGTTATATTACTGTTACTCGCTGCTGAGTGCATAGGAAGCCATGTGTATTCCAAAAATGAAAATATTAATATTACACTCCTTTATAGTACATTACATTTATGTGTCTATTACATTATTCAGTAGTTGAATTTCCAGTACACACCAGACTCTTTTCAAAAACAACTTCTGGGGTTTCTGAGCACTGCATCCAATAAAAATCCCAGCACCTAGAGATATCAGGATAAAGATTCATTCATTACACTGGCCACTTGTTTTCCAAGATATGTTGTGGAAAACATCAACGTTTTGTGGAGAAAAAAAATCTCTTCCTGCAAAAGAGAAAGTTCTTAAGTGGATGAGTGGTATTGGTGAAGGCGGTGATTTGTTCTGTAGTGCTATGGTTACTTAACCATGAAATAAATTGGTTAAAAACTAAAATAAATGCTTAACAGATTAGTCGATATCATAACAATCCAAACAGGTATTGAACGCCAATCTCCAGCTTGTAAGTCAAGCGCTTTACTTTCTTGAAAGAAAGTTATTTCAATTTAAATTCAAAATCTTTATTCATCCCAAGTCCTGGTGTCTGTTTCCATTATGGTACTGATCCCAAGTGCTGACAAGTGAAGAATGGATGTACTCTTTAATAATCCTGAAATATCTTGGGAAGTAAACACAGTACAGTTCTGGTAGGGTCTTGAATTCAAGGGAATCCCTTGGACATCAAGTCTAAACCTTCAGATTTGTATAGTATGTCATGTTCAGAACATGCATTAGAAAGAAATATCCAGAACAAAAAAAGGAAACGTGTTTAGCAGTTTTTTTTAACTTATGACAGAGTGAGAAGAAGCTACAGTCTGTGATCTTCACTTTATTGATAGGCTGAAATAAAAAAGCAAAGCAAATCCAAATAGAGGGTCACAAACAGTATATAGTTGAAAAACTATTCAGACTCAGTAATATTGAACTATAAAAACAGTCATAAGCATCTTAAAAAACAAGTAAAAACACCTTATAGGAAAATTTAAATGAACAACAGTAAACTTGTCTCTTGCAGTTCATTTCTTTTTGTCAGTGTAACAATATCAGTATTAGTGACATAATAAAACATGGATAGATGCACAATATTCCTGGTTTTACTTTATAATAAGGATTTGGTTGAATATAACTTGGGTCTGGATTTGAAGGTACTGAATCCTTCTAAATGTATTTGATATTATGACAGCCTCAGACTTTCTTTTCAATGTTGATTCATCAAATGCAGAAACTTAAAACAATGTATTGTGAAGACCAGCACATTATACATATTACATATTTGTGTTTTAATGAGAGGTGCCATTGAGAGGGGACAGGTGGAAGAAGATGACTCCCTTTTGAACTCAGGGAGCTTTCAGCATAAAGATTACATAATTTCTATTTATATCTAATTGTATCTAGGCTAAAACCAAATTAGAACACTATTTTCTCTGTTGTATTGTTTTCCATATATATATATTTGGTCTTGAAACTGCTGCATGCACTGAAGTTTCATTTTAAAAAATAAGCTGTTTAATCATGTAATAAACTTTTGCAAAAATTGTTTGACTGTATTTGGCTGTTAAATAAGAGCAGCAGCAGCACTGCAACTATAAGATGGGATTTTGTTTTTTTATAGGTGACCATAGCTTGTGTTTTCAAATCTGTGCTGGAGTTGTATTAACCTTTTATGGTATATAAAACATTTCTTTCATGAAATTTTATTTCACTTAACAGCCTTTTCATAATAAGCAATACCTCAATGCCCTTTGAGGTAGGTTACAACATGAGATAGCAATATTGTACTTCGGGTATATTATTGAAGTAATCAAATTAAGAAAGACCACCTTGAATTGTAAGAATTTGAAATTGCATAGCAATACATAAAAGGATTTAAATCTAAGTAATCCACAGTTTTGGTAATATATTGAATACGTAATTATATAGTTATGTGTTTTAATTGTTTTGTATTATTTATTGTCCATTAAAGCAAATTCATTTTAGAATGCTATTTTTTATACATTCATTACAGTTGCCCATTCCCAGTTCAACACAGTTCATCTGTTTTAATATAAACTTGTCATTTCTTCTGAGAAATAGCATTACCAGCACGACATTCTCTTGAAGGTGTCTCTCTTCACTGGCAAACCAAACTCTGCTATAAACAAACTCCAAAAGCAAACATGCTGTAGCCCAGTCCTTTTTAGGGTCAGAGTCCTTTTTCCTTTGCTAACTAACTTGTACAGAAGTATTTTGGGGAGATAAATAGAAAAATATTCCATACATTGTTGTAATACATTAAACATGTTGTTCACTGTAAATCATTTAGATGTATGTATATTTTTCACAGCATTTCATTCAAAGTAAATTCAAAAGATATTTTATAGTGACTCTGAGGCAGCCAGGGGAATTGTACAGAGCTGTCTCTATTCCCACTCGGAATACCATATGATTAAATTTTCTAAACGTGGCTGGGATTCAAGGTTAAATTTTTTCTCTATCAGCATTTCATTTTTGCCTCTTCAAGTAGAAGGTTTCTCATTTCAGAATGACCTACTTGTCTAGATCTAAGAAAGATTAATAATACCAAGAGATAAGATAAAATGTGCGGGAATATGTTATTACTGCTAAACGCTTATGTTCTATGTTTTCAAATGACTTACTTGTGTTCATTAACTGCTTTAATATCAGTTCCTTCTCTAATTTCTGTTTCTTGGTGGCCTAGCTCTGTGAACTTAAAGAAATGTGATGCTGTACTTCTTGATTGGCCAATGAAAATTTCTAATCTTGGAGACTGTCCAGAAATTACATACTGAGAATGTTTTGTTCTGCTTTTCCACCTTTATACTGATAACAGAACTTGAATTGAGGGTTTGTTGCCAATTTGAAATACAAAAAGGGATCATAGAAGGCACATACAAATATTTAAATCTTGTAAAATGTGTATAATGTGAAGTCCAAGCCCTAAACACTGTGTGGACTTAAAAGCTGTAATATGGAATGTAGCAATCCCTTTCACCTACATAAGTCACACAGAAATCTCACAGACAAGTGGGTCATTTGTTGCTTTTAAATTACTGTCCATAGTTGCGTTACACTCAGAGGGTCTGAAGTGGTCCGATGGGGTAGACCAACAGGCTGAAAACACCTCTGAACCGAGATCAGACGCAGACTTTGTGGGTCTCCCTGTCTTCTGCTGGTTTACTCTGTTGAGTCCAAGATTTTTTCTCTGCGAGTGTATATCTTAAATTACTCCTGTGACATCTATTTTATCAATGTTCATCAAGGTTTCAGTAGCTGTGGTTTTCTTGGTAAAATGTTATAATCAGTGAAAATTAAACTATTCATTAAGTAATTTCCCAAAACATGTTAAGGTCATTTGAACAGCAAAATAAGAAACCCATGTTTCTGTGGAAGATACAATTCTTAAACTATTGTCAAAAAAACCTTTAGTCATCATAGCCATTTAACTCTGAGAAAGCTGTAGTGCACTGCTTTGTACTATAGTCCTTGGATCCAAGGGAGAGCAAGTGGACACAAAAGGTTCTGTTGCATTTAAAGAACATGGAGCTTTTATTAGACCAGAATGTGCTTCCTGATATATTCCTAGATACACTTGCAGTATCCATGAATAGACTACATATGAATATTTTGTTCTCTAATAATTTTAGAACTGAGTAATACACAGAAGGAAGAAAACCTTACGGTGCTCTGAATATATACAGTACATGCAAAAAATCATTTATTTCTTGTCTAGGTCATCTACCAGAAAATAATACTACATTCTTAATATGTATAAGGTTACATATTTTACTTGTTAGGTTTTATTTTAATATTTATTGTTACATCTCTAAGGGTTATATACTGTAGTAGGGCTACCATGATTAATTGATGTAATCGACTAATCGACGCAAAACATAATCTAGTCGTATTTTCTTAATCGACTAATCGCCCTCCTCCCCCTACCCCCCCAAATTGCGCGCTGTTATTAGGATGCTATAATGCTCTGTACAGTTTTGGAGTAGGCTAATCATGGCTACAGCTTCACCACATTCTGCCGAAGAAGGCCCCTCCAAATATTGATAGATAGGCTAGCTAAATCCAATCAACTAGTCTGCTAAATGCACTTGCTAGCTTTATTAAGGGCAGTAGCATTTTAACCCTTTGCCATATATATATATGCCAGGGGTCTGCAACTTATGGCTCTTTAACTGTCACCTTGTGGGTTCAAAAGAAAAATACAAATTAGCAGCCTTTCAGAATTGAGCAGCAGTAAAATCCTATATAAACATATGAGAGCTTTATTAAGTTATTTGAAAGTTATTTTAAAGTATTTTCTCCGGTGATTAAATTGTAAATAAATCACATTCAACAAATGATCAGGCTGACATCTCAGGAAGATGTGTTTTTAAATATACCGAAGAACACAGGTTTTTTGCCGGTTTAAGAACGCGCATGTTACACTTGGTTGTAGCCTACTGTTTAAGATGGTTGGTTGGCTTTCTAAAAATAAAAAAATTGGCAATGAACATCAGGAATTTAAAGATGCTTTATTCACGTTTATAGTCATATTTAATATGTGACAAGAAATTGTCAAACAATAAGAAATCAGATGTTGAGAGAAACTGCAAAGAAACGATACACAGATACACTTTTCAGTCGCACTGAAAAGGTATGCCTAAATGTTGAAATGTAATGACAATAACAAACAGCTGTAATTAAAAAAAAGATTGCTCATTGTGCAGATGTTGCCTTCAGAATGGAGAGCGAGCCTGTACCAGAGTCTGCAGTGCCAAAATTAGCTGATACAGAAATGTTAAAATTTTTATATATATAATTATTTCACACATTGCAGCTCCAAAGTATAGTACTGTATATTTGTTCCACTTCAGTCTTCTCTTCAAGAGATATGAGTTGCTGTGCCCTGCCCCATACTTTCAATTGGTATCATTTTATTCTTTACAAACATTATTTAGCCTCTTTAGTCCTGTTTAACAAGATACGTAGCCAAGCCAACCCAACCCCCTTGGATTCAGGAAAATAATCTAGCAGCTATATTCACAATGTCTATGAATAGGCATGTATGTAAATCCCAATTCAAGTTGGAGTTTAAGATGGAAAACATTTATGTGCCTACTTGCGTTATTTGGACTAAATTAGTTTTTAGATTAATCCATAAAAATAGTCGATAGATTAATTATTTACAAAATAATCGTTAGTGGCAGCCCTATACTGTAGTAAATTGAGGAGTTTTCTAATGCTTTTTTTTTTTAAGAGGAGCCTTTTTTAAGATTGCAGGTTTAGTTTCTCCAGCAGTGAAATGAGATATCCAAATGAGTATTCCTTTCAGAAGAATGGAGATGCACTGTACAGTATGTACTGCGCAGTAATCACAAATCATTATGGTTTTATGGTTGGTATTAAAACTCATCCTATGCTCAGAGGCAATGAGTTGAGTATTTTTACTAGATTGGGATCTTGCAAATATAATTAATTACAGTTTAAAGAAAAATGAGCAGTTGGAACTTAAAGACAACCAAGAGCAGTAACTATCCAGTACATTAGTGAGTCAGAGTTCACAATTTTTTTGTTTCCTGGACGCTCATATTTATGTCATGATGGATTTAGACTGGTACACCTTAAGTGTCCTATAGAAAATATATATATATAATTCAGACATCTCACTAGAAATCAAGTTCTTCTTCCCCTCGTGGATGAACTGGTAACAATTAAAAGCCATCAGAGTAATCCCTCTTTAGATATGACTATTTGAAAATTGTTTCTGACAAATTAAAAATAAAGGCAGCACTGTGGCACAATGGTTAGCTGCCTCACAGTGCTGGGGCCCTTGTTTCGGTTCCAGACCCGGGGTGTTGTCTGCATGGAGTTTAAAAGTTCTCTCCGTGTTCACTTGGGTTTCCTCTGGATGCTTTAGTTTCCTCCCACAATCCAAAGACATACTGGTAGGACTGGTAAATGGCTTCTGGGAAAACTGGCCCAGAGAAACAGCAGAAAAGGATGGGACTTAAATGCAATGAATGTTAGTTGGTGCTAAATAACAGCCAGTATGTTCCATATATTTTATATTAAATGCATATTTCATTGTTACTTTAAATACATGGCCTAATTTCTGGTATGTATGAAGCTATGACATACACCTAATAATTGATAGAGGCAAGAACATCAGATAAACAATATTCATTGATTATTTCTGTCTGGTAATATGGGGTTCTTGAATATAAATACTGTGCATATATATGATCCCCTCCATTTTGTTACCTGGTACTGCCTGATCAATAAAGGTCTTATAAATAATAAGGTAATGTGCTCTGACTCACATCTCAATTGCATCTTGTTCTGAAGCGTTTTTTAATGCAATTGATGGCTATCCCTGTGGTCTCCTCTTGCAGTCATGCTAACCATAATTATAGGTAATCAGGCCTGTCTAGCATTTTTATACATGACCCTGAGCATGCCCTGCTGGAATGTTATTTGTTTATTTCATGAGTCACCCCTATGTGGATGCCCTTGCTCTCAATACACTTGGTGTCCCTCATTAACCAAAGTGTTTCCATTATTTTCTCCACTACCTGCACTTCAACACCCATAAATACAAATGTTCTGAAAACTAATTTATGAGAATTTAAGATGCTAGACCCCGAATAATGTTTTCTCCAATGCACTTTTCTTTCTGATATTTTCAGGGATGGACTCCCATCATTGTGACTGTGGAAAGAATTGGTCCTGCCTTACTTAACAGTGGACCCGATTGTGAACAGTAATTTCTCTCCATGTAAATGAAAAGCAAAACCGTTTTTTTCATGGCAAGAAGTCATTTCTAGTGAACATGAAAACCTTCAATAGGTGGAATGAAAAGAAATGCTAATACGTTTGCTAAATTCATGTTTTTTTTTAAATTATGAGACATGCTCTTGCTGCTGTTAATCTGAAACTAAATTGTTAAAGAAGGACATAAAATCTCCAGTGTCTATTTTGTAAGCATACAATGTCAAAAAATTAAGATTCACTGAATGTCAACCCATGTGAATTGTAATGTATCGTTTACGAGTTGGGAAAGAAGTGCAGTTTGACAATGACATTTGATTTGCGAAGACAGGAGGAGGAGCACATAGGCTGGCAAGTTTCTCTTTACCTGAACCCTGTAGTGTTGAAATTGGGAATTTGAAACTGAAAACAAGCTAAACATTCATTAGGCTGAGATAAAATGTCGTGTGACCTGTATTCCCATAAACATTTCCTGCTTTAATATCAGAAGATGATTTTACTACCTAGAAAAGAAATGTAGCTAACATTTGTATCTTCCAGTGAATGTGAGCTGTGTGGTTTTAAGTAGTTTTTCTCTGTAGTTCCTGTATGTCAATTGTGATATAAATTGTGTGTGTTGGTAAAAAAAATACCAGGAAATTGTTTTGAATTCATGTGGTTGTTCAACACTCAGAAGAATTTGACCCTGTGGTGTTGTCCAAGGATTTTCTGTTTCTCGTAAAACATTTGGGACAAAATCCAGTTTATAGTAAAAGCTCTTCTATTTCCTGACCCTTTTCTTTGCAGTTATGTCAAGATACATATTGCTTCATCTTCACTTATATGTATGGACCTACATGTAAAGAAGATGGTGAATCTTTAAAGGCATGTTTTTTTTAAAATAAAGAAGCAAGTTTGTCCAGTTTAGGAGGTGTTGAGATTTTTAATGGTGAAATATCTGAGCATTTAAAATTTAAATCTATTAATTAGAAATTATTTTTGTTATATTGTTTTTACAATGTCTGAATGTCTATTTTGCAGAATGTGAGTTTTATCTATAACAAATCAATTTTCATGCCTTGAATGTGGGTATTTTTACTTATATGTATAAAAGATAGTATGGATTAAAATCGAATAAATAAGAAATCCTTCCATCTTCAGATACATTCAGGCCCCTGTAGAAGTTCAGTGTCAGTTAACACATTATTAAACTAAAATTATCCAACACTGATGAAGCTGATTCCATAATATGGTCGTTTTAATTATATTTGTGAAAATTCTTGATTACATTTACTGTTACTGACTTCTGAACTCTTCTGTTATTCATCCCTTATTGTATACTAAACTCTTTTACTATTTTTTTATTATTACACTACTGAACAAAATGCTTTGCAATAGTTTCTACTTAAGTTTTGTTACTCCCTCACTCTTTTCCGTTCTAATAATTTTTAATAATCTTTGAATCTTTAATAGAGTCTGTATGGTACTCCTCATTATGATTTTTTCTTAATTCTTCATTAAACCATTTAGGTCAGATTTTATTAGGTTCATTTGTTTTAGAAATTATTTAAGTGCTGTAAGCCCTGTATTTAAAAATAAATCACTAGAAGAATTCTAAAAGCATTTTCATTTTTCAGGAGTAAGTCTGTATGGCTAATTCATACAATTAATCTTCTATAAAACTGCACTAATTTGATCAGACTACTGGTTTGTTGAAATACTGTGTTAGTATTCAGGTGTTACACGTTGCTGCAGTGTACACATTATAGTGTGCAATACTTAGTTGTTAGTTTTAGCTTGTCCCTTTTATTTTTCCCCATTCATCTGGATATTTAAATATTGATATGAATATAAAAGCTTTACATTAATCTTTTGGGAACATAACAATCCCAGAATTACTGTCAGGCACACTGAAGATTTAAGTAAATTTGAATTAAAAAAAAAAGAAATGTTACAAATGGAATAGTTCATTTGACCTTTGGAACAGTTTTTCTGCATTGATTTGCTGCAGCTCTTCTGAGATACACTGGGGAGCTGTCATTCCTGTTTAATAAAACAAAGTTTCTTTAGTATGTACAAATTAACTTGGGCAGTGTGTGTTAAAAAACACTGAGCTTATAACAGGGGTTTCTAGGCTTGATCTAAAGGAGTTTGTTCTTTATGCCTATAAAGGGAGTAATGTCCATCGGCCTTACTGGTTTCCTAGCAACCCAAGCAAAGTATTGACGTTGATGACGCTGGCTGTAGGAGAACTTCCTGTAAACATTTGAGTCTAAAGCTGCCCTGTTCTTGTATTCCCAAGGGAAAAAAAAGAAACACATAGATCTGTACTGGAGGTGCCAGAAATAAACCCTCCATAGCAACCAGAGGAAACAGCATTAAAGACAGCTTGTGTTATTTTCAGTGCGTTTTCAGATATTTTCTGTTAGAAGCGGTAATCAGGATTATCAGCTTCATAAAAATCTGTGGTGCTTTGTATTATCACCACAATAATGCAGTGATGCAAGGTACTTCATTTGCAACCTATATTTATGTGATCTGGTAATATTAAATACCAATACATGACATGAAGTATGTATAATTGCAGTATACATTTATTATAAAATAAAACAAGTGTAACTTATTTTAGATTGTTTTTATATCGCCAGATCAAAGTCAGTCGTTTGACCATCAGTACCAGTGCATTTCATGCATTCCACTCTGAAAGGAATGTCTGGTTTTCTTCCTTGAAGTAGAGGCTTTATTGTTACAGTTTTTGTGAAGGGAGTTGGTCAGTTTGTAATGCTCTACAGTGCATGTCGGTCTGCAGCTCATTCGGGGTGTGTTATATTTGGAAATGACCAGTCTTTATTTGCTTCCTGTGTTTCAGGTTAGGGTGAACACAATGACTACTGCAAGATATCGGCCAACGTTGGATTTGGCTCTTGAGCCACTGCTGTCCTGTAAACTGTGTCTTGGAGAATTCCCATTGGAGCAAATGACAACAATCTCACAGTGTCAATGCATCTTCTGTACACTGGTTTGTATGAATTTGCAAACACTTTGGAGTAATTTAAAATAATTGTCTAGCCCAAGGTTTCCCAACTCATAAGCAGCTCTTCACCAGGGAGAAGAGTTAAATCGATCCACTTAAGTTTTAAGTGGACCAGTTTCTTCTCTCCCCTCAGCCTTCAGCTGTTGCCAATTTAAGGCTGATGTTAGAAAACCTGCTTGAGTCTGCATGCCGAGGTCTAGAGAGGGGAACAAATTAAATAAGGAACCCAGTGAACTGAACAAATACTTCTCTAAATAGTAACTAGGCATGCTTGCAGCTTGTGATCGCTTTGTTAGAGAACTGATATTTGCCCCTCCAGCAATAGTTTTAAAAAACAGTTTTAAAAGACAGCAGAATTGAGAATTGCACAATTACAATAGGATTTGGAATAAAATAGGTTTATAAACATACATAAATCGTAGTATATTACATAGACTACATATGATACATTAGTGTACTTTCAGATCTTTCAGAAACAGGAATCATAAGATGAAAATAACTTCCTGTTTTGAGGAAGTTGAAAGGGTTAGAAATAATGTACTTCAATAAATGGAAATCCAATTTAACAGCAAAGTAGATTAAATTTCCAGTCATTAAATTTAATGTTCTGTTTTGCCTATTTGCGTAAACGTGTTTGCTAAATTTAAAGCAGTTTATTTACTATTCCCCTCAATGGAACTCGAGCAGTGCCTAACTGAATGATGTTTATTAATGATTGACATAAGCAGGCATTAGCTTGCTCAGGATAATGCGCATATCTGGCTGTGATAACCTTGCTTGAAATACTACTAAACTGTAAAACTGGTTTCTTCATATTAGTGTGCAATGTAACAAGAAGTCTAAAGAAGACTGCTACCTTTGTCTTTTGCTTTGTCTTACTTTACCTCTAATTTATAAATTATTCCAAATTCCTCTTCATTATTTATCATTTATTTCTTCATTTACAGTCAAAAAGTTATTTATAGGCTTTTCTCTGGTTTCCCCACAGTGCCTGAAACAGTATGTGGAACTCCTGATCAAAGAGGGCCTAGAAACCGCTATTAGTTGCCCTGATTCTGCCTGCCCAAAGCGAGGACATTTACAAGAAAATGAGGTATTTTCAAGGGGTGACTTCTCTTTCATTCTGTTTAGCATAGTGTCATTTCTTTTAATGTCAGATCAAATAAATTATTGTAATAACTTCAGATATATCAGATACTAAGAGCAGGACAAACCTGGTCCTGACCTTCATATTCTGATGAAAACAGCTCAGGGACAGCTAAAATCTAGAGGGCTCCGTTATCTTAGGATTTCTCCTTGAGGCTTTCTATAATTGAAAAAAAAACTAGTTTTACAGAGATCTGGCTCAAGAATGGTGCCAGTACATAAAACACAGGGTTTAAACTAAACTCCTGTGTAACAGATTGTGTGTTGACTCAGTCAAAAGACTGGGGATTGTTTTCATAACTAAACCCCTAGATATTTTTTCTTTTAAACAGGAAACCTGAAAGAGTGTAGTTAAGGAGTTGCTGTTATTCCAAGGAAGCAGATAAAATTAAATAATTTTATATCTGTAACTTCCCTGTACAAGAATGTAAACAAATGTGACTGAGGAGAAAGTTGCATAACAACTAAAAAAGAAGAAAACCTGACAGTTCAGGCATAACCATTTCATTAACAGCACTGAAGATGTTCCTTATTTTAGTTTCAGGTCAACTACATACAGATGCAGCCATTCAAAGTGCGCGGTACAAACCCGTACTGCAGGCAACTACCTATGTCATACTGCGGTACATGATTGGCTGGCCAAAATGACTGACAGGGGCACTTGTGGTGCATTGGTCAGTAGTGGAAAGATTTAATCATTTAATCTCTTTACTGTGCACGTTTTAATCCGCTTAGTATTGAATATTTATATGGAATTTTACAACTAAAGGGAAATTTTAGTAGCTGAGCATAAAAAGAAGAGGAGCATAATGCATCTGAAGGTCATTAACGATATTAATTTAGGAACATAAACATATTATGTAAACTGTATATTGCTGATATTGGTAGTTTAAAGAAAAAATACACACCAGTATTTCATTTCTCCCTGAACATTTTAAGCATCAAAGTCTTACATGTGGTTATTTTTTAAATGTTTTTACTTGCTCCTGACCATATTACTGTACGTTTATACACTTTGTGAAAATTGATCGTTTTAACCTTTTCTGCGAATACGCCCGTCATCAGAGTAAACAAAAGCATACTTTTAGAATTGGATTAATAGGGAATATAATATGGAATCGCGTATCTAAAGAACTTAATAACGATAAGACACAAACGTTTGTTTGGTCGGGAGGGGGGCGAGACCGCTTTTGCCCATCGCTTTTCAATGTATAATGATAAACATGCTGTAACACACAGTTTAAATTTAAAAGTCTAAAGAGTTTACAACTTGAATTCTTAATTGAATAAAGATCATCCCTCAGCAGTGATTGGGATTCGAAACCAGGTGTTTTCTGGTGACAGCTCAAATGCTGTACATGAGAGGTTAAGCTTTATTAGCTCCACCTGGCAGTTTTACAAAGTGATTCCGGATACTATTAACATAATCTAATTTGCATATGGTAAACTACGGTATGACGCGAAATTGTATGCGACACACCCAACACGTTGTACCACAGCGTACCCCGCTCGTTTTGAATGGCTGCATCTGTATAGTTTTGAGAAACCTGTATAATGGAGTTGTGAACTGAACATTGGAAAATCATCAAGGATTTTCAATTGAAAAAGCTTAGGTTCTCCATGCTAAAAAAAGGTATGTGAAGGAGTGTTAGATAATGTTTAAATCTTTTACCTCAAAGATTGCATAGTTTTAGAAACTACAAGCCGGCGATAATAACAGGATGGTGGAAAATATAGAGTTTGTGAATTATACCTCCATTTGACCCGTCTCTCACTGGTTTGAATGCAGTTCAACATTGAGCTGAAACTCTCATTGAGGTCTTTAATATTGCATCCCAGTGGCTTAGGCAGCATGGCTGGAGTATTATGTAGTGCTTACAGTAAAGCCTAAAACTGGTCACATCAGAAATTGAGATTGAATTGCAGAAACAGGAGATATAGACCTTTTAAAAAAATAGGAGAGCACAGTGCCAGGAAACACTCTTTGTGCTGTGATATGAAGGTTTCTTAGGTGCTGAAACAATTAGAAATTTGAACATTATATTGTAAAAGCTCTTTTATGGCTGTTAGGACTCACAGCAATAACCAGTCTGAGGCAGCAAGGTTTAGTGTTGTAGTAGTTCAGGTGGGTAGCTGCGTCAGCATGCGTAGGTGGTCAGAAAAGAGGGCCCCAATGGAGGGATCATCCTGTAGGATGGAAAAGTTATCGTTAATGGTCCTGGAGATAGGAAGTTTGTTGGGGTGGTAGGGAAGCACCAAAGAAATGTGGTTGTTGCGGCGGGGGTTCCTGATTGAGTTGATGGTCCGGAGGGTGTTTTTGGCTCAGCCAAGGGCCCTGTCAATAACACTACTGGGGTATCCTCTGTTGATGAAAAAGGAGTACATTTTGAGGGCTTGGTTCTGGAAGTCGAAGTTGTTGTTGCATAATCGTCGTAGCCGAAGGAACTGTGAAAAAGGGAGAGAGTTTTTAGTGTGTTTGGGGTGAAATGAGTTATACAGGAGATAGCTGTGTGAATCCGTGGGTTTGTAATAAACCGAAGTGGAGAGTCGGGGGTAGTTGATGGAGAAGTTGATGTCTAGAAACGGAAGAGTAGTGGAAGATACGTTAACCGTATATTTGAGGGACGGGTGGAAGTTGGTGAAATGATGCAAAAAGCACTTAAGCTGGTCGTTTGAGCATGTGACGCAGCTGTCAATGTATCGCTTGTAGAGGTCAGGGACATAGCCAGTGTGGGAAGCGAAGAAGCGTTCTTCTATTCAGCCGACAAAAATATTGGCATAGCTGGGTTCCATTCTGGTGCAACTCCACTCACCTGTTGGTAAAAGAGGTTATTGAATGAGAATGCATTCAGTGTAAGGACCAATTCTGCAAGGCGTACCAGGGTGATGGTGGGTGGATCAAGCACTGTGCGTTTGTCCAGCGTGTGCTTGAGGGCTGTAAGGCCATCATTATGGGGAATGACTGTGTAAAGAGATGTGATGTCCATGGTAAAAATGTAGCATTCGGGGCCCTGAAATTGGAAATCATTAAAAAGTTGGATCGCATGGTTGGTGTCCTTGATGTATGAGGGAAGACCTTCAACCAGCGGTCTCATGAGGCTGTTGAGAAAGGCCGAGATGTAAGTAGTCAGACAGTTGCATGCTGATACGATGGGGCGTCCAGGGGTGTCCAGTTTGTGGATTTTGGGGAGGAGGTAAAATTGAGATAACTGTGGATATTCAATGATGAGCCGGTTCGCCTCATGGGGGAGCTCATTACTGCTGATAAGAAGGGAGATGGTGGATACCACTTCCTTTTGGTAGTCAGTGGTAGGGTCCTGTTGGAGAGGGAGGTAGGCAGAAGTGTCTGTTAGTTGTCTAGAGGCTTCAAAGATATATAGGTCCTTACACCACAATAGTGCCTCCTTTGTCCACTGGTTTGATGATGATATAATCTCTGTTGCGGAGAGACTGGAGCGCCTTAATTTCTCCTTGGGTGAGGTTGGACTTGTGTTTAACGGGTATAGAGAGTGTCTTGGGAGCTTGATTGGTGCATTGGTTAATTAAATAATCGACTGGTGGAAAACGGCCAGAGGTGGGAGTCCAACAGCTCTGTTTGGGATTAATGTTGTTAATGACATCAATAACTGGATTGTTGTCAGCTGCCTGTGAAGAGGAATCGTCAGCAAAATGTGCTCCGAGACGGATTCTGCGGTAAAAGCGGTTAAGGTTAATATTGGCCTGGGGGATGTCCAGCTTCTTGGGAACTGGTACAAAACTGAGGCCTTTGCTGAAGAGGGATAGCTTATCCTGTGAAAGGGAAAGGTCAGAAGGTATAGTGACAACAAGGTTAGGATTGGTGAAGGTGTTTGGGGTGTTGATGGTTTAGCGTTGGTGCCTAGCAGCACTGGAGCCCTGGTTTCAATTCTTGAGATGCTGTCTGTGTGAAGTTTGTATGTTCTCCCTGTGTTCGCATAAGTTTCCTCTGGGTCCTCTGGTTTCCTCCCACAGTCCAAAGTCATGCTGGTGGCTTAATTGGCTTCAGTAAAACTGGCTTGGTGTGAGTGTGTCTGTGTGTGGCCTGTGATGAACTGGTGTCCCATTCAGAGTGTGTCCTGCCTTGCGCCCAGTGCTTCCCAAGATAGACTCTGGGCCACCATGATCTGAATTGGATAAGCAGTTATTGAAACTGATGTGATTAATTAAGCTGTCAGAGTACATGGTTTCAGAAAATACAATTTATTAATACAACACCAAACAAAAAACATTCATAGCAAAGAAACAAACGCAATAACATATTACAGTGATACACTTGGGTTGATTGTTCTCCCAGGGATTAAAAAGACAGTTATTAATTACATCTAGGTTAAAATAAATCTGCCGACATTTGTTATCTACCTTGTTTTAGAAGTCTCATATACATAATTACATTCAAATTCTCAAAGACAAATATTCATTTACTATTGTCAATTTTATCAAATGTGCTTGGAATAACAAGTCTACAGTAAATCTCATTGGACTATAATGTAAATATGGAAGCTTACACTCGGATTCTTTGGCTCCGTGTTTCTTGTAGAGTTTGAACTTGAACTGCTGGGAATAGTAGCTGGGCTGGGTTCATCGTAATGGTCCAATATCCCTCAGCTGGCTGGCTCTGTGCCAGGGATGTCCTTTGGAATAGAGAGAGAGAGAGAGAGAGAGAGAGAGAGAGAGAGAGAGAGAGAGAGAGAGAGAGAGAGAGAGAGAGAGAGAGAGAGAGAGAGAGAGAGAGAGAGAGAGAGAGAGAGAGAGAGAGAGAGCGCACTGCTTAGCTTATGCTGAGCTTTGCATCTTAAAACAGTCTGGGCACGGTGTCTGACTGGTTCGGTCAGACACAGGTGAGACGGATTGGGTCATCCCAGCTATAGTACTGTTACTACATATGTCCCGATATTCAGGATGGTGACAAAATTGAAATGATTAGCTTGCAGAGAAAATCACGAGCAGAATTCTGTTACCTACACACTCGCTAGCTCTCTGCCTGGCGTTGTGAACTAAAATTAAACTTCTGACTCAGACAAATATGGTTGCTGTTACATGGTTGATCATGTGGTTAGATTGCCAAGGTACAACTGAGAGGTAAGAGGAACCAAGAGAGTGAGCTGTGGAGTACTTCTTAAATCAGGAAATCAATCATGTCATATTTTGAGTGAGCATCAGCAAATGTCTTACACAACCTGTTCAAAGCAAGTGAATCCTGTTAGGCCTGGATTTTACCCTTTGTTGGTCCTTAGGCAAACAAGTAGCTTGCCCTCCCCACTACCGTAATACACATTTTTCGCATGCATCGGCAAGTGAAAAACAGTATGTTAGACTCTACACCTAATTAAGCCATATTTGTTGTGAAACCTTTCGCGCTCCTGGTCTATATAAACAATAGACATCCAAGTGCTCAAGCAGTGGTTTAGCCTAACATTATTCTTTGTGAAATTTAATTTTCTGTGGAATTAAGGATGAAATAAAACTCATACACATATTAAATTATACAAGAACTGTAAAGCAGTTGGATTAGCATCACTGCTTGTACTCACTTTTAAAGTGCTTTCCTTCCTTTTCTATTGGCAAAGACTTTACTATCTTCAATGAAAATCCAGGGAGCAATGCTGTTCATAGTCACTAATAATACCATACGCATTTAGTTTTCTTTCCTTTGCTGTTTATCAGAGACAATGTTTCACACTTTTCAATAAAGAAAATGACAGCTCTGCAGAACAGCTTGAGAGTGGTACAGCTGCAGATTTTGCATACAAAGACTTGTCTTTGTATCCTGCCTCTGCATTTTAAAACATTGAAGCTATTTTAAATGTTCTGCAGCTGCAAACTTCCCAATCTTTCGCAATCACAAATGTCATAATGCCTTTCAATTATGAATGCTTCTCAATGGATTTAACAGGAAATGACACGGCCTTAATTTTTCTTTTATTTTTGCACTTTGCTGCTCCCAAAGCATATATTGGTAGCCCAAAGCATGCACATTTAGTCAATACACTGTCCATTTTCTTTGTAGCTAACGGCAGTAGCTAATGAACCAGAAACAGAACCTGCGCAACCATCTTTGTGCACTTCACCAGCAGTAAACAGGTCAATCCTTAAGTCTTTATGTGTGTAAGGAAATTACTACTCTGTTTTGATGACAGCTGAAGTCTAGTTTGATTTTGAATAAATGTGCATGAAACTTAAAATATAAAATATATATTGAAATATAAAAACTATATTTTATTAGAAAATGAAAAATAAACAATCAGCACATATGACTGGACCCCTCCTAAGCATTTTGTCCATAGTCATGTCTTTAGTTTGTTCTGACTCTCGTCTGGACTTAACAAAGGAGATGTTGAGGAGACTTGATGCAAGTGTTCAGAATTTTTAAAGGCATTGACGAAGAGAACCTGATGGGACGTTTTCAATATTAACAGTGAAACACAAACTAGAAGGCATAAGTAGAACCTAAGGAGAAGGGTGTTTCAGACTGAGAAAAGGAACCCTTTATTCCAAGGGGCAAGGGAGCCTAGACCCATGATGTTGAAACTGATACCCTGGTTTCATTCAAGAAGCCACTGGATGAGATCCAGGCATTAATCATTTACTTCCAATCAAATGAGCTAAATGACCTGAATGGCTTCCTCTTGTTTGTAACCTTTCTGGTGTTCCTATTACCAGGACAGTTAATACACAGTTAATATAGTCATACAGTATCTCATTTGAAAAAGGTGCTTTCAAACATCTTCCTCACAGAAACTATATTCAACTGGGCAAAATGATTTTTATTGAAAAATGATCCCATATTAATTCAGCTTCTGATATAAGGCTTAGAGGACCTCTGCTTATGGAATATTCATACCTGAATCTGCTGGCTGGTATCTTCCGAATGAAGCCTTTGTGATAATAGTCATGACAGTCTGCTGCATGCACTTAAGAACTGCATCATGATGAATAGATTGCTGCATGACACATGTATTGTAGAGAGCGTGTACAATCTCTGTCAAGGTAGTGCAGGGTGAAGGAGTCTGGATCTGTAATGCCAAACGGGGGCTATAAAAAAGGCAATGAATTGTAATTACACTACCATTAATGTAGGAGGAACGTCATAAAATTAAAATGATGATTTCAGGTGAATATTATTAATAGAGCTAAATTCAAATGACTGTTTTTCTGGTCATCCTTCAGGGAATGTCATAAAACAGAAGCACACTAACAAATGAATTTTAAGAAATGGCCAACACGAATTTAGAAAGCAAAGGTCTTGTTTAACTTGCTAGAATGCCTTGACTGAGTAACAAGAAGATTTTATAACTCTGAACCCTGTATGTCTATATTGCTAGAGTTTTCACATGGATGGGGAACTGGTTATCAAAAGGTTTTGAAACAAATCGTAGATTGGACTGGCAATTGGCACAATAAATTTAAAGTTCATAAAGACAAGTTATCTGCATAGGAAATAGGAATGTATATTATGCATATAGTATTATTTAGTTGATGCTAAGCTACAGAATGTTATGCATGGAAGGGATCTGTGCGTTAGTGTGGGTTCTGTTTCCTTGCCAAGAATTTCAAAAAGCTTAATTTGAGAAACCATAAAGCAAATAATTCTTATATATACTGTATAATATAAAATATGGAATTTAAATGGAAGTGGTGTTCATGCTTGATAATACAGTATTGTGACATAGAATGTCAGTTTCTGAATATTGTGTTCAAGTAAGAAGTATGATTCCTACTCTCTGGTGATTGGCATATACAGTACAGACATATTAAAGGAGTCAGATCTCTTCAGTTTATAACAAAGGACATTGAGAGGAGATTGGACCCAATTATACACAGCCCTGTAGGGTATATGGTAGGATTGCCATATACAGTACAGACATGGAGTCAGATCTCTTCAGTTTAGAACAAACTAAACTGAAGTTTTAGTTTTGGGAAGTCAGGCCTTGGGAACTACTTCATCCTCAGTATTTAAACAGGGATATGGAGTCCTAATTGCAAACTAAAAAGGAATCAATTTAGGGTAGACGAGTAAATGTTTCTCTATAGAGAACTGAGGGTCTCTTGAACGGGCATTCCAGTCATGTGATTCAGGCACAAACTGCGGGCATGTTCTAGAAATGTCTGGATAAAATATTAGGATTATTCAAATATAAAATTGCCAAATGAGCAAAACAGACTGAATATCCTCCTGTCTTTTTCAGCTTTTCTTATCTTCCTAAACTGTAATTCTACCTTGATGAATGTAGCCTACGGCATTATTAAAGAATGTTGGGAAACTAGGTTGAAATGCAAGATAATTGTTTAATTAAGTTTTCATTTTATCAGCATACCTCTTAAAAGGAATAAAAATGGCAAAGAAATTAAGCTTAAGCCACATAACCATACTACACAATGTGTGCAAGAAGAGAAACAGCTTTATAAAAGTAGGTGTTTAGGAGGTTATAATCCTAAAAACTGTATAATTGGAGCTCATGGTAAATTTGTAATTCAAGGGCTGATCCACATCATCTGTAGCTTGTGTTTAGGTTGGGAAGAATTAAATCAGGGGTTTTAGGAATAGTTCAGTGCAGCCAAATGTATGCGTTCCAAAACCTTTCGGTTGGCGAAGAGAAAATCAACAGTAGGTTTGATGTCAGTGTGACATCTTGGCACGTGGGTTGTGAGGCATGAGCACATGAGAAATCGCAGTGGACCACAACAGTATCATTCTGGGAGACTTCAACAAAACAGTTTACCATTTACAACACAAAGACTTCTAAATTAACCCAACACCATCTGCCACCATGAGTTTATATACCAAAGTAGAATATCTTAACCCCTTGTAAACGTGTAAACATCAGCCCTTCAATCAATCAATTCAAATCAAATCAGAGTTTATCAGATGCACAACAATACAGCGTGCAGCAGTATATGCTGGCAATGAAATGTCTTTTCTGCGAGCTCACAAAAATCACAAGAATCACAAAAATCACAAAATTAAGGTTACGAAAATAAGGTTACATGATAATAGATAATAATGTAATAGAAATTTTAAAAAACTCAATATGAATAGAGCTGCTATGTGTCCATAGTGTATGCAATATATTATGTCCAAGTAGTGCAGTTATGCTGAATACATTGACAACTGTATGTCCATGTAGCCGTTACAGGTGATTTGCTAAAGGAGCTGCAGGTTGGCTGTTTAGCAGTCTTATTGCCTGGAGGTAGAAGCTGTTCCGTAATCTGTTGGGCTTTGACTGAATGCTTCGGTACCATTTACCAGACGGTAGGAGAGAAAACAGTTTGTGACTGGGATGACTGGGGTCCTTGAAGAATGGACCTGGCCTTCGCAAACTTAATGATGGACTTTGAGTTATGCCTGGTGACACAATCATGGGTAAATAAGGAGTTGAGGACAGGGCTAAGCACACAGCCTTGGGGGTCTCCAGTGTTTAGAGTCAGGGTAGAGGATATGTTGGTGCCAACTTTCACCACCTGCGGACGTTCCGTCAAGAAGTCCAGGATCCAATTACAGAGGGTGGTGTTCAGTCCCAGGTCCTGGAGCTTGATGACAAGGACAAGAGGGCACTATGGTATTGAATGCTGAGCTGTAATCAATAAACAGCATTCTCACATATGTTCCTTTCTTATCCAGGTGTGAGAGGGCAGTATGGAGGGCAGTGGCAATAGCATCTTCTGTTGACCTGTTCTTGCAATTTGCAAATTGCAGTGGGTCTAGGGTGTCAGGCAGTGAGGAGGTGATGTGTGCTTAGACCAACCGCTCGAAGCACTTCATGATAACTGATGTGAGTGCAACAGGGCGGTAGTCATTCAGGCAGCTGACTCTGGGTTTCTTAGGAACAGGGACAATGGTGGTTTTCTTAAAGCAGGAAGGAACTATAGACTGAGCTAGAGAGAGATTGAATATGTCCGAGAAGACATCTGCCAGCTGGTCTGTGCATGCCATCAGAACACGGCCAGGGATAGCATCAGTGCCAGGAGCCTTGCATGGATTGGTCTTTTTAAAAACTTTACACACATCCGCTCTGGATATGATCAGTGGGTTTCCGTCTTGGATTTCTGGAACCTTCCTGACTGGATTTGCGTTACTGACTTCAAACTAACCTCGCTAACCTCACACCGGTGCCTCCGCCCCCTCGGTCGGGGCATCGTCTCTTACGCTCGATGCAGCTCCGCCCACTCCCGCATTGTTCCCACTGTGTTTAAATTGCTGTCTCTTACAATAAAAAAAAGTTGCTTCAACCCAAATGCGGACCAAATATGACATTCACCAAAACGTGAATTACAAGGTTACAAGTGTTCCAGTTTCACAAGACGCATGACTACAGGTTTCTCTAAGCCCTATTGCAGAATGGTCTGAGTGTCAGGGTTGGTTTCCTTGCCTCCCACACTACAGCAACACAAATGCCCTGTGAGCATTGTTGTTGGGGAGATCTGTGTCCCTCCTTCAGCCTGTCTGCTGTGTGCACTGCCGGACTTCCACTGGGAGGAGTGGTTGTTGGCTATCATAGACCACATTTTCATCAGAAAAGCATGCCAGGCCCTCATCCCTCTTAAGGTCGTGGAGTTGAGTGAAACTTTCAACTAAAGGGATATATAAAAGAAAATTAGTTGTTTAGTTATTCTTAGAAAAAGGAGAATAAATGCAGAGCAGTCACCCTGTGCTCTCCTTTGGAAAATTATGGTTTTCACTTAAAACCGGAAAAGTTATCACATTTGAATTACTTCTGACACACCACATGTGCCGCACACAAAAACTTTAAACTTGAGGTGACTGGAAGTGTTCTTGCAGTATTGCCTGAAATAATTACTCCAATGAACAGAGAAATTATCTATTTAGAAAGTGGACTCCTTCCAGGTTACTTTTAATATGAACTTTTTTTGTGTTTCAACAGATTGAATGCATGGTTGCTGCAGAAATTATGCAAAGGTACAGAACGTTACAGTTTGAAAGGGGTAAGTAACACTGATGCAGTCAATTAGAGAGAATCCTTGTATGGCTGAGTAATAAGCAGTTCATGTGGAAGAAAGTAGCTAATGCAATTCCCATATGGCACTGTCTTTGTCTATATTGACTTTACTTATTCATATAATGAGATTTAGAAAGGAATCCAGGGCAACAAGCTCTGATAACCTGCAAACCAGTCTTTGTCATTGCAAGCTTATTCTGCATCCGTAAATCCCATAAAGACTAACATGACTAGTTTATTTTTCTCACTTGAATGTTTGTCTCTGTTTCATAAAAAAGAAAAAAAAGTTGCCTACTTATTTTGAAACGAACACATGCTCTTCTGCCATTATTTAAGTTTTAATTCTAATATGTGAATTGTTTTGTCTGAGGATTAGTGTAATACATGCTCTACAGTTTGTAAAAGCTTTTCTAGGTCGCAAGATTACTTGATGAGACTTATCTGCAAATAGTGTGAAAAGTGTTTCATTAATTAGGATAAGGGAGTGTTCAAATATTTGACAATTGCTCTCAACATTTGTTCATGGATTATAATTACTCCATGTATCAAAATGTAAACATCACTGCTCTTTTAAAATCTTTTTTTTTCCTCTAGAAAATGTAAAAAAAGTGTTTTTAAATAATTCTATGGGGGATAAGTGTGCCTAATTGTAAAATACAAAACAACATACATAGGTGTAGGAGAGAGCTTTTTTAAACACTAGTTAAAAAATATATATATCAAATTTCTGAGTATCTGAATGTTTTTAGAGTGGGAACAGGCTTGCTGTTTGTACAACACATCATATGATTTTCTGGACTTTGACCAAGATTAAAATAGAAGATGATGCAAACCAGCAGTAGATCTTTAGAGCACAGCTGTAAGCGTTTTGAGACGTAATCAAATCTTTTTTTTTAATTTGATACTTTGGATTTAATTTATTGTGTTAAAATTTAAACGGATACATCTGGCAAACGAACGTGAGCAGAAATGTCTCTTTTCCATTAGGACTGCTTTCAGGTTTTGTTAAATTCACCTTTATAGACTGTTTAAACATATAATAATAATAATAATAATAAACTTTATTTTATATAGCGCCTTTAAAGGTGGCTTCTCAAAGCGCTTTACAGGATGACAATAACAATAAATAAGAAGACTACAACAATAAATAAGACAATTTCACAAGACAGGACACAATTATAATTACAACAATACAACAATAACAATAGAGGAGACCGTGGAAGATGGTATTAAGAAGAGCAGAGGGGTGAAGAATGGAACCAGTTAAGTAAAGGCTTTTCTGAAAAGGAGGGTTTTGAGTCTGGATTTGAAGGAGTTTAGAGAAGGTGACTCTCTAATATCCTTGGGCAAGGAGTTCCAGAGCTTGGGGGCATAGCAGGAGAAGGCCCTGTCGCCCATACAATGTAGACGGGCTTGGGGGACAGTAAGGAGGGCAGAATTTGAAGAGCGGAGGTTGCGAGGTGGGGAGTAGGGCGATAAAAGTTCAGACAGGTATTGAGGTGCCAAGCCATGTAAAGCCTTGTAGGTGAGCATGAGGATTTTAAAGTCTACGCGGAATTTGACCGGAAGCCAGTGCAAGGACTCCAGGATAGGAGTAATGTGAACACTTGCACTAGATCTGGTCAGGATTCTGGCTGCTGAATTTTGGACATACTGCAGCTTGTTCAGAGTAGATTTAGATACCCCAGGGAGCAGAGCATTGCAGTAGTCAATTCGAGAGAATACAAATATGTTGATCAGCTTTTCAGCCACAGTTAATGATAGCATAGGGCGTAGTCTTGCGATATTTCTAAGGTGAAAAAAAGATGTTTTGACAGTATGCTGTACATGTGGGTCGAATGTTAAGCCAGAATCGAATATAACCCCAAGGTTTTTCAATTTTGATTGGAGCTCAAGTACAGAGCCATCTACAGACAGGGTTACAGGACTGGCTTTACGAAGTTGATGGGGGGTACCAATAAGCATGACTTCAGTCTTGTCACAGTTAAGATGAAGGAAGTTTTGAGTCATCCAAATTTTTATGTCAGAGATGCAATTAGATAGAATAGAGACAGCCACATCATTGTCGGGTTTGGTATGGATGTATATTTGAGTATCGTCAGCGTAAAAATGAAAGCTGAGGCCATGTGATCTTAAAAGCTGACCAAGTGGGAACATGTAAATGCTGAAGAGCAAGGGGCCCAGTATTGAGCCCTGAGGGACACCAGACTTGACAAGACCAATTTCAGACCTGTACCCATTGAGAGAGACAAAGTGACAGCGATCAGTGAGGTAAGACTTAAACCATTTGAGGGCAGTGTCAGAGACTCCAAACACAGTCTCGAGACGAGAAAGCAAGATGTTATGGTCAACAGTGTCAAAGGCAGCACTGAGATCAAGAAGGATGAGTATGGAAAGAGAACCAGAATCAGAAGCTATTAGGAGATCGTTGGTGACTTTGACTAGGGCGGTTTCTGTGCTGTGAAGTTGACGGAAGCCAGATTGGAGGGGTTCGAAAAGGTTGTTTGTCATGAGGTGGTTATGTAACTGAAGTGTGACAGCACGTTCTAGAATTTTAGAGAGACAGGGTAAGTTGGAGATGGGGCGAAAGTTGTTAAGATTGTCGAGAGCCATGTTAGGCTTCTTTGGCACTTGGGTAATAGCAGCAGTTTTGAGGACCGTTGGTACAATGCCGGTGCTCAAGGATTCATGTATTATATTGAGGACAATGGGACAGAGAGAAGAGAAACAGGACTGGAATAAAGTGGTGGGAATGGGATCTAAAATAGATGTGGTGGGTTTCATGCGCGTAACTAGTTTGTTTAGGGATGCTGAGTCAAGAAGAGAGAAGCTGGAGAGACGGGAACCAGAGAAGTTGGATGAGGAGGGAGGAGGTGTGGAAATTATATCCGTAGTGGAGAGAATGTGATGCCGGATGTTGTCAATCTTAGAACTAAAGAAATCTAAGAATGTGTTGCAAAGTTGTGATGAGGCAGGTAATGTGGTGGGGCAGTTTGGCTTGAGCAGTCTGTTGATGGTGGAGAAAAGATGTCTGGGATTGTTTTGGTGATTTTCAATGATGTGAGAGAAGTAGGTGGATCTAGCAGACTCTATAGTAACCTTATAATCAGATAAGTAATCTCTCCAGGCCTGATAATGTACATTTAGGCCGGAAAGACGCCACCTACGCTCAAGTTTGCGAGAGGCTGCCTTCATGAAACGCAGATGGTCATTGTACCAGGGGGCAGGGCGAGAGAAGGAGATGGTTCGAGTTTTTAAAGGAGCAAAGGTGTCGAGGGTAGATAAAAGAGCATTGTCAAGTAACTGTATTTTGTCCTCTAGAGGGTCAGAGGAAGAGAAACAGGATAAGGAGGACAGAACAGAATTTGCAAACCTTGGGTGATCAATTGATCGCCAGTTGCGGAATTTTACAGAGCGTGAGGGGGAAGTGTTAGAAACAGGTAATTCCAGATTGAAGAGAATGGCTAAGTGGTCAGAGAGGCCTAGATCAAGGGGGGAGCAGTGGGAGACAAAGGAGTCATTTGCAATAATTAGATCTAAGGTGTGTCCTTTGTTATGTGTAGGGGTACAAACAAACTGAGCAAGGTCAAAGCATCCCAAAAGAGAAAGGAAGTCTTTAGCCAGACTGGAGGAAGTTGAATCAATGTGTATATTAAAGTCCCCTAGAATAAGGATCCTTTTAAATGTAAGGGATAAGAATGAGAGAAAATCAGCAAACTCACCTAAGAAGACTCCACTGGGTTTGGGTGGTCTGTAAACTGTGGCAATAATAGTAGATTGGGGGATAGAAACATTTAAAACAAGACACTCAAAAGAAGAGGGAGGAGGTATAGCTATAGGACTTAGACTGTAAAAAAGGTTGTAAATAACAATGATGCCCCCGCCTCTGCCTGAAAGACGTGGAAGGTCAAAGAAACCATATCCAGGAGGAACTAGTTGGTTGAACAGGAGTCCATCGTTTTGTTTGTGCCATGTTTCGGTTAAGCACAGAAGGTCCAGTTGTTTTTCTTTGATAATGTCACATAAAAGAAGAGCCTTGCTGTTAACGGAGCGGGTGTTGAGTAGCGCTGATCTGGCCAGTCTCGGGGATGCGGGGGGAAGCGGAGTGCGGTCCAGGTGCGGTAGTGAGAGGAGATTTTTTAGATCGGCGCCGGTACGTGATGGACTTACAGACGTGCGGCGAAAGGCAGGGATAGAGACTCCGCAGGCAGACGAACGTAGAGAACGGCGTCCTGTGCTGCGATGGATGTAGCGAGTCGGTCGTAAAATCCCAGTAAAACGGCAGTAATCGAATGTGTCTTTGACCAGGAAGTAGCTTTGTTTTAGTTGAAGAAGTTGCAGTGCAGTGTACCTCAGAGACATGATTGATGAAACGAGACGAGAAGGAAATCCAGAGAAGGCGGTAGCAAGAGGTGAAGGTCTTCAGTTGAGTAAGTTCACAATGCAGTGGAAGTCGCATTTGTGAATTTGTAACGTGAAGCGGATGAAAATAGATAAATTAGAAATCAGTGTAATCGAGGAGAAAAAGGGAAAAAAACCCATAAATAAGTAGATAGAAATGAAAAACTGGTGAGAGGAGCGGCAGCCAAATGCGCTCCTCTCACCAGTCATAGCATATGACACCTGCATAGAGCTAAATACATTCTGCATGCGTTGGAGGAACATTGACATCCAAACAAATAAGAATGTTGAAATGGATTAATATACATACGCTTCTTGAACCCCTATGGCATTGAAGGAGAATTTCCAAATTAAGGCATCCTAAAGGTGTTTTTAGACTTTCCAAAAAAAAAGACTCCTTGTCACACCACTCGTCCTCTTGCCTTGAGACGGTTCCATCAAAGCAGTGTCGAGTTATATGTGGGTTGTCATTGCTGGAGAGAACAAGAATGACCATGATCTGAATTCTTCAGTTTGAAGACGTGCCCTCGCCCTGTCGTCTCAGTTTTGCTAAGCCAACATTGCAAAGACAGAACATGACAGATGCTGAAAAGCTGTTTTGCCTTCATACGCTGTGACCTAGAGATCAGCTTCATTTGCAGATTCGCTCTGTTTGGCATGTTGTGTAATTATCAGGCAATTTGCATACTTTCAATGGCAGGAACAAATGACTAAGTAAAATATAGCATATCTTCTTCAAGCATGTTTCAGAAACAGTCTTAAAGTTTGGGTACCCTTTTCTTACTGCATCATGTACCAATGCAAAAATACTTTGTGTTAATATGAAATAAAAACAGCAGATTCTATTAATGGTGTTCTTTGTTGGGTTCCATACTTAAAATGTTATTTTAAATAATTAATATAAAAATACTGGATATCTGTTTATACCTTCTCATTTAATGTGATGGACAGTACCACACTGCATATAAGACGGATCACTCAGATTTCAATTTAAAATGTTTACTGTATTCGGTTTATGGATAGTTTAAAATTAATACTACATTTATAAAAGCCTTACCAAAATGTTGTTTTTTTTCTTTAGTCAGAGGTGGGACAGGTTTGAAAGTTTCAGGTCACCTGTTTCTTCGGTCCTGTGTTGTATGGCTTTGTATTAGAACTTGATAGTGGTCAAATTATTGACTCCAGTAGCCAGTAGTTTGTTTTTTCATGAACTTGATTTGCACTGCAATTAGGTGTCACTGAAAGTAAGCATAAAAGACCTAATGCGTGCTTGTGCTCAAGTACAGAAACTGAGTGGCAAATGTATGACATAACAGGACTTCCTTAAGTCCTTAAGTTATATTCCTTAAATATAACATCAGTGGCAAATACCTATACACTGTGCTTTTTTTCGCTGAAAAAAAAAAGAAACTTTTGTGATTTTTGTATTTTGGTTTTCTGTTCTATGATCATCATAATGAGACAGCACCTTTATCTTAAAGAAGTATAAGTGGAATGCAGCACACAAACTCTGATCGAGTATTATACCCAGTATTCAGTAAAATAATGCTGATTTAAGAACCATGAGGATTTGGATGGATATTGAGGAGGATATGCTTTGACAGTATCTGAAAGTGTTGAAGTTTAAAATAAGTAATTCCCTAAGACGATTGTTTTAAGCCATCCCATACATCACTTTTAATATATTTATATTACCATTATAAATTATAATTTACCATTATAATATGATATTAATGTCATATACTGTTAAATAGTAACACAATTTATAAATACATGTATGCTGAACTGACAGATCTTGCCAAACAAACTTGACACATGTTGCATGTGATGGATCATGTGACTAGAGAGCTGGAACAATGCGACCTGGTCAGGGAGACTGGCCACACTTGAGCTGAATGAATCCGTTAGGATTGTCTGGTCTGTAGTGAAATCATCTTCTTGGTTTATCTTAATCTAGGTGCCTGCAATGTTCTTGTTCTATGACTTGAGTGAGGCTGATTAAGTCAGGTGAAATGTATGGCAAATATTTGCACAGAATAGCAGGTTTTCCATTCCACCCTGAGGTGTTTTCTATCACTCAAATACTGAAATTAGCATGAATACTGAAATAAACATATAGAGACCATACTTTTTTTAAAAAAAGGACAGAATTCCAGATGTCTTAGGAAAATTGTTTTTAATACTGTTTTATTATTTGGTCAAAATGTTCATGTACAGTTTCTTATACTGCACAACTGCTCAAGGTCATTAATTTTTCAGCATTTTAGATGTGTTTTACGTCCAACAATTCAGTTTTATTCTTTCAGCCTCAAGATGTAGTATTAAAAGGTATGCAGCTCACAGGCACCTGAGACCGCCCATTTTTGCAGCTATTTTGCTTATTTTTACTACATGTGATGTCGCTCAATACTCAGCAGCTGCCCTGTGATTTGATCTGGTAATAAGACCGTATGCGTTTTCTGCCACAGAGGTGCTGTTGGATCCATGTCGGACGTGGTGCCCTTCCTCCTCCTGCCAGGCAGTGTGCCAGCTGAAGGAGACGGAGACGCCCCAACTGGTGCAGTGTGCCGCCTGCAGCCTAGAGTTCTGCTCTGCTTGTAAAGCCAGCTGGCACCCTGGGCAGATGTGCCAGGAACACCTGCCCATCCCATCATTTCTTCCAGGGGAGACCAGGTGTGACACTTACCGTATAACTCTCCCTGTTCACTGTTGGCTTGCATATACTATATACCGGTGGTTCTCAAACTTTTTGGACCAAGTACCAACCCTGATCAAACCAAAGCATCCAAGTACCACCTACAAGTCATCTTCTCATAGGAACCCCAGAAAATCTCAATGACCAACATGAGTGCGCGTGCACACACACTCACACACACATACAATAAAATTAGCTCTGAGCACTTAGATAATTTGGATCGTACCGCCTTGTAGACGTTTTCCGACACTTGCTAATGCTAGCAGTGCTGTCTGTGTCAGATTCAGCAGCAGAGCTAGAGTCGGTGGCCGATAAGGTTACCATGCATCCGAATGTTCCTGGACGTGTGCTCTATTTTGATCCTTATATCTCCATCCAGGGGGAATTTTCAAATATCCAAAAATGTCCGGGATTTCGACCACTTTATTTTTACCATGAAGAAAAATTAACAAAAGTTTTAAAGATAGTAGATGAGTAGGTGAGAAAGAGAGCGAAATTTATTAGCTTCTCTAGTTCGCTTCGTGACCTATGTCTTCGTTCAGTTTTCCTCCTGTACAAATTGTATGATTATATCATGAAAGAGTGAAATCGGGTGCCAATATCAGTGTCTTTACTCGGTCTGTGCAGTGCAGAAGCATTCCCTCGAAAGGCTCCCTGTTTTGTTTCTCGTTTTCCTACCCTCAAACACAATGCCAAAGAGAAAGTATAAATTCACGGCAGAACCAAAAAATAAATTTCTGTGTTTTCAAAGTGGCAGAGAAGACTGGGAAGCTGAATGTTTGGTGTGTAAGCCTGGTACTTTTGTCTCTGTGGTAAATAAAGTTGTACTTGACTTGCAAGCTCATGCTGACTCAGACAAACACAAAAAGGCAATTCGAGGAGAGAGTTCCTCAACCAAATTAACAGATTATTTTGTAAAATCTGGCAGCAAAACAGAGGATACTGTTATTGCAGCAGAGGGGACTTATGCATTTCACACAGTTAAACATCATCACAGTTACTCTACCAGTGAACATAAATAGGGGGATATTTTGAAAACCCTCTTCATCCTGACCCCCTTCCCAGACAAGGCAATAGGAAAGTTACTCGAGGTGTCCTCTTTTTTTTTGATGTTCAAATATGGTAAAACCCTAGTGGCCGATATATAATCCTCCTCGCTCTCAATGGGTTTGCGTGACCTATCGGAGTTGGCGTCGGTACTCTTGGCATCTATTGCTTTCAAACATGATATAATACTTGATTTTTGTAAGGTATTCATTTTTGATCACTTGTTCTGTTGGTGAATGTGGCACTATGCTGTGTCTCTGAAAGCTTGAGAGGAGTATGAACACTCAAGTATTAGCACCTGCTGTATCAACGTAGCTTAGTGCGTAGGTTGTGTATTTGACACAAAAAAACTAATTTTATTAAATAGAAAATATGAAAACCCCGTCTCAAGCTTTCTGAAACCGATTAAGGAAATCACAGATGAAAAATTTACAAAATATTTAATTATTAAATTTTTAATTCCCAATTTTTCAGTGCACACGACAAATTTCCAGAGTCAACTGGCTTACTATCTGGGGGCGCTCTGTGTACCATCAGTGGTACGCATACCACAGTTTGAGAACCACTGCTATACAGTATGCTTCTGGAAAAGAGGAACAGTCGATCTCTGAATGTTCAGATATTTTTGTCATCGGTTAAGATATTATAAACATTTCCACAATGTTCTTTATGAAAAGAACTTGCGTCTTTGAAATCCATTGTGATATAACAAAATTGCAAAAAAAAACAACCAAAAAGATTAATGGTAAAGATTGTCCTAGTTTCTCTGTTGAGAGCTCTGCTTGTATGAGTCCCCTACTCACACACTGTGACGGTATTTAGTGTGATAGGCTGGGAGCCTGCGGAACTAGATGACATCTGTGAGGGCAATGCATGTCATCTATCTGTCTGATATTTAAACTACAGTAGAATAGTCTCCAAGCCTGTCTTCCTGGGCTAACTGCTCTCTATATGTAGTCAAGTTAAAAAGCAGTTAAAAATATATATATATTCAAATCGTATAAGTATCACATAAGTAGCACAGAATTGTTTCAACACAGTTTTGATTAGTTCAAAAAATTATACCCTCTTATCTTTTCAAAGGAATCCAAGAGATTATCAGTAGATACATCAAACAGGTCTTTCTTCTGATCCATGACGACAGTAAAAAAGTTTTGAACCAGGACCTCTGAAGCCTTCTCAAAATGATAATTTGTTGCTTATTGATAGTTACATAAATTATGACCATATGAGAATTTTCACCAATTGTGTAGAGTTGAGACAACAGTCCATATTAGTGCAGGCCCATCAGTCCTGTGCTGTAGTACTTCTTAACAGGTAAAACTAGCTTTAACTCAGTGAATTCCTACATACAGCCCGGTAGCTTTCAACAAACGTTCGCCAAATCGAGCAAATGTTGTTTTTTTTCTCCAAAACATTGCATCAAACTTCCCAGCATTAGTGAGGTGGGTTTTTACTTTTGTTTCTTCATGGGTTCATCTTTCAGTTCCTTCTACAAGAATGATGAAGATGATGCACCTATCAAGAGGTGTCCAAAATGTAAAGTCTACATTGAACGGGATGAAGGCTGTGCCCAGATGATGTGCAAAAACTGCAAACATGCTTTCTGCTGGTACTGTCTTGAATCTCTGGATGTGAGTATAAATGTCTCCACAAACTGCAAAGCACATGTTGAGATGCTGGGTGATGGAAGTCCTCTTGCATTTTTAAGGTACTTTGCGTTCACCCTGAAACACACAAATGTTCGATGAACATAAGATGTGTTCAGTCACACTTTATTGGGCTGTGAACACTAAATGTTCCCAATTCAACCAAAGAAATTTTGCTTTAATACTTAAATATGTAAATTATACATATTATAGAGTATTTAGTATTCCTTTTATAGAATTGTGTAAGGCAACCCGTTGACTGTCATCAGACATTCCTTTTTGGTCTTGTTCCTATTTGTCTGTCCTATAGGCTACAAATCAGATTTAGTATTAATGGAGCTTTTTGCACTGCAGGATGACTTCCTTTTGATACATTATGACAAAGGACCTTGCCGTAACAAACTTGGCCACTCCAGAGCATCCGTAATCTGGCACAGAACGCAAGTAGGTGCATAAATTGCTTAATTATTTCAAATGGGTTTGAAGTGCTTTGCTTTGTTAACATTATAACACTTTCATGCAGTGGAAGTTTTCTTTTTGCTCTTGACTTTCAAATTCTTACATCTTGATCGAAGTTAGTGGTCCTGTCTGTGTTAAGGACGAGTTAACCAGCTGTCCGTTAATGTTGTAAAAAGCAAAAACGATCATTAATGTTAGGATAGTTTTGCAAGAGAAAATTTGGCTGTTACATTATAAGCAGAATTGCAGTTTCTATCCACAAAAGCATACTGCATTATTGAGTATATTGATCGTTATAGTTTCAGACAATGGAGTGTTAGTTAAGAATAACTTCATAACCATTGTAGTAGTCTAGGTAAGCTTGTGATGGTTAGCATTGGCTGATAAAAAATAAAACATGTTATGTAATGAACATCTTGAGGATTTATTTTAATCTCTTCCCAGTTTTTACTCATGAGATTTAGTCATGCCACACCACTAATCTCAGCAATCATTAGGTGATCCCCATTGGAATGGTGGTTAATTATACAATTAGAAACTAATTGCAGTGTATTTATTGGAGCAAATCCATTTGCTTACACAATTCAAGCATAAGCATAATTAAAAAGGATGTTCAGACAACATCACAAACTTGTTTTTGAGTGAACTACAACATTCTCAAAGGCACTGGCAGATTCAATCCAGTGGATCTCTTCAAAATGAACAGTGAACACAAACCAAGTGTGTGGAAGGACATTTAAATTGTGAATGGGAGACGCTCCACCCAGAGTGTTGTGGGAGTATGGAGCAAGCTATGCACCAATATCCTTGAAAATCATACCCTGGTTTCCTTCAGGTAACACGATGAAATAATTTGGTTCAATTACCTACTAACTGCCAAAGGGCCCAGATAGGCCAAATGGCCTCCTTGAGTTTGTAACCTTTCTTATTTTAACATTATGCACCAGATGTAGAGTATACTGATGGATATTTATTTTGCCGTTAAATTTTTATCAATTAGACCACACTCCACAGAAAACATATTCTACCATTTAAAATAACAAAAGCACCCATAATAAAAGGGTGAGATTGACTCGGATGAGGGGGGGGTCCTCTGTATAAAATGTGAAGGAAAATAAAACTAATAAAACTAAATGCCAACAATGCAGACGTTTTCCGACCAGAAAATGCTTGAATTAATATTCCCCTTGAGAAAGTTGGCTATCCAAAAATATGTGCATTTCTCAGAATATGTTCTAAATGAGTCATCTCAGGAGTTTAGTTCTGAGTTTTAGGTGCAGACTGTTGATTTACACAAAAAACAAAACAAAATGAAGGCACTGATAAAAACAGGGCTGCATGGTGGCACAGTTTTTAGCATTGCTGCTTCACAGTACTGGGGCCCTGGGTTCAATTCCAGATGTTGGGTGCTGTTTGTATATTCTCCCACAGTCCAAAGACATACTGGTAGGTTAAATGGCTTCTGGTAAAATAGGCCCTGGTGTGAGTGTTTGTGTCTGCCTTGTAATGGATCAGCATCCCACCTGGGGTGTACTTACTGTACTTGCGTCTGTACCTTGCTGGGATAGGCTCCAGCTCCGCTGTGACCCTGAATTGGAAGAAGTGATTAGAAAATGGGTGGATGGAAAACATATTTTGCATTATATATCCTGCCAGGACCCTGTGCATGGCCTTAACACTGCACTCTCAAGCAGCTGTTCATAGGACTTTATTAACTCTATCCAATAAACACCATTAATGTCCACTTTAGATAGTCTAAGCTAAATACTGGATAAACCTGGTGCTTCACAATTTGAACGATTTGAATTGAACAATAATTTCTCGTCCCGGTGTATTCTAATATATTTTTGTCAGATTTAATGGAATCTTTGGAGAACTCCACTAATGGTGAAACATTGGTTTCCCAGTGGGACAGGATGAGTCATATAAGACATCTTTTTAGGTTTTGTGTTTCTTCAGCATTATTGCTGCTGACACTAAGTGGCTTCTCTATCACTTGCAGTATGCAGCACATTTCTGTCTTTGAATGAATAATTAAAGATCTATGTTAGAGTGCTCTTTTATCCCTTCCAGTTAGTGATGACGTCTGTGGTCTAGTGTTAATCCCAACTACCTTGTTCTGAAAGTTAAGATCTGGTGTCCAGTATTTTTTTTTCATTTTCCAACTTCCTACTCCAATCCAGAGTTGAAGGGGAGCCAGATCCTATCCTAGCAAGTAATGGGCACAAGGCAGGATGCAATCCAGATGATACTCCAGTCCACACAAACAGACGTGCACTCACTCATACCAATTCCATGTTTCCCAGAAACCTATTCACTTACTAGTATGTCTTTGGACTGTGGGAGAAAACCAGAGCACCAAGAGAAAACTTAAGCAAACATGAGAAGAGCAGACAAACTCCACACAGAGGGCACCCCAGCTCCGAAATTAGACCCGGGGCCCCAGCACTGCAAGGCAGCAATCATAACCACTTCGCCACCTTTCTTTAAATTATATTATTCTTATCCGTTATTCGTTTCACATATATTTCCAATTCAGGGAAAATTAGTTTGGTGTGTAGATTTTGCTTCATTAATCTCATGAAACTGACCAACTGACCACCTTGATCACCTATGGAGCATGTTTGATTGTGTATTGTTACACCAAAAATATTTATATGTACAGTAGGTAGGTGTTGTGTCTCCCAGTAACCCCAGCGGGTTGTAAATAAAGCTGCCGATAGATCAAAATATATACTTTTTTGTAAACAAAAAAAAAACTGCAAAAAGAGATGAACAAAATAACTGAAAATATTCGGAAGATGCATCCTTAACATGACAACTCAAATTCCAGACTAGGTCTGTCAGTTCACTATCCAGGAACAGGGCTCTTTTGGTTCTGTGACTAACCAGTGCCATCTGCTGGAAGTTAAATGTTTGTCAGAATCGTTTTTGGATTTAAATGAGGCAAAGTACAGTAGATCACTTGCAGTACGTTTCTATACAGCAGCGTCCTTTGTGAATTGTGAAGCCGACGAGTACTCTAAAGGATTGTACAGAAGTGAGCTAAATAAACATTTAAGACTCAAATCTGCTTATTTGTCAACAATTCCACTCATGTATATAATTTAGAATTAGTCTTCAGAGTGTTTGTTTTGCATCTGTTTTACCTACCCATGCAAAATCTAGTGATAGTTATAACTGAGGATTTCAGAGTAGTTCATTACACTTATGACTGTCCTAGAAATGGACCTGTGATGTGCTTTGTGACTGAGTTACGCATGCAGCACTGAGCACAGTGTTTTGTTGTGTGAATGTATATAAAAAAGAACCCTAATCATCTCCCCTTTCCCCCCAGGTTGTGGGAATCTTTGCAGGCTTTGGCCTGCTCCTGTTGGTGGCTTCTCCATTCCTACTCCTTGCCACGCCATTCGTCCTCTGCTGCAAATGTAAATGCAGCAAAGGAGACGATGACCCACTGCCTACTTAAGAGAGTGCCAGACGGCAGTAAATCAATTATTTTTTTTTGTGTTCAGAGCGCTTTCTTTCTAATTCAACGGCACTGTCCTGGGTTTATCTGAACCATCCTGCTTTTCAGTGTTGTTCTGGCGCCCTGAGTCTTGGGAGACCACGGAGCTGTCATAGACACCCCCCTCCCCACCCCCCCACGCTGAGGGAGTCGGTGTGAAGGCAGGGCCACACCGAGGCCATGCATCTGCGCTGTGGTCTGCAAGGCCGGTACTATGGCCGTGGCCCTTCAGATGAGGCAATGCCTGTTGCAAGAGAAGCACAGATAGCTAGTTGTTTTCAAGCTGAGGGGGTGCAAAACAATTTCATCTTTTTCAACACGATGCCATTGCTGTTCAATTAAATAGATTTCTGGGCATTCTGTCATGTTGTATTGTGTTCAAATGTCATATTTTTTCATGTAAAGCCTAGAATTTCTGAATCTTGGTCTGTGATCTAACCCATCAAAACAACACTACATCTATACAGAAAGCAAGCTACACTGTTCATTGATATGCAAGCCGTTTTATTCCCTTCACCAGCGCTATTCACAAATTTGGGAATTTTGTTGCTTGAACACTCTTAACCCTTTACTCTGAGGATGTGGTTTAGTGTCTTTTTCAGTTTTAATTATTATGCTTAGTCTGCTTGATGCCTGCTGGTGTTCACTGCCTTTTCAATAACGCATTACAAATTCCATGAGCAAAACCAAGAGTCAACTCTCTGTGAAACCTAACCCGTCGGTAATTCTGGCCAACACATTGTGTTTTTTCTAAAGTTCAAATGAACTACTTCCAAAATAACTGCTTCAGTGTTTTTCTGCGACCACTATTTTGTACAATTTATTTTGATAGAATTTCACATAGAGAAATAAGATTTGTTGTTTTCATTGATAGCATTAATAGCATTTAAAATACAGTTTCATTCTGAAGGCATTGAATAAATCCCTCAGAGGAAAGGGAAAATGCACACCACCAAATTGCCATGGAGGTTTCTAAGCCATTAGCGAAGAGCGGATTTGCACTGGAGAACAAAGCATAGGGAATATTGGTGACTATGAAGCAACAGTGCAACACCTTGGTGTACCACCTACACACACAAACCCCTCATCACGGTTCATCTCATCTTCAGATACACGATGTAGAATTTATGACAGTTCTCTGACACAGGGTTCTCTGACAATTGTTGTAAATAACTTCCTACTTTTTAATTTCCTGCAGATATATTTGCCATTGAACTCAGTAATTTGTGTTGGAATTAAATGTACAGAACTGTTTACTAGGGTCCTTATTTGAAAAACAAAAAACACATGAGAAACATAACTGAAGTCATCTCAGAATAGGGAAGAATTTTGAATGGTTATACCAGTGTATTTGGCTATTCAAATAAATTCCTTTTTTTACCCTCTTCAGTTTCACAGAATAATTACCACTTTACACAGAGTGGTCCATCTTGCTTTTAATGGTGAAGTTTTATTTTAAAAAAAGTTTGGAATCGTATCATTTGATATTTGACTGCTGAAAATTACTCTTTAATTGGAGACAGCTAAATAAATCATTTTGTAAGGTGGTTTGTGTGCTGTTATAAAAATACCATCTAATTCTGTGTGGGTTAATTTAGACACGGGTTGTAAAAAAGTAAGAATTCTTAGATTTTTTTCCCAAAAACATTTCTAAACTAAAATGACTGTTCGTGTTACTGTATACTATGTTAAATGGCATATTGGGACCAAGTCGAAGATAAAATTAACAATAGATGCAATTCAGAATTAATTCAGTTAAATTTGTTGGCATAAATTCTATGCAAAACTATGCGTATACCTTTGAACAGGTTATAAGATACTTGATAGAAAAAGCAACAGCGGAATCTTGCTCCTTCCCACCTCAGATTCTAGTGACTTGCTGTATCAAATCTGATCTAAATGACCTTCGTTTCTAGGTCTTAGCCAACGGAGACTTTCGCTCACCTACTGTGTAAAATGTCCATGGCTACAGCTCTCCTGGATCATGACAGTCATTTATTTAGATGTATTTATCAATATTTAATTTAGTCTTTAGCTCATGGAAACTTGTTTGGCAAATACTGAAGCCACTACCCCATGTAAGGACAAACATATTCTTCTTATATACAGTATATACTGAAATGCTGTGCAGTGATACTGTTTGTGTATACTGATGTTGCAAAAGACCACTGAAGAACAAAATTAAAATGGAAGCAGGGATAGAGGATGCATAAAAGTGCATAAACACTTTTACCATCTTAATATGATTGATGATTTGATTGCAAATCAGTTGTTTGGAGTTATTGTTGAACCTTAGCTTCCGTCCCGAAATTGCTTGAAGAGATCTTGGATCACTTAACCGTTCTCATTTGTAACTGTTTTTCTGAGTTTCAATAAGATGACTGCAGCTGAGTCTTGAAGGAGAATTGTTCAAGACTCCTATATCCTACAAATAGAAACACCTTACGAGTGTTTTAAACAGCCAATGTGTTGGTTTGTAGTTTGAATATAGCCTTGTAGCTTAAATCTTGCTGGTTTAAAAAAAATATTCTGGATTTTGACATTTTAGATATGTAATGGAGATTCTGCATGTCTCAGTGCACCTTTAAAGCTATACTTTCCTCTTCATGGTTGATTTTCTAGTGCATTTTGAAGTGTATGTCACTTCAAGGGAGTGGCACAGTGGAACACTGGCAAGCATTTCTGTGCTGGAGCCTGGGTTAAATTCTACACTTCTAAGACATGCTGACAGATTAAATGGCTTCAGGGAAAATTGGCCCTGGTGTGAGTGTGTGCATGTTTGTATCTGTATCTGCCCTGTGATGGACTGGTGTACATCGTCATGACCTCTTAGGATTTGAGCTTGCGCCAATGGAGTTATTTCTGTATATATATATTTTTTGGGAGAAAAGGCAGTACTGGAAATAGAACTAATTTAGAGCTCTGTTTTATAGATCGCAAGTTTCAGTCTAGGCTGTGCAATGAGAAGCTGTGTGAGAAGCTCTGTGGCCGAGGAGTAGCAGAACGCAGCACGCCAGGTGACACAGCTGACATTGCGGAACCTTGTGCGTCATAGGATTTGAACAGGATTCCTAGACATGCCATGTAGCAGGGTCCACACACAGTGTGTTTTGCTGTGTGTGAACTTACACTGCTGTCAAGAAGAGCTGTTAGTTCCTTAATTTGATGCTAACTGCCTTACACTGGGACTCACAATAAGAATAAGACACAAATGGCTCCTGCTCCTTGACACAAATGTTGGAGAGCCTAAGAACTTTTGCAGACTGAAATAGGCCATGTAACTCGTTTGATTTTTAGAAGCTAAGTGATCTGAATATGTCGACCAGGTGTTTCTTGAAGTAAGCCTGCATATTAGCTTGAAAAACATTGCTGGGTAATGTGTTCCACCAACACTTTCTGTTTTGTGCACTCCTGTTACAGTTTCAAAGGCATGGTCTGATGTGCACTAGGTGAAGGCTTGTATGTTCCTCACTTATCCCACTGCTTGTGTCAAGACTATGGCAGTGATGTTGAGCTACAGTAACTCAAATTGCCACTGGCAATTTCAAATTCAGAGGAAGTTCAAAATAATAGGTGACGTCAAATTACAGATTGGGAAAAAATGAATGTCCTCTGAATATTGGTTTGTAAAAATATTCACCAAGAAATGGAAATACACAAGCTGTTAATCAAAAGATACTTACAGAATCCCTTTCTTTTCTGGTAATTGTAGTTGGAGTTGCTCTTTTGAATCAATGTCTTACATGTCTGATTATTATGCCAATCAAATATTTAGGCTTACCTAAACCACTGCATAGTTTCCAAGGTGTAAATAGATAAAACGCTGGAAGCAATCTGGCTCAAGATGGTTAACATGTATGTTTCACAGTTATTGATCTGCATATAATTTTGTAAATACTTTGGTGTCTGTAAGAGACCAGTTATTTTCATGTAAATGTTCTACAGTCCTCCAATATTGGTTAAATAAACCTGTGAAATGAGCATAAATGTGCATATATTTATGCTTACAGACCTTGCCTGAACTATTGGGTATTTTATCTTCATGTTCCAATATGCCCTTTAAGCTTCATCACAAAATCTATGCACATTTGTACAGACTTGCAGAATAATATCTGATGCCTGATACTGGAGACATTATGGAAACTCTTGTGTTTCTAGACTTCATAAAGCATAGGTTTACATATAATTGACATTTTACATATCAGGGACAAGGATCATATTTTCAGTTTAGAGTTTAATCAGGTTAAATATCTTGGCTTCTGTTAGTCTAGAAAAATCCAAAGAAACAGAGCCTAAAGTGAATTGTGCCTGAGATGAAACCTTTTTTTTAAATGTAATTACTTTTTTAAATGGAATATGTAGCACCCATCAGGGGCATCTTTATTAGTATACTGTAGATTCATCAGTACACGTGGCAGTGCACAGGTGACTTGGAAATTGATTGACATGATATTTAGCATTATTGAATACCTTTACATGTTTAAGAAACGTATCCAAGACCAGCTGATCATATAAAACCATCAGTGTATACTGTATAACATCCAGTGTGATTTGCTGATCTTTGATCTAATTTTAGAGATGGGAGCTACTGTACATGTCATTTTGAGGATTCTTAGCAAAAAATTAACAGTTTGCATGGTGAGTGAAAATTATGGCTTTTGTGTGTGAAAAAGCTGTATTCAGACTGAAAATATTGTACAGTCCAATGCATTGTTTCCTTTTTATTTTTACAGTTATATTAATAAAGTGATATTTTTTATTAAATTACCTATATAATTAATTATCTCCAAATACATTTACAGACCTTTTAATGAACTGCTAAATCGGTTATTTACTGTACATACTCTTCTCTTGTTATTATTGTTCTCATTAACATAAAAAGTCCCTTGAGATGTTACTTGCTAATGAAACTGTTGCATTTTTTACAGTGAAGCTGCTTCAACATTGTTAGTTTTCTAGCTTAGTAAAATTGTTTTGTGAACATTGAAACTTTATTTTTTTATAAAAATGTTTGTTTACCAGTATTTACATCATCCATTTTTCACCGTGCACTGACTTGTGTCTACATTCTCCTTTATAATGCTATAGGATCTCTTGTCTGGGATGCAAAAACAAATGTAGACCTCAGACCCTTGTGTAATATGATGAAAAGACTTGTTCGAATCCAGTTTAAATTACAGTTAGAACTGAACATTCCTTATGTGGTATGCCATCAAACATTTTGGCTGTGTTAGATTGGAAAACTGTGATAAAGGTTTATACATTTTGAAAGATTTAAAACCCACATATTTGGTTAATAGTTTATACTGTTTATTTGTTTTTTACCCCAGGAATGTTATAATTATTTTAAGTGCACTGCTCTTAAACACTACGAAGGTTTAAGGGTATAGTGATAATTAAGCAGAGATGTTTCTGGTTTTATTCTCTTTCTTGGATCAAAATGTGAGGAAGTCATCCAGTCAGCCATTGACATGCCATGAATAATGCACTGCACTAGGATTTACACTGTAGCCATCTGCATACATATAATAATGTAGGCCTTAACTTTCAGGTACCTCATTTGCAAATGTTAAGCATATAAACTCCTTCCTGTAGCATCTAACAATATTTTGTAATTGAGCTACAAGAACTTGTTTGTTATATGTGTGTCACTCTTTGCACTTTGTTGCTTTTGCAAATTTGTTATGCACACAGTTTTTTAGGCGCTTTAAATTGTTTAGTGTTATTTAATGCAGGTGAAAGATACCTAACTTCTGTGTTTGTGCCATGTATACAGCTGGTTTCTTACATCTAATGAAGATAGTGGGGATTAACGTTCCCACTTTAGAATGATTTGTTTATGTGCTACGTCTGTAATGTTTACTTTTTTTTATTTAATGGTCTGAAAATCAGAAAATTGTACTACAATTAAATTTAAGCATTGTGGTGTGTGGAATCTACAGGTATGTCAATTTCACATGTACATTTTGTTTTATTTCCTTGTTGGTATTTTATTAATGGACATATACAGGGGCTTCTTAAAACATCTTAATTTTCCCGGTTCCTGTTAAGTAAGCTTAATAGATTCGATTGACCAGCTTGCATTGTCTCAGTGGGAAAATTTGCAAACATAGCTCAAACATGGCCTCAGTTCTGCCTTATGCCAGTTATTATAATAATAATTGCTTACACTTATATAGCGCTTTTCTGGACACTCCACTCAAAGCGCTTTACAGGTAATGGGGTCTCCCCTCCACCACCACCAATGTGCAGCATCCACCTGGATGATGCGACGGCAGCCATAGTGCGCCAGAACGCTCACCACACATCAGCTATTAGTGGGGAGGAGAGCAGAGAGTAATGAAGCCAATTCATAGATGGGGATTATTAGGAGGCCATGATTGGTTAAGGCCAATGGGAAATTTGGCCAGGACGCCGGGGTTACACCCCTACTCTTTTCGAGAAACACCCTGGGATTTTTAGCGACCACAGAGAGTCAGGACCTCGGTTTTCCGTCTCATCCGAAGGACAGCACCTGTTTACAGTATAGTGTCCCCATCACTATACTGGGGCATTAGGACCCACGTGGACCACAGGGTGAGCGCCCCCTGCTGGCCCCACTAACACCTCTTCCAGCAGCAACCTTAGTTTTTCCCAGGAGGTCTCCCATCCAGGTACTGACCAGGCTCACACCTGCTTAGCTTCAGTGGGTTGCCAGTTGTGAGTTGCAGGGTGATATGGCAGGGTTATAATTTTGTCAGACTTTCTATACCTGTATAGGCATTGTTTGATTCTGTCAACTGCAGTTTAGAAACAGCTTTAGGCAAAATATATATTTTATAACAGTAAGCCTGCTTATTCATTATTATTATTGAACGGATAATATTGAACTATCATTAAGATTTATTAAATAGCTCATTCAGCTGAGGGAACAGCTGAGATGGGTGGATTCCTAAAGTTCCTAATTTGAATAATTAAATAATTGGGTTTCATAGTTTATATTTTATCCATTGATCAAGTTCTGTGAGACAGAATAACACTTTTTTTTCCTTGGAGGAATTTGAATACATATAATAAGCTGTTTTGATCTATAAACTAGTATATTGTGATTGTGTTGTGCCACAGATGCAATTTGAGTTTACAAAATCAAAATTGCTCATCTGTCACTCAGTAATAAGTCTGATTAAGTTTTGTAGTTTGACGCTGGGGATAAAATATTAACAGTGTTGCTTCTTAAACTGGAACAAGGAGAAAAGAGATGTTGAATTAATTCAGATTTTACATATGCAAACATATCGAAATTAAAGTGGATTTTGCAGAGCATCATTCGAGATTAGGAGGTATAACCATAAACTGGTATACATTTTGTTTTCCATTTACACCAAAACTAACATATTTTGTTTCTGATTAATGAAAAACCTTAATGTATACTGCAAGCTGCCTAGGCTTTGTGTATCAGTTACATGACTATTTCTTGATATGTGAGATTTCAGAACCACATTTTTTGTAAAAGCAACATCTCCTAAAACAAGTGCATAATGGTCTTTTAGGCTGCCAGGCCCACACAATGTAAACCTTGGAATTTACAATGTACTCAGAAAGCAATGTAAATTATCCTAAAAGTTAATTTGCCTTTGATGTATGCCATCATTTTTAAACTTTTATTATGTTGTTGTTTTTATAGAAAATAATTGTATTTCTATTTGCTGTATATGGAACAGAGTTATAAATGTGCAATTATAACCTTGTATATTGGCATGCATCAGTAGTCTTGTACATAGCAAACTGTAGATTGTTTCCCTTAAATGTATTTAAGTGTTCTATAGTGCCCCTAACACTGTGATATAAAATAAAAACAAGCATTGTGTGTCTGTATTGAGGTTTTTTTTGTGTAGGAACAAGAACATTAACTACTGTGACATCAATAGTTAAAAATGTAATTTTTGGGTTATACAACATACTACAAACCAAATGAGTAGTCATTTTATTTTTCTGTACCTTTGCTCTTTCCCATTGGTGCTCCTCAGTGAAATTGGTATGCATGAAATCAAACCTTGAACTGCCTGTACTAATTGTTGATTAGATGTGGATAGGTTTACATTAGTACCGTTAGTTATTTTTTATTATTAGCCATCCCAGGGAAAATTAAACTTTCAGGTAGAAAACAAGAAAAAAAGGCACGCATCAAAGCTGCTTTTCTAAATACATACAGTCTCAATTTATGTCACAAAAACTGAGATCCAAGTATTTGCTTGATGCAAACATTGCATTTATGTTCAATACATGACATTGCATTACATAGAGACACACTTAGCAGACCAACACAACTGTTTTACTCTCTTTTCTATACAGAGATGGCTTTATGGGTTCTTTTCCTAATATGTTGTGAGTTTGCGAACCCTTTGGAATTATCTGAATGCCTACATTAATTGCTCCTCAAGTGTGATCTGTTCTTCATCTAAGTCGTAATAGAAAAGCACAATGTGATTAAACACATACTGTACAAACTATTTTACTCTATTAAAGGGGGTAATTGGAGTTAGGAGTCCCAATCAATGAGGTGACATTTAGGCGTGAGTCTGAGGTGCCCTGCCCTATAAAAAAAAAGTTTGGTTAGCAACAGAGTCTGCTCTTCACAAGGCAGATTTGTTGAAGGGAAATATACCCCAATCCAAAGAGGTTTCAGAGGCCCTCGGAAGAAGAGCTGTGGATGCTCATAAGGCTGGTAAGTGTTACAAAAGCATTTCTAAAAACATCAATCCACACAGTCAGACAGATGTACAAATGGAAGAAATTCAGTAACATTTCTACTTTACCTAGGAATGGTCATCTAACAAAAATTACTGCAAGTGCAAGTCATACAATGCTCAAGGAGATGACAAAGAGGCCTAGGGTGACAGCTGCAGACATCTCTTGTACTGGCTAATGTACTGGGATTATTACATCCACAATAAGAAAAGCAAGAGCAAGAGTGGTATGCATGGGAGGGTACCACAGAGGAAACCACTGATCTTCAACAAAACGTGCCGCCTGTCTCCAGGTGTTCTGTGGACAAATGAGACAAAAGTGAACTTTTTGGTGGTGGTGGTGGTGGAGTGAGCATCATGATTTGGGGCTGAGTTGTTGCCTCATGGTCCAGACAGTTTGCAATCGCTGAGCAAACCATGATTTCCAACTTGTATCAGTAAATTCTTTAGGAGAATGTCAGGGTTTCCATCCATGATCTGAAGCTGGGTTCTTCAGCATGATAATGATACTAAACACAGGAGTAAATCTACAACAGAATGGCTCTGTGGCTAAAGATCTGCACCCGTGGCTGAAAGTTTGCCTGTTTGTATCCCCCAGCCGGCAGAGGAATCCAGCTCCGTTGGGCCCCTGAGCAAGGCCCTTAACCCCAACTGCTCCAGGGGTGTCGTATAAATGGCTGACCCTGTACTCTGACCCCAAGCTTCTCTCCCTGTCTATGTGTCTCATGGAGAGAAAGTTGGGGTATGTGAAAAGACAAATTCCTAATACAAGAAATTGTATATGGCTGATAAAGTGATCTGATCTTAAACAGAGGAATTTTCACATTTTGGAATGGCCAAATCGGAGTCCTAACCTTAACCCAATAAAAATGCTGTGGTATGACCTGAAGTAAGCCATTCATGTGAGACACCCCAAAAAATATAAATTAATTGCACCATTTCTGCAAAGAGAAATGGGGTAAAATAGTCATTGCTGCTAAAGGGGGTTTCACCACATATCACACACACACACACACATGTTCCAGCAGAGACAGTGAACATTTAAACGTACAAATGTTTGTTTAATCAGATTGTGTTTATAGTTATGACAGAGAGGATGATGAGATCACATTTTAGGAGCAGTTACTGCAGGAATACAATTAATTCCAAAGGGTTCACAAACGTTTTCTCACGTCTGTATGCGTTGATCAAATACGCTGAATAGTGGATTAAACTGAACATCAAATTGAACAGTTTGGCTACCTTTAAGAGGTGTTAAATGCCTAAAAGAAGTTAAAATGTTATGACTGTTATGTTCATGCATTACCTTATGAATTATAATCGTTTATGTAAGTTGTTTGCTCACAACTCATAATAAAACAGTTCAAAAGGGCATGGGACAGGAGCTATAATACGATTTCCATATTTTATTAGCTTTGAACTTATAAAATCAAATGTTTACTATGCACAGTATTTTCTTCTGTCTGTACAGTATATACTGTAGGCTTAAGGTTATGTACAGTAAGTAGCTACAGTAAATAATGGGTCTTTACAGACTGGAGCTTGTGGAAATTATGGAAATCTAAATGATAAACAGTTTCTTAGTATGAAAAAATGACTACAGACATACACATGAGGAGTGTACTGTATATATAATGTTGCCCTTTTTTAATATTATGTGGTTTTTTCATACCAAAATTCTATTTTTTTTCTCTGTGTATACCCATGTGCAAAAGCAATTTTACTGATTGCAAAATAAGAAGGGTATTCATGCATCAATCCTGCCCTCTAGTGTCGACAATAAGAGATATTGATATTTTATTGAATTGGATGATTCATACGGTATGTAGAAATTGCACTTTATTTATAACCTAAACATTCAGAAAAAAACATTAACAGCATGCCCCTGAGCTTTTATATTGTTAAATTCAAAATGTATTGAAGTATTAGAACATTTATGTTTCTAGAAGATATAAATCACAAAAAGTAAGTTTTATTGTGGATGCATTGTTGAGAGATAAATATGAAACAAGTTTTAAGGGAAACACTACTATATTTTTTATCAGTGACACCTAGCATTAATAATGCTGTGTCATTTTAAAGCAGCTAATCCAAATCCTGCAATATTTCAGTTCATTTACTCTTCAAACACAGTTCAACATAGATTCTATGCCATGTTTTAGGATTTTTTCTAAAAATACTGCTTAATTTAATTCTATGCAGAACTTTAGTAATAATTCTTCATTTGGAGAAATCCAGAGTGTGTTTACGGATTGTTACGGAGAAATGGGGAACATGAATGAAGACTCAAGGGCACCAAAACAGCCTTATAAAAAGAGCAGAAAACATAACATGACTCAGCAAATCCATGAACCAAAAAAAGGCTGAATGTTTTATCTATAATTTACTGATAGCTACAGGCTGCCTGTAGAAGCAAATAGAAGGCATAACCCCTATTATATATTCTGAGTTCATTCTTTCATCAAAATGAGGCTTTCATGAAGCAGTGCTTAAGCTATGTTCACCTTTAAATATCAGCTGTCAATCTTTCCAAGATACCAAAAGAATTGAGTGACATCAAAATAGGTTCCTTTGTGGGGTTTTTTTTTCCTTTGGGGAATATACATGTATGTTAGTTCAAATGCTAAATATGTCTAGTTTCCTTGGAAACCATGTAGTATCTGTGGTATGTGACATTTTGATAATGGAGATCTACCTATCCTTTTGTATGTGATAATTGAAAATGATTTTGCATCTCAAAAGCTTTTATAATAAGATGATCTTTTAAATGATATACTGTTCATGCATCTGTGTTGTGCTTCTATTGATTTTTTGGACATAATTCAACAGTTTTAACACTAATTCACAAAGTTCAAGGTTATTTAGCAACAGAGCTTTCTGGGTGCACTGCACAGCATTTTCATTTCACTATCTGTTGCGATACATACAAGAAAAGCAACAAAGAACAGTACTACGGCTGCTGTTGTATTACATTCATTATAGGCTGCGTACAAAAAAGTTTGATGTTCCTTTCTGTAATAAATCCAAACCTTTTACGACATGCCTTAAGCAGGGTTTTGTCTGTTGTCTTCCAAAACAAAATTTAAAGTAACAAATAAATAAAAGTTTATTCCGATCATTCTTCATCCTTCTCCAGACAGGTTTGTGCTGTATGCTTGTAAAACAGCCTGGTCCAATCAAGAACCTCTTTTTCATTTGACAAACATTCTTCTGTCTAGTTTCGTGGGACAGACTAGAAATGACTAGCACTTAGTAACACAACATCAGTTCTCAACCCATCCAATCTTTTTGCTATTTAAATCTGCAACTCTGATAAACATGTGGACACCTGTGTGTTCATTTTTTAAGTCAGTGAAATGCGGCAGAGACATTTTTTATTAATTTATTTGCAGGCAGATGTTGTACTAGGGAAAAGGAGACAAGCTTCAAATAAAAATGTATATGAAAAAGAAGGGTCTAATGATGTATCACGTCCCACCAGCTGCTCTTGGTTCAAGAAGTTGAGTCAATCAGATAGTTCAGCTGGAAACTTCTGTTGCTAAGAAAGCCCATCAGCAACTAAGACGGTGACAGAGTTCATAATACATGGGTCTGGATGTCTGGAAAAATTAAATAAAGTGCTAAACAGTAAATGCCAGAATGAGCCACTCTCACCGGCAGTTCATGGTTTACAATTTCTGACATCAAACATGTGCAATAGTTTCCTCTGGGTATAATGTCCTTATATTATGCTTGCTGTAGAAGATGTTATGCTCTGTCTTTGGAAAACAAATATAGCTTAGTTCAGTTTTAAATCTTTAACACATTATAATTTGGTAAGAGTCTGTAAATTGCCAAAAACCCAATAATGCTATAGCATAATACTGTTTCTCTCCTGAACAAGGAGAGCTATGTATTCTACAACATTAATTTTCTAGTAAGAACATAAGAAGGTTAAAAATAAGATAAGACCATGTGAACCATACATCTTTTGTGGCATTTAATTAATAACTAGTTGGACCAAGGATCTCTTCCAGTCATGTCTTGAAAGAAGGGTATCAACTTCAACATTATGATCCATACTCCCTCAGCACTGTGTAAAGATGTGCCTTTTTCCTCAGTTTCCAAATACATTTCCATGTATTGTACTATAGTTTCTACTTGTGTCCTCAGTGGTCATTCTGAAGAATGAGCATTGAGAATTTTGAATACTTGGGTCTTTTAGTAAAAATATATATATATATAAAATGCAATTGGTTCAAGGCAAGGACTAATTAATAGTTGATCTTTTTCAGTTTTTAACAGTTCAGTGGCAAAACAATCTCGTCTGTTGGAAATCAGGTTTTGTTTGTCCATTCTCAAATTAGGCTGTTGTCATTACATTGGTTGGTATCTCTGATAGAACAGGACCTCTTAAAGCTGTATAGCCTTATATGTTATTTACATCTTATATTTTAGAAGTCACTGTTATACATGACACAAGAAATGTGAGATTAAAAGATTCAAAACAAATCAAGCACTACCTTTGAGGAGGAAACACATGATATGAAAAAGATACATTTCATGCTGAAATATTTCTGGTATCAAAAACATAAAAACTTCTCGTTAGCTTTCTGAATCTGGAGGTTTTTCAGACTCGAAATCGTCTACATAAATCCTCCTTCGCTGAATTTGAACAAAGATACGTCTAAGGAACAGCTGCATAAGTTGAAACTGTGATGATACGCTTTTGGAATATTTTTGCAATCTTTGTACCTTTTGATGGATATGCCATGAAATGTATGAAAGAGATTAGACACTGTAAATGTTGTGCAGGTGCACCCCAGCTGTTTTCCTAAGCACTAGAACATATTTCCTGAACTCGGATTGCTTAGGAAACGCAGCTGAAGGCTTTAGCTGACACTGGCTTTAAGGCAGGCATTCCGCTAAGGCAGGTGGCCGTAGAACAGGATGCAGAAGCCAAGGCCTGATAATGAGTTGCTTCAACTTATATCAGTAACAAATATAACAGGAAAATGGAGATAAAAATGGATTATTTTTCAGAGGTTTTACTTTATTTGATCTCTTTCATAGTACAGGACAGCACTGAGTTCAGGTTTCGTTGTCTCTTGAGAGTCAAACGGATGGATTTACAGTGGTTTTTCTAACTCCCATTCAGAAGTTACCATACTTTATTACGTAATTTTTAAATCTGTAATTTTTTTCATCTATGTTCCAGTGTGCTGTTTAAAAACATTCTGTCATTCTAATGTATTATGTTGAGTTTTAACTAAGATTTCCAACACAAAAGTGTATAGCTGACACTCTATATAATCTGACACTGGAAATTACACTGCAATAGCCAGTCAGTTATATTTAAACAATGTTCTTCAGCTGTTTATAATTTATTTGTTGGAATTTTGTAACTGACCCAAGATTTTTTGTGTTTGCCTGCTAATTGAAAGTACAGGCTTGCTTAACTGTGTGTGATGTTAAGAGTGGGGTTAAAAAGCTTAACAATTTAGCAAACTGTTTGATTGGAGAACATTATTTTTGTGACTCCTTTAATGGGAGGCACCTGGAAATCATGTGGAAGGGGATGATGAAGACCTTAATTGTCTTGTTTTTCAAAGTGCTATAAAATGTTGTGAGCACCCTTCTCTTTCATATTGGTTTTGATGGTAATTGGTAGAGACCTTTTCCTGTGTGATGTACAATTCGACTGTAAATAGGAAAGGTAAAAAATCTGTATAATAACATTTTATTAAATATAGAACATTATGTTTCAATTTTTATCATGTTTCATGTTTCAAGTTGAAAAAAATCAATTGGAAATCATTTCAATTGAAATGTTGAATTTTTCAATATTTGTATCTGTTTGCTCAATAAAATTGAGTACATATTTGGCCCTCACTTGACTCATTGTAAAATAGTAGCATAAACATGAAAAGGCATTTCTCTGGAAATGTAACATTACATTCTGTGTTTATTAATTTTCTTTCAAACCCACCAGCTAAAAAATAATTAACCACAGAAAGTTCCACTTCCAGCTGGAGCCATTAAAAAGGAGAGTCCAACAAAAAATAGAAAAGGTGATTTTAGAAGAAAATTGGTATACAGTATGTAGGAGTTCATAAATCATATTTTAGAACATTGAATGCTGTTTCAATCTCAACCTTTCAAAATCCAGAAAAGCTACTTGTCAAGTAAGCTTATTATTTAACTCATTTCTCACTTTACCTATCTCTGTAAAAACATCATGTCATTTATTTCAAACATAATTCCACAAGAAAGACATCCAATAATCTCCAGCAGGGGGAACTAATGTACTTTATCAAAAAGTGTGTATAACCTCAACACCATACTGACGTTATGACAATTTTGTTGTGCCTTTACAGATATTAAACTACATTAGATTAAAATTAATGTTTTTATGCGTGATAATGTAGTTTCCATGATATATAATTATTAACCAAAGCCAATTGTTGATAATTGAATTCTGCTACACTGGTACAATAATATCAAGATAAATGAACCAGATCATTATCGAGCAGAATATTCTACATTTTAATTAAGTGTTCATTTTTTAGAATTATTCATTACTTGAATCCCATTACTTAGAAATTAAGTCATTTAAAGTTCAAGTTAAGTGATAAACTACAAGAACAATTTTCTAACAGCAAATCAAAAGTTTTGTATTAATAGTGCTTATCTCATGAAATATTTGATGGAAATCTGTATATCTTTATTAGCTAATTCTGGAAGGATAACTTTTAAATTTAATTTGTTTAAAACTGGCTAGGCATAAAACACCTTTTCTAATATTAAACAAGGTTAAGCAATCTATGAGACAGATTATAAATAGCAAGGCTTTCAAGACGCAAATTGGGTTATTCAGAAAAATTAAGTGTTTGGAGGAAAGTACTATGCCCCAAAAATGCAAATGCAGTAATAATCTGTGTGTTTGACAGTCTGCCTTTATCTAAAACCCAGAAATTGAATAAATACCCAGAAATATCCTACCAGCCAAAAACAAAGTACAAGCCCAATACTTGATGAAACCTTTTTGTTTGCAAGAGGATTCTTGTGTTTACATCATGGACAACTGACACTGAGTACTGGGTTTATAATTTGCATTTGGCAGGTGGATCAGTGTTTTGCTATAGTTTGGGCCTCGGGTAGATGGATTAAACACAGAGCCCTACTGTGTCCTAAAGAGCAGCCTTGACAGAACAGTTAGCCCATGTAGGACATTTCATCACACAAAACACAGCAGACAAAAAGGCAGTAGAGTCTAGTGTCTGTGCCTCTTGAAGGGACGGATACATATCTATTTGCATGCGGCTTAACTTTATATACTTATCGCAGAAAACCTTATGGGATTCTGTGATGTATATGATAGAGTTACAGATCTACTGTATATCTGCACTGTAGTACTGTACTTTAGAATGACATTTTCATATACTAAATGCATGTTTCTATTAAAGATTCTTTTAAAAAAAGAGTTGATCTGAGGATCTCATCCCGCAATTTTGTTAAAGAAATATTTTTTTCGTTTTTTATTTGTCAGTGCTCCAGAGGATTTTGAATACTTGGATCGTGTTCCCTTGTTGACTTCATTAAAAAGAGTAAAAAGATTCAGCTGAGTTTGTTAGTTCACTAGAATTCTTAGCTTTTAATGGGGGAGTTCAACAAACTTAGAAGACGCATCATTGTCACTCAAGTATTGCTCAGCAATGACTAAATGTATATACTGTAGAAATTTAGTTTATATATAGCTCCTTCAAAATGCTAGTTTTCATCTTCAGTCACAGGAAAACTGGCCTGTGGCCTCAGAACCATAAGCTGTGAAAGTTAAAGGTGCCATATTAAAAAGAATTGTGTCTAAATCCCACATTACCTTGAAAGGAGTAGTCATGTCCCTTCAATGCTGTTTAATCATTTTTGTTTCCAGAGATCTGCAATGAAGAGTAGTTTTCCGAGCTCCGGGTGTGTGTGTCGTGTGTCATTATACCTACTCGGTATGTCTGCCTCCTTATGTGGCTCAGGCAGTTGACTGAAAATCAGGATCTATGTTAAAACAAGAATACAGAAGTGGGGAGGTGGTGGTGGCATAGCATTGTGGGTAAGCCGGCATACCATAGCATAATGGTTCATCAGGATAGAGCTCATCCTGTTGACTATGGTGTTCAATAGTTTGAAAGTCAACGACTATACCCCTGGACGGGAAGCTATTCCACTATACGGTTATTTCTAGCAATGCTGGTCCCCACGTACTGAATACAGCTACAGGTAGGAGTACTGGCACAACGAGGGTAAAATACCTTGCTCATAGGTACAACTGTAATGTCCGTAGAGGGAACTTGAACCCCTAACCTGTCTGTCAGAGACGTATACACTAAGCCAGGCTTTCCCCTTCAAGTGCCATTAGAGTCCTATAAAGCTTGAAACATTTCATTTACGGTCTATACACAAAAAAAGCTTTCTGTGCCGACTGTTCCTGAATTTCTCTTGGGAGTTGTTTAATTGTAAAAGAAAAAAAGTTTTTTGATAGTTTAATATCAGTATAATAATTTAAAAGCAAGTTAATATTAATGTAAAAACTTCTTAGTGAACTTGTCAGCTCTATGCCATCTTTGACTACCAGGGTATTTTCTGGTCTCTCATAGCATTGTGACATCTCCAGTGGTAGTTGACCAGCTTGATCAGGCCTGGGCTGTGGCTTGCTGATGTCTCTACCCTTCCCCCCATCTTTAGTCACAACCTCTGCAACACTTCTTCTTTTCTGACAATATCTCATTCTTTAGATATAAGCTATCACATTTTGGAGACTTCCCAAAAATCACAATATACTGTACAAACCAATTTTTATTTATTTAGTATCATCTAGTATGGGGAAAAATATACAATGTCATCTTGATTGTCTCAAATAATGGCTCTGCAATTTCCCTCACAGGCTCAATAAAGTATCTATCTAATACTGAATTTTCACTTCTACTCTTTACTTCTATGGTTCAGAACTGTGCAAGGAAGTCAAACTGTGGTATTTTTAGGTTGTTCTTTCATACTGTGTAGAGTTGATTCAGAAAATCACAAGCTCTTGCCATATTTCTATTCTGAGCAGTATAGCTTCATAATATTACAAAGCTTTTGTGGTTTTCCCAGTGGGAACATGTGATGGTAAAATTCCCTAATTAGACTTCAAATGGTGCCTTTGCCAGTGCCTTGAAGGTTAATGTTCTGACTCTAATCTGATCAACCTTCTTAAACACTGGCCTGAACCACCTCTGTGAATCAATGACCTCTTGAAACCCAAAGCTTTAGATGACATCACACAGCAGAGGACTAATAGTTAATGGTTGATGTTGTTACACTGGGGTCCTTTGTCTTCCAAAGCAGTAGTTTCACAAATAGCAAATGGCATGTTTTGAGATGTACTGTCTTGGAAATCTCTGGAGAAACTCACAAGAGCTTTCATTTATTAATTCCTGCTCATGTGGGATGATGCTCTCTTTAGCAGATTTTTCAGACCTGAATCAGATTCAGCTCTTAATGTGTTAAATCAGTATGATGAGTGTGATGACCTGACTATGTACTGTACTTCAATGTTCACATTGAAATAGCTGTTTATATACCAATTGCTTTTAAAAACATCAGAATGCTACACAATTTAAACTTCTGGAATACACAACTGTTATTCCATTTATGTATCAAGTTCAGTGCAGGATTATTTCAGTTTCAGACATTATTGAAATAGGATAAATGTGTCCACTCATATGTCCATAAGAAAATATCTGTATTTTACGACATCATCCTAATCAATACATTTCTTGTGATAATTAAAACAATCTGTGTAGCCAAGATAGAAAGTTTAACTGTTGAATATAGTATACTCTTCAAACATAAGAATACCACTGAATATACTATAAATAATACAATTAAAAGAAAATAGAATAACGTAATATGAAGTGTAAAACTCTTTATCTCACAACAAAAGTTACAAGCATTTATTTGCTTTCAGTTAAATAATTCTTTTTAATATACCTAGCATCCAACAATAATTTTAAGCTGTGTGAAAAAAGTCATACAGTACCTTTCATGTTGACTATTTTATCAGTCAAAATGCCAATAATGCATGGGAAGTTTTCACAGCATGAAAAAATGATGCTTTCATGCTTTTTACAATGTGCTGCAGACTGGGTAGGTTCTCAATGCACCAACCTTGAAGTTCACATGACATTAAAATACACAATAACAGACCACATCACAAAATCTCTTTATGACATGTCCGAACAGAAATCTTTTAAACATGCATCTAATTCTTATCCAGCCGTTGAACTGTGTTTACCCCCACATCATTTACAAGAATAATGACAAATGTAGTTTGTGACTGTGGTTCTACAATAATTTGCATCGTGCAGTTTGTCCATGGTTATGTCATTTTAGGATAAAAAACAGTTCTGTATTTTCTATTATTTAAATATTGAGAAAGGAATTGGCTTCAATGATTTTCCCACACATTTTTCCCACAATATTTTTTTCTTTTCTGTGTGTGTATACCTCAGATGCCTAGGAGCACATCACCTGCAGTAAGTCAGATGTACCTGTGACACATTTGTTTAACTTCTTAATATTCAGATAGTGCTCTAGGGGAAAACTGTTGCTTGTTTGAAATAACATTTCGCAGAGTCGCGCCCTAAAATTAAGACCAATGGCTCGTAACTTTAAAGCACCAAACAAGAAAAAAACAATCCATGTATTGAACAGAAAGGCAACAAAAGTGCAAAGATTTTGAATTCTCAGGTGTGGTAACCATATCATCCTAAAGGCTGTTATATTGCATAACATACTGTAAAAGATTGTTGTTGATTGTTCTTCTCAGTGAACTGAGGGCTTACTTGTATAAAATGGGTACCATATGCGAGGGTGATAAAACATTTCACGTATAATGACAGAGTTTATAATTTGACCTGACATTTAATATTTCCTTGCACAAAAAATGAGCACCTCCTATTTTAATCATTACTATCCATAAAACATCTGGAACATCCTGAAAACACCTGAGCAAAGTCTAATTAAAACAGTAATCTGTACATCTTTCAATTTCCTGTTGTTTAAGTTATTGCTTTACATATCTAATGGGTGATTTTCTGTTTCTCTTTCTAAGCTTCTATAATAAATAGAATCTTAGACTTTTATTTATTATTTGGTTCTGAGTTTTAGAGAGCATAACGAGGAAGCAAATAAACCATGGATTGTTCCTGTGTCCCTGGACAATATTCTCACATTTTCTCACATTGAGACCTGTGAAATCTTCACAACATTTAATACTTTTAAATATATATATATATCACAATATTGTTGATGTCGTTGCTGTTGAAAGAGGAACATTTGTGGTGGCTTGCAAGTAGTTTTTTAAAATAAAAAAATAAAGATAGAACCTGAAGTACATTGTGTGAACCAGAAGAGACAAAATGTTCATAACACATTGCATGTGTCTTTGCTTCAGGCAATACAAAGATAAAATAATGCCTGTACTTTACAGAAAAATGTAAAATGAAGAAAGAAGCAGAGCTCAGGCTGCATACTTTTGCAGCTGAAATTTATTTTTAATAATTAAAATAACAATAAACATCTCTGCAGCATAAGGTACAGTTTCAATGACATTCTTTAAAAATCGCTTTTTAATTATGCAATTTAAATACATTGCTTTATTAACATTTAATTAATCTGTATTGCTAGATGAAAAATAATTTATATTTTAATTTTTTAGAATTAAAATAATGTTTGTTGCAAAACAGTGATGTCACACAGCCATTGGTCTACAACAATATTTAAATTTGTAGCTAGTTACAAGTATTATAACTCAACAAATAATTGTAGAAAGTGGGATGATGAAGGTTACATTGAGGTTTCAGATCACATTCTGAAGATTGCTATTTGGGTTAACTTACTGATAAGCAAGGAGTGCCACTTGATTTGGGGTTGCTTCTAAACTAGGGGAAGAAGTAATGGACTTTTGTTAATTTATTAATTATATGGAATACTTTCATGGTTTGACAGAAATCATCAGAGGGGATGACAGCCAGGCAATGTACTGTAAGGCAATCAGATTACCCTTGTAAAGTGAACCTAAGGGTTCTTTGTGATTGGTGTGAGTAGTGGGATTGGAGGAGGGGAACATGCACAAAAGATTAAAGATGACTGGTAGAATATACAGTAGGTCTGGCATTTCACCAGAACTTTAACTATGAGTTATATTTACTACTACAGTTTGAGTAAAAGGTTATTTGGTTAAGGGTAGAAAACAACTATAGGTTTAAGGTTATAATTAGACTTAGCCAAGGTTCAGGTTTTGAAAAACCTGTATATAATGTACATTTCCTCAATGTATAGAATTTAAGTTAGGAACCTGAAGTGAGTTGGTGCAGGTTAGATGGTGGATATGAAATGCAGTTATGGACATGTAAAGGATTAGCAAAGGAGATTATTTCAACTGAGGCAAGGAATATAATTCACAGGAAAGAATACAATTGTCTTTAACAAATACACAATAGACACTTATCTTTTTCTAAACCCCAATACTAACTATGTTAGTGTTTGGCATTAATTCGCCTGGAAGAAAAAATAACAGCCCTAGCCATAACATCAAGACTGTCAAAATCATCCTCATTTTTGAGGATTGAACCAGGGAGGCTGCTGGAACAATGAAGATTGGGTTAGTGGGAGGGGAGCTCAAAAAGATGCATTCAAGATGTGGACAGCAGTCTCGTATTTAGACAGTAAAATTAGAATCAACATCCTTCTGAACATCTGAGTAACAACTCCATTTGGTATACTAATTAGGAATTGGCAATATTTTTGTAAGGTGTCAGTCGAAAATGTATTGGTTTAGGCACATGGATGAAGACTGTAATTTTGAACTTTAACCTTAACTCCAGGCCAGGTCTTATCCCAAGTACAGCTTGAATGTGTGTATTAGATAAATTCCAAAATCTACTAAGCGATTCTAATATTCTTTTAGACATCATCTCAAAAGTAAGGTTAAGACCAAAGATCTGTTTTTTTACACCCAACTGTAGTGTGAGGTTGTTAATATCGGCTCCCAGTGTTGGGTTCTTTAAGGAATTAAAGGATGTGATACCTTGACTATTATTATTAGCAAGTAAACAAGGAGTATGGGCCAAATTATTCAAAAAATGTCTGTCTTTGTAAGTTCCCTCAGATAATGAAAGCTGCACCGCAACAGTAGAAGCTAGTCGGAAGTGAGAGAAAAGTGTATGGTGCAGGTTTTCCTAGGGGAAAACCTATATCGGTCACCCAATATCCTAAGAATCGGTCAAAAATTCACCTTCAGATAAAGCACAAATGCAAAGCTAAAATGGGTCTGACAAGAGAGAAAACAGGTAAATTGACTATCCAAAGGGCTGTGGGAGTAGAGAACAATTTACCCTGCCATGTGCTTGAAGCTGATACTTCTTTTAAGAAACTGCTGGATGTGATCCTTGGATCCATTAACTTCTAGTTACCCAATGGGCCAGATGGGCCAAATGGGTTTTTATGCTATTTGCTATGTTTTATGTTCTTTTGATTCTTATTCAATGTTGGAATTCTGAATCCATTTAAACCTAATTGAAAATGTACAGTATGAGTATCAACAACTGGATATAATTGACTATCCCCAACAAACTTGTCAGTATTGGAGATATTTTACTAGGACAAATGGGCAAACAAGACAGTATATAAACTTTTTTAATACTGTATATTCTTTGCAGGTTTCTCTCGCATTTAACCACCTTTACAGTGTTGTGTGGTCATTAAAAGATTAGGAAAAATAAAATTACTTGAAATTAATTAAAATGTTAAATTTCTGTCAGGGGCCCTGCAGTATTGAAACAAGTCTTTCTTCATTACAGATATTATTAGTGCATGTGAAGGGCGATTTACTATTATTGCTTTGTTTACTGTGGCTTTTAATTGCACATCATTTAGTAGAAAACAGTATAACTTTAAAACAGAAAATGTTCATTTAATTTTTGTCTGCTTATTTTTACAGCATATGCAGTAGAAACGTATCATGACTTCATGGTATTCAGAACTGTTGAGAACATGAGGATATAACATTGCAGTACTTAGAAAAAGTGTGGGAATTCTTCGGATTTGGTTAAAAGTCCAAATTCTGGTTCTGTGTATAAAGTCACTGCAATGTTACTCCCCCTTACTGTACATCCTAAAGCAAATATAGTCACTAACTCTCTATAGAGTATATTACATTATTGAAGACATTTTCTAAATGGGTTTTCAAATGCGGTGTGCTATTTTAATATTACATCAATCAAAAGTTTCAGCCGTCACTTCTTGGACTTCTGAGACATTCATGCACATTTATTTCAAGGTCACTTCATCTATATACCCTGTTGTCCAGATGATATATAATGCTGGAAACTAAATTGCCCATCTAAATTCACCAGTGGCTGGGGGATGACCTACAACATTTTGTGGTTAAATAAAGGAAAATTGCTTGTGGCTCCCTGGAAAAATTACATCATAGTCACATTTTAATTTAGTAGCTCAGTCACTTATGTATAAGTACTTATTTATCTGGTCCTTTGAAGTTTTCTTAACATGAGTTCTCTTCTGGTTTCTACCCCCTATTTATTTCCTTTGCAGTTTTCCTTCAGCTGTTCACTAGTTCTAGTCCAGTTTGATCACTACTTTTAACGTCATCTAGATCTTCTTAGCCCAAATCAATTAGTACCCATCACGTTTAGATGCAACCCATTGTGTCTCTGTAGAAAATCCTTGAAATGGAAAGGGCTGTGACAAACAAATGTCTCTGTATAATATTTAAAGAGACTGTGAGCTTTCTTAGTGTATCTATTAGAAAGACGTTGCTGCTACTTGTAGCTGATGAAACAGAGAATACTATGTTTCACATTCAGATGGCTGAAGGCATTTCCTGAACTGACATGCTTCTGTTCTGTAGGAAGATATTATTGCTGCACTATAGGCCTACAAATAAAATATTATATGCTTGGATTTTAGCAGTTATTTTTAAATAGATCTGGAGACAAACAAGTAATTTTCTTTTTTGTCTGACTCAAATTCTACAGTTCTTTCTTTGTATGTTTTGTTCTGTGTTGTAAGGGTAAAAGGCAGCAAGTGGAATCTATTTAAAGAGCAGTGTCCTGGCTACTGCTTTTATATTATCCAGGACTCCATAGAATCTGTGACCATAAACCAATAGTAACACACCATTATTTATGACTACTGTGCATTCTTTCTGGACACTCCCTGTACTTTACAGAGGCTGACATTATACTGTCAAAATGAATCTTTTCCTAAAAATGTTGAGTCATATTCAAATGGAAACTCTGTGTCACTACATCATGACAAGAAAAGCAGTGACTAAGCATTCAGGCAGTAATATATTTTAGTTTTTTTCATGTTTTTACTTGATCATTAATTTATATCCCCATTTCACATACAGTATATTCTATCCAAACTAATGGAGTAGTCAATTAACTGACTATATAATAAAGTTTAAATGTGTTTTGAAGTGCGGTCTCTAAACCAAAGTTTTTTTTTAAAGTTAACAAAGTGGCATGGGGTGCACATTTGTACAAATAATGCTACTAGTGTGTTCTTCATGCTTGTAACTGTGTGAATGCTGTATTTGTTTAAAGCTTACCTGAAAATGTAATGCTATTCTTATATAACACTTAGAAGACCATTTTAAAATAACATCAATAAATGAAAATGAGATTAAGAGTTTTTGCAATAACTGGAATGTTTTATGCTAATATGGATACATGAATTGGTAAAAGAGTGCCTATTTAAGGACTGTGTTCAATTGCATTGATGAAATGCAATAGAGTCTTTAATTTTGGGACCTGGTAAATTATTCGTAATGGAAGTGTTTATACAGCATTAAACAAACTAAATATGTTATCTAGAGCTTAACTGTTTATTTTGTGCCGATCTATTAAAACAAAAGGTGACAGCTAATTTAAATGTTGTTTGATTTTCAAGAAATGTAATACATTGCAAGGTGATAGCTACTGCCTCATACAAGCTCTGATGCAAAAATATGTAAATGCTCCTATATTAGAATCTTTGTCTAGTTGTCATTCTCACATGGGGCACATCAAAGCCATATGACCTGATTTTGCACCTGCTGTTTAATTAAATTTACAAGGCAGACACACTCTCCACTCCTGGTGATATACAAATCAGTTTTTATTACCACAGCCCTGTAATTTACAAGGCGATCGACTGCTGAGCTGCAACAGAAGCTGCCAAAGCAAAAACGATGCGAAAAAACCTATGATGGTCCGTCTTGTACAGTACATGGTTCTGTCGGAGCAGCTTGGCTTTGCATAAGAGGAAGTGTGAGTGGGAGGCATAGTTTTAAGAGCTAAATTTACATTATTGTAGTACTCCAGGCCACAAAGGTTTAACTAACATCAGTACAAGAAGTGGCCTTTCCACAGAAGTTTAAACAGGATGGAGAAACCTAATATATATTTTGTTGTAGTCGCATGATTTAGTTTTAGACTTTGTCCATTGTTTTAAGATTTGAAATCTTGTGAGTTTTCCAAAATTTCAGTATATTAATAACACAGACTGCCCTTTTTTTGATTGATGTTTTATTTGGAATTGTAGCGGGCATAAAAGTTCTAAATGTAGCAGTGTAGCGGGCATGAAAAGTTCTAAATGTCTGCTTATTTTTTAGTGTTTCTGCACTGTATCATTTTTGCATGGCTTCTTGCTTTCAACATCACAAAATCTGAGCAGTAAATGAATAATGTTACTTTTAAACGGAAATATCTCTTAACGGTGCATAACAGGCTTTAAATGAACCATCAGTTTTTCAAATAAAGTTCAGGGCCCTTTATACAGCACTACAAATATACTCCCCTTTAAGAAACAAACTAAAACAGTTTAAAATCCCATTGTAGCTTCTGCAGCAAAGCAGTCCTAGTAAGAAATTACCTCTTTTCTTATTTGTTCGTGTTTATTCATTGTAGCTTTGGCAGCTGTGTTATCTGTTCCTCCCCACACCCTCAGTCTTTCTCCATATTCAGATGGATACTGATGTAATTGTGCCAATAACTGATGTCCACATTTCAGCAGTGAGAACTCAGTTTTGATGCCTCACTGTGTTTAATACTGTTATACTGTTTTATCTGAAGCCTTATTTTTCTATGATAGCATGACATTTAATAGAATATGATTTAGAGTTCAGACAAAAACAACACTTTTTAACAAAAAGATGGAATAATGGTGAATATTTTTTATTCCCCATCCAATGTCCATTTCTGGATTCCTGACTTTCAGTACTGACTGAAACATCAACTTGCAATGTTCAGTACTAATTTGAAAAACTACTCAAATACAATTTCAAAGCGATAATTCAGATCAGTTAATGGATTTAATATTCTTGTTGAGCACAAAGTTCTTGGGCAGCAACTCTCAGGCACTCTACCTCTGAATAAGATTGTTGGAAGATAACAAGACTTCATCAGGCATGTAGATTTACAAAACAGTGAATTGGAATCCCCCAGAAAGATTGAACATTTAAATCTAGAGATAGAGAACACAGAACGTTCACAGAACAAGCACATACTGTCTGGGGAACACACACAGGATAGATAGCACAGCCATAGAGCATACCATACAAAACACGATAACAACTATTTTGCAATGGACATCAATTGATGTGGACTGTTCTGCCATCACTGGATTAGAATTATGATTATTTTATTGTAATTTATTTTTTAGCACAACTCTTATCCAAGGCAATTTAAAATAAACATATGAAATTGACGTGCCCTTGTAAATTACAAATATTAAACGAAGAGTTACAGTTGGGTACATACATACAACAAGATAGCAAAATGAAAAAGATACATCCAGCGCAAGCTGAAATAGCAATCCAAGCACTACATCAGGCAACTTAAAGGGCAAAATACATAACAGTGTACAGAGTGGATACCAAGCAGCAGAGAAGGAACCCTGGTGACCGGGCATAACCTGTCTATGGTGAACAAGCAAATCACACTGCCAGCCTCAGATTCAAGGACATGTTGAAGAATGTAGATGAGAAACGAGAGACCACAGGTGCTGTCTAAACAGATAAATCTTGAACAAGCGTCTGAAGTTGGTCAGGGACATGACCAGTTCTGATTTCTGTGGGTAGTTCTCTCTACCTCTGAGGAGCAAGAATGGAGTATGAATGGGGCTCTTGAAGTGGGAGAGCATGGAAAGGGTACAGAATTTCAGCTGGAAGAACATTAGCAGAGGTAATGACAGAGCAAAAGACACTGAGGGAGAAAGCAGTAGCAGAGGTTACGAAAGCTGTAGACAACCAGATATGTGTGCCCATAGGTTTTGCCCATTGGTGGTGGTGGAGGGGAGTCCCCATTACCTGTAAAGCGCTTTGAGTGGAGTGTCCAGAAAAGCGCTATATGAGTGTAAGCAATTATTTATTATTATTATTATAGGGAGGAGCCAGCAAAGAGACTCTAGCAGCACAATTAAATTTGGGAATAGTAAAAGCAAGGCAAGCTGTAGAAATCTGGATGACTTGGTGTGGAAGGATAGATTTAGCAGGGAGTCTGACTAAAAGGGAGTTGTAATAGTCTAAGCAGGATTGTAACAGAACTTATTATTATTTTGGGTTGTCCCTGTCTGGTAAAATGCTTAGCTTCTGATAACATTTGTCTGGTCAGCTAAAACTAATCATAGGAGAAGGCTCATTCCCTTGTCAGGAGCATATCGCTGGTCTCGTGACAACCCACAGAAGTGCATGTTGGTATGGCTGGTGATTCTCAGATGTGAATCACCATTTCTGCCACACAAGCCACTAATCTAATAGGGAATGACAAGAAATAACAGTAATGTAGCCCTTAAATAGAATCTTCCACTTAAATATACTGTTCGTGTGAAACATATGTATTGTAAGTGAATGTAAGTTTTAAATAGTGGATTAGCCTGACGGTACAGTAAAATAAAACAAGAACAAATATGATCATGGAACAAGTAAAAGTTTATTCCATGCTGAAATCTTGACCCAAAGAAGGCTCCACTGCTGAAACGTTGTGTTTCTTTTCTTCTCTTTTCAGCATGGAATAAAACTTTACTTGTTCCTTCGCAGCCTACTCATGCTGACGCAGCTACCTACTTGAACAAATATGATAATTACTAGCAAAAAATAAAAAAGATAAAATATATATATTGTTATACTTGTACATAGATTTCTGATTGCATCTGATACAAAAACACTGCCCCAGGTCACTGTGTAGTGCACTTCACAGTCAATTCATAATAGATGATGAAATCTGGCAACCAGTCGAGCCTTATGGTCCATACTTCATGCTGCAGCTGTTGATGTTTGAGAAATTATCTACAGTGACCAAGTTTTCCATGTGTGTGCGTTTGTACTAACATTTGATTATGTGTAACTGCTGTAAGTTGAATATAAAATTTATTTTACACAAACTGAAGGCTTGTAATAGTTCAGGGGTTTAGATTTAACACCTTCAAAACTAAACCTTCAAGTGGTTTTCTGTTTGTTTGGTGGTCATCTAAGGCAGTTCATTAAAAACATGATATATTCAGAGTTCTCGAAGATTTTAATGATAATATTACACATGCTGATTTTTGAAAAATAGTAGGCTAAACTACATGTTTAAACTTTTTACACAGCTGCACAACTTTCAAATTTTAGAAGAGCCAACCTGATCTGATATTTTGAACTGCATAAAAAAATTAAGAGCTCCCTGTTTTTGTATTGTTTATAAAAGCCAAGATTTATTTTCCTAAGGAGAAAAGAAAAAATAATCTGACACCTGTGTTTCTGCTGCATATAGTAAACATCCACTGATTCAGCAGATGAAACACCTGCATGGACCCAGATGAGGCTAATATCTATAAAATGATGCCCAATACAGTATGCAGCATGCTTTCTTTTGAATTATTTTCTAGCAAATCTAACAAAAATAAACAAATGATTTCCTACCTGCCAATATTAGAGAAAATTGTGATTAGTATTACATTTCATAAATGGATAAGAAAATAAGAATGATTACAAACAACAGGAGGGCATTCAGTTTATCTACAGCATCACATTTGCTTGCTAGCAACTAACAGTAGATCCAAAGATATCATACAGACATTTCAGTCAGTATATCAACTTCAACAGCATACAGTAGAAGGATAGCTCATTCCTCTGATTTAAAGTCCTAGATTTAACTCTAGGTTTTTAAGAAATCCATTGGTTTAAAGCTGTTATTGTTAGGGTAGGACATGACTAAATACTTGGAAAGATTTCACGTTTTCCTGATGTAGGCTGTTCAAGACTAAAAAGACTATATCTGTTGTTTCTATTAAATAATAAACAGATAATAGGAATATCCAGTCTCCTTGCTTTCCTTAATCTTGAGATGAATCTATTCTGCCTCATTTTGCTTCTCTAAATCTCTGTCTTTTTCTTTCACGGTCTGCTTTCCTGACATTGCAATCTTTACAGTTTCATAATGGACTTAAAAACATATGATATTTTAATCAAACCTGCTTGGTGGCTCTCCCACTTCTCCTTTCCTTCTATCATTATTGATCATTTACTAACTAAACCACATGTGTGAGTACAGAATAGTATCTGGCAGATTGTGAAGAACAGAATAATACATCTGAAAGTTGCTAAGAATAATATAATAATTCAAGGAGACACTTGTGGAACCAAGGCTTCACTCATTATTTTTATTTATTCATCACATTAGAGTACAGATTCTGTTCTGCTTTTAAAGTTGGAAATCCAGCCATCTGGTGTGTGTTCCCTCTATCATTTTTTGTCTATTGCTATAAGTGTAATGTACAGATTTATGGTGCATGGCTGAAGTCCATAAAAAATTGGAATGGTTGGGTGTAGGAAATGAGTATGTACAGACTTGTGTCAAATGGTTGTGTAATAAAAGAACATTACACTGGTAGATTACAAAATATGATTAATCTTGTCAAATGAAAAGACAATATGAATTATTTAAAAAAAACAAAGATGACAGACTTGACTTGATTTTACTGCCCAGTTAACACAGATTTGGCAAATTCCTTTGTGTCATACAGTTGACATATTTTATATTTTATGATTTGTAGATCGAGTTTTGAACTTTCTTTCACTTACAAATATCATTGAAATGCATTAAGAAACAAGAGGTCAAACTTATACTTATTCTTGTAAGGTGACTATCTTGTACCAGAACATTGTTTTCACCATGTCTGTGCTTTCCCCTAAAATTCACTCTAACAGCATTAATCAGCAACATATTTTTTGACTGTTCAGTGGATCCAGAATGAATACTAATTAGAATTATAGAAATATTTCAAATCATATAAATGGTCATTTGTTTCAAAACACTCAAATCCTCCAATGAAATGAAAATATTTAAATATTTGCCAAAAAAATAGACAAAATCAAAGTTACTTTGTTTTATTGTTAAGTATACATGAAACCTTCAAATATTTCGAGTCAGTGTTTGTTCTTGAAATGAATTGAACTAAGGATTTTCTAAAGTAACAGGTCACAATTTGGTTTGGAATTAATTCAATTCCAAACAATTTTGCAGTTAAGTAAACATACTTCACAGGGCAAACAACCACACAGTATATCTTCACATGTAAAAACTTATTTTTAGAATGCCTCTCTGTTTTTGACGTGTCTTGTCTCAAGTAACATATAGTAGTTAACTATAACTTTAAGTTAACTTTTTCTTTTTTTACCTGAAATTACTAAACGTTTTTCCTTTCCTTCTGGGGGCTTCTGGGGCCTCAGAGTCCTCTGTGGACTGCACAGGGCATCAGAATAAAACATAGCGATCATCTGTTAAGCCATCCCATTATCTTCACCAGCTTACTGCGGCTCAGTGTGCGCCGTACTGATAATTCTGGCCTCCACAGGCCTGCTTCTCTCTGCAAGCATTTTTCACCTGCCTTCTGGACAGGTGCCCCAGTGTGCTCGTTTTCAACTTGCATCTATCCTTTCTGACAAGTTGCTTCGGCCTCCGAGCGAATCATCTGTGCGCAGGCACACCTGACAGAGTTTTTCTGGGGGGAAAAAAAAAGTTTATTTGCATCGCAGCAAGGCAATGGAATGGGAGCTTTTTTCCTCTTTGAGTACTCCTCTGTGATGATTGATAGCTTGAGTTCTTCTGGTATGGTGGGACTGCTGTGCAGCCTGAGCAGAGAAAGCAGCTGCTTGTTGAGGGAGAGAGGAGAGAGGAAAGGAGGAAATCTTTAGTTTGCCCTTCAGGCAGGCCAGGTGTCTTTTGCTCCTCGCTGTGTCATCCTCAGAACCAGGCACAGAGCTTCCAAACAGGTCCAGCTCCTTGTTCTTCCTCGGGGGTGTGTGTGCAATTAACACTGATAAACCTCATTTTTAAAAAAAACAAAAATTATGCCTCCAGTCATTGCAAAAAAAAAAGTATATTGCCGAGAAGAAAAAAGAGTGAGAGAATCACACAAGAGAGCTTGGTTTCTAATGGTGCAGGTGCAGAAGTTGGTTGAATGCCAGGTCGGTCTCTGCTTTAGGTTTTCCACGAACATTGTCAGCTTTTTAAGGTTCTTAAAAGAATCCTGTATTGATTGTTTTGTAGTTTTTGTTTTCAACTGTAAGAATGGGAGTTAGAGTGACAGAGTGACATGCACCCACTGTCTAAATGGAAGAAACACATATTCTAATTTGATTTAATGTAACAGTGTACGGGAGTCAGTTATTCAAATGCTTTCTTGTTGAATTGCTGTGTTTTGTTCTGCCTCATTATAAAGATTTGCATTTATCCAGGAGCTCTTTCTCTTCCCTCAGGCCATAGGTTATCCACATCGATGATAATAATAAATGTTGATTTTTCATGGCTTCATTCTCCTTGGTATCCCATTTCCTGTTGACATCATCAACATCTATAATGCCGTCTCTTGCCAGCTAGAACCTCTATTTCCATTAATATCATTTTGTGTTTTGGTTTTATATTGACCATTACACATCAGGTGCAGAGGATAATAAAAATCTATATTTCCATGACATATACAGTAGATTGAAGAGGTTTGGTTAGGAAGCTGTGTGAAAGCAGCAGATGAAAAAATAGAGGTTAATTCCACACTGAAGGCACAAAGAAAAATCTCAATTCTTTGGTTGTTCATACTGTAGGAAAGGAGGGCTCCAGAGCTGAAAAGTTTTTCTTCTTTCTTTTTTGTGTTTGGAATTAACCTCTACTTATTCTTTTAAATAATTATGACCTTTTACCATGACCTTCAAATCAATCAGTTAAAAAAGTCCTAAAATCTCTGATACTGAGTATATGAGCCTGGGGTATGACTCTAGGCAATTGTGAGCAGGATTTACACGTAGTGGCACGCAGTAGGGCTGACGGTCAAGCCACAATGAATCATGCCAGGGCTCTCTCAACTCCCAGAGAAACAGACACTTCCTCACAGGCACCTGCAAGCTTGTGGCAATGGCATCGATTCTTCAAGTGAGGCACCTTTCCTCAAGTCTCTTGGCGCCTCCTGCACACAGCAAAGAGTGTACAAATACAAAGGATCAGTGGGTGGGGGGTATGGAGGAGCCATATTATTATTATTATTATAATAGCGCTTTTCTGGTCACTCCACTCAAAGCACTTTACAAATAATGAGGACTCCCCTCCACCGCCACCTGGATGATGCAACAGCAGCCAAAGTGCACCAGTACACTCCCCCACACACCAGCTTTCAGGAGGAGAGCAGAGTGATGAAGTCCATTCATAGATCGGGGTGATTAGGAGGCCATGATCGGTAAAAGCCAATGGGAAATTTGTTCAGGGTGTCAGGGACACACCTACTCTCAGTCAGGATCTCATTGCTTTGCATTGTTTTACATCTCTTCCAAAGGATGGCACCTTTTTACAATATAGTGTCCATCTCACTGTACTGGTGCGTTAGGACCATGATAGCCCACAGGGTAAGCACCCCCTACTGGTCCCACTAACACCTCTTTAAGTAGCTTAAAAACCTTAGTTTTTCCCCTGGACGTCTCCCATCCAGGTACTGGCCAGGTACACACCTGCTGAGCTTCAGTAGGTTGCCAGTTGTGAGCTGCAGAGTGATATAGCTGCTGGCTCTTCCTCATTCTCCCTGTGTCAGTACAAGCTTGTCCCTGTGAGTACATATGTGACATAATTAGTGATTCCAAATTGGGTGGGCATATGGCATTTATATTTGATAACAAACGCAATGTGGCGAATAGGATGAATTTCTGGAGACACAAATTTTGTCATCATATCATTTCTTAGAGTTCAAAGCATTTAAGAGTAGCTGACATGACACAAAAAACATTTCTCGGGTTTACAACATAATACACACATGCAGATATTATGACTGATATCTTGGGTCATGTTAATTTTGAAATACTTTTTTTTTCTGTTCGGCGGAAGGTGGTAGTTAGGTTGTTATGTCTTTCCTGTACTGCAAGAATTCCCATTCTTGTCACGATCGTTACTCCTCCTCTTAAGGGCGCTCCAGCCCTTCCTCGTTCTGTCCCATTCCCCACACCTGTTCCTCATTCCAGCCCCTCTTTAGTTCCACCTTTAAAGCCAGACACAGGCGTTTGCCCGGGGCTTCTCATTGAATCCCGTTTCATGAGAGCCCGGGGTCCTGCCGCGTCTGGCTCCGTTATGGTTTTAGTTTCCTGTTCCTGATTCCCGGTCCCGCCGGTCCCGCCGGTCCCGACCCCGTTCTGGTTTTTAATTACTTTGGATGGATCCCCTGGTCTTGGACTCTGCCTCCCATTTTGGATTTCCCTTTTGGATTTATGCTTGGATTGTTCGCCCCGGACTCACTTCCCCTGGACACCTGCTCACCTCGGACACGCCCCCCTGTCTCCTGACCCATTCCTGCATGATATTTTTCCCTATTGTTTCTTCACCTTCCGGATCGTGTCGTCCGCATAGGGCCCGGAAAGAACTGTTCATGACAATTCTTAATATATCTCTTGTACTCCATTATTAAACATCCATTGTTGTTTGCTTGCTATTTGTTTAATAAGAACTTCAAAGTTTACATATTGCTTCAGAGGTCATCATACAGAAAGGAAAGGTGTTTTTTATGGAGTACATAGAAGAAAATCATTTTGAGTAAAACTGTATTTCGAAAATGATTTTTTAAAGTCAACTTCAAAGAAAACTTTCTGGGGGAATTCTATCTTATAATATCACATTAAATTACTTCTCTCATGCCTACACATTCTAACGTGTAGTAAGTAAAGATGTTAAGAAATTAAAAACCAAATTAAACGGCTGAGAGAAAAAGCACGACACTTGCAATTCATAGGAATTATCTGATGGGGGTGCTGTGACATTATTGATGATTAGATACAAACTTAAGTGAATGGATTTTGGGTTTTTTAAAAGACTGTTTTTAGTGACATGTTTCTACTGATCACAGGAGCATGAAAATAATAATCGCAATAATGTATTTCAAGATGTGTTCGTTAAAATTAGTCTCCCACTTTCAATGAATAACATCTTGACATTTTATTTTAATCAGAACTAGTTGAAAGCCTAGCTAAGAAAACCCTATTAATAGCAAACCTCTAAGTACAAAATAATAATGAATGATAATAAGAGCTCCCTTTTGTTACTCTTATGTATTTTTAAAGCTCCCATCATCTTGCTAAGTATGCTTTTTTTCATTGCTCTCCCGAAAGCCATTATCTTTCAATCAGTGCACAGTTGGGCAACTCTTTGTAGGCACTTTGATCTGTTCAGCACCTGTGTGCATGGTTTCCTATATTTTTTCAGTTCATTATGTTGGAGGTATCCAAAGCATTAGGCCATCAAGAACTGTTTCACAAATGACCGATGAAATTAATGTGGCAGTGGAAAGGACCGCCCACACGTGTGCACTGTGTTGCTGTAATGATCTTGATTCTTATCGATTTACTGGAGTTCTTTAGTGTTATTATCCAGTTTTCCCCGGCAACTGCGTGTCTTCACGGACAAACATTTATTTGTAATCTGTTGAACAGATGCCCTTTGTAGACCGTATATATACAGTATGTAATATTGCTTTCTACTTAAAACTAGGAAACTCATACCAACCTGAATAGCATTTTGATCACAATATGACATGATAGATCCCTTTTATTACAGTACATGAGTAATGGAATAATATTGCGATGCTGTATCACTACTGTAATTGTCTGTCTTTATTGTTTATTGTTTAACTCAATGCAATGAAGCTATAATGCACTCAAGATACTATAAACTATATAATATTTATATAAAAATGGGTCCTGTAGCACCCAGATAATAATTAATCATAAATTTTTCATTGAAAAAAATAATGAGGAGTTTGAATTTTTGAAATTGAAATCGAAAGGCAACTGTTAGAATTGAAAAAAAAAAATTTTTCCTGCTTTCTTATGCAGCTGTTGAGAAGGGAGTTGTAGTTGGGGCTACATCTGCTAAACCTCTGAGATCGTGTCCGAGCCGGGGTTCCGATTTCGGTTCCTGTCATGATGACCTGAGAGCTCCCTGGACAGCACAGCCACAGACAGTGCTCCCAGGCAGAGCCCAGGGAATGCAATCCCAGAAACAGGGAAGGCTCCGCTGAGACCCCAGACACCGGCAGACCTGGAAAGACTGAAGAGAAAGAGGTAGAGACTGCGGTGCATGGAGGACTAGCGAGCGAATTGGGGGGGGGGGGGGGTCATGAAGCAGTCTGGGGTGAAGTCAGGAGCTGCACGGATTGACAGCTGGGTTAGAAGCTGCGTGGATGCCGTCAGGAGCCAGCGCTGGCAAACTGCCCCGGGTGGCAGCTGCTCCAGCAGCGAATCGGAAAGCGGTACAGGTAGAGAGAGGCCCGGGGCTCTGGATGTAGGAGGCTCCCCTGGAATGGATCCGGGTAGCAGCAGCGGAGATGGGGGCAGCCGAGGAGATGTCCAGAGTTCCAGGGCAGACAAGACCGCAAGCAACCAGGTCGTCGAAGACTCAGCCTGCAGAAACTGGACAGAGGGACCGTGAAGTGGAGTGGAGTGAAGTGAAGGCAGCGCTGCCAGAGAAAGGCGAATGATGGAGCTCCGGTGGACAGGCGCTTCTGGAACGTAAGAGGTAAAGGGATACCGGAGAAACTGGTGGTCTGATTAGCGATTAAGGAGAAGGGCCTGAAGAAGGTCCGGTCCCAGCTGTAAGCAATGGAATACTGTGAGACCTCGTGTGAACGCTCTGGGTTCACATGGCAACCGCAGGCCAAGAGACACCCAAGGATGCTGGGTGTAACAATGTGAAGCTTGCTTATGTTACAGGTCAGTTCACCATTTGATTTAGTATTCCCAGTAAGGCCTGTAAACTTTAGTTGGGAAACAGAAGTTTACGAAAGGGTTTCTTGTTAGCTCACTCTACAAAATAAAAAAATCTTTATTATTGCAAATGCAACTTCCTCACATTCTGATGACCACTGAAACAAGAAACAGTTACAATGCCACTGCCTTGTATAACTTGTATAAAAATATAACCTGTGCTTACGTCTGATACCCTTTGACAGCTATAAAGGTAATATGTACTGTAGAAGCAACAACACCCAATTGCAAGATCTTTACCCTTGTTCTTTACTAGTGCAACAAATACCTTCCCTCTATTATCTGTGCCAAATAAGTGTTAATAAATTAACAGTTTGCAAAATTAATGTAAGGCACACATTCAGATGTACAGTTTTAATAACCTACATAGAGCTGCTATTGCATAATTCATGTGCACACATAATCAATGGCCATTTTAATACTTTAGGAACATAAAGTTATCCAATGCTTGTGCAAGGAAGAATGCACTACAAAGCATGACCATGATATTTTAGATTGCTTCTCATTATACCATTATGTATATTATCATGTGGAGGAAAGAAGTATATATATGGTAGTGAATCTACTAAGCCTTGTTTTGTTGGAGAATCAGTCCCTCCTATCTGTGTTCCTCATCTCAAGAGCTTGCAAAACAATTTGGCATTTGCAAGTATTGAGGCTGTCTTTGATGAAAATCATTTGTACCAGATTAATAAAATTCTTAACAAGATCACATCAGACTGCAGAACTCAGTCAAGATCTTCAATGCTGATCCTGTGAAACTAACCTCATTTAATCTAGTTATTGGCGGTGAAACATCAGAAGGATCTGGAAGGTACTGAGGTTGCATGTCATGGACTCCACTGGAAAGATTAAAGCCAGCATATTCTGATATTCAAAAGAGATCATGCTTTTCCATTATATGCAGCACAAAACTACAATCATCAGTCAATATAGTGCTGACCTAATTTTTTTGATTCTGTTTAGTGTTTATTGAAGATAACACTGTTGGTATTTTATCACTGAGCCAGAAAAAATCCAACGGGAGCTCAACACTGATGATAAGATCCTTAAAATCCTATATTAAATGCCTTTGGTAATGTGTTAAATTCAATATGTCCAGTGAAAGGGTTTTACAGAATTATACTGTAGCTTGTATATCAACGGACAATTAGAGGTCAGTGCATGACAAAGGAGATAATTATACTTAAAGAAGATAAAGGTGTTCAGGTGATTGTTAAGTGGAGAGGGTTCAATGTTCAAATTGTTCAAAATAATTGTTAAAAAATAGGGTTCAATTTAATATGTACAGTACTTCAGTATTCATTGCTCAATACTTAGGATATTGTGTAAAATCGAAAATCTATCTTAAGGAGAAAGTTTCGACATGCAATATAGACAGACAGTAAAGTGGTGAGAATCTCAACATACTGTATATTTTAAAAAAATCGGCTAGACTTGATCCAGTCTAAGAATGGATAATATCATCTCTTTATTATTGATGTAAAAATGTTCACATACTGTAGTACTGCTGTGTTTACTGAATATTATACAAAATTAATATTCCCTTTATACAGTATATATATTTTTTCAAAATAGCTTTCAATATACTCACCCTTCTGGATGTGGGAGGTCAGAAGAACTTTTTAACCCACTTTATGTAATTATTTATAATGACATGCAAATAACAAAATTACATTCCATGTTGCATTTTTGATGACGGTGACAGTTGGCAGGGGACGTTTTGTAGGCCTATCCACAAAAGTGAATAAAAGATGGGAGCTGGAGAACTGCTTTGGCCAATAAAGGAATGTGTTTTCACCCGGAAAACTTTGGAACGATACTTTGAAAGTGCAGGAAACAAATAAAACTTAAAGCTATAAAGCCTTTGTTGTAAAAAAAGAAAATGAAGAGAAATATAACACTGCACTACCGCCTTCATTATTTTCTTTTTATTTTGCAACCAATGCAGTATATCAGAGGGATATGAGCTACAAATCAGGGACAGCTGGTGAATCTAAAGCTCGCAGTCTGCTGGGATTTGTAGTTCTATTGAGCGACATATGCAAATCCCCACCGTCCCACCCTCCACTCATGATAACTGTGAATTTTTAGAACAGAAGAACTAATGAGTTCGTACAGGTCCCAGTTTTCGTAAATAAGTAAAATATGCAGATATTCAGAAGTGCTCTGCTCCAGATCGGTAAACGTGTTTTGGAACTCAAGACAATGTTTGCTGTACACCTGTGTTTTTTTTCTGGTTTGTTTCGGAAGACGGAGGTTCATGGCTCTGCTCACTAGGAGGTCACAGATTGCTGTGCTTTGCTGATGGAGATGCCATTCCTCAAGTGATATATAAAATCAAGGCACCCATCTGCTGCGCAGATTTTTGCAGCTCCTTAAAGGCTTGGCGAGGAGAAAAAGGTGGACAGACCCCTCATCTCCCTTGCGTCCCTTGCATCTCCTGTCACTTTTCAGTCAGTGCTAAGCTCCCGGATGAAATACTTGAATATTAGTAAAAACTGATATCTCATAAACTAACCTATAAAATGGTGTTGGCTTGATATTGATTTTTAAAAAAATGCTTTTGGTGTACAGTACGTGCCTACAGATTTGCACCAAATACCAAATGATTTACGTGTCTTTCTATGTGACTATTCTTTCCAAAAACAACTGAAATGCAATTTCCATAAATTCCAGTAGTCTCCCTTGTCTGTATGATACCTTCTCTCCTTCCAACAGTGTTTGAAAACCTATCAGATGGAGACAGCATACTGTAATATAACAATTCAAATGGGTTTGAAGGCATGACATTCTGGCTGGGTTTTAGCTTTTCTGTCTGATTGTGGATTTGCACCATGATCTCTTGACAGACCAAGATTAAAACTCTACTCTGTAAATGAATGGATTGTCATTAATGCGCCTGTCCCCAGAAATCACTTTTATAGACATACCGTAGGTTGTCTGAGTAAAAATAAAAGTGTTTTGCAAAAGAGCAAAAACAAAGATGCTGTGGCTTTTCCACCACCATAAATTCAGTCCTTCATTAGATGAATATTGTGTGTTTGTATTTAAATACTGCAATTATGTATTTCATACATATTTGCAGAATGCACTTAAGATGCAATAATTCTGATTACCCCATGTGAATATAATTATGTAATGTAGATTTTTAAACTATTCTAATATACCAAATTTTTCACAGTTGACATTCCATTTTGTTAATCTTTCTTTTCAAAGCTGTATAACATTCTGCTGATATTTTATATTTCTTATTTAAAATGTTTTGTAAATGTAATAAATACATCAATTTTTTTCTCTATCTGCTTTATTCAATACAGGGTTTGGGGAGCCTATCCTGGAATGCCACAAATAATACAATATATATACTGTGATGTAGTAGTTGGCACTGTTGTCTCAAAGCTATAAGGTTCAAGGTTTCACCTCCGGATATGGAGTTTTCTACGCTTGTTTGTGTGGGTTGTTTCTACACCCAGAACTGGGTACATGTTAAACTGGCAAGATGTGTGTACAGTATCTACTGTATGCCTATATATTATAGACAGAAGTTAAGATATAATACAATATATCTTAAATAAATCTACTTTTAGTGAAACTGAACTATCATGAAAGGGATCTAAATGAAAAAATGCATGTTAAAAAATCAGGAGGCTCCTCTTTTTTAAAGTGTATATATATATTCTATTTTTATGTTTGGCCTGATTTTGAAGTAACTGACATATCTTAGATTTGTTTAGAAAACACAGATTTTGGGATCACAAATATAATTTTTCACATTTGAAAAGGCCGTACAAGACAAGAATGAAAAATATTTGAGTGGTGAGCTGTACTATGTGAACTACCTTATATCTACTTATAACTTACTTGTTTAGAATGAAGGAAAATAACACGTTCGACGCAGGACATGAAGCTCAGTTCAGCGTTCATTTTGCCACACTAGGACAAGAGACATTTTCATGTTCTTCCCATGTTCCAAAGGGATTTTTTCATGTGCTGTAGTTCTTCACACTTCCAAAATGGATGGAAGTCTGATGTGGTCGTTTGCTCCACATTGGAGGATAGGAGTTTCAAGAGAAGGTGATACCTGGGAAACTTGGAACAAGCACTGGGTGTGGATCAAGAAATAGAACCAAAAGATTTTTTCAGGGGCCGAATGGCCTCCTCTTATTTGTGGACTTCCTGATATTGTCCTAAACTACTGTGCTTCTCACCAACGTGGTGATTCCTTTCCGATGACCTGTTGAGGAGGTTTATTCTGAGTCTGTGCTTTTTTCTGCCTCCGAATTGTCACGCCTTTTTTTTTACACGATTCGGACAGCTTTAAGACTTGTCACAACAAAAGTTTAGCATTCCCCTCAAAAAAAAAAAACAACAACAACTTCACAGCAGGCTTGATCCAGACCTCTTCCTGTGCTGTGGTAAAGATGTGGGGGCGGTGCGCTTGTGCAGTGCATTCCAACCTCCCTGCTTGGTGTCATGTTCACACCTCCCACTCGCTCTGTACTGGCTCAGGAGTGCTACCTCCCTTCTTACAGCTGTCAGTGAATACATGTGCAGGTGCTGCACTTACACTTCAAACAACAGCTTTGGCAAAAAAGGGAAATGAAATAATGCATGGAATGAAGTGCATTGTCAGATAAAATCTTTCTGAGATTTCACTTCACCATAGAGACTGCGCTAAACTGTTTTGTGATTATGTTTTGAAACATGAACTAAAGACCCTAAGCAGCCTTTACATATGGAATTAAAGCTTAGTTTAATTAGTAATACAGCTTACTCTTCTCTAATCATTATATTTTTAGCTGAAAAAAAAATAGATTGAGAGGGTTATTTTAATGTTTGCCACAGGTTTGGCTTAAAAATACAACTAAATAAAAAAGACTTAAAACAAATATGCTATCTCAGTAACTCAACAGAAGGTCCTGCAACTTTTAAATGTTTCATTAAAAATATGTAAGCTCATAACCAATGTCTTGAGTTAACTAACTCTAGTTGTCATTTTGTTTTTACGTTTCCTTCTGTAAAATATTACATTTCATGTTTTGAAAAGAAAAGTGTTTTATTTTCTTTTTCTTTTTTAAAGAAAATTGGTGTCTTTTCATGACATTTTCCAAAGATAATGACATACAGTTCATCCTCTTTTTTTTAAGAGATACAATTAAATCGATTTGTTACAGGTCATTCCAGGCCTCTATATTTATAAAAAAAATATATTATATTTGTCCTCTCAATAACCAGGATAAAAAAAATGAATTTTCTCTACATGACAAATTATTGATCTCCGTGAGTGCCATAAACACAACAACACGTTATTTATTTCGGTTTTGAGTGTTCAATCTGATGGATTTCACATGGGAATATTCCCTAAAATGCCACTGCTTTTCAGAACAACTTATTTTGTATTTTTCATGATATGAGGAAGTTTTGTATATGTTCTGAAGTTATTGTTTTAGTTTTTTTTTTGTTGTTTCTGTTTTCTTGTCTTCAACTAAAAATGGTGGAAAGCACTTCTTTGTTTCCAGATGTTAAGTTCTTTTTCCAGAGACAGTTTTTTCTTTCTCAGAGACAGAGACAGGCAAATGACAATTTTGTTGTTGGAACACGACACTTTAGTCAAGGGAACACAATTTAACTGCATGCTTCTGATTTATGTATTTGGTCTGAATTCTAATTCAAATGTTTCGCCTTGCTCATGGTAGTTTGCTCATAAATAATTTCAGCTGAGCTAGAATATTCCATTGTCAAGTGTTTTGTTTTCATTTTTATTACAAGCTTGTAACTCTTAACACGATATGATAAATATTACTGTGGTGATGATTATTTCTTGCTTTTTCATTTCTGAAGATATGCCTTACATGTGGTATTACTGTGACCTTGGCAAAGCAAGCAAGCTATTGTATGCGGTTTTACCTGCACCCACGCATTTCACATCAAAAACCCATGCAAAATTATATTTTTGAATGTTTTAAATGAGAATGTGTGGGCTATAGACTACAAAAGGTAAAAAAAGGTCTATAAAACAAATACAAAAACCGAGAACTGTGTATGCACGTAAATTATGGACATTACTTTTGGGTACACTAACAGCCTAGTAGTGAGACGGTTTTAAAAAAGAAATAAAATAAATCTATAATTCAAAATTAAGATCAATTTTCTTAAACCTATTAAATAATATACAGTACTGTACATAAAACACCCTTGGGAATTATGATTTACAGTTAATCTTGTGATGCTTTCATAATCATTGAATTGAACCTCAGATTTATGATATGTGTTTATAGATACAGATTTAGATACAGAAATGTTCTTCTGGTTTCTTATGTGATTAATGATCTTGTATCTTAAGGAACAAACTTTTGGAAGTGTGATCTACCTTTGGTACGTACTGTAAGAAACTAAAGTGAAAATGAGATTCTGTTTTCATATTAACATACACAATTACTGCAGAAAACAATTCCCCACTCCTTACTGGAATTATGTTCTCTAATCCTAACCAGTATTTTTACTGGGCCATGGAATTTCACATTATTCATATTTAGCTTACACCAATAGCAAATTGTATACCTAGCTGCTTTAAAATTCTCTGGGAGCATCCAAAAGTCCACTGTCCTCACAGTTTGTACAGTACATATCAACTCTGCTTTAAGAATTGGGTTTTGTTTTTATTCCTAAATTGGGGATCAGGAACGGACAATGGTTACAGTAGCATTAAGGGATCATGTTATTGTGTGAGTTAAAACGAGATTTCAGTGAACTAACCACATGCTGTTATTTAGGTTACAAAATAATTGACTATGTACATTTATTATAGTTTCAGTCATTTTTTAAAGCACTACAGATCATTTTTTAATTGAGTCCAATAAATAGATCTGGGCCATTTTTATTTAGTTTGAAGACATATGAGGTTCATTCATCAGCTCGAATATATTCCTCCTTCTATTTTATAAATAAAATACTTTTCTTACCTGTTTCACATTCAGTCCAATAAAAGTTTTACAATTAATATTTTTTGTCATAGACTGTCCTGCTGTTCCTACTTTTTTACAGTGAATTCTGTGTGATGCTTCAATCACAAAAATACCCCCCCAAAAAATAAACCAGCCTTTCATATAATACAGGTTTTAATGTTGAAAACTTGAGTTTGAGCAGTTTTAGAACATTCAGAGCACTCCAATATTTCAAGCTCCATATTGTGTAATGGTAAAGTCTTTTTAAAGTTTAGATTTTCACTCACATCACGTTTCAAAAACCTGTCATCATCTATCATCATCAATTGATCTAAAAATTAGGACTTGAAAAAAAGTCCTTCATGTTTAATTTATTCAGAGGTAATTTAGTTGTGCTTCTGCAAGGTACATTGGAGCAGCACAACTTTATCTCTAGCTGTGTTCTTTGCTTTATGAATTTTAAGAGGTATACGTGCATATACAGTACAGTTCTGCCATGCAGGGATTTTTGGAATCTGGGAATAGAAGGTCACATTGCTTTAAGGTTCAATAAAATGTCAGCAATGTTTTGACGGAGATTTACGAGGAGATTGAGGTGGATTTGAAAAGCTCTCAGACTGATTAAATTAAGGATGTCAGGGGAGTAAATTGATATTGCAAACTTTCCAATAAATGAAGGAAATGCTTTCACAATGGGAACAGCTCGATATTTTATATATCAGCTGAAGCCTAACAATATTGACAGATGTCTATATATTTCATGCACCAAGGCATAAATGGAAGATAATCTGCTTGTTTTAAATAGCTTTTAGACATTATTATGTGTCCCTAGTCATTGTAGATATAGTATTAAATTAAACGTATATGGACACCTACACCAGTCATGCCTTAGACTTCCTTTAAGTAAAAAAATGTGCAAGAAGTAACAGATTCTTTTTACCAAGAGAAAACTGGATTATAAACTACTTACTGTGCACAATAAAAGAGTCTTTTGAATCTTTGGTTGTGCCAACAAACATTCAAGATGGTGTTGTCGATATGGACACAAAATATGCATAATTTACCTCAATTCCTCTTGAATATATATCCTGGATTTATCCTCTGCTCTGTACTTATACTTTTTTCACTTTTTCTGTCCTATTTTAAAGGACAATGAGCAGCTGGATATCACTCATTGCAGACAGCTTTCTAATTTATGAAAAGTAAAGTCGGTAGTATCTAATAAAATGGTCCTCAGACGGATTTATCCTGCTTTCAAAATGTTCATATTTTTCTGACTCTCTTCTGTACTATTACCCCAGCAATTCATCATTTCAAGGCCTGAGACAGTTAAAAAAAATCTTTCTTTATATAAATATGGTCTTTGTGTTCTGCAAATATGATTCTTCATAGTATGGGAAATAAGGCTGTTTTAAGGATGATATGTAATGTGTATATATTATTCATTCCCATGAGCTCCAACATAATTGACATTGTACTGTAGGTACACTATCCCTTTAGACGCCAGGCGTGTTCATTTAAATTTCTTTAGAGACGATCAATAGAAGACCTCTTATGCTGCAGGTTCCTGTGCCTAAGTAGGTTAGCCGGAACTATAAAAAGAAAATAATTTAATTTATCAATGTGAGGACTGAACAAGTATAACCTTGTAAGCAGACACAGGATATTCAATGAAACTTGGGTGAATACTTTATCCCTTGTGTTATGTGATTTTGTATCCCTTTTGTGTGCTCCCATTACTGCCTTTAAAATTAAATTGGTCTATGTGGCTTCAGCAGATTTTGGGTTTAAGCCTTATGTAAATGTAAATTGTACAAAAAGAAAAGTGATTCATGACCCAATACAACAACATTTTGTGACTGAGCCCTGGCTTCTCAACTGATTTTTTTAGCACAGGGGTGTTATCAATACTTCACGTCCTTCCACACGCCTGGTGGAAAAGTGAACAAACTGTACATTTTATTTATTTATTTTCTTGAGTGTGGTCAGTCATACCTGACTGCACAATGTACAGTTAAAACTCATTAGCTTTTTGTGCTTAGTTTCATATCTTCTACTATACTAACACAACCATAATAAAAAAGGGTTGTGGTAGGATTTTAGCTAAGGGGCTACAAAATACACTTGACTATTAACTTGAAACAGTGAAATATTCGAATATGTACAGTATATATGGAAGCAGTATGAATATTGTTATTAAACATTTTACTAATCTTTAGTAAGGATCAGTTAATACTCGGCCCTTTACATTCTATTAATGTTTAACATTCTATTCACATTCTATTAATGTTTTGTTATTCTATTAAGGAGTGTTACATTATTTAATAATAGTAGCAACAATTGTACTGTGATTTTAGTTTTTTATTTTAGAAATAGATTTCCTTTAAAAGGCAAAAGTGCTTTTAGACACATTTCACAATAAAAATAATATTAACTAAAAATGAGCAGGTACAAACATTAAAATAATGACAAAAATGTTTTTTCTCAAAATGTGTTTAGGCTACATTTAAAGCATTGATACTGTACGTTACAATGTATTGATCTTTAATGCTTATATACTGTATTGTGATATACTGTAGGCTTTATGAAACTACAGTATGATGGGTACATTAGGGCATCATTCCAGTGAAGTGTTAGCAAAACTCCTGTCTCTTTAATAGACGCTAGGATGAAGAAGGCCGACACTGTTAAAATCAAAGAAAAATTATTTTGATATTGAGAGTAAACAGTCCTGTTTCTGCCTCTTTCTCAAACTAACGTTTGCTTATTTAAGAACATAAGAAAACAAGTTTTTAAGAATGAATATGTGGATCAAACTCTCTGATTGTAACAGATATACTGGAATGGAAATTTATATAGGGAGAAGAGTTGCAAAGACAGTGAACTGGAATCAAAGACATGCAGTACTACAGTGAGTGACATGGAGAATGTAAAATTAAATGGAAGAGAAATACTTTGACGCACAGTAATTTTGTTTTTGCTAAAAGTGGAGAAAATTGTAAGTCCTTGCAATAAATTAAATGTCCTATCTGTGCTCTGCAGGACAGATTTGGGAAACATAGTGGTATTATTGAAGAGTAATAAAAAAACATAAAGTGTCACTGGAAGCACATCCCAGCTTTGCACGTAGAGGAAGCGGCATCGGCTCAGCATAGATAAATGTCACTTCCACCCTATACAGGAGCCCTCTGTGAAGGCTGGGCACCGTTAGTCTCTTATCATTAGCAGCACACATGCAGCTTTCTCTTTAGAACAATTAGCTTTGTGCTGGAGCAGAGCTTGTGAAATGTCATTCAATGGAGTAAACTGGTTATTATATCACAAAAGATGCAGCTGAGTCAATTACCTAGTGTTGGGGAGGGTGGGGAGTGGAACCCAACACCTTGACAGTGAATTTCTGATTCAATCAAAGCCTCAGAAAGCACAACGGTTTTACAGGTCAATGACACAGTTATATGGAGTCACAGACCTTTAATCATCGCACTTGCAGACATGCTAATCTGACATTTAAATCTGTAGAATGGAAAATCCGTGGCCTTCACCGGAAAACCTGATTTCATACGGAAAATTAAAATGTGATAAAACCAGGAGAGATCCTCTATCATGGTGAGTATGAGCGATTTCACGGGGAATTGTGCACATGAAAGAGGTCTTCAACATTCTCTGCAATGCAAATCTGTCGGATAGAACAGCACATTTAGGCCATTCTCTCCCGTCCCTTGAGTTCCCCTTGTCCTGAATCTGTAGACAGGAACCTTAATATTCCACTACCAGCATGCCACAGCTGTTCAGTACATAACCACTGAGGAACTGCAGATAACACCACCTTGCTCACCTGAGACACACGTAGGCGCTGCTCTAGACAAACATCATTGTCAGCCAAGGCCTTGTGCGCTCACCCTGAATTACAATACAATGCCCAGAGACTAGAGGCTGACACTGAAGGGTTTAGATAGTGTTGTTAACAGAGCAGACTGGAAAAATAATCGCAAAACAGTTTTGCAATGTGATGGAAACATTTTTTTAAAGTATGGAAAGTACAGTATGTTTTCAATACTTCCACAGAGCTTCCATCTGCCAGGATGTTTTTTTTCTGGTACATACTGTAGGAACAAAGATTGTGTCACTTTACAAGGCTCTAGGAAGTAATTTGAAGGTTTTTTTTTCATAGACTTAGTGGCCACATTGTTATATATTTATGAGTTCATTAACATCTTGCCAAAAAGGCCAAATGGTTTCTTTTGAAACTGTTCTCGTGTTCTGTCTTAAAATTAATAAAATCATTACATCAAATCTTCATCATGATGATGTCTTGCAGTATTCTGGAAACCACTTGTGCGGGATATTGTTTAGAAGCATATTTATAAAATAGATAACAAATTACTTGAGTTAAAGTTTAATGTGTTAAACTGAAAGCCCTTGAATTATAGTGACATTTTTCTTGGAGGCTACATCCTTTTTAATAAATTTTCCGACTCCCTCTGATAATTATCTTCCATATCTTATTTAGTATAAACTTTATCATCAATAAAGAATATACCCAATTAGACAGACTGTACGGTGTTTGATCTGGGACTTACTGTACATGTCAAACTAATTTTAATTCATCTCCTACTACAGCTGATAATGTCTTAAAATATGAGCTTATCCCTGATCTGTTTATTTATCAACTTTCATTCCAATTCCTTCAAACTTTTGAGTGCTGAAAAGAAAAGTGGCTACACTATGCAACCCAAACTGCATGATGTTTGAAATTTCTTCTTAGATCATGTTTACAAATCCTGAAACAAAGGCACAGCCAAACCTTATAGAATTTACCTAATTGAGCACTGAAACACTTTTAAAATGGTTTCAGTATACTTTATATTTCAGAAGATTTTTTGTTTTGTGATAACGAGTCACTGAGAAGTGGAGAACAACAGGGCAACATTTTGCCTACTCCTGCTTTTAAATCACAGCTATAAGTGACCAAATGGCCTATATTACCCAGAATTGTAATGTATCTGACACAGATACATTTGCAACAAGAACACTGTTATAGGCAAAGTGCCTCTTACATGTTCCAGCAATGAATCTACTACTTATACAATTGTAAAATGAAAAAATGTGTCATTGTGTAATTATCTTTCCTGTCATTTAAATACGGAATGGTTTTATACCATAGTATGTATTGTATAAAATGTGAGATCTGAATTCTTGTTTAAGGCCTCATTATGTTATATCATGGACCACTGGAAACATCGACCTAATAAGAAATTTGCTAAATAAACCAGAAAGTATGAAACAAAATTTGAGAATTAAACCTGCAGAGCTATCATGACTTACAGTGAATGCCATAGAAATGAAAGTAAAGCTTGTGCTCAGGGGACACAAAAAGGTGTTTAGATAATAAAAGTCACATTACGAGCGGTAAACTATATTTTCACTCTTGATACTGTGTTTAATATTAAATTTCTGAAAAAAAAAAACTGGTGAAAGGATGTGGGTTTCGTGAAAGAACTTTCGATAACATCAATAGGAGCAAAAACATCTACTCCTACGCTTCTGCAGTTCTCTCTCATGCTGTCAATATGCTAGGTGAAGGCCCTAACCCAATTGTTGTAAGGTCGCTCAGCAGAAAGAGCCTCACTAACAATCAAACCATTTCCCCAGTCTTTCTAATTTTCACGCTTCTGGCGGTCCCTCCATTTCATGTCAAATTCTTCGCTAACCCGTATTGCTTTGGTTAATATTCATGAAATTGCAAAGTCTGAACTATTCTAATTTCCGGGTCCTCTTTACTACTGAATAGGTTTACCATAATGACAATTTTTTTTTGTAAATTAAAGGAGAGTGTTGTAGTTGAATTAGTAGTCATATTTGTTGTAGTGGTAATAGCAGGGGTAGTTGTAATGGTGATGGAGTTTTATATTATCCAATCAAACCTGCCACCCAGCATTTATTTAAATTTCATATGACTAAATGTCACCCACATTCCTGTGCTACATACCGTATACAGTGCTATAACTTTCACATTTCCATCCACACCTTTCATTTAGCTTTTTTCAATCAAGTGTTTTTTAAACCTGTAACTGAGAATGGGTTATATGTCATTAAGATCTTTAAAATACACACAAACAGCACAGTCGTGGGTACTACCTATATTGCAACACATAAATTAGGAGGATAAAAATAGCACTCATTCATACTCTTGAAAGCTACATTAATTTAATCTGCATTAATGCTTAATGTAGCATGCTTTCACTAACAAAAGCAATATAATAAACAAAAAAATGGATCAGTCCAATGGATATTTTTATCTTAGAACAACTTAGTAATTAATTACAGCATTAACAAAGGAATTCTTCCACTGTGATGAAGAGTTTTCAGATTCATTGGATTTCATTCAAACATTCCTTCAAACATTGTAATTAAAACAATTAAAAAATTTTATTTTAAAAAACTGGATTGCTGAGTACTGAAGTAAATTAAGAATGTCACATATTCCCCAAAACAAAATTGCACTGTAAAAATGTATCATTATTGTTACAATATTAGCACTGTGTAACAACATTAAATTTAAAATACTGTAATGTTGTGTATCCTTTCTTCTCTTTTCAGCATGGAATAAACCTTTTACTTGTTCCTTTGCAGCCTATACATGCTGACGCAGCTCCCTACTTGACATACTGTAACTTTTATTATACAGTTACTATTTCAAAATGTCTAGATCTGTAAACAATGGACACTAGACGTCTGATGGAAGATAGAAATCGTTTTAAATGTTTTAGTTGCATGGAATCACATATTGTTTTGCACTGATGGTATGTAGGGATTTCCCTTACGATCCGTGATATCATTTTTGACATCTGATTTCTTTAAAAAAACAGTCTTGAATTAACTGTTTAATTCAAGACTGAACAGACATTCATTTTAGAATAACAGGGGCCCAAAGCTCTTTTTGGGACCAGCACATCCTTTAAATTATATCATACCGTGCGTAAAATACAACCAAACTATTGAACTCAATCGCCATCGAGGGCTGTCCTGGGGAAATCCAGAGAACATGCTTCAAATGCTTAATTTATGCTGATCTTGCACTTTCATTGTTTTTCATCTCCTGTCTTTAGGGATACTGTATATCAGACAAAGGGCTGACATGGAGCTGCTGTAGATACATTACTGCCCTGATTGTTCAAAGGCAATATTCAGTTTTTCCTTTGGGTCAGAACTGAATGGCACATGATGGATTACGGAGGTGAAAATGATGTTGCTGGATTTCAAAAACATGATGTTAAGAAAGGTATATCTTGGTTCATGCTCTGGTTGCCTGGGCAATACAAGATGAAGGAGACCATTTTCAAAGTGCCAGAATTTAGGTCTGTTGTGTTTTCTTCTTTTTGTGTGATATACTGTACAGTAATTCATTATTGGTATTGTTTGCCTGCACAGGGTATTTAAAAATGGTAATAGTAGTTAAATGGTATAAGTTACAGGTAGTTTAAATGTATTTAATTTTTTTAGGATCTATTCAAATTTTACAGTTAAAAAGATTACATAAGAAACAAAAATTCAACAGCTAATGGAACAAGTACACACAACAAGCAAACAACAAATAATACTTAAGCCCTCTACCATTTTTGCTGACCTCAAAATGAAATGCATTGAGCAACATCTGGCTCATCAGCTGGATCCTATGCATCAGTGGGCAGAGGGACACACAGGGACAGGTTGTCGGCTGTCTTTGACAGCAACAGTTAATTTCTAACATAATCAATTTATGTGCAGCTCCATGATAACCATCTGTGCGCCTCTAGAAGACTGTTATCAAGAACACAACAGCTTCTCCAAAACAGTGAAGCCATAAAGGAACTGCTCGGCTTTCGCTCTCTGCTGAGACACTTACAGTTTCATAGCTTCATCACCGTCTGGACATTTAATACTGCTTAGATCACAAATCGATCTCCGGGACAGAATCTATATCAAGTCTGTATTTTCATAGTTTCAAATGATAAAATTGTAGTGTTTGTGGCTAATATTGAACTACAACAGTAAGCTATTACCCTCAGCTAAAATCAAATACAGTGTACCATAAAACTGATGCTGCATTTCAATGTCAAGGTTAGGGCATTTCAAGTTTCTGTTGGGTGTTTTAATGGAAGGTAATAGATTTTTGTTGCTGTTAAGCATAAGCTTAACATAAGCTGTTATGTGTTTTCTGACTTAACTGCTTAAAAAACAACACCAAAGAAGTGAGCAACTTCATGCTTTGGTTCTGTGTTCTTCAGAGAGACTTTGAGAACATGTTTTATTATTTTGGTTTGGAAAACATGCCGAATGGCAGAAACAGAATTAAACAAATAAAGCAGAACAGAATGTTTTAAATTAAATGTTCTGTTTTATTGTATTTTTTGGGGGGTAAACCGTACTGTCTTGCAGCATGATTACTTGTCTGTATTCTACCCCTGAACAAACACACTATTGCTAATAATGCAGAGCAAAAAAAAAAAAATCAAACATTTGTATCCGGCTTTTGCAAGGTCAGCCTTCTGCCACCATGGCAACACAGATCCCTTTCCACCTTCAATGTCAAATTTTCCCAAGGAATATGCCACTCATCTTATTACTGCAACACCTTAGTGAGCCCAATTACATGCAGTGTTGTCAATGCCAATTGCAAAAATACCCTAGAATCCGACACTTACAGCTTGAGATGCAAAATACAAGAAACGGGCATCATGTGATCCTGATCTTTAACCCTAACCGTCCAGTTTCCATAAGAGCTATCAGTGCAGCTAGATGCGAGCTGATCCTTGAATAATTTGACCTTTAAAATGTGAGGCTTTGAAAGAAAGTTTATTGCATGGATTACATTTATATTCGAACCGGAGAGCAAATATAATTCCATTGAAAATAAAATCTATAAAATCTTTTTTACTTGACGTACATCGTTCATTTGTCATCATCATTATTATAGTACGACACTCTTACCTTTTCAGAAATAAAATGTAAGCAGGTCTAGGGCGCTGTACAACGTTTCAAAACACACCATCATCTAGAGTCCTAGATTGGACAATTTTATTGAATTCATTAATTGCTTAATTAATTAATCTCCCTTTTTTGTGGCTGGCCAAACAGTGAATTTTTATTCAGTGTTAACAACAGTAATGTTAAGACATTTCAATGTAAGAAATACATGTACAGTATGTGGACAAGTAGAGATGTTTCTTTACCTAATCAAAGAAATGTAACTGCAGAAAAATACCAGGTAACAGCAATTTAATTAGTATGTGTTTAGGCGACAGCAATATAAATATCAGAAAGTAGCATAATAAGGATTTTGTATGTACAGTAAAAGGAAAAATAGAATAATAGTTCATCAAATTGTTTAAAATAGTAATAGTAAATGTAAAATATAAATGTACAGAACCACAGGGTCCTGTTATTTAAGCAAAAGTAAAGTTTTTCTAGTTTCTCCCCAAACATACTATATGTAGCAATAAATAGCTGTGAAAATAGAAATTACATGTCTTTTTCTCACATAATTGTAACCTTGGCCAAATGCTGTTCCTCAATTTTAATATGCTGTCACCAGCAAAGCAAGGCTTTCGTCAGTTGACACGCAGAATGTCTAGTAAAGTACTAAAAAATATTTAAACATCAAACACTTCTTTCTTTATGTCACTACTAAGGTAGAACATTCTGTATGTGTCTCTGCGTGCGACATACTGTATAACAGATATGTATACTGTATTAAAAGCTGTTTATCATGATACAGCTCTTGAGCAAGCATAAGTTATTGCAACACAAAGATTGTATTTATTTTTAACCTATGTTAACCAATATTAAACATTTATGTTTAAAAAATGTATTAATTTTTAGAGGAAATTAAATAAATAATTAAAATATTATTAAATAAAAACACTAATAACAGCAGTGAGTGGTAAGTATCTGAAGACTATAGTGTACAATTATTGAAACATGTTTGGGGTAACTTAGAAAGGTGAGATACTGTACAAACAAATAAGGAGTTAAATAAGGAGATGTGTTGTTTCTCTGCTTATCTGAGTAGTCCAGCAGTGTAGAGTGTTCACTAAAACCTTACTGCTTATGGAAGTGGAAATAAAAGGTTGCTTTTATTTAGTAATAAATAAAAGAAACCAGTGCGTTTCTTGAAAAGAGTAGGGGTGTAACCCCGGCATCCTGGCCAAATTTCCCATTGGCCCTTATCAGTCATGGCCTCCTAATAATCCCCATCTCTGAACTGGCTTCATCACTCTGCTCTCCTCCCCACTGGGAGCTGGTGTGTGGTGAGTGTTCTGGTGCACTATGGCTGCTGTCGCATCATCCAGGTGGGGCTGCACATTGGTGGTGGTGGAGGGGATCCCCCTTACCTGTAAAGCACTTTGAGTGGAGTGTCCAGAAAAGCGCTATATAAGTGTAAGCAATTATTAATTATTATTAATACACAATTGGCATAGACCATTTGGAATTTTATTTGGACATTAATTAGATTTTTTTATTTGGACAATACCCCTGAATTTATCCAGCTTGTGTATTCAGTATGAGATAATTAAAACAACTCCATTCTCAAATGCAAATAAATTGTCTGCAACATTTGTACTTGAGTATTGTATAATTTTTTTTATCTTGCGAAGAGCAGAAAATGCAATGCTGCATTATCATTATCAGTCTGTTGTAAGTGTAAATGGTGTTAATGCTATTCTTTTATATATGTTACATATAAAAATATAGATTTTTTCATCTTTCATTTTGCAAAGCTACTGTATGGCTCAGGCAGGAGACCAGTTTCTTCCAGATTTACGAGACATTAATGTTCCATGTCACTTCTGTCAGGGAACCGATCGGTAAAATAGGAGAATCCTTATGTGTAACCGCAAATCTTGCAGAATATGGAGTAGCACAGGAACAATCCAAAACACGTAATCCAGGGGCTTGGTCGATTGGAGAAGCAATGAGTCCGGTAACCAGGGAAATCCGAGAAAGGCAATCCAAAAAACAAAATCCGAAGAACGTGGTCAAAAAGGCAGGAGGAAAGATTAGGAACCGGGAGATCAGTCAAAAAGGTTAGAAATGCACACAAGAGAATACTTTAGGAGTCTTCTCAATAGTGAGCATGGGTTGTTGTATAAGGGAACTTTAAATACTGAAGGGAAAGGGACGTGGTTAGATAATTGGTCTGGGAGTGAGAATTTGTGGAATCTGGTGCATGTGGGAATGTGATGGGTTCAATGAGGAATGAGATTGTGAAACAGTGGTTTTGGGAATGTAACGGCGTTTGCGAGGGAGAGTGTGGGGTGTGACAACTTCATTTCTCTCACCTTATTCCATATATTCATCACACTGCCACATGAGAGACTGGCAGTTGTTTATTAATCCATAAGAAAAATATCCAATGAATGACAACAGGGAGATTTTAAAGCTACCTCTGCTACCTTTACAGAGGATTTACCTCTGGATTTACCTCAGCCATATCACCCTGCAACTCACAACTGGCAACTCACTGAAGCTAAGCAGGTGTGAGCCTGGTCAGTACCTGGATGGGAGACCTCCTGGGAAAAACTAAGGTTGCTGCTGGAAGAGGTGTTAGTGGGGCCAGCAGGGGGCGCTAACCCTGTGGCTCATGTGGGTCCTAATGCCCAAGTGTAGTGATGGGGACACTTTACTGTAAAAAGGCGCCGTCCTTCGGATGAGACGTAAAACCGAGGTCCTGACTCTCTGTGGTCATTAAAAATCCCAGGGTTCTTCTCGAAAAGAGTAGGGGTGTACCCCGGCATCCTGACCAAATTTCCCATCGGCCTTTATCAATCATGGCCTCCTAACAATCCCCCTCTGTGAATTGGCTTAATTACTCTGCTCTCCTCCCCACTGATCGCTGATGTGTGGTGAGCGTTCTGGCGCACTATGGCTGCCGTCGCATCATCCAGGTGGATGCTGCACATTGGTGGTGGTGGAGGGGAGTCCCCATTACCTGTAAAGCGCTTTGAGTGGAGTGTCCAGAAAAGCGCTATATAAGTGTAAGCAATTATTATAATTATTATTATTATTACTTCTGGAGCTACCTTAGTGTGCTTTGGGTCTGCCCCCTCCTCATCCTCACCACCCTACACGTGATTTGTTGGCCAGTGAGGGGGCATGGGGTTGCTCCTAAACGTAAAGGAGTTTCTTAGGAGGCATTGGTGCCCTGAAGCAAAGGGGCTAAAGGTCAGTCGTGCAATTCAACTAAATTAATGCTTAATAAACATCACCAGGTTTTCTCCTGAAAGAGATTATTTTTAACACTCTCACGTTTTGAAATGGCAAATTGTTAATCAGCTTGGTTCAGTCTCATGACCCTTGTAGAAGCATGAGGCAGCTTTAGAGTATAAGCACGTGTCCTTAGAGACATAGCAGATGTGGGCCTGGCTGACAGCACTTCAAGCTCTCAGTACTTCCAGCCACATGACAAGCTGATGCCATGGCTGAGTACAAACCCAATGAGCCCAGGCAGCACTTGGCCGCATAGGAAATCCCTGTCACAGCTGACAAACAACATTGCCTACATTTGACCCCAAAGTCTCTGGACTATAAGACAAATGCTTACCTGAAAATACAGCCTGTACAAGGACAGGCGATTCTAGTCATCAGGTGCCATGTTTGTTTCATTCCATCTCAGACCACAATGACTTAATTGAGCATAAGACGTCAAATCAGTTGTGTTCTCCAGGTCTTAATCAGGTGCTAATTGAATGGCGCCACTAAAGCCTACAGGAATCTGGCACTCAAAGACCAGTGTTGTGTAGACTTGCTGTACTAGTTGGGGTACTGTACTTGGTAACTCCCTGAAGTAATAACCGTCTTTCATATTTTTCACACTCGACAGGGAAATCCTGCAGCAGCCAATTGAAGCCATTGTGTCCGAAATGTCAGCACTGATTACATGTGAACTGTAGGTGGAGAGACTGATTGCATCTACGCAACTGGGTAAAAAGAAACTGGAAAAAATCAAAACCCAACTATCTTGCATGTTCGTACAGAAAGAATCCTATTAAATATTGACCTCCAAATTGTCCTTAAGCCTCTGATTTGCAACTTTTGGAACACGGGAAACATCCAGGAAGATTAAGAAATAGCCAGCATGAATTTAGAAATGTAAAGCATATTTGTTAAACAAGCAATAGTAGTGGATCCACATAAAGTATGTGATATAATAAATTTAAATTTTATAAAGCTTTGATAAAGTTGCTAAGAAAAGATTGATTCTCCAATTAAAGATGGTAGATATTCATGGACTTGCTTGTGTTTAGATTAAGCTAGTCAATAGTACAAAGCAGAGTACAGACAAGTACAGGGGTGTGTATTATAATATTTCATAACTGGTATCAATAATCTAAACATTGGAAATGCTGTGATATCATTTACATCTTCCAGACAATGTTAGGAAGCAATAAAAATGCAAACAATGTGATGGAGCAGAGTAAAGGTTACTCATATGCTGAAAGTAAAAAGTAAAAAGAAAAAAAAACAGCAACGGTACCTTCAGTTGGGGTGGGAAAGAGTGAAACAATGAAAAACGTTGGAATGGAGAGTGAAGAAAAATGAAAGAGAATGTAAGAATTGGAAAGTGTGAACCTAACTTAAGGATACTCTTTGGCCTCTGATGTCTTTGTGGTGTTTTTGAATCCCTGTAAAAGGACATGGGTAGAAAGATACTGTATGTGTAATCATTGCCAGGAGAGATAAAATGGGGAACTGCTGGGCTGGAGAAATCATACCTTCCCCCAGTTCTCCGTTCATTTACAGATTGCTTCCTTCCCTGCACCACCGATTTGTATTCTTCCTTTCTCCTTCATTTCACCCCACAAACCTAAAGAAAGCTCGACAGGGGAAACTGTGTTTTCTTTCAGCATGGAATATACAGTGCAGTGCGGTACAGTGATGCATCTCAGCACTCTAACCTCTTCAGGCTGAATGCTGGTACAGTATATACAGTACTGTATACCTGGAATAGTACAACCCGAACTAAGATATCCATATTAGTATATATCGTAGATCTCATCTATAATACTGTACATAATATTTTGGTCAGTATGTTACAACAGAGATATTAATATTCTGAAATCAGTCCAAGGGAAACTAACAAGATGCATTCATGGTCTCAAAGTAGTGTCCTAATGTTACAGGCTAAAACAAGTTCGTACAGTATTTTAGTCTAAAATAGAGAAGACCATTGAGTGAGTTAAGCCTATGGACTTCTTCAGTATCAACAATGAAAGAAGTCAGGATCGACCGTGAAACGTGAGCCAGACTACACCAATAAAAACCAAGGGGAGTGCATGTAAAAGAGAAAACAGGCACCACTTCTTTACATCAATCTCCTTTCAATGCTCTCATATTATATATTGTGAAAATATATACATAACTTATATTAGACATAGCAAAGGCAGTAATATTAAAGGAAGAAAATATAATTTATATTTTGTATTCAGTATATAGAATGTATATTCTTATTTACATGTTATTACCATATTGAAAATATCTGCATGAAAATATGGAAGTGTCCATCTCTATCTGCAAAATATCAAAGAGATAATTAAAATAAATCTTGCATGTCAATTTTGGTACTATCATATATATATATATTTAGGTTTATAAAAAATGACTAAACTATTAATCATATTAATTGATGTCTCAGATATCCAAGCACATGTAATAAAAGAATCTTATTTTATTGTTTCAGCTGTAGTCATTACCATCATCTTCACAGACAGCTCATTGTACCATGCAAATTGCCTGATTCCTAAGGACAATCAGTCTGGAGGTGGGAACTGTAGAATAACGCCTGTCACAATAAGTTAATTATTTTAGATGTTTTGTTCTTTTGTTATGCCACATGTGTGGAATGCTCTGTATATACGGGAAGTCATAGCATTAAACAATAATATTACTGATAGCAATTGCCTGTTATTGAGAAAGAATCTTTTGTATATTTTGCTTGAACAGTATGTAGCACCTGTGGTTGCAGTGGGTTCTTCTATTCAATCTTACATTTTATCATTCTTATTATGAATTACACAGAAGTTTGTGGGTTCCATAAATATATATTGAGTTGATAATTGATACGCATACTGCCTGGCAGCTGTGTGGCACTCAATGAATTTCACCAACACCCAGACCTAATAATCAAATACCATGCATTGCTGCAACCACATTACACATTCCTTTTTTGTAAAGTGCTAATGTCATTGTTCCATTTTCATACTAAAACTAACATCACTTGCTCGTATTAAAGATATGCTGCAAGTTGCACATTCGTAATCAAGGGTTTTATCTGACTTCTATAAAAGGATTTTATGTGCACTTCAACATTTGTTGAAATTCATTTGATTAGTGTATTGAAAATTGTGAGCAGCTAAATTTAATTGAGAATTCTTTTAAGCAATGTCTGAATACAGTGCTGAAGGGAATTTGATCTCATACTAGGGCTTACTTATTACTTACTGTACTTCATTGTAATGTTACAGCAAAAATGATTATTTACAATGCATTTAGCAATTTTATTGTTAAGTATGGATGACATGGTAGTGCAGTTGTTAGATTTGTAGCCTTGCAGAACTGAGGCTCGTGGTGTTTATATACTCTCCCTGTGTTCGCATGGTTTCCTCAGGGTGCTCTGGTTTCCTCCCACAGTTGAAAAACACACTGGTAGATGAATTGGCTTCTGTGAAAATTGGCCCTGGTTGTGAGTGTGTGCGTGTTTGTGTTTGTGGCTGTCTGCCTTGTGATGGACAGGTGTCCCATCCAGGGTGTATCCTGCCTTGTACCTGTAGCTTTCCAGGACAGGTTTCAGCTCCCTCACAAGCCTAAATAGGATGAAGTGATTATTGGTGAGATGATGTCTGACAATCTCACTTTCAGAGATGAAGGCAAAAGAAGGGCAGAAGCATATACTTTCAGACTTTTTACTGTTTTATAGGGAGGAATGAGTAGGCTGGGGGTGAGAGGTTGTGGGTGAGGGAGGAAATGTTGCAGAGTTGCAGACGTCAGAGATTTTGAAGGTGAAAAGGGAAGCAAAGGTTTTAGATGAGATAGAGGAAAGGAGAGGAGGGCTGAGAAGGGAGGAGACATGTTTATAAGGGATGTTGGTGATGACTGGATGAAACAGTAGATTAAAAATAGAAACATCTGGCAGAAGTGAGCACTGAAGAGAAGGGTGGGATTAAAAAAATGGTAGAGTTCCGAGATAGCAGACAGTTTAGTCCTCCTCCATTTCTGTTCAGGTTAATGCAGCTTGGTTCTTGCAGAGTGCAGAACAGAGGACAACCAGAGATGGGAATAGGAGGAGAGCCAGGGTTAGATGTAAAAGCCAGTCAAGAAATGAGGTAAGACAAGGTAGGTGATAATAGGAAGCTCTAGAGGAGGAAGACGTGGGAGTAGGAGAGGGACAGAGATGAAATAATGAACAACATTTTCAAGAAGGGTGACAAAGGCACCCACATGGCTGAGTGGATTATTTCCTCCCATAGTTTATTGATATGCTGTCCAGGTTAATGAGCATCTCTAAATTGGCCCCCATCTGCATATAAAGGGTGCATATGGGCGAATACATGTGCATGTTTACCTTGCAAAGCACTGGCATGTTAGGGGTACATCCTACAGTACCTTGTGATGTATGTCTGCTGGGCTGGGCTCTGGCTCACAACTAATCACTTTTTGCACTAAGCAATTATTGAAAATTGATGTATGAACCTTGATCATTAGATTGAGGCTTTTGTGGCAGAATTTCTGTTTGTCATTTTTTATTCATTTTTTGTTATTTTTCTTTATTTCCCTTTAAAACCCTTTGATTCTGCCCTGCTTCTCAATGCTTTATAGAACTCTGCATATCAAAGAGTTTTCCAGAGATAGCATGCTGGCCAAGTATACAAGTGAGACCAGACACACTGCTGATCGGGGGCTAGCCAGAACATCAGGGGGCTGCCTGTTTCTATTCCAATCCAGCCCTTACTATAGAGAAGGACTTAAAAGATAAGAACGCCATGTTCTATGATCCCCATAACCACACTTGTTAATGGAATGGATAACGCAGTTGTACACCTGGGTCCTCCTGGAAGGCTCTGTTTTTAAAGGAAAAGTGTTGCAGTACATCTTGAATATATTGTAAATAAACATTGGAAAATTTGATTGGTACATGCAGGAATATAATAATAATGTTTCTTTATTAGCCCTATACAATTTCTTGCATTAGGAATGCGTCTTTTCGCATACCCCAGCTTTTTTTCTCCAGGGAGACACAGACACAGAGACAGGGAGAGAAGCTTGGGGTCAGAGCACAGGGTCTGCCATTGTACGGCACCCCTGGAGCAGTTGGGGTTAAGGGCCTTGCTCAGGGGCCCAACAGAGTAGGATTCCTCTGCCGGCCGCAGGATTTGAACCAGCAACCTTCCGGTCACAGGCGCAGATCCTTAGCCACAGAGCCATTGCATTAATTAGAGTTTAAAATTAAAAGATATAAGATCTATTTTTGATATAACATCTTCGGTGAAATTAATAACCTTCAATTGAATATGACACCATAACAATGTACAATGTATACTTCCTCATAATGTTTAATTTGCTGCTTTTCTTGATGTGGTTGTTTTAGTTTTTGCAAATCCATTCAAACTCACAGTCCAGTGTAACATATTCTTCCTTTTGACTTTTTATTTTTTACTTAAGTATACTGGACTTCATAAATGGAGAAAAAGACAAGGTTTGGATTGAATGAATCATCATTAACCCATCATTAAAATGAAACATGATCATTATTTTTGTCACATTTGTATAAAAATGAAGTTACAGTACATCAAAATCCTGAATTCTAACAAGTACAGCATAAAAACGTTAAAGCTCAGATGGAAGGAAAGGGCTTTATTTCAGCCTACGTTTTTCATAAAGGTTAACAATATTGGCCTGTCCAGGAGCCAGGCTGAATAAAGAAAGCTTTTCAATTGCGTTTTTGACTCAATAGTTTGCAGTTTTAACTCTACCTAGTGTAGCACACACAAAAATCATCAACATCGCTTATACCACAGGAAATACACAATCTAATTTTGTCACAACACAAAAGGAGGTGTAAATCAGTTTCTCACGCTCCAAAGTGACTAAAAATCACAGTTTTTCTGCATGGCAACAGCTGCTTTGAGTCAAAGCAGCGATGGAGATAACTCCAGAGTTGCAGTACTTTCCAGAAATGAAAACCTTAACAGGCAATATGCTCTTGCTGCTGAAAATATAATTCACAGATACTCACTCAGAATTCGTTGCTTTTATATTGGTTCTATCTCAGTGTAGGAGGAATATAGGAGAACACGGGCCTACAATCAATGGGTGACAACTACTCTATACTCAGGGTACACTAGTAGCCTGTTTGTCTTTGTGTCTATACTATATACAGTACATATGCATGTACCGTTTGTACCACCATTTGTTATATTATTCAATTTATTTTTTAATTATTTCATTTAACAAGTACATTGAATAACAAATTTGATGTTTGGTATTTTATCATAAATCACTCTTGCTTTTGTTCAAAAGCACCAATTTATGGTCTCAGCTTTAGAGGTTTCAGTGTTTTGCTTAAAATAGTTAGGACTGCGTTCCTCGTCTACAGTATATATTTTGCAGATGACATTGTCACATAAACACAATTTCTGCAACCTGAATGAATGTCTTGCATTCAGACAGAAACTGTGATTTGTGTTTACACTGTGAGCTATTGCCCATTTTTTTCATTTCTGATTGAATGTTGAATTATTGAATGACATAAACAACGTTATGGTAGGCCATATCTACAGTAAATATATAAACTCAAAATTATTTTCTGTGTCAATAACTTATTGGTTGTTATGACATTATGCAGCCTTGTTTTAATGACTGAATGCCATACCATACCTGTTACTAAAAAGGGAATAACTGCATTAAACAGAAAACAAGAATAAACAATAATGTCATTTTTTCAGTAAATACAAATATATTTATTAGTACTGATTACAGTAGCAGCAAGAATAAACAATAATGTCATTTTTTCAGTAAATACAAATATATTTATTAGTACTGATTACAGTAGCAGCTAAAATGTTATCTTGGCCACAATTTTTAATGTTAAAAGCAACAAAAGGCACATTGATTGACAAAATAACCACCCATCCATTTTTTAACCAATACAGGGTCAGAGCCAAAGCCTATCCCAGCAAGCAACAGGCACAAGCCAGGATACTTTCTGGATGGGATGCCAGTCCATTGCAGGGCACACACAGACACACGCAATTTCATCTACCAGTATCCCACGTGAGCACAGGGAAAACATACAGTATAAAGTCAATGCAGATAGCACCCCAGGAATTCAGTCAAGGGTCCCAGCAATGCAAGGTAGCAATGCTAACCACTGCACCCTAGTGCCGCCCTATTTACAAACATTTCAACCGTATCTAGTATTTGTATCCAGTATTATAACAACTAGTTTTCATACTCTGATTTTTATGCAGAATCTTTGTTAGACTTTGTTAGAAAAAGCAGAATATGTTGATTCTGAAAGGGATTAACACATGGTTTGATGTCTTGCTTTCACAGGGGGGTTGCATCTTTTGATAAAACTAATAGGAAAATGTAATCTAGTCTTCAACTGGTTGCTTCATGTCCCTGCAGGCACATTGTGTTATGAACACTGCCTTTAAGAACTACAGATTTTTGCCAATTTTGTCTAATCGATTAGAGGAACACTACCATAAAGTGTACCTGGTCTGAGTTTTTACAGTCAATGTTCAGTTTATTTAGGATTATGTGATTATTTTGCATTTAATTGCATTCATACAGTTTAATAGAAATTGTCTGGAGAAGGTAAAAATCCTAATCTCACCCAATTCTACCTACATACTGTACAGTACATATCATGCTTTTTGCTTTTTCACTTGTGCATTTTGTTTCTGCATCCCTCCATCTCTGTTTTCCCATTGTACCAGCTCCTCAGCTTTATAAAAGGGGGTATGCTTCTAAAATCCCCATCCTTAAAATTGTTATCCTTAAAGGATTGGTATTTTCCTCAGCCAGGTTAATTTTTACCAATAAAGTTCACTATTCAAACCATACCTTCTCCTCTTTAATTAGTGTTTGACCAGACTGCTGAAATGTGAATTACTGTATGGAGCTCAAGAGGAATGAATTTATTAACCTTATGGCTAAATAGATAAAAATAGTAACAAATTCTAGTTTCTATCCATTCTATCAAATGTCCCTGAAAAATATTTAGCAAAAGACAGAAAAAGAAAACATTAGCATTCTCATTCTATCTAAAACATTTATTTGGGTATCATGGATCCTTGTTTTTGGTGTCATGGAAATAATGACCCCTAAATTCATAAATAGTTTAATTAACCCTTCTTCCCTTTCCACAGGTTATTTTACCTTCAAGGATCACCAATATACCCACAGACCAGACACAACAGTTAGTATCGCTTAAGCACCCCTTTATTTACTAGAAATTACAACACCCTGACTACCCAACAACTAGAGACACAAAAGAGTGTCCAAGGAACACACACAAGGGGCAGATGTGTCTAGTTGATTACAGGAGTAAGCTTGGTGAAAAAATATACAGTAGGTTGTAGAGAACTGTTGGTATGTTGATTTCCAGATGTCACTGGGATATACAGTACCACTCTCTTATTTCCATTCCTGCCCCCTCTGCCCAAGGTCTGGTTCAAACTGGTTCAGCACCACTAGACACTTCCACATTAAATTGTGGAAATTGAGCAAACATTTTGATCCTCCATGCTTGTTAATTGCCTCCTACCCCATTGTCTGTCTCATGACTTTGATTATGGGCATGAAACAAACACACAGAAAAGGGACAAGCACAATAATAATGACAAAATCACTGGCCACTACGTGCAAACTCAATTATACATAAAACACCAAGACAGAGGCTATTGTCCATTATGTTTAAGCTTTTATTATATCATTCAACAATAAAAGAATGACTACTTTTCCACACCTCAACATCGAAACTACTTCTGCATATTCTTCTCTATCATTAGCTAGTCAGCTAACCATCTTACTGGCATCAAACGTAAATTTTCTATCATTCGAAAACTCACAAGGTTCAAGTACTCCACTGACATCAGGTTGCTTCCATCTTTCCTGTGATGCACCACATAAGCCCAGCCCAGATTGATTGATTTATCAGCTGAGCCAGGTGATAGTTTCTGCAGCTGTGTTGAGGGCGAGTGGTCGATTGGGCAGTCCGCTAGGACGTGCTGCATAGTTTGCTCCAGCCCACAGGAGCAAAGAGGGCTTGCACTGATTCCCCATCTAGAGAAGTTAAGACAGTGACCATGACTAGTCTTAAAGTGATTTGTGGATCACTATTTTCATGAAAGGTAAAAGCCAAGAAGTTGTTGGCTAGGGAATGTGATGAGGTGTTTGTTATGTGCAGTGATTCCCATTATAAATCCCAGGTGGGATCTCCAATGAGGTCTTTTTGGGGAGAATTCCAGATAGGCTTTCTTGAAGGTGGACTTGTCTTTAGTGAATTCAATAAGTCCTTATGTAGTGGCAGGTGAGGAGTGTTTTTGGTCTTTTGATGGGTCAGATGTGTGGAGGAGATGAGATGTTATTTGAACCCTAGCCTTCACGGTGTTAACTATGTAGTATGGTGTTTACCTCAAAGAGCCACATAGTGATATTTGCTAGGAAAGGGCGCCAGGGGAGTGGAATTGAGTGTAAAGCTCCAGGGATGATGTGCATGGAGGCATTCAGCTCGGTGTCTACTCTGAGTACATGATGATCTTGACTAGACAGGGGCACAGTATTCTTCTGCTAAAAAGACAGTGCAAGGGCTGAGGTATGGAGGGTGGTAGTGGCAGCAACCCATTCTTCCTTTTTTTTACCTTGGCTGCTGTTGTTCACGTGTCGTGACTAGGTGTCACTCTAAGGTATGGAGGTGGCATCTAATTGTAGATGTGGAGACTTGGTGACCCCAAGATGCAACCAAGTTTTATCTTTGTCCAGCTATGGCCCTGGAATTGTTCTTCACCTCTCAAACTGTCCTCTTCGCTGTTCGTGGGGGCAAGATACACTTCAGGTATCGGGTGACTCTTGCAGCCATTTTAACCTTCTTACTCATTGCCCTAAAAGTGATAAGTGGTATATATCGTTTATTTTATTTTATGTATCCATTTTCTGATTTACTAAGGTCAACATCAATTTGTCTCTTTTCATTTGTGAGTTCTTTACCTTTCCCCATTGAGAGAGATAACAAAGGTTTTTACAAGAAGCCCACAATGGAAGTCCACAATATAGTTGTTAGATTAACATAAAAAGTAGAATGTTAATGAATATTTAATTTTGTTTGATTTTCTTTAGAAGAAGGGTACCAATAATTTTGAACCATTTTTGTTTTGAGAAATAAAATTATTACTTATTAGCAAAAGCCCCTCTGATACACTGCATTAGAATACACAAATATAGTTTTATACATTGTTGAGCATAAAACATACTCCTTACCTGTGTTGTTCTTTTACACACCTTTTTGGATCGTCTTTTTCAAGGGTGACAATAATTGTGGAGGTGACTGTACTTGTAAAATGGGCTTTGCCTTACGTGGCAAAAATGGCTATTGAGCTTTTTCTTAGATTAAACTGTAAATAGATACTACTCAAAACTGTTAAAAAATAGATTAAAGAAAATACATTAAATACATATTTCCCAATTCAAGCCTTCATTTTGAATTCGCCCACAGTGCATTAGCCCATAGGTCAGGGGTGTCCAGATGGAGAAAAAAATATGGAACGGTGGGCCAAATAATACCAGATATAAGTGCATTCCAATAACCAAATTGCCTTTTAATTTAGGGGACTACCCCAAGAGGTGAGTTTTAAGCATTTTGTACTTTAAGCTTGAAATTACCTACAGTATATAAATAATGATATTATCTAATTTTAATATACCTAATTTTAATATACCTGTAAGATTTCACAGATCTCACTAGTGATGACTCTACTAATGGGAACAGTGATGCTGTGCCTTGGACTGAAGAATCGCTATCAAGTCAGGTGTTAGTGTTGTGGAGATTCGGAGCACTTCACAGACACACTTCCCTCTGAACTCGGTGAAAAACTATTAATTTTGCCAGCGTGGCTGCATTCGCTGTCAGTTTTTCATTTCTTTGGTTCCGCCATTTTGAAAAGCTTGCTAACGTTAATGTACAGAATTAAAGTTTTGAAGAGGGTAAAGAGGAGGAGAGGGGGTAGCTAATCAGTTTTGAGATGTGATTTTACGTGATGGCGGCACCCAGTGTTCAAAATAAGAACTGCATTTTTACTTAATATTGTGCCAAATCTAATTATAGTTCTAAATTAACTCGGGGGCCGTTTCAGTAACAGTGGCGGGCCACAATTGGCCGTAGTTTGAACACCCCTGCCGTAGGTAATCAGAAAGTACAGACAAGAAGAAGTTACTCCACTCAAAAAAAGCTCTCGATTGCACTGGTCTCTGCAGAGGCAAAATTAACCAAAATTCAGTCTTGAAACTATTGAACTGTGCACTTTCCTGGTGTTTCCCAAATAGTTGTAATTTTAAATAAAGAAACTGTTTTTTAGAAGCACTTTAGCTAACATGCAAATATGCCTGTCTAGTAAAACAAGGAATTAAAGAGAATTTACATGGGAATGCAGAAATACTGTGTGCTCTACAAGTCAGGAAAAAAATGAGGTCAATTTAAAATATCAAGGTACAAATACAAATATGGTTTTGTGTTGAGAGCTTTGGGCCGACTGTAGACAGTAGAGGGAAATACAGTAACTCTGAAATGTCAGTTTTATGTTCTGTAATAAGTAAAACTGTCCACACTTCAATAAATGTGCCAAACTGATCAATATTTCATCACAGCACCTACATTCGTAAAGGAAAGGTTTTGACACACTAGAAATTTTTGCAGCCTAAAAAGGCAGCAGTGCTGATTTATAACCAGTGCCCCTATGTCTTCCACCTTTTGCAACTGCACTTCTATTCTATTTTTCTCTGAGTCGCCTCCATTGACATAATAAGCACCACTTGGATTGAACAGGTACAGTCATTTCATAATTTTCTGGGGAAATGCCATCATTTGATAGCATTTTGACAATATGAGATGCATTTTTTTTAGGTTTCTTAAGATGTTTTCACCTTCTTTAATTCTCTTGATATAGAAATTTCCCCTGCAGGAAAAAAAGGGATGTCTATTTTCAATAGAGTAAGTAATCTCATGTGTTTAACTTTGGGCAAATAACAGAAGGGCTTTGGTATCAGAGGAAGTGGTTTACCCTTAGTCTAGTGAGAGAGAATTGTTACACTTCTGAATTATTGTACACATCATTACCATTTTCATTCTGTACATGTAGTGTTATTATTTATTACATTATTGCAATGGATATTGTAGAGGTTACACACATATTCTACAGGCTAGTATATAACTCGCACACATTCTGGTGAGACTGAGATGTAACAAAGCCAAGGTGACCTCTATAAAGACAAAGACTGCTGGACCCCTGCCTGTAAAAGGGACACCACATCACTTTTGAACAGCAACCCCAGGTGCCTTGGATAGTGTGGAATCTGGATAGCCTGGGAGTGTTTGGGTGCACCATGTTGTGCTCTTTGCTAGTAATTCTGTACCTGATTCCGCTGTTAACTTCAAGAGCTCTTCAAGAGATCTAATTTTTCTATTAATGTCTTACTCCTCAGAGCTCACATCTAATAAGGCCTTAATTAAGATATTTTTTATAGATTTGTTGATTATTGGTCAATAACAACAATAAGTACTGTACCTTTCTGTGGGATGTTTTCCAGTTTGTGGCTTTTCTCACTCATTGTACTGTCACTGTATTCTAGAGTACAGTCTCCAGGCATTTTTTGCCTCTATTTCAAAAGGCTCAGCAATTTACTTCATGTTTTTCAAGCTAGCAATGTGGAACAAAAAATCACAAGCATTTTAATATCCAAGCCAAAAAGAGCATCAGATTTCATACATAGCTCAATGTTTTTGGCAACTGGATGGCTTTAAGCAATGGGGAACATGATTTCTAGCATGAACTGTGGTGCGCTGAGAATCCTTACAGAGGTACATTACACTGACAAAGCAGACTTTTTTGGCAACTGACTACTGTATAATTGCTTTGGAGCAAAACAAAGAGTTGTTCTTTGCAGAAACGTGTCGGGCTATTTTGTTGGCAACCGCATCAATGCATCAACTTAGTTTCAGTTTTTCATTTCAAAATAAAGATCAAGCCCTAGTTTCTTGTCTTTCAGTTTATTAAAAATATGTTAAAAACCTGGAGAATAATTCTATTGTAACTGGGGTTTTAGAGGAAAACGGTGAATTACTTTTCAATGCTATCATTGACAATGTTTGTGTTATAATGTTTTCCATGAAATCAATGTCTTTCGATTTACATTTAGAAGTGAACAGCGTTTTGAGCTGACTATTGTTCCCTTTAAAAAAACAGACCTGCATGAATCTGTTTAGGTCAATTAAACTTTATCATCTTTAAAGGATTTAATGAATGCTATTTTTATAAGTTAGTTTGAACTCCAGCTGTGGGAACTTTCTGTTCAGATTGTATTTTGACCAGATGAATAGTGCCTGTCTAGAGGGTCAGTGAACGTCTGTGTGCATGCTCCTGTAGGTGAGTGTCTGCACGTCTACTGAGTGTGTGTGAGGAGGGGGTGGCCTCAGACAGTGAGGCGGGTGCTGACATCCATCACATTCTAAGAATTTGGATTTCATCATTTCCTGCTCTTTCTAAAGGGATCACAGCACCTGGTCCTCACAGCTGTACTTCATTTAGAAAGCAATTTAAAAAAGAGCGAGAGAGAAAAGGGAAACGACATATTGCTGCCTCAGCCTTATCATTAAGAGCGGCAGAATGGCCTTCATTTGTTGGACACATGGCAGAGAATTAACATCTCTAAGTAGCTTTTTGATGTGATTGCTGCTGATGATAAAGTTTCATAAATACCGGCCACATTTCCAGAGCCACTTGGAGACACGAGTCATATGGAATCATGCAATCATGGAAACAATTGTATATTCCCAATAGTGTATGTCTCTGAAATTGCCCCGAAATTGTCCTTCATGAATTTGCATACTCTTTTTCACTATACGTTTTATGACTACAACATCTCAAGTTTTATTTCTCTTCATTGTTGTTTCATTAGCGTGGTTCGTTTATAAATGCAGGGTAGCATGGCACGTTTGGTAGCCTGATTTCATTAACTTTGACATCCACATGTGCACAAAAGAGGGGGAAAAAATGAATGAGGATCAAAGACTGATGCACTGTTGCCACTTCAGAGCCACTCTCTGCATTTCATGTTCTGCCAGTCTGTAGAGGCTATGAAAACTTTATAATATTCAGCAAGTTAAAAAGGAACTAAGCTGGAGCTGATGTTTTCATTCCATCTAAACTTGTCAGATACTTACTGTAATTGCGCTAATTGCTTAATTGGAAATGTCTAACGGCTTTGTATATACTGTATTGTATAGTGGGATTCACAGTGCTCTCTTTTTCAGGAAGCTATAAACGTATTGCAGTTCTATTAAGAATTATAATTATGTTAAATATGTTAATTTTAGTGAATGAATGAGATCAGATATGAACATGAGAAAGGGCATAGCTGACACAAGGGCTTTTGGTTCATTGTGCTCTTTTGGTTCTCTGTCTGTTCACACCTATAGATGGTACTGATTGAACACACACCCCAAGTACGAAATACCTCTTGGGAAGTGTCACCTTAGAGCAGCCATTAAAGCCTAACCTGTGTGTCTTTGCAAGGTGGGAGGTAACCTATGCTTATACAGTACAAAAACCTACACACACATGGGAAGAATGTGAAAACTGCTCACAGACTGGCATACCGGGGACCCTGGACCCATGAGCTGTGAGACAGTAGTGTTAACCACTATGCTACCCTGATGCCATCATGGTGCCCAAAATGGAGAGATCACATAAATAAACACTACAGCCCTCCCGCAAATGAATTTGGCATCCATTCTTTTGTTTCTCTTGTATACTGCTTGTCAGAATCACTGTACTCTGCCTTCTTCCAGAACAAAGGAATAAATGGCTACATGGCATTGAAATGAAAAAAGAAACATAGTTCTACCAAATGATCATTAATTTTCACTTTTACTGTGAAGCTAGGGTACTCAGCTGTTTTGTAGGTGGTTCCATTTGAGATACCTTTTGCATGTGATGAGTGTAGCTCCACTCTGGTCCTGCTGGGATTCAATGGCAGTCATTTGTGGGCTGTGTGTAGCATGCAATGCCACTCCCTAGACGACAGATAACTCCGCTGTGCCAAAACAGCAGGTCCACTGCCATGGAAGAATTCTACACAACGCCAGTGAAGAGTGTGGCTTCACTGTGCCCCAGCTAGGATTCAGTCACAGGCGCTAGCAGGCCCAGACAACAGGCAATTCCACTGGGCCACAAGATGAGGTCAACTGCCGCCTAGGTTTCAGGCTGGCATGTTACTGCACTGCATTTTTTATTTAGATTCATGTTGATTACACATTGAGCAAGTGATTCACCACTGCTGTTTCTCCAAAGGAAAAATCTTAGCATTTATAACAGGTGAATGCTGTACTTGACTTTACGGCTTGCAGGTGTGATTTGTGTTTGCAGTTTTATTTGAAAGAAAAACTCGACATGTTAAATGATGTTTTAAAGTTTATGTCTATGTTAATTTTAAAGGTTCTGTTCATGTGTAATGCTCATTTTATATACTCTTATTGGTAATGTTACAACAAGAGAATGTATATTAAATAACTATGAAAACAACAAATATTGAACAAATACTGTTCACATGTGACTACATGGACACTGAATAAAGTGATTATTATTTATTAGTTTGTATTTTTTATAGTTTTTAATGAAACAGCAGTCTTCCAAAGCCAAGTCCTTCCTCTCTCGCACTTTATAGTAATGGAACTATAAAAGTTGGAGTTTTGCTTCAGTGCAGCATCTATTTGAACTGTTTACTTCCAGTAGGAACCAACAGCATGCCTTCAATTTTAATGGGATTGTGTTCTTCCTCTGGCAATGTCAAAGAATTGCAAAGAAAAACCTTCGAATGGGTCGAGGCCTCACTGTAATAACTAGAACACCCTTATCAAAAGCTTGAGAAAGCTAGATGTTACTGCTCCATTTAAACACAGCACAACAATATCCTACGAATGGATTTAACAGAGGTGTATGTAAAAAAAAAAAAAGAAACGACAACCTGTCCACAACCTTCCAGCAACTGCTGGGCTATGTTAGTTTTTTTTTGGGGGGGGGGTCACTCTGACGATTCCCTGCTTGCGTTTCTCCAGTCAGTGCCTTCTGCAGATTATGTTCTGAAGCCCATCTCCCTCCCCAGCAGATGCAAGCCCTCATGTCAGAACCAGATCGAGGCACTGCCGATCTGCAGTCCAGCTCATACCTCATTGAGCCATTTCCCAAGCAGATGGCGCGGTGCTGCAGGCACTCTTCTTCCTGATAATTACCAGCCTTCGCTACAGATGGAAATGTCAGTCAGCCTCACAGGTCCTGGTTCCTGCCATTGCCTCCGTCCACAGCCCTCTACCTAGGCAAGATGCTGCCAACACACACCATGTGTTTTGTGACTGCTGACTAGGCAGGCAACAAAAGAGAATTTTCATCATGAATATTCATGCAGGGATGTTAGGCATACAGAGTATCCGCAGCACAGTTGGTCTAGTTTTGACACCATCTTTAGTTTTCCATGTTTTTCCTTTCTTCCCAGTGTGATGTGAAGAAGACCCCCTCCCTTTCACTTACACATTGGAAAAGTTTAAATACATAATACAGTTATTTACTCTGGGCAAACAGGCAATTTAACTACATTAGGATAGCAGTGTTTGCAAATGGATTCTTTTAAACAGATGCCAGGGCTAACCCTCGCTTATCTGTGATAAGGTGACCAGATGTCTCAGTTTGGCAAGGAAAAGTCATTGTTTTAATATTCTGGTCTGAGTATCACAGGCATTTTTGGGATAAGAAATAAATAGAAATGATTGCGTTTATGGATAATCTACCTTTCTCATTAACAAAGTACACGTTTCCTCTGCATTTGCTTCTTCATTTAATTAGTTTTACAGAAACATTGTTTCCTGCATGTGAAAGCTTAAGTAGATTAAACACAAGGAAACATCAAAAGCCTCAATAAGCTATAAAGATAATTACACATCTACAGGATATCATACACAATTCTCAGAAAAGGACGTACTTTTTAAAGAAGAATGCCAGAATTACAGAACTGTAGAATTGCAGGTCACTCATCACAATGAATATTACCCTCTGTATACATTAAAAACATTGTCTGTGTCTACATACTTTATATATATACTGTATACACAGATAACAGAGTAAAAGACAAGATGCAAAATTAAGTAATAATTAGATAAATAATATAGTATAGTGTAATATAGTATAGTAAAGATAATATATATATAGTATAGTGGGAAGAATTGGGAAAAAGTGCTGTAGAAGGTCCCAGACTTTGACTGAGAAATGAAACCAAGATCCTGACTACTTGGCTATCAAACATCCATGGCATTGTTCATAAGAACTAACTGAAGAGTGTTAACCCTGGTGTAATGGATAAATACCACTTTGGGTTTGCACCAGCTGACCCCCATAAGGTTCTCCCTAAATTCAATCGGTGAAGCAATTTCTTACTTATTTGTAGTGGGACTTCTGGTACATAATGGCTGTTGACCATCACCCAGGTAGGTACTTTACTTCAATGGTGGATGAATTGGATTGCCACTACAGTATATGCAAACATTTAAAGATCTTTTTGGAAGAAAAAGGTTAAACATCACTTATTAATTAAATGTGTAATTATTATATGTGGTTTTCAGTATGCAACTGACAATTGATTGTGTCTAGAGTGCTAGGATCTCTAAGGCTTTTGTATCCTTACATCATACATGGAATTTTTCATCTCTATACCCAAAAGTCCCACATACTGTATAATTAATTTAATTTCTTTAAGGAAACACCTACTACTCATTGTTACCACCATTGCTTACATGGAAATCTGCAGTTGCATACTGTAGTTGGCATTGCATATTCTTGGTAATAATTGAGATCAAAGCAGAATGCTACTTATTTACTACTTTGGAATATTTTAAATATATAATTTATTTAATTTAGATGTCAGATTCAGGCCCTATGAGTTTCATGCAGATGTCTGCAGACAAAAGAGAAATGGTAGAAAATGAAACTGACTGAACAATTTTTTTTCAGGCAAAAGAACGTGAACTGAAATACACTTGTACAACCATTTTGGGACGTGATTCTTCTAAATATACAAAACAAATAAATGTACTTTCCATATACGTGTCACACAGTGTGCTCACAACTAAAATGGTACCTGACAAACCTTTTGAGAAAAATCAAGCAAAAGGCCTAATTTGAATTCTGTTACCATGTTATTGCTGTCAGTTTCAATTCAAAGAAATATAAATCTTTAACACATAAAGCTGCAGTGAAAATGAAAACCCACTGCGAGGTGCTAATTTTAGACTGTCGTATGAGCAGTCTTATTATTTGATGTTATCGGCCAAGACAACAGTCATGTAACCCATTTCAGCAGTATATCCCTGAAGGCAAGATCTCAAATCTAACCATCTTAATTAGCATGCATTTTGCTGTGTTACTTGTCATTAGTTATGAAAGCTGTAAGAGAAACATAATAAGACAGAGATGACTGAAAAGGAAATCCAGAAGTGTGACAAAAAATAATGTATGCAAGTAGTGCAGTCCATGAATAAACTTTGCAGATGCATTAATGTTCTCAACCACAAACTTCAGAATGCAAATGTAGCAATGAGCATACTAACTGCAATGCAACGGGTGATGCTAGATCAGGAAAGCTTTGTTAATCAAGAGATGTGGAGGGCTTCCAAATTCTAGAGGTACTCCCCCCACAAGAGACAACAACATAAAATATCATAACTCTAGATTGATCATTTTCTAATAATTGTACTTGTTTGTGATAAGACAGGGTATGTAGTTCCCCCAGCACACTGATTTGCATAATATTTCAAATGATCTGAGAAGTAAAGGGAACATGAATTTTTCTTTAGTGTTATGTTTTCATAGCCAATTACTATGCTAATGTATCTTACTTATTTAGTAATTAGCGAATGCTTCCATTTTCAGAAATTCAAAGATTGTTTTGGGAGGAGGGGTGAGAATGGAGTGGATGGGGTGAGTTTTATATATACTTTTAAGTTCTAAAATTAGAAAAAAACATTTGCTTCTGTTCATATACAGTAAGAAAATGTGTTTCAAATGTTTTGTCCATAATGCAGATACTGTACATTATATAATGCAGAAAACATACATACACTATATATTATTCTAATCACCAAAACATACTTTTACAGCATTCCTGCAATATTTCTACTTCTCACTGACATCAGACAATTCTTTACTTTGTAAATAATGATACTGCAATGTTACTGTAATCATCTGTATGTCCACCAGTATGATACCACAAAGTTTTGGAAAGGTTGCAAATGAAACATTCATCATTCTCCTCCATTTTTTTACTTAACTTTGTACCTGTCTGACCTTCACACACTTAATTGATTTACTTCTGTTTTTAGTTGATAAAATTTAGATATAGATGACAGTTCAGGTTTATCTTTTTAAAGCATATGTGAAAAATCAATTTTTATTCAATTTATCTGTGGATTACTTTATGAGATACACTCCATGTAGCAGTTGTAATCTTTTTTTAAGTTCAGTTGATTTTTTAGCCCCGTATTCAACATGACGTCTATATTTTTAGATTATAGATGACTATATACTGTAAATATTACCACATACTGTCTTACTAATATGGCATTTAAAAAAGTACTTAAAATACATTTTAAGTTGAAAATATCATATAGTAAACATTATTCAATTATTCAATAACAGTATTCAACCATATATTAAACAGTTAACAGAAAACAATATTTCAGTCTTTGAAGACTTTTTTTATAATTCACAGTGAGTCAATATTTCAACAGTTTGGTAAAATGACAAATATAAAGGGATAGCATACTTAAAGTTTGACTTCAACTTGCCTAACTGAAGAAATGACAGTGCTGATTGGCGGTCAGCAATGTCACATTCTTCCAAAAGAAGTGTGTACACTTGATTGAGTAGTTCTGTATATACTGTACAGTGAATGAGAAGTGCATATTATGCAGGCCTGAGCTTGTTTGAATGAATAAATCGTGATATATATTGTTTTGGATGAACACTGATAACAAATGGCGTGAATGAGAAGAAGTATGATGCAAGTGACAGAACAGGTGGTAGCACTAGCAGGTAGCAGCACAGACAGGACCTGCTAGCTGGAGACTGGAACTCTGTGGTAGACGCTGTGGCATCCCGGAACAGTGACCTGACATGGAAGTTCAAGCAGAACTTCCAAAAGATGAGGAAATACCAGCTACATGTAGAACTGGGGGCTTTGAGGCTCATGAGGCTCTGAGGCTGTGATGGGGAATAGTTGTGGGCTGACACCACACCACTTGGACACCAACTGAGATTGTTGCTAAAATTGAAACTAGACTCAGGACCAGAGGGGAATGCTGTTTTGGACAGTGTTTTTTTTTTATATAAAGACAAACATATTGGTGGCAGGTTAGCTGCCCCTGCTAATCAGATATGGAACTTTAAGTCAGTCAGGAGCTCAAACTATGAGCTAAGATATTTTTAGCTTTTGGGGGGCTTTTTTAAATGAAAATAAAAATAAACACCATTAAACTGCCTGATTGACTCATGGTATGTCTGTGTGCTGGGGCCCCCTGACATCACAACATGAAGTGCAGCAATCACTGGGGAGACACAGCCAGCCAGTCTGCACCAACAGCCCCAATACACTATCGATCAGGTGGGGGAATGAGTGATTACTTCACAAATTGAATTAAGGGGAAGATTTAGGAAGGTCAGGATGTGAAATCCCAGATTAGATTTAGCCAGGACACTGGGGTTAAAGCCCAAAGTCTTACGAACTGTGCCATGGGATGCTTTCGTAAGAACATAAGAAAGGCTTTGAAAATTCTTGTCCGGAGGGAAGAATGCTATCTATGCCATTTACAACAGCAAGTAATTTCCCAAATCTCCCATCCCAGCAAAGGCCAGGAAAACCTTGCTTAGCTTTCTTTGTCTGATAACATCAGGCTACAAAGTAGTAACACTGCTGATAAAGTATAGAATCTAATGTGCAAATATAGAGGACCAGCAGCTACCACTACTAAACTGTTTGCTCTACTCAAAATTAATATTAACACAAAGGAATAAAGGCATACGTACAGTATATAAAACCAAGCAGCACATGAGGATTCAAACAGTCCAGATAATTGCTAATTTTACATTTTAAGTATTTATAACATAGGTCTCAAACTCAACTCCTGTGTGTTGAGGGCCTGCGGTGTACTGTTTTTTTTTTTCAGTTTCATAGGTGGTGCCATTATTTAATTAGTTAAATTATTTAATTAGTTGTAGAATTTTAATATTTCTTACCAGGCTCTGAAGTGATCATTAGGTAACTGTACCTGTAATGAACTGTCATGCCAAGTAAAAGACAAAAACCGTATATGTATCTAAATTAGAAATAATTAGGTTAATTATTTAATTGACTACTCAGGTAGTTATTAACAGAGATTAAAAAGACACAAGGCCCTTCATAAACTGGGTTTGAGACCCCATGATTTTCACAGAGTCTTTTAATATGTCTCTTTGGAGGTCCCTATTTTCTGTTCCATTGTCCTTATGACTCTGAGTCCAGTTCCACAAGGACCAATCCACTACACCAGTGGTTCCCAACCCAGGTCCTCTGGGACAATTATTACAGCTGATTTTCATTCCATCTGGACTCTAGACTCTAGACTTATGACTTTAATTGATCTGCTTTTTGGTAAGACTTTTGGTTAACTTGTTTCTTCACTTATTCCTGAGTTTCAAAACTTCAGGGGTACTACTTCCAACTTCAACATGCTGTATTTCAGCTTTCTTATAACTTGTAACTAAACAGCTTTTAATTGGTAATTAGATTGTGATTGACGAATAAACACAGTTGGCAATGACAATGTACCAGAAATTATCTTATATTTGGAACAGATTTTGTGACTATGTCAAAACCACATACTTTACCTCTATTGTTTCAAGTTCCCCCTAAGAAACTGCAGGTGTTTCCATAAAAAGGTATAAAAAACACCTTGAGATGAAGGAAACAACAGGTCAGCACTTGAGATGTGGGATTCTATAAAGGATTAAACCCCAATGTCTCTGTCTCAACGACCTTTGTTTGGTAATATGTTCTATTCAAGCATAATCATAAACCACTTATTTTTGCTATGGGGCATATAACCCAGAGCCTATTCCAAAAGGATAAAGCACAAGGTACTGTAGGACTACTCCCTGGATGCTAAGCCATCACACAGAAACATGTAGTAATAATTTAGAAACACCAGCCAACCTACAGAACTGTAGCTAGTGTGTCTTTGAAAGGCAGTGGAAACCAAAGGATTTGGCAAGATCCTTTTCAAAACAAGAATTATCTGTCTCAATCAGATCTCAGCTTAACCATCATTTACCGAGACTGAAAGATTAAATCTCACATTTTGTTACTAAAGACCTTAAGAAGTGTAGGCCAATCAACCTAGTTCATTATTCAAGAACATATATTCAAATCTTTAATGTGATTTTCACCCAAGTGCTAATACAGTATATCACCTTCAAGAAGCTTTAGGACCAGTTCAACCAGGGATTCAGATGCAGATACAGAAGGGTTGTTCATATTTGAGTCACCTGGGAAGTGTTGAAAAAATGCAGTTAGAATGTACAAAATACCTTGTGCCATGGATGTATCCATGAAGTCTGCCATGGAAAATCAAGATCTCTATTTTTACTGCAGCCAAATAGCTGCACATATACTTTCTATTTTTAAAGTATATTACAATTTATGTTTATACGTGTGTATATTTATATTTTTAATTGCAAGTTTTAAACTGTCACCTCAGCATAATATACAAAATATACATATTCCTGAGCACAAGCACCACATGTTCAATATTTAGTATGTCCACCTTCTAATGATATAACACCTCATAAACAATCTGGCTTGTTTTTAAGTGGTTGGACTAGATCCATTGAAATATGTTTCTGTATTTTTCTTTTTTCTCTTTGTTTTACAATGTAAAACTCTAGCCATAGTTAAGATTCTTCAATGTTATACAACAGTGCTTCTTAATCTGTGGTCTGTGAACCACTAGTGGTCAATGGGTTTATAGTATAGGTGGTCTTTGGTGGATACAAATATTGGTGATATACAGTAATAAACAAGTAACATGAAAACATGGTCTATGTTACAGTATGTGCAAAAATTCTTCACTTTTAATACATTTCTTGTTAACTGACAACATAACTACAGTCTGTGGATGACTTATGCTTCCGTCATGACTTGATGGCACATCTTTCAAGAAATGGTATCTAAAGGCCGCGTCATTCGAGAAATAGTGTCTGCACTTATGACACTCAATACTCCCGCCTCAGTCTGTCAAAATCCTTAGTCAGCATTGTATCTTATTATGCAATGCAACTGAAAGTCTAGTTGTCTATTTGTGGAGTAATTTTAATTGTTCTTATGATAAGCATAGAGTGTAAAAATCAGTTTAATTTAGTAATTTAAAATGCACTCCGATATTAATCAATATGGATTATATCTATCATGCCCCTCAATCCCACAGTCAATACAAAAGCCAATACTTTTTGCAGTTGTGTGGTTCATGGTCAGTAAAGGAATAAGTAAGGAGGCTGAGTAAAGGTTGAGAATGACTGTTATATAGGAATAGTCATTTGGATTAATAAAACTGATAAATTAAATAGTACATTCTATGCTACATTTCAATAGTGCATTCTTTGCCTGATTTGGCATTCAAAATTGTTCAAGGATTTTGTTATGTCCAAGCTAAGGAATACAAGATTTTGTTCTCAGTAGAAAAACCCAATCCTTTTCAGAGGGGACGTTTCCTATGTAATTAGATTTTATAAATATAAATGTTCTCAATATCAATTTTATAATTCTGTGGTATATGTTATACAGGTTAATATTTTTGAGTAATATATATTCCACAAGGCTTTTAAGTTGGCCAGGTAATATGATACAATTTATGTTTAGATGTTTTTTTTCTTCCATATACTCTAAAATGGTTAATCTGCGGTTTTTAATGGGCATATAGAGTTTTTCAACACATTTCATCATTACTGTGTGAAAACAAACTGAGAAGATGTGAAAAGCAATCTGGCATGCAAAAGGAGCTTTCAATAATTTCCACCCCCACACAACAATTCACACTTTCTGCAACTCTCCATTTTAACTACGAATTTTGTTAATCTGATTTCTAAATAAGATTAAAGTTTCTTTTACAGAGATAGATGTTCTTTACTTGCTACCACAATTTTTAGATTTTTAAACACTGTATTGCAGTGTATCAATGTGATTACATCACTTTACCTTGATTGTCCTTACCACAGCAGCCATATCACTATGCAACTCACAACTGGCAACCCACTGAAGCTAAGCAGGTGTGAGCCTGGTCGGTACCTGGATGAGAGACCTCCTGGAAGAGGTGTTAGTGGGGCCAGCAGGGGGTGCTCACCCTGCAGTGCATTGATAATAGAGCTTAATTATGTTCTTCTCTTGTCATCTCAATCTGTAATATAATTTTGAATGTCTATACCTTTCTTCCTCTTTGAAATACTGTGTTTATCAGTAATTGATTAATAAATCTCATGCAATTAGTGGTGCAATCAGCAGAAATTCATTTAAAGAAGATTCATACATGAAGACTGAAAAAATAATTAAAAAAAGCTCGACCAGTTGACAAATGAGACTTGAAGCAGAGTAAATTTATATAATAATTTGTCATTTATCACACTCACTGTAACTTCCAATTAGGAATTAGGAGTGGATTCCTAAGTCCATACACATCAACAACTGCAGCTGCAATATCACTTCCAATAGGACCATGGTTGTACATCTCATCCAAAGAGCAAATTGTAATCAAGTTTAGTAATATGTTTAGGAGATACAGTAAGTCAATGGCTGAGATTTGAACGTTTTAACCAAAGGAACACCTTCTTATTTATGTGTTTATCTTTTACTAAAACCAGTGACTTCGGTAATTTTACCAGAATTTTTTGACTTACTTGATTGACAATGTTCCGTTTCTCAGAAAGAGACAGCAAAGTTATTCTCTGTGTTTTATTCTTTTCATTTTAGTACAATTCACACTGCATTTGTCCAGATTATAAAACATGAGCAAGAGCTTCCCACCCCCTTTAGCTCAGCCGGAAATTTGCACTTAAAAGCTATTTATTAGAAACAATAGCACAGGTGCGTTGCCCTTGACTGAGCCGTACATTTTTTTTTCCCGAGAGGCAGAAAGTTGGTTTCACACCTGTTTCATCCTTTTTGTCTGCTCTCGGCCAAGCTAATTTAGCCTATGCCACAATTATGTACAGCTGAAGCTGTCATAATAAATTACATCTTTGACTATGATCTCCTAATTCTACTGATCCGACAAAAAATTAATTAGATTTTGTTCTTGGTTTGAATGATGATTTTTTTTCTGTGTCTTTTTATATATATTTAATAGCTCTTTTAATAGCGTGAAAAAAATTGCTCCGTGTTCATTAAATGTCTTTGCCAAAGCATAAATATTTGTGATAAGCTGAAAAGCTGTATATTCACCCTTGGATGCTGCATTATAATTAGATAATTCTATTGGTATATTTTAGGGACTCATTTATTTAAGACAAAGTCATTAAAGATATGAAAGACATTTAAACTAAGTTCATGTTGTGTCTTTAATAGTGCCTAGAACAGATTATGTTTGTGCAATTTGTCTACCACAGGGACTGTATTTATTTCTAATTTATTTCTTCAAATATGTAAAGAAAATCATAGTACTTATGAATATGTTTGAAACAAATATGCAAAATAAAACTGGATCATTTCTTCAGCTCTGCAGAAAAACAAGACATTCCTTTAGTATCAACTCTAATTGTTGATAAGTAGTGCTAAAGTGCGCTCAAATCATCTAAGACGTTTGACAACCAAAACACAAAACTGTTCATACTTTATGTGCCTAAAACTAACAGAATGGATGTTTGTACTGTGAACAAGGAAGATGAAATCCCAATTCTGGCAGCATGTGTGACGTTTGCTGGTGTTCAAGAGTGTCAGCAAATATTATGTCCACATGTACACATTATGAGGGATACCAAAACAAAAAATATATATTTTCACTACAGCTATGTCTGTCACTGTAATTCAAAATTAACAAAATGTATAAATATCCCCCCTGCTTTCTAGATTGTCTCGCCTACTGTACAGTAAACGTGGGTTTATGTGAGTTTTAACATGTCCGGTTCAGAAATTTCCATCTCACTGTGGCATCTTCAAACTCCGCATAAAATATGTATTTCTGTCAGAGATAGTGTGATCTGTGATTTGGGTCACTACATGACTGTCAAGTGAATCAACATTCTCACACAGGGAGTTCTGCTTGTTTGTAGATGATGACATCACAGCAACTAGTCCTCTAACCACTACAGCACTGAAATGTTACAGAATTAGCTATATAAGAAAGTAAAAAAGGGTGTAGACATTATAAATGTGATTGCTAGCACTGGGTAGATGGATGGCAATATGGATGATTGACCTATTCAAGCAACTCTTATGACAACTGTGCATTGTGGAACAATGTGATCACCTTTTCCTCCAAGATGTGCTGCATGCATGATGTACAGATGACACATTATGATATTGAACGATGGCATGTTTGAGAACTGCCACAAGAGCATGCACAGTATGAAACGCAAAGAACATGAGGTAGACCCACAGCCAGAAATCATACAGCGTCAGATCTGGAGATTGTGGGGGTCAAACTTGAAGGAACCGTGCACTAATGATGCAATCAACAAATGTAATGTGACAGCTGTGTTTTCACTTTCTGTGCAATTTTTTAGGGTGCACCTGTGGCAGGTGCAGCGAGAGTCAAAATTTGATTGGCATCCCTAGTGCTCTCCCGAGCCCTGAAGCCACACGCCATCAAATGTGTCGAGCCTAAAGACCAATCAGGTAACTCAGGTCTTTCAAGCTCTTGAGCATAAAATTAGTGTGACAGGCTCATACACAGAACTAAACCTGTTGCACACCATCTTACATCAGAGTAGTCTAGTTAGTTTCACAGTGTTGCTGAAAAGAGCAGGCAACTACAGTCCCAAACATACAGTAGATTGATAGGTCTTTCCGATCACTGCTACTGCACAATAATCAGTAGACCCGTCTGGTAAATGCACATCATACTGTCACCTTTGTGTCTTATAGTATTTGTTCAGCAAGACCCTGTAAATTTTTCAGCAAACCAGATAATCAGATGGCAACTGTGGTTGTGACCATGAAGTGTGAAGCAGAGTACATACAACATTCAATATCAAGAAACACAAAGGTTAACCATTACCTTCTTTCCCCAGGTTGTAGGTGCTTCACCATCAGCCTCTGTTACAGGCATACTGTATGTGCACTTTGTTCCACACCATCTTCAGAACGATGAGGTGTGTGTTTGATATCTGTGGGTGAGTTTGTCTTCTGCTGCATTACCCATGTAGGCTTTCCTGAATTCCAAAGCAGTTTGTCAGAATTCTGTGACACTTTTCACAGGTGTTGTCTGTTTATAAACAGGGAGGTTACACAAAGATCAAAATGCCTGTCTTACACCCAAATGACCTCAATATTGTTACTGTAACAATGGTGGATGAGAATAATTGCTATTTATAAGGAAAATGTGTTCAGTGGCATCATCAGTGATTGACTGAATGTTGGCGGATGTGCTGGTGATTTTATATCCTTTGAACAAAACTGAGTGTGCTCTGGTATTCATTGTAATTTTCCACAGAAATTTGCTCCCTGTAGTCCAATTTCTGTGCTCCACACAGTGCACACTTTTCACAATACAGTTGCTAGAATAGACCAGTTAATTATATACAGGTAAGCATCCTGTATGTATACAAATAATATTGAAAACATTTTTTTCATATTGGTAGGTACAGTGTGTGGTGAATTCCTAGTAATTCTTTAAGAATTTATTTGATGAAATATGAGTATCCAAATAAAACAGATGGAAGTTTTAGTTTTTTAGGAATGGGGCCTGGAATATAATTAAGTACTATACTGTACCCGAGGATGCAAACTTAATTTTAAACACCTCAAATGTCTATATCCTTGTCATTTATGCAGTAAATCCCTGTATACATCAGACATCTTGCAATGTACATTTAAAGAAACTACAATACTGATATCTGCCAAAAAACATGTAAATATTTACAACATTTGCTACTGTGACCTGAATGTTTCTGTAAGTTCCAACATCATAATTTTCTATAGTATAATTTTAATTATGCTTTGCAGCACTTTAATTAATTACTATATTTTGAGGATGTTGTACAGTATCAAAGATTAACGAAGACCCATATGTTATTTGTGCTCTGTTGAAAATGCCTTTCTAATTTCATGTTGTACATATTAAAATAACCCATGTATTTCCACAGAAAGTAGCTACATACATAATAAGAATAATCTTAACCTTCTACAAAATATGACAAAACTCATTGCTTACAAAAAGCAACACGATTTTCTCCATATTTTTGAATGGAAAAATGAGTGAGATTTGGAAATTCATGAAAGACCAATGTTAATATGGAACAGATATTTTCCATGTTTGACTACCTTATTTGGGGACAGAAAAGCAGAATAAGTTTTGTGCTCATACAGTATAAAAAAAGTTTCAAGGTTTTCGCAACAGTACTTTGTATGACATTTTCTTGATTCTTGATTGAGGAAAAAGTTATCAGTGATTTTCTAGCATAATTTATGTGTTTTGTGTGTAATTGTGACACACGTTCCGTTGTCCATCAAGTCGGCAAAATGCAGCATCTACACAACTGGCGATACAATAAAGGCACAATAAAGGCAGGGGGAATACAAACAGTACTAGACCTGACTTTGCCCCTAGTACACTTATTTGCTGCAGGATTAAGGTAGGGGCAATGGAGGACAAAGAAGCATCATAAGGACCAAGATGTTGTATTGTACATGTGTTTATATTCTGTTTCTATATACAGGTATGCACAGAAAATAGAAACTGCAACCATGAAACTTGATTCCATTCCATACTTTCTCGGTAGCCTCATAGATGAATGAGCGCTTAAGACACTCAGCAGCTGCAGACCAACTTCGCCCTAACTCTTGTGCAGAGAAGCTATGTCCTGACTCTTGCTTGATGATACAGTATGTCTTTCATTTGATCAGGCAGGCCCAGCCACCCCTTAAGATAAAAATACTATATTAAAGGCTTTACTTCACCTAAATAGCAGAAATTACTGCATGCATGTCTATATGTAGTGTGGCAAAATGGAATAGTAAATAGTAAATTAAGCAATTTAGGGTAAAGGCAATTCATCTGACCTATCAAGACAGTGTTGCCATTTTCACAAGACTATAAAGGAAACTGCCCACAGCATGTAGGAGCACCAGTATTGAATATGGGTGTCCAGGATTAAGATAGAGTTAAAAAGGCAAATTAGCACTGTTGTCAGCCAACAAACTAAAGAGATAGAGAGACTCAGAAAGGGGGGTCAGGATGAAAGTAAGACTGGCTGAAGGTTCAGTTAAAAAAAGTTAAAAAAGTTAAAAGTGAAAAGTTAAACAAGAGCTGAGAGAGTTTATTCATTTTGTGTTGAACATGGCGTGTCACTTTACAGTAGACAGATATTCACTTTCTTTCTGGAGACAGCCCCTAAGACCGAGCACCACAAACAGTTAAGGAAGGTAAGGGGAGGAATGAGAAAGCCCCAAAAACTGGAAGAATTCCCCTGAGAAACAAGCTGTTTCACTACCCAAAGATGAGATGGATAGACAATTACAATACATAAAAAGCGTAAATTTGATTTTTAAATGGCATTTCTGAAAAAATACATCCACCACCACCATATTGAGTAGAACAAGATCTGTTGTTATCATCATCTTTAGAATCACTACCTGCCACATTTTAACAATATATTTTGCGTAGTATTGATTGACCATTTATTAAATTTATACATACTGTATAACACCTAATATATTGGACAAAGTGACAATTATACAGGTCTCCCTGAAACCCCGAACCTTGTTGTATCCAACCTACAGATCTTATCAGTGCTCCACCTATGTTTAAAAAATAGCTTGACAAGACTAGAGTGAGTCTGGAAACATCAGAATACTCAATGCAACAAGCAGCTGAAAGCATTCATTCTTCATACGTAAAATATAAATGACAGAGACAAATTCAGTGAACTGTATGTCGTACTGTGGTGAATAATCATTAAAGGACAAATAAATGCCAAAAATCCAGAGACCAAGTTCATTGCTTGTAACCACGAGTATTGTATAGCCATTTAGTACTGGTGATGTACTAACAGAAAACTTATTTCGTTTTTTTTTTACTTTGCTGCTTTCCTTACTTGTGATTACAGAGGCTAGAGAAGCAGGAGTTAATGAGACTGTAGAGAGCTCAGTGACCTTGTTACCAGTTCAGTTAAATTGGACAGACTGGTAGGAGGTTCATGTCTACAGGGAAGGACAGACAGATGCTTGCTTTTTTCCCTGGGTGAGGCATCCCGCCTGGTGGATGCAGCCAACAATCTGGCTAGAGCATCTGTAACCCTAATGATCACTGGTGGCAGTGCACCTGACCAGATACTCACTCATCTGAGCTGGTCCGCTTCTCCTTTTTGACCTACACTCAAATGCTTCAAAGTGACATAACCAGCAGTACAAATCAGAAACCAAAAAGAGCATTATCTGTCTTCTGTGATCCTGCCTGGGTTTCTGAAGCTCCTGTTCCCACATTACGCCCCGGTGCAGGAGCACAACGTGTTTGTAAACCGAGTCTGAACAACTGAGCTTGCTGCCATCACCGGTCCCCTGGGAATGTTGAACCTATGGTTGTGGTCTTGTTTTTCTTTCTTGAGCAATGCTTAAGATTTCGAGAGTTGATGGTCATTTACAACATCTGGCATCAGATGCACTCCTGTTTCTGAAACATTGATGACAAATGTTCACAGACTAAAATAGAACAGAATCAGTATTTCCAAACAGTATGTTTATCAACTGGACTGATTTTTCCACAGAACTCAGACATGGTCAGGTAAAACAGAGAGTACTCTATACACATGGTGCGAATCCATTATTACAGCCTGTTTTTTAAAAATAATAATAATATTGCTGGATATGTTTATGACAAAGTAATATTTTCATTCAATTTCATGAGTATTGCAATGTTTTTCAATATACTGTATATATATTCTGTCCTACATTACAAATCTTTAAAATGCCCTTTATTGGGAAAAAACAAGGACAATTTGTATTTTTGAAAGCTGTACATTTTAGATTGAGGATTGTATCTGTTTTAAGTGTATTTCTCCATTTATTATATTTGTAACAACATGTTACATAAATACTTTGAATCCAGTATATTTGTCAGATTTACCTTTCTGACTGTATTGAAAGATGTAAGATTTATTATATACAGTACTACAATGGATTCTTATTTTGATGTAAAGTCAATTCATATTTTAATCTTTCTGCTTTATCAAATAACATTGCAAGAGGGTGCTTAAGTCATTAAGGACTCTTCATGTTTTATTAGAAAATACGTATATTTTGGAACCGATAACAAGCAGCACAAGATGCTCTCAAACTCAGCTAAAAGAAGTTATGTCATATGGATGTTAAAGAATAAACCAGCATTTAGGACAACTAGCTTTTATTTCAGTTTAATTCTTTTTATATAATTTCATTCAAAAGGGGGTGCTAGTCTGCTTCTGCAGGATTGTCCTTCAAATGTATTATTTTTTTAGTTCAGTTTATTGAACAGGGACAGCACACAGCTCTTAGGCTGCACCAGAGTTAGATAAAAAGTTCATTTACAGTACATCTGTTGTCCCTAGGCAGGATACAGCCAACAAGATACAACACACAGACAAAAATCATATCAAGACTTATAATAAATAGATATGACAAAATGTGAAGCGCACATAAAAATTAACAAATACTGTATACCAAAGGTACCGTAGCAGGAGTTACATTAGAAGATAATCACTTATGAAGATCAATGAGCTGACAGTTAGTCTTTAAAGGAGACATCAGAAGATCAATGATCAAAAGATTGATTTGCTTTAAGCCACGGTTTCAGTTTAGTTTTAAATATAATAAAATTAGTTGAATGCGTAACGCTAGATGGTATTGCATTTTTTCTTTTCTCTAATATTGTCGCACATTGTATATGTTGAATCTACAGTATTTGGAATATATTTTGAATCTGTTGTTTTAGTTATATTGTATTGTTAAAAAATAAAACAGCAAATAAACATAAACATTTGTACAATTATTCCTATTTTAAAAATATATCAATGCAGAACCATTTCAGTTTTCTAATGTCGCTTGTAGAATTTTAAAAAACTCTTGTTTCACCTTTAAATATTTTATTGCAGTGTTAAAAGAGGCGTATTAAACTATTTCTGAGATGAAATAAAAAGAATTAAAAGCTTTTTAACAGTTTGAATATTTTTTTCAATAGAAAATCTTCTGTCATCTTCTGTCATGAGTGAATATACATGAAACACATCAAATATCAAGAATACAAAAGCAAAAATTAACAATTTATACATAATTACTCATTAATCTTGTATTATTTTTTCCTTGATAATTGTATGATTTATGTCCTCTCCTTAAATTCCTAAGTGCACTCTATGTACACTTTTTCTGTTTCAGCAGTTTAAAGTTTGTAGTTAAAATCCAAGCAATGAAATGCACAAGTAGAAGAATTAAAAGAAGGATCTTTGTTTTGGATACATTTCTCAATCATATATATTTAGAAGTATCACTTCATTGAAAAAAGTAGCAAGCAAACTATTTACAAAGAAGACAATGGCATGGTTTAGTGAAAAGGTGAAAATCTGAAGAAAAAAAACATGAAAACCATAGCTGCAGTTTTGTTAAAACGTTACATGTTTCCTTTATTTTGCAAACAAATGCTACAGGTTACATTTTTTGAGAGAGACTGAACATTTTTCATTTTTAAATATAATACAAGGAAAACAAGGAAATGCATTAAACCCCATAGCAAAAAGTGTTATGAAATGATGTAAGCAGATTTTAAACTTAAGAATTATAGAACTGGAAAAGAAAGAAATCTTACTGAAAATACAAGTTTAAATAAAGTTAAAAATTATATGCTTATGCAGTCAGAAGCATGTTTTACAAATTACTTAATGGTAGATACACCCACTCCTAATGTTGAACACACTGAGAAATTTAAGGGTGATTTTACACAGCTATCCTGTGTAGGCATCCTCTCACGAGGCACCAATAAATGTAGGGGTTTGTGCATTTACTGGGACAATTATTAATTGTAGCAGTAAGTCACAAAGTGATTCTTCGATGGCTATTAGAAGACTGACCCAGCGGGATACTCAGCAACGCACACACACGGATACTAATACACGACAGTACATTTATTAACACATAAAATGTGCATAAACATAACAGATCTTATAACAGAATATAAAAGGTATATATTCAATCACGAAGAGTTACAAACCAAGATGGACATACATTCAGTATACCATTCATTTAGACCGTTTTGTAAATGAACTTGGATACAACTTCTACACTAGATATTCAAAAGCAAGTACATCACTCATAGGAATTAAACTGATATCAATTGGGGTTGAGGTAACAATCAAATTCTCGAGCTGTAATGCAGACTGTTGAATACTCATCCAATCTGTGGGGATTCAGATCTCCCGTGGACACAAAGGAAAAGTGGCCGGATGTTGCTGTGTCCAATCGGCGTTCTTTAGCCCGGTGCCAAGCAGTGCTGGTTTGACGAGAGAGAAGGATGGAGAGATTTCTGCTGCGACGCGCTGCTGATGCTCTCTGAAGACCAGCTAGTTAGTTATGGCTTTACTAGCGAGAGTTTGTGCACATGGAAAGTGACTGCGGGTCCAAGCAGGTCATACTCTTTAGATGGGAAGAAGACCGGTTCATTCCTGATGTAGCGCTAGTCCTGAATCCCGAGATTCAGCTGTCCACAGTTCACTTGTTGATCAGATGAGCGTTCGCGGTGGGTTCACGAGGCTTGCTGCTGGGCTAATCTCAGGTGGATCCTTTGGTTACGCACTGGCGACCTCCATTATCGACTCTTAGAACAAAGTAAAGTCCTGGCACTCGGACCCACTGGCCGTTACGTGGTTGTCCGAGCTGAGTCAGAGAAATGTCCAGGAGGAGCCCTGAGGAGCCCTGTGCTGCCTGTTTTACCTGGAGGAACTATGGTCGTTTATTGGTTAAAAGTTTCGTGGGCATCTGAGACCCACGTGGGGTTACCCTGCCCTACCAGTTCCTGATTGGCTGATCTAGGTGGAGGATGAGTAACCATGCACTCTGACCTTGGGGTTGTAAACAACTTGGGATGAGACTCTCCCTTGGAATCTCCCAGACAGTAAGGCGCCAGAGATGACCATTTATTAGGGTGGCTGATGAATCCCAGCTTTGGGAGTTGTTCCTTATCAGGACACTCTATCAGCTAGAAAAACACCTTAAATGTGAACCAAATGGAATGGCCTCTCTGTATCCAGCACCACTGAGATGAGAGACAGAGGGACTGGCAAGGGAGCAGCAAACTTAATTCCTGTATTTTTAATATGCCTTGCCGCTACACCTGCTTAGAATAATGTTTCTTTTTACTGATGATTTGGCACAATAGCACCTTTCATAAGATAAGATCACTTTATTGGCCATATACAATTTATTGTATTAGGAATTTGTCTTTTGGGGTTAGGGCTATGAAAACAGACTGACACAAATTCGAAAATCAGCAGCTATATCACCCTGCAGCTCACAATTGGCAGCCCACTGAAACTTAACAGGTATGAGCCTTGTCAGTACCTGGATGGGAGACCTCCTGGGAAAGCTAAGGTTACTGCCAGAAGAGGTGTAAAACCAAAGTCCCAAGTAAAAATCACCCCCACAGTTTGCAGGATATGTTATCTACACTGACAGAAAAGATAACAGAAACCAGCCAGAAAAACCTAAATCTAAAATTTGGTCCTATCATTATTCATTCCCTTTAATCTGGGAATAACATGGAAAAATACATGGATGGTCCAGTCAAATTTTCTGAGTCATTTCCCATTTGGAATAACAAATGTATTGATAGAAGGTGAAGCCTGTAGTTACCCTCCTTGGTCGAAAATGGGCATTTTTACTTCTAAAGATTTTTAAAAAAACATTAAAAGCCTTCAGACATTTCTGGAGCTCAAAGAAGACTTTTCCCTCCTTGGGCATTTTCTATGTAGAAGACTTAGATCAGCATTGTGTGTTTATGGAGTACATGGAAAGTGTGTGTGTGAGGCCCCCACCCTCCGACAGAATGGCTGGATACAGGTTCAGGTTCACGGAGATACAGTAGTATGAACCAATTATGATCACCTGCTAAAGCAAATAGATGATTAATATGAAAGAAAAATGAAAAAGTCATTGCCGCAGAGGCATTCAATTAGTATTGAGGTATTAAATTGTGTGACAAAATTAAGTTAAAGAGTGGGACTTTGTCCTGGGACATCCTGAAGGAATGGTGACTACAGTACGGACACTGGTGGGGAAAGATCTGTCAGCGAAGACCCAGAGGCATCACAATCTCATGCTGTGGCCCAGCAGGTGGGGAGGAAAAGAGGCATCAGTGGCAGGGTGGGCTCAGAAAGAAGAGGTGAATGGGGGAAGGGAAAGAGACAGAGCACAGTAAACAAGGAAGAAGGGATGAAAAGAGAAGGGAGAAGGGAAAGAGTGGAAGGAAGGAAGACCACACAAGACCAAAGGAAGATCGCAGAATTGCATGAGATTGAAGGAGGGAGAGAAAAGACGGTCACAGAAGGGTGGGACAGGGAGTGGCTTCGGAACACTGGCCGCAATAGATTAAGGATGCAAATTTCCCAGATTAAGGAATGGAAGGGCGAGGGGCGTAGCTTATTGGAGTGAGAGTCCTGGAGAGTTTTGGGGTATTACTTATTAATGATGAAAGGGGAAAAAAGTCATTATTGGCAAAGCAGCCTACAGTATATAAAGTGTGCGATAAGTTATCTTATTTACTGTAGATAGTCGTGAATCCCACTGGCAATAATAAAGACAAAGTACCATTTTACAAATACGGTAGGTTGAAAATTTTATTAAGTTTAATCAGAATTACTGTGGATAAATGCTAACAATTCATATTCAAATTTTGCATATATTCTCATAATTTACTAAATATGGCAGAATTGCAAGAAAACAATCATTAGTTACAATATTACATTGCTTCTGGCTCCTCAGTGATATAGAGACATTCATGGATGTGTGTTTATGCATTATGCTACAATGATGGCTCAAATTATTCACTTATTAGCAGTTAAATGACTCTTTCTAATGCAAAACTAATAAATTACACTGCTTGTCAGGTCTGTGCCCATTTATTTCCCACAGCTGAACAGCAACACTTGCGTCCAAAGCCAAGGTTAATTGTCACCCTCCCATGCCGACATGATATCGACCTGGAAAACTAATAGAGCACCAGCTCCCAATTCAGAAGGTCTCATTTCTCTGTTTTTTATCTGTAATGGAAGCAGTGCGGTGAGCTGACAGGCAGTGGCAATGTGAGATGCAGAGATGAGAGTAACCTAGCCTAGCTCCCTCAAGCAGACACTTCACAAACACCAAGCAAGGCAAGAGCTAGCTGGCATGTTTTTTATCAATTGCACTGAGAGATATAGCAAATGTCATTCAATAATGCTGCATATTACCAAATTAGTCCCAGTATCAGTTGTTATCTGGCAATAGTCAGCCTGCCAACCCACTCTTGCTTATTTCCAGGGTTTGTTGTGCTGGTATGAAAAATCCCAGGCCTCACGTTATGGGTTGAAGATTTACAGACTCAAAAGTCTGAACTGAGCTTGCATGCAGCAAAGGCAAGGGCAATATTTTTCTTCCATTTATGGTAACAAGTGGTGCATTACTTAAAAATACTAAAGGACAGTTTATTTCAAATATCGATAATATAAAGGTCATTGGATATAAATATTTATTTGTTTTGCTTATCTTCAAAACAGGATTTTTTGTACTGTCCAGCAATGAATCAAAGCTGAGCATATACAGAAACATAAATCTTTTGCCTCCCTGTCTGTAAAATAAAACCAAGAAGAGAAGTAAATATCAAAAATATTTTTAGGCAGGATTAAATTTAAAAGAATGGAAAACCATATCCTAAAACAATATAGCTAAAAGGAGCAAATATCACACATGTTGAAAGAAATGTTGAACAGACCTTCCATTTGGAATTGTAAACCCTGTACTTCATGACAGCTTTTTGTTTGCAAAAGGACTCCAAAATAAAGTATGCCACTAACCTGGGAAATTCTAGCATGCCATGTATTAGAATACCAAGTTAATGCTGAATATTTTCACCTTTTATTACAATTTTGAGAAATTGAATAGCACACCTGTTACATTTATTGTTGTAGTAGGACAAGAAATTAAATTGCCGGAACAATTTTCATCGAGGCCAAACAAAGCGCAGTATATATAAAGTAGTCTGTCAAGATCATCTCAAGCAGTCCCAAAATACATGGCTGCAATGAGTCACTCAAATTACAGGTCTGGGCAATTTGCATTGTGACAGACTCTCAAAATGTTATGTAGTCCCAGAACTCATGTAGATTGGACAGGTTCTCCTTCAAGACTGGTCTAAACAAGTTGCTATATTACTAACATTGATTTTGCTCAATCCTGAGGTTATTTATTTCCATGTTGTTACTGTACAGTATATATGGTGCCAACTGTATAGAATGTCTACACCCCCTTTCCAGATTTTCACTTTTGTTGTCTTATAACCTGGTTTTAAAATGCACTAAAATATTTTATTTTTCATTTATCTATACAACCTAACCCACAACATCTAAGTGAAAAACTGAAATACAAACTAAAATAGTTTAGAAAAATGTTGACCCCTTGTAATCCTAAATAAACTCATGCATAAACAAATTGCCTTCAAATTCACACACCAGTTTAATTGGACTTCACACCTGTGTTAAAATTGCTGTGATTCACCTGATCATAACTTCAGCAGTTCCTGTAACTTTCTTCTGCTGGACAGTGTATTTCAAAATAATGACTCAACCATGAATACTAATGAGCTTTCAGCAGAACCCCAGACAAATCTGTGGAATGGCACAGATCAGAGGAAGGGTATAAAAAAATTCAAAGGCATGAATATCTCTTGGAGCCTATTTGACTGCCATGCAAAACCTTTGACCTACAAGTGAAAGTAAAGATTAGCTTGGACATGAGTGCCGATAGAGTCATGGTTGCTATGGAAAACATATACATAGGAAACTACTGTATAGGTCCTCTAGTCCAAAATGGCTTTGCCTAGAATCTTGACCTTTTCTAAAACTTTATGCAAAATGTTGTTATATTTTCTTAAGGTTTTGCAGGTAGGGTCATAGTTATGTCATAGTCATAGTTACTTAGTTAATGTATCAAACATGTTTTTGCTTGTGGCATTTGACCTCTCCCAAAAGTGAAATGTAAAATTACATTATAGTTCCTTCTGATATCTATGCACATATGATCATGGTTACTCTACACCACATACAGGAACTCATGTAAGCTCTGTCCAAAGGCTGCCTTGTGCCTTTTGCCTCTGTTTAAGGTGAAATAAAACACCATCATCACTATCAGCACCCCAGATACACAGAGATACCCAACAGGGTGATGGTTATTCTGAGAGAGAATAATCACTTAGAGTGAATTGGGACAGCAAAGTCTAAATGGTTATTTTTGTTTAACAGTCAAGCAATTTGTGATCAGAAGGTTAAAATGAAAATGAGAATGATATAATATATTGTTATTTTGGGATAATGTTATTTTGGGATAATTCCATGCATACTTTTGATAATATTAGAAAAGAAATGTACTTTGTGTTCACCTCAGAGATGTCAAGTGACCACAGGTGTTTGGGCAAATTTTCTTTGAGTCACTTTCAGAGTTTTAAAATCAGTATTTGGTTGAATATCCTTTAGAGGTGATAGCTGCATGAAGTCTGTGACCCATTGAGCTCATCAATGTCTTTGTCTAATCATTTGAGATGCTTTACAACAGGCACTTTGTGCTCGCCTGTTCTTGTGATGTTATAGTGTTTATTTTTATTCAGCAATGTAAAATGCATGTTAAATTAGATTAGGTCAGTCTGTGATATCCCACTTTGCATTGGCCATTTAACTTGGATCATTATGAAACACTGCCCAATACATATGGAAGCATGTTCTTTTACATTATCAGACAAATTTATTTTATTCTGCTGCTGCCATCATTAGTTACATTCTCAGGAAGAACGAGAAAGATAGCTCCAGAAATGAGTATCCCTGCCCATGTCATGACATGCTGAAAAGAGAAGAGAAGAAACAAGGCCGAAACGTCGTTTTTCTCTTCTTCTCTTTTCAGCATGGAAAGAAACTATACTTGTTCCTTTGCAGTCTCCGCATGCTGACGCAGCATCCTACTTGAAAGTGTCATGACATTACTGCCGCCATGGTTCTGAAGTACAAGGACGAGCTAGAAGAGTTTTATAGGTAGATGAGATGGAGATAATGCTTTACCAACACATATGGAAGGTTAAGGTAGGCAGATAGAAAAAGAATATGTACAGTAGATGCACCAAATAATAGCACCTCATCTGTGAAACATAGTGGAAGTAATGTCATGCATGGCCTCTTCTGGAACTGGCACACTCATCTTAACCAATGCATCTTTGATAATTCAGATTTCAAAAACATTGTGAGCGTTAGGGGTTAACTACCAAGCCCAGTTTCCAAAGTTATTTTGCTATTTTCGAGAAATGTCTAAATGAGATTAATTATTAGGAACCAAATACAAATACAAAGTTACTTAACCCTTGTTCTTGATCAGATGTTTTTGTAACATCTTTTCTGTTTAACTGCTTTCCTCTTTAATGCAAGTAAATTAATTTAAATTGATATCCATTAGTCCACCCACAACATACATTGGCTAGGAAAAGTATTCACCCCCCTGGGACTTCTTCACATTTTATTGCTACAATAAAACTAAACACCTTAATTGCACGCAGGTGGAATCCATTACACTTATTATATGACTTAAAGACAACTGGTTCCACTAGAACCAATTTTGGTGTGTCATAATTTTAATTTTTATATATATCATTTAGAAGGATCTGCAGTATTTTGTTTTCACTTTGACATTTAAGAGTGTTCTGTGTGTATCTATGGGAAAAAATCCCTATTAAATACATTATGTTTCCATATTTTAACACAATAAAATGTAAAAAAGTCCAAGAAGAGTGAATACTATTGATAGCCACTATATCTATTGGATTCAATGAGGAAATCAAGATTGAGTGATTTCAATCTTTTTCTTTTATAGGAAGTCAGTTCTTAGCAAGGCTTTACTTTTTGATACCTGATAACTGCCATGTTTTTTCTATTTTTTAATTGTCTGTCCCTTTCTTTCATTCTCTATCTTCGGGATAACATTGGTAGAAACCAAACTGAGAATCTGGTTATGTAAATGAAAGACTAATAATTGTGCTGTTAGCATTATTAGTAGTAGTAATGTGTAGATTTAAATATGGTGGCATAACATGTAACTCTTGTAACTAATGTAGTTTAATCAATTTTGAATCACTTACATAATTCATTTGAAATCAACTATTTTTAACGTGATATTACTTACAAGATGTCAAAGCCATTGCAGTCTGTTCTGTGCCCTTACCTGTTATACCACCCTGATTTTGCATAAAGACCTGGATGTTACTGCTTTATCATTAAGAGAACAAAAATACAACCCAGTATTATTATACGAGAAATCTTTTGTCTTAAACTAATCTGTAAAACCTAAAAATATAATTTAATGCAAACCTTTTTATTGTCATTTCTCACTACATACTGTATATCATGAACTTGTATGAGCTGCATTGTTCAAGACTTGAATCACTAAATGCCTTACAGTGAAGAGCCAGATCTGGAGTGTAATATACACTAGGGTTTGAAATGCCGTGCCAAGGACTGGAGCTGACAGTCTGTGCCAACCAGAGCTGAGCAATTTCATCTAAACATAAATAAAGTATTTTTTGGCTCATAACATTTGCAAGCGATTACAAATACACTTGCCAAACTTTGCAAAGTTCAAACATTGGAGATTTCCTCTCTATCCCTACATCTGATGCATTATGTTAAAAAATTACTTCAAGTATACGGATGACTATTAAGTTCAAATCAAGTTTGTGCTTTAGTTTAATTGGCATGCATTAAAAGTGGCATGATTTCTTCCATTTGTGTTCTTCTCAAAATGTATATATAACAGCCTGAATTTATCGCTTGCCAAGCCACATGCTACTCTAGGATGTGCAAAGTTTTTTTTTTCTAATTCTTCTCATTTGGACGGTCAGAACAGAACCCTTCACTAAGAGATGTGCATTCATCATGAAGAAATTCTAAAGTAGTAATTACTTTAAGAGATGTTAAATTTCTTTATTTCGAAGAAAAAAAAATCAAATGCCATAATTGGACTTTGTTTATTAAAGTAGTTTCAGTGGGTGCACTCATTTTCAAAGATTAATAGCAAATTATGTCCAATAAATACTAAATTTATTTAGCCTAAGTTTGTCTTATGCTTATTTTATCTTAGTGATATTAATAAGGCATTTGAGATGTTGCACATCTGTGCTATTGCATTTTAATCTCACTGGAAGAAATACATTAATTTGTTTTGTTTTAGAAAAGTGGTTTCAAGGTTTGTTGATGGTATCTCCTGTCCCTTTGTTGTAAGCTGGAAAGCACTGGAAAACATAGAAAAAATGTACAGAGTTGGTAATACTTTTAATTCATACTGCTGATGGCGCCCTAACCCTAGGACTGGGGGAAAATCTTTAGTTGCCATGGAAATACCTTTCGAGCCAAGAACCTGACCCGCTCTACTGGCAAGCAGTTAGACTGCCAAACACTATTATACAGTATTTCTGTAAAGGCCTGTGCCTAGGCTCAGATAACCTCTTGCAATGATCCACACACCCCAAATCAATCAGCCCTGTGTTTTTTTTTGTTCTTTCTCTTCAATGCTAATACCCAGGTTCAGATTTGGGCACAGTTCACAAATCTAGTTTTTGAATTAAAATGAATCGAAGGTATGCGTTAAAAAAAACATTTAATTTTCAGTGTAAGTTATCAAAGGAAACATGATATTGATAACTTCCTGTACAGAAAAACAATAAGAGTTCAAAACAAATAAAAAAAAATCACAAGAAAGGAACCAATGGACCCCACAAAGCTAACAACAATGTTTAGCGAAACAAAATCCACCCTTTAAAAAAGTAACAACTTAGAATTCACCTTGTGTAATGAAGGCTCATCTATCAGGTCAGTGAAGTGAATTTGTGATATTTAGAGGTAATTTATCAAAGGTAAGGAAACAAGCTTTTAAATAGACATTTGAATTTCACATCAAATTTCACATAGTAGGTCATTAAAAATCTATCTACTCAAATTATTAGCATTGTCTTTATTTCACAAAATTTATGAAATGTTTACTGAAAAAAACCTATTCACAGTACACAGAATTATTTGAAAAAACAAACAAAAATGAATTCACCTACATAAAATGTAGATTTTACAATATACACATGTGCTCTTTCCTCCCTTTATTGATTTACTGTGCAACTTCTCTGTCTATGAAGGAGGTGAGAGAAACCAAGATGAAGGTGGTGCTCTTTACCTACGATGATAATGATGGGAGACACAGCACTTTCTGAACGTAAAGACAGCTTTCATCACCTGAAGTAAAACAGAACTAGAAAACCGAATTAAAAGATTTTTTCATCTTTGTTACTAGATTTTTAAAATATGAATGTCTATCCTGGAAAGTACAATAGTACCGGTTTTTAACAGATGTAAAGCCCCATATGTTATTACATACAATAAGATACTGATCATAATCGTGGAATGAAGGTATTCTTCGCACATGATGTTGAAAACAATCAAGTATCATTTATGTCAAAGCAATGTAATTAGATATGATTGCAAGAGCCCGATACGTACAGTATGTTTCTTTGCAAACAGGCTTTAAATTGCTTTGACCTCCTGGTGTCTTATAAGGTGTTCTAGGCTTTAGATAAATAAGCACTGGAAGCAGGAGAAAAAGGCCATTTGTCTGTGGATAAAAACAGTATTCTTGATCACAAATTTATTACAGTGAGGGATTTAAAATATCTGAAAAAAATAATTGTCAACATAAAAAAGTTAATTTGAAAAACTCAATAACAACTTGGTCATGTACTATTATAGAAAATGGCCAGTTACTATTAATCATACTGTAGCAAATTACAACACATAAACAATTGCAGAAATATGGCAATGCATGAGTAGGGCTATGTATTAATGTAAAAATGTATTTGAAGAATATGTGTGTGCCTTATGGGAACTTCTTTTATAATGGAAATTTACACTAATGAGTATAAGAGGCTTTTGTTATCTTTTTAAGTCCAGTTTTGAAATGGACAGAATTATTGGATCTTTCATATTTAACTTCTGAACACTCACAACTGCGAGAAAACTTTTGCCTGTAAGTTAGATGACATGAATTGAACATACGTGTTTTGTACTGATCCTAATATTGGATTAATGTAATTCAAAATCACTGTATTATATACATACAGTACAGTAAATATACATTAGATTAGTTAATTTCAAAATTAAGGCATATAATAAGTGGAAAATGTGATATTTTCAGTCTTGATTGCCTCTTTAAATTCAATGGTTTTCAGGGAGCAAAAGCCTTTTGCCAAATTTAGGAGAAATTTCAGTATCTTGCTTCCTTAAGAGGTCCCTTGCTAAAACAGTACTGCAGACGTTGTCTGGAGAACAGTTATTGGAGAGAATTATTAGAAGGATCAAAAGGGAGCAGACCTAGCAGCTGCATGCAGCTGTTTTTTCATGGTAACGCTTCTCTGGTCTCCACCATTGTCCGGGAAATAAGAGGGTAAAGGAACTTAGGTTTACATTAAATGAGGAACAAACAACATTATTAAATTGGCCATTCGGGAATCCTGAATATTGAATTCTGTTGTGAGGCCACACAAGGAATACAGTAGGTATATCAAGTATCACTTGTAAGTATGTGGTATTCCTACAACTGTATATGAAAATCTATCTTCAGATCAAGGCATGTGGTAGGATTTACAAGACTCTGATCCACATAATTCTTCCAGCATTTGCTAGTCTGCATCTGGCTGAAGAAAAGCATGTTTCAGGAAATGACACATTAAAGAACAATTCCCCCTCTTAAGATTTATGCCCCCCAAAACAGAGAATGCCTAACCGTTAACACCAATGGTCTTTTCATCAGTCGATAAGGCCTGACAGATGAGGCAAGGTGAGGACCTTTTCCCTGGATGTGAGAGAAGCGGTCTCTCTTTCTGTATACCAAAGTTAATAGGACACTTTCTCATTCCACAGTTAATGCCCCTCATCAAAAGGCTGACCGTTGAGTGCTTTCCTCTGTATTGTAACATGGGAGCTAAACAGCATTTTATTTGAATGTACAGTAGGAGCCTTGATCCTTATGGCTTAGTGTTGATGATGAAAAATAATATCTATGCAAACATTGCGTTCTAGCAAACTACACCTATCACAGGAGAAAAGTACTAAAAAATAATTAATAGTTTAGCACTTCAGTTAGATCATAAAGAATGTGACAGAGTGACATGGAGTTTATTTCCTATAACTTGCCTAGTTGTGGGAATGGTAGTCTAGCCACAAGCAGGAGGCTGCCCAATCCCTCCATACCCACCCATGAGGTGTGGCAGGGGTGTAGATGGGGTGGCAGGAGGGATGTGAGAGAAATATGCAAAAGGCTGTTCAGAGAGTGAGATAATTACACTTGGGTGGGATTAGGGGTCTAACTTTCCTCTCAAACATCTTTTAAACTTGTGGTTTAAAAATGTTTTTAAAAAAGACATTATTGAGGAAAGAGTGAAAAAATGGGTATAAATGTAACATGCATGTAATAGAATTCCATGTCACGTGCGAAACGATACTCACCACAGTATCTTGGTTTAGGTCACTGTGATTGACTATTGTGCAAGCAATCAGAAAGAACCACAGCAGAATAAGGACTGTAAATGCATTGGGAGTGATGTCATTCCAAAAGGCTGAATATATAATGAATGTTACAGAACCTGAGAAGTAAACACTGCATAAAATGATTTGGCCTTTGCAGGCTGCATTACACAAAAGATTTCAGACTGGCTTCACATTTCATCAGGAGACTTGGTAGGTAAGAGTACCTACTGTATAGGTAGGTGAAACTAACACAGATCATAACAGAACCAATTGAGCCAGATATCCCCAGCTCTCCACAAGGATATATCCAACATCTGAAAAAAACAGGAGTATACTTGAGATCTTAATAACAAGCTGCTAGGATAAATCATAAACTGTTTAATTTGAAAACCGAAATACATTTTGCTTCTGCTTCCCACTCTATGATTTGTATCAAGGTCTGCAATTGTTCATTTGAAGTATTTTTTCTGGTCGAGATGTTTTCTGAAGAATCCCAGTCAACATCATCAGCATGGTTGAGGAATTGTTGACCGGACACCTACAACCTAGTTTTATTGTTTATAAAAATGACTGCTGCTTTTATTACAAAAAATATAATCATCCTCAAAGTAATTTTACTAGACAATAAAATGTATAAGCTTGCAAATGTTCCCAGAAAATGCCTCTTTTGAGCTATTCATTTTAGTAACAGTGATGGCTTTGATTAAATGTAATGTTTCAATTGTGAAATTTAATTTAAATTTATTGAATGAATTGATTGCTGGGAGCAGGAGCCATGCTCAGGAATAAAATCATTCATGGCACAGAGTGAAGGTGGGGGTCCCAACAGACAGAGCCCAGGAAATTCAGTCACAGACCTGGATGGGAAAACACAGGACAGCCACACACGTACAGTGGCATACCATGTACACAAACCAGTGTCCTTCCCCGGAGTCCCAGGAGTTAGCGTTGTCTCAGATAGCTCCCAACTATCCCAGACAAGTTCCACCTATCCCAGCTTGGTCTCCTGATGCTGACATCACCAGCCCCAGGTCTAGTCTGCTTTGGTGTCCCATTACTGCTTGATGAGGGTGCTACAGTATTTTTAAGTTATATAGAATAAGGTTTATTTTTAAATACATTTTCTTGTTTGCTGATTGGTCACACTGAATAATGTGACAAAGAAGTATGGAGATAACAGAAGAGAGAACGAGGCAGTTGGGAATGCAACTGTTAAACTGTTAAAAAGAGAATACCCGTCTCTTTTTGATACATCCATTTTCCATCCTTACAAGCAGTGCTTAACCACCCTCTCATGAATCCTTTAGTTACACTAGTTACAGAGCCTATAGTACGCCGTTGCTTTCTTTATAGGTGCCTCCTTTATCGTGCGGTATCAACCTCAGTTTGTGTTCTATTAAACCGAAAACAAACAAAATACTATAATCTTTACACTTGTATAGCACTTTTTTGACAATCCACTCAAAGCACTTTACAAGCAGGGGGGACTGTCCTCCACCACCAATATGTACCACCCACCTGGATGATGAAAACAAGTATGAAGGGAAAAGTCAAGAAAAGTGCTTGGGGTAGAATGATGACCAGTTTGGCTCCTATGTACTGCATGGCGAGAATAAATCTTGATTCCTACTGTAGCGTCATGCAAGGCGGGCTGAGAACAGCGCCTGGGGGCGGGACTACAGGACTGTTTAGAGTGGGACGAAGGCTGGGAGACAGCTTCTTCCCTTCGTGTGTGTGTGTGTGTGTGTGTGTGTTAGTAAAGGTGCAGTGCTGTAACCCCTGTTCGTGTGTATACCTTTCCTTGGTTCGAGTTAATAAATGTGTTTTTCAACCTCATTCCCTGAGTCCTATGCCTGCTCCATTCTGTACCAAAGCCCCCGGTGGTTACAGTACAATTAAGGCCAATTCACACCGAAAGTGTTTCTGAAGCATTTTGTAGGCGTCCGTCTCACGGAACAGATACGCTTCCATTTTAACCAATGTTTTAATCCACACCGGCGCCACGAGATGCACATCTCACGTCCGTCCCCTCCATCCTCCAGCGTTTTTTTTATGCTCCGAGTATTTTTTTTCCACTTGCACACATGAGTGAAGTGTAAACCCCACAGATATCCATTCAAATCACACAAAACTCTATACCCTGTAAACTATATAAGTACAATCTAAAACAATATTATTTTCATGGTGGCCCAGAGTGGTCCATTGATACTGTAACGCATACGGCCGACATTGAGCCAGCTTACCAGCGTGGTGACGTCACTGCCCCTCCCTGTGAGTAGCAGGGACCTCAGCCGCCGGGCTGATGGGAGATTTTCCTTTAGCTCAACTGGCTGGGTCCCTGTTGAGTGATGCCGGAGGCCCGGGTTCGAGGCCCCAGCGGTGGAGGGGGCGACCTGAGGCGGCAGCAGCGAGGGCGCATACCCACATGAAACCGATAGCGCTACATTGGTGTCAGCAGTGGGATGGGATAGCCCAATTAAGCAGGGGAAAGTGTAACGCATACGGCCGACATTACAGGTTGTGCGAGCTGGCTTACCAGTATGGTGACATCACTGCCCTTCCCTCTGAATAGCAGGGACCGCAGCCGCTGGTCTGAAGGAAGATTTCCCTTTAGCTCAACTGGCTGGGTCCCTGTTGAGCGACACCAGAGGCCCGGGTTGAGTCCCCAGCGGTGGAGGGCCGACCTAAGGCGGCAGCGGCGAGGGCGCATACCCATGTGAACCCGAGAGCGCTACAATACAGTGCACCTTTTCACTTTGTTGCCACGAGCACACATTGTGTTGTAATAACAGGTAGTCCAACGTCGGCTTATCTCTCTCTCTCGAATGCTCCGTTGACTTTCCCATGTTTGAATACGGAACACAACTGTCAGACTTGGTGTGGATTGGACGGATGGTCACTTACGCTATGCTTTTGCTGCGCTGACGTGTCATTTTTCGGTGTCAATTCGGGGTTAGGGGCAGAAAAGGCTATTCGCAAGAGGAGCTACTGTATGCAGCTGGTCTGTGCTATACATTTTATTATTGTTAATTTTATCTAATCTATGTTTAATATTGTACAGTACTGTATTTGGTGTATTATTGTTTTTATCATACTTTATACTACATACATAAGCATACTAATACACTAACCATTGATTTTCCTTGTTTAAGCGAGTGGAATAGCAGGGTATAAGGTGGGAGTTCTGGTTATAAGCGATTTGCAGTTTACGCGCTTTGTCAGGAGCCTACCTGTACTCTACCGTGTAAAACGCGAGTCTACTGTAATTACTAATTCACACATGAAACTTTTTTCCATTCATTTTAAGCAAATAGAAGTAATCTTAAATCACAAAAAATGTTGAGCAATTTCAAATTCTCGTGTGATGTGCAGTATAATTTGTTTTAATGGGGATCAAAATATGGATTTAAATAATCCCTCAATGAAAGCTCTCAAATGTATTTCTGAGTCTAGCATCATCCTTTTTGACACATTTGTTAAAAGATAACACAAAATGTAATTAAACATTATATCCTTAATAATTTGCCCTATAAAAGTTTAAGTTGCATTAAGCTGCCTTATCCTTTACAAAGAGGGGAATATGATAAGTATTAATAATTAATGAGAAATGTTTTACAAAAGACTATACACAATCTAATATCTGTTCAGAAGATATCAGAAGATGCACATTTTGATCAGAGGATGAAAGTACACAATTTATTCTAGAAAGTGATTAAGTTTAGTTGTTAGAATGTATTTTATTCAGAATATTATCCAGCACTATATGATAAAAATAACAATTGACACTAAACAGGAAACACTTCTGAATAAAACCACTCCTAAATCAATGTTGTTTTATATACAAATACTACCAGCAAAAAAAAAAAAAAACAACCACTTGAACTAAAGTAAAAATTGACGAAAAATTATATACAGTACTTGGAATTATTAAAGAATTGAAACAAAATTTGCATAGGATTGTGTTCATTTGAGACGTTCTCAAAATGACAGATTTTACTTTTCCTTAAGACTTCCTTTTATACTTGTTTTGCCCCACTTTCACAGACACTACACATAAAAAGACATTTAATATACACGTCTCATAGAAAGCTATTGTTAATAGAAATTGATTTTGAAATGTAAAACCAAAAGTTCTCTTTTCTTTTGTGTTTTGCAATGCATTATATATTGTTTTGTGTGTATTTTTTGCTTGTTTTGTGTGCAGCAAAGCTGCATAGCTCAAATGTTGTTAAAGGCTTATACAGGTGCTATAGCTGTACATGTTGGCACACTTTAATGTACGATACTAAAAGAAAAAAGAAAAAGAAGAAAAATAGTCAAGAAAACTGTTAAGGAATCAGGGTTTCTTGTGCTGAATGTAGCAAAAGAATAGAAAAGCTTTTATGTGATAGGAAGTAATGGAGCAGAAAGTATATCGTGGACAGCAAAGAATTATTCTTTGTATAAATGGACTTCAGTGAATGAGATATGGAGGCATTCAACTGAAAAGAGCCATTAAATTGTTTGGGGGGAAATTAATATATATGTAGCACTGCAAACTGAAGTTTGCTTAGATAAAATAGAATGCGGTAATATATCACTAGGCATTTTGAGAGTTCCTTTGTTACCATACTTTAAGTGTTATAAAATCAGATGCCAAAAAACATCAGCAGCAGAGTGGAATGCATTATTCAAAAGAACATTATGGAGCAGAAGTGTATAGTAAGTAGTGTTATAGCCATTACTTTTTAAGCACATGCAAGGCCAGGCAGGAAAAAAAAAATCAATATTATGAGAATCTGCTATTTTAAGATCTTTTCTAGTTAAGAAAAAACTGATGTATTTGATCTCCCAGCTGCATTCACTTTCATATGGTTGGAAATGGTGTATATGTATTGCAAATGTTAAGTAATATAGAGATTAGTGTCTAATTAACGTACCCATACAAAGCTTTAAGATATTGTGTTGTGTCACCCTGTCTGAACTATCACCTTATTTATAGTAATAATTATGATAATGTTCTTATATAGCTCTTGCAAAGAAGCTTTATTGCATCTGGCTAGAATATATACAGTTAATGTTTTGATAACCGTGCAAAACACATTAATGAAAAATGAAGACATTAATGGAAAATATATCAACGAATCTGAGTATAGTTTAATAAATATTATTGAACTAAATGAAGTAGTGAATTTCATTATTGCACTAAATGATAATATCAGATGAAGGGTGCCCATATTTTTGTCTGTGGCTATGAAATAATTCTAATTTCCATGTGCAAACAGGTTTTACCATAGAGGTCTTAATGACAGGCACACTATTACTTGGTATTTAATTACTATTACTATTATTAGCTGGATTAATCTCTTTGGAGACAAAAGAAAGGATATCTAAAGAAATAATGGATTTCTAAAGAAAGCACACTAATGTGATGCAAGTGTCTGTACATAGTTATTAAGACATTTTCTGTGACACATGAATGACTGAAGTGTGTTGTCTTATTTTTCCCCACAACATCTCTACAAGTTTCTCTTAATGACTGGATTCTGAGTTTAAGTTTATATCAACATTGTGATTGTTGTAGGTTACTCAGACTTTAATTCTTATAAATTCTCTTTTTCATTTCCGTAAATGAACTTCAAACAATAAAATGTCCACATGAAATGAAATTGTAATTATTTTATCTTTGTTTCCCCAATCTGAAAGTGCAAGAGTGTAAAACTTTAGGGGAAACAAGATATTTCACAATGAGCCCGTCATGTGCTTCTCTAATTATGAAGTAAAAATTACTATATGAAAATCGTATAGCCCTTGGCGATACCCAAACATCGCCTAAAGATTACAGCTGCAGTGATTGTGACATTTGCATTAGCCTTAAAATCCACATGTAGAAGGAACTTTGTTTTGATGAAACTAAGTCCCAGCAACATTTCAGAAACACAGATGTTACTTTGATGGAGGGGTGGAAGGTATTTCCAAGAGCACAATAAAAGAGCACCTGCACTGTGATGCTGTACCTGTGAACATCAGGTTTTTCTGTCTATTCCTTTAGCAGTTTTTCTTCTTTTTCTTTTGTTCCCATGGTATGACATCCTGATGTTATAAAATATACAGTACAAAATCAATTCACCAGTTGTAATTCTTGCCTATAATCTAGTTGATCTCTAAGAGATACTGAAAGTGAGAATTATACTGCATATATTTTTTACCTTAATGTCTAGGAGCCTAATACATCATGTATAATATTTGTTATGTTTCTCATGTATTAATATTTAATTAAAATCATTAATAAATTTAATTTGAAAATACTGGTATTTTGACAGAAATCCAAAAATCTAATATGTGAAAGTTCAATTTTCAAGAATGAAGAAAGTTAAAATTGAAACACCTACTGTAAACAAGAGTCTGATCATGTAGAACTGAGTAATAGTACTTCATACTTCATATATCTTACTTCATATATCATTGATCTTCAAAACTCCCTTTCTGCCATTGCACCAAGCAATTTAAACCCTGTCTGATATACAGAAGACACAGTGTAATGTCTATTGGGTGTAAAGCTTGAGCTGTTTATATTTAAACATTTAAACAGTTACTTCTTATCAATATTATGACAGCACCTTATAGCTTTTCAATTGGAAAATGTCTGTTATTCTATACATTCATGACAAGAACCTCGCATTTCGAAATTCCATACTAAATATGGTAGGACACATATTGCGGTTACAAACTCGGCTGAGAAAACACTTCATTGTGCATGGCAGGTGTAGTTCCTGTTTTCTAATTAGAAACAAATTAGGTTAAACTGCTTTTTGACAGACTTCGGCAGGCCTGTGCTTCCCACACCCCAAGGCATACAAAATTGTGTTGGCAACATGCTGACAGTGTAATAGGGAAACTCAGGCAATGGCTGGCATGTAAACAGCACCTGGAAATTTTGGAGGACAAAAAAAAAATGTTTTTCATAATTAAAGTTAGCATTATGTCTCTTGTTAAAGCAACAAGAAAGGAAAAGATGGATGTATTCAGATAAAAAAGGGTCCTCTTAGTTTTGGATGATGTTGTTCTTTTTTGTGGTCTAATTGAACACTGATGGATTTATATTAATTTCCTCCTAACACCTGCTTCCTTTATTTCATCTGAAGCAGCACTGGAGAGCAGTGCGCTTCCAGTCTATTACAACTAATGGAAGGATCGGTGCCTGCTCTTCAGATGGCGATGCTATAGACATCCTTGTGTTTCAGCAGATAAAGACATCGGTCTCAAGGTGCTTAATGATCAGCTGTAGGCAAGCTTTCCAATGAACAAGGGTACTTTTATATTTTAGAATTCATGATATTGTTTGTTTTGTATTAACAGAATAACAAAAAAATTGATTACTGTACATCCCCGGACCAGAAAATGACATTTCTTTTTCTATTAGGTCACAAATCACTTAACAATAGAATGAATCAACGTTGATTTGGGAAAAAAGTCTTATTAATACATTTTTTCATGTCTGTATGTATTGTAAAATTGTATAACGTTTATGTATGAAGAGCTGACAAACTATTTCAGAACTTATGATTTCGCTAAGAACTAACCTGTACTGTCTTATTTCTTCTCCACACAGAGTGAGCAATAAATCCATGGGACTTTAATGGCATTCTCTGAATTTCATAGGCCATTTCCAACACAATAAGATTTCTAAACATCTTTAAGGTAATCATTCATTCAATGAACACATACTAAAGAACTAAGTTTCTATGTTTTTACGCTTCTCCTATTTCTGTATCATTTTACAAATTTAACTGGTCATCTAACTATATCGGAATATAAATTGTTGGTGTAGACCGTCAATCTAATAGATCACTGCTTTTGTTGGCCCAGTTAGAGCCTATGCTCCCCAAAATCAAGCAGTTTCCTGTCAACTGACCACTTCCGGATCCACCTGTACAGATTACCTTGGATTCATATTACTTTTAATTTGATTAATCTGACTGAATTTGATTAGCCTGTTATGAGGGTCATTATCAAAAGGATTCTGGAGAAAAATATATTGAGTCCTAACACATACGGTTGTTCTTCTTGCTTGTTAAAAGACTTGTAGTAAGTTAAGAGATTCTCTTTCAAAATAGCTTTCTAAATCCATGTGAGATGTATAGTATCTTAGCCACAAAAAGTATTCCAATATACTGTAGACCTCACTATCATTTCCAGAATTTTACCATTTATGGAAATAAGGTCTACAGTTGCTGGTCCAGTTCTGTCCCTGCTTTTTAGAGTTACATTTGCAAATCTTCAATCTATGGGTACAGGCCCCATCCATACAGCAAGAGCTGAAATATTCTTTAGGATAGTAAAGGGCCTACAGTATGATGTCGGGAAATAACCCCCCAGCCCTGCAAAGCTGCATACCTGCCTCCTACCACTTCTATGTCACCATCCCACCTCTGAGACAGGTTTCGGGCCGAATTGCCAGAACAAAGTCTAATGAAGAATAGATCAAGGGAAGTTTTTGGAAGGGACTGAAAATCATTTTTTTCCCCCCAATTCATCATATATGATGGCTATTGAGGCGAGTTATGCCAATTTATGCCACAGGTATTTCTTGGTGTTAAAATTAGAAAAACAAAAAAAGCTCATCACAACTCCAGAAAGCAATTTTACATGGTCAAAATTTTAAGATTAAAATGACACCAGTTTTAGCAGCTTCAGCAATATCAGGCCACTCCTAACTTGTCCATGTAGGTCCTATATCAAAGAAGAATGAAATATACTGGTGTTGATGAATATGTTGATTTCACTAAAAGTAACTTTTATGGTACTTATGTTTTTATTTCATTCTATTCAACATAAAAAAATTCAAGTGCTGCTCTTTTAACTGAGGAGATGTTTAATGTTTAAGGCTAGTGTTGCATTACGTGGGGTCGTGTTCAGTGTGGAGGCGGAGCCCTGGCTGAAGGGCTACGCGTTGCCTTAGCAACCAGGCTGCCCTGGTGAATTAAGGACAGGCTGCAGCTGTGGGGCCCTTTAAGAGACACGCATCCCCCCCGAAAGGCGAGACTATTCCAGCGGCATTCCTGGGATTGTAACGACAGCATTTGACGCCGCGTTTTTGCATCTTTTTATTTTTTCTGTCCCGCCGTGTTTCTCCACAGGGACAGGTTGAGTTATTTTTGTTTCGGCCGCTCTTTTTCTTCCAGGCTGGATCCCCATAAATAAGGATTTTTCTCCCCCATGCTGGACCCTGCAAAATGGAGACAGCCCAGCCTGGACCCTGCTTTCTCCCCCTTTTGTTTTTTTCTTTCGGTTCTCGTCGACCTCACACCGATGCATCACACCGATGCCTCCGCCCCCTGAGGCGGGGAGTCAACGGTTACCTTGTGTTCGCCGCGGCTCCTCCCACTTGTTACACCGGTTAGAGTTATCATCTGAGCTTTCGGAGTTTAAAACACCCGCAGATTTGCATTTGTTTTGGCGTTTGAGTTTGTTTTCATGAAATTAGGTTTCCCATCCGGTCATTAGTCAAAGCATATTCCCCCCAGGGCTTCTCTAATCTCTAGAGGCCATGCTTTTTACCTGAAACAAAACAAGCTAATAGAAACTAAAGAAATCCCAAGGGTTGTTTTTATTTACACTGTTCGACTGGCTCAAGTTTGACATTGACCTTTTTTCTTATCTAAATCGCCTTCATTTGCATAAGCAAACGATGAACAATTTCGCTTCGGGATCAATAAAGTCTCATCTATCTAACGAACAACAAATTCAATCTCATTCAAATGTTTTTTTTAAATAGCAAGAAGCCGTTTTTATTAAAACATTCACGTGAAAATGTGAAATAAAATCTATGTACCGTACATTGTTTGAAAAAACAAAGAGAGATATAGGACTCGCCAGATGAATTTTGTATTGACTGCCTCAATAGGTGTTGATACAAAGCAACAGACAACGTGACTCTGTGTTCTCATGTTTTATACTATAAATTATAGAGCTGCGTCAGCATGCGTTGGCTAAAAAGTAACAAGTAATAGGTTTATTCCATGCTAAAAAGAAGAAGAAAGAAAACACAACATTTCGGCAGTGGAGCCTTCTTCGGGTGTGAGGTGAAGAGCCGAAACGTCGTTTCCTCTCTTTTCAGCATGGAATAAAGCTATTACTTGTTCCTTGGCTGTAATGTAGATTAGGTGTGTAAAGACGGGTATTTATTGGATTATAGCAGCTGGAGTGAAATTGCAATACATTATGTCAAGACAATAGAGTAGAATGATTGACCCTTTATTGAACAAAATCGTAATTGCAGATCATATTTTTAAGTTCCTTGGGGTGTGATTTATCACTTTTAAATGTGTTTTGTTTCAAATAAACTGGTGAATAAACAATATGTTTTCATTTGGTGTGACTCAAATGCTACAAAGAAATACACCAGTAAGATAAAGATGTTGGCTTTCAAATGTTCATATTACTATAATGTTACTACTGTCTTTGCCTACACTAAATTTAATTAATTTTAATTCGAAAATTAATTAAATGTACTCCTATCATGGAAATCAGTCCCTAATCCTGCTACATTAATTGTGTGTTCTTTGTTGAATAAAACACCACGCAAGCCTTTAAAATGACCCCCTGGATCAGAGCGGAGGCTTAGAACATATAGAAGATGAGTACATTGTCAGATTGACTTAGAAATGCCAAAATCACACGTTATTTGCTTTCATTGGCTGCTGCAGCCACAATCCCAATTTCACATTTGAGAACATTTAAGGACACCATGTTTTTCTCTCCTGTGTGGGATTTTATGGAAATGGATCATATTTTCATTAGTCTAGTATTCCAATGCAAAATTGACAGTACACTAATACATTCCAGATGCGTACGAATATTTAAGCCATACATTTTGGTTACTGTATAAACAATGAAAGTGTTTGATTGAAACAAAAAAAAAGTATTCTTTGGGCAGATGGTACAAATCATGGTAAATAACTAAAAATGAAGTACAGGAGTATGATGTTTTTGCCTTTTAACATGTTTTAACATTGCCTTGTGTCACAGAACCAAGAACAAGATTAAATTGTTTTGCTGACTAGTTAGGCCTACAGTTTTTCTTTTAATTTAATACGGTATATTATGTAATTTTTATAGTATAAAATTCAAAATTCTGTAATAAACAACTATTTGCAGAATTGTACTTGAATCAAATCAATCACTTCTGCAAGAGAGAAACAGGTGGTCCATACAAAAGAGATGAAAACCCAGTTGTCATGCTATACCCAATTTCAAAACTCTGCTGAAGAAGTTAGAAGTCAGCATGTAGTTGCTGGAGCATCAATGACAACAGGAAGAAGATGAGTGATAAGGTATAAACAGTGACTTGCACAACCTGGGTGTAAAGACCAGAGCTCCAAAACCTGGAATGGAAAAGAGATGCAATTTTCACTGTTCCCACACATCTCTGACTGATTTCTTTTGTATTTCACATAAAAACATACAGATGTAACATTTATGCAGGATGCGAACTTCTATAACACAGTATTTAAAATAATATTATTAGAAATCAATAACACCTCAAATAAAATAACGTTAGTCCTGACAAAAGTATATATAAATGAGGATAATGTTACTGTATATGGTAAAGCAATGAATGAGTTAAGCAAACATTATTTCATCAGTAAATGAGGATGGATAACACCTTGAAACGTCCTCAAGAATTAGTTTGTTGTTATGAATTAATGTGTTATACCAATGTCCTTATAACTTGTAACCAACAAGCATACTTTTTCCCATGCTTAAATGCAATTAGATTACTGTAGATCTTTTCTGTTAGCTTTGGAATATTTTCATAAAAGAACCTTACAAAAACATGGTACAGTCTATTGTTTATAGTCCCAGGGTACATTATAATTATCCTTGTTTATTTTGCATTGCTTTAGTAATTAACATCCAACTTATTAGCATACAAATTTTTTATCTCTGGAGTATTAATTATACACCGTTTATGTGATAAATGTTTATAATGATTTAATTTAAACATAGTGCTTATCTGTTGAAAGTCACAGGAGAGGTTAATGTTTATGGTTCAGATAATCACTAGAGACATGATCTGCAAAGAACTGTAGGGGGGGGGGGATTCACATAATAATAATTTTCTCTTTGTGAACCTCACAGAAACTGTCATAGCCTGTGGCCTTACGATAACCCTAAAAATAATCTCAAAATTATACAGTGTGCTTACAATAAATTCCATATGAAATGTATGAGTGTGGACAAATGTGGACACCAACTTTGCAAAACTATAAAACATTAATTTAGTTGCAAAATAGCAATGAATTAATAAAATTATTTGAACAAAATGGACTGCAGCCTAATGTTTCTGCAGTGCTCGATTCTATTTCAGGTGACAATATCCTGACATCTTGAGCTATTCAAAGTTTTGTTGCAATTAATGAGGACAATAGCAAATATGGAAGACATATTTCGCCTGCTGTGTACTAAAATGACTGCCAGAGATTTCAAGGAGGTTAGATCTGTAAAATGAAGGGCAGTCTGATGTAAAGAAGGTAAATTGGAGAATTTAATGCTTGTGCCATTATTTTTTGGTATGCTGGAGAGTTGCATTACATAAGAGAGGACATCATACAGTCACTTTTAGAACAATTGCAAAGGACTATAACAATGGTAGTTAAAATCTAGAACAAATGACCTTAAGTCTTAAGGTAACTTAGATAAGGCCTAGATAAGGCCTCCTCTTCTCTGGTTATTTTCACTTCATCTCAGTTTCCACTTGTTTCCTCTGATGTTTAATTTATTGTTGATTCTGATTCTGAGTCCATAAGCTTGACTTACTGAATACCCCTTATTATATTCAATCATGAAACTGGACCCCACACTGTTTTCTGGGTTGGAGATAACAAATATTCAGCATTTTAGTCTAGGTAAGACATTCTTTTAAGCCTGGGAATATACATGTACCCAGCTGAAACAATATATCTTTTTCTAATTTCATATATTAAATTGGATACAATATTCTAAATAAATTCTGATCAGTGCATTGTGCAATTGTAACCTATCATTCAATTGGTTTAGATTTTACGTATGCTTACATTTATTTGCATTTTGTTTTGTTTCACTACCTTTCTCAGGTGTTTTCACTTTCTTATATAATTTCTTCGAGCTCAGTGTTTCACATTAATATTTCTGCTTTATGTTTGTGCTATCTGCATGTTACACTTTTGACATGCCTAAAATAATTATCATCTGCTTGGTGTTTGATAATGATAATGTTATGATAATGTTTCTTTATTAGCCCTATACAATTTCTTGCATTAGGAATTCGTCTTTTCGCATACCCCAGCTTTTCTCCATGTCAAGGCCAGTCTCAATATACAGTATGAATATAATAGATTTACCATAAGAACATAAAAAATATAAAAAATGAGAGATGAACATTTAGCCCAACTTGCATGTTAAATAGTTAGTAGGTAAGTGTTCGAGTAGTCTGATATAGCAAGTTTCTTGAATTAAGCCAAAGCTTCAAACACATGATGGTTTGGATTGGTACAGATTGGTTTATACTGTGCTCCCACAACTTTCTGGGTAATGAAGTGTCTCCTGTTATCTATTTTGAATGCCCTTCCATGTAATTTCCACTTGTGTCCACTGGTTAATGATTCACTGTCTTATCCAAAGTCCTTTGGGATGACTTTGCTAACTTCTTTGAGGATTTTGAATATTTGGATGAAGTTCACTCGTAGAATTTTCTGCTTAAGAGTTCCTCCAGCCTGTCAATGCCTGACATTCCCTTAAGTACCGAAATGTGTGTGGTTCCGTCTCTCGACTGATTCCTGTGCAACTCTATCTTATTCAGAACATGGGGATGATAATTGTACACGATATTCTAAATGAGGTCTTTCTAGAGCACTGCACAATTTTAGCGTTTAGCGTTTCTTGTTTTAAATTTGGCTTCTATTACTATTTATCATTACATTATATAGCCTAACATTTTGTTTCCCTTTGTTAGCCTTTTTATTGCTTTCCTACTGTACGTCATCTAGAGGGATTCAATTCCTTCTTCAAACTCAGCATTTTCTGTGTTGTATGTGTAGTTTATATTTTTTCTACCTGAATGCAACATCTTGCACTTATTTACTGTACCTTACATGTCATCTTCTAGGTGTTTTCTCAGTCCTGAGTTTATCTAAATCTTTTTGAATTTAATTTGCAGCTTCTGCAGTGTTTGCTAATGCTCCTACAGTAATTTGAGGTTTCATTTTCAAACTGGACCAGTTTACCAACTATACCAGAATCAAGATCTAAGTGGTCTAATTGGTACTCCACTAATTACATAATGCCAATTTGAGCGTTCACCTTTTTTAAAGTTCATCCTTCTGTGTTGGTCTCCTACTTCTTGCAGTTCCAACACCAGTTTCCTTACTGGATTCTGTTCTCTTTAATTTATTTTCTAAAGCACTTTTTCTCCTCCTGTTTTTCCTTAAACTACTTTGTTCAGTGCATGCTAGCTAACTCTGGTGATCCACCTATTCTGTGCACAAAGCAGCTTTAAACTGTTTCTGTTCATTTCTACCGATTCCATATTGTTGCACCTGAGAGGGGTATCAAGGTTAACTTGTTTGCACCTCCCTACTTGATTAAACTCATTAAGTTGGATATATTAAAACATACATGATATATAAACAAGTAAGGTCACTATGCCAACCTCCATGGGGAAGAATAGGCTTCAGGACAGTATAAAAAAGAAAGAAAACAGCAGAAGGGCAACAAGGTGAAGAGAAGAATCAACAGGAAGGGCAGAGATCATCATCATCTTCCATTATCAGCACATGAAGATGTACCCAAAAGAGGGTTTTCCTCTTTCATCAGACTCAAGACCAGATTCTTTCCAGGCAATCCAACCTATTAAGCTGAAAATGTTTCTCCTCTGTTAGTGATGCACTATTAAAACTGGGAAATTGGTTCTCATTTGTTTGTGTGCATCTGTTAAGAGAGGGAGATTTACTGATAGGCAGGGCCCTTCTTGTTTAACAGAATGCAATTTCTCTCTTGTAAATAAACATTTGTTTGTTCTGTCCAAGCTGCCACCTGGCCATTATTCTGTTACCAACATCTGAGAAAAAAAGAGCACTCACACTAATACTGTATAATGTTTGGTAATTCCTTACTTTTGAGAGTGAAATTAATTTAGTAGATATGCAAGATGTTTTTTTTTTATATTTGTTTGGGTCACTAATAGAAATGTAAATAGAACAGGTTGCAAATGTGGAGGCTAGTTCATTTAGCCTAGTACCATCCAGAGATGGGTAGGGTATTGGCTACTGGTAAATGGGTGGTAACCTGTTCTAGACTCTTTTTTTTTTTTAGAAAGTTGCCTCCTGTTTTCATTTTTAATTGATTTTTATACATGAGTTATAGCTATATAGATGCTGAGAGCCTTGATCAACTGTAGGTTGCATCCTGTCCTTGAATACTGTTGTTGGTGGACAGTGCTACACCTCTACCTTTTCCAACTTTGTCTCTTCAGACTGCGCTGTGCATTTGCGAATGCTGTGTTCGTGATCATCACTCTCTGTTAGCCATACTTCAATGATTTCAGTGACATCATTCTTGCATTTTAATGTGATAGCTTGTATTTCCTGCAATTTGTTCCATATACCCCTGATATCTAGACATATGCATTTAATTACCTGGTCATTAAATGCTTTGTTTTTCCTTTGTGTTCTCTTTTTGATTCTGTTCTCTTTGTATCTACCTTGAGGTTAGCTATTCTTAGGATTCTCCACAGTGTTTTTTTTATGTACTGTACATACTGTTTATTGAAGCCTTCTTCTCAAGAATATTCACATAATGGTTGCAATTTACGTAATGAGGTCCAGAGTACCAGGGTGTTTATCTGTTCTCTTCAGGTAATACACTATATAGTTAATAATATAGTTAATCCAAAAGAAATAGTTCTTGGATTCATGTCCTAACAATTCTGCAACAAAGCATTGTACGTATCTCCAGATACGCATCAGTTATATGAAATAAATTATACAGTAGATGCCAGAATTATAGATGTACTGTACTATCTCTCTCATGTTTGATTGTAACCCAAAACTAGCTCTTCAAGTATATTATGGTAAATTGTATAATAATAAATCAATAACTTAATTCTATATTTTAACTGGCCACACTAAAATGTTCCATTGTTTAAAATATACATTTTATAGAATCATTCTAAAGAAGAACCATAAGGCAGGATTCATTTGTGTTTGCTCTCTTCAGGGACCACAGAGAAGCATGTCTATATGCACACTGCTGGGCTGGAGATTTACTTTGGGAGTCACCTCTGACCCCTGAGGGTTCTTGACAGGAAAGAGCATACTGAGAGATCACACTGAGCAAGTTTTAAAAGTGGTCCCTGTTAACAAGGTAACTGATCCAGACAAACCATGTAGATTTAAATGGTTCTCTGATTGAACTGATTTAGAGCCACCACTCTAATTTAATTGGGATGATTAAAGACATTGGTTTTACACTATACAGCTCTGTTTATATGGTTGAGTACTGTTTTATAGGTGAGTAGGCCTTAAGACAATTTACTTCTGCTTAGCCATAGCTATGTGGGATCTTGCATTACTTAAATTCACATGTACACTAACCTTTTGTTCCTGAAAAGAATGTCTTAATCTTTTCAAAGATTCCCTGACTATGAGTGCATTATTTTCTCAGTGCCTTATTTGCCTTGTATGCAGCTAGTACTGTACATGTGAAAAAGAAAAGTCTGTGTCCTTTCAGTCTACAAAAGATAAGCTGACGACAAAATGCCGAGAAGATTTAATGTCGGAACAGGTTCCAGGCTTGGCAAAAATGGAAAACAAAAAATGTTTTTTGATGAAAAATAGATCAAAATGCAAGCGCAGCAGTAAAGTGAGCGAGCTAAACACAACCATATGAGCCTTCTGGGCGAGTCCAGATTGTTAGTGGATACGAGGCTCCCAATGTGCAGGGGACCTGCTCTTCGACAGCCCTTGAGGAGCATAAGCAGGACAAGGTTAATGTACTATGACAGACAGAAGCCAGCAATTCTCTTTAATGTTGTCCCATTAGGAAGCCCCAGCACAAGCATCTTCTCATCCTTCAGGAATCCCTCTGCCAACAACTGGTGGGAGAGCACAGCACCAGCTGCCAAACATGACATTTTCTGGCTAGGCCACTGAACCCCAGCAGGTGACATCTGTGTAGCAGCCTTTCATCCCCCTGTCTCTAAATAGCTGGATACCTGCATGATAGCAAAGACCCCAGAGAGGCCAGATGAATGCACTCAGTCTTTTTCCCAGCTGGGCTTCTATAGCCACAGGCCAGTGGAGCCCACAGTCGCAGCTTCCAGCATCAACATCTGCACTCTGTGCCTCTTTTGTCTCCCTGTTTCATCAGCCCCTGACAGCTGACGCCAGGGCCATCCACTGCAATTTATATAAACTGTCTATAGTTGGCACCAAACAATATTCTTATTCTTTACATGAGTGAGATAAAATGTGTAAACATACCTTACAAACACACACACACAACATGTCTGCCAGCAAGTCTTGGGCAGACATCGAAGAAACTTTGACAGGCAGTTTCTTTCTGTAAGTTGAATTACCTTATGCTGTAACTCTCCATACTTGTCCACCTTTCACAGAAGATTTTATCGGCTAAATTAGAAGCTGTTTCTCAGTAAGAGAATTAAAATAGATTTTACACATTTACTCCCATTCCCGTGTAGTATTTATACTGGCAAGCCTTAAAAACAAACATTCATTTGTTGTGTTTTTTATTGTCTCTTGGGATTTTGCTGTATTTTATTTTCTGGTGCAATCTGAAACACATCCAAAGGGAAAGAGCCAAATAATTTATTCGACTACTCCTTATTTGTGCTGAACGTGTGTTAAAGAAGAAAAAAATCAAATGCATTTGTAACTAATACCAAGACATTAGTATTATACTACATTTACACTGTATGTACAGTATGACTAAATGGTTTGGCCTTATTAATATATTAAAGATTATTATTACTTTTCCTCCAAAAAATACTATGCTTCATTTTTCACATTTAGCTTTTACATTCTGAGTCATTTATCTGTTTACATTCCACACACTTACAGTATGCAGCTGAACCTTGTGTTCATTCAGTCAACTGGCATCACTTCAGTTAAAGTTACAGTGTTACAGTATTATTAATTTCCAGCCCACTTTATAGATTTTCCCCTTTGCATTCACTATTACATTTTTCACTTGTGTTTGAGAAATGTATACAGAACAAAAATGCCTTCTAATCCTTAGAAAACCAGTGATATTTAATAGCAGTCAAAAGAAAGATATAGAAAGGTCTGACCTGTTTCACTAGTTTTAATTGTACTCATAGAAATGTACGGCAGGATCTGATATCCTACGAAATAAATTAATAATCTCCAATAAAAGACCAAACTTGTAATCTAACAGTCTAATCTACTATATGCCTGGGGCTACAAATGTGGAAAAAAATTTTAATCACTTCACAAACATTGCAATGATGTTTCAAACTGTCTATAATGTCACTGTAAATCATTTCCGTGTACATTTACTACTTGTCCCATTTATTTTTCCCTCCTTTAGCCCTTTCTCTTTGCAGTTGTTAGAGAAACGAGTCATACTTCCAAGATTAACAGGAGTTAGACATTTTAAAAAATAGAAAAACCTCTACGCTTTCAGCTGAATACTGAAAACAGAGACTCAGAAAAAGACCTCCCACAGTCCAACCTTATGTACTGCTTTCATCTTTCATTATCAGCTTTCTATGGGCTACAGCTCACAAGTTGAACTTAATCAGTGGGGGGACACAACTGCAGGCGCTTGTTTAAAAAAAGCTGAGCTGCCATTCTCTTCCTTCCTGACACCACAGGGTACGAACCAAATCATGTTCCCAACCAAACAGAGCTTGACGATTTGTTTGTACAGGCACCTGTTTGATCAATATGGAGAGAAGCCCCCTCCTGAGGCTTCAATGAGGGTCTAACAAATGCATGAAACATTCCAGGAAGGGCAAAAGATTTTAAAATGACAGACTTCATCAAACTCAGTTTTTTGTTGTTGTTGTATTAATGTGTTTTTTTCTGTTTATGTGTTACAAATCTGAAAAGTGGCTAAAATAGTACAGTAGTGTAGGGAAAGTAGCAGTGTTAGTTGTTTTTACAATACTGTTCAGACTGAAAACAATCTTGTAATTTCCTGTGGGAATACTTAAGCAGCAAAAGCTAAAAATGCTCATATTTTGTAATTAGTGCTTGAGGTGAAAAGAGCTTGACCTACAGTATGTGTCTTTACTTGGATTAAAACCTTTGTGTTGACATGAAGAAAATATCCTTCATTATAATGTATAAGCCTCAGGCATAAGAAATTAATTTGGTATTGAGATTTACTAAACAATAAAATGTGTAAACCCACGGGAATAATCTTGTAAATGAGAATCACAGAAAATGAAGGAACTGTAATAGGAAATGTAATGCAAGCTGAATATGGAAACCACTGATAAATCTGATAAGAACTTATTGAGTTATTGAATATTTCATGTTTTCTTCTTCTCTGTTTATTTATCTACGAGGTCTGTAAGCTTAATAAAACAGTGCCTAACTTTGCTTTGTACAGAGCTGTGCACTAAGAAGAATTAATTATTTTATTAAATGCAATTTCAAAAGCAGTGTTTCCAAAAGACGTGACTTATTTTCAACTACTCCCCATCAAAAAGTACAGTACCTCTTATAAAGACAACTGAAAATTAACAACCAGTAGACGTAAAAGAGCTGCAAATAAGCTGTGGACATATTTTACTCATTCTTCCCTTGGTCTAACACCTGTGTGAATGCAGCCTCGTGCTGCCAGGTCGCTACAGCAACAAGCCGTGTTTCCGTGTCTTGGCTACATACTCAGTCCAGTCTAATCACTGAGGCTGAGGATTGATTTCCTCCTTTCCTCCTTCTTTCCTTTCTCTAAGGCTATTGTCTTAGAATGTATTCTTCTTTCTACCTGTCTTCTTGATTCTGTTATCTTATTAGCTCTTCCTTGTTCTAATTCATTCCCTCCATTTTCAATGCCTTCCCATATGCTGGCAATTTTCCCACATCTTTCCAACAGGAATATGTCACAATCATATTTAAGAAACCCTCATTAGATCCCTAAATTCTGTTATTTTTCCCCTCTAAAACACCTGAATGTGTAACATTTAATTAACTTACTAAGTTTATGTCACAAAACATCTTTTTAGTCCAAATAAATCCAGCTTCAATCCAGGACATTCCAAAGTGACTACTTTTCTCAATAATGTGGGCAATAAACACACAGTAGAACATATCTTTAACTTAATTTAACTTTGTCTTAAATTTAACTTTTAATCTTACAGTGAGGACATACTCTAACAAAACCATGCAATCTGTACTATAATACACATATTCTTGAAAGGGTGATGTCCTTTCTCAATCTGAACAAGTGGATGCTAGTGCTGGATTTACACAATAAAAGAGTCCCTCCAAGCCCTACCACTTGCTGTTGTTCATGCCTTTTTCCCTTTCCTGGCTCTGAAACTGCAGTCATCCACACCTCTGCAGGAATTTAAAGAAACAGAGTTTTCCTTCTTAGTCTCTCTACAGGGCCCACACTCCTTTCCAGCTCTCCTTCGCCATTGAGAAGCCCCATTTGGTGACATTGCGCTTCATCCTCCCTCTGAGGTTCACAAGGATTCAGCCCAAGGATCCAGCTCCAGCTCCCTTGCTCACTTCTCTGTGTTGTGCTGGATGAGAGTGTCCCTTGCGTTTCATAGTCCTTGTTTTATTAGGGACACAAGCAGCCACTGTGTCCCTTTGTCCAATCCAGGAGGCACTGGTACCTTAACAGCATTCCTAGGAGTTGCATCGTGTTGTCCATTCTGCCCCACATAGCTTTGGCTGAGGGACAGCTCCAAAACACATGTGCCTCCTCAACGAGACACATGTCCCAAGGATAATGCAGGTTCCTGGTGAGCAAGTGTCTGTAGAGGACTGACCTCTCTGGTTGCCAGCCTCAGGTGCACGGCCATCCAGCTAAGGTCCTTTGGCTACAGCCTTTCTCAGACTTGTCTGGGAAACCACAGCTTTTCTCTAGCAACAACTTGCCCTCTCATCTCCTTGTACAGGGCTCTGTAGTTTGTTCAGAGCTCTGGCAGTTTTATAGCTTCTTTTCACAACATGAGTCAGCTCTCTGCTTTTAGTTCTAGTTCTTTTTCTCTATCCTCAAAAAGACACAAGCCACTGGCAATACCCAGTGAATGCAGAGGTCCTGACAGACAGAGGCCAGGGTAAGTCAGGTTAGGAACCTGGATCCACAGACCTGGATGTGGAAACATGGGACAGCTAAACACGTACCCACGCATATCATGTACGCAAACCTCTGTCCTTCCCCCCCAAGTCCCAGAAGTTAGCAATGTCCCTGATAGTTCCCAACAAGCCCAGACAAGTTCCCATGTATCCTAGCATGCTCTCCCAGGGCTGACATCACCAGTCCAACTGCTTGTCTGCTCAGTGCTCCATCACTGCCTAATGAGGCTGCTACACTGTTTCCCCAAGAGTCAGACATCCTGGTGACTCTGAACAGCCCCTCGATATTATAGTTGTAGTCCAAGAGACTCTAAGGGAGGCACCAATTGTGCTTGCTTCTCCTGAGTATGGGTGATACCCTGTTCTTCTCTTCCCTGCCTGGCTGCTCTGGCTCACCACCATCTTCAGACACCACAGGTGGAGCCATCTCCCTCCTGGGATAATAGGGATCAAGTCTCTCCCAGTGGAGAACCACTAAATACCCACTGGTCTTCAACCAGACCTGTTAGTATACTTTGCCCACTGAGTCCAGAACCTCACAGGGGCCCTCCCATGTTGGAGACAGTATTGGGGAGAAAACCTTTCCAACACCAGGTCCTGTACAACCAAACAAAGTCCCCAGGACTGTATGGCGGTACCTGCCAGTGCATGCCAGCCTGGGTGAGGTGGGCCCTGACAAAAATGTGCATGCAACCTATGCATTGCTAGAGCTGCTAGATGTAATTGTGATTATCTTGGGGAAGTGCTGTCTCCTTGTGGTACCCCACATACTAAGTCCACATCAAGAAGATCAGCATACAATAGCTGGCTAGCAGGCCCATAGGTATTGATTCCACATTTGACACCAATACAACAGAGGCAAGAAACACACCGAAAGTGGGTTTTTTTTTATCAGCAGCAACACATTATTTGCCAAATGACTACCGTCCACAGTAGGTGAGTAGGCCAGGTAGGTCAGGGTGGGAACCTGAGGTCACAGACCTGGATGAGGAAACATGGGACAGCCACACACGTTCACTCAGATACCATTTACACCAACTCCTGTCCTGATGCCAGCTGTCTATAGATAATCTCCAAGATAATCCCAATTACATCTAGCAGCTCTAGTAATGCATGAGGTTTTATTTAACCAATACGATGGCCCTGGGACAACATGGTAACACACTGAGAACTGGCCCGTCCCTCACATAGTTGGTCTGGTTTCTCTGGACTAGTCTGCCAATTGTTGAAGCAGAACATCTCATTCACTGATAGCAACTTGATACTGTAAGTATCAGTGATGCAAAATCTGATAAACGAAACAGAGGGCAGTAATGAAAACTATATTGATGTACATAAAACCAATAATAGAAGGCACTTCTATTCTTTTACCCGAAGAGTTGTGGGATTATGGAATGAGCAACATAGCCATGTGATTGAAGCTGATGCTTCCATTTAATTCAAGAAATGGCTGGAGGAGATCCTCGGATGAATCAGTTAACTTCTAAATACCAAATAGCTTCCTCTCATTTGCAATTATTCATACGGTTTTATGTTCATTTTTCACCTGGGGCACGGTCATATCTTTTGCTGTTCTGGCACGAATTAAAATAATGCTTTTAATCTATTTCTCTAAATTCTTAGCGAACCTATTTTGGCAATTTTAACGCTGAGCACGAGTCATTTCTTTGAAATAACACAAATTGAGCTCCCGTATTTAGTAACACCTAGGAAAAATACTTCTCTACCAACAAACCTGCCTGCTCACTATATAAAATGAAAGTACGAAGACATCTGTGCCCAATGAGCTATTAATGTAATACTTCAGATTGCTGTGCTTTCATTGTGTGTTTGTACACTGTATGAGCATGTCCTACTGAACTTATAGCATCAGGGAAGTTCAGAGAATGAATTATGTATTCAGCTTGCTGCTCAGTGCTGACTTGAGAAGGCAAAGGGTGAGATGCTGATTCGCTTAATGTTTGAAAAAAGGCCTAAATGATACCAGAATGCCTCCGGGAGGGCTCTTTGATGTTTTCTTAAAAAGAATTAATGAAGCAAACTGATATGAGAATCCACAACAGAATGTCTGCAGTGCACTTGATGGTCAAATGATTGTATCTGGGGGAGTACAAGCTACAATTGCAAAAGTTTATCAAGATCTTTTTTTTTTTTTGTCTGAGTATAATTAGATTTCTGCTAGCTGCACACATTCAAAGTAGTTAACATTCTGGTCTGAAACTCTAACAACCCATTCTACGACATATGAAAAAATAACACAATCGTTTAACATAGTGTCATTTCTAAATTTGCCCGACAGAAAAATACACTGATTAACTCATGTGAAATGGAATGTTAACCAGTTCAATAGAACTGACCAGTGATTATTGCGAGTGGAAAACATAAATCGCAAACAGAACAACTTGTTTTAACAATATTACAATAATACAAAATAATAATACAAATCCACTGTACCTTTGTACAGAGCCCTGCCAAGCACGTTACCTCAAATTCCAGCCAGATCTTAGAGGCTGTTTAATTGGATCTCTAATGGAATTCCTCCACACCTCTTTTTGAGAGATATCCTTCAGCATGTATAACAAGTGACATCTGCTGTACTGTATATCTCCTGGATGAGTTAAATAGTATTCAGGAAGCATTGCAAAGGCTGAAAACAAGCTTTTTTAACTTAAGCATAACTAGTACTGTATACTTATATAGTAGCCCTCCAGGCAAGTTGGTTTGTTTACAGGGTTATACAGTACATATGAACTGCTCAGGGCAGTATGGTGACTCAGTGGTCAGGGTTGCTGCCTTGCAGTGCTGGGGTCCTGGGTTCCACTGCCTGGGTCCTGTCTGCATGGATTTTGTGTGTTCTCCCCGTGTTGATGTGGGTTTCCTCATGGGCTACATTCTCCCATAGTGCAAAGACACATTGATTGGTTAATTGACTTACTGTATGCGGAAAATTGTCCCTGGGGTGAGTGTGTGTGCTTGTGTCTGTGTGAGCCCTGCAATGAACTGGTGTCCCATCCAGGGTGTATACCGCCCTGCACCCCTTGCTTGCTGGGATAGACTTCGGTTCCTCTGCGACCCTGGATTGGAGAAAGCAGTTAGAAGATGGATAGATGAGCTGCTCATACCATTGCTTCATTCTTCTGATCATTTAGTTACTGAAAAACAAAAAAAGCTAGAAACCTCGCAAAATGTACATTGCTCATAAGTTCAGGATATACAGTAGACTGGAATGTCGAGTAGCAGCCTCAGTTTAAACTGAATAATAACTTGAACCCGTGTTGTTTCTTGGGTCTGTGCTCTTTTAATATAACTTTAGCTCAGTCTGGCATTAGAGAGGGCACTGAAAATAACTATCAGCAGGAATTAACATCTAATGCCTGAAGTGTTGTGAAGCAGAATCCCTGCTTCACAATCCCTGCAGGATATACTGTAATGGAAACCCAGCTGTATTTTTAAATCTTTACTGGGAAACGATCTCTTTAAAAAACTCATATAATAACATTACATATCCGTCCATTTTGTAACTGCTCCATCCAATACAGGGTTGCAAAGGAGCTGGAACCCACCCCAGCAAGCAACAGGCGCAAAGCAGGACACACCCCAGATGGGTCACCAGTCCATTGCAGAACATCACACCTGGCCAAATTTCCAATTGGCCCTTACTAATCATGGCCTCCTAATAATCCCCCTCTATGAATTGGCTACATTACTCTGCTCTCCTCCCCACTGATAGCTGATGTGTGGTGAGCGTTCTGGCGCACTATGGCTGCCGTCGCATCATCCAGGTGGGGCTGCACACTGGTGGTGGTGGAGGGGATCCCCATTACCTGTAAAGTGCTTTGAGTGGAGTGTCCAGAAAAGCGCTATGTAAGTGTAAGCAATTATTATTATTATTATTATTTCTCTTGATTTAATGTATGCAGAAATACATTGTTCTCCTCCACAGCCACAACAAGCAGCTGAAAATATATAAACACTTTTTGGCCTCAAAGCTGCTTGTTTTTAGCCAACAGTTCTGAATTGAAGAGCTGTGGTCTGTTGTAATTATTATCAAGCAGTGTCAAATTTGTTCTTTACCATCTGTGTCCCATAAAAAAAACCTGACAATTTCAGTCAAACCAATAAACACATGAAGAAAACACAGCTTAGACACTGTTGTACAGAGCCATGGAGTCTGTTCTGGTCTTCTAGCACTGACCACAAGAAAGCTACCCAGTACCCAAGTTTAATGGAACTCAGCAGTTAGGGTTTTGTTCTTCAAAGGAGATACTGTATGTAACTGACTACCATCAGTAAACAAGATGTTTCCTTTCATTTTCTTAGATGCGAAAGCAGCCAATCAGACTCCAAAGGATTGGTCTCAAATGCAACACATAAATGTAAGCAGAGATTAAAAACCTCAAAGGCTCTTGTACAGGCCGCCTCTTAGTTACAAATGACTAAGTTGTTAACCCAGATTGGAGGCACCGTATTAAATTACTTCAGCGTAAATCTTTCAGTTCCTCCGAGTTTCTTAATGCTGGTGTCTGTCATACTGATGTTCTCAGCAAGAGATAAAGGAGATTGAGCTGGCGCCTTCAGAGCAGGGCCAGAAGCAAGTGGAACAACCTTATCTTAGTTTAGTACAATGAGTTTTTCTGTGACCATCTACTTCAGAGAGCATTAGGGAACGATGGCATAAGGGGAGCATGAAGGAGCAGGCATTTCACGGCTCTCTTTCCCATCAGTATTTGTGATAAAATGGCTCCTATTGTTCTTGATCTTACAAAAGTACAGAAAGAGTGGATTAAGGAATGAAAAAAAGAAATATGTAAGGGAAAAGTGTACAGGTAAAGAGAAAGGAGAAACGAGTGAAAGAACCAGCATAAATTATCATTGCTCATTTAGAAGGTGTAACTTTATTGTCAAACAATGTTCATAGGAGAAATCCCTCTTCTAAAATATGAACAAATCAGATTGTTTCATAGTAGCAAATGGCTAAAAATAGTCACTCAGATCTTTATGAATTCTTAATAACAGCTTTGTATAATATCAAAATCCACATACAGTATGACACTTAATCACTTTAAAATATGTCACATCTGATTCTTATTGAGTATATAAAACAAGACTAGTCTTATAAATATAAACTCTTCAGCAGTTACTGATTATAATTTAAAATATTAACTTGGTAACATATTAGTCAAGTCTTGACTATATACTGTATATAAATTACTATAGTTTAGATTTTTATTAATCCTTAATGTAATCTTGACGCTTCCAATTTCACATTTGGTCTTGTGATGGAGACATACCTAAAGCCATATTCACCTCACTTTTGGTAATAGCTGGATTTAAACCATTCAAACTGAAATTCGTTGCAACATTCAAAGCTTTTCAAGTAGGTATTATTTTATCTCTGTCCCACAGTTATAAGGAGTTCATTTATAGTATTGCTGTGAAACCCTGAGCATATTCATAAAAAATCTCACTGGGTAGCTGCCATGACACGTAATGCATCATTAAAGTATTGGAGAAGAAAACGTCAAAACCATGGAAATCAAACCACAGTGAGCTGCCATGAGGGAGACTGAGTGACTAACTGACAGCTGTACATCACCAAAAATTAAGAATGAAGATGTGAAAAACATGCAGACGGGATTCACAGCAAACACAGCTCTCTGCTTCAAATCGTTGAATATGGTTTGCTTTGTCTTGTGTCCTTTCAAAGCTTCACAAAATTACTGAATGAATCCTAGTAGTCAAAAGGTCCAGATAATTGGTATTAAGGCAGGCCAGTATTTTGTGCAAAATCCAACATTTTAGGTTGGCAGAACAAAAAGCTTGAGAGAGGCATGTGTGGCTGTACTTCAGTAGAAAGGCTCAACTCCACTTGAGTGCCCCCTGAGTGGCATTTGAAAAGGGCCTGTGGCAGTGGAAGAGTAATAATAAGGTGTTCGATCCTCCAACACAGAGACCCCATCCAATCTTTAGCTCATTCTGAACTGCCTTGTAAAGTGTCCCAGAATGTAACTGCTGTGAGTTTAGAGTGATGAAGTCAGTCAAAATATGGAGGGAGGATTAATACCTTGAGAATGAGCAGGAATGTGGTGTAGAAGCCTTTCAGAAGTCTCCTTCTGCCGTGCTAGCAGAGTGCTGCTTTAGATACCCCGTTTTATAAAGCTTTGTGATCACAATCCTGTGATAGCAGTGCTGACCTCACTTCCTGGGTCTCTGAATCTCAGAGATGTCCTGCTGTACCCTACACTGCTGCTACATCCCCAGAAGTGATTTTAAAATCACTTTTACCTACTGTATTTACTTATTCAAAAGTAGCATTTAACATAATGAAACATACAGTACTGTATATATTAAAATCGATGAACAATGACAAGATTGTGAAGATAACCATATAGAAAATAAAATGGTTTAGAGATGTGTGTTTTAAGCCTTCAAAGTTGAGCATTTCAATAGTTCTTGTGAAGCTGGTTGCACATTGCTTTTGTATTAAATATCTTTAAATAGGAAAGCTATTGGTGCTTTTTATATAAGGTTACAGTTAAGGAGGACAATTAACCCATTTTTTATATGTTTTCCCAGGAAAAACAGTATAGTATGCTAGTCAATACCTTAACAGTTTTTTTTTCCAGTATGTTTTTATTTAATGAAATAAACACTGCATTGCTTTGTAACAAATGGTATTCAGTAAAATGTGAAGAAAATACAACCAAAACCTACGTTTGATGTGTTAACGGTAAATATATAGACATTAAAAGGAAAATAAGAAAAAGGAGGAAAAAGAGATTAGATAAAAGTTTCAAAATTCTGTTTTGAGAAAGAAAATTAAAGAAGCACCAAAAAGGTTAACTTTTTCCCCTTTTCACTTTTTTCTTATCATTAATGATGAGCTCAGTTTTACTTGGTTAAAATTGTATTCAACATCTGAATGTTGAATAAGAATTATGTTTTGTGATGCAATAAACTGTATTTTTCCAAGACAGCAAACAGTTAAGCGGAGGTAAGAAAATTTAATTTACTTTTTTTGTAATTGAATTTAATTTGATCAAAATTGTTTTTGGCACATAACAGCTGAACAGAGAGGCAAACACATATCAGTCCTGTGAAGCAATTTCATTTTAATGCTTCAGTAGCCAGCCGTTTCTTTTAAATTGGCTTTACCTGGAGCTAATAGTAACACAAGATACATACGTAACCTTGTATGGTATATCAGACACCTTATTAGAAGACCCTCTACAACTCTCTAGGATTGCTACATTTCTTTTTTACTAGTGCATAAATAACACTGCAAAGAAAATGCAATTGTCCTAATTCAAAATTAGTTCATTTCAAGTTACCATGCTGAAACATTGATTTTTCAATCTGTAGATGAAGAGTTCATTTATCAGCATTGATTATCTTTCATATCAGGCAGATGGTTTATATTGATATTTCCATTGGAGCTGAGGGTAAATTGCTCAATGCAAATGCCCACAGATGAAGGCAAAGGTACACCTTCAGGAACACTGCAATTCTCTTAGAATGGACTTAGAAATGGAATTCACTTCCATTTTCCATAAATGTTTGTTTGCCTTGTCAGTAAAAAATACAAATCAATAGAGCCCAAATGACCTTAAATCACTGGAGGCAAATGTTTTCTCTAGCAAAATAATTTTGAAAAGCTGGCACTAAAATGCATCCTATTTATTTACAGTATATAACTCTCATATAATTATCATAACACTAGCTTATGATGCTAGTGTTCTTTTATTACAATAAATTTCATTTCAATTATATATTACCCAAAGAACATCCTATTAATTACTGTATGTTGTATTTCCAATGCTTTCGTGTAGACGTTATGGAAGGATTACTGTTTTTGTGAGTTTAATGAATTGGGTTTCTAATATTGGATTTATAATACAGTAATGAATCATGAAATCCTGAAATCTGGACATTTGCTGCGTATTAACTTGAATTAGTGGACTAAGAGTCTATATGGCTGAACCTAAGGTCAATTGGACTCAGTCGAGAATGGGTAGATACTATGATGCCGATAGGGCTGAGATTTACATCACTGGTAGTCATTGATCGTGAGGTTGTTTTTTTTTTACTAGCACTTGCATTTCAAGGGGTCTGTACTCTCTGAGCTCACACACTGTTTTATTTGGTATTCAGCATTAGTGAAAGAGATGGGAACTCACCCTTTTGTTTCTTTATAGCCAATACTCTGCTTGGTTTTCTTTACCCCCTCTCCCATTAAATGTCACAGTACATCCTTGAGTTTTAATGTTGTTGTTGAATCTGTTCGAGGGGTTTTACCATTATCTTTACTTCGTTAATAAATTAACTTATTATGTCGACACGCTACAGAATAGTGCACCAATAATTTGTCCAAGTGCCTCTGTGCATCTGTAAGTGGTCTCATACAGTATATGGATGTCACCTCATAATGGCCAGACCTATAGGAAAACCAAGCCTCCTGAAGGCTGAGGGGCTGCAAAGTTTTCATTTTGCACAGAGAGCAGAGCGCAATGCTGTCGGGTGGCTACAGTGCCTTGCGAAAGTATTCGGCCCCCTTGAACTTTTCAACCTTTTGCCACATTTCAGGCTTCAAACATAAAGATATAATTTTTTTATTTTATGTGAAGAATCACCAACAAGTGGGACACAATTGTGAAGTGGAACGAAATCTATTGGATTTTTGAAACTTTTTTAACTAATAAAAAAATGAAAAGTGGGGCGTGCAAAATTATTCGGCCCCTTTACTTTCAGTGCAGCAAACTCACTCCAGAAGTTCAGCGAGGATCTCTGAATGATCCAATGTTGTCCTAAATGACTGATGGTGATAAATAGAATCCACCTGTGTGTAATCAAGTCTCTGTATAAATGCACCTGCTCTGTGATAGTCTCAAGGTTCTGTTGAAAGTGCAGAGAGCATCATGAAGACCAAGGAACACACCAGGCAGGTCCGTAATACTGTTGTGGAGAAGTTTAAAGCCGGATTTGGATACAAAAAGATTTCCCAAGCTTCAAACATCCCAAGGAGCACTGTGCAAGCGATCATCTTGAAATGGAAGGAGTATCAGACCACTGCAAATCTACCAAGACCTGGCCGTCCCTCTAAACTTTCAGCTCAGACAAGGAGAAGACTGATCAGAGATGCAGCCAAGAGACCCATGATCACTCTGGATGAACTGCAGAGAACTACAGCTGAGGTGGGAGAGTCTGTCCATAGGACAACAATCAGTCTTACACTGCACAAATCTGGCCTTTATGGAAGAGTGGCAAGAAGAAAGCCATTTCTCAAAGATATCCATAAAAAGTCTCGTCTAAAGTTTGCCACAAGCCACCTGGGAGACACCCCAAACATGTGGAAGAAGGTGCTCTGGTCAGATGAAACCAAAATCGAACTTTTTGGCCACAATGCAAAACGATATGTTTGGCGTAAAAGCAACACAGCTCATCACCCTCAACACACCATCCCCACTGTCAAACATGGTGGTGGCAGCATCATGGTTTGGGCCTGCTTTTCTTCAGCAGGGACAGGGAAGATGGTTAAAATTGAGGGGAAGATGGATGCAGCCAAATACAGGACCATTCTGGATGAAAACCTGTTGGAGTCTGCAAAAGACCTGAAACTGGGACGGAGATTTATCTTCCAACAAGACAATGATCCCAAACATACAGCAAAATCTACAAAGGAATGGTTCACAAATAAACGTATCCAGGTGTTTGAATGGCCAAGTCAAAGTCCAGACCTGAATCCAATCGAGAATCTGTGGAAAGAGCTGAAAACTGCTGTTCACAAACGCTCTCCATCCAACCTCACTGAGCTCGAGCTGTTTTGCAAGGAAGAATGGGCAAGAATTTCAGTCTCTCGATGTGCAAAACTGATAGAGACATACCCCAAGCGACTTGCAGCTGTAATCGCAGCAAAAGGTGGCTCTACAAAGTATTAACGCAAGGGGGCCGAATAATTTTGCACGCCCCACTTTTCATTTTTTTATTAGTTAAAAAAGTTTCAAAAATCCAATAGATTTCGTTCCACTTCACAATTGTGTCCCACTTGTTGGTGATTCTTCACATAAAATAAAAAATTTATATCTTTATGTTTGAAGCCTGAAATGTGGCAAAAGGTTGAAAAGTTCAAGGGGGCCGAATACTTTCGCAAGGCACTGTATGTGGAAGATTAACAGTTATTCTTTTCTTTTAAATTCATTAGCCTTTCCACACTCTCCACCCTTCACTATTTTTAACACAGCACTAAGAATGGCGTTCGGATTTTAGGGCGCAGGCTGGGGAAGGCGGCATTTGCTTCTGGTTACCAGGAGCCCCACAGCCTGCCCTGACTAGGTGAGGGGAGGGCGGGCAGCCCCCCCGGCCCCCCCTTCGGCGTTCACAGGAGAATAAAGGAATCCAGCTGGGGGGTGAGGGAACTCCATAGAGCTCAATGTTGAAACAGATGATGCTGTGTGCCACCTATGTAAACAGCAATAGGCGCTGGAACTGATTCTGTGCGGAGATATGACCCTACCCACAGAGCCACTGAGTCTAGACTCCAGATGTGTTCTCACTGCTATACCAGGGCCCGTTCAGATCCAACTGGTAAATATTTCTACCAGATGACAGCCGCTCAGTTACAGCTACGAGATCCCAAAGACAAGGAAGTGCAGTGCAGTGCAACTGCTGTGCAGAATATATCCAGTACTATATGGGATCTCGCAGCTTACAACACTAGTTTTTTTTAAATGTATTGATGAACAAATCAATGCGTAAAATGGTAAATTACAAAAGCAATACAATTGCTAGATTTTGTTTTTATATGAGTACTTCTGAAATATATAAATGTTGAGAAGTTGCTAACATCGGATATGTTCTCAAAAAGGAATTGCAGCAGAAAGTTATTCAGTTTCAAATATTTTTGACCAATTATTTATGAATAGGCACATGACACACAGCTAAACATTTGGAGATTAACTGAAACTGCCTTGATTGATAATAAATTAAATTCAGAATATTTTTTTAAATCACCCACTACCAGGTTTCCTGAAAAAAAATGGTGAAATATATGCTACAATATATTATAACAAAATGCAATGTTCTAAGCCCACAGTTCCTAAATACTTTTTAAAAAGCTGTACTCTGCTCGTTTCTTAATACCATTGTGTCATCACAGTTTTTGTTTGCTTGTCTTGCATTTGTTGTTCTGTCTCTTTGAGGCACCTCAGTCTAAGCCATCTGTCGCTGTTCCACAATTAGACAGGTCCCAACATATCTAAATGTCAGTGACCAAGAACTGTAATCAAAAACTGTATTATGTACATACCTTGCAGATTGGATGGGCAGCCTGCCTGCCTCAGAAAGCTAACTTTCAGAGTTGCCTAGGGAGTAATTAAGAAATCAAGGATAGAGGTGGAGGAGGATGGGGGTGTATTGTTATTAAAATACATATTCATAGTTTTTAAAAGGATACTTAAGAAACACATACTTCATTTTAAAGATCTTACCAGTAAGTCTGCCTTGATTTTAATAAGAAAGAAATTATGCTGAAAGACTACTTTGTTATCCCATATGTGTGTCTGTAATATTGGAGTAATCCAATATTTAAATTAATATCCAGGTATAATTTATCAGAATGAAGTTCTCTAGACATTGTCTTTGTTTTAACCCACAATCCAATGATCCGATGATAATATCCTGGCAAAAGCTTTTTGGTCCCTGTTACATACGGTGGTATTTGACTTGGATTGGCTTGGATCCATCTGACCTCTGGCACTAAATTGCTGCGCTTAGAAGCTGTGTCATGTCTTCCCCACTGTGGACTATAGACTGTGCCCCATCCAATGTTTATGACTTTGAATATGTGAAAAATGGCCTCTTTGGATGATATGATGCAATGCAAGTGTAATCATATAAATGTAATATACTGCAAGTGTTATGATGCAATATAAGTGTAATCATATAAATACTAAAAAGAAAAGCTCTGGGGGGCATATCAGAGGTCCAACCCAGTAGCAGACCTGAAATCACCTACAGAAACAAACTGCTGTGTCTCAAAGAGACATATACTACAGTATGCAGTATATACATGTACTGTATGTGTCAAGTGCAACTTGACTTTGTTCCTGCCAGATTTCAGTCATGGTATCTTGTGAGCTAAGCATACACATCCCTACTTCTAGACTGTAGTAAACTCTCTATGCCAAGAGGCCGGGTCTTCTGCCTCAGAGAACATTTCAACACTGTCTACATTTTTAGGGGCTGATATCACTTCTGTAACACTGTTACACTGATTATGCTCTCCTCCCCTAAACTCCTCCAGTCATCGACTGTTTCTGAAATTCGAATCACAGCACCAACGTGACAAGTCAGCCTCTGCTGCGCCCGTGGAAGGATTTAATCATGGCGACGCACAGGCTCAGAGCATTTACAGAACCAATCGGAAGGCAGCAGCAAACCTCATTATGCCAAAAGACCAGGTCTTCTGCCATGGGAGAATTCTACTCTATGTTTTCAGGAGTTTGACATCCCTTTTGTAACACGCCCAGTGCCAGCATCGTTTCTCAGCCCTGACATCTTCTTCTTATTTACGTCGCACAATAAATTCTACAAAAATAAAAAAAAACTGCTGCATATCACTGCTGTAATCTCAGTCTCAAGCAAATAGGTCACCTTCACCCGCGTACCATATCGGGGCGACTTCATACATTGACAAATGACTGCAAGCACAGGGGATAAGTTGGGCATGTGTTCTGGTGTCCCAGTGTCGTTTGAGAAATCAGTATAGCATACACAGTAGTCCCAGGGCATGTGAGGTCACCTTCATTACTTCATAAAGACACAAAAATTTGGAGAAAAAAATAGACACTACAAAGGAACCATGAAGGAATGGCATAATGAGTCATTTCCGTAAAAGAAGGACAGCTTCCAAGTAAACATTTCTCTTATTTACAGAGAGGGTGCAGAAAATAACTTTGTTAGTGCCCTATGTAGTGTTGGCCACAAGAATAACACAAATGCTCTGATGAAGGTAAAAGATAATTTAAACCAATAGAGATTTCTAAACGTTACCATTATTTTTAGAGATAGGATCATAAAGAGAAAGAAGGGGAAAAAATGATCTTTTTTTTCAGTTATAAAAATGTTAGCTTCATATTTCTTGTCAGTAGTGTATAAATGAAAAGGCAAACTTTAAGCTTCAGTATAAGAGTGTAAGGCAGTTCTGTAAAACAAGCAAGATTTGCAAAGTGCTTAAAATAAAATAGAAGTCATACAATGACCCACAACCACAGTTTTCATATGATTTTTTTCTGTAAAATGCAAAATATTAATTTTTCATGTCCTTACATGACTTTTGTTTGATTCCAAGTGAAGGCCAATATTATTTATATTACAGCCAACTTTATCTCCATTGTAGTGACTTAATATCTTTATATCCTAAAATGGATACCCATGTTTTTTTTCAGATATGTGCAACACATTATTATACATATTTTCTCATAAGCAAATCAGTACTTAATTTGATCTCCTTTTTTCTAGGAAACGGCAAAAGTGAGGAGGGCATGTGGGTGAGATTGTGTGTTGACAAACCTGCCTTAAAAATATAACAATACACTGAAACTGTGCACTATAATTCATATAGAGTAAATTACAGAGAACAGTATTTTTTAAACAAATATTTAACAATTATTATTATCTGCAAACATCATATTAGTAAAATGGAGAAACTTTTCAGAACAAATTGAAAAACATGATATCAATACAGGAACGTTACTTACAATGCATAACTGCCGCATAGATCTATCCATTAATTTTCACTTTAACCTTAGGAATTCACTGCAACGTGAGTCGGTGTCTAACCCAGGAGGCACAGGGTACAAGTAGAGACTAAACCAGTAACAGGGCTTCGGCATATAAACAAGAAACAAAAGCTGCAAGCTAACGTTTTCGGAGAAGACACTTCAGACATCATCGGTTACAGTGGAGATCACAAATATAGAATATCTGTGTTTTTCACCATCACTGCACTATACTGCGGGTCATGTCATAACATTCACAATACCTTAACCACAAAAAAACATTGTAACTACACAAAAACAATAGCACAAAGCTTGCAATGATACTACTGATGAGCGTGTATGTATTATAATGTTACTTGTGGAATTATGAAAGCAAGAGATCATGAAGCAGATAAATCTAATATACATTATTCAAAGTACATTCTGTATTTTATAACTATAAACTATTAAGTATTTAAAATGATGTCATTTTTGTGGTTCGCAGTAACTTGTCTTCACTTTTTATAAAAGGTAATATATTATTACGGTGTCTGAGATACTGGGACACATCAACTCAGAAGTCTTCAATCCCTGCAAAAAGAAAAGAAACACTGAAATCTCTGAGCACGGCAAGGGTTTATGTGAAGAGATCTGCTGTTGTCTTACATACTGTACAGTACTTAAGACTAGAAGGTGCTAGAAGGTGATTTTGGAAAAACTTTGACAGATTTCTTTCTGCATTCATTGAATGTTGTTTTTTCCAGGTGTTTTTTATCTTCTTCCTTATGAGGAAAAAAACAATCCTTTCATTTAGTACGTATGTTTGAATAAACATACACAGCAAATGAAAAAAAAAGCAGTAGTTTGTAGTAGTTACACGCAATCCTCTCTGCGATTTAATATATTGTATTACTTCTTTCTTTTAAACACTGTGTATTTAAAGTTAAAATATTTCAAATTCTGAGAAAAGCACTCCTGCTTAACAATGTAATGTATAATACAATATTATGGTCTTATTTTTGGTAGTAGTTAATAACAGTATCTGCTCAGTTTGAATGAAGAAATGCTACTAAAGCTAAATTGCAAATGTCATTTTAAATTGATTATTGATTCTTTCCATTTCCACTCAATTACTTAACTGTACATAAAGCTCACGATGAATGATTAAATTGTTATTCTATAATAAAACATTTGCATGAGAAAGTCAAACATCTTTTAGCATGTCAGAATTTTACATACAGTACTTTTATTTACAGGTCTGTAACAGAAGCGCAAAGCAAATAAAGATTTCTATTGCTGTAACTTTAAAGGATGAACCATGGAGCATCTGCAAAGACAAAGATGGGGTGCAGGAAGGGTTCGAAAATGAAATGTGTAAGCGGGTCAGCAAGAAGCATGATATTTATAGACAGTATGTTGATGTGAGTGAGATCAGGGTTTGTCCTTTTCCTGAACTTTTATTAAGTAGCTAATTTAGCCCTTTGAAACCTTTACAAGAATCTCTCTGACAAAACCAAACTACTTTTTTAAAGGATATTTTTTTAAAAGCAATAGGTTTTATGCCTATTGTGTCATGATTAATAACTTACATCCATGACTTACTGTAGATTGATAACATCCATACTCTTTTTCTCAGTTGTTTTAACCTTGTCTCTCCTAACGTAACCAAATGTGCCCAAGTGTTCATATTGTTGGAATTTGTGGTTTTTGCTTTGCAAAAACATTACCAGCTTCACTTTATTACAAAAAATAAAATTATAGAGAACTAGTCCTCAAAATTGTAAAAAAATCTGGGAGCCAAAACTTAAACCACTCCAATATCTAATTTAAATTGTTTAATTTGGTCAGTGTTATTAACGATGTTTACACTGTAGCACTGTGCTTTAAATCACCTTTTGAAGTTGAATTGTCTTGTATAAATGGATTTATTTCTGTTACAAGCATTCTTGTCTCAGACACGACTGAAATCATCTTTACTGGAGTCAGACAAAATGGACATAATTTTGGCCTTGAAAAGCAAATTCCATAAAGATTGGCCCATTTTAGTTTTATTCAGGACAGCTATTATTGCATCTTGATTTTTTATGATTAATGATGCAAGGATATTCTGGGTTTTTGTAGTACCCATACACAAAGCTAATAGGCTAAACACTCTGCAGTAAATTGCAATAAAGTTGTTGGCGAATTCTATCAGAACTTATGATTAACTCCAGATACTGTTCACTCGTTTCCAGTAACACTCATTAGAAAACTGGTGTGAGGTGCCAAGGGTCCTGTGCCAATTGAAGCCAGAAATTAATACCAGCAGAGGTGGTTAAGCCATACAAAGATTGAAAGTCGTTTGTTTTTGGCTCCAGATGCAAAAAAATATATTCATTTGTTGCTTTGTTTTAAAGTGATGTCATAGACAAAGCTTTCATGCACAGACTATGATGTGGATGCAGCTAAAAATGTCTTAGACTCATCAAGACTCATCACTGGCTGTATTATTTGTGAATGGTCTTCATTTTTATTCAACTTTTTTTTAATTCGAGTTGCGGTTGAGCTGATGTGGGCCCCCAAAACATTTTTTTCACAAGCTAATTTTAAGGTTGTTAACATTAGCAGAAAATTAAATTACAGGTAGTAGTTTATTTTATCACAATTTCACAAAATATACAGTATAACCTAACTAATAGCCCTTACTTTAGGAGTATGCAGTTTCTCATTGTTAGTATACTCCAAGGCTAAAGATAAAGACTTGCTTATTGGGTAATTCTCCAGGTAATGGTCATGATCCACTCCATATGCTTCCTCAACCATGTTTCATCAATTAATTGTGACATATACAGCTGTATAATAGAACCACAATACAGTATTAACTTTATTGTTCTAATCACAGTTCTTTGAATTGCGTGAGAAAAGAGTTGATTTTGATTTTTATAGCCAAGGTTGTGTTTTCTCTTTCTTGATTAAAAATACTTTTTTTGTCATATCTTATTCTGGCTTAATAGAGTCTATAGCATGATTTAAAAAACAATAAAAGCTTGATTAACTGCTTGCCTAAAGCACGTTTTACATGCTGCTTCAAAATTCTCAAAGGCGTCAACAAAGTCTGCCCAGAAGAAACTTACTTCTTCAATGTCAATAGGGAGAAACGAATGAGTTCACAAGTGGAAATACATTTAAATCTGTAAAAAGAGGTATGTCTTTACATAACGGGGTCCAAGGAGAATGGAACATTCTGCACAGCCATGAGGTGAAGCCAAACACTGACTTCTTTCAAGTAACGGCCGGCCGTGTGAGATACTTGGATTAGCTATTAAGACACTTAAGAAAATAAATGTTTTGAAATAATGGATAACTGGGGCTCAACCAATCAAGACAGAAACTCCTACCCTTTTTCTCTAAATGCTGCTGGTTCAAGCTTGTGGTTATGACATTAGCTGACTGTAATACCTTCAGCAGATTTAATATCTGACTGTCACTACTGTATACAGACAGACAGACAGACAAACAGACAGACAGACAGACAGACAGACAGACAGACAGACAGACAGACAGATAGATAGAGGAGTGTATTTGTCATATACTGTATACAATACATGCACACTGGGAGTCTAATTCATGCCCTGAGGTCCCTCAGGACATGCACAGTACAGCAGACAACACAGTACAACTGATAACACCACACAATGTAGATAGTATATTACAAAACAGAAAACAGTAAATAATAAATAGTGACAGTATGTGTAGATAATAAACAAACACAGCAATAAATACAAACAGAACAATAAATACATGGTAGAAAGTGCAGAGTTCAAGGCTGCATTAAATTCTGAGGCATTGCATAGCTAGCTGTTAAGGATGCAGACTGCCATACAGTAGGTAGAAGCTGTTGTTAAGCCTAGTAGTGTAGTTGTATGAGCTTTAATAGTGTGGTACCGCTTGCCAGAGCGCAGGGGGGAGAACAGTTTGTAGCCCGACCCTTGTGAGTTGCAGTTATCTGTGAGCTTGAGTGCTGCATCACATTTCCACCTGCTTCTGTTTCTTCTATAGAGTAATGTGAAGGCTCTGACTGTTGGTCACATTGGAAAAGCAATGCCATACTCTACAAACATAAGAAAATACAGTAATATTGTGTCATGAATATATTCCATTAAAAAGAACAAGTAAAGGTTTATTCCATGCTGAAAAGAGAAGAAAGGAAACACAACGTTTCGGCTGTGGAGCGTTCTTAGGCTCTTAGGTTCTTAGAAACAGGTTGTGTTTCTTTTCTTCTCTTTTCGGCATGGAATAAACCTTTACTTGTTCCTTTGCAGCCTACGCATGCTGACACAGCCACCCACCTGAACTATTCCATAAAAATGCTGTTTTCAGCTACTATACTGTAACATTGCTTAATACTTAAGAACAAAACAATCTCCATCTGTCATGGCTTCCCTGTATAATATTCCTTGACATTGGACTATCTTCAGATGTTTTTTTTTTCCAACATTTGATTTCAAACAGATTTTTCCATGTCTAAGATTGATTGTCTAAGTGTACTGTACTCAGATGAAGATCACAGTTACACACCAAACATCAGAGTTCCTTGACCTCCACAGCTGACGTGATGGCTTTAATCTTCCAAATAGGTAATGCGAAAATTATTTCAGATTAAATTCATTAACAAATGAATGATTCACTCAGCACGAACCGGTAATCCTTTTATAGTTTTGTTCATGCTATAACATGACAATGACAAAGCTCAATTTATTTTTTTCAGAGGTCTTCAATACTACAGCATCTCTTTTTCTGATGAAAAGGGAGCCCTGTGTACCTTATTTACTTTTACTGGCATCTTATCTCTAGATTTAGAATCATTGTAACTTAAGATGCCTTCTAAAATAAAATGCATATTTAAAAATAGTTACTGTAATCTTACCCTCTATCAAAATAAACACCCACTCCCATGTTAAACACCTACAGTATTACTACTTCTCTGAAAAATGAAGTTTATGTTATGTGGAAAGAACTTTAGTTTGGAATAGCTCCTACAGCACAACCAAGCAAACAGTTAACGTGCCCCTAAAAATCTGCTCTTTGCTATTCTTGTGTGTAAAATGAGCCCATTTTGATTATTTTTTTAGAATAGAAAAAGAGTCAGAGTAAACAGCTGGATGTTGCACTTAGAGCATGAACCTTTTTTATACAAGAAATTCCCTCTTTCCTCGGTGACCTGAAACTGACCAGGATTAAAATATGACAGCCCGAGAATGTTTTATGACATTTCGCTGAAGGTAAAGTTACAAAAACAACATCTCAGCTGACACGGCCCATCTCTCACATATTGCCTCTGAGTGTTGTTCAGCCACCAGCATGCAGAAGGCACAGAATGAGGACACATGGGCAGAATGCTCAAAAACAGTTTAGTGGGCTACCTTCCAGGTTGCAGATACTCTTCACTTCTCGACATCTCCTTTGAAGTGGTAGGGTGACAGGCAGGGACAAGGGGGCTTGTCTGCAGCCCTCACTGACCCAGGATAGGAATGTGTGGGTGGGCAATGCAGGACGGAAGGTGGAGATCACTGCTGTCACAAAGCGCAGTGTGTTTGGATAAGGCCAAGCAAAAGCTTGTGGAGGAAGCAGCATGAAGTATCACACCTGGAGGAAAAGACAACTAAATCCAGCCCCTGTGCCATAACACTGGCTCCATGAAGTCTAGCCAACATCTGGAATGGATATCAGGAGACGGGACTGCAGCCCTCATTGGCGTTCAGCTCTACCTTTGTAATTTCTCAGTGAAAATTGAAAAGCAAAACAGACAGGATATATTTACATAACTGCTGCTAAAAAACAGTGTTTTCTTCTTCTCCCATCTGCTGCACATGAGAAGTTTCACATTGTTTGTAGAAGCAGTTTAAATCTTAATTGCCTAATTTTCTTGTTTTCCTTTCAGTTTGAGAAAAGTTTGAAAATGGCATGGAAAGTGCCCAACAGAAAGATGTACGAGGATGGCGAAGTTGAAATTGTTTTTCTCCAAACATATGGTCAGTGTGACCAAGGAGTTCATCAGGATAGAACACAGGGGAAAATCTTAGACCAGCGAAAGACTATTCCAGATTCAAAGCCAACTGAGCATGCATTTCGCATGCTGGAGTAAAAACTGAAGTCAAAATCCACCCCAGGAATAGGCAAAAACTCAAAATAGCTGCAGCCGAGGCTTGGCAAAGCAACCCATGCAATTACAGAGTGTGGGGAACCGAAAGGGTCACAGACTTCATGCAGTTATTGACTCGAAGGGGTATGCAACCAGATACTGTAATTTGCACTCATAAATGTACCGAAAGTGAATGTGTCTCAGTACTTATGGTCACTTGAATTGTGCTGAATACAAAGTATGGTTTTGTTCTAATATAATGAAATGTATGTATTGAACTAACCAAATATAAAGACATATTTTATATTGTACTTTGTATTCATTTTAATTTCACGGCCATAGATACAAATGACTCGACTTTAGACCAAACACAGTTTTAACTCAACTGTTCCAGTGCTGTGATGGGTACTGTGTTTTCACACAGTACATACAGTATGAACAATGATATCTCTGTTGTACACACTCAAACTGAGTGATAAATTAACAGAAATAATAAAGTGTTACAGGATGCATTTCTGCTCCTCGGGATAGATGTGAAAAGACATGTGGGACAAACTCTTAAAAGTCATGGAAACATCTGAGCCTTTTTGTTTGAAAATAAACATCCATGAAGTAACTACAATAATAAGCAAGTCAGTGTGTGAGTATATATTACCTGTACCAAGTATGTAATTATTGGGAATGTAGGTAATGCAGCCTTTTCTAAATGGATAAGTAATACCATACAAGGTAGTACCATAAACATTATAATAGATACAAGTAATAGGTTTATTCCATGCTGAAAAAAAGAAGAAAGAGAACACAACGTTTCGGCCATGGAGCCTTCTTCAGGTGTCCTTCTTCACCTGAAGAAGGCTCCACGGCCGAAACGTTGTGTTCTCTTTCTTCTTTTTTTTCAGCATGGAATAAACCTATTACTTGTTCCTTTGCAGCCTACGCATGCTGACGCAGCTACCCACCTGAACTTATAATAGATATATGGGCATTTAAAGGAACAAAGGAATTTTCTTTAAGAATTTTTTTATTTAGTTTCAGAGCATTAAAAAAAAATCTTTCTCCCTGATTTAATTTATTTGTTTCAATTTTTTTTTTCAAATTAGCACAACACTGGATATAAAGAATGCTGTGTATTTTTAATGTTGTTACTTTTGTGAAGAAATCCAAAGTTTTGGTTTTAGCTTCTAGTTTGGTTTATTACAGAAAACACCGGTCTGCTTTTGGGGTTATTTAGCTTTTTTAGTCTTTTTTTTCACAGTCACAGTAAGTGTCATGACACAATAAACATCTCCATACTGTATCTATGGAGTATCTACTGCCAGTTTAACTTGAGAGAGAGGTTAGTACAAGCAATTCTGTCACTAGAGGAAAAATATGAGCTTCTTTGTGTTACTTGTTAAAGAATTGCTAGTCTGGCAAAGATTTAATGAATTTAACATACTTTGTAGCAACTTTTTTATATTTTCTTATTTTTCATTTGGAGTTTCTTTTACTGTTATCATGCAAAGAGAGAATCCACTAAGTTCCTAAGGCTTAGCGTGCTCATTGTTCCACAGATAAAATTCGAAAACATTAAACAGAGCTAAGTGAGAATGAAAAAAAGACACTAAATTAAGGGCCTGATCACTTGTCTGTTTCTTTGTTTTCAAGAAGAACCCTAGTTGCCATGTTCAGTTCTGACAAGGGAGATAAAGGGATTTTCTGGATCATGTCAGCAACAGTACAATAACAAGTTCTCTATTAAGTAAGACATGGTAAAACTTGGCTGCACTTTCCAGCCCTCAATGTAATGTACAGTATAATTTTAAGAAAGGCTTTGTTATCCCTTGTTTCCCAAATACATTATTTAATTAATAATTAAGGCTACATTATTTATGACTAATACTGATTACAGTATATACACCTTCCAAATGCAGCAAGCGTTAATTATGCTGATTAATCCATATTTGTGTGATTCTAATGAGAACCTTTGATATGACAATAGAAATAGTTCACATTCATTTTCAGGCCCTTTTTTATCTCCTTAGTGTGAAATGGCAAAGAATGCATCTAATCCCTACTGGGAAAAGTATATGTTTGTGAGTTTGGGTGCAGAGATGGCATTTTTAAGGTAATAAGAGGCACACAGGTTAGTCCATTTCAGTGAAATTGTAGTGAGGCCAAATATTGGTGGAAGGGAACTGGAGTTCACTCTGCTAGTGTTGCCGAGAGGATCACTTGGTTCATGCATCTTCCAACAATAGGCTCCAGAAACACTATCAGTTGAAAGGAAGCATCTGCAATTGACTTCAATCCTGTTGAACATGTGTAACCACCACCCAGGAGAGACTACTGGAGAATGTGCACAGCAATAGCTACTGTATAGCTTGTTGACATGTTTGGGGATCAAGGAAGACCCAGAAACTGGATTAACATCAGCAAATGATTCAGCTGTTTGCTGTTTTCATACTAACAGGGATAACAGCCCTCTGTAAATTGCGAAAGAACAGTGTTTTCTGATTAATTCCAAGTTTGTATTTCATAGGGCAATGGCAGAGCATAAGTATACAGTATAAATAGAAAAAAAACATGTGGGTTTCACTGAGGTCTGTGTAAAGACAGGGCATTGTACTGATATCTGTAGCAGTGGTGCAGGGAGCTATTGAGGGCAAGTTTGGGTTTTGGCCTGCTGTTTCTGATATCAATCATACTACACAATATGTAACTACAGTATTCTAAGATCTGTGCTCCACCTATTGTCACAGTAACACCAGTATCAGTCATCACTCCTTATATGCTTCAGTGTGTAATATTTCATCCCCACATACCATAGATCATTCACATCTTCCTAAGTCATCTTCCTGACCCACTGTAGAGTGATAACTGTATCTTAACTCAGGTTTACATAGTGAGAGTATTTCGTTTAAAAAAATCAACTCCTGGGATATACACTAATATTGGTCTTACAGTTGGATGGAGCTAGAGTACCTCCCTGGAAGCTATGTACCGTATAATGACTCCACCAGTCTATATCACACTGAGTGCATTTTTACAGTAGGCACAGTTTACAGTAGGCACTGCTGGTATCGATCACTTATAAATTAGAACAAAGATGAATAATTGAAACATGGGTGGTTTTTCTGTAAAGTGTATTAGCACATAGTGTTATATTTCCAGACAAAAACATCAAGTGTTCTCCTTCGTTGTGAGGTGATCTACAGTTTATTACCAAACCACTGTCTATGGACAAGCTGAACTGATGATTGATCAGCTTTCACTTGAAACAATTCAAATCCAAATGTTGGTAACAGATTGGGAGCACAATGTCAAACCAAGCATAACAGTGCCAGGATTTTGTCCATAGAAACAGGACAGCAGTTTTAGCTTAATATAGAAAAATTGATGTAACGTGTGACAGGGTAAAGGCATGAAAAGGCCTTTGATGTGCCTTAGGTCATGTAGCACGTGTGTAAAAAGAAACTCTGTTTCTATTACTTTGATAGCATTCTGATCGCAAACAGGAAGCACTGTTTACTGTTGTTGGAACAGGAATAAATATTTACTGTTGTTATGGCATAACACCTTTATATTTATCTGTGTAATTAACTAATTCTCTAGTTTGGTGACGCTTCACCTTCTTAATAATATTTATTTTTTATAGCGCCTTCTGTGTTACATTATCAAAGCCAGGTCATGGAAACCTTGTCTGTTTTTCCAAAACGTAATGTCCTTGAAATTGTGCCCAAATAACTTGGTAATACTAAAATAACTCTGCAGTGCAACAGATCGGAAAAATGGTCACTGGAGTTTGGCAATAATCCCTAGTTGTAAGGAAAGTAAAATGCAATGTCATATAAACATCAGCCATTGAAGACTGATTTGTTTTGTTTTAGAGATGGAGAACAATTGTACTCTGTCTTCATTCTTTTCCTACAGTCACTAGCACAGCAAAGCTCTACCATATCGTTAAAAGACCTATAAATAGTCACTGCTGAGTCTTCACATGGGTATTACAGTATAGTGGTTTACTGGATTTGCAGATGTTAATAAAAAAGAAATTTATAATACAGTGAACAAACGCTGATTAAACTGCAATTATTATTACTACAGTTTTTAAAATTATTATTTTATACACTGACAATCTACTTTTTTAAGTGGTGGGGGGGGGGCAGAGGGATACAAATATTAGTAGTTTCTCTCAAAGCAGACATTTGTCAAGTGCAATGTGTGCATCAACAAAAACAGTCATTTACAACAAGAAGTCAGTTTTCATGTCTCCAGTTATGGGTACAACAGTGCTCAAATGATTTCAGGGCTTGAACAAGGAGCCTATTGGTACCAAGTTCTTTTTCCCAAACACTGGATCACTTGTCCTCTGTATTTATAATAGTGCAAACACACCTTTACTGCAATGAAATTTAATTAAAAGTTTGATTAAACTCTGAATATATTTATTTAAAGTTAGCCAATGCCATAAATTCAGTAGATTCTGATTACAAAAAGATGACCAGCTTCAGTATAAACCAACCTTACAGTTTATTAAAAGTTTAGAAGCAATCAGCTGAAATAATAAAACAGAGGATACGTACTGCTGTACTTTGTATTTCCACTTGATGGAGCAACTGAAGTGATGAGGCCTTTTGGTTGCGGTTGTACAATACATCCAACTCTCTTTTCAAATTCGAATGTCCTTGACTTTCTATCCCTTGTCCGTGAATTCACACATTCTACCAATCCGTATATTATTACTTTACAATCAGGGGAAAAACTTACGTTACAGTTAAATGTTTCATCGTGTGCAGTCAGTTATTATCCACTTGTGGGTTATGACTGGAACCTACACTTATCTTGTCTTGTAAATGAGTCAGCTTCAACACTAGAAGAGACACTACTGTAGCACTGCAAGATGTGCAAAGAAACAAGATTCAATAAAAATAAATAGGTAGTTTGAGATATACAGTAAGAAGAATGCATCGTTGTTAACACAATATTTGAATGCAAAGGAACAAGTAAAGGTTTATTCCATGCTGAAAACAAAAGAAAAGAAACACAACGTTTCGGCTGTGGAGCCTTCTTCTTCAACAACCGTTGGGTGGTGGTGTGTGTTTCTTTTCTTCTCTTTTCAGGATGGAATAAACCTTTACTTGTTCTGTTGCAGCTTACGTATGCTGACGCAGCTCCCTACTTGAACAATATTTGAATACTGTACTATCTAAAACCTTCAGAATGGTTACATAACACAACATAGCAGCATTCACAATCCTTTAATATAACTGGAGAGCAGCATTCAGATAAAGTATTTACTCTGTTTCATAATTTTGTTGCTGCTATTTTTATTATTTGCAATCCCTTTTTGTCTGGTCTTCTAATTTATCAATTAATACAGTACATTATTAAACATAGTAAATATAAGTTCTACTCTTATTTATTTTACTTTAGATTTTCGATCCGTCTGCATGTATACTCACTAAGGAAAAGAAGAGGTCATCAAACTGTCGTGTCAGGGACACCAGTGTTTGTTATGAAGGAGTGTCCTTGACCAAAATAGGTCAGCCATGAGGGAGACAGAGTCAGGGCTCTGTTAGATAGGGGCCCTTCCTAGAACTGGATTGGGCTGGATAACAGGTTAGTGAAACGGTGAGCTGTGTGGCAGCTTAAGAACATACAGTAAATGCTGTATTGGGTTTGTCACAGGTTCTGGACAGGTGGTGTACTGTATGTACTATATGTGGTAAGTTAAATTGCCAGGCCCAATGTTGGAGAAGTGTGCTGGCAAGGATCATGAGTGACTTTCTGGACCAGGCTGACGGGAAGCACCTGGAGGAGAGAGGCACTGTCTGGCAAGATAGCACCATGTCTTTTCATTGCAGACATTGCAGAGTGAATCATAATAAACTCTAGTGTAAAGTAAGAGTTGCAGATAGAAGGGGCAGCCTAAGTTGTGTTAGAAGCATGGAGAAAAGTTAGAGAGAGTTTAGTGTGAAGTAAGAGAAAGAGAGAGTTGAAGTGTGAGTGAGGAGAAAGAGGGTGAATTCGGAGCTGTGGAGTAAGCTGCATTTAAAGCTCTTGTATTTATAAAAAGAGAGGGAGTTGACAGAGCTGCTGTGGATTATGAAAAGGAGAATTAAAGTGTGGATGTCACTGAGTGAATTGTGTGGAAATCTGTACATAGCGTATCTGAGATGGAACAAAAAAGGCACAGAACTAAAATCCACTGAAGACATGGTTTCACAATCTGATCATTTTTTTCATTATTTGTCTCCACACTGTACTAACAAGGGAAATTCACAATACTACCTCTCCAGCAGGTAGGTTCAAGACCTAAAGTGGATGAATATTTTAAGATATAATAATATAATAGCCAATTTTCTTTTACCTCTTTGTCTAAAAAATATAAATTCTCAATATTTTGTTAAAAAAACAGTATGTTATCGTTACGTGCTAAAAGTGTTTAGGTCAGGTAACAACCTGGATGTAAACAGACCTGTACATTTCAAACACAGCAGAAATGTTAATGCTAGCTACATGGATATGTACAGTAATACACTGTCATGTTTATGGCACAGAGACACAACATTTTAATGACATCTGTAAAATGTGTCCACAATGCCAGTAAATATATCAGTTGGGTAGGCATGTCCGGTTGGCTGTCCTCAACCTCTGTTTGTGAAATGATGGATGGGAGCTTAATAATATTTAAGGTCCTATCTAGGCTGACCGTAGCAAAAACAATCCCTTTTATTTCTTGTTTTCTGGTCTATGCACATACAGTCTAGTAACAACCATGGGGTGGCAGTGTAATCTTTCACCCTTACATGTTAACGCCTGTGTCTCAGTATTTCTGTACCCCTTTTCTAATTTGTCTTGCTTTTGCAAAACACCTTGCGAAACCTTCCAAATCCTAAACAAAATTGAATGTTAAGACTGCTTCTCTTTTAACAAATCTTATACACCTAACAAGCAGAACAATGCCCAGACACACTTGTGCTGTGACCTACACATGCTCACAGTAGTGCGTCTTGTAAATGTGTAATGAACACATATGAAACGAAAATATTTTTTCACAGTCTGCTGGTAATACCATTACACAAATCAGAATCGCTGACGTTTACACTGCAACAACATAATTATCTTCTAATGCATAACTAAAACAGGTCATTCGAAACAGTTATCCCTGCTGCTCTACAAACTGTGCCCTGGAGTGTGAGATAATAAATTATCTGTGTCTACGCACAAAGCTTGCAGTATGAACTGGAGCACCTGGTGTTAAAATTTTAGGGGAGTCATTGATTATTCACTAAATAATAGTTCACTGTTAAAGATTTAAATGTTTGTCTGCTGTTTTCCTTTCTCCTCTATTTGCGTACACCTGGGTCTTTTAAGGCTTTCACAGTCTAGTGATGTTATCTTCTGTATACACCTGTTGACTATGCTAAAAACACAAAATATTTCCTGTATAAACAAATCTAATCTATATCACAGAATGGAACAAGCACCTTTATTGTTATACCTTCATATTGATATCTTTGAATTAGATTATTATTAGTAGAATATTTTTTTCATGCATACAGGCTGATGCTGTGCATTCAGTATGTTGTGGTGTCATTGTACAAGAATTTAAAAGGAATTTGAAATTGAATGTGGCACAATTTTACTGACTGAAAATGTAGGTTGTATTATGAAAGAGAATATCTAATATCTAATCTATCTTTTTTTCCTCTCAGAGAATATCTAATATCTAATGCCTACAGGTACAGTATAAGGTTTATGTATAACTAAATGTTAAATTATGAGTTGTGTCTGATTAAAGATGATTGCTTCAGTTTGTTGTATTTGTGTAATGTTGTGTATTTTTGAATGATGTGGAATGGTATTAGAAATATTGTGCACTGAACAAAGCTCCTCTTTATATCATAAGCATTGAACAACACCAACAAAATTAAGTGTGAAAATGCCCCCAGGTGACATGAAAACCTGAAACAGATTAATTTGTTATTTTTTTCCATTTGGTACTTATGCTCTTAAAGTATGACATCAAGTACCCATTTGAACCAAAACGTATTGTGGTATAATGATTGTGAGTGCTATTAACAAAGGTTATGTTAGGCCACTTCAGAGCCATATGGAATTAGAACTCAGGTGTTGAAGAGTAAATGTTTCAACAAATTTATCAATGGCAACAAATAATTCAAGTAACCAAAAGAATCATTAAGTATTATCACAGTTAATAAAGACAACAGGACAGTTGTAGGACACACATATTTATGTCTGTATACTTATATAGAAAATAATACCCTTAAATTAGCTAAATTAGATCTTACTTATTTACCACTGTACAATACAGTGCTTAAATGAGTGAGTTTTCAGTAAAATGATATTTATTAAATGCCAAAATATAATTTAACAACATTAATTAATTACACTCAATAAAATAATATTGTTAAAGACAGCGGGTGACAGTACTTAAGTCTATAATTGTATGCTTATGTACAGAACTGCTGAAAAAAGGCCCTTAATTTCGGATATACTGTAAATAGAGTAACAACAATACAGAGAGCAACTAAAAAAAAAAAACATTTGCATGTCATGAAGTCATGCATGCAAATGATCTTATAGTACTGTTACATTCAAAACACAGGAACATCATCAGAACTTCATGCTATTAACTTTGGCAAGGATTCAGAAGGCAACAGTTAAGGTACAAAATAGGCAGTACTTAAAAAAAAGTTTTGGTTGTAAATTTGATAGTTTCATTTTCCTGGGATAAAGCATCCATAGCGTTCAGGTATAATGTTCATTCGGTTTGTTCCCCATTTGCATTTATTTTGTAATACTAGGATTTATTTTATAATGCAATCCCTACAGAAACACCATATTTTTTACACTTCTCCTGCAACATTACATCAAGTAAACATGTTTACCTCTGAGCTATGAACTAATGGGCTGTTTACAAACAGAAAGGGAGATACAGCACTACACTTGAGACTAATGAATGCTTATTTGAACATAACAACCTGCTAGCATCATTCATCAAGTCCTGCATGGTTTGCTTGTCTAGAGGCTGATGGGTATTCTCTCATTGTTCTTCTCTCAGTGTGGTTAACTGGGCAGATGGATTATCCAGGTAGCGTCTGTGGCTCGTTGCTGGCCGTAACCTTTAAAATTAGTGAAAATCCACATCAGCATTTTTTGGATATGAAACTAAATGCAATCACATTTTCCAGTTCAATTTAGCAGGAGGAAAATCATTTTTTCTTGTTATTTTTCTGTCTGACCATGTATGACCCAGTAATCACAGACAGACGGTTTTCAGTGTCTGAGCTTAGAATTAGTACTTTGTGTGAAGGTTGCCTGTTATTGTAGAAGGAAGGTGTGGCTGTGAAAACTGACAAGTCTTACACAACAGCTGAAGTATTTATGTTCTTTAAAAATATTTTTCAGGACATGTCATACTTTTAAATGCATTGCAAATGAATGAGATCAAACATACTGTACAATTACATGATATGAAATATACTGTAAAATCACCTCTAAATTGCAAACAATAACTTCCTACAGATACAGTAGTTAAGTGCCTACAGTATATTACAGTATCTCTGTTGTGATACTACAGTATTACCAGTATTGCTACTGACCCCACCAGACATGTTGGCTGTTCACTTGAATTCAGAAAATCCTAATTTACTTTGCATTGCTCTGAGAATGCAATGTTATATGCAAAATACGCACGTAATGGTCTTGCTTGTTTATTGTTGTGCATGTGGAATATGGGTGGCAATGTGTTTGAGAGCAAGAGAATAGCAGGATTTATATCAGTAACCCATATTTAATACAATGCAACCTCAATAAACTGAATAATTATGCTGCAATTTATAATATGTTTTAGAACATGTCTGTTTTATTTCATTACAATATAGACAGCAAAGTTTGTACTCTGTTATTAGTGGGAATAGTAAGTTTGTTGGCTTTTCTTAGTTTAAGTGTTTTCTTAAAACTCCTTTTTTTGTCTCCACAGAAGATTAGAACATGAAAAACAGATGAGAAGAAATGATTTGACTCATCTAGTCTGTTTAGTAGTTAGTAGCAAATTGATCCAAGAACCTCCTCCAGGTGCTTGATAAAATATATGGCATCAGTTTCAATATCATGGCTGTGAGACTTGTTTCATACTCCCATATCCCTTTTGGGCAAAGAAGTGAATTCATTATTGTTTTGTCGATTGTTCCAATAACTCTAACAAGTAGGCTAAGCAAGACTTACTTTAACTAAATCTAGGCTGAGTATTCTTTTTTGTGTATTCTAAGTTGTGATTAAGCTCTACAATGCATTATAAGGACCTAGATCTAAAATACTTTGTCCATTTTGGTCTTTTTACCACAAAAAATGCACTACGGCCCTAGAGCTCAAAGAGTTCAAACACAAAGGGGAAAATTAATTCCTAGTCTGGGGAGACTGTCATATACGGACAGGTTGAGGAAGCTAACTTTCTTCCATTTAGAACAGAAGAGATTGAGAAGAGATTTGATTCAGGCATACAAATTACTAAGGGGATATGATAGATACTGTATGCTCAAAATGTGACAGTTTTGCACTCTGTAGTGAAACACAGGGTCACCTTTGGAAACTTAAGAGGAATTCATTTAGAACAGAGAATAAGAACCATGTCTTTACTCAAAGAGCAGGGAGTATTTGGAACAGACATCCACACCAGGTGGTTGAGGCCCAAACTCTTGGCATCTTTAAGAAACAGCTCCTAATAATTATTCACTACTTAATTGACAGACCTTACAGAAACAGATAAACTGTACTTCATGTGAACCACCATTATTGCACAACTGGGTTGATTCATTATGCAATCAGAGTATTTAAATTTTGATTATTACTTGTTAAAAATGTTCAGTTTGAGGATTCACCATTTTTAAAGTTTAATTTAAAAAAAATGGAATGTAATTGGAAGTGGGTAATGTTCATGCAAGGCACTTTATAGTCTGTGTATAGCATTATCACAAATATATTGCACTATATTTCTGACTATACTACTATACCGTGCTGTTGAAGCGGGTTTCCTTTTAAACTGCAAGACACTATTCGGAAGTGGTTCTGTTACATACGGTAAGTAGGTCTGGGAATAATTATTAGTATAGTGCTTGTCAGGGAGAGTTCTTTCCGGACCCTATGCAGATGACACGATCCAGGGAAAAGTGAAGAAAACATGGGGAAAAAGTCATGCAGGATACGGGAATGAAGTGGAATGGAGTGCTGGTGGTCGGGGCAGGTGAGGCCGAGGCAAACAATCAGGGGATGAGTCAAAAGCGGAATCCAAAGACGGGGCAAAAGTCCAAAGCCAGGCGATCCATCCGGGACTGACGATTAAAAACCAGAGCCGGGTCGGGACCGGCAGGGGAAACGGGAACAGGAACAGAAACTAAAAGCATAACGGAGCCAGGTGCATCCAGGTCCCGGGCTCTCATGATGGAGGAATCAATGCAGAGCCCAGATTAGCGTCAGCGTCTGGCTTTTAAGGGGGAACTGAAAAGAGGCTGGAACAGGGAACAGGTGCGGGAGATGTAGCAAACAAGGAAGGGCTGGAGAGCCCTTAAGAGGAGGTGTTTGCGATCGTGACAGTGCTGACAAGCAGACTGGTATATTCTCGCAATGAGCAGGCCTGTGTGTTCTTGCAATGAGAGAAAGGTTACAGTATGTCCTCCAGACATGAGCGTTCCTCTTGGTTCTATCAATGAGCCAGCCTATGGGTTCTAGCGCTGGACAGAAAATGCATTGAATTAAATTTAAAAACATACTTTCTTCAGGTAAACCTGTCTCAAGGCTTTCCAGCTTCCAGCCACTGTGCTGTAAGCAGGCCACGTGCACTTACACAACTTCACACACTCCTGCTTTTTTCCTGGAATCAGTGCACAATACTGACACGGACAGGAGAAGGAGAGAACATCACAACTTTTTTGAGAGCTCACCTTACAACAGGACTCATTATCCAAAGTCCTCAATTAACATTTCTTTCCTAGTCTCCTCAGCAACCAGTGCTGTATTATTATTAGTACTATTGTTGTTAATATTATGCTGCTCCTCCTACTGTACTCTACCCTGGGTATGCTTCAAAAAGTGTTAAGTAATGAGAGACAGGTAAAGCACCACTTCTTCCCAAGTTGATCATTTAGTTTAGTTAATCCTGTAGAAAACCAATGTTGTCAATACAGGACACATTTTCTCTTACAATCATCAGAGAAACAATGAGAGAAAAAATAATAGACCAATCAATAATCTGTAAATTACACAGTCAGTACCTTGAAAAAGTATTCACCCACTTCCAATATTACTGCATTTTGTTGACTTACAAACACACACATTTTATAAGTGTGTATTTTTAACCAAATCTTGAATTCTAAATTTGACAAAAATTGATCATACAACTGCAAATACCACAGACAGGAAATGTAGACAGCTTCCAGTTTACCCAGCTATTTCTTTCTATTTATTAACAAAGAAAAAAAGATCATTTCCTATCACAGTTTCTCAGGAAGGTACTGTAAATGTTGGGACAGCAAGGATATCCAGCATGCCCAATTTTGAATTTCCAAAATAACATAGGAGGGTCTGAAGCTCAACCAAGTAGCGGAAAATAAAAATCCGTCCATTTTCAAACTGATTTATCCAATACAGAGTTGCAGGGGAGCCAGAGCTTATCCTGGCAAACAATGGGTACAAGGCAGTGTATCCAGATGGTGTCACGATTATAGTCCCTCCTCCTTAAGGGTGCTCCAGCCCTTTCACTTTAGACTAATTCTGTGCACCTGACCTCTTTTCCCAGCCCACCTTAAAAGCCAGGCGCTGACGATCAGCCTGGCTCTGCATCTGGTTTCCGCACCGTGCGAGTCCGGGACCTGGAAGCGCCTGGTCCTGTTAAGGTTTTAGTCTCTGTTCCCGTTCCCTGTCCACCATTTCCGACCCGGTTCATGGTTTTAATTCCTTGTTTGGATGGATCACCTGGCAATGGACTTATTCTTGTGTTTTGGATACCCTCTATGGATTACTTTTGGATTGTTTGCCTCGGCCACACCTCCCCCGTGCACCAGCGCACTTTGGACACGCCCCCCTTGTTTTCAGCCCCGTATTCCTGCATGAGGTTTTCCTAGTGTTTCCCCACTTCTTCGGATTGTGTCGTCCGCATAGGGTCCGGAAAGAACTGTTCGTTACAGATGGGACGCCAGTCCATCGCAGGGCACACACATGCACACAAACACTCACACCAGGGCTTGTTTTCCCAGAATCCAATTAGCCTACCAGCATGTCTTTGGTCTGTGGGAGGAAACATGGAGCACCCGGAGGAAGCCCACGTGACCACAGGGAGAACAGACGAACGCCATGCACATAGCACCCAAGGAGCTGAGGCCAGGGTCCCAGCACTGCGAGGCAGCAATGCTAACCAATCCTCCATAAATAAATATACAAATGTATCATCATTTTTAGCACTCCATTTCTGATGGAAATGCAATTAGATCTATAGCTTTCCAACACTTTTCTTTCCATCTGCCGTTTTGATTTTTAATGTACTTTTTTACTTAAATTACCAAACATTATATTAAACCCTTCAACTTGATGTCTGTTAAAAATAGGAATCAATTTTTTTCAGCATCATTCTGCTCTTGAATTATGGTTTGGAGCTTGATGTGAATGCACATGTTTTGATCCCAGAAGCACTTGCACCAACCTTGGCACAATAAGAGGTGCTTAATGCATGGTAAATAATTGAATACACTCCGACCCACAAAAAGAAGAAAGTGATGTTTTGAAATATACAGCTACATGAAAACAAGACTTGGTATACTTGTGGTATATATAGATTAGGTGGTGGAAGAGACTCATTAGCAATGCTATTGGCAGACCAGTACTCACACACCAATCACTGTTTGCTGCAGTCAGAGACCTCAGAGAAGAAAAATCTGCAATTGAATGGACAGTTTTAAACTTAGCAGAACACTTCTCATTATATCATGTCTTACAGCCCTCACAGTGACTACAGGTGCAGTGGGTGTACAAAATGGAAAATAAGCAGATTGCCACTACATTTCTGAAAGGTATTCCAGTGCTGTCATATGTATATAGCTACATTTTAATAAATTAGACCCACTGTAGGCATATTCCTGTAAATGCCATGGTTATTTAGGATAAAATGAAACAGGGACTGGAGAGCCATCAAGTTTATATAATGTATGGGTTTCAACCTAAATAAAGCCTGGCACATCAAAGAAAGACAGAAAACAGTGCAACAATGTAAGCAATTCTTCAGAATTAAACAATTAAAATGGACACACTAGTGACTCTGCAGCTCAGATTCCACACAGGCCTGAAAGTGATAAAGGTTATAGTGACTGGTTAGATTTTTTTATGGGATACTGAAATCTCAGGCACTGTAACCTCTATTTTCACTTGGTGATTGACTTGGATAGTAATTAATCGCTTGAGGTTCTCTTGTGTTAACCCACCAGATTTTGAAGAGTATAGGAAGAAATAACAATTATATGAAGATGATGATGATGATGATAAGAACAAACTGTTAAATAGTCAGTATATAGGGACAATAGGCAAAGAAAATCAAAAAATAAATGGAAGAAATACAAGAACTTTTAAAATTAAAAACTGGTTTGTTATTTAGCATGTCGCTTGCTCAATTCTAGACTGGTGCCTACAATTAACACGGCAATTTGACAGTCCTACACTTTAGTTTTATAGTCTCTGACTTTGCACTTGTTTTTGTACATCCCTAGCTACATTATTTTGAACATTTGTCTCTGATCCTTGAAATTATCTTTGATAGTTATGACAAATTTTAATGTATGCTTCTCTAACATGCACACTATAAACTGTCCAACACACAATACCAGTTTCCTGTATCACTTGCACAGAGAAAAAAAAACAGATGTTGCAATAATAGAAGAATCTCATCTTAAAAATCAGAATATTCCTAGATTTGGTAATAAATATTATTACATTGTCTCGTCCTTTTCTACTATCAATAAAACACAAAGAGTTCTCTAATTGTATTGTACTATAATTCTCTGTGTGAGGCAGTAATACAGGATTGCATTTTTCAAAAAAATGTAATGGCCTTAAATTAATTGATTTTGTTTCCGTTTATACCACAATTAATTTTTAACCCAGATTTCTTTGCTTTTCTGATCAGTCTGTTATTGAGCTTCTCTGAATATACAGTAATTTAATTATTGGCACTGAATGTTGCATATGAATGTATTTAACACACAGATTGTGTGTGCAGCAGAATGTTGCATTCTCAGTCCTGTCCAAATTTACATCTGACCCTGGCCAGTTGCTTATGTTGTACATTCTTTTCTGCCAGACATAAATCCTCTAGGACTGATTTCATTTTTCACACACTACTGTTCTATTTGCTCAGGCTAATGTAGACATCACTGGGAAATAACTAAATCTCCTACTTATTATGCCTGAAGAGTCTCTTACACAAAGGGCTAGTTATTATTATTATTAGTTTTATCTTCTTAGCTTTTATGCTGGTTGCTATAGACCAGGGATCCACGGGATTCCTTAGGTCCTGCTGTTGTCTGATGGTCAGGACATTGCAGAGTTTGTGGGCTGTTCAGAGGAGAGCAATCTTCTGCAACTGATCTTTGCCTGGCAGCTCATCGAGGTACTTTTGAAATCAGAGTCGAGTAGTTATTATTATTATTATCATTATTATTTGTAGTACTAGCAGCATTATCCATCTATTTTCAGGGAAGAGGTCACAGGGGAGTCAGAGCCTATCTGTCACGAACTGCACGTAAGCAATTATAAGTCACCACATACCCACAAGCACCTCTCACCTTAGATGTTCATGCACTAATTAATCAATTATCATTCCACACGCTCTTCCCTATTTATATCCTCTCACTCCACTCAGTCTCCGCTCACTATTGAGGATCCCTCTCCCGAGTTCAACTTTCGTGCATCCTTTTTGGAAAGACACTTTCATCTGATCTGATTTCTATCCCTTGGCTACGGCTTCACTTAACTTGGATACTTTTGGTACTAAACGGAACCTTTCCAGAATAGACCTACAACCACCTCGCATAGGGTCCAAACCAGCTGCTTCTCTGCAACCCCTGACAGAATAGTGAGCCGTTAACACTGACCCAGCGGGCCAGGACGACCCCTTCACTGTTCATCAGCAACAGTCTCAGGCTCTCGGTCAACTCATCGGCGCAGTGGACCACATTTTTCGGCCTGAAGGATCACCTTATACACCTGCCTCTTCACTTCACTACCTTGGGGTCTTTCATATCACCGATCTCTGAAATTGATCTTAGACTACAGGAACACCGATCCGAATTCCAGCCCCATCCTGTTTCTCGTCCTACCCCTCTTCATATTACATCCTCTTCTAGATTACCATCTGAAGAAAGTACTCGCCATCTCAGTGACGGCCAATGTCTTTACTGCAGGGCGAATGACCATCTCCGTGCCCCCTGTCCCATTTGCCTCGATCGTACTACATCTTCCACCACCATGGTTAGCACCCTTTCTCTTTTCCCTTCTGTATCCGGGCTCTTTCTTCCAGTGACTCTTTCCTGGGGCAAGTGTCAAGAATCTCTTCCGGCTTTCATTGATTCAGGTGCTGCGGGGAACTTTTTAGACCTCGGACTCGCCTCTTCTCTAAAGATCCCTCTGCAACCGATCTCGCCCCCCATTCGAGGCTTAATCAGGATCTTTTGACCTACCTGCGTGTCTACATCTCTGCTTCCCAGGACAACTGGACCTCGCTACTGCCTTGGGCCTAATACGCCCACAACTCCCTCTACGCCTTCTCCTCCAGCTTGTCACCCTTTATCTGCTCCCTGGGATACCAACAGCTCTTTCCGAATACCATTCCTGACTCTGATGTCCCCTCTGTCCAACTATACATTTCTTCTCTCCAGACACTATGGAAAAAGGTTCAGTCCACACTTGTAAAGACCTACAATTGCCTCGCACAGGGTCCAAACCAGCCGCTTCGCTGCAACTCCTGACACTATCCCGACAAGCAACAGGTGCAAGACAGGATACTGTACACACTGAATGGGATTCCAGTCCATCAAAGGAAACCAGAGGAAACCCTTGCAAACGCGGGGAGAATATACAAACTCCATGCAGATGGTACCCAGGAATTGAACTTAGGCCCCACCACTGTGAGGCAGCAATGCTTACCACCACACTCTATTGTTCTTAATATTATTGCAATGTAATACATTTTAAAAAGTTAACCAGTACCAACCGGGTTGATAAAGATTGTAATGAAGTGTGGTACCGGTGAAACAATCTATATAAATGCAAGAAGCTCAGTTGAAATGTTCAGAATTCAGTTTTAGATATAGAGATAGAACTGACATATTGATTACAATAAATCACATTGGGACAAATAGAATTTATTCTAGATGATTTAGTATAGGATTATTTTACAAATGAATATATGACTTGCAAGCTTGTTTACTTCTACCAATTTCAATCTCAGAGTTTACCAAAACAGCCAAGGTAATGCTTCTTGAAGACATCCAAATAAAGAAATTATGGGTTTTGTGTTAGTCATATGCCTTTATGACTATAACAGAGTATTTGAAGGATTACATTCTTTTCATTATCTTGGTATCTGTGGGAAACCACAATTGAACTTGGTACTGTATATTTAGACCATACTAACAGCTGTGTTACTCACCACACAATGATGAGCTGTTCTAGTTATTTTGATGGTCATCCATTGTATGCATTTACAGATAATTCTTCTCTTAGTTCCACTGTAACACTCACTTCACTACTCATGTCTGCTGGATAGATGAAAGCTATAACAGTAAATTAGAACAGAAGAAATGTTACAAATGCCCATCTAGCCTGTTTTGTAGTTATTAGCTAGATGACCCAAGAATCTCATCCAGCCATTTTGTGAAAATCACCAGGGTATCAGCTTCAGTAACATGGCTTGGTAGATTGTACACAACATGTCTGAATCTTGTTTTGTGTTTTTAAACAAAGCTTCTGTTCCTTAAAAAATGCCATTGCGTGGGTAAACACATTTTACAGTTCAGTTCTTCTCTTCCCCTAAAACACCTAAAATTGCAAACCTGCACCATATACTTTGGTTTTGACAAGTATCAGTGCAATCTTGCCCTTGGAAACACTTGAAATCCAATATAAATAAAGATACAAAATAATTCATTTAAAAAATGCTTGTGAGAGTGCCATTTACTGGGGTGCCAGGTACTGTAGATCCAATTTTACTGCTCTGGGATTATTTATAAATTTTGCACATTGCTGGGACATTTGAGTGGTCACAGCAGATGATTCCACCCACCAAACCTGTTATTTCAAATCCTAACAAATTCCCTAACCGAAGTTATTGGTGCTGAATAGAAAAAAGTAAAAGATTCTAGGAGGAGAAATGATTGGAGAAAGATGAGTAAAGATTACAATGAAACACAGAGTTCAACAAATCACATTGTTCAAAAACACAATAACAGTACCTTCCCCATATGGCATGTTAAAGACAAAGTTCATCTTCTCTTAACTCCACACTTTTTTATCCAAACTCAATAGACGGATGTGCACAATTGGTCATTTTTTGATGAGTCAGGGGTACCACACTGTATGAATATCGCCAGCATATGAATCTGAAGGTGTTCGATCAGCTCCAGTTTTGAAATATCCCACTTACACATAGGAATAACTTTGTCTACCCCACAAAACTAAAGAACAATATTAAATAATATGTAACAATAAACAAACTACATTTCCAAATTACAGCACCAATGTCCCACAAATTCTTGTACACTCTGTGTATGGATAAACTTGCAAACTCTCCTTGTTGAAGCTTTAATCTTTTATAACTGTCTTGTGTCCAGTAAAGTGTCACATAAAGGTAGTTATACAGTTTGAAAACTTATAATGTTTTACTAAGTCTGGAATCATCAATTATTTTTGCTTTTCATTCACCTCAATCGCTAATAAATTCAGCTTTAGCACAGCGACCCTCATTACCGACACAGCTGGGGACTGATCTCGCCTTCAGTCCAAAATCTATTCTTGCCAGAGCAATCCGTCATTTTATATACTGTGACCCTCTCAGCACCTACAGCACAGTTAATCTCATTGGCACGAATGATACAGGCTCACATACAGTAGACAATACTTCAGGCTCACAGTCCCCTGAAATATCACAGGGCTGCTTTTCTGTGGCATATGAAGAACAACTCAGCCTTGGCAACGCTTGGCCAACTGAGCACATCACAGAAACACTAGATAATGGCAAAACAAAGACTCAAACCAACATTATATTCACACTATAGGGTTCAGCTTATGAGCTAAACAACAAGCACCTGCACTGATTACCCAGAGGGGGATTTGCTGCTGTGTATATTTTCAAACCATAGTCATTTATGTGTGGTTAAGTTTGCTGTATGTACAGTATGCTAAGAATCAGAAGGAACCATATATTTGTAACTGCAAAACAATCTAAAAAGAATTAAACATTCTTCATCTTTTATCAGAAAAATAAAAAAAAAAGATTTTTTTATACAGATGTTGTATACCAGGTATTCAGACAAGTTATTGATCAGATACAACATAGGTAAATTCATTGTGATGATTAATACAGCCATCAACAAGGAAGATCAATGGTGTGGTATTGTGAAAGTCAAAGATTGGTAGTGTGTCAAGGAAGATATTCAAGCTGTACATCTGTGAGACATGCTTTGCCCCAGGTTGCAGATAATGTCCCATTCCTCTTGTAAAGCATGGGCATATTCACTGGACTATAAGAAGATGCCACATGTTGTTCCAGTTCACCCCAGACAGGTTCAGTGGGTCTCATGTATAACAAGTAGGACATCCATAACATAAATATTACATTTGCATATAACAAGAAAGCTTTTATTAAATAAGAGGAAGGAAGACATGAAAGTTCAGGAATGACAGAAAGAGATGTTCCAAAACTTGAAAAATGTATAGCCAAGCTGTTAGGTATTTTATCAATTGCTACAAATGTCCTTTGGATACTAAGCATTCCTGGTCCCCCTTCCCTGCACAAGGATACTTCTGACACTTTTATGTCTTGCACTTTTAATGAAATTCATGACTTTCTTACACTATTTGCAAGTCAACCTGAGATGTTGCCCCAGAAAACTGACGGCACAAGGGAGCTGTTCTCTTGATAGGCAGGGCATTTTTGTTCCTGCCTGTGCTTTACTTCATTTTCACCTAGGCATCACATTCATCAGGTTAAATCATCTCATCACCTGTGCCTAATTAACTCTCTCACTAATGAGGTGATTTAGTGCATATGCAACAGTCATTTGAGTATATAACTGTCACGAAAGATCAATTAATCAAACTTATGTCAAAAACATTTAATCATTAACCAAAATCCATATAGTTTATATTTCTTAAAGCATACATGCATAAATAGAGCAATCTGTTTCTTCTGATGCTCAGTAGTTTATTATTTTCTATTCACTTAATCCAATTCCGGGATTCAGGGGAGCTGGAGCCTATCCCAGCAAACCACAGTCACAAGGCAGGATACACTCTAGATGGGATGTCAGTCACAGGGCATACCCACGGGCACGTCTCACCGATTTTGTAAATCCTCCTCTGGCAGGGATTACACCGATTAGATGCTTCCTCCAGTGTGCTATAAGGGTCTGGCACTTCAGAGGGGAGAGTTCTGAATGTGCCTCTGTAGAAGCAACTGTGCTTTTTGAAATTCAACACCATACTTTCACACCTCTGGGTCTTCTAGTTGCACATGTACTTTCTGTGTTCCATCTCATATTCTCAATTTGCTATTTATGTAGCTCTAAATTTCCTAAATCTTTCAAAATACAATGCAATATTACAATGCAAATTTGCCTGTTCCAAATATTCCCCTTCATATCCTACTGTTTACACATGTGAAATATTTTAAATATGTATATAATAAATATGAATATGATAGGAATATCAGTAAAGCAATGGATTTTGCAAGTGAAACTGTAGTGCAGTAATGTCCATTCAGATATTATTATATACTGTATATATAATGTCTGAACCATCTAATCATTATATCACATGCTAATCAATTTAAAATAGTGAGCCACAAATCTGAGATATCCTATAGGGCTCTCCTTCTCTTACTTTTAAGAGACGATTTTGCACAGTTAAACATTCATGTTGGTGACATACAGAAAAAAAAATACAATTTTATGATGAGATCTACTGATCAAGAATAACAACCATGTTTTAAAAGAACAGGTTCCAAAACATGATACAGTATATTCAATAGACCATGCAAATTGTTTAATTTCTAAATGTTTTAAACAAAGAAATTTTCTTTCTTATTTGATTACCAGTGACTCAACACATTTATCATTCTAATTAGACACTGGAACAGAGATGTCATATGTTATGTTACTGTAATGTTACATTGTGTTACATTATCTTAATAAGAAAAAAATATTATTGACATGTCTTTTCAGATTCAGATTTTATTATGTACTGTTTAATATTTATATGAAAAGCACGGTAAAAACAAATGGAAACTACTTTCATGTTTTGTGATACGTTTTAGGAATTTACTCTTTTCCCTTGATTTTATCTCAGATATGTAGCTAGAAAACTGTAATATCAGCTGTGTATTCCGTCTGTCACTGTGCTGCTTGAATTTTTAGTATACAGAGACTACACAGCAATAAGTAAATTGAGCTGTATTTCATTCACATAAAAATACCAAAATATATAAAATGTGAGCAGTGCAAAGTCTTCAAATTAACAAAGTCAATAACACAGGTAAACTGTCCCATGATAATGATTTTTTTTAGTTTATCTTGTGGTTTCAACACAATAGCATTTTCATTTACTCTGTTTCTGAGCAAAAAGCCATCATTGCTGTACTGTACATGTAGCACTGTAGACATAGTATAGGAAATAAAAGAAAAAAATTGATCAAAATTTGTATCTAATTTTACTCTGAGAATTACTAAAAGACTTTAGCAGGATTAGTAAATCAAATTCATTCCTTTCATAATTCATCCCTTATTTTAACTATTGGTATGGCAAAAAAGTCTCAGTTAGTGCCACAGAAATGACCCCATTTGTTAATTCTATTGGCACTATCTGATTAATTTCCAGAGCACTGAAAGTAATTATATTAGTGGCAGAGATATTCTTCATGGGTCCTTGCCCATTAACATATACTATAATTAGAGGAAACAAGCTTCCCAGTAGACAGAGCCTCGACTGATCGAAGAAAAAGCCATTAAATTCACCCAGAACACCTCTGGCTATCGATCTCAGCTCTGAGCCATGCAAATGCACTCGGAAAATGAGCACAGCCAGAGAGGAAACATCCCACAGGGTGAATCAATACCCAGCAAAGGATAATGGGATCCCTGTTCAGACAGCTGTGTCCTGCTCTCTGAACACTCACACCTGCCAGAGCAGTCTTCAATGCTGGTCAATGGACAGCTCTCCTTACAGCTCAATTCACACAATTATCACTTTGCTGGAACCATCCTGGTGGCTCTCTGTGCTGCCAAATGGGTTTCTGCTTTCCTCTACACGTATGTGAAGATGCCATAGAACCTCGCTGGAAACTTTTTTTATTCTTGATTGTTCCTTTATTCTTGATTGTTAGGATGTTAATTCTTGTATTCTGAAACACCTGCTCCTGTAGAATCTAATACAAATTTTAAGAGAAATGTTTTTCAGTTTATATTATTACATATACTGTACTATGCTGTAGATGTACATCATAAACCACATAATGCGCTTTTCATTCTTGGAGTCGATTTGTATTATTAGTACTGTAGTAGTTGTATTGTAATGATCAGTATAGCATTAATCTAGACCAAGCCATTGTTAACATGTTAATCATGGACAATACAATCACAAAGTACCTAGGCACATGAAATTAAACATTTCATCAAGATCACAGTAAAACAGAAGACATTACTTAAGCAGTTGTCAGTAAAATTACCAGGTCTTTCAGAATATATTTAGGCTTTCCCACTTTTAAACTTAACAATAATACTAACCATATAATATTAACTCTGTATAATTCACTTAAGTAAAGAGTTGTTTCCACTGTTGACAGTGACACCATTTGCCAAATTACCATTCTTTATATGTATTTATTTTAGACATTTTCATAGACTAAATGAAGCCACTATCATTTGCTTCCTTTAATCTTTAATTATACAGCACATTTTAGATTTTAGAAAGAGACTAATTCTTTTAAAAAACATAACAAATTTGGAAAAATATTTTTTCTTTGATAAAATTAAATACAAAAAGTGTGTGAAAAGATATACTATTGCCTTCATACAAGTGGTATGACATTATACTGTACTGTACATCTTTTCAATGTGCAAAACGACAGAGCTCGGTACAGCTCATCTCGAATCTCAAACTATAACTTCGTTGTGGTACATGTGGCCATAAGGATGCAAATAATTTATTCTGAATGTGTTGTGCTGCTATTGAAAAGGGAATGTTTTTCATTATTTCTTTTCTCTGTTTTAATATTAAGGAAGTTTAACTGTTTTTTTCTTCACCAGATAACATTCCTCTTATGCATAAGGGCTCAGTTCTCGTGCCACAAATGATAGTAGGCTGGTGAGGTTTGGCACTTGTTTTGCAACTAATTAAAGAGCTAAGAAAAATAATTTCATTATAATCTGTTACAAAAGTCCTGATGCTCATCCTATAATAAGTATAGAAATGGGACTGTAGTAAGGAGCTTCAGTAATATTTTAATAAGAACTACTGAATGTTTTGCATCGTTATTTAAATTGGATTTTAATATTTGAAATATTTGCATCTTTTAAACCGTGCAACTTTGAGCTTACTTTTTTGCTTTGAATTGACAGGTTTATGCAAAGAAATGCACGTTTTCTGAAGCACTTTAATCATCTTAACTACTTAAAAAACAGAACAACACAAAGTTAAATTATGTCCTAATGTAGGATTTATCTGTGGGACTAATACTTTTGAACCAGAGACTATGAAGACATACTAGACCTAAAGCAAAACAGAAACTGAACTATTTATCTCGTTTAGTGAGATGTTTGTGCAATGGAGTTGAAATGTTAAGTGCTGGACGTATTGAAACTAGACACCCTGCATGTGCCCTTAGAAAAACTATGATGCAAAATTAAGTGCAACCTTAAACAGGCAAACAGGGGATTTCAACACATTAGCCACTAGGGAAAACAGCATAATCCCATCATGTGTTATAAGGGAAGCATTAGTTATATCTAGTATATACATAGATCAATGCACTAATCCCCAGAATGAATAAAATACATTCAAATGTCATCTATGATTTCTTGCTTTCAATATGGGTTGTTCTGTTAATGCCTGTTTTTGTATTTATTCTAAATTAAATTCAAAATAGTAAAGATACTTTCCATCCAGTGGCAACATTTCTTTTCCCATTTTGCCCATGAAATTTAATTTGTGGTTAACAGTCAGTTTTTATAGGAAACCATAAGTTAGCTTGACTGATTAACAGACATAAATCTAATGGCGTGTGGAAAGGTTCAATATGATCTTGGATTTATTTTTCAGGATGGTGTGACATTTTAATCCCATGTTCTTATTCTTCTCAGTAGAATTGTTCATGCAGACAGATTGTGCTGTAATTGCAATTTGAATTATTTTAAACTAAGGACCAACTCCTGTTAATTGCTGGTTATATCAGTAATATACTGTACAAGTACAAATAAATCCAGATTTAACTGAAAATATCCATGCTTACCTAATCCACAAAATATATTTCTGTTTCCACAGTATGTAGAGATTTACAGTATATGCCATACAGGTGACATATTTGGACTAAAAACAAATCATAATGGAATGTTGAGATGTTACAGGTTTGCAAACGTGAAAATTCAGCATGTGTGTATTACTGCGTTACTTTACAGCATTTGACAAACTGGAGGGATGATGCAGTGGGTGTCCAGAGGCTAGAGTTTCAACCCCACTGCTCTCAGGTCCTGCATTCTATTCCAGACGGGGACAACACCTGTTTAGAGTGAGCATGCTTCTCTTTATGTTTGCAACGGTATTTGCCGGAAACCCTGGTTTCTTACCACCTTCCAGAGAAGGTGCCAGCAAGGTTAATCGGCATCCCGTGCCCCGCTACAGACTGGCATCCTTCCCAGGGTGTAGCCCTGCCCATGCTTGCTCTGCTTTCTGGATGAGTTGCGAGTTTCCCCGCATTTACCAGAAATCTAAGAGGCTTTGTGATACTGAATGGCTGAAATGGGAAATAAATGAGTGAATACACACAGTAATAACATCGAGATATACATTTGCCAGGCTAAAGGATTCACAAATTGTTATGGTTTGTGAAACCTGTGAAGGTAGCATGACTGTGAATGTTATTAAGAATATTCCACAGGATAAAAAGCATAATGAATAATACATCGCTGATGGGCCTCAGAGCATAGCATATGACAGATTTTCTTCCAAGATTTTCTTTTTTGCTCTTACCTTCTGAGCAGTGATCTCAGAAGTTTGGTGTAGTTGATTTTGTTGTTGTTTTCCCACCAGAATCTTTAGGGTGGTAGAAAATAATTATGCAAAAGCACTTATCGACTGTACTGTAGCTTTTATGCCTATGGCCTCTACTGTACATGACATTATTAGTAATTAATCTCATGCATTTATACAATGATTGAGCATCTATAACTAAAAAAAGTACGTTACAGATCAAAGATCAAAGTAGAACTGAAATTCTCATTGATTGCGTTGGCTTCTGTGCGCATGTGTTAGAATTGTATTATTTCAACCCCCACACAGCACCCAGTACAGTGACTGGTTAGGAAGATTTGGCATGTTTCATCTACAAATGATTGAAGAAATAGGGTGAGGAATTTCATGGTAAACACACCTTGTTATTACAGCATTCCTTGCTGCTGTCACAAAATATAAGATATTTATGGACTGAAGTCAAACCGTGTAACATTATTCATAAGCAGTATTGAATGTGTGCCCTGTATTATAAACAACTCTCCCCAGGACATATACAGTATAAACCTAAGAGAATATTAAACAAAATTTGTCTTGCATATCCCGATGGATTCTGCACTCAGCATGAACTTAGTATTTTTCTTTGCTCTTTTTTCTTTAATTCTGTCCATGTAGTGATTAGGCACATCAATGGAGTCTGGGACAAATAGATGCATCTTGAGTTTTCAGTTAATAACCAATGGGGGAATTTTCATCCAATTCACACATTTTCTAGCTATTTTTCCTGAAATGGCTTTCATGTATAATTTTAACTAAATAAAACTTTTTTTTTTACAAAGCTACCACAACCACATGCCACTATAGAGTGGATAAAATACACAAGTAATCTTAAAAATCATTGTAAATTGATAAATTGTTTATTGGATTCGGAACAATATTTGTATTTGTTTGAGTGGGGAGCTACAGTCAGTCAGCATGCATTGGCTGCAAAGAAACACGTAAAAGTTAATTCCACTCTGAAGGCTGAGTCTTCTTCACACCATTTTATAATGTTCCAATATAATTGTTCGCAGCAAAGCCTGCAATAGGGCTTCCAAACAACTTATTAACAACTTATTAGATAAGGTTCTTACCCCCAATTACCAAAAGCAGTCTAGCAGTGAGGTTCAGATGTACAGTAAACAGTTCCACTTGACAATTGTGAATAGATGTACATGCACACAAAGACGCTGAAGGATTCCAGGATGAAGTCAGGTGAAGTCAGCTACAGTAGTGCGTTCGTCAAACAGACCTTCCAAAAGTAACCTACATTTTTTTTACATTTCTATTGCAACCTGTGGGTTATACAATGGGTATTTTCCTGGGGGAAAGACGAAGTATGATATGAAAACTCTGGACCGGGGTCAGGGAATCCACAAAGAATGACAAACGCACTCAAACTCAGCCCTGAAGGAAGAGCAGCAGAAGAGCAGTACAATACCTAAACACCTACTGTAGATACCAGACAAATCCCACCCCCCCAGTCTGACTAAGACACCAAGAAGTAACAATATGTGTTTCAAAGATAGAGACATAAAAGGGAGAAATATTTGAAAATTCTTTCTTTATTTAACAGTTATTAAATGGCTTACATTAAGGTGTTATTAAAGGGTGATGAGATAAATATTTGACTTTGCTGTTTTAGAAAGAGCTGGATATTAATTTGATAAAAATCAGTCCACTTTATCACAAAAACTAGATTATTTTAGTCTAACTCATAACACATTCTTGATTTACATTCCACACTACCGTCAGAGATAGTGTTAACCATTTAACCATATTTATAACCATATTTAAACAAAAACAAAGCATTCTAAAGGGAATAAGTATGTCTTAATTATATTGGAAGGGAATGGTGCACTTTATAAACAGTTGCTGGTTTGTTTAATCCTGGCAGCATAAAAGAATCCAGCAGAAGTGCCATTAATGCATACCTGAAACACGAGCAGATATTTCCTGCTATGTCTTATTCATAGGGTTCAGAGAGCTCTGCTTTCAGGGGATCTATGTCAGCGAAGTGAGCGACGATCCAGACCTCTCCATCTACCACACTGCTCTATAAATGATGAATGTGGCACTCAGAGTAATGAGGGATCGACGGAACAGGGAGAAACACCTTTGTCTTCTTTCCAAAGGCAGTAATTCAGCTTTATACCATGGCCAGCAATCAGTCTAGCAATACTGGAGGAATCCATAACCCTCTCACTCCCCAAAGACAGACAAAATGAACAAATGAAGCTCTAGCAATTAAGTGGATTTTCTCTCTTTTTTCTTCTCTCAGTTATCGATTCCAAAATGACGTGTTTACACCTTCCTCACAGCAGTGCATCTGATGTTGCCTTCCTGAAATTATCTCAGTGCTTCAACTTTAATTTGTCTCATTCTTTGTATTCATTTTTTTTGTAGTGGATGTTTTGTTTGTTGCTACATGTTAAAACCAGTCACAGAACTTACGGTATGTACTGTAGCAGGTGTTATACACGGGAACTGTAAATAATAATAATAATAATAATAATAATAATAATAATAATAGCAGAAACTCCCATTCTTGTGTTCAAAATTATAGTTTTCATATGCAACAACTATGCTGCATTTAAGTTGTATATTTACAAGTTAAAGTAAAGATCACAACATTATTTAGATAATCTCTGCCAATCAGTAAAAGGGATAATGTACCCCAAATCAAGCTCAAGTGTACACACCAACACTTACACACATGCTGGCTTCATATGAAACACAAAAGCGTGCTGGGGGAGGAGCAGTTTTTTTCTTTATCCCACTCAGACCACCTGCTTACTTAGTATCTTGGCGTCTGAGAAGACATAACTCTCTGCAGTTCACATGTACAAACAATTTTACTAAATATCTTCTGCACCCCTGCATAGACAGCCACCTCCTCATCAAATATATAGGGAAAATTAAAGCCTAAAAAAGTTTTGACAGCATTCTCAAACCGCAGATGGTATCAGTGTAGTGCCAATGTGGGATGAACATCTATTTTTTTTGTCTCAATGGTTATATTTCCTAGTGAAAACAATAATTCACAATTATTGAAGTATATTAAGACTTTATAATTATCACAGCTATGGTTGTCTTCAGTTTTCCATTTTTTTATTTAAATGCAATTAATAACTACTGCATGGAGTAATATTCTTACTCTAACTTAATTAAAAAACAAACACCCAAAGCAATCAAATGTTTTTTTTTAACTTAATGTAATGGGAAATATTTTTTTCAGTTAAATAATAAATGATAATAATATACAATAAAATAAAAGCAAACAAAATTGAATAGACAGTGCTTTTGAGTTAATAGGTGATCTACAGTCACTTTGAACCCAAGCAATGATCAGGTTAGTGTCACGTGATGTGAAGAAAGACCAAATGAATGCTGTGTGTGGTATTCTCAAAATAACAAGGTCAAACTCATGGAAAAATGGGTTTTCTCTCCAATTGTTATCAGCAGGTTTAACTCCATTTGTTAAAAACAAGGTAAGAAACAGGGAAATATTGACAATAAACTTCAATATTCCAATATTCCTAAATATTCCTTTAAAAGTGAAAGTTTGTTTTTCCTCAATAAAGGCGTAATATCCATATAATAATAATATAATAATATATTTTTTAAGTGTGTGCCATGCCCAGTCATCCAGGCATATTGTACCTTCATTTCCCACTATTAGCAGAATAATGGAAATAATAGAAATGACAACACATTTTCATCTGATGATGTAAAACACACCATTATTTGTCTCCAAACACGGTGAAACATTTCAATTTCACAAGTATTTAATGAGAACACAGCACAAAGTTTGCTTAACTTTGAATGGTTAAGTTTTGTATGAATAACAAAGCACCACCTTTCAAGTTCAGTTTAGGGTGTTTAATTAGTGGAAATGGCACTGAATCTGACAAAGGAAATATTTGTTTGCAACTGAATCTATTTAACAGGTTTGTCTACAAGAAACATATTTCAAACACACTAAATTAATTATTGTATTCATTACTGAGATAACATAAAGCAGATGAGGGTTTTTTCCGCAGGAGGTTTAACACTGCTGATATAAAATACATTTTTATTCTTTTAAATTTACATGGTAATGCATCCGTTATAGGACACGTAAAGCATGCTTGAAACTAAAAATGGAGTGCCGCAGTTATATTTCACAATGGCTGTTATGGACCAAATGGTGGTGGGCAAACCTTTGTCTTTGTCATAAAGAATGAATTTTTAACTAAAGACAGCTTTCGGTTGATTACATTCGTTAGTACTGTTTCACATTGACAATGTTTATATTTTGCCAGTGCTTCCTATAAATACAGAAAATATAACCACCTTCATTCCTCATTTAATTTGACATCTTTTAAGACTAAAAAGCATTGCGCTACATTCTGAATGGAATACACAAAGTCATAGAGCAGTTCAGCATAGTGTTGAGTTTAAGTTTTATAATGCCTTTGTAATACATGTATATTTATCTTTCTTTTATATATTAACTGTAGCCTGCTGAAATTCCTTACATAGAACAGAGGGGGTAGGCTAAGGTTAGATCACAGAGCAACAGCAGACGGGTTACTTTTCAAACATGAGGAAAAAAATCTACAGGCTTAACTAAACTCTGCAAGAGCATAAATAATTTATGTTTTAACCCACTTAAATGAAAATGAATAAAAAAGTGAAGAGCTGGTAGGTTCCAAGTATCTGAAAACAGATCCCTTGCAGTTAATGAAGAGATTACCTCATTTTGTATGTATCATCATCTGTAAAATGCTCATTTCAGAAAACGTAACTTGACAACTTATCTGAGAAATGTTTAAAGGAAACTGGAAACAGAAAGAAGATATTTATTAGTCACATCACGATGACTTTGAGTGAATCACAATTATTATTTGAGGATTTGTTTCGCAACTGAATTTCAGAATACATTTTAAGCAGAGTATAAATTCCATTGTAACACAAAGAGACAATAATTGTATGATATTCATGCTCACCGTTCTTTTTTTAAAACATAAAAAATAGTCTACTTAATAAACAGATGCAGCATTCTAGAATGCGCGTCAAAGCTTGTGTCAGTGCAAAGCACTCTGCCTTAATTCACAGTCCTGTCCAATTTGCCCCTTTCAGCCTTGCACTGCTCAAAAATGGCACTGCAGCTTCATTTAATCTGTTTCCCCCCCCCAAGTCTAAAAATCATAATTCTTGAAAATATAACATATTTTATACATTATTTAAACATATCAAATATGTACTTAAAATACTATGTACTTAAGCCTAGCTACCTTTTTAAATGTAACGTACTGTAGCTGAACAGTATTTTTTTCTGAGAAGGGGATTATATGTCATCAGTGGAACCTGGATCGGACCTCGATTTTTTTTAATGTGCCTGGTTGATTTAGGTATGATCTGAGGGAAAGAAGGGGAATCAAGTCACAATTAGGAGACTGTAAAAATAAAACTTCAATCAGATGGTAAAAGCGATCATTATTTGGGAAATCGATGATAATTTATTCATCCAATTTCACAAATCATGGAGATTTCTCAGTCATTTTCTTTTTTCAGACAAATGCTCCCCTAATCAAGGATGTTTTGTATCTTATATGGACTTACTTCACAGGACATATTTATTTTGACATAAACATTGCATCAGGATACTTACATCTAGCCATCTCATTGAAAAACACTTTTTGTTTATGTATTATACCATTTCTACTTCAAATAACTATTATATTACAGAAAGGGAGAAGAAAACATTGTGTACAGCACAATGATTCCATAAAATGGACAGGTGCACAGCCATGTCATTGAGTCTCAACCTCCTCCACATCTCCCAGTAAATGATTTTACTGTGAAAGCTCTGCATTTATTCAGGTACCCAGAGTAATGGCAACCCCGTTATTCAGCCATAAATGCTTACAGCACAGCAGAGCGCTTGTGAATCAAGTAATGCAGTCCGGTGCACAATGTATTTCTGAACTACAAAGAACAGGTGTGTATGTGCGTTAAATTGTCCCTATTGTTTTGTCACGAACCCTTCTCATTTTCTGCCGAGCAGCCCCTGTCCATTAAATGCAATTTAGTTGGATCATCAGAGAGCTTGAAAGGGCAGATCAAACAGTCCTGAGAATCCCAGGTGTCCAGGCCCGATTCAAACCAAGCACTAACCACAGCACTTGCCACTAATTTATTCTATTTGGGAAATGAAGAAATTCTCTTCCATTTTCCTTTGTTCTTGTTTAGTCGTACCAAACATTGTTCTGAAAAAGGATACTGTATGTACACAGTATGTAACATCATCTTGTTTTTCATTTGTTACCACAGTGTGATGCTGCTGTTATACAGTATATGACATGCTGTTTTGAAGATAATTTTCTTATCACCATGCGGTGAAGTCATCTTACATATTGAGGCAATGCCTGCAGGTAAAGGTGACTTGCTAACAAGGTATGAGAGGCAGCCCCTTGTTTAACTTTCTTTGCATTCAATGAAAATACAGGCTCTCAGATCTGTTTGAAGAGCTTCCTTTTTTGTGCAGTATCTATTAAAACATTTAAGCATCTGCCATTTGTGTGGTTTTGTCTTACTTCAAGATGAAGACTTTCATTGGAAATTTTGAATACCTCTCATCAAAGCCAATTATAAATTTTCACTGTCTGTTTTTTTTTCTTTTTGTCAGTAAATTGAGTTTTTATGTTATTTATTCATCTGTAACAGTTTGGATAGGCCATGCACCTTGATTTACTTCCTGTGTATGATTTTACACAGAAAATAAATCAAGGCAAGGACTATGAAAGGACAGACTTTTATACACCTTAATCAAATCCGATCAGCAGCTCTTAGATAAATTAATTTAATTAATAAATATGTCACCGAGGACACGAAATTACAGACTTCTTCTAGATTATAGATCATTACTTTTTGAGCTTCGTACAGTAGCTGATCATGAGAATTGGCCAAATGGCCAAAGAGCAAGCACAGTGAGTTCACTCAACAGATGTCTGTTGTCAGTTGGAAGATTGTGACAATTGTGTGCACAAATCTTTCATTAAAATCTACTCCTATTTAGTCTAATACATCTTAAGTATTTGGACCACTATGATTAGTTCCTAGCGTTATTTTTTAATAATAATAAGCCAAATAATGCACAGTATGCTCCCCACACATCAGCTCTCATTGGGAGAACAGAGTGATGAAGCGAATTTATAGATGGGGATTATTAAGAGGCTATGATTGGTAAATTCCAGGGGAAAATGTGATCAGGAAACTGAGGTAATAATTGTACACAAGTGGACTTCTGCTGTATTAAAGGCTTTTATTTACAATTATTTTGCATTTCTAATAATGCATTATTATACCTTTCGTTAGACATTGGACATGTAATCTTTTTCAAATTCAGCTAGCTATGATTTGTTGCCATAGTCTAGATTTTGTCTTGTGAGATGACCTAGAGACCATATCTGAAAAAAGATTCTTACTTGGCTTATAACAATTACAGCTATCCATATATCACAGTTCATCACACAGCTGTATATTTCTGTACAGCACTCCGTGACTAACTGTTATGAAAGGTGCTATAGCAAAGTGATTGATTTACTTTACTTGTTTACACCAGGGCTGTCTGGATATACTGTATAACACAGGGATGTACTCTAGTCAGGGAGAGTGTCTTAGCCACTCATCTGAAACCATTTCCTTTAGGGTAATATTTGTGACCAGAGACCCATTACCTTGGTATAAGCCCACATGTCTGCAAATTCATCTCTCTACTAGCACATCATCCCCCAGCACAGCTCAGAATCAAACCCAGGACCAAAGAGCTGTGAGACAGCAGTGCTGACCTCCATACCACTGTTCCACCTAGTTTTACCATCAATTATTAAACATAAACATGACAAAATAAAATATAAAATGTCATTTTTTTTAATTTCTTAATTAAAAATGAATCGGATCGTAAACCGTAAAAGAAAATCATATAGATTACACATTTTATATTATCACTGCAGCTGATTTTATAAAGCATCTTTTTACAGTCAATCCTCTTTTTTATTTTCTTGCAAATGTTGCAAAGTACTGTATTTGAATACAGTTCACTGCTGCTAAGCAATCAGTAAGTTACTGTTAAAACATTAAGGTTTGATGTTCCACAATGTTAATTAAGGCTAAACCTTGTCCAGTATTTTAAATTATTCCTTGCACTAATTTTAAATTACAGCAACAGTAATAGCAAAAGTGCCCCTCTCACTGATCATGATTCAGTCTACATATTTTGGATCCTTTTATAAGTGTTCAGCAATATGACATGCAGAACAACAGTAATACACAGTAATTTGACTACAGGTTTGCCTGCATTTACCATACAAATGAATAACATATATTTCACTATCACTCAAAGCAAGTGGTGATATCACAGGATACACAATAACCATGCTAATGTGAAGGGAATGTTTGCATCTTATCCTTTCTTTTATTTGCCTTTTTCAGTTCAGTAGTTGTTTCATTCCATCAGCTTTGCACGCATGCATGCAAAACACTCTTCATGTTGGCATCTTATGAACCTAAGCTACTGTGGGATTTCAGAAACACTCCAGAGAATAGTCAAGTACTGCACAAAAAATTAGAAGTTAAAAATAAGTTGCATACTGAATTGGTTATGGCCAGTTCCATTCACTCCAATTCACTATTGATTCTTATTATTCTTTTTTCACACTTTCCTCTCTCTTCTTATCATAGTACAAAATGTGTACACTAAATGTCTCTATTACACATAAGTTCTTTTTTGTTCTTGCCAAGCTCCCAGTTAAACAATTGAAGTCTGATCTGATAATAGTATTAATCGGAACGGTTTCACTGTTTTAAGCTCTTAAATGTTGGTTGCCTTTTAACTGCTGTTTTGCATTACACAATCATATATTTGCTTTTAGGTAGTTTCTAATAACACTGACCAACAAAACCAAGAGCTGTAATCGCAAAGTTATAGTAGTCAGCTAAAATAAACAACATGAATCCCTCCTCTGTGTCCAGTAGATGCCTGCAGTTTCTCTGCATTTCCTGCTATGTGATTAGCACACCCAAATCTAATGAAAAGAGCAGCAAAAAGAGGGATTGTTACAATACAAGAATAAGACCATGTTGAGATGCCAATGCTCTGTAGGAGGTACTGTACTTGGGCAGGGAGAGGCTCACTCATTATAGATTTGTATAGATTTGTCTCACGATCCTAGTCCATTGCACCACTAATTTGAAAGTTGCAACTTAACAAGTTGCTCTTTTTCTATCTCACCTCCTCCTCTCAGTTGCTGTCCCATCTCAGTTGCTCCCATCTCAGCCCCATCTCAGTTGCTCATTTCCATCTCTGTTGACCAGACCAAATTGCAAATACTCTAGGTGAATTTGTGAATATTAAATTTGTAGGTGTCAAGACCCCGCTACAGTATATTACAATCAAGCTCAATTAAACCTTCAGTTAGTTAATTAGGCTGAGCTGGAATGAAAACCAGAAAGTAGTCCTCCAGGACGAGGACTGGAAATCCCTGGACTGTGATTCTCAATCCTTGAGGGAATAGCATTCTGGCAATAGGGATAAGGCAATCGCTCCTAGTTGGAAGGAGGCAAGGGCTTGCTGCAAGACTGGTGATGGGAGAGAAGGAGAAATGTGAACTGGCTAGGTAATTATAATATTTGCTATCTGTCTTAAAGACTGGCTGCTGCTTTATTGTGAGTAGATACGTGAGGGTTGTCTTATTTCTTGAACCTATGTTTCAAAATTGTATTTATGCCAAAAATGCTGTGTTTCCGGTTGTTCAAACAAAGCCAAAAACAACTTTATGGAAGTTTATCTGTTATGGTTGCCATGGTATGTTGTTCTTACAAGGCCAACCAAGACTTATATGAGTGGTTTACAAATTCAGACAACACTAGGATTTAACCACTGGTCATAAGATTACACATATCATTCTTGTAAACTGCATGTATAATTATCTTTACTTTATAATGCTAATGGATACATGGTTGATTCAGAAAAGGGAATTAATAGCTCAACCACTATCAAGCCAAATTTAGGGCCAATTGTTTGAGCAGCTTTGAAATTCATAATCGATAAACATACTAATACACATATATTGAACTAGAGAATTAAAAGAGAAGGTACAAATACTCCTGGAAACCAGGATCCTTTGTTTTGTGTAACTCAGCCATTGTGATAAAGAGCTCTACTCACTGTATATTTCAGTCCCCAAAGTGATGGCTCATTGTAACTAAAACTGAATGTGTTTCTGCTCAACCTGCACCTGTGGAACTAGAGGTTTTGCATGTTGTGCATCTGCCAACTATTTCAAGCCATCAGACTGATATCAGATTGGATTGACTCCATTGAGCTGAAGGAGCTCTATGATCATATTCCCACACTATAACAATGCAGACACTCCAGTACCTCAGCATTGCACTTAATAGGAAGGTGTTTGAGCTCTGTATTCTTCCTCTCTGGCTGTTACTTACACTAGGACATTTTCAAAGTTCATGAAATCGGTTCAAGTGTTGTTGTGACTCGTGTGCATATTCAATACCTGGTTAATCGATCTCCACCAGTCCCACTTGCAACTTCCTTCTTATCTGCATCTGATGTTGTGGCACCTATCTGATCTAAACCTATCCATCGATTAAGCAAAAAGTGTGCTGACCCTAATGCAGTCAGTTCTCTTTTTCTGTTTACAGCTTGATCTAATAAGCATGATGTGTGCCTATCACACACGCACGTGTCCAAATGCTGTGGACCATGGAACAAGCACTTCTCTGTCTTCGACTCTTCTGTAACAGCTAGATCTACAGTTATGCACATCCTCACATCCATCCTCCTGTGTGTTCATCTGCTACGTCCTACTCCAGGCATCCGAACCCCCACAAGGACGGCTTACACTGCCTCAGTGCCCAGAGGGTCATGGTGTCATATGTGGGCCCTGGAGTGGTGACCACACCTGAGCAACCTGGCCTTGGACATCGTCTCAGGATAAGAATTCTGGAGAGAGGTTCTGATGACGAATGCTTCCAGAAAATGCTGGGGTAAAGTGTGGAATGGGAGGGGCGTCATAACGACCTGGACTTACCCAAAGTCATCAGCATACAAAAATAAACATCCTAGAGCCATAAGACAGCTACAGCTCTTGACCATCATCACTACATAATCCTGATGCATCAAGAGGTGTAACCGGTTTAGTTTCAATGCACATATTTGGTTTTCCAAAACAAACCACACGAAGAAAACATAAAACAATCTTACTGTTCCTACTGTACTGTACATTTTGTACCCAATAAAGACTTTAGAGGTCAGTCAGTCAAAAGAATCTACAGTATGTGCCTAACAAATATTTGCTCTTATTATGTATTACTGTATACCAATTTTTTCACAACTCCTCTGCTCAGAAAAAAAAACATTAGTTTGTTGTAATGTTTGTTGTTTGTGAATCCATCCAATGTAAAACAGCCAAGGTAGCATACCACTGAAATGCCAGTTTAAACAAGACAATAATGGTCATGTAATATATTAACGAAAATAATTATGAACAAAGGGTTTGTTAATCAACATGATAATGACTAAACTCAAAGCCAAATTAAAGCTAAATTACTTAAATCAGAAAGAGTAATAAAAGTATTTGAAATTGATACTGCATCGTTAACTCCAATAAATTCTTATGGGATATGCTTGACAGGACAGTGGAAAAAAATACAACCAACAGTAATGTGCTATGAAATCCTGTAAGATAAAATGGGAAGACAATACAAATATACTGCAAGATGTGTGACAGAATATCAGGTGTATGGATTGTTGCTATTATTTCAAAAGGCTGGAATATTTTGATAAATGCTTTCACTAAAATGTTGGTCCATATTTGCTCCAAGGTTATTAAATGATGGTTTTCACTATGTTATGCAAATTCTTCCAATTATCAATAGGAAATCATCCATTGAAAAGGATTCCTTTCTGAATCACTTTATATTGAGTACAGGACCTAGTGGCAGGGTACCAGGACCCTTAACCTTACATTACCAATAATTACCTTTTCCCCAACAATTTGAATTAGCTCCAGGTCACAGGATGTTGGAAACAAGGAAAGTAAATTGAACTCTTTTAAGAATAAATTCAACAATATACACAGAGGACAACCCTGTACCCCCTAAGGCAACTGTGCTCCTCAAAAGGAAAAAGGCCAATATCCTCACAATCTAAGTTTCCAAACCAGCCAACAGAAGAATTACATTTCATCATCTTTGTGTCAGTTTCACAGTTCCATTTTTTTTTCAGTTTTCCAATTTTGCTGAGAATCTGGCTATAGGCTTTCTCTGCTGCTCAGAGAAGTGCAAATAAAACTAGCGCTGTTCAATTCTCAATCACTCAGTCACATGTGACGTGACAGTCACATGCATGTACACTCGCTTTAGACTGTGCGTCCTGTCTCTGATGAATGCACCTCTGAAGGTAGTTCAGAAGGACACCCTTAATTAAACACAGGTCAAAATGATCACTATGATTAGTCCACAAAAGCTACAGTGCCTATAAAAAGTATTCACCCCCCTTGGACCTTTTCACATTTTATTGTGTTACAGCATGGAACCATGATGTATTTAGCTGACCATCAACACAAAGTACTCTCCAATGTCAAAGTGAAAAAAATCCAGACATTTTACTTAATTAATTAAAAATAAAAAAACAGAACATAATTGAATGTCTAAGTATTCACCCCCTTACCTCTCCCTTACCCCTCACCTAAATTACCTCTGAAGTAACCGACTCTCTTCTCCAAGTCACATAATTACTTGACTGGAGTCCACCTGTGTACAGTTGAAGTGTTTCACATGATTTCAAAATAAATACACCTGTGTCTGGGAGCTTCCCCACTTAGTGCGTTTCCAAGGAAACACTTCACCATGAAAACCAAGGAACATTCCAAACAGATCTGAGACAAGGGTCTTGAAAAATACCAGTCAGGGCAAGGATATAGGAACATTTCAAAGGCATTGAAAATACATCAAAGCACAGTGAAGTCCATCATTAAAAAGGTAAGAAAATATAGAACAACTGTGAATTTGCCCAGAACTGGCCGTCCTGCAAAACTGAGCATCCGGGCAAGAGGAGCCGTAGTAAGGGAGGCCACCAAGAGGCCTACGGCAACTCTAAAGGAGTTACAGAGATGGGAGAAACTGTGCATGAGACAGCAATAGCACGCACACTTCATAAATCTGGCTTGTACGGAATGGTGGCAAGAAGAAAGGCTGGAGTTTGCCCAAAGGCATGTGAGAGACAATTTGGAGGAAGATTCTATGGTTTGATGAGACCAAAATTGAACTTTTGGGCCTCAATAGTAAGCGCTGTTTGACGCAAACCTAACACAGCACCTCTCACTGAGAACACCATCCATACAGTGAAGCTTGGTGGTGGCAGCATTATGCTTTGGGGATGCTTTTCTGCGGCAGGGACTGGAAAACTCATAAAGATAGAAGGAAAAAATTAATGGAGCTACAGTAAGTGCATTAAAATCCTGGAGGAAAACGTACTGCAATCCACAAGAGCACTGGGAATTGCAAGACGATTCATCTTCCAACAGGACAAATGACCTGAAACATACAGCAAAAGACACACTGGAGTGGCTTAAAACCAAAAAGGTTAATGACCTGGAGTGGCCCAGTCAAAGCCCAGACCTCAATCCCATCGAGCATCTGTGGAATGACTTAAAAATTGCTGTTCACAAATGGTCCCCATCCAACATGATGGGGCTTGAGGAATTTTGCAAGAATGGGCAAAAATTCCAGTGTGCAACGTTGATAGAGACTTACCCAAAGAGACTCACAGCTGAAATTGCTGCCAAAGGTGGTTTTACCAAGTATTATCTCTGGGGGTGTTTTTATGTATTAATTTATTAATTATTTTCTGTCCATTTTTAAGTAATTTAGTAAAATCTCTGGATTTATTTATGGCAACAATTGTCAGTTAGATACATCATGGTTCCATGCTGTAACACAAGAAAATGTGGAAAAAGTCCAAGGGGGTTGAATACTTTTTATAAGAACTGTATCAAAACCTATGTAAAGATTATCATTATGTATAAATACAAAATACAGTGCATCAGTAAAGTGAATTCATGATTATTTATTCACCAGGTTGGGAATATTTTTATTTTTCTGTATACTCTGCTTTTACGTCCATATACAATACTTCTTTCACAGCTTCCACAAATCTTTCATTGATGTTTGACCTGTGAACCATTGTTGCTCAAGCTCCTGGGCTCATGGTCAATATTGACGTTCCAACCTCAAAAAGATTTCTTCATCAAGTCAAACAGGTGAAAATGTGATGGTGAGGGGTCTGGACATTGCAAAGACTGAGGGTCATGGGTTCAAATATCAAGATAAGATGCAGCTGTACAGTTGAGCATACCGTAGTACTTCAATCTGGAATTTGTCTGGAAAATGCCCTGTTCTATAAAATGATCCTCTTCTGGGTGTCATTTTTAAACAAGTTTGTTCTCAGTACATTTATCTTCCTTGTACTCTAGACCCTGCTGTGTGAATATTGTCATATTGCAGAATGGCACTGGTGATGAGATCTGAATCATGATTTGCCTATTTTAGTTTTGTTTTCGAAGTATGTTGTACAGTACGTAACAATCCACACTGAAATAGATGAACAAGATCAAACTCATGTTACTAAATAGTCATGATCACTTTCCTGAATTGGTGACAATGTGGCCCTGAAAAAATAATGGAATCAACTCTGAATTCAGTTTTCTTCTGTCAAATATTCACAGTGTTCTGCTTTGCTGTTTATTTTACAGTGACTTTAATAGGCAATCAGCCTATTAATCACCTTTAATAGGCAACTAGCAGCTGCTTCATCTTCTCTAGATTCCAATTTATGAACACATGGATTCACTATCTTCTGGATGTTTTTTTTCGTTATTAACAATGACTATTTTGAATGTTTCAGTATTTATTAACACATTCACCAACTGGCAACAATACACATGCAACTGTATACACATATCAGCTGGTCAACTGTGCTACTGAAACAAGTTAAACAGGCTCTGGGACTAGCGATAAGTATCACCTCTAAACTGTATTTGAGAGATTGAAGAGGCAAAACACTCAGCAGCTGGGATATTACAGTAGGTGAAAAGCTGCTCACCTTTGTTTTTGTTTGTTTGTTTTTCAACTGGGAAACTGAATTAGCTGAAAGTGAGTTTAACGGAGGTGTTGTGTCAGAATAATAAATGCAGTGCATAGTATGTACTGTATACAGTATATATGATGCATATCAATTTAAGAATATAAAAGTTACAGATGAAAGAGGCCATTGGGCCCATGTAGTTTGTTTGGTAGTTTATAGCTATTTGATCTGGGGATCTCATAGAGCTGTTTTTTTTTAAAGCCAGGATATTAACCTTACCACATGGCTGGGAGGTGTGTTCTATAGTCCCATAGTTCACTACACTTTGGTAAAAGAAATTCTTTCTGTTTTCAGCTTTAAATGCACATCTACATAAGTATACACATACTTATGTGAAGAAGGCTCCACGGCCGAAACGTTGTGTTCTCTTTCTTCTTTTTTTCAGCATGGAATAAACCTATTACTTGTTCCAGTATACACATACAGTAAGTATATAGTATATTGTAACTCAAACATTAATAATAACCACATACAAAACAAAAACCAGTATGTGCACAATATCCAATTAGCCAAACCATCCAATTTTAGATTTAAAATTGTATTATTCTGAATGGTCAACATACTGTATACAAATCATAATGTATAATGTATGATGTTGTTCAGTTCTTTTAAAGAAATTGCTGTCTTTTTTGTTCTGTGAGATATTTCTAAGAAATGTGATTGAATATTTTGTGACATTCATTAATAATGTCAAAGCACCTGTCTCTGGGATCATTTCATTTGAAATTTGCAACAGCAAATGCAAAATGGCAGAAAATGGCGCTGAAAGGTGATGTTGTCATTTTCCCCGACTGATACCCCATCAGTCAGTCTGAAAAACATGAAAAGAAAACATTGAATGAAGCACCTTGAAAATCTTTTCAATTCATCTATATCTACTCTGGCAAATTTGTGATATTAATTTACAGCTTGTTTACAAGATGTTAAGGCCTTGTAAGGTCTTGGCAGCATTAACAGAAGTGGTAAATGACCTCTGCTGGTAGATTTTCATTAACAAATGCACAGGTACTGTATTAAACCAGATGAGTCAATATACGTACATGGAATTAAATTTTAATACTTACATAGAAATCTTATCGGGACTTTGCAAACAGGTTGTCATATTAAATATATCAATGTGTAATATAATGTGTAATATACTTTAGCTGTCAAAAATTTAAGAATGTTAGAACTGTTTGCATTACTTTTAATAAATTGTGTATAACATACTGTATGCAGTCTTCAGACCTCACAGCTTTATTTATTGTCCTGAACTATAAAAATAATAACAACAACAACAACAACAACAACAACAACAACAACAACAATAATAATAATAATAATAATAATAATAATAATAATAATAATAATAATAATTGCTTACAGTCATATAGCACTTTTCTGGACACTACACTCAAAGTGCTTTGCAGGTGCCTGCCTGCTATTGCTCAGTTTTGTCAGATTTACTTTATGTCACACTTGAATCATTGGATATTTTCAGCGAAAAGTCACATACTAATCTAAACGTTTGAAAAATACTGCAGGAAGAAATGATACCATACCATGAAAACATACTACAACAATATGAGCGAGGTCATGGGTACGTATCTTATCATCCATAAACTAAACTCCCAAACAACCATCTCCCTACACCTGATCCTAATGCCAGATGATAAATGCAGACAATACGGCATACTGCTATGCAAAAGTCAGGATATACAGTATGTTATGAAAATCAACAACTTACTCAAAGCTTACAACATAGTTTTCTACCACCATAATAACGTTGACTGTTACTGATACAGCTTAGTTTGGGCGAAAAGAGATCTTGCCATTTAGAAAGTTTTATTTCTAAAAGGATCCCATGGATCTTCTGTGTATAACCAGTGGTATTATTTATCTGATTTCAAATCCCATACGTCTGTGCCTAGTGGGCATGTGTTCACTGTTCTAAAGATACCTCTTAATTCAATTGTTAAAGCAAATAAGATGGATAACAATAGGGTAGGGTTCCTTGTGTATAGTGGTTGCAGCATATCACCCATTTGGGTGCTGCTCCTATTCCTCAGTAATGGACACAATGTATCCCCTTATATACATCTGAGATCTTTTCTAATGGAACTCTTAACATATAATAATAATTGATTATTTAGTGATAATTATTATATTATTAGTAATTATATACTTAATCGTAATAATAATTATTATTTACAGCAGAGAACAAATGTGCAAACAGTTTAGTTGAAGATCACCCTAGAAATGTGTATGTGTTCCTGTGAGATTTGAAATGGGGAGTTTTTGAAACATGCACATACACACATGCACTTGAGGTTAGAACTGTGCACTTCAAGAAAAAAGGCAAGCTTTAATGTCACCTGATTTGCTCATTCTGGATTTCTAACTAATCAAATTAGCTTTGATACGGGTAAAAAATACCAGTTAAAGCATTCTGTTTTAAGGGTTTGTCTGCTGTATTAACATTGCGAATTAAAGTTCAGGACAGTAAAAATGGAAAGACAGAAATGCCTCACAGAGGCCAAATCTAAAATATTCATGGTAATTTTTAATGGAAACAATTTTAAAGGCAGAGCTAAAGTCATGCTATAGTATTTTGGTCTGCAATAGGGTGTCCAATGGTAACATCATAACACATTTAAATTCATTACAATCGAGGATGCAAGCCCACTTATTTTGACAGGTGTGCAATAACACTGACTGTCCGATTTTAAAAAGCATTAATTTCCTTAGCAACTGAAAGGCAGATAGATTTAGAAAGGCAATTTTACCAGATGGCTCAGTAAATACCTTGCCATGTGTTCTTGAAGAGATAGCATAATGCATCACAACAACAGAAAAGACACACGCACATTTTGTGATATGTGCCATTTCAGTAAAAATTGAAATCCTGTCAAAATTATGACCCCTGTACAATTCTGTTCTATGCAGAAGTATATGGATCATCCACTCAGTACATGATTAATTGTCTTTGTTTCATTGTTTTGGTAGCAGTATGTGTTTGAATCTGATTTATAAATTCTGTTCAAAACATGTTAACCATTTAATAATCCACTTAAATTTCCTTGTCTGTTCACTGTTGGTATCATACCAAGATATAGATACTTACCTGTTTTCTATGTATGCTCTGTGTAGGGAAAACTATAGTTTATATAGGAGTCTTGGATGTGTTCAGAAATGATTATGTTCTGTTCTTCTTTGCTGATTATCCTAAATAGGGATATTCACTGTTTGCATTTTGTACTTTTGCAAGATGATGACTGAAATCTGAGCCTCACAAAACCACACAGCAACATAAGTGGATCTTGTTGGCTGCCCTGACAGCACCCAAAAAGGTGCTGGTGCTACATTGGAGACTTTGCATTCCTTCTTTGGGCATTATTGGATCACAGTTTATACAGTATTCATGTCTATATGGAGCTTTCAACTACTAGGCTGATACAGATACAGTTTGTGCGCACTAAATAACTAAATTGTTCCCTCGTTTTCTTTAATTCTCGAAATGAGTCAATTTTTTCAACATTTTCTGTTAAATGATTTTAAATAATGAAAAAGTACAACAGAGAATTCTCTGTGATGAATTGAGTGTGAGTGAGAATTCAACTTCCAATGGCTCTCGCTTGACAACAACAAGGAAGATAATAACGTCCAGTTTTGTTAGAGTGGCAATAAATATACTGACCTGTGTAGTAGTGGAAGTTATTACATGCTCTCGTCAGGAATACACATTTAAAATATAAGATGGATGGTATTCGACTAAAAAAAAAACAGACAAATCTTGTCTGACTGGTGCTCCACTGTCAAATCGCTCTGAAATGGATCCATTACTTTGCATGTGTCTCATGACAAAACAAGTATAGCCTGTTAAGGAATTTTGGAAGACATCCATACTTCAGGAGGATCTTTCAGATTGATTCAAAATTGTAATCGACAGAGTGGAGAAACCTATTAGTCTAAACCCATATGGGGAATTGGGGAGACATTTTTCAGCAAGAAGTATTTCAGGAAAATTCTTGACACGATTTTGTCCACACTGGACAGCAGAGAAATCCTGCTGATTGGTCCTCTTTCTTGAAAATTGTGACAATCATGGAATCTTTGAGATCATTTGGAGATACCTCTTCACACAGTGGGTGGTGATGTTAGTATCATACCTCTGGAGTTCCACAAACACAAGGTGACATTCCGGACAGTTTTGTCTAGGCAAAGTACGAAGGCCCTGATGTTTCGGATCAGAACTGTTTTGTGTTTTTTGACCACGGAAAGGTGATTCATTTGGGCATGGCTATCAAGTTAGGAGTAATGAGACAGACTGATTGCCATATTTGCTGTATATGCAGATCCAAGAATCCTAGGAATTCTCTGTAATTGAAGAGGCTCCAATTGAAGGAATCCTTCTTATTCTCCACCCTGTCAATACTGACCCTACAATACTCATTGTCCAATTTCCGTGCTACAGCTGAGGAGTTGAAACCCATAATCTTCACATAAAATAACAATCACATTCTACGTTTATATGTGTTTGCTACTGCATATAGAATCCTGACATTTTGTGCATTAAATGTTATACAGACTGCGAAGTGTGAAATAACACACATAATGCACAGTTTCTTTTATAGCAAGTAGACACCTGAATTGTCAGGCATACTGTATAAGTAAGGTTTCAACACAATAGGAGCATAACATCTGTGCCCATCTTGCTTTTTGATATTTTTAATTACCAATAGATTCCAGAATCTCATCTAGCTACTGAATTTCTTGGATTCCACAATGCTGCTGAGCATTTTTTTTATAAACCCACAAACTGGTGGTGGTGAAAACTGCCCAGTCCATCACTGGGGTTGCCCTCCCATCCATACAGGACATTTATGACACATGGGGCTTGAGGAAAGCTCTAAGCATCATCGAAGACCCCACACATCCTAGCTACAGACTGTATGACTCTCTACCATCTGAAAAAATGGTACCGGAGCATTCGGGCCCAGACTACCAGACTCAGAGATAGTTTTTAGCCCCACACTATCAAACTATTAAACTCCCAGCCTCTCTCACCTACGATCTGAACCTCACAGTGCCTTCTCTCTTACCAAAAACACACATTGAAATCTACCTCTACCTCACATGTCAAGAAGCTCACTCACCATAATTTTCTATCCTTTATTTCATTCTGTTGATGTATGATTTTGCACGTCTGATGTTGTTTTGCACACTGCCTGTTGTCTCTGTTTTTTCTTATACAATTGTATTGTTGTTTTTTGTGCTACTTATCGTCTGAGAGCTAGCTAAATAGCATTTCATTATACTATATACCTGTATATGCGCACAATGACAATAAACTTGAACTTGAATTTGAAACATCTGTATTCCAGTGCAACCTACATTGTGCTAACGTAAAAATATTCACATCCTTTCATCCATCTAATCATGATAGTCAAGTTGAGATCAGGAGTCACTCCTGAGAATATTAAACAAGAGTTTAATATTACATAAGAAATATGACAATGGTCAGTATATCTGGAAAATTGATTTTATTTTTCATTATGTACGTAAATGTTGTAAAAAAAATCATAATACATAAAACATGTTCAGATCAGTGGATCCAGAAGGATCAGTGTCTAGGAAAATGTTTGTACTGAGAGGAACTGCCAGTGTGTTTATATGTCTGTAAAACACTCACACAATTTTAAAGTTCTCTGCTTAACAGATATTGTATTTTACTTTTAAATTTAGCTGAAATTGACTATTGTTGAAAAACTGAGCTTTCTATTGATGTTCACTAATTTTCTTGACTACTAGCTCTATTGTAGTGTCGTAGCTCTTTATATTTTTCAGATGTTTATTGATTGTAATGAGTTCAGTTTTGTCTGTTGCATGCATGTTAATCCTCAGAAAAACAGCAGTGCTTTTCTACTTTTACTTGTTCTTTATTTAAAACCCATATGTTGCGCTCCTGCATTACGAAGCTCAGGCAGACTGGAACATGATCAAGCTTGACTTGTCACCAAATTATATATACAGAGTTTACATGCATTCAGCAGTACTCCAGCTGTTGTAGATTTGTAACACAGAATAAATCTTGAAACACGCTGGTACATATTTTCACACTTTGCATTCCTGATGCTGGGTTTGGAAACAAAGACTACAATCTTTAAAAGACAGGGAAGGTAAGCAAATACCAATAGGATGTAAAGAGTTGTGGGAGGCTTGTTCAAGTGAACCAGCCATCTTGTGAATGCCTGTACCATCATTGCTTCTGAAGAAACAGTTGGATGAGCTTTTTAGATCAATTAACTCCTAGCAACCAAAGAGGCTACATGGGTTGTATGCTCTCCTCTGGTTTGAAATCTTTTTGTTTGTATGTGCTCAGTGGAGAAAATTGAAGAGGAATATTGTGCTGTAGGTTAAAAACAATGAATAAAAAAACAAGGATGGCAGGGCTGCCCAGCTACGCGAGGCAAAGCTTTCTTTCACGTGCACTTTCTCTGTACCCGGGAAACTCCCAGCATGGAGAAAACAGCTGCAAGTTGGACCAAAGACCAACCCTTATTTCTGTCTTATCTTAACTCATCAAGGACATTTGGCCAATGGATCTTTTTAAGTACAAAGCTTCTTTATTCACATCATGAGTCTTGAGAGTTGAACTATTACTCCAAACACGTTTGATGTTTAGTTCACAAACTGAGAACACATGTGATTTAATTATATGACACTGATAAATTATTATGTTTGCTTTCTAAAAGTTGTCAGGTACTCTCCCAATTTACTGTAACAATAAGAAATTGTGACAGTAAATTAAAACCCCACTTTACCTTCAAGGGAGATAGTTTCCCGTTCATTTTGTATCATCCACATTTATAGACAGAGACATTTAACTGAAAGGTTGTAGACAATATAGAATTTGAGTACTTGGTAGCAGTCTGCAGGTTTTCTAGTTGGTCTGGACATAGGCCTTCAAGACACCCTGTTTGTAAATAGTATATCCTGTTGTATTGTTTAGGTTGTGTTGTGTCATTATTCATTTATATTTTTAACCCAATTTGCCTGATTTATTACTCTTTTCACCAAAGCTGTGCCAGAGAACAAAGAACTCAAGTGCTTCTAATTATACCAACCGTTCTGATATATGCTTGGCAAACTCTTTATAATCGGGGGTTTGTGATTATTTATTGATAAAACAAATCATTATATGTTTTGATTCCATTCCTGTGAGAAAAGAACATTGCTCTTTATAGATTTTAACACAGTACAGTGCTTTGCACATGTATTCCAATGGCATACCATTTGATTGAATGACTAATGATACATTTTTAAATATGTAACATAATGAGTAAGGAGGTTGTAATTGCAAAATAAGGAAATCACCAGCTTCCAATGCAAAATATATAAAGATTGATTGTAATTCACCTAATATAGTCAGGGAATACCGCATATTCCACGGTACGTGATTTTCTTTATTTTCCTGCACAGCTTGGTAATGGAGTATTAACCAGGCAGCAGGCTTAAACAGGACAATTCGATTACATATTACAATAAATTACACACAACATTTCATAACTGTTATTTACAGCTGTTTACAAGTCTGTCAGTTCTGGAGCCCTTCTTCTTACAGTCATAGAAAAATGCAGAATAGTACTTTTCTTATCTAGACACCTTAAAACTCCAGAACTAGATCTGTACCTCTAAATGGATGCTACCAAATGCATGGAACCCAAAGTATGGTTCTCTTCTAATGACCACATAATCTACATTAGTCTCAAGTTTGAAGAAAATGGAAAACTCCTGCCTTCTTTTCCTTCCTTCATTGCTTCCCCCTTAAATTGTAAGTATTGTCTTGTGTATTCATATTGCTCTGAGGATTATATGTATTCATATTGCTCTATAGGATTATATTGTCCTATAATCTTTCCTCATGGTGACTTACTCTAGTACTCTTAAACTTTTAAATATTGATGTTCTAATATGGCTGACTTAATAAGCCTAAGTCAACAATTAGTACTACTCCTTTGCTCATCTGTCTCTCTCTTTCCTAGCGTTAATCCCGTATTTGTCGTCACACCAGTCTCCATTTGGTGGTTTAAACCAAATCTTTGATCTGACGTTGCCATTAACTGCGACTAAGAAATACTCCAACCTGCAGTCGGAGTGGGGGAGGGGGGAGAACAAAGTAATGTAGCCAATTCATAGAGGGGGATTATTAGGAAGCATGGGAAATTCGGCCAGGACGCCAGATTTTTAATGACCACATAGAGTCAGGACCTCGGTTTTACGTCTCATCCGAAGGACGGCACTTATTTACAGTATAGTATCCCCATCACTATACTGGGGCATTAGGACCCACCTGGACCACAGGGTGAGCGCCCCCTGCTGGCCCCACTAACACCTCTTCCAGCAGCAACCTTAGTTTGTCCCAGGAGGTCTCCCATCCAAGTACTGACCAGGCTCACACCTGCTTAGCTTCGGTGGGTTGCCAGTTGTGAGTTGCAGGGTGATATAGCTGCTTGTCACTTCTTTGATCATCTGTATCTGTCGTTATGTTTACTTGGCAGAAGGACAGCTACATAAATATTAAGAGAATACCTGTTCTATAGAACCTACTGAACAGGGTAATCCTGCTGTAAAATACAAACTTTTAGCTACAGTATGTCCTAAACATGCAACAATATCTTTAATCAAAATTTGAACCCTTGAGAGATCACAACAAGGTGTGTTTAATGTGAGTTTAATTTCTGTGCCGCATATTTACAACAACCAGATTTTCACTCTATCCTGCATTTTCAGTTTTATTTTTCTCATTCTTTTGGTTATGTAACCCTTCACTATTCACATTTGCCACCAAGGTAGGGTAGCGTCCACACCTTCGTCAGACTTTGACTTGGCACCCAGATGGAAGCATGGAAAATAATAATAATAATTGCTTACACTTATATAGCGCTTTTCTGGACACTCCGCTCAAAGCGCTTTACAGGTAATGGGGACTCCCCTCCACCACCACCAGTGTGCAGCCCCACCTGGATGCGACGGCAGCCATAGTGCACCAGTACACTCACCACACACCAGCTCTCAGTGGGGAGGAGAACAGAGTGATGAAGCCAGTTCATAGAATTAATAGAATCTATGAAGGGCCAATGGGAAATTTGGCTAGGATGCCGGGATTACACCCCTACTCTCTTCGAGAAACACCCTGGGATTTTTAATGACCACAGAGAGGACCTCAGTTTTTCATCTCATCCAAAGGACAGCGCCTGTTTTATAGTAGAGTGTCCCCGTCACTATACTGGGGCATTAGAACCCACATGGACCGCAGGGTGAGCGACTTTAGTTTTTCCCAGGAGTCTCCCATCCAGGTACTGACCTGGCTCACACCTGCTGAGCTTCAGTGGGTTGCCAATTGTGAGTTGCAGAGTGATATTGCTGCTGGCCGGAAAAGCTCCTGTACTGCTAGGAAAAGGCCCTAGCAGTACAGAGAGACCATCTGGGATACACTTTTTGGATGAACTTGAGCACAAATTATGAAGAAGCTATTGACCACAGGTGAAAAGGTCAAGTGTCATTTGAAAAGTGACAAACTTCTGTCACGCTTGCAAGGTAAGTTAGTGATGGCAGATACCACAGTAATATCCTACTGAAGTCTCAGGGGGAAGAAATGTAGAAGTTTATGTCAAAGAATCCCCCTTGCTCTTTTCTCTGTCAATGATTGTAATATAGAGGACACACCACATATTGTATATATTGTGTTTCGCTAGAAGGATCCAGCAGACCCAGCACCCTAGGTGTGACGATGCATACAGTAAATCATGAAGACATCTTGCAAGGTGTACACTGGGGAAAGATAGCTCTTTATCTCAGTAGCTGAAGTGACTTTCCTCTCCTAAGCTCATGAACATTCTGTGTTTGCTATGGTTTTCTTTTATTACGGGGGTTGACAGTCTTTTCTATTCTAGGGAATTCGTTGTTTGCTTTTCTGGGTATTGGATGACATACCATTTAGATATCCTACAGTTTAATGTTCTCCAACTGTTTTTCTTTGTTTCTCTCTTTTTAGAAGTCCAATTCTGACTTTAAAATCCAAATCTTCTCTTTGATAGAACTTGTCAATGCCAAACAGGTATACATAGCAGCTTTAGCCTTTAACAGATGCTGTTTTATTAGATATGTGGCGAGTACATAACCACTCAGCTAAAGTTTATGCCTATTTTTACACTGGACATAGCTCTTTCTCAGACTGATTTTTTCCTTCTCTCAAAGTCTCTGTTTCAGTGAATAGAGGATGTAAACTTTTTACCTGTATAGCTGTCATATACCTTTGTATTGCCTTCATATCTCTATTTCACCAGGAATGGCAACGTCCAAGATCAAAGCACAATTAACTATTATGGAGTGGATATTGGCTTAACCCGCTTGGCTGAGGTCCGACCTCCTGGCCATAGGACAAGGAGGCCAGGACCCCCACGCATGGAAACCAAGGGGTCACAGCAGAGGGGGAGTTGGGGTGGAGGTGGGATGCGAAAGTCGCATGCGAGGGAGAGAGATATCGCATTTGGTATTTATAGTGTTTGATGGAGGAAGGATGATGGGAGTGATTGCTAATTACTGACAGCTGGGTACGATTGAGCGTGGTTGTTGTCATCCCTCCCGAACTTTCGTTATAAACTCCATTTTATGGAAAATAAGATAAATATACAACCTGCAATAACATTGTAAACCTACACAATGGAACTTCAGTACAGCTCTGCTTTCTGTGCACATTTCAAACCTGAGACACCAGAATTGATTGATATTAACTATGAATCGGTTAAATGAATATAATACAAATAAAACTACAGCTTTTATATTTAAAGATTAAATATATAATTAGAGCATTCCTTCTAAATGTTTCTCAGCATCCATGGAAACAGGATTATAAATTATAAACACTTGAATTCAATGCTCAAGTTACATGCTGAATTTCTCTTTCAGAATGAGAAAAAATGATTGCCTTCAAGCAGCAGATACAGTCATTTACTAGCAGTCTTTCCTGATAAGGTTTGATGCTTGCAGATTTTTAGATAATCTCTCACTCTCCTGTAGGTCACAAAGTGACACTGGGGGGACTTAAAGGTAAGTCACCTGGGTTTGATGGCATCCCTGCTGAACTACTTCTCTATTTCTGGGACCAAATTGGCAAACTTTTGGTTGATATGATGCAGACTGCCCTCTTCAGGGACTCTCTCTGGGGATCTTATTTCGCCAGCAGCCATATCACATTGCAACTCACAACTGGCAATCCATTGAAGCTCCGCAGGTGTGAGTCTGGTCAGTACCTGGATGGGAGACCTCCTGGGAAAAACTAAGGTTGCTGCTGGAAGAGGTGTTAGTGGGGCAAATAGGGGGTGCTCACCCTGCGGGCTGTGTGGGTCCTAATGTTGCAGTATAGTGACGGGAACTTATACTGTAAAAAGGCACCGTCCTTCGGATGAGACGTAAAACTGGGCTCCTGACTCTCTGTGGTCATTAAAAATTCCAGAGTGTTTCTCGAAAAGAGTAGGGGTGTAACCCCGGCATCTTGGCCAAATTTCCCTATGGCTGCTGTCGCATCATCCAGGTGGGGCTGCACACTGGTGGTGGCGGAGGGGAGTCCCCATTACCTGTTAAGCGTTTTGAGCGGAGTGTCCAGAAAAGCGCTAAATAAGTGTAAGCAACTATTTTTATTATTATTTCATTCCTTCTGAAAACGGGTAAAGATCCAGGTCAATGTTCCCGTTTTTGACTAATTTTGGTTGCGAAACTGTATGCTAAAGTCTAGACCAGCAGTTGCACTTGCACTTGTCATGAACAAATTGGTGCATATAGACCAGATAGGATTCATTAAGCCTCGTCTGACCTCCCACAATGTGCACTGTCTTCTCCATAGCATTCAATATGCTTCTGATAGTAAAATTGCATCTGCACTGTTTTCCGTGGACAGAGAAACAGGCACTCCATAAGGAATAGCTGAGACCTGGCAAGAACTGAGTTTGTTTTATTAAATGAAACTGTTTATCAGGTTTTACTAACTGAATGTTGGGAAACTTCCCTCAGCTGGTTACAGTGGTGGTTTGACCACTGTCTTTCAGAAGGATATACTGTAATTCTCAAGGAGCTACTATTTCTGTTTATTCTGTCACTTCCTTTGAATATCTCACACTTAAACTCTGTGGCCCCACTCCATGGATAATTTTACTTGTTTATTGGCCTCTTAAATTCTGTCCTGTGTTTCATCAGAGCTGTTGACAACATTAAGTGACTTAGTATGACCCATTCAGTATTAATGCCTGGTCATTTCAAAATTCTTGTTGGCTCCTTGGACGGTAAATTAATCTTCTGATTTTTTATCTTCTTTGAACTGCTTTGATCCTACTTAACTGCTAAACTTTCCTACCTACATTTGTCATCTCAGAATTGATCTGGTCTGTGCTTCTCGCCAGAATGTCTCAAAAATCAATAGCATTGAACTACACACTTCTGATGACAAGACTGTGTTATTTGATGTTTGTTTGCCTCTTTGTTTAGTAAGATGTAAATGCACAAATTGTTTTAGAAATCCAAAATGTGTTAACTCTTCTAATTTCTCAAATGCTAATCTCTGAAATGCTATCCTTAGTACTCCCCTTGTATAAGATTGTACATCTTCAACGGGTGAACTAGTCAGCAATTTTAACACTGTGTTGACTAGTACATTGGATAAACTAGCTCCCCTTTAAACGTGCCTGGTTTCCTTTAAGGCTCATTGCCATGGTACAGTATACACCTGACCTTTGCTCTCTAAAATTGACTGGACAGCATCTGGAGCACTTAATTTCAAGAATGGGTTTAGAGATTCACATTCAGGCATATAATGAACACCAGCAAGTCTATTGAGCTGCTCTAGCTTCTTTCAGCTCTTCTTATATCTCAGATACAATCAGCTCAGGAAATCATGAAGTGCTTTTTCTGTTATTAACAAACTTTTAAAACCCCTGCTAACTCTGCCTTTTCTTCCTCGCTTGACCTCCGTCTTGGGTTTTTGCAATTCTTTCAATCCAAGATTGATGCTGTAACTCTGCATGTGAATCAAGGTACAGTATACACCTGAACTTTGCTCTTTAAAATTAACTGGTTGACTGGACAGCATCTGGAGCACTTAATTACTGAGCAAGGTTTATGCTCTTACGGTCCTGAACCTTGCATATTTACCTTGTGCTTATGTGGGAAAATGGCCTTTTATATGTTCTTTACCTTTAGGTCTAAATATTCTGGTTCCTAACCCCGACCCCAATGTGTATTTGGGACCATCTGTATAAGAATGATAAAAAATAATCTTCTTAAATGGATGGAACATGAATCTCAGTCATTAAAGTTGAATATACTTCCTTATATGTTTTAAGCTCACTAATCCCTTTTCCTCTCCTTAAAGAGTTTTGGGACAAAATAAATTCATTTACTTCTAAACTTGTTTGGAAAGAAAAATGACCTTGCATTAAGCTATCTACAGTTAATTTGTACAGTATACAGTATGTACGTTGTAGTGCTAAATATGTAATCATAGTTGAACACTCCCAAAATTTTAAATGTATTTTCTGGCATTCGTGCTTGTTGTTGCCACTGCATGGCTTACCCCTGAAATCCCGTTTTCATTCAGTTTATCCTCATAAATGACTAGACCTGCCCTCATCCACGGCATCTATGAGGTGGGCAACCTACATTTCAGATCCTTTCTCTCATACCTAATTACAATCTGGTGTTTAGCGGAGTAACATATCAGCTTGAAACCAACATGGCTTCTACAATCCCACCTTTCATAATGATTCTCTTTTAAACACTAATCGCCCATTCATTTCCCCATAATGTTCGTGTAAGACAGATGCTAAGGTAGGTGTTTCAGAAAGTGGAGCACACACTTCAGAATATTCAGAATATTGGTACAGTATGACATTTCAGTCTCTTCCTTTTATCTTTCATCTATGGAGCAAACCACATTGCAAGCCTATGGATTCCCTGGGGCACCACACTCACTTCCCACCAGCTTTGTGATATTCTGTATAGAAGTAAGTTTCTTTCCTTTATTTTTGATGATTGAGACACTCCTATAAACCAATTCCCATTATGCCTTGATGAGAACAGTATTACATGGGAACATATTTGGAATAATCTTGAATATGCCTCTAAAAAAAACATAATCACCGCATTGTGTTCAGAAGCCACAGAGGCCCCAGCAAAGGGATTGACAGTCATCACCTTGCTATTTTACTTTTATACAAATTATCTGTTTACTTTGGGTTTTTTTTGTTTTTTGAATCTGAGCTCATGTATTGTTGAAGCGAGAGTCTTTTGCATTGCTGAATCTTTCACCACTGTGCCTAACTCTTCTCCCAGCTTGTCTGAATGCTGTAAGTGTACTATAGTGCTTTGCAAGATGCAGGCATGCTGAATTTTATCAATGCAGCTCAACTGTTCAGCAAACTCCCTCATAGGTTAATCCGTATATCATGGTCTGCCACCAGTTCACTAAGCAGCTTAAAAGGACACATTATAACTTTGACAATGACCTGCTAATGGTTTTACATTTCTCAGAAGTATTATGAGCTATCTTTGTCACTTTTATCTCATAATGAGATCAATAAATTTGGGAAGGAGACGCTGCTAAAGCGATTGTGATTCTGAAAGCAAGGACGTTGATATTTCACTGGCAGGCTAATAAATAATGACCTAGAAACAGGGAGAAAACAAACCTTGATCCCCTTTCTTTCTCCAGCACTGTTTTCATTGTAGCTGATACTCTGGTCTCTTTACAGGACTCAGCCCTTTGTGTGACTCTTACATTCTGGCTGTACTAAGGCTGAGTTCTTCAGGGTTGTTAGAACAGCAATGACTCTATAACATGATTGATGCCAGAGAGCTCAGAGAGATTGTTTGTGTTATTTCCCTATACCTTTTTTAATCCTTTTTTGGCAAATAAATTTTAGAATTCAACACAATTTCAGAGAAAAGACAACAGTTTCTATTTCCATTTGCTTATCATTTGTAGGAAAATCAGTGTTAAAAAATAAGAAAACCTGTGAGAGAAAAAATAATTAAAATATGAAGATTAAGAGACATTAACTGCTTAAATTTTGTAAAATGGTAATAAATAGCCTTTTGATGTAATCATAGTGCATACTGTATGCGTGTGATCACATATCACATTTAACTTGTGAATTTTGTATTGTGTACAAAGAACGTTACTGAGCTATTTACAAACATACACGTCTCTCCACAAATCTCTTAGCACGTCTAATACCACGAGAAAACTTTTTTTAAGGAACTTAAGACTATTTAATGAGAAACTATTTTGTTTAATTTCCTGGTTACTTCAAAACTGGATATAATGACATTTAATTTTATAGAGACTTTGTAATTGCACAAACATATATTCACATTTTGGAAAAATGAGAGATCAATAAATTTGCTGTAGTACTAAATATTAATAGTAATGTGAGATTATTCTAGCAATGTAAAAATACACATGTATTTATATAATTAATTGTGTTTTAAATTACAAATTGTAAATTTTAGACTTCATATAATTCATTAATATAATTAAATCACTGAGGTTCAGTGCTTACATGGGTTCTCCCTATGGCTACTCTGAAATGAGGCAGATTTTTGATTGACCCATACTGAAACGAGAAGAAAAGAAACACAACATTTCGGCTGTGGAGCCTTCTTTGGGTGGGCTAATAAATGATACTTGAAGAAGGCTCCACAGCCAGAATGTTGTGTTTCTTTTCTTCTCATTTCATCATGGAACAAACCTTAACTTGTTCCTTTGCAGCCTACGCATCCTGACGCAGCTAACTACTTCAACTAAATTTTGATTGGAGGCCCCTGACCTGACCGAGCATGAGTGTGACCTGGGTAGGCAGAAAGTTAGGCAAACTTACAGTACTTTTAACTTGGTGCATATTCAAATATCTATTATTCCCTGCCTGCCATCCATTATTACTAACCCATTGAATACTGAATCAATCATAATCAAAATTAAAACATTTTAACGTAGTTAAATCTGCAAAAAGAAAAAGCTTAAAAAAACATATGAACAGTGTGAAAAATAAATCACAGGGGTTCAAAGCCAACTCCCAACTTGAAATCTATAAATTCTCATTCAGAGTAGAGTGTCTTGAAAGATTCGGTACAGTGACAGATTTTAATTACAATATTAAGTCCAGTGTTGCAAGACTCAATGTTGATAGAATGACAGGATCTTCGGCAGCAAAGCGTTGATCCTGAAGTGGTCGTCCAACACACTGACAGATGGGGGAACACGGACAGCAGCAGGAGAGATATAAGATTTATTTGGTGTAGGAGAGACTTCGGAACTGGAGCACTGAGGACTTCAGGCACGAGCTTGGACCCAAGAGCAGCAGAGGCGGAGCAAGTGAACTCTAACATTGAACAGGATTAAAAAGAAACTGGTGGGTAGAACAAACTGGAAGACCGACTTCCTCCAGGGTCATGCACCCATCGTGTGTCTTTATCTTGGAAGCCATCTCTCTCTCTCTCTGTGTGGCTCCACTTTTTCTTCCCATTCCGGGAACTCGGGAGTCTGCAGCAACACGCCTTTTTCTGTATGTAGCATGACCTTGGTTTCCTCCTCAACCTCTCCATCCATCTCTGTCGAAAGGCAGTGAGGCAGCCACTGCTCCTAGTCATCCTTCTCTGTCAGGGGACTGTTTGTTGACCCCTCCCCTTCTTCTTCTTTCACATTTAGGGGACAGTCTCTTCTCTCCCCCCATTTCCCTCAGTTGCACGGATCTCTGGCAGCACACTCTTCATCTTTTCAGGTTTGGGCAGATGTGGCAGGTCTGCCCCTGATTCCCCTGAGTCCTCTATTGGCAGCCTGACTCCAGGTTCTTGGCAAAGTGGCAGAGGTCAATTGTCCACTTGCACACGGTCTTCTTTAGACACATGGTCTTCTCTTTCTACTTCAGGCCAGGGCTAGGGCTAGGACAGGGCTAGGCCAGGACTATTCTCTGATGTCTGTGAGCAGGATCTCTGGCAGTTCCCTCCCTCTGGCGGCACTGTCTGGGGATCCCTGCTCTGTCTTGAGATCCTCTTCCTCTTTTCCTTGCCACCTGATCTTCTCGTGGAGTTACAGTCCAAGGTGTATCATTATCAGCCACTGGGCACTCTTCAGACAGAGGCCACTGCTCCTCGCCACAACTCGTCCTCTTATCTGAAGGTTCTTCAGGACAATTCTTAAGCCAGAACAATTAAGTACAGTGCTGCATACACTCTTATTATGCTCAACATGCTCTAAGACACCTTTACTATCAGATTTAGAGGTTCCGTGGTTGTCTGGCTGAGGGTAATATGTGCTTTTTCTTGAAGTCATACAACCAATTATTCTGCTCTGTATCTATGGGGATCGAAGGGAAAAAAATAAACATCTGAAGATCTTTCTTTGTGTCTGTCTGCAGAACTCAACTTTGTACATTTCTTTAGCTGATGCCAATGTTTCATGCTAAGATTGTGGTGTACGATTTTTTGTTGTTAAATTTCTTTTTTTGGTTGGAGAATCTCCCTCTTAAAGGTTGAAACTTGGTTTCCCTATTCTTTTTCTTTCCTCTAGCATGGCATCTATAGAGAGAAACCACACATCCTTCTGTCTCTTCTAGCAATTCCAAGCTGGAAATGAAGAGTGTCTACCTGTGCCCCCTGTTTTTCACTGCTGTTGCTGCTCCAGGACTTCCTTAGCTCTTCTCACTATTCCTTAGCTCTTCTTGCCAGCTTATTTTCCAGGCTCATCCTCCACTGCCTGTTAGCCGGCAAAGCCTCCCTCTCCTCAGTCAGTGCCATGATTGGCCTTGTGCAGTCTCGAAACATTTTTTTTTTACTCTCAGCATTTTGAAGGGGCAAATTCTTCCCACCAGAAAATTCAACTACAGTCTTCTTTTCTTTTGTAGGGAGTCATTATCAAGTAGTTCAGGTGGGTAGCTGCATCAGCATGCATAGTCTGCAAAGGAACAAGTAATAAGTTTATTAAATGCTGAAAAGAGAAGAGAGAAAACACAACGTTTTGGCTTTGAAGCCTTCTTCAGGCTCTTCTTCACCTGAAGCAGACTTCACAGCCGAAACGTTGTGTTTTCTCTCTTCTCTTTTCAGCATGGAATAAACCTATTACTTGTTCCTTGTCATTATCAAGTCTGTGTTCCTACCTTGCAGCTCTCCTGCTTTCAACTGCATTTTAGTTTCGCTATCCTCCTTGTCTAAGCCTGTCCACCTCTTATACAGTAGCACATACTATATTGTGCGACTGTTGATTGCCAATGTCTGTTTACCCGTTTCTGTGCTGTGCTGCTGCACACATCTAAATGAACCAAAGATGCACACATGATTTATTAGCCCAAAGCATGTTTCTAAGAGATTCCTTTAATTTCATAATCACCTCTGAGGTCATAAATGTAAAAAAAAAAGTGTCACAGGTGCATAGCAGAATGCCACCCTGTCTATGAATAAAAAAAGACAGGTGTCACCTGAAAGAAAAAACTGAGTCAAGGCCACCCTGTCATAACATTTGAGTCAGTCGTAATTCTGCACACACTTTCTCAATTGAAGCTACTTAGCACACAGCTTGGATTCCGAGATTTCCAGTGTGCTAGACTCCACCCTGGGATGCTTTTATAAAATGGGCCATGTGAGAGTCATGGAGAAATTATCTTTAACTGAGAATTAATTTCACGCCATTAAAGATTAGAAATGCAGGAATAATTTACAAGGCCAATTAAACAAGAACAGTCTCTCACCTGTAAGAGAGCTTTAATTAAGAAACTAAACTCCTGATTACAAATCAGCATTAACTAACTGCCCATAATGTAGGTGTACACCCCCACTGTGTTGTTACTGAAAACAATAGATTAAGAATTGCAGCTTTCTACAGTCGTATTACTGATTTTTCTGGAGTATTGCTGATTACAATTCTCGTTATTTTAAAACAGCATTGCATCACTGCTAAAACAGATAAATGTTTAGGATAATGTAAAATCATATTCCTCATCTTTCAAGGCTCTGCTGTAATGTACATACTGTAATGCCAGAGCCTGACTGACTTCTGCTATATATTGTATATTAACATCTATGTTAATGGTACTATATACTTACCATTAAGAGATGGCAATGCAATTTTATGTAAGTACAATTTTGCAGAAAAAGTATAAAAAACAAATATTAAAGTATAACGTAATAAAATGAAAAACACTAATAAAAGTGCCATCTCACACAAGTTATAGAGAGATACTTTGGTAGAAGAATCTGTTATGGATTTTAAATAAGAAAGTTTACAATAAAAAGCAGGATATTCAGTCCATCATGTTTGTTTGGTTGCCAGTAGCAGATTGATCCAAGAATCTCATCCTGTCCAAATAATTTTTTCGTTGAATTTTTCACATATATTTTAATTAAATCTCCACATAGGTCCACGGTTTTTTTTTATTCTCCCTGGACTAAAAATCAATTTAAAATAACTTCAATTGAAAGAGAACACAAATAACATATCTAACTCTATGAGCAACACCTATTTTTTTTTTCCTTTTCCTTTTTTTGTGACTTATCAATATCAACCCTGATAGCATTCATTCACTGGCCAACTGTTCCTTCCCTATCAATGCCTGACACATTAATCCAATAACTGTTCAGCTCTACCACTTTCAATTGCATCTGACAGTTCTAGGCATAATCTATGAAGCACACATGCTAACATTGCTTTTAGAGGGAAATGAAACGGAAAGGGCTTTTGAAACGTTGCTGGCACAGATACAGTGACCTGGCACTCATTTCAGTCAGATTCTTCACAGTTTGAAATTGCACAGGCCCAACTTTGCTGGTTGAGCTCCTTGACTTAGTGCTCCTGTCCTTTGGTTTTTTGTTTTATCTTTGCTCAAAACGATCACCACCCTCAGTGGTGGCGACAGGAAGATCTTTCAGTATAGCTGCCCACTCCACCTTATTACAGTACACGTCCATCTTATCTCTCCAGAGCAATGACAGGTCATCTGGTGGCCTTCAGCGTTCCACCCAAAATACACAACGGCACCACAGCCAGCCATGAAGGCAGACGGTCTTTAATCACTTGTTGAAGTTGTGGAACTCTACTACGAGAAAACATTTTCTTCACAGTACATTTCCTCTATTTTTTTTTCCACATGTTGCAAATGCAAATGCAAAAACATTTTTTGTTCTGAAAGTACTTTAAAGTAGTTTTTACAAAAATACAGCACTGTCTTGGCTTTATTGTCTTCTGCATCTCTCGTGTAGATTTATGCGCATTTCACATAACATGTATTGAAAGAGATAAATAAAAGACAAAGTATCATGTCATGGACAGCTGTAATGTCAGAATAAACTCTCTGACCTCAGTCTAGTTAAAACATTAAGGCTGCTTATGAACCACTATTAGAAAGGTACAGTTACAGTAGGTCAAACAGATTTAGATTGATTGCTTTATATGGGTCTGAGCTGAAAGTCTATTTAATAATAACCAAAGTGGCAGAACCAATAATGGCGTTCATTTAGAGCACAGGTTCAGCCCTAAAGCTAGGATGCATTTAGCCTGAATTAGGGCTGCTTCATTAACCGACAGTGATTAGGATTCAATGAGACAATGGCAATCCCTATGACTTTCTGAAGTGTGCAGTCCTGTCAGTGAAAGCCACATTATAGCTAACTCACTGTGTTCTCTAATGAAACGGCATTGCCAATATGGTAGCCCCAGCAGCTGCGGTAGGCCATCAAAGAATGTGCAGCTTGACATAACATGCAGCATTTTTAAGTTTCACAGGGACACTTTCAGGTAGACTTCAGCTGATACCTTTCACGTCTTTTCCTCATCTGTTTATCCCTTGGGTTATTCTCAAAGTTTTCTAGTTTCATTTTAACTTCAATAATCAACTAAGACAAGGGATGCTATACACCATGCACTACTGGAACTATAATACAAGGACTACTACTATTGTTACTACAAATAATAATATTTTTGTTTATTAGTGCTTTTCAAGAAACTCAAAGCCATTTGGGATAGAATATACTGTAGGACAGGATACAGCATATCACTCAACAGAGCAAAAGGAAAGAAAACAGTAACACAGGTAACTGATTTAGTGAGACCAAGTAAAAACTATGTTTTACATTGCAAGTTTTGGTAAAAACTAGGTCCTCAAGAACGTTTTGAAGGTGTCAAAGGGATTCAGCGTCTCTATTGCATTTGGGCATTGGCTTCCACAATATATGGTACTGCATATGAGAAGGCTCCATGGCACAATGTGTAGAGCTTAGTAAAATTTGTGTTTTTTTCTGCCATTGCTTTGGTACAAAAGGCAACCAAAGAGCAAGGATTAGAGAAGCTAAACATGGTTGGCCCTGATCGGTACTGGAAAGGGACTTTCCATCCTCCTGGTGCATAACGGGTGCCACTCATCATCCAGGTGGTGCTGCATTTAAAAATGGATGATGTGGCTCCCCTTCTATATGTAAAATGCTTTGAGATCCTTTGTGATAAAAACCACTACATGAATACAAGAAATTATCATTACATCTCTCAATCCAAACAATCTAATTTATGTTCTAAAATTCTGACTGTCAGACACATCAAGTTTACATTCAAAATGCAAAATTCTTAATCACCTACTCAATTATTTAAATAATATTGTCTCACATAAGGACCTATTTCAAATGCTAATTGCTATTCATGCAAAATACTCAATTATATTATCTTTTGGTAACAATTACGACTCATTATCACAAATGGCATTGTCCAAGAGAGACTGCAAGGAAACTGAATTGATAATCACTGCATCACTACACAAAAGCTGTGAAGAAACACAAGTCATTTGTAGCTACATGGAGCAGGCAAACAACGTTGCTGGACATGGATGTGGTTACAGCTGAGCCTGGTCATGGCTGAGGTCAAGAACAGCTATTTGCTGTTATCTCAGATTAAGTTAGAGCAACAGTAATTGGCCGTATCAAAAACAGAAATATGATAACTCACCCAGCTGGATGTGCTGTCCAACTGAATGTAAAGTGGTCATTTGTAGCCTCAATTACCAGAATATTTCAGAATCAGAACTGGAAAGTTCTAGACTGCAGCTGTAGGGGTAGTTTTGCAGAAATTGCTGATTTCTCATGTGTAAATTGTTTGTATTACCCCTTCGTAGCTCAGAATTGAAAGGAAACACATCAGTGGTGGGTGTGACAGGGCTGCCACTGTAGAGGAGGATTTCGTTATAGTGGAAGTGGCACTGCCTGAGGATGGCATCTACCTGACAGAAATCCAGCACCACATCCTTACGGACAGCAACGTATTTCAAGGGGTGGATGCCATCATCACAGCCACGGCGTGGAATCATTTTGAAAAGACACCACGTGTGTTTTAAAAAAAATAGAAATTAGTGAGTCGTTTTCATGTTCTGTAGTACCATAGAACTGATACAAAGAGGAAGATACTGTATGTATAAGAATCATGTGTCTACAGGTATAAATATGGGATGTAAGCCATGTTCTCTAGTACAATAGAAGTGTCATGAACATTATTCTTTGAAATGTGAAGTCCAGTTTCTCGCATTAATTAATCTATTTTTTCAGAGAAGTACGTAGTTAAATGCAAAAATAAGTCCCTGCATATTAATAAAGCAGGTTTTAATTTAACAAAATGTCGGCACTCTGGTCCCAATGTTATTAGCTAGTGTGCCACAGTCAATGCACTGGGGCAGCACAGAAGGATTAGAGTAGAAGTAGAGCATCAGCACTTCCCCATGACAAGAAAATGTTAACATGCGTGTTGAAATTTAAAAACATCTGTAAAATAGACTCGAAGTATCAATAAATGGAACAGGACTCAGAGCTTTGCACTCTGCTGCACTGCTGACGTGCTGTGTGTTCTGCCAGCGTAGATTGCTGCCCTGACTTCAATGGGCATGTTAGAAGACTGGCAGACTGACTCCAGACATACATAGTAAAAACAACTTCAACTGAATTTGCATTTTTGTTCATGTAACAATGGCCAGAAGGCAGTAAAATTCAGACTCTTTCAGTAAAACTATCTGGACAGTTTCTGATGAATCTGAACGTGTGTGGAAAAGAAGAAAGTCCCAGGCACAAAAGTAACGACACTGTGGTGCTCCTGTCCATTCGGACTATTGAATAATTTGGATTCCATCAAACCAAACACTCTCAGCTTCAACTGAGGTTCTCTCCCTACAGTTGGTCAGAAGAAAACATTGCGTGTGAAACTGGTTAACGTTTCATAAAGTGGATAAAGGGGATAATGTCAACAATGACGTTCTCTGCTCCAAATGCAAATGTGGAACATGATTGAACCAAGGTGCATTTTCTAGCCACATCTAGTATTTTTGGGACACTTTAGTGAGGACCCATCTCTGCAAACAACCTGAACAAATAGCCACCACATGCAGTGTTTCAATGAGACTAAATGTCATAAATCTGTTTATGGTTTAGAGCAAAATTAATTGTCAGGAATTGATTGGGGTTGATATTGGATGTCAATAACACATTTCTTCATAAAAAAAGAAAAAAAGAAAATTGTTTGAGAACATAGTACAGTGTGCTCCTAAATTCTGTCTCATGCTACATGTGGCTACTGCTTTAAAAAAAATGCATTGATCATGTCACACACCTGCCCATACTTTAAAAAAAAATAAAAATGTATTTAAAGCATAGACAGCACCGGTCTCTAAACAGCTGCAAATTCCACTATTCTAAAAGACTTGGTCTCATGCTGTGTCAGAATTCTACAATGTCTAGGTTTCAAGGGTATGATGCCACATCTGTAACACACATACTGCAATGAGTTCAGTTACTATATGTACAGAATAGGGCAGTGGGAGATCATATAGTCATACTGAAATTTTTCTGACCTGACAACAGGTCTAACAGAGTAGAAAAGTTTTAATAATTATTTTAATAATATATTCAATAATATTTAATGATTAAATCATTGCACTTGAAATGGTAAAGAAAGACTTGAGCAAAGTAGATTGACATAGTATGCAGTACACAAATGTATACTATATCTTACTGTGCATTTTTAGAATTGTTATTATTTTACACAATAATTAAGATCATTTTGTTTGATTTAAAAACACATTTACTTATCCTAAGTTTACATTGTTATAATTTTGGATTTGGACAAATATTTTGAAATTTTCCTTATTTTACTTTAATGACTAAAAATTTAGAAGTATTTTAATGTTTTGGTGCATTAAAATTTATATATTTGGTGTATTTTATTTTGAATAATGTGTCATATTTAATTTCTAAATATGCATTACACACTTTTCCAGGTTCTTGATGCTGGAGCAAGAAGTTTAGGTTTTACACTTTAGCACAGTCATTTGTGAATTTGTGCATTAAAGCAATTGGCAAAAATTAAATGGCCACTATAAATTTCTCTGGGAATCAGAATTTTATAGTGGATGGTGTTTATTAACATAGTTATTATTATTTGTCGCGCAGATCCCTTAACAAGGGAGATTTACAAAATAAGTAAACAACAATACATAAAATAAATACAGAAAGGAATAATTCTATTATGGTACGAAAAAAAGTAAAAAACTAAAATAAAAAAACAAGAAGGTAAACACGTGTTAGATGTGCAAGGTCTCTGCAGCTCAGCATACAGTGAAAACAATGTCCATCAAGCATGAGACAATGTGAAGGAAAGGGATCATTGATTGCAGTCAGTTAGTGGTACAAGACCAATGAATACAATACAATAACAAATGAGTCTTGAGAAGATGCTGAAAGCGACTGAGCAGTTCTGATTTCGATAGGTAGTCAATTCCAATGCTGTAGAACCAGCTAAATATAAATATATATATATACAAATGACAGTCGACCCAGGCATTTCCTAGCTTGGTGAATCCACAGTAATGAAATTTTTATAGATAAGCCTGCTGTGAGATATGTTGGCATAAGGGAAGTCGTGGCAGATCTTGTAAAAATCAGCTCCTCATTTCACATTTATTCTAACTTACACACTTTTAACATTCAGTTTTATCAGGGTAAATATAGGTGATTTTCACCAATCGAGTCATTTGCCAGGTCTTTATCCTTCAGGGATAGCTGTGCTGAAAGCACCTGTATCTCTGTCTGAGATTGGAGATTGGTGGTTAAGGATATGACAAAGGGGAAATCTCTTGCCAATAATTGATGGCATTCTAAATTCTATTAGATTTTTAGACCCAACAAGGTCCTCTTTTGCTTGACATGAAACAAATGCCTGTTGAAAAAGGTTATTTGTAAGGGGATATTAAAAATGTCTATATCTCCTTTGAAAAAGATGATTAACACATTGTTTGCACAAGCTATTGGCCCATCTCAATGATTTGGTTGTGTGCTATGATATACAGTATGCTTAGACGCTTCACAGTGATCAGATGGTGACATCTATCCTCTGATACCGATTACCATCTTCTCTGTATTATTCATGTCTTACTGACTGTCTCTCCCTGTCCTGCTCTAGCATCTAGAGTCAAAGAATGCTTTTGACTATAATATGACTGGTTTTGGATCATATGATCATGGGATAAGGTTTATCGCTAGGTAAAAATTTAATGCACTAACCCTTCAGGAATGGTGATAAAAAACAACAAATCTTCCCAATGTGCTTTTTCTGGGGGTACTGATCAGGGATGTTCATTTTGATCTTTATTATTTTTCTTGCCTTGGAATCTCTGCCTCAGGCTGTCAACTCCTTATAAAAATACTCTGCATTGCTTATCACTTCATGAAATGCTATTTCATTGTACAGCATGGGCTACCTTTTTTGATGACTCAGGTGTTTTATTAGTTATAAAATACTAACTGAACTCTACGTTACTGCCAAAGTCTCCAAGCTGCATTATTGTATTAAACTCTGGATTGGAGAAAACCAACCTACTGCTGACTATGCCAGAGGTCAGACACAACCTGCAAATACCACGGCGTTGAAAAGTGGTTCCCCTTTCTCTTTTTCACTTCACAGCCACGAATGGATTCACGTTCTTATAGATATTTATAAGGAAGATGGCTTTGGCTTATTCCAGGAATTTCAATCACGAATATAAGCAAGCAACTGGGCTTTTCTTCGTTTCTCTATGCTTACGTCTCTGTTCTGCCCTTCATGTCTTTGATATCCAGGAGGAGGACTGGCATAGCCCGCCAGGCAGACCTGTAGACCTGTCTCAGCAAGAGCGACCATTGTGGCCTCCTGTCCTGTGTGTGAGGGATGTCTTTCTTGCCCGGTCGGCACTGATTCTCTGGTACGGACCTATGTTTCAAGCAACATACTAAACGATGAGTGGATTGAAAGTGGGCTGATTAGAGCACTCTACCTGGAGCTAATACATCCTCTCATGTATGAGATCATGGGGCTCAAAGCTGTGAGCTGAAACATGAAACACAACAAGACACAAAACACTGACATTACTGTATTTATATGGGCCTTTCTATTGCCTGGATCCACGGTGCCAGTTATAGTTCTGTACAGTATATTGGTATTTTAGGCAGGAACCTGGAGGGATTATCACTGAGAATGTTTATGTGGGGGTGGGGAATGATTATTTTTATTTCTGTATTGTATTTTATTGTGTTTGGAAAAATACAGATTTCACTCAAATGTTTTTAGTGTTTAAGGATTTCTTCATGCACTTCTATTTCACATCAGTTGTCATTCATTTTATAAATACAGTAAACATGATCACACGTTTGGTTTTAGGATTATTGCACACTTTTTATATTCAAATATGTTAAGGGATTTTTTTTTTAGAAAGTGCTAATTTCTTTCCACTTTTGGAATCCAATTTTAGAGCATTTTCATAATAGTTTTTAACTTCTTAATTGGAATGTGATATTTACGGTGCTTAAATACAATTTGATCACATGTCTTTCTTCAGTTCCCACACACATTGTTGTAAGCTTGGTACACAAAGGGCTTTACTATACTGATTTTCAAAAGACCTAGAGGCTTGTAAAGTCAAGGTTTATTACATGCCTTTTCTCTACCCAAAGATATCAGAATTTTACAGGGCTCTCTCGGCTCCAGTAGTGACTCACCTCAGATCCTTTGCCGTCATTTAACTTCAGTCTTTTTCTGTGTCTAACCTTTGCTGATGAATGGCCAAAATATCAACCAATGAGTGGAAACCAAGTCCTTGTTTTAACAAATACCAGAAACCAACAACAAAAATCATAAATGAAATTGACTATGCACAACATGGAGAGTGTATTTAAGTGTATTAAATGATTTTTGTACAAAACAAAATTCCACTTACCATTTCATAAAGCTGCAGGCTAACAGCCTGTCCATGTGTTACTACAGAGAACAATCTCTTAAGAGATTTAAGGGAAAAGGAAAATAAATCATTTTCAAATACGTTCATTACATTTTGATTCAGTCAACCTATTTAAATAGGTTCAAATACAGTACACAACTCAGTATGATATTAACTGCAGTATATTTCTGACTTGTCAGGATCCCTAGAATGTCCCCAGGATCTCCATCATTTTCTTAAAAAACAATTCATTCAGGAGGGCAGTTATAAATGATTTATAAATAAACATGTACTGTACCTGTCATTTTGCACACAAAATCCATTTGCTCTTCCTTAAAGGAAAAAACCACATCAAAGAATGTGACCTTTTGTGAATGCAATCAATCTAATTATATAGCCATTTTGAAAAAATATATAATGTCAATAAAAAGAGTAAAAGCAATAAAGTACTCATCTGTTCATGTGACTAGCAGGACAGCAATAAAGTTCTTTTTTGCTTTTCTCCTCTTCTGTTTGTTTAACCACTGAATAAACTGTCACATCGAGGTCACATTCCATGGAGAGGTTTCGTCTATTGAAACAAGTGGATCTCCTTTTCAAACTTAGAGGTCCGTGCTTAACTCATAAATCATTGAAAATTGTCCTCTAGAATACGAATATCAAATTAAATCTTTTGGTGATCTTGATAATTAAGTTAAGTTATTTAAAATCAAATTGATAGGTGTAAATGGCCTTATCGACATGTGATAAAGCCATTCGTTTTGCACGCAAAACATATTTCTGAATCTATTTGTTATTATTGATTTTATATTATTTGGCTGACTCTTTTACCTAATGCAACTAACATTCATGTAATTTTATACAACTGGGCATTATTATTGCATCTTTCTTAGTGACGTTCCTTTCTGAAGTGTGCAACAGCAGTGCCACCTCACTAGACAAGTAACTAGACTCACATTCTAATGGCTACAACACACTGTTGTCTTTTGCCATTAGGACATACAGTATACTATATATACAGTATAAATCATAAACAATCACTTCTCTCCTGCAGAATTAATTCAGAACTTTCTCTCCGGGCTTGTAGTGCGCAATGCCATTCCTGCAGTGTCTATAGGATTTTGTTTCACCTCTGCTCTTAATTAGCTAATCATTAGCTTAAGCAGGCCATTTTAACACAGGGGTCTCCAGTTTATTAATTAATAAAATATTGACACTTTTGGACACTTTAGTTTCTTTTAGTATCCTCAAAAATTCAGTTTAATTTGGGCAAATAATTCAGATTTTTAAAAATGTTAATTAAGAAATTGCAATAAAATGAATAGCGATAAATAAACTTAAGTATTAAAATAAATTAGTTCAAGTACTGTAGATAGTTGCGTCAGTGTGCGTAGGCTGCAAAAGAACAGGTAAAGGTTTATTCCATGCTGAAATGACAAGAAAAGAGACACAACATTTTGGCTGTGTTCCTTCATGTGTTCCTTCAATTTTTTTAAATACAGTTTTGGAACACTTAGGTAATGCCCATCCATTTTCTAACGCCTTCTTCCAATTCATGGTCACGGTGGAACCTGAGCCTATCCCAGCAGGCATCTGGCACAAGCAGGAGACACCATGGGTGGGACACCAGTCCATCATAGAGCACACACAGACACAGAGACACTCACACTCGCACCTCAGGTCAATTTCTCTGGGGAAAACATACAAACTCCTCACAGATAGGAATTGAACCCAGGCAGTCTTGCTAACCACTGCATAACCCTACCAGGAACAGCTCAAATGCAAAATGTTTAAGTCTCTGAATATATATGTTTGGAATTAGCAGAATTAGAGATGAAACTACCACAAAAAGAAAGTCTAGTGAGTATGAAAATATGTTTTTGGGAATTTCCACAACAATACTTTGTCTCCAATCCTGACTACAAAACCTAATGTTCCATTTTTTTCAATGCAGTCACAGTTACAACAGTCATAATAATTTATTCTCAGAGGGAAATAAATAACTGTATTGCTAAAACTGTAAGTGGTGTGTGAGAAAAAAGGCAGGAGCATTTATTATTAATAAACTTTCATTTAAGCAGATGAGACAGTTAGGATAAAAGCGTAATTTACAGGGCCAACATGACCAAAGGGGCCATGCCACTCTGAAAGAGTTAACACAACAGCAAAAGAAAAGAAGAAAAAGAAAACTAGCAAGTATGTGTATAGAACTCCAGTAATATCTGCCTTAAGCTGAAAATATGCTCAGATACAAATCAAAGCTAACAAAGGTTAGTTTCAACTTACTCTGCCATTCATTCCAATCATTAGCTGCAGCAAATTAAAATGACTTGCTCCCAGGATCACTAATAGGACCCTGGGAAGAACACTTTACTTTAAAAGATAGCCCAGACGTTTTCATAATCAAAATGCATTTGCTGTCTGTGTGTAACACCCAAGACATCAACATTTGACTCAACACTGCAGTTTCTTCTTTTTAGTACCCTTCCATGCATTTCGCAATATGTGGTTAAAAGCTTAGTCAACAACAACAAATTTTATTGAGCATTCTCAATTATTGAAAGGAACATAAAGCAGTATTTTGTGTTATACTGCATGTATTTGTCATTTATCGTTGCCATTCTGTTTGGTACAATCTGCTCTTCATTGTGATCTGTGAAATGCCTTGCTTCTTTGTTGTTTATTTTTGTTTTGTAGACTATTTTATTCCTGATTAAAGCAGTACATTATCTAAGCTGTAAAAAAAGGAAAAGACATCGAACAAAAGAGTGAAATAACAAGGACCTATGAGCCATGCTTTTAAGTAGTGCGCTTATTCACTTAGAACTAATATGATTAGCCGTTTATTGGACAAGATGTGTAAATGAGCTTTATTGCTGTTTGGCCTCAGGCTTCAGAGGTATCTCTGACCTCCAGGTAACTATCAGTGCTTCTCTTGCCATTGACCATTGCCAAGCCCTGGCTGGAGGGGTACTGTACTATGCCACCCCTTCCCACATTAGATGATACCGCAATCAGGTCTGGGAGGAGCTGAACTTTACTGCACAGCAAGAGTAATTGTTTGAGTTTACTATAAAAATCCCTTCATTGCCGTTCCTAGGATATTGTTGTTTACACTGTAAATTGTCCAATGAGATGTAGATTCGCTGCAGGTGATGTGATGGAAGGTGTCAGTATCCTGAACGTGCCTGAGTGATTTTGTGCTGATTATGGTAGGTTTAAAGGAATTCTTAAAACAGAGCTCATACTGTTAGCTACAGGATAACATGTACAGTAACAGAATGTTATTTGGCCTTTGGCAGTGTTGTTGGAGTTGCCCCGTTCTCCACGAAAACCAGTGCATATCTGTATGCTATTTTTACATCATAGCACTTTAACATAGTCAGAACATGACAACCCCCAAAGTAGCATATCTTGCCTGAAGGTTAATCAGCGCAGTGACAGTTAACCTAAGAATATCCCTGTCAGTTTCTTCCGTGTGGCTACAACTTCAGACGCAGGATGAAAAATGGATAACACTTGCTCTGGAACAAAGACAGAATCTGCAAATAATGCCATTTAAATTTGGAAATGTAAACTATGACAAATGCAAATAATATCACGTTTGCTGAAACTCTGCTTTTATTCTAACGTTACCATGATAGGTAAACGCTAATGATTGCTCTTTTTGCTTATGGAAGCAGCATGTGACTGGGAGCCTGTGATTTGCTGAGCCCACAAACCCGAGGGATATTTGCTGAGCCCTAGAGCAAAACTGCTATCTACACGAGGAGGTGAACCAATCACATAATTTAGACCACAAGACTATATTGAGTGGAGTGCAAGGGTGAGCTAAGAGAACTAAAAAACTCTTAGGCTCGGTAATGACAGTTAAAATACCCATCATGGAAACCACTACAACCTCTTACAGCATTGCTGCAAACTCAGTGGCCTTTATAAAATGAAGCAAGAAGGGTACCTGTCCCAGGTCATGAGACATACTGTACCATAACCTTTGCGGTTAAAGCTGTACTTAGTAGTAAAGCACTGCAGTTCTCTGTGTTCCTGAGCCTACAGTCCAGACTATGACTGCTACTTACCTACAATTTGTGACCACGTGGCTGGAACATGATGATGGGTTGGAGTTGTAATAGCAAAGATCAGAAAGAGTGACCCATGTAATGCAACAGGGGCTGATCACATCCTCTAAGTAACGAAAATGATTCCTAAAAAGAAGTTGTCAAGGAAAGTGGATGACACATGGGCCCCCCGCAGCTGTGCTTAAAAGTAACATGAAGTGGAAAAATAAGGACATGCTGTATTTGTGTGAGCAATGACGATCTCCATATTTTTTCCGTTCTTTTTCCCAGGTTTGAAATGCAATACACATGTGGGATTTGCAATTTTAGGTCAAATTGTTGTTACACCTGTAATTAATCACAGAATGGAAACTGCCAAGGAGAAGTAAAGCTACTATACCACAGGTGAGGTAACAAAACCTATTTAAGGCTGAAATTGGTTGTAATATTGAACTCCATTACAATTACCTGAATGTCAACAGAGCACCAAGCATCTAGAGCTGTTTATAGAACATCAGTGGCATTTAAAAGGTCAGCAAGGTGATGCTCCAGGTGGATGGTCATGCTTTCCTTAGGTGCAAGTTAAAGGGTGATGATTGAAAATTCCTCTTTCCTGAGTCGGTTTCCTCTATGGAGTATTTGTTACAAATAAATTACAGTTTCATGCTTAAAATTTAATATGATAGGAAACATGGAATGAACATTGAAATTGAACAATATCCTTGTTAGAAGAATCATAGTTTGGGTCCTATTTCTAACAGTTTCAGTATTTTTCAGTTTTGTTTACCCACTGGATCTCTTAAATTGTTGCTCTACACTTTGGTTCACAGAAAGAAGAAACTAGTATATTTGTCCCTTTCAATTAAATAATTCATTTGTGAGTTCTATGTGAATTCATTTGTGGAAATCTCATTAATGTGATGTGCATGTCAGATGTGAAATTTACAGTACATTGCTCTCAGATGTTATCTGACTCATGTTATGAAGTAATATCATAGTTAGTAAATGGTAAGATCTTTAAGGAAGAGCATTGAATCGCTAACATAGAATGCCCACATACTGTAAGCTAAGAAATGGAGTAGTTATAACTCATATAATGTAGAAGCGAAGTGGGACATGTATATAACTCACTTATCCAGCATCACACTTAAGAACTCAGATTGTGAAACAAACTTTCTTCTGACTGTACATAAGAGCTGGGAAACCCTTGCAGTTTGTCTGTTCTGTGGGGCAGACCCAGCACGTGTTGTTGGACTTATTGAGGTCAATAAAACTGAATCTGCACAAGACTGTGTCCTGCTCCTCTGATGAAGAATTTCCCACAACAAGAAGTCTCCAAGAAAACAGTGAATACAATTTAAAGGATGAATAATGCAAAACTTGGGCAGCATAATGGAGCAGTGTTTAGGACTGCTGCCTTGCAGTGCTGGGATCCAGGGTTCCATTCCTGGGGTGCTATCTGCATGGAGTTTTCATGTTGTCCCCGTGTTTGCATAGGTTTCCTCCAGGTGCTCCAGTTTTCTCCCACAGTCCGAAGACAAACTAAAAGTTGGCCCTGGTATGAGGAGTGTGTGCGTTTTGGTGTCTGTGTGTGCCCTGCAAAGGAAATAGTACCAAAAGGACACTTTAGAGAATAAGTGTTTTGTAGAATTCCATCCAGTACATAAGAACACAACAAAGTCTGCAAATACGCTGTAACTAGACCATTTGACCCATCTAGCACTTTAAGTTTATTTTGATGTAGTGTGGATTTTTCTTTGCATGTTATTAGTAATTGTTATTGGGGTTTCCATACTCAGCTGCAATGAGCAGTAGAAACCGGTTGACAAAAACGTGGGTCCATGTTTATTTGAAACACTTGTCACAGGGAGATATTGCCAAGGAAATCCAGACATGTCAGCAGAGAGAGAACAGAAAGATGGATCATAAAATTAAGCCCCTGCCCTTTTTCAACAGACAAGACTTTCACATCAGCCTGATCCTTTTCATAGATATTTTAGCACTGGGGAAACAACACTTATTGTACACAATGTTTGGTTAACAGAAAAAGGTAGCTTGTTAGTAATATCACAGTACATTTTTAACCATTCCCACACCATTACAGATTAACAAAGGACACTTTTCTTTTAATCTTTTACTGAGTTTATGTTTAGTTTGATGATCAAGTTTTTAAATGTTTTCTTACAAAAAAAGAAACTAGACTGATTTTGTTTTACTCTCCAAAACACAAAACTGTTCTATGACTCAGTAAAGACTTAGATTAAATGTCTCACCTAGTTTTGGCTGTAATTTGCTCTAGGCTAATATGTTCTGTTGTCTAGATGACATTAGTTTATGACTCACCTTGTGTTTTTAAGGAGATGTGGTTTCCTTATAGTACTATGAAGCAACTCAAGGTTAAGAGTGCAAGGTCCAAAAAACATGCCAGCAGCATAAACATACATATTTATCACATTCCCATGAAAGTCTCAGATTAGGTAATGTAGAACAAGGGCTTTGATAACCTTTTGCCATGTCAAGATAGCTGCATTTGCCTGTGTCTCAGAGGTCAAACGATATCCTACAACTCGCATTTGGTCACTGGGAATGTTGCTGTTGTTCTCAATTACAAAGATTTTTGTATCTGTAAAAATGCTGTAAAGTATTTAAACAACATTTTCACTGTAACAAGTAAAAATATAAGGGAAACATTGTAAAATAATTGTGTCTTATCAAAAGTTGTGTATTATTCCATGCAGTGTCCTAAAATTCAAATTAATTTGACTCATTGTACTACTGTAGGTATTCTAAATTAGAGTCAATAGATTTAACCATAAACTTAGACAGTACTTTTTCATTAGAATACCCAGCAAGTTCAAGGTCATATCAGTCTTTCGCTATGGACCTTCAACTAATTTTTGATTCAGAACATGACATAGAATCATGGACGGTAAGCTTATTTTGTCAGATGTATGGGAAACAGCTGTATGACTGACCTTGTATGTTCATATATATTACCCATATGTCCATTTTCTAACCATTTCTTCCAGTTCAGGGTCTCAGAGGAGCTGAAGTCTATCCCGGCAAGCAACGGGTGCAAAGCAGGGTATGCTGTGGACATATATAACTAACCTACCGGAGCACCCAAAGGAAATCCATTTGACCAATGGGAGAAAATACAAATTCCACACAAATAGCACCCCAGGGCCAGAATTGAACCTGGGACCTTAGTTCTGAGAGATAGAGATACTGACTACTGTTTCATCTTGCAGCCCCATGTGTGTTATGCATATAATATTCTTATCTAGTGATGGCCAAGTCATGGATGAGCTCTGTTGCCTTATCTCTTAATCTACTCTCTATGAAGTAATTCTCTTGTTTGGAATATTATAAATTGGATGACAGAAAAACATCTTCATCCATGAGTGCTAATGTAGTGCATGAATTGACTGTCTTTATGTTCCACATTCTAAATGACAACCTAACTAAAACTGCACCATACCCTAAGACATATATAAATTCTTTGACATAACCAATTCTTGGATATAAGCCCTATTAGAGATGCATGGTCCATCCCCAACACTTGCCTCCAAATCCATGAAGATTAGTGCAGATCTTTTTGAAAACCGTTGTGTGTGCTGAAATGTTTTTTTCTTAATCAATTCCCCACAGTAAATAAAACATAGAGCGAGCTTTTGCATGCATGCTTTGCTTTTGTCATAATCAGTTACACAGTGCTAACTAAGAACAAAGGTTACTGAAAATGCAATTCATAATCTTTATAAAGTGTGGTTTATTACTGCATAAACCCTAGAATGTTAAATTGTGTTTTTGAACCTTTAACAGAATAGAAATTGACTTTTTTACTTGTTGTTTTTCTAGGAACTGTCTTCCTTAATCTTTCTAAATTTTTAAGCACTTTTTTTCATTTTTTCATTTCTGTATTTAATGAAAATTACATTAATTAGAGACTAAAAGAGACAAAAAATAAATCTACACGGTTCTTTTTAGTTGAAAAACAATGATGATTACATGGAATTTGTAAGTTAAAAACAGAGATTTTAACAACTTTAACAAGTTAGAGCAGTTAGCAGTACAGTGCACATTTTACCAATAAGATGATGTCCCATTGTGGGCTGCAAGTCTGTCATAAATATTAACGTGACGATACCTGACAAGTGTTAAGTTGGTATAGCAGTACCTAAAACAACAATAGACTGACATGTGATAGAAAACATGGTGTTTAGGAGGCAAAAACTCTGTTTAAATATGTTATGCATACTGTATTTAGCACTAAATGATGTCTATGAAATTTGAAAAGAATTGGGCTTATTGTTCTTATATAGGGGCAGTTTGCAATACAGGATGTATAATGACTAGGCAACAAAATCAAAACAATTTTGCAGTCAGGAAAAACACAATCAGACAACCAATCTAGCTAAAGCACAAACCCTGATTGATATTTTAATTGCATCGTCACTAGAATGTTAACGACCAAGTATGGGTCAATTAGCCAAACTGTTTTCATTGAGGAGCTAGTGTTAATGGCACACATTTTGCCGAGCACATGAAGACTTTGTGTGGGAGTATAAAATGGGCAACCTGTGAATTGCAGTTCAGGATATAATATTGAAGCGCTCTGGTGCTCACGTGGGTATGCACCCTCACTGCTGCCTCCTCAGGTCAGCCCCCCACCACTGAGGACTCAAACCTAGGCCTCCAGCATCACTCAACAGGGACCCAGCCTGTTGAGCTAATGGGAAATCTCCCATCAGCCCGGCGGCTTTGGTCCCTATGCTAGGGAAGGGCAGTGACGTCGCCGCGCTGGTAAGCTGGCTCGCACAACCTCTAATGTCGGCCTTATACGTTACAATATAAAATATAATATAAGAATATTTTGAAAGCTTTTTTTTTAATATGTGGAACAAGCTTCCATCCTCATGGGTGTCGGAACCCACCTTTGTTTGAAATTTAACATTGTAGTATGAAGGAGTTACGAGAGCATGCTGTCAGTCAAAATCAGACATAGGCTGGTTAATGGAGTGCATGAAATATTTTAAACAGTTTGTGTTTAAGAGCAGTAGAACAGCTTCAGATGTAAAGTATATGAAGTATATAGCTGCTCTGTCCTGAATTCAAGAAAACAATCACTACAGGTTTCCTTTACTTCAAAGCTCGATTAATTACTGTTTTGGAAGCAATTTTCAATTCCATAATTTGTCACTTTGATTATACTTATAGCAAATATTGAATATAATAGATGAAAATAATGGTTTTCAATACAGTAAAATATGTCTATAAAATCAGAAATTTTGTCAGTTTGGTTTGGAACATTCAGGTTTGTAGTAACGGATCATGCCTGGGTCAAAAGATATCTGTGATGGTCTCAGGGAACGAATCCTTGCTGCCCATGAGTCTGGGAACAGTTATAAAGTCATTTCCAAATAATAAGTCCAAGCCCATCATTCCATAGTGAATCATCATAGTGAGAAATATAATTTACAAACAGAGTCGAAGACGGTTACCAATCTAACAAGGAGTGGGGATCCCAACACATTTAGCCCAAGATCAGACCGTATGACGCACCTTGTAAAGAACACCAAAGTTACATCCGGGGATCTACAGGCCTCTGTCAATATGGTCAACTTTAGAGTTTGTGACTCTACGATCAAGAAAAGACTGAACAAGAATTGAAAGAGTGTCCGGGAGAAAATCCCTTCTCTCCAAAAAGAACATTGCTGCACGGCTTAGGTTTGCAAAATAGCACCTGATTGAACCACAAGACTTCTGGAATGATGTCATACTTTAGCATGACCTGTACATACTATAGCATGAGGTTATCAAAAAGTCTCTGGGACACCAATGCAAGGAGGATTAAACTTTAATGCCCCTAACTATTTATGGGACATGGGTGCAAGGCCAAAGTTGAGAACTCAGAAGTGTAGGTTGAACAAATGATTCTGTGCTCACAGCTTAACAATCCCCTCCCCCCCTGGAGTCAGGGTTGCACCCTTGGATAGTGGGAAAACAAGCAGTTTGCCACACCTATTGTCCTAATCACCCCTCTGGAAGAAGCAGGGGCTTCCAGCTCTGGAGTTGGTCACTCAATCTTCAGGGTGTCTTCCTACTTCCTTGTCTGATGGGTGAAAATGAAAGCTGCTACAATAGTAGCAGGTATTTTAAAGATCTGTCACACTATAACTTATCTTATCTACTGTATTTACAGAGGCAACACCTTCCTGTATGAAGCAGCTACTTGCAACCTGGCAAAAACAAGCTGTTCTTTAGATGACATCTGCTACAGTATGTCTCCCTGCAACTCACAACTTGCAGCCCACTGAAGCTATGCAGGTGTGAGTCTGGCCAATACCTGGATGGGAGAACTCCTTTGAAAGCTAAGGTTGCTGCTGGAAGAGGTATTATTAGTAGACACAGACCCTTCAGTCTGTCTGGGTCCCAATATCCCAGTATAGTGATGGGGATACTATATTGTAAAAAAGATGCCGTCCTTCACATGAGATATAAAACTAAGGTCTTGACTTTCCATGGTCATTAAAAATTCCAGACTATTTCTTTAAAAAAGTAGGGTGTGTTATTCTGGTGTTTTCCCATTGGCCTTTAACAATCCTCCTAATTATCTCCATCTCTGAATTGTCTTCATCACTCTTTTCTCCTCCCTACTGATAGGTGGTGTGTGGGGAGTGTACTGGTGCACTATGGCTGCTGTCACATCATCCAGGTGGAGCTGCTCTCTGGTGGTGGTGGAGGGGAGTCCCATTATCTGCAAAGTAGTTTGAGTGTCTAGAAAACCGCTACAGTATAAACTGTAAGTGTAAGGAATAATTGTTATTAATCATTATCAGCCTTCAGTACTCCCTTATCTTTACCTTTGTGGCACCACTGCTAATTAGAAGTAGCAAACACGTCCTGTGCTATACGTGCGATGTTAAAGTAAGATACTTCAATGGCAGAAAAAAAACATTTTTCAATGCCTAGATCATAGGATTTTAAAATACTTTAACATTTAGTACTGTGAGATAGGGTAATATTAAAACTTATTTTCTTCCTACAAGGGACTTCACACAAAAAGGTTTGCAGTAATGTAATGAATCATTGCATTTCACATTACAGTCATTACAATAACATTTATGCCGGATTTGGAAGGTAACCCATATGAGCTAAACCAACAAAATAACACCGAAAGTTATTTTGTGACTTTTCATTCAGCTAGCACTTCCAATCCTTTAAGAGGACTACAGGACTACAGGAGGACAATTACTGTATTACTTTATGTTGATTAGACAGCGGGTTGCCTAAACAAACTTTGTGATGGATACTTTTTGTTTACCAATATTTTTTTATTTTGCTTAAATCAAGTGTGAGTCATCAGTCTGAGTTATTCCTTTGCTGCTTGAACTACAGTTCAGCAAACTATTGAAACGAAACTGCTCATCAATGAGTGTGTTCACCAAGGTCTGTGTAGGTAATGAAGAAGGGAAAACTAGAGTGGAATTCTAAGCCCAAATGTCTAAAGATTTGATTTCCTTTCTATCTCTCATAATACAGAGTAAACTTTTGTCTGTGTGCCACCATCTCTTTGTGTTACCATAGAGTATTCAGTGTAAAGTGCACCATGTGCATTGTGTTTGATGACATTAAAGATGATGCAACAATTGGATCTCTTCTTTCTTAACTAGCACTCAACAAACATTAAGAACACAGACATTTCACCAGAGGAATCTGGATTCACTCCACCTAGAGAACGTGTGCTGCGAGGGGATAAAATCAGATGTAAAACGACATGCATTGCCATAGAGGTGATTATGCAATGAACTTCTGATTCCCATGTAAAGGCAGTTGTTGCTGCTGCTATTAAGTACAGTAAATGACATTACAAACATCTGCAGTATTCAACTCTAGCTAAGAAAGGGAAAACTAAAAACAAATTAATGAAATACTTAATTCAATATCAATTTCTTCAATGGGTTCAAGAGTTACGAAGGAAAAACAAACATCCATCATTTTGCAAATTGTAAACATTAAACACAGCTGTAGAAGAAACCAAATATTTTAACAAGGTACTCACTCCTACTAAAATACCTTGGGGTTGTAGAGGAAAGTAGCTTAACAGAGATGTATTTTAAGTAAACAGCAGTAAATATTTTGATGGTTTAGCTGGTGGGAGGTGTAAAACAATTTCAAAACCCCTCAGTGCAACTTGACTCTAGAATCAGTAGCTGAACAGAGATTATGCAGGTGTTCTGAGGCACAGCTTGGGTCTTTCACTTTGCCCACAATGAAAAGGGTTTCTTTCCTGATTCCCAGCTGACCACATAAACGTCACAGATGGTGAGCTGTCCAGTAAACTGTAAACAGCTCACACTGTTTCTTTCTTTGCCTGCCTCATATCCAAACACTCAGCTCTGTACACAGTCAGAAGGACATGTTTCTTTTTCTCCACTATTGGCCATAAAGAAATACCTTTATGTCTAACACACCCAAAAGATTCCCGTGTACTATGAGGACAAGTAGACAAGGCATGGTCTGTGCTCTGTAACTGCATAACGTTTCTTTAAAATCTTACAGTCATGCAGTATTTTCCTACAGTAAAGAACAGTCTAACTTAAGTTGCATTTACCTTGAACGAGAGCAGTTGAATTTAAAAATGCTGAGTTTCTGTATCCCACACATTGTATGAGTCACTGAATGAGAGGTAGGATAGGGCAATTTATCATAGTGTCAAAAGACTAAATAATTAATGGGCCATATCAAATCTCAGCTCTCTCTACCCGAATTCCATGGCCTTTGTTTCTAAAACATATTGCTTTCTCACCAAGGTCTGTGATGTGTTTTAATTTCTCTTCATTAAGAAAAATTCAGCTAAACAGACCCCTGGCAAGAGCTGCAGTAAAGGTGCTGTACATTGAAACAAAAAAAAGATCTGTTTAGGAATGCAATGCAAAAGAACATTGTCCTCTAAACCAATTTGTGAGGCATTTTGCCAGTTTTCCTTTCTTTATTTTTCTACCCATCCTGTGGAGATTTTTCAAATAAATTGCAGAACCTTTATTTGATGTAGACATCTCATTAAGCATTAAGGCACTTTCTTTTGATTCATTCTCTGTCTATACCTACTGAAAATTGCAGACTCCGAATTCTGTTTCTACAATCATCAGTTAAGCTCTTTAGAGACCATTTTGTTAATGTTTAAACTGTTAAAATCATGTACAAAACTTTATCTTGTGCTAATGTCTCACAACTTCAATACTTCTCAATTACTTCACAGTGCAGAAGCAAACAATTACCATACTGACAATAAATGTTTAAATAATGCTGGTTGTTCTCTTTCCTTTTTTTAGAAGCATGGAGTTATAATAAATCAATCTCTTTGTTTATACCTTCGTAAAATCCTTCCAATCTTGAAGGAGGTTGGCCTCCTTTCTTGATGATTAATGTAGTGTTCTCAGGTTCACATGGGCATGCACCATTGACACAGCCACCTCAGGTCCGCCCCCCACCACTGAGGACTCAAACCTGGGCCTCCGGTGTCACTCAACAGGGACCCAGCCAGTTGAGCTAAAGGGAAATCTCCCATCAGCCCGACGGCTGCGGTCCCTGCTACTCACAGGGAAGGGCGGTGACGTCGCTGAGCTGGTAAGCTGGCTCGAACGACCTGCAATGGTGGCCGTATGTGTTACACTATACTATTAATAATAATACAAAAATCCTTACACTTACATAGTATAGGTAAACTTGGCCATGACACTGGGGTAACACCCCTAATTTCAAGAAATGCCCTGGGATTTGTAATGGCTAAATAGAGACAGGACCTGGCCTTTTTACTGTAGAGTGCCCCATTACTATACTGGGGTATTAGGACCCACACAGGCTGCAGGGTGAGCACTCCTTACTGGTCCCACTAACACCTCTTCCAACATCAGTCTAGCTTTCCCAGGAGGTTTCCCATCCAGGGACTGGCCAGGTTCACACTTGCTGAGCTTCAGTGAGTTCCCAGTTGTGAGTTGCAGGGTTATATAGCTCATTTAATAATGATTAATAATATATTTTAATAATAGAGAATAGACAACAACCAAGCATTTCCTAGAAGATATTATTTTTATCTGTCACAAATGTTAGCTATTAGGTCAAGACATGGTTAAACAAAATTGAATCTCGACAATCTCATTGTAATCTTGTATCTTTTTGTATATACTTGTAAATGCACAAGACATGGTTTTGCCCTATTTGGGAATCATCATAGCAGTGTATCTATGTGTATCTTTTCTGAGCTCCTTCTAAGCTGTAGGTATTATATTGATCAATTATGAGCTAAATAAAGGCTCAATTTATAGTATACCCATTATGGTGCAAAGCTGACAAAAACTGACCTGTAGTTTCTGAATGTTTTAACTGTTTACAGAGTTCTTAAACAGAAGCCTGGGAGAAGATTCCCCTTACTGCTCATTTCAGTGGCAACCAACTGGTACATTGACAGCAATCCACTTCTTCCCCCCTTGGTTCCCTAAGCTTCCACCTGCGAATGTACCTCATGTTTCTTCATTCATTTTTTTTCTGGGTTCCATCCTTATCCATTCAGTTCCTACAAATTTCAACAGGTGGTTTCTCACCACCAGTACCTATCATATATGATAGGTACTGGTCACAGCAGTTTACCTCAGGCTACTTTTTGCAAGTCACTGCAGTCTCTTCCACTGCCAACGACAGTGTTACAGTCTCAGACAATGTAAGGTTTTCTGATTACTGCCACCTGACTTGTGTTCAATCATGCGTGCCTCTCATTCAATTCATTCTTCGTATCTAAAGAGATGTCCGCATTCGTGCATTGGGGCTCCTCAGCCTTGTATGCTATCCTTTTCTACTTGTTGGAATTTGGATTTGACTGAACTGCTGAAATAGTGTTGTTAAACAGAAGTTTGGGAGGAGTTCATATTGTCACCTCCCACTTCCCCTGTCTTGTATATAAATACTTGCCTGCTGCCCACAACTCCGCACATACAGTATCTTTTCTAGCTTCCTTCCCTCAACCCAAACTGTACCCTTTCAGCTGCCTCCCTGGTTCATTCCTTGTAAGCAAGAGTGGTTATGACAGCTCTGGCCTTCCACCAGGCCTGTCATTTCCTCAGCCAGGATAGTTATCTCCAAACACTAAAGTATTAAGTATGCTATCTATTTACATTCTTTGGCAGATTTTGTCATAATTAGAATTAGGTTAAATCACTTAAGTATACTGGAGAGTATAACAAAAAAAGCTCAATTTAACACAGTTTGATTAACATTTTATTGTATATATATGGACTACATTTAAAGACAAATAATTACCATGAGTACTGGTACACCAAACACTAAAAAATGTCCTTAGGCACTTATAACTTGACCCCTTTTGATTTAATAAATCTCATGATGTGGATAATGTAGTTTTTTTACAAAATAGACACTATCTCGCTTTATTTATTTTCAAAAATAACATATTTACATAGAGGGAATAGCTCTGTATTCACTTTACACATGATAACACGGTGAAAAAGACAAAGCAAAGAAAAGAAAATCATTAAAGCTCGTTCCCATGGTATTTATATGTTCGAGGGGAGATTATAACAGAAGGCAAATGAGATGTCAGAAAGAGAAAAGAAATATCATTTGAACAGCTGTAGATAGTCTGTTATTTACGAGAGCTGGGAACAATAGAGGAAGAGGAGCACTAGGAATAGACAGCTCTGTCCTAACACAGCTGGTACTTGCATGGGGAGTAGTGGGGTTAGCGAGAGAAAAGAAGGGGAAATGCTCTGTTCTTTAATTATATATAAATTATGCCAGGATTTTCCATTGCGCGTCTCTTATGTGAATGGTTGTGAGCTGGGGTATAAAATGTGCTGCTGAAGTGTACACGGTCCTCTCTTATACGAAACTAGAAGGCGAAAGCTTGTTTGTGTCAATAGATTAAACGTTCCAAATTTAAAGGAATGAGTTGGTTTTCAAACCACACACGGCAGTATGAGCTGCTGCCTGAAGTGCGTTTAGCAGTTTAAATAATTAGGCCAGTATCATGCAGCAAAAATAAATTTGCCTATCCCCTTTATCCTGCTACTGTTTTTAGTGAATTGTTATTTTTCATGATAACAGTGTTACAAAATATCTTAGAAAGGAACATTCCCAGATTCACTGGAAGGACCTATTAAGGGTTGCAAAACCGGCATCATTCGTCTTATTAATGCCTTTTTGAGAACGACAGAATTGTACCTTGTTTCCTCCTATATTCCCTTGAGGAGCTTTTCAGAATACACATTATATTAGCTGAACTACTACTCCTAGCTCTTATAATAATAAAACTTAATGGAACTGCTTTTTGGCAACACATATAAGAATGCACTATAGAATTCTTATCAAAGTGAATACTATGTATGTAAATATAAATATAGCCTTTAAAGAATTTAAAGGCTATAATAAATAAATAATTCTTATTTACATCACGTACTTTTAGTGCTTTATTTTCAAATCATACACAGTATAGAGTGAAGTGACATCATGAATCTGACTGGATATCTACATTCAATTCAATCAGAAAGATCTGAAACATTTACATACAGGACTGAAACACATACAGTATTTCAAAATGATCATAAAAGGAAGCCTGAGGAATGCTAAAGTGATGTTTAACAAACACACTTTTCTGAATGAAACTAAAGTAAATAGTGCAAGATAAACAACCATGTGAATTTCATATCCATTAGTATCATCAGCTGAACACCATGCTCAGAATAAAAAAAATGAACAGGTACTTTTACAAAAATAAGAATTATTATGATGGAATAACGGTTCTTGTGCCATTAAAGGTAATACTTTTCCTCGTGTTTACATACTGTAAATGCTAAACCCCTTGAATATAACAAAATTAAGCTAAAAGAGCAGACAACTCAGAGACCAGTAAGGATAGAATGGTATATCAGATTTAGGCTGAAAATGAAATAGTTATAAGCAGTTAACAAGAGTCCAGGACATCACTGTAAGAGTGAACAAACTAAAAAAAGACTAAAATGGCAAACTGAAGGGCACTTATAAGAAGAACCTATCACTATTGACTAAGGAATTACCAAGTTGGATTCAAAGACACAAAATATGACCAAGGAAATGCTGTACAAGAATTTGCTCCATTGTCAACTGATGAGGCTGTCCAGACAGTAGTTTGTGGAAGTATCTTAGGGAGGCCTCAACCAACAGTAGAGTATGGTTAAAAACGATGATTAAATAAGTTCTAAAATAAAACAATTAAAATGTGCAAAATATAAATATTTTTTCTACCATTTCTATCGTAAACATTGATGTCATGCTTGCCTCGGCTACTGCTCTGCAGGGAGTCAGCACTGACATGGCAGCCGGCCTCTGCTCCACCCTCTTGTCTCTCAGTGCTGGTTGCCATGGATACCGACTGACAGGAGGCCCAGATCACCTGGAGGCCATCACCATTTTCACCTGTCCAGACGATTTAGAAAGATATTTAAAGACAGCCCAGACTCTGCTAGAGTCTCTTCCGCATCCGAGTCTCTTGAGCTTTGTACTCCTCAGTCCCTGGTTTTGTTTTGTCTCCTTACTTTGATACATGGATCTCCCCGTGTACCAACAGGTCCCCCGACTCAAGAATCTGAATCTCCAGGGCTACGGTGCCTCACAGCCACCCTCACCACACCTGCCTGTAGTCCCCCAGGGTTTCATCCACCTTTCGCCCTGCAAGTGGGCTCTCCCTTAAAACTCCCAGTCCACTGCTAATTCCACTGAGCCAGGGGTTCATTACACATTGGCTTTTTGAAATGGCAAGATCTTTAAGTTTTCAATCAAAATGGTGCAGTTCAACCTTATTTTTTGTAGGAAAAATACATATTTAGGTTGCTATCCATTTGTTAAATAACCATAGCCACCTATTTCACCTAGCGTATTAAAAAGTCTAATAAAAATACAGAATCCAATATTGCACTCAAAATGCTGCTCAGCACACTCAAAAAATAAAACTGTAAATATCATTCTACAGGAGTTATTGCACAAAACTGGTGCTTGTTATGTAGTTTGTTGCAGTGCAGCAATGGATCAATGGATACCTTACGATTTATTTCATCCCAAGACTGGATACTGATATTTATTTTATGGTCACAGTGAAAACCTTACCCATAAATTAACTGCCCCAATGTGTTGGCAGTGTGTACATTTCTGCAGTTTGCCAGTAGACAAGGCTGTTGGGCAAAAATGGGTATGTTCTGAACCAAGTACAATACAAAAGCAGTACTGTACGTAATCACTTATATTTGAAATTTATTTTAACACAGACATTCTTGGTGCCTTGCTAAATTAGGGTTTTATTTTTAAACAGTGGCAGAAGTCTTTGCACACATAACTACACTCTCCCAAATTTCACCTTTGTTACTGTATGTATGGTTCATCATTGACACATTTTGGAGTAGTGGTTATTTTACAGTATGTAGATAACACTTTCCGGTCTTCTTTATGAAAAATTTGGTAACTGTTTTTATCAGTGTGGCTTTTATTTTGAGACCTATTGTATTCATAAGCACAGCTGTTAAAAAGGACAGTTATGCAAAAAAGTACCCACATTAATACAACACAATTTGTGGACTTCCCATAATTTCTTTTCCTATCAATTGTTTATCTTTTTGTACTTAAGTAAGGTCAATGCGTATGTAAACAAACTTTGTACACATGATCTAGTATTATTGCTAAATATATTTTTTCTCAGCTCTCTTTCCTTCAAAGTACTTTTATGGAAATATGTTATGCATACTTTTTGACCGAGCTCTGCTGGGATGCTACCATATGGCTTCTTACAATGACTGTTGTACAATAGGTGTTGTACAAGTACAATAGGATTTGAGATTCCCTCGAGCAGGAAAAAAAAAGATGTGACATAAAACACAGTTTGATTAAGCCAGTCTTCCTAGCCAGAGAATGTTGCTTAAAAATTCAATTTAAAATGCTCTGGTTTCAACCACCATTTGGTACACATTATCATGCAAGAACTAAAGGTCGCTCATTCACAATGCTTAATTTCGTAGCACATGAAAATGTACAAAACAAACATGAAGATAACATAGATGTATTTTTTCTAAATTGCCATGGTCATAGCTTATTAAAGGGAATGAGTGAGGAAAGGTCTGTAAATTTTGTAATCATGTTATGTTAACCAATTGTCAACCTAATGTGTAATGCATAATTTTGTTTGCTGATAATAAATCAGGCTTTAATATATAAATAAATATCTCTTCTGTCACGATTGCTTGATTTTAGTGTATTTTTATTATACAATTTCTTGCTGAGATTCTTTTTTTTTTTCAATATCATGCCCTGGTAGGTAATACCAAACTACACATTCTGTGTAGTTTACAGTCCATATAGTTCAGTGTCAGCGTGGATTGTAATGCAGTATCTTAGTCTGGAGACCTCAGAGAACATGAACCAATGTTGTCCCAGCGATTGCACTGATGCCCTTAATCATGTGAAGCAATTGCATAAATTTAACTTTCATCTATTTCCCTAAAGATGTTCTACCCTAATGCCATTCCCCACTCAGCCAGAGCCCCACTGGCAGTCTCTCCTATAACCCAAATTATTCCAGCCTCCTCATCACAGCCTGAGACTTTTTCCCAGGTGGCTGCAGGGCTTGGTTGTCTGAAATGTGATCGGTTTAATCCCATTTAGACTAATTGCATCTGCAGGAGCATGGACCCATGTTTCCTCACGTGCCCCCAGAGCTGTAAGATGCGTAGAACACTGACTGGGTGCATTCAGCCTTTATTACTTCTGAGGAAATTACAGCTCTGCAGTCCGCCTCCGAGAGTGTCGAGGATTTATAATGGAAATTGCTCTTTCCCGGAGGGGGCCGGCTGAAAACCGCACTACATTTGCTGTATAATGAGCAAAAATAGTATTCCAGACCACTTCTCACTTATTATCTTCAGTATAATGGAGCACATACATTAGCCAGTCTGACAATGCTGTCTTTATGTTCCAATGGTCCATCACTTGAGAAAGCAAGACAAGGCAGTTTTTAAGAATTCGTTATTTCCATGCACTTCCAAGCTGTTTGTCTTTAGAAAGCCCATCCAAGGTTCAGTGGATTTGATAACGAAGCCCAGGTTAGATAAGGTGTTTATAGGCACATCACAATTAAGGCTGAGCACTCCAGATGCCCTTTATATAACACAGGCATTGTCATTTTTGTGTTTAGTTTTTTTATCCAATTAAAGATTGACATTGTTAAAAGGTCGAATGGCATTGAACATTTTCATTAATTTGATCCGTAAGGGATTGCGATGTTTTCTAGATGAAGGACGATGCCATACTCAGATGATGCAATAATACACTAATGTCTTAATCCAGATGTTAGTTATTTCGTCTTTTTTGTGTTCCATTTACATTTTTACTGTGTCGAAAAACATGTCTGTCTACAAATACAGAGGCTTTTAGAGTTTCCTCACATTAGTTGTTTTTCTGTAGCAATTTGGATGTCCATTTTTAAGCTATCCTCATGAGGCCAAGGGATAAATGTGGGATTAAAGAGGTATTGAATAATAAAACAAACTAAGCAACAGTACCAGACAAAATATGCTCTTAAGAAACGTTAAGGCAGGGGGGGTTTATCCAATATGAATACCTTGGGAATATATTGTCATTTAAAACAAAAACGTTTTAAAAGAGTTAAAATGTCAATTCATTTGAATCATTCACAGATTATTTATAAGGAGATTACTTGAAAGTCAATCAATTTTGTTCCTACAGAATGTGTAAATTGAGATACTGTTCATATTTTTCTTTTTCATAGGGCCACATAGACAGGGACAAGATATAATATAATGTAATATATTTTTTATATAGGTATTATATTATATATAATATGTTATATTAGTATATATAATATGTTATATTAGTATATATAATATAGTCAGTCAAACAGACTGCCTTTTAGCAATGAATGTAAGCTAATGTGCCCTGAGTAAACCCATCCAAGCAACATGGAAACTCCACGCAGGCAGCTCTCCGGCAAAGACTTAATCCCAGGACCAAGGAGCTGTGAGGCAGAAAATCTAACTGCCATACAGCCTTGCTGCCCAGCATCATATTTTCAGCCACAAGATACTTGGCAATAACTGTACCAAACAGAAGGCTATATTTTAGTTGAAAAATCTGTTTGGAGTAGAGAGGAGTGCATGTCATTGCCTTCTGATTTCTCCCTGTCATTTCCTAGGAGGCTCGTGCTACTGTCCTGTTACTCTTTCTCAATGCATATGTCTCTTCCTACATGAATTAGACCCCCCAATCAAAATTTCTCCCCATCTTAATGGAACGTTATTTTAGTTGAAACTGGCCACCATTTTTCAAAGTTGAAAACATTTCCATCTGTAAGGATTTTCAATAATAAAAAACTTTATTACACTGTTTGATTTGTACCCAAGAGCACGAGAATAATCGGAATTATGTAGCCATAAGGAAACATGCTATTTGGAGCTTGATCTATCGATTTCTACTTCTTTGACATTTGCGTTTGCACTCAAGGAAATGGTGATTTTCTTTTGAATATGTAGAGTTACTTACGTGATTATTTTTCAGTCTGATTAATTCGAAGCACATCTAAGTCACCACCACTCTGCGAATGCGTTCCCCTAAGACATTTTCCACTTTCAACTGGAGTGTTAGATGGTCATCCTGTAGGAAAGCAAATGCAAATGGGATTAATATTTAAATAGAAATGGATTTCGGGTAAACACTGAGATGCTATCTTTTAAACAGTAATGTAATTTCACTAAGTGAGATAAGTATTTTTGGATTATTTTACGGTGAATGCATTTCCCAATTCACTCAATATACTGCCTGAGAATATCAAAATATTTATACTATAAAGCATGGGCCTCTTGATCTGTTGTCAAAGCAGGCACAGAGCACATTCACTTCTTCGTGAATTCGGCAACATTATATCGCACCCCATGAGAATCTTGCTCGCTCACTATGCACCTTATGGGCTGGGACATAATTTTTTTTCAAATAAATGTATCGTAGTTTCTTTATGACACCATATCGAAACAGATTTGTGAAACAAAAAAAGACCTAAAGCACCCGCCTGAATTGAACCTTTACGTGGTAACCATCTCATGTAAAGACCTTTCTTCCACAGGGAAGCCTGCCATCAGGATTGAAGAACAAGCAGGTGAAATGAGTTGCCCCAGGGTCTCAAGGCAAGCCGGTCGTTGACTGCGCTGGGATTGGAAATCCATTTTCTACACTGCCCTTGGACACATTGCTTCCATCACATCAGAGTCTAAGAAAAATGGAGCAAGGCAGCAAAAACTACTTGTCCTTTGATTAGTGAGGATGTCTGGGATGAATGAGGGCTTTCTGCAATGCTATTAAATAAGAGAGCGAGTAAGAAGGCAATAGAGCCCTATGGCAGGGAAAGAAGATTGAGGTATCAGAGCTCTGATAGCTCCATTTCTCCAGTGAATGTCTCATTCCTTTTTGTAACTTTTTTTTTCTCTTTCTGGTTGTAAGGGGTATCTAATTTAAAAAAAAAAACGATTACTAAGATAAAAGATATTTTTCTGGGTGTACAATTTAAAAACCCAACCCTGTTTACATTGAAATGTGTCAGTCAGGAACTGGACAAAAAGGAAATCTGGAGAAATCCATTATTGGCATAGTCCTGCTACCTTATGACGTTAGCTATTGTAGGCAGTATGCAACCCAGAGAAACCTGCTTGAAGTTAAATACTTCATATTGAATACATTAGACCCGAGCTGTTGTAAAACTGATACGAATTTGGGTGGTTAAAAAAATAATAACGTGAGAATTACACCTGGTAGAACCCAGCATTCCACGTTGTCAGATTCCAAAGCACTGCTGAGGTGGGGCTTTCCATGATAGCAGAAATAAATTCCCTCCAAAAGATTAGAAGGTGCAAGCAATAAAATAATTGGCATCAAACCGCTTATTGACTTCATCACACACCAGTCCAGTCCAGCTGCAAAACCAGATATATTGTGAAAGAGTTTGATGAAACTGAACGCAGCTTTCCCATTCGCTTGACATGAAGCATAGGAGAAAATGCATTTAAAAATACTTAAATTGAGTTATTTTACACAGATGTGGCTGGCATGGTAGACACGCATCCTGTTAGTGCTAGAAACATAATATAAATAATAAATGTGTCTCTGGCTTAAGAAAATACTGCACAAGGTTTTTATGGTAATGGCCTATTGAAACATTTGTTACGGTTAAATGTAGGCCATATCTGGTGCAAAAATGTGAGGTGCACTTGGGAATTACATGTCTGCTCGTTATTAAAGCGTCCTCTGCTCACCTGCTGCATCCAAATCAAGCAGCCTCTGATTGGAGTTTGCTCTCATAAAGTGACTTTGTATTTACAGTGGGCAGCTGGAGCCCTCTGAGGATCTCTGCTCTTGTCAGAGGTGAATCAATCATCTCTAAAGATGTCAGCATCTGCCCAAGCAATTTTATATTGGAATAAATGGCAGATGGTGGTGTTGTTCTCTGTTTAATCAGTTCCACCAAATGTGGTTTTATCTCTTATAAAACTAAACCATCTGTACCGTGTAGGTGTAGGGTTCGAGCAAAATGTCCAAAACAGAAGCTGTTGTTTGCAGAAAAAGGAAAAGTCATTTTGTTCATAAAGAGGGAAAATAGAAGAAAATAATACTGAACAAGGTGAAAAGCAGGCTTAGGCCGAGAATGTGCATAATCTGTTTCTTTACAGGCATATTACCCAAGAGCCCAAGTCATTATTTTTAGACCTGCTGCTCCCCCTCAAGCAAGGCATTCTTAGTTTAATTTGGTACCAAGAAACCCATGGTGATAGCAGACAGCCTAGATGAATCACCTTTCGTTTTAACTGTAGATGGCATCTCACATTCTACATTTAAAGGGGACGTTTAACAGTGATTTATAAAATGCCCACTGTGGAACTCAGCACCCATCTTATTTGGTCCCTAATGACTTGCTGAAGCCAAAAAGACAGCTTGTTATCAAGCTATTTTCAGGCGTTTCCAGAATCATTGCAGTCTCTTCCACAAGTAAATAATGAAACTCCCTTCCCCCACCACTCTGAGGCAGTCACAAGAGACTAGGAGAAAGAATATGAGTGACTCAATGCCAAGTTCTCCTTTTAGAAGAAAAATAGCTCACTCGCAATGTCTCGTTAAATCATCGATTTATCGCAAGATTGTATCTCAAATTTTTAAAAAAAGTAAATGGAGGGTGTGATAATGCCTTCTTCCATTATATAGGCCGTGGTTTAAATGGAAATATAATGCATGGGATTTTTTTTTTATTTGCTTGTCAAGCTTGTTTTCATTCCATCACTAAAGTTCTAACATCTAAGAACATAAATATGCAAAGTAAAGCACTATTTAAGACTTGACATGAATGCTTTCTGTCCCAAGTAAAAAAAATAGAACTAATGTTTATAGGTAGAGAATTTGGGAAAGTAAAACTTGTGCACACTAAATAAATTCCAGATTGACTAATTTATGGAGCTTCATATTAATATCACATGGGTGTATTTTCTTATTTTAACTCCATCTAGTTTGTGCTCTTGGAAAGGAAAATATTTTAAGAAAATGCCATGCAGACATTCAGCGTGTGAATCACAAATGCTTAGATTTTTTGTTGGTATTGTTTTGTGAATTTAGAGCTCAGAAATAATATTCTGTTTAGGTCTAGAAAGAAGCATGCACAAAGCTGTAATGTGTATCATTTTCAACATATATATATATATTCCCTCATCAAAATCTACAGTAAATCTGTGGTTTCATCTGAATCTTAAATTGTTTTTGTGTCAACAAAATTATTGATTTCCTTAGTCATGCCCTAGTGTTCCGTAGGTAAACTCTGCAATTGTAATGACAGACTACTGTTCATGGGAAGGCACATGATATAAAAAACACAATTATTGGAGCAATATGTTCATGGTTCCCACCAAAAACAGGCCGTGTGTTTGTTCATGCATGTGAAATAAACATTGATAATCTTTCCCATGCTGTCTTTCCAACTCATTATTTTTCTATACTGCACATAAATCATGAAATCTTATGAAAAAAACCATGGTAAAAATGGAGAGCAAATAAAAGCATAAATGAGCATCCTTTTGTCCATAACAGCAATCAAGCATGAATGTGTTGAGGAGAGACCTGATGCTGTTAAAAGCACATTACCTGTAGATTAATTTGCCAAACCTTTTTTTATTCCTTTTGCATATTAGCCTAAAATGTATATTTTAACCAAATAGTAGTTTTAAGGTAAGAATTAATATTTAACACAGTTTATATACAGCATTTAGTCAATCATGAATCTTAATGTGTCTTACGCAAATAAAACAAGATTCTGTTGAACTACAGTCTCTATTCCTTGTTTCAAAAGAACGCTTAAAGAAAATTCACCCGTCATTCACCTTAGAAAATATTTCAAAATGTCGTGGTTGAATAAATTTTCCACAGCCATTTTTTATTGTCTTTAATGTTTATTGTGAAAGTGTTGGCTATGATTAAATAAATGAAGGAAAACTGCACATAATTGCAGGAAGCAAGTATCAAACTACAAATAATGCACTTTGACATCTGTAGTTGTTATATGTAAGAATTTCTGGAGAATATCTCACAGTACAGTACGTTGACCTACAATATAAAGTCTCAATTTCAGCACACCCTTTTAACAGAACCCCAAGTCCTTGATTAGCAAGTAACGCATTCTTTTTTGTGCCATTTTTTCCCCTCAGGTTTCATGACCTTGAATGATAATTGGGAAAGATTATACAATGTTTTTATGCTGCACAATTATGTAGAAATTTTAAAATGTAGCTGCTTAATATTTAAACCATCAAGTAAAATGGAAATTGAAATCACAGATAGGCCAGCAACGAATTTGAAAAAAACGGTTTTTTATGATTGATTGATTCACTGCAATTCAAAAGTATTTTGAGGCCATTATACCCGAAAGATGATAAATATGTGCTCGGCTTGATGATTCTTGTTCACCTAAAGCTCTTTAAGAAACATTTTATTGAGCTTTTTGTAATCCAATCGCTTTTAATGAACTGATTCAGAAAGTAATAAGAACATACGGAAAATCTAAAAAAGGATATTTAGTCAAAATAATCCCTGCTATTTTCACTTATCATCATACCTGCAATGTACACATTCAGATGCACAAGCAAAACATTATATAAAGGATCTGCGTAAATTATTACAATCATTATAACCATTATTTATGCACTACAGTTATTATAAAATAACTAGTGTTCTGCTGTCTTATTCCAACCACAAAAAAGGCAGAAAACAAGCCTTTTATTTTTTTTAATAAAAGGCTAGATCCCCCTAAGCACAAGGAATGATTAAATTTTCTGCCTGGTTTAAAAGAAAGCCACTGACCTAGGCTTACAAGATTTCCACTTCACCAAGTGGCCCTACCTTATCATGTGTTCTAATGTGACTGATATATTGTGACATGAGTTAGATTTATAATTTGTTCCAGAAAATGGCTTAACGTCACGCATTGCATAAAATCGAAACAATGAGGGCCTTGAACGGCGAACGAGCCATATCTCATGCAGCAGGGCTTACATTAATGTGCTTAATCTCTTTGAGTATGAATATTTAAAAATGGTTATGCAAAAATACCTTGTACGCTAAATAAGTGGGCAGATGAAAGAATCACTGTGGAATACATTTCACATGCACATTTAGGGCATCTTCTGACCATCGAATGGGCTGCTTGCAAAATATTACTACCCATGTAATATGGACACATTAGGAATTTCTGCAAACATGTTCTCCCCAGCTAAGGGGAAGGCAGTTAACGTACCCAAAACACTCAGTGAAGATAATCCTACCTTAGACAGAAGTCCAACAGTTCTGTAATACAGTGAAATAGCAGCACACATAATACCAAGTGAGTTAATAGTATTTTCTAACAGTTTTGGAGATTATTTCTTAATTAAAGCGTCTAGACACCATTCACTGAGCTAATATAGGTAGCAATTAGTGGCAGCGGAGCATGAGTTTGCAAGATCATTTGGATGCTATGATCCAGTTGATGTCTCAGTTAAATTTCTACCTTGATAAAGGGGAAAAAATCAAAGCACAAACAAGTTATTATGTTAAAAGCATTAAATTATTGTAGGTTAAGGAACACTCACACACAATGATGGTACTTTTTAAAAGACCTATAGTTTAGTAAATAGGGGTTGTAATAATGTGTAAAGTAAACCTATCCTGACACCAATTAAAAAATCAGACAACACAGTCCCTATACTCAGCAATGAAATCTACCTAAATGGATCAAATGGATAGTTTACCTGGTACAGTGAGACGGAAAAACAATGAGGAGGTACAAAACCTAAAAGACAAATACTTATTTACAACTGGTAACTTAAACACAAACTATTATCTGCAAATTATTTATGAAGACTGACAGGCCCTGAATCCTGGCCTTGTATAGTCCAAGACTATACTCTCTCCACTAAATGTTGGACCAACCTTACTGCTAATTCACTGAGTTACACACTAACAACAGAGTTTAGGGAGGTAGCTCTGTATTCTAAATAACCCACCACCACAGACCCACCACAAACAGTGTGTTTTCTAAAGCTAATGAAAATATGTGACCTGTTTAACTAATTAGATCCCCGAGATTCATGTTCTGTCTGGCAGGTACTAAAAGGAAATCAATCCATCCATCCATTTCCTAACCACGTTATTCAATACAGGGTTGTGGAGGAGCCAGAACATACAGTATACCAGCAAGCAACAGACACAAGGTAGGATACAGTCTGGATGGGATGCCAGTTCATCGCAAGGCACACACATGCTCACACTAGGACCTATTTTTCTAGAAGCCAATTAACCGACTAGTATATCTTTGGACTGTGGGAGTAAACCGGAGCACCTGGCGGATAGCCAGGTGAACACTGCAATGAGGAAGAACGTGCCAAGCCTATGCATATACAGTAGCAACCCAGCACAATAAACACGGGACCCCAGTGCTGAGAGGTAGCAATGATAACCACTGCACTACCCCAATTCCCTCAAATGTTTAAAAACGGTCTTTTGCTGTTAAATGTACTTCCGGTATCTCCTGTGCAAGAAAAAACTTGTTACTGTATGTTCCAGTTCCCAGAGAGCAGGCAAGAGAGAGTTACTGTATACCCATCCCTACCAGTCTGACTTAACACTCACCTATTAGCTTACTGTTTCTTTACCTTGATTGACCATATTCCACAGAGGTCTCGACCTAATTATACCTCTTCCTTCAAGGAAGGTTTGAATATCTTATGGTCTGTACCCCACATTTCTGTTCCTACCTGTCCAGGTCCCCCTCACCTCACATAGTGCTATGAAAAATGCATTTCTCTCTAGATACAATGGAGCCACTCAGCAGGTGGTCTGAATAACCTATTAGTGGTATGCCCTCACTGTTTACTGAAAGGAATTTGGCAAATGTACAAATGTTATATCATAAGCCATATTAACTAGTATTTTAATCTGTCCCACACATGACAACAGAAACAGCAAAAGTACAGCATAAACATATTATTAATAATTCCTGTATTTAGAAAGTGAAAGATTTTTAATGCTGCACAATTTTGTAGAAATGTAAGACTACTTAATCATTAAGCTATCTATCTACAAAAATGAAAATATAAATGACAAATAAACATTTGTATTTGAATGTATTTGGAAAAAAAATAAATTTTGTTTTAAAAAACCTCTGTGTTTTTGGAAATGATCAATTGGCAGTTCATATCCCAAAGATATGTGCTTGGGTTGATTGTTCTTTCTTTCCTAAAGCTCTTTAAAAAACAGTTCAGATTGTTCTTTCTTTCTTTCTTTCCTAAAGCTCTTTAAAAAACAGTTCATTTAGCTTTTTGTAAACCATTACAAGTGGCTTTTAAAGAAATTAATTCAGACCTTATTATCTGTATGTATTATCTATATGTTATGATCTTAATGTTATTAAAAACATTGCATATAGATAAGCAAAATAATCCATGTTAATATCATTCAGCCTCAGACATGCAATGAACATATCCATATGCACTACAAAATCATTATTTAAAGGACTGATGTGCATTATTGAAAATAAAATATCACCGTTGTTAACTATACTGTAGTTATTTTATTATTTTATATTTTTAGTACAGGGCTAGATTCCCCCTCAGCACATATGGAACTTTAATCCTAAAATGCTTTTTATGGGTCTGATGCTGAACCTAGATCATCCACCTCTTAACTACACTAATAATAATAATAAAAATAATAATAAGTGGGGAAGTGAGAAATATATTAGGAAAACCAGAATTTTCAAGCCCAGAGTTAAATTTAGCCTGGACACTGAGATCCAGGCTCAATCCTAGTCTTATTAACATATCCATGGATCTGATGGAATCCAATCATCAAGTCATCAGAACCTCAGTTTAACATCTTAAATGAAATACAGATGAAAACATAGGTTTTATACTACAGTTCAGTATCCCGGGTTTCCATACAGAGAACTGGGTTGGAAATTCTCATCCGGTGGGAAGAAGCCCTCCTTCTGGTCCAATGTGATTTTCCTCAGAGGTTTTCCATCCAAGTACTATCCAAGTAACTTACTGTAGCTTCTGAAGTCTGATGAGATCAGGCCAGAAGGTACGAAATGCTATACATTTTGTTCTTCTGAACCCTGCAATGGTTCTTCGGCCCAGCCCAAAGCCTGATGCTATTTTTAAACCAGAACAAATCATGTTGGGTCAGCACAATTTAAATGCATGCATCTAAAAAGGCAGGAAAATGAATTTTAAGGATAATTAATTTCTAAATTTTGTTCGGTAACACATTTTCACTTGCTTTAAATCATTTTTTTAATAAAGGAAGTAAGTTAAAGAACATATTTTTCTGTTTTCAGACTGAAAAGGTATAGATGGTTCATTTGATTTCAGCGATCAACATTTAAATATTTAAATTGGAAAAATGCTTTTCTGAAATGATTACCATTTTGAAATGTTATCAATATTCATTTTTTTTATTATTCACAGTGTTATTAGTGCTGAATTTCCAATGACTGTCCGTATGGCTATATAATGAATTCAGAAGATACTGTAAGTGTTAAATTATATAAGATATATCATGGGTGCATGTTGAATTTCTGTCTAAAATATAAGAATCTAATTAAACATTACAATTTAAAACATTTTTTTATTTTAAAAATGAAGACTTAAAATAATGCTAATGATAAATTGAAAATATTTCCTAAAAGTTTGAAGGATTCTGAGCTTCTAACATGAAGGACTCGGTTGATGTTATGGAGCTGAGATTTCAATGTGCTCTGCAAGCTTTTGGAGATCTTATGTGAGATAAGATCTGGGACACGTGAATACCCTAATTACCTAATATAAGCCCAATGATATATAACATTGGACAATATAACCTAAAGCACAAAGTGTTCTGTTAGTGTTTAATTTAGGTTATATTCTGATGTAATTGCCATTGCATCTTAGTAATAAAAGTTTATCCAAATTTAAAATAATAAAAATATGTACAGTATAGTTACACCAGACTTTGATTTTGAATATTCAGTCAATGTGATGTGGTCAGTGAATTCTTGAAATGTCTTCAGATAAGCCCCCTGCCTGCCAGATTAAACCCATTGCTTGCCAAAAGAGCTACACTTGTGAGTAAGCAGAATCCACAGTCCCGGGCAGCCCATGGAATTGAAACTGAACAGGAGTAAAGTAATGAAAAGCTGTGGTAAAAGTCCAAACGAGTTTGGGGACTCCTAAGCCAAGTGTGAAAACCAAGCTTAGAAAGTGTCATTGAGAACAACAAAACCGATACAAGTTGTTCATGAGAAGAAATTAGTAACATTTCTATTTAGTATAAAGAGTGTGTCAACAGGAGTAATATAAGCACCCTAAATATCAGATATTCTTATAATTATTGTAACTATCACACTTTTCCAGTCCTGAAGTACTGTAGATCCACCGAAGTGCTGCATTAGAGCATGTGTACTATATCAACTACTATGAAAGAGAGGAGGACTAGACAGTCCGAACCAAAGATCTGAGTCCCAGCCTCTGTCTCCAAAAACTCCCCACTGGTTTTCTGAAACCCAGAAACCTCCTGGCACAGAAGAATCAACTCCCCTCCGTTACTAAAGGGCACACAGACTACGATCTTAGCTTTTTTCTTCTGCATTCATTTCTAAAAACATGGAGAAAAAAATATGTTAAGGTGTCATGAATTTATGTTTTCTTATTTCAAAGATTGTATGCAAAAACATCACATCACAGTGTTCCCTTTGATTTAATGTATTTTCCCAGAAGTCTGAATACTAATTAAAGCAATTGTATTTTTCAGAAGGTTGCTTTTGCCCCTTGGGCCTGTGCATCCAGGTCAGACTCATGATGACCTTTACAGGCAAGACCTTAAGCGACACTTAAAAGACAGGCCTCATCTGGAGGAGTCACTTTAAATGACTGTTATGTGATGTGATTCTGACTTCAAATGCATGTCTATCACAAAGGCATCCTAATTAGCTCAGGCATGTACTGTGGGGAGTTAAACATGGGCTGGATCTTGGAAACCAGCTAATTTATCTGGATTTGTGCTGTAAATTCTGCACATGGCAAAAGCTTTTTCAAAAATAGCTAAACTCTAATCACTGCTCGAATTGCTGCTGAAAGTGAATGTTTGCTTTAAACTAACATATTTCTGCCAATTCCATAATGTGGAATACCCCAAAAAGCAATAATGATGACAAACTCTGAATTTGGCAATTAGCATATCCACAAATGTAACAAAATATTTTGCTTCCATTGCAACTATTTATTATCAGAAAGTCTAGAAAAGATGGAGGCTTCCCAGGGTATATCATGGAAGCATAAAGCCCAAGGCAAGACTGCAGTCGATTGCAGGACACATACAGACACTATTTAAACTTTATTACACCGAACCAGAATATCTCTGGCAGGTTTGAAGAAAAGCAGCACTTTCAGAGAAAACCCATGCAGGCATAAAAAAGACACCCCACTCACAAATCTAACCCATGACCCAATATTTATGTTAAATGTGTATCTACCTTTTGGGTTTAAAATAAAAACACAGAACTGTATCAGAAACGCACATCCTAATAAGAGCCATTTAAAGCGATTGCAATTTCACACATCTCATGCGCTCATTATTATTTTATTATGCTATTAATTATTATTAATTAAAACCTTAAATATGTTAATATTAAATGAAACATGAAATGTTAATTAATGAAAATGAATGGCATTGTAATTCTGAACCTTTGTTGAGTGGACTGCCAGCTCCCTCTCTTTGTCTTTCCACTCCTCTCATTTCAGTTTCAACATAGCTTTCATTCGTACAGTACTGTAGATATGACCCATTCATCATCTGGAATTTCAGACTCTTAAGCCATATTTAAAGTTTTTTTAACGTCAAACATGTTTGACATTCTAAATATAATATTTCTCTGTGTGTGTGAGCACCTGAAGAAGGCTCCACAGCCAAAACGTTGTGTTTTCTTTCTTCTCTTTTCAGCATGGAATAAACCTATTACTTGTTCCTTTGCAGCCTACACATGCTGACGCAGCTACCCACCTGTATATGGTTACGTTGCTTTAAAATGAACTACAAATCCATCATACTGTATGTGCTATATTACATCACCTACTGTATTAATATGGCTTTGGTGCTTCATGTTCTGTTGGAAAACAAGGACTACAAAAGAAAGAGCAGTTTGCTGTCAGCAAGTTACTTGTGATCTGATATTCTGGTCTGCAGGCATCTTCAGACATTTAATATTAAGTTTGTAAATGAGCCCATAAAGCAACCATGAATTTTCTCTATGGTAGTTACTGCGTAGTAATTATCCATTCGTCATGGTAGTACAGAAGCTGAAAATATCAGTGGGATTCACGTCCGTTTAAGTTTCATAACATTCCCTAACTGTCCTCGCCCCTTCCAGCCCAGGTTTTTGACTCAGCCTGTTCAGTTTATGTACTTTAACATCAGCACTTCTTTACTTTATGTGGAACACATTCATCTGCACATGTGTGCGTCATTCTGCACACGTGAGGTGTACGTATTTTATTTTAAATGCAATGTAAAGCAAGGTTTTAAAGCAAAGGGGTTGGATGAAAATGATGGATTTGTAGTTAAGGACCCAGTTTGGAACACTCTTGAGTATATGTAAGAAAATCAGGAAAACTGCAAAATTTCTTCTTGCCTTTGCATTTTCAAGGTAATTTTTGAAGCAGCTATTCAAAATTAATACTTGTTTTATATGTAAAGATTCCAGTAAGCAACATTAGAGAATATCCTATAATACTGCTATGAAAGAGAGAGTTTTTAGTAAAATCTCTTAAAGCATTATTCAAAAGTGCTTACTTACACGGCACTAATTTTAATAGGTGAAGAAGGAAACAAAAAATAACAAAAACTGCATTTCGCTAACAACTTTCTCAAACTGTATTGGAAAAGCATGGACATTTTCTTTTTACTGTGGATGATCTGAAAAGAAAATCAAGAACAAAGAGAGAGCAGATCACAGGCTCATAAAAATGAAAGCGACATTTTGTCAGACTCCCTGGTCTGGCAACCTCTGATAAATAAATAATGAAGTCTCCTGGTTCTTACAATAAACATAATGTAGCGGTAAATAAATCTGGACTGACATCTTGTGCATATGTAATAGGGAATTGTTCCAAAAGTTTTAATATTCCTCTGAGATGATTTGCTTTTATTATGTTATACAAAAGCCTTGTATAATATTGGGGTATCTCAGTTGAATGACAAGGCTCCAAAGAAAGTACAGTCAGAAGCCCTTTAGCATATGTCATTTCCCCACATTCTCCTATAGCATGAGAACAATATGCCTTTGATGCAGCTGATTAGGAGCGGATTCAGATAATGACAGTAATGAATAGGGTTTCTATGACTGCATACTCACCCACCACACAGTTTGGTGCTCAGCTAGAAATGGATGATTATCAAGTCAATCGTCATATTGTTTCATACACAGTATCCATATACTGTACCAAATATGGAGTTATTCTTGTTTAGAAAATTAAAATAGTGTGTAATACAGAACAAAAGGCGCACAGATATTAAAAAGAAGTTAATTGTTAAAGTTGAATTGTTTTTCATTAATTAAGGGTTTGATATCTTAGACAATACTGTAAGTACAACTTAACAAGTTACCTAATTTGGATTGACTTGGAATCATTTGCCCATTACGATTTAATCATGTTAGCCACAAAAATAATCACTACTTTAAAAAAAAAAAGTTTAAATCGTTTAAATGAAAAACACAGTCACTCATGATGTTCACAAACTGGCGCACACACACACAAAATTATCCCATACAATCAAGATAATTTAAGATAATTTTTTGCTGTGGCAGAAATCAATGAAAATTGATATTTGAAAGGATGTAGAGCCTATTGGAAGAGATGCCATGTCCGTATAGGTTTTGTTCCACTTTTGGAAGACATGCTGGTTACCTTAGGTTAACTGGTGTCTTTAAACTGTCTGTGTGCTTGTGTGTGAGTGCCCTGTGATGGGATTGCACACAATTCAGGGAGTCACACCTTGTGGTATATTCTTCTGAGGAGGGCTCCAGGTTGCCGTGACCCTTACTAGGAACAGCCAGCTTTCTGATAAGAAATAAATGAAACGTCGTTGCTTTTGCTGAATCACAGAACCAAGCCTGTGACGTGTTCTTTTGGAACATGAATGATTTACCACTCAAGGGTGTTAGTATGCACCTGACAGCATGACACCTCAGATAAAGGAACATTGGGTACTGTGCACACATCTGACATGCTTCACGTGAAAGATGATCACTTCAAATATATCACAGGTATGTCTCTGTACCATTCCTAACCATTGAAAAAATATACTGAAGAATAACTCTACTCATAAAAAATAGAAGTAGACAAACTATTATCAGGGATGTTGCTGAGACATTACCAAACTGTGTACCAGACAGCAGCAAGTGGAGTTTATAACAAGAGTTCAGGACGGATGACAACAACCAAGCTCAATCAGACTCAGTCTGTTGTCAGTAATTAGTAATCACTCCTGACATTCCATTACTCTCCCAAACACTATAAATACCTACAAACTCCCTATCTCTCTGTCTCGCATCCCACCTCCACCCCATCTCTACCTCTGCAGCTACCCCTTGGTCACCCTGCACGGGGGTCCTGGTGTCCTTGTCTTATGGCCGGGAGGTCAGCCCTCAGCCAAGCGGGTTAAGCTACAATTTTGCTCCATGACGCTTTCATCTTGGGCATTTGTCATTCCTCGTGAAAACTGATTTCATACAGGACACCACACCTAACCCATTTAAAGATTGTCATAATTTACGATACGCGTGCTCTTAAGGAAGGAATGTAATGCTGGTGAAACTGTAACAAATATAAATGACGCTTTTCAACATCAATTTCTGTAGTGTGGCTCAACATACAGCAAGTGTGTTCTTCCCTAATAATGGAAGCACATTATAAAGAAAAATAAACTACAGTTCAGAAACATGGCACAGATTAAATTAATAATGTTCTAAATTATGTCTATAATATTCTTCTGAAAATGTTATGAAATCATCAGCTTCAAGAAAACTCAGGACTTTAAAATAAAAATGTGAAGACCTTGATACTGTGAATGTACTTCCAACTCCCACCAATGAATTGCCACCTATCGCTCCATCATATGCGGAGTGTAATTCAAGAGCAAATCCAGTTTTAGCTGGTTCCTCAGACAGATCCATGACTCCTGTTTTTTTAAATTGGTTTGGACAACTCATTGATGGACTGAACTGGAGCTCAGTCCAGTTACCTGCTACATTCTTTCAGGTTCCCGTTCTCTTGCTTTCCAGTCCATCAGTTTTTTTTTCTTTCTCTTTTCTATAATGCGCTTTCTGCAGGTAAAATTATACAGAGTGTTGATACAGTGCCGTTTGAAACAAAGGGTTTGATTTATAACCAGGCAGCCAACTCATAAATCACACCTGCAGCGCAGTGCCTTAAACGCCCCACATCCTGACAGCATTTACCTTTTATAAATGATTGGGGTTTACCTCCCATTGTGATCCAGCCCAGCGCAATCACACTTTCTAGCCTGCCTGCATCCACTGACTGTGGTCTCAATTTGAGTCCCATGTGGAATTCAGACTCAGATTGTTTTCAAGCTTTATCAGTAAAACAAAATCGATGCAGCTGAAACCATAACCACAGCAAGTGCAACTACTAGAAAATTAATGTGCCAGAGTTTCTGCTTGAGTGTAATTTTCACTGGATTATGTGCATAAAGCAAACCTTATGCCTAGTATTGTATTCCACACTTATGAACAGATACACACACACAATGAATATACACAAAGGAACTGGACAAGTCAAAGCATTGTTCTGAGACATCAGTGTCCATAAGACCGAGTTGCCAGAACTTTCCTCATTCAGTACAGCAGCAAATCTGCTAACTAATTTAAAGGACATCTAACTATATAACTCAGAAGAAGAGGAAATAATATTATTGTACTATACAGTAGGTAAAGTGCTGAAGTGTCTTGAGATTAGCAATGTTTTTTTTTATTTCAGAACTGACAACATCCAAATATTATGTTATTATATTATATATAATATTATTAATCCATATATGTATCTTGAATTGCTTTTCTTAACTCTAAACTTTCAATTTAAAATCTTGGATCGAAGTCACTTTATCTGCAGAAATGTATCGAACTTTGCAGACAGTATATTGTCTACTGCCTATAACAAAATCTGGATATCTGGAATCAAAGCTATTTTTCAGGGGAAAAAAAGCACTTTGGAATTAGCCAGGCATAGAAAGAGAAAAACCCTCCAAGCCAGACAGAAGCTGCCTGTGCTCAAAAAGCTTTTTATTTGTTTGATTGTTTGATTATTCATTCGTGCATGCAGGCATCACATGAGGAATCTGCTGATAGAAAGTTCTGTACAGATGTTTCCTTCTTTGAAGAAAAGAAACAAATAACCCCTCAACTCTTATAGGCAGAATCAACCTCAAACCATAAAAGATTCCACGGATCCCTAGATTCCTAGTTTCCAATACACATATCTATTATTTAACTACATTATTGGAATATTGTTCTGCAGCTATCTAACATAATGAACAGTAGAGAATATCTCCAAAGATGAGACCAAGACAGTGTTTTGCACCACAAAAATATTGGAATTTTTTTCAAACTGTCTTGGGAAGGAGGGGGGATACACAGTATCTTCAAATGTGCATTTCCGGACATGATGTGTTTTTAAGTGTGGGGGGCATCATAAAACACGGCTGGTGTATTCATCTCCGGTTATTTTTCTTTGCTGGACTGTCCAGGTATATTCAGCGTATTCTAACTGATTTGCCAAACAAATGTGAAAACATTATTTCAGGTTAGCTTTGAGTTATTCATACTGTTTGCTTTGAATACATTTTTTTTTCTGTATACCAGAAATAACATCCAACAGACACTAACATTTGAAATAACATTGATTGTATCGAACACAACAGACTGCAACTTTATAGACTTCTTGACTTTAAATAATGCTTCTTGTAGGAGAACTATGTCTTAAAGCAGTGAAAAAGGTGCAAGAGTAATGTGATTTTTTGGAATATTAGTATTATTTTAGTAATGGTGTAATCTGTTTTCTGTGGTATGACACCAAAACAAAATAGAAGGGGAATTTGCTTCTGTTACTACAGTATATTGCTGCCACTGTAAAAAATGTTTGCATTTTAAAAAATGCTGTTCTGCAAGGTGCATTATGTCACAAGTAAACACTCCTTCTTTGTTAGACTTCCAGGAAAGCCTCTAAGGCACATAAGAGTTAAATATCTAAAATCTATTTTTAAGAATAGCACAGTAAACCACATCCTGGTTACTAACAAAGGCTACAGAGTTAAATGGCTTTGCTGTCTTTTCTTGCGTAAACTAAACTTTGTATAAGTGGCAGAGGAGCCGAGGGCGTGTCAGTTATGCTCACACATTACTCTCCTCAGTGCTCCTCTCATCTGTCTCTTTAATACTTGACAACTATAAGGGAGAAAAAGGAACAATGATTAAAGAACTAAAGGACCCACTTAAAGAAAAGAATTAAAGGAGCACAGTGAACTATAAGCAGAGGTTAAAAATGATAAAAAGGATATTAGAAGGCCAAGAAAGAGACAGAAAGAAATATTGTCGGGGAGAGTGAAAAATTAATAAAACCTTTTTTTTCAGTACTGTACTGACAAAAGAACCATTTAGAATTAAATAAAATGGTACAAAGTATCTGAGATAAAAGATGATACACTACTAGATCATAAAAGGAAAATTGTAGCTGTACTAAAGGAGCATCTCACTTGGTTTTTCACTAAAGTGGTGCCCAAAATGCACACAATACTCTAAATGAGGTCATACTAGTGAAATATTTAAACTAAAATATCTTAACTATATATCCTAATATTTTGTTTGTCTTTTATATTGCTTTTATAATGCCATCAATATGTAAATTATATATGTCACCTATGTTATGTTTTCCATTTTGCATTCATAGTTCATAAAGTTTTTGTTACCTGCATGCAAAACCCTACACATGTCTACATTCAATGTGATTCAATGTGATTTGTCAGGTGGTTGCCCAGTCTTGAATTTAGACGACAGTGAAAACCATAGGCATCGGAACAGTAAAATGACATTTCTGATTGTGCTACAATTTGTTTTTATTTGGGATCGCAAGATACAGTAAATATAAAGCAAAAGTACAGACTGTCAGCTTTTGTGTCTGAGTACTATCTTGCATTTTAATTATATTGTACACAATAACGCTTATTAGTTACTTTATTTTTACAGTTACTATTGTAATAACGTTTTTTTTGTAAATGTTATGAATCAACAGGATATGCAGTAAGTCTATAGTTACTATCAAACATATTTACCCCTTTACAATGATATCTTATTTTGATGAATTACAAATTTTTCCAGAGCATGAATTGAATCAAACCTCGAGTGCTCAAACTAAAGACTTTTTGGATGAAAGAAGTTAAATGTCACACAAAACTGCAATTAAAAATAAAAAATTAAAATATGTTGATTGCATAAGTGTGACAAGTATAAGCCTAGGAAAACAATTATATGCAAATTGCATGGTGACTCATAGGACAATAATTGTATGTTAATTGGCAAGTGTCAGGAATTGCTGCTTTTTCTTATTCTTTTGTTTTTCTTTCTGTCCCTCTATTTCTGGTCCACACCCCACACATCCGCCCTGACTGTATACTAATTTCTGTATAATAGTTGACGATTGCTACTGCTGCACTAATTGCCTTAAGAAGACAAGAGCACCTTAAGTGGAGCAGCCACTGAGGCAGAGAGAGGAATTTTCTTGTACACCTGCAATCCTGGAAGTGGGCACATTGTCATTTTATTAGTTATTCTTTCATTAAGACAATCTACTTTTTTAATGGACTTCATTTAAGCAGCACAAAAAGAAGATAGCTTAGTTTAATTGGGGTAAGCCTTTGTTAAAGCTGAAGATTATTTCCTGTCTGCTTTCCACTTTGCAAAGTGCTCCTTGTGTTAGTATTTTCGGATTTTAGCTGTTTTGATATGTGTCCGTGTGTGTATAAGCTCACCAGTCAATGATTATTATCACTGTTGCTTATATTAGTAACCCTACTGAAGTGATATGGCAATGTGCATTTTATTAGTGAAGAGATACTAGTTTGTACACCTGTATTTTGACTGTTGAAAATAAAATTTGTTGATCTGAATGCAATATCATTTGTGTATCATTGACACAGTGGTTGCACACCCAATTCAAGGCCCTTGTAGTTTGTGAACCCCCAGTCTATAGAATTGAGTGGTCTCCTAGTAGTCCCTAGTGTAATACTAGCTGAGGTGGTGTAATCAGAATAAATTCTCTCTTCATTATTACATAAAGGTGTACTCTTACCATTACATGCAGTATGTACAGTCAATATTTTGGTGGAAGCACCTTTGGCAGGCTTGTTGTGATAGCCTGTCAGCTAGTGCTTGTCTGGGAGACCACAGTGGCCAAGAAGTGCCGGATTTCCCATTAGGCACTGTAGGCACAGTGCCTAGGGCCTACGAAAGTTAAGGGCCTACATAGAAGGGAAACACTAGTGACTAACGAAAAACGTGCTGAAACAACATGCTTGCGATCGACTCTAGGTGCTCCAAATCAATAATCGTACGCTCTCTAGCGGCTGTTCTAGAAACAAGAAGTAATAAATTGATGGTCGCTCGACTCGCTCCATCAATCACGTGGTTTAGCATGAGAATAGCTTAAATTGCATCATGTCAATCGACGGAATTCAATTGGCGTTTACCCCTCTTTTTGCACATTTCGGAGTGGCACTGCCTAGGGCCTACAGACACCAAATTATGGCCCTGTTGCTGCCATAATGAGCTGCAGTTGTACGAATCCCTATTGAAAACTCTCTTATACATATAAAGCAGCCTTATGGAGTATCAGGGGAGCAGGAATGAAATATTAGTCAAGGGTCCACTAAAACCTCAAAACTAGTATTTGTAGGTATCTATTTATTAATGCCACTCAGTGAGGTGTTATTAGGAGGTATGCCATCTCTAGGGTCCAGGGTGTACCCAAGTCTTGTACCCATTGCTGGGTGGGATAGGCTCCTCTGTGATCCAATATTGCATAAAAGGGTTTAGGAAATGGATGGATGGAGGGTAATGGATCATGGGCTGGTTTCTTAGTTTGTTTGGAGAGGGCGTATTTAAGAATACTTTTTTGTGGATTCTTCTTTTTAATGTTCTTACTGAATTTAGGAAGATATGCTTCCTTTCCCTGTGTGCATTGTACTTTCTCTGTACTCTTCGTTTTTGCAGAAGCACTGTCAGCAGATATAAATTTCTCCCCTTGAAATCACATCACTAAATGGTCTCGCTCCGCTGAAAATAGTTACTTTTTGCTGAATGAGACTTAATCCCTCAGTGTGGGATCCTGCAGAAGCCGCATTGCTGGTCTGAATGGAACAGATCTGTATGGGCTCCCAGAAGGCTTAAAACACTCCATAAAGCCTTCCAGCATTTGGCAACAAAGAACCTAATATGTCCCATAAGAACGCAACTTAAAACCTTTAAATTACATGGTACTGGGAAACTCATGTCATTTCTTTTACAAGTTCTAGATAGCATACAGTGCTATCTAGAAATGCAAAGAAAAAAAGTCATCTGCTGTATGTCAAGGATGGGTTCACTTCAGCAAACCTGTTTGGCTTCCACTTAAGCTTTCTTCTCAACAATATGCATGTTTGTTGTGCTGACAGACATATCCAATATGCAGGCTACTGTCCCTGCACATGTTTGGTAGAATTATGGACTTCACTTCCTCCATTATTCAGACAATTAAGAACATCATGTATCTACCCATCACACAAAATGTAAGTTCAAGTGAAGAACAAATAAAAAAGTTTCTCTTCTTACCACAGAAAACATAAAGGTTAGTAAGACATTTTCTGGTGCCACTTGTTGAACTTTTTCTTGGTTACTGTTATCATTGATGTTCTAAGCTGTTATTTAAACATTTTTAATTTAAACAACAACCAGTTCCAATATAAAGCATAACTAAAGCATATACTGTAGTTTTTTACAAAACATTATGTAATGTTTTTCAAAGTGACTTCAATAAAGTGATTTCACCCATTTATTTATACAGAAGTGTATATTACTAAGGTACTTTGCCTGGAACAATATTATATTTAAGGGTACAACAGCAACCCATTTATGATTAAAACCCACATGCTTTATATTACACAAGTCCAGATCCTCAGCCACTCTACCACACTATGTTCCCACCTTGATGCTTTACCAATTCATTTTTCATAATATAACTTAGATCTTTTGGAATTTACACACTAGATGTGAATTTTATGATACAATTCTGCTACAGAATTGTAAGCTACAACTGGCCTGTAGTAAACTGATAATATATTTAGAAGAGTTTTGGTCGTGCACAAAAACTTATAACAACTTGTATTGAGCTCCAAGTGTGAATCCTCTAATGATGATCTTGTGAGTGTGAATTTCTCTGAAATCCAAAATTAACCAGACAGGTTAAATGAAAAGACAGAGATAGAATAGGAGTTTGAAAACACTGGGTTTATTTTAGTCTTCTAGCTCTCTATTTAAGACTTGTTGCCAAGAAAACCCACCTTAAATCTAACTCTTATTTGTGGTAGAAGTTGATGGTCAGAGACAGTATTTTGGGAAATATGTACAGTAGGTCCTTTGGTGTTTAGTTCTTGCATTTTCATTGCACAGCGCTTGTTTATGTCAGAAAATGGGTGCTTTTATGTTGATTGGGAAGACTTTCTTCTACTACTCATATTAGATGATGCAGGTAAGGAGGGTATTGGGAATACCTTACTGAGATTCATCAACACAACCTGGATTTCTATTTTCTCCGAAAGACGGAGTAACAGATAATTCTAGGGGGTAAATGTACATTGTAATTGCACATTAATTTTTATCTTTGGAGACAGTTCTTATGGTCAACTTATGGTCAACAACCCAGAAAATGTCCTGGCTAAATATAAACCATTGAAAACTGAAGACCTGTAGCGAATAGTTGATATGGTGATGTTAAGGCTTAAGGCCCAGAATACATTAACACACTGACCTAAATGCAAATTCTAATATTTCAACAAATTAGTGGTAATGGGGAAAATGCTGAAAGCAGATTTGTTCAGCTTTGTTTTCTGAAACTGCAACGCCCTTGTTAGATCACCAGCAGGTCCAGCAGGTAAGAAAGCACTGAAGAGACCGATGCAGTATCCAATGTCGGGCTCTTTGTTGCTAAACCATGATCTGTGGCAGCCGATCTCAGCAGGCTCAACCTGTACTTTACTGTAGATACTACTTTGCATGTGTGAGGTGAAAAAAAAATAGAACACCCTTTTATCATGAATTGAGTACCAGCCCAATGTCTGTTTTGTCTGCATCAAAATCTTCTATGCAAATTCACTGAACAAGGCAGTCTTGAAATCACGGACAATAGCAGAACCAGCCTTCAGTGTAAATAAGTGAATTATAATCAGCTCACATGCAATGGGTTATACTAAAAAGATTGATACCTGCTGCTCTGAACACATTATGTGTAAGAGGTAAATGAAAAGCATCTAGTATACTTACTGTATGAGCCATTTCTGCCATTTCTTCTCAGTCTGAATCTCTCCTTTCTAGCCCCCTAATGGCTGTGCTTCTGATAACCTGTCAACCACTCAGAACCACACTGACTAGTCCAGCCTTTCGGAATGCTGTTCCATCAAATTCAGCAGTAATGGATTAGAGAATGCAATGGTGCTTCGAACTGTTGCCCCAATCAGTGTTCAAGTTGCAGTGGTGCTACCACAGTGTTAAACCACCAAGCAGCTACCAAGCACCTTACACCATTTACAACACAGCTGCAGACTGCAAGCAAAACGTGTTTCCAGCAGCCACCATGTTACCTGTATTGTCACTTGCAAATGCCATAATGTTTTCCCTAATTCACAAAAAGTGTGTTTCTACATACTGCAGCAAGGGTCACCCAGGCACTGCAATAGAGTGCTGTACAGCTGCTATAAACTCTCAGGTGGGACTAAAGTAACAGAGTCACATGAACAGATCTCCAGACATGGTCATCCAAGCATTGGTTGTGATTGATACATATTCTTCTTCTATTAACCGGATTTCCTCTTCTTTATCGCTGAAGTGAAAATACATGGAATAGCTACTGTCACACTGCTTTATTTCAAAGCAAGTATAATTGTCAATGCATTTCATGACAAATATACTTGTTTTAAAGCTGTCAAAACCGCACGATGCTCTTGCTCTTTATTACTGTTTTCAGTATTATTGTACATATTATAACTGTTTCTATATTCATGTTCAAAACCAAATTTGCTTCATAGACTAATGCAAAAGTCATTAGTTCCTGTCAGCTCTACTGTACATCCATAAATTACATCTTACTCTAAAGCCAACTTTAAGTGCTCAGGGCACTTTTTGCCCTTTGATTTCAAGTTAATATCTACAAACATTTTAGACTGTTAAATATACATGTACAATTGTATAGTTTAGTATTATGGCAGCAGTTATATCACAACTGGCAGGCCACTGAAGCTCAGCAGGTGTGAGCCTGGTCAGTACCTGGATGGGATGACATCCTAGGCAAAACTAAGGTTGCTACTGGAAGAGGTGTTAGTGGGACCAGCAGGGGGCACTCACCCTGAGGTCTGTATGGGTCCTAATGCCCCAGTATGGTGACGGGGACACCATACTGTAAAAAGGTGCCGTCCTTCAGATGAGATGTAAGACTGAGGTTCTGACTCTCCGTGGGCACTAGGACCCAGGGTGTTTGTCAAAGAGATTAGAGGTGTTACCCCGGCTTCCTGGCCTAATTTCCCCTCAGACGTTACCAATCATGGCCTCCTAAAATTCCCCATCTTTAAATTGGCTTCTCTCTAATCTGTTCTCCTCCCCACTAACAGCTGATGTGTGATGAGCGTACTGGCGCACCGTGGCTGCCATCATATCATCCAGGTGGGTGCTACACATTGGTGGTGGAGGGGAATAAAGTGCTTTGAGTAGAGATTGCAGAAAAGCACTATATAAGTGTAAGGATTATTTACTTATTATTTATTAATTCATACTTTGTTCTCTGTTTTAAGATTTTAAAGAGACATTAGTTCATGTTTTTTTTTCAAGAGAGGATTAAAAATGCGTATTGATTCTGTCAGTCAGTATGTCCTGCTGTCAATATCTGGGAGCGCAACAAAGCCCAGCAGTACATTACCCCTGGGAAAATGGTCCACCACATTAACATTAGAATATGATAAAACATGAGGGTGCTGAAGTAAACAAATACATTTTATTATGTATTATGTTTAACATATCGGAACTAGAAAGAATATCATAGCTACAACAGTACTCAGAAAAGTGTAAAATATCATAAAGATCTGAGCATTGATTGAACTGTGGATTACATATTGTACTATATAATGTCAAATGTTGTAAAGAACATGGCTAAGGATGCAGTTATGTAACCAGTGCTCTGACCATGGTATAGAGTGATGTCTCATTCAAAAATCTAGACAGGGTAGAACTCTGTCCAAACAGAGGACTTGGTCCTGTGGCTCACCAAAATCTTCTGCTTACTGGGAAATGCTGTTATGTTTGGTCACAGCCCACTAGTGACCATGATCAAATTTTGGCAGGGGCAGAGCCAGGCTGTACTCATCACTGATGCTGCGCAGAATTCTCAGTTTTCCCAGTCGAGGGCGCCGCAATATGTTAATATTGCACTGAGTGTTTACCTGGTGGGCTGTGATCCAGTGGGTTGTTTTCCAGCTATAGTCCTACACACAACAATGCTCTGCCTGCACAAGAATTTAATGAAAGTGTCAATATTATCAATAACATATCCTGCCAATAGTTTGTACAGTGCAGTCACTATTTATGCCGGAGGTCTATCTCTTAATTACATCAAGACTTTAATCAAACGCAGATAATATACATAGTTGTAAACTCTATCTAATAATTCATCTCATCTATCTTGAAAATATGAAGGAGGGAAGCAGATTTACCAAGCTTTATTAATGTTGTAATTAGAGTTAAACAACATAATTAGATATAAGTCAGGAAAGAGTGTGGTAAATCTAACTTGTTGCGAAGCTTAGAAAAGCTGTCCTCATCAACCTTAGTGTCTCTAATTCTAATATTTAAAAAAAATACATTCGGAAGGAATTGGTAAAAAAGAATAAAGGAAAGAAAAGCTACAATAATGTGACAATCTACAAATGTAGTATTCACAGCCTTAAAGTGCATCATTGTGCATTTAGACTTCCTGACAACACTTGCTCAGAATTATACAGGCATCCATCATGTATGTGACTGCTTAACAACACAGCAATGTGGCATAAAAAAGCAAGCAAAACAGCAGGCATATTTCAATGTGTATTTAATCCATGCCATTTCCCACAGAAAAAGAGAGAGCTAAACACAGGGTGTATAAATTGACTACAGATGTCATTCAATGCACAATTAAATGTATTACGTAAATTATAAATAGATACCAACTCATTTACATGGAAAAAAAATAAATGCAGACAGTACAATGTACGGTTTCTACCAGTGTTTTTCAAAATCGACACTACTTTTTTATTATTTTTCCAATAATTATGTATTCAGCTAAGATTCCATCTGTTAAACTGTTAGTCACTTGATCTGTTTTCTGAAGCTTGGTTCATATGCAGTTCCAGCTTTTTATGGCAGCATATACAAAGGAAGATCAACCTCACAAGATGATTCAAAAGTCTCTCGGCATTTTTGCTCAAATTTTAGTGTAACAGTTGTCCTTTGTATTAGAATTGGAACAAGTACAGTTACTGAGAAATGTAATGTAAATGCAAACATGTGATTGCCAATTATTTTTCCAAGATATATTTAGCAGTGTTTCATTTTGTCCAGAGTTGTAACATCTAGAAAATGTAGAAAACGTACTTATAAGTAGATGTCTGCTTAGAACGTTTGCGTTTAAGTTTATTGTGTCTGTATGCAGATTTTTGTTCAAAACAAATTCTCAAATTGTCAAACAAATTTTCTCAAAATTTTGAGTGAACCAAATAAAAAAGATATGTTTGTATGCTGTATGTATATATTTAGAATATGATAAAACATGAGGGTGCTGAAGTAAACAAATACATTTTATTATGTATTATGTTTAACATATCGGAACTAGAAAGAATATCATAGCTACAACAGTACTCAGAAAAGTGTAAAATATCATAAAGATCTGAGCATTGATTGAACTGTGGATTACATATTGTACTATATAATGTCAAATGTTGTAAAGAATTCTCCAAAGATGTAATCCATATATAGTTCATCAGCAATAAAAATGTAAAAAAATAAAGTATACATTTAGTCTTTTAAACATGCATCTATATTACATCTCATATCCTTAAATAAAAACAAGATATTTAGAACATTCATTAGGAATTGCATAAAACAGAGTAATTTACATTACGTCTTATTTCACACTTCACACAGGTTTAAAGATTCTAGAGGAAAGATTGCTACCACTCCTTAACCTTTGCATATGGGTCAGAATCAGGCAAAGTCCTTTCAATCAGTTTTCCATTAACTACCACCCTGAACACACACTTCACTGAAAACATGTTCACAGGTTTTACAAACATTAATTCCTTTCAAACATACACATCCTCAGATCACATTGGTTGCAAGTGAGAAAGTACAAGTGTCCATTGTACTTTTAAATCTAAGTCTAAAATAAATATCATTATCATTACTACTTAATAACTTTTTCATATCTAACAAACAGAGCATTGGTTCTTGTATGCTTAACAAAAACTTGTTAACATTGTCACCATGTTTCAAGAAGCTGACCTCTAATCCTATATTTCCACCTGAATGATAAACTTTACAGTATATGTCATGACTCATGAACATTAACATCTGCTCTACAGTTGCCCCTAGTTAATTGATTTCTTTGTTGCCAAAGATGATATTAGTTTCTGGATTTCCACACGCCCAAGCAGCTTTAACAAATAATTTAATGTTATTAAATAAAGATTGGTTTGAAGTAACTGATTGTTGAATGAGTAAATTCCACATAAATATTTATTTTTATTACTGTCAGATAGTCCACTTTCATTACGTTATTTGGAAAACAAAATTGAAAATGTGGGAGTACTGGCTAATGGTTCTGGCTGAAGATAATTTGGAAGGAGTACATTACAATGACAACTAGGCTTATCCATCCATCAACAGAAAGCTGTTTATTCCTGGTAAGTGTCACAGCAAGAGCTGAAATTATATTCTATTTAAAGTGTAGAAGAATAACCAAAGACTGAGTACAGTAGTAGCAATTTCCCCCATTAAAGTATCCATCCATTTTCAGGATCACAGGGGAGGTGGAGACTATCCCAGCAAGCAACAGGCACAAGCTGGGTACACACCAGATGAAACACCAGTTCATCACAGGGCAGGCACAGACACTGTCACACTCACACCAGTGTCAAATTTCCCAGAAGTCCATTCACCTACCAGTAGGTCTTTGGACTGTGGGAGGAAGCCGCAGCACCCAGAGGAAACCCACATGAATTGGGGAGAACATACAAACTCCACAAAGACAGCACTCCAGGAATTGGACTCAGGGCCTCAGTGCTGCTAGGCAGCAATGCCAACCGCTGCGTCACTTTGACAACCCCATTCAAGCATTAACCCAACCATCCATGATCAGAAGGCTGCTGGTCAGGACACATTGGAGCCCATCCGTGAAGCACAGAGCGCAAGGTGGGATTATGCCTTGGTTGGCAATTTAAAGACACCGGGTAACCAAGCCAGCATGACTATGGAAGGTGGGAGGAAATCAGAGCAACCAGAAAATAAAAAACAGGTGGATATGGGGTTAACGTAAGACCCAACCCAAGACCAACTAAGTGTTAACTCCAGCACCGCTGTGCTGGCCTCCATTCAAGCAAGTGTTTCATTATATGTTGTTCTGTAACATATAAAGCATGCAAGTCATGGTTAATAGACCATAATAACATCTTCATTGAAAGGTTTTCTGATTATAAGTATACTGTAAAATGTATTCCAGGAATGCACTGTTTTTTTCAAATGATGTAATTAAACAGATGCTTCATCTCCAGCTGACTTTGATCCGTAGGAGTGACATGGCGATTGCTCATATGTGCTTTAACCAGGCTAATTTCAATTTCATGCGCAAAGCCTGGACGAATCTCCTGTCTCCTAACAAATGGTGGAAAACAGGAAACTGAGTGTAGCCTTTGATCCTGTCTCACAGTTTCATTGCAGCAGCTCTGTCTCAATCTCAGGTGAATTCATTTGATTCTGGGCTGCAGATCCTCTCTTTGGTGGGTTGGTCTATTATGGGAAAAGCACGAGCAGATACAGCAGCTTCTGGAAAAAAAGGTACATTTATATCAGTCGCACTTGCTGATTATAAAAAAGTCAGTCTTTAAAAAATGATGATAGTCTTCGAGGTGCTTAGCAATTCATTTCCCTGGGTTCATTTTTAAATCATACATGCCAGCTACTGTACTTCCAATCCAATGTAGAATTTAAACATCACTAAACTCATGCAATCTGTATGGACCAGGGGCACTGAAGGTAAGTGAAGATTCCCTGAAATTAATTGTTAATGATAATTTGGTATTCTCCGATGAGCGCATTGACCCAGTACATCACAGTTTTTCAGATTAGCTCTGTGGCTGTCCTTAGCAGCATGTGAGCGGGGGTGCAGAGTAGCATAGTGTAGTGGTAAGTCTCTGGTGGGTTATGGATTCAAGTCTCCACTGTAGACTTGAACCCACAAGGTAGGGGGGGGTATGTGCTTTCTTTTTGTTTAATGCCCTGGAAATAAATTTACAGTAAGATATGGACTCGTGTGCTGTTGTGGCTTGAATGCTAAACAACCTATCCTGAGCACAGACTCGATCTGCAGGATTGTCTTAATCTCAACCCGTGAACGAAGCTTTGCGGATTCAATTTCCAGGCTTCCTTAGAGAGGAAGGGCTGGATCGGTAGTGTCTAGCTTTATCAGTCGAGCAACTCACCATTATTTTATATACCCTCATTAACTTGTTCTTCACTCACTATAACACAGCAAGAGAGTGTTTAATAATCAATATAGTCACATCACAAATCTCAGGAATGAGAGGCATTACAAGTTCCTGTGCAGACACGCAGGGTGATTTTGATCTTTATTAATATATTCCTTTTTAAATACGGGATAGCAAATTTGTCTTCTGGTGTGGATCGTGCTGTTCATATGTATTGCACTCTCCTTGTAATTGGGTTTAATGACCTATGACAAGTGTAATATAAATTTGCTGTGAATTTGTTGATTTACAGAATTTCACATAGTTCATGAAAATAATGTTTGTTTTTTTATTCTTAAAATGTGATGTTTAAGTCCAGGAATATCTGGTGGTTTAATATAAATACAAACCAACACGATACTTATCAGATTTAGAGCTGATTTGAATAAAGGACCGTCCAATGTGCAGTAAAACAATTTACAAAATGGCAGTATTAGTAATGATCTAACACCATATATTTTTAAGAAAAAACAGACGGCACACTGAAGGAAATACAATGAGCTTTCTTGCACAAGAAATATTAAAATAGTTTTTTTAATGAAAAATATGTTAGTTTTAGGAAAGCTTTTCATATCATGTTGCACAGGAGGTGCTTTTTTAATCACGACTTTACAAAAGGGATAACGTTCACTTTCCTAAAATCTCCCCTTTTCAAAAATTTTGAAAAACGTATTTGTTTGATGTAGGAGACATGGTGGTTTGATGTAGGAGTGCTGGGGCCCTGGGTTCAATTCCAGATCTGGGGTGCTATCTGTGTGGCGTTTATATGTGCTCCTTGTGTTTGTATGGGCTTCCGCCAGGCGCTCTGGATAGTTGGCTACTGGGGAAATTGGCCCTTGTGTGTGTGCATGTATGTGTCTGTGTGCACTGTGGGATGTACCATGCAGGCTGGGATAGGCTCTGGGCCCCTGCAACCCTGTCTTAGATAAAGCAGTTAGAAAATATTTGGATGCATTCCTTTATTTTCACCTAGGTACATTGCATTAGCAATGGTATTAAATAACCACTTTACATACACATGGGATTTTGTTCAATCCGTTGAAAAATTATCTTTCTAATTCTAATTGCAGTGCACATATGTCAAAGTGGGTACTTTCTAGCACGGCAACCAATAATGCAAATGCCAAAGTGTACACAAGTTTTACTGCTTCTTTATCAGGAAGGTTGAGTGGGAACAAATTCTCATTTATCGCAGGCTAATGACCTGGACTTGTTTAACACAGCAAGGTAATTATTGGAACTCCCTGAGTGAACATCCTTGCTCAAGGGTGTAAGGGCAGAATCCCACCCAGGATCTGAAAACACGACCCTTTGGTTCGGAATCCAAAGACCCTAACCAATACTCCACACCCCTGTCCCAGGGCAATGCATACGGGAGGAAATATCAGCTTTTAAATCATAATTATTTTTTTTCTACTGTTACAAAAACATGGTAAATATTCCATTGCAATGAGGCATAATAAGGGGCTACCTGTAATTAAAGCCAGCTGCAGTCTTTTCTAACAAACGCTAATTGCCAATAATGATTTTTGAGTGCTGTAAAATTCGCACACTGCAGTTATTTTAAATGGGGAAAGCCTCTCGCAGTTCTTTTCCTGAATAAAAATGTTAATCTTCGCTGATGGCTTATCAAATCCTCCAGTCACCTGTTTGCCATCATTTTCATGAGCTGATAACAGGTTTATTAGCACCATAATGTGCAGGTGGAAGTGTAAAGGTCTTGCTTGCTGAAATATAAATCCTTGAGAAAGGTTTTATGTGAGAAAAGAGACCAGAGATTGATTATGCAATGGAGGAGAGATATAATAAAGATACATTTGTAATTAAACGATGGCAGAACCGGTAATTAATAAATCACTATGTTTCAAGAAGTGCTATAATAAATAAATTGCTGCCAGTTAGCCTTTGTGGTATTGAATTAAGCAGAATGTAACTAAGAAACAAAACATATTCATGAAATAAGCAAGCAAATCAGTGATGTTTAATTGATTACAGTGATGAATAAAAATCACAAACCTGGTCACTATTTACAGTACCTCAGAAATTTCAGCAAAGATGAAGACTTACCATGATGAAGGTCATACACTTAAAGTTCTATATCTTTTCTATATACAGAGCTCTCAATTATTTTCCTTGGAAAACCATAAATATGGCCAATCTTAGCTTGGCCTCAGTACATAATGAACCTTTCTAACTTGATTTCTAACTTTCTAAAGTGACTTCTAACCTTAATAGAAATATAGTAGCTTATTGCTGAGTTGGAGTTGGCTATTAACCCTGGCCACATCATATGCAAATCATCTGCTTTTCAACATTACAAAGTGACCAGCACAAATAAATATTTCTGTTGCCATAACAGACAGGTAGATAGACTTCAACCAAATATTATTAATAATACTTCAGGGGTTCCTACTGAGGTTCCTACTACACTCAAGTACATATTCAAAAGCTGGAACCGAGAAACTATTTACCAACAGCTGTCATTTGAGATGGTTTTAAACTGTTGCTAAAAAAAAAAGTGTTCACTGTGGGAATTTATCAAAGTTAGAATCCCAGTATAACTGTGCTGGGTGGTGTGGTGGCTAAGGATCTGTGCCTATGGCCGGAAAGTTGCCGGTTTGCATCCCAAGGCTGGCAGAGGAATCCTACTCCGTTGGGCCCCTGAGCAAGGCTCTTAACCCCAACTGTTCCAGGGGTGCCGCATAAATGGCTGACCCTGCACTCTGACTCCAAGCTTCTCTCCCTGTCTGTGTGTCTCATGGAGAGCAAGTTGGGGTATGCAAAAAGACAAATTCTGAATACAAGAAATTGTATATGGCCAATAAAGTGATCTCTCTCTGATTCAGATATTTGTGATGTACCACATGAAATACATTCATTCAATACTCTTGACATTAGTGCTTTTTCCAACAGGTTTTCACATATCCATAAATGATAAATGGTTCACCAGATCTAAGCACTTGTTAGTTTTACCGCTGAGCACACCTGAAAGTCAGAGTTTTCCTTGGTAACCCATGAGCACCTAAAGACAAGAACTGAATGAGAACATTAACATACTGCAGAATTAGGCTGTACCACTTGTACATCATCCAAGCATGTTCTTATTTGGAGCCGGAATTTATCCCAGAAAGCAATGGGCACAAGGCAGGAAACACCGTGGATGGGAAGCCACTCCTTTGTAGTGGACACACTGGCACAGACATGCTCAGATTCACACCAGAAACAGAAGCCTGTGGTTCTACAATTGCTTGTAATTTAATTATTCTCTAAGGGAATAGGATTAAGTAAAAAGGAGGGTCCATTGAACATAAGACAATAAAGGCTGTGAATTTCCATTATTCACATGATAATTTGGTATATTTTTGCTAAGTTATTAAGATATCATAACCACGTGTTACTTAAGGGTTACACTATTAACCAAGTGGAAACATCAAAGTTATTTTAGCATTAGATAAGTATGGACCCCACCTTCTGGAATCTAGAATCAGTCAAAAATTTAGATTTAAGATTTCAGCCACATTAATCACATTAAAGGCCTTCTGCAAAGCTAGATCAAATATCTCATTCTTACAATGGATTTAGCTAACTAAGAACACAAGAACGTGCTTCAGAGGAGATGATGCCTGACACCCATCTAACTTTTTGGACTGTGGCGAAGACAATAGTTATGGATAAAAGTAGTTAAGAAAGTAGTTAAGGATAACTAACTACTTAGGATACAGATAAGATTAGAATTAGAATTAAGAAGAGCATTATTAGTTAATCTTAGCCGGAACACTAATCCAATTTTTGATCCTGAATCTAACAACAATCCTAGCCTAACCTAAACCTAGTGTAATTGAATTACAGTACCTTAGCCATAATCTGTCAAGTCATGATACTTTCATGATACTTAATACAGACTGTTGTGACATGTTAACCTTCTTCACCCAGAATTAGAATACTGACCTATAGCTCATTAGCTAGAAGGAATATTATTAAGTTCTCTTGATTGTTTTTAAGCTCTGTATTTTAAATTTAGTGCACGTTTCTATTAATCAGCAGCAATATATCTTGAGAATATCAAAAAATATATCAAATTCTACATAAAAATCTACATATTTTAAATACATGTTAAATATGTAAGTAAGCTCATATTGGACAAAAACACAGCAGAGGCTGTAGCCTCCAATTCCTCTTTTAAATTTAGACCTTTAGTCTAGAATCGATGAAGGTAACAGTGACTCAGATTTTCAATTTCATACATTATAGAGGACAAATGCCAAGGGAGAAAGTGTTTTCAGAGAGTTCATGAAATTTCTTACACTGTTTAGTGTGCAGTCAAATCTGTGCACTTGTACAAACATAAAAATGGATTTTGCTTAAGGAATTCTTTTAACCGATGAGCTACTGAATCTTTATTGTGCAAAATACGTTGTGCTTGTTATTTTTCCTTTCAGCAATGTGACAAGGCATGTTAGTTTATCATGATCAGTATAAAATGTAGGTGGCATTCCCTTTGTCTTGCTCAATAGGATGGCTGAAGTAATGCTTGTAAACCAGTAGCAAGGCTCCAATATAAGATTTAATGTTTTATGACCAACATCATGTGGCTGGGACCTTTGAACATTTTTAACTGTGGGAACCTTTAAGAATAACATCCTGTAAAAGCACTTATCTTATCTTAACTGTATTGTAACCAAAATGTAAGTATTTATTGTTGCATGTCTATGGGGTTGTAAATCTTATTTTATGTATGCTTATCACATAAAAGTTACAGAATTACCCGGATTATTTTTCAAAATGTCATCGTCTTGTAACAGGGAGATTGATGATAATGAAGCTAAATGCAGTTTATGAAGTTTATTCATACCAGGCCATTGGTAATGCTGCTTTAGATTTATATTATTCTGAGCATCACAAAATGGTCTAATTATGAATGCATGTTTTTAGAAAAATATTTTTATGTTGATTACATGTTTTTGGCGTCTTTTGATTAATTGATCATTCATGACTGATCGTGATACACTTTGTTGCATAAGCACTCAATCACCGGAGATCACATAAGCACTGTGAGTGGGCACAGAGAATGAGAAGACTGAACCTGTTGAATTTCACCCACAGTGAAAAACATGGAAGAAAAGTACAGAAAGGAACCAATATGTTTATCAGGAGAATGCTTAGTGTGTCACTGGCATGTCAGCAGCAGCAGCTGAGGCGAATTTGCCAGCAATGGAGCCATATTCGCTTTAGTTCAGGTGGGTAGCTGCGTCAGCATGCGTAGGCTGCAAAGGAACAGGTAATAGGTTTATTCCTAATAAATAACAGATACCTATACCTGAAAAACAGTAGTACCAAAACACCCAATATGCTAAGGATGGCGGGAAAACTGATTTGAGACAGAATCTCTTGAGTTTCAGGGCCGGGACTCTGTTGCCTTTCACCAAAGTCAGTGAGAGATGCGCCGCTCTGCCAGTCGATGCCAGAACTCCTGTCCTGCACTGTTAAGCTCTCGGCGTGTCAAAAGATGAATGGCTTATTAGGTAGGTCTTCCTCATTCATCCCGTACAGGGAATCTTTGCATTGAGTTTTGAGACGTACATAAACACCCTGACATACCAAGCTGGGTGAGTATAAATGCAAAAATAATATCAAAAGAGGTAAATTGTTTAGAGATATGAATAGTATGATTTATCTTAAAGATTTCAAAGGAATATGTGAAATCAGCAATGGGTAGTGATACTACTCAAAGAAGCTTATGGAACTTGTTAAAACTAGGCAGCACAATGTAGTCTTGAGAGATCTACCATGAGATCTGATACATTGAAGATGCACATACTGTAGAGAATTAGGGAATTTTCACCGTCTATTATATGTTGAATGACCAGTGTGTACATGAAAGAAAAAGAATGTCTCATTTGTTCCTAATATCAATCCATGGGAATAGCCCTCATTCCTGAAATCACTATCAAAATCCAAATAGATGTACTTAAAATGAAGAATACATTAAAATGAATGTCTACACTTTCTTCGTACTGTATGTGAGTGAAAACAATTAAGATGGATTACATACAATACCAAGCTCAGACAACCTCACCTAATTTCCATTGCGATTATGTGACAAGAAATATATTAAAGTCTGAATAAAAGCAATAAGAAATTCTTTTTGAATAAAGATATAAGCCATGAGGATTGAGAGAGTGAAAAGTTGGGTTTCAAAGAAAACTTATACCCACAATTAATATCAGACTTTCATTTAGCATTCCAGTTCATTTAGCTTGCCTTGCAGATACAGGTGGAAACTCTTAAAACTAATATAAATGGGAAAAGTGTGTAAACTCAGACTATTAATAAACTACAGGCTGTGTTGTGACCCAAAAAATAAAAGTATATTAGAATGATCAGCAAAAGGATATGCCATACTGTAAGTCCTGACGACAATTTTTTTTTTGTATTTTTATTTTTACGTTACGGGGAGACAAAAGCAGCTGAAAAAAAATTTCAGCTGTGGAGCTGTGTTCAGGTGTGCGATTAAGCCGGCACTCAAAATAGGGGGAAAGAATGGCTGAAAATGGAATTCTATTCATCAACTGAAGCCTAAGGCAAAGAACTGGCCTATTTACACTGTATTGCTTTTTATTAGGCGCAGTAAACAGTAATATGATTCTAAGGCAAATTAGTGAGAAAAATATGCATCAAGCCATTTATTACTAATCCGTGGTTAACATTATGTTGCGGGCAAAATATTTGGAATTGTTCTCACCCAAAAGTGGGAGTAGGGAAGTTCTTTGGAACTGATGCTTACTTGAGTTTTTGCAAATACTAGCCAGTGTCATTTTGTCAGGTAAGGTCTGTTTTCTCTTTTGTGCCTGCTTTCCTCTCCCCTTAAACTGCTTACTCCTTCTCAGCAGGTGAGTGAGGCAGGCGGGACAGAGCAGGAAACCACACACATGAGCACTGTAGGAAAGTCTCACGGCTTGGGGGTAGCCAAGTAAGTGCTTACAAGCCTGCCTGCTGAGAGGGAGACCTGGCAAATGAGCCACAGCACCCCAACGAGGACCACCGAGAGAGCCAACTGCGGCTTCTGTTCGGAAGGCTGTTCTTGTTAGACGATTCTCAAAATAACGGATACTGCATCGTCGCCAAACAATCTTGTTCTCTGAACGATTGACCCAGCCTGTAGCACAGCTTTCTTACGAAATGAGAACACTTGTGTCATCGATGCCCCACTCTCCAGACTTTAGCCCCACTGAACACTTGTGGGTTGAGCTGGTGTGATGTGTGACATCTAGAATGAGAGACCAGTGAACACACAGGCACATGTTTGTGAGAGGACTAGAACAGAATCCCACAAGACAGCTTCTGCAACAAAGTGTGTGTTCCTGATTTCAGCTTGTATTGATTCCAATGGTGACTTCATACACTAGACTCTCACAGTAGATCCCCAGCTGATCAGTCTGTTGATGACAAATGTTAATCAGCACAATTAATTATGTCATTATGCTCAATAGAATGGTTGTGTCCATTTTACAAAATGATTGTTATTTTCCTGATGATGTTCGGGATTTTTCTGACGTTATAATTTTAAGGTTCTTTTGATGTTCAATATATACAGTACATAGGAGCATCCAGCCTGACCATCTGTGGCAGGACGTGCAATGAGATAAAGACAAGTTACTAAATCTGAATATTTTTTTTATTTGGGCTCCACATCGCATGTGGTGCTTTGCCACAGATGCCTTTTGTCCGTCAGCGCTAAACATTTTAATGTGCTAGGGTCCTGTTAGCACAGCAACATCTTTTTCAATAAACAATTAAATGTTTTTACATGTGTAATGTGATTTTGTTACAGTGGGTGTTAATACAAATAAAACCCATTTTCAACTCTTTTTCCAGAAAGAATTTCTACCTTCTTATTTTTTTAATAAATAAATGTCCCTGTACTGATCAAATTAACTCCATAGCCCCCCGTAGCAGAAAAAAAGGCCCAAGGAGCTTTCCATACAGGCAGCATAATTCCCCTCTCCCCCTGTGACATTTCAAAAAGCAGTTTCAGCGGTACCACTCTATCAAATCAGCTCCGTCAGGTATCCTAAAGAAAGGGAAGTAACTCTTTACACTGTACAGTCCTACAATTGTCTCTAGCATCCCCCACCGTCTCGGACCATTTTCCCATGCTATCTGCAACAAATACTGTAACGACAGAGTTCTTTCAGGGCCCTGTGCAGAAGACACAATCCGGGTCGGAGTGAGGAAAACACAGGGGAAAAAGGCATGCAGGAGTCGGGAATGAAAACGGGGGGCATGTCCAAAGTGTGCAGGTGCCCAGGGGAGTGAGTCCCGGGGCAAAAAATCCAGAAGCAGTCCAAACGGGGAATCCAAAATGGGCAAAGTCCAAAGCCGGGCGGTCCATCCGAGACTAGACAGGATAAAAACAGGAACTGGATTGGAACCAGCGGGGAACAGGAACAGAAACAGAAAATAAAACCATAACGGAGCCAGGCGCATCCAGGTCCCGGGATCGCACGATACAGGAATCAATGCAGAGCCCCGAACTGATTGGGAGACTGGCTTTTAAGGTGGGCTGGGAGGAGGCTGAAACGGGGCAGGTGCACAAAATCAAGTCTGAAGTGAAAGAGCCGGACCACCCTTAAGGGGGAGGGACTACAATCGTTACAAATATGGGTCACATTGAACTGTCCAGCCTTCCTTTGTCTTTCTTCTCTGTCCCTCTTTTCTGCATCTGGTTCCACCATGCTCAGTGTCCCCACTCGTCTAATGCTACTTCTGTGAATGGGGGAGGAGTTGATGGGTGCCGAGGCCAACACTGTGTTCCTCACTCTTGTCGTGATTGCTGTCTGCTGTACTGTATGCTCTACAGGGCAGGAAGGTCTTAAACAGGGAGGAGCTCAGCCGTCAGGTATCAGTTCAGTTTCAGCTTATTTGTCATATGTACAAGTGCAATGAAATGCTTATTTGCATGTATGCTCTGATACACAGACATTAAGGAATCACCAAAAACATAAACACAGAACAGCAACAACAACAAGTTAAATAACATACAACTGTTAAAAGAATGTCAGAAAAGCAGTGTGAGAAGAGAAAAAGAACACATCAGTGTGAGTAGCAACTAAGGTTACTGCTGGAAGAGGTGTTAGTGGGGCCAGTAGGAGGCGCTCACCCTGCGGTCCATGTGGGTCCTAATGCCCCAGTATAGTGACAGGGACACTATACTGTAAAAAGGCGCCGTCCTTTGGATGAGATGTAAAACAAAGGTCCTGACTCTCTCTGGTCATTAAAAATCCCAGGGTGTTTCTCTAAAAGAGTAGGGGTGTAATCCTGGCGTCCTGCCCAAATTTCCCATTGACCTTTCCCAAGCATGGCCTCCTAATGATCCCCATCTTGAATTGGCTTCATTACTCTGCTCTCCTCCCCACTGAGAGTTGGTGTGCGGTGAACGTACTGGTGCACTATGGCTGCCGATGCATCATCCACGTGGGGCTGCACACTGGTGGTGGTGGTGGAGGGGAGTCCCGTTTACCTGTAAAGCGCTTTGAGTGGAGTGTCCAGAAAAGCGCTATATAAGTGCAAGCAATTATTATTAATAGTAGTAGTAGTAGTAATATCGATGTACTGTAGTAATGTAGATGAGTTTAGTCAGTGGCCGGGGTAGAGTTCAATAATCTGACAGTTTGTGGGAAGAAACTGTCTCTGAATCTGGACCGACAAGCTCCTCTTAGGAAATGCTTCAAGCTGATTGCCTGTCACAGCCTTTGTTATATAAGCAGCAAAAGGAAATGCGTTGTATTTTTGGAACGTTGCTCTTGTCAGGAGGAGCCTGGATCCCAGGACATGATCAATGTCACATTATGCACTCACAGTAGAGCTTTGTCCAGGCCACTAGACTTGAACCTCCCCACGTCCCTACTTGTCCACACCAGACTCGCTGACGATCCTTTCCAATCGCGAGATGTTACCTTGATACATCACTAGGACTTCACCCCACTGCTGGTGAGTACACCTGAGATGTCACTCATAACACCTCCTTCTCTTGGTTCAATTAACATCGGCAAGGTCCTGTGAGGTCATCTGGCCTATAATCAATGACCTTTACCCTCGTCCACAGGTTGCTGTGACCTGGCATTTGTTATCCAGTTGAACATGGCAGTGCGAAAACAATCACAAACACGAAATATGAGTATGTTGCTGAGGTGTAGGGATTCATGTTCTCTCAGAACCTGTCTTATCTTTGCCAGATTGTGCTTGGCAGTAACATTTTGCCAGATTAGAAACTGATGACTATGAACACCCCAGACAGCAAGCAATAGTGTGCCGACTTAGTTTAGCCTTCAACATGATCATTTAAGTTATATCTGTGTTTTGTTTTCTTGCCTTTCACCTGATATTCAACAGGTTAAAACATCTAAATCTGCTGTGCCTAATCAATTCTCACTATCCATCTATTTTCTAAACTCTTCATCTAATTCAGAGTTGTGGTAGAGCTGGAGTATCTCTGAACACTAGAGAGGTGATTTTGTGCTTATGTAAAAATAAAAATCAGTCAAGTGCACCATGGTCAGGCATTATGATCATTGAATTAAACTGATACTAAAAACTCTTAATGAATATCCAAAATTTGTATACAGTATATTGATTCTCTAATGACATAAATAGAGTGATAAGTTTATTTATGCTCAGAGTACTTCTGTGAAAGTGTTATAGGAACATTGTCTATAAGTGTCTATAAGAACGTTGTCTATAACAGTGGAACATACAGGCCCAACATTTTAAAAGATGCAAGATTCAGAATAGAATATACAAAAACAAATTGCCCTTACACTTAGCTGTAAATACAAACAGTATTTTTATAACATTACATGTACAATCATAAAACCAGTGATTCAATCAGCTAGATGTCTTCAGAATACATCATTAATTTAAATCTACCAGGTGAAAGGCAGCTGAGCAACGACATTTTGTAGGAAACAAAGAACATATTTAAAGGTACAGATTTACCAACTGAGAATAAAGACAGGGCTTTCAGACTAGTGCTGTTCTTTTTTTTTTAATAAAAGAAAATGCACTTCAGTGCTGCGATGGCTTTGGAAATATTTGGCCTCAAATCTTTTTTTTTCCTAGATCCGATAACAAATGGTCCCCAAATGAAAACAGCAATTTCTAAGGCTTGTTAGAAATATGAAAATTGTTGCAGCACAGTAGGGGGCTCATGTTGATGAGCAGGTGGCAGATAAGAAAAGGTTGAGCCCATTTCAGTGGGTGTCCCTGAAATCACGTGCCATGTGGACAGATGTGTGTTCTGGGGTCCTTTTCCAATCTTTTCTGCCAAGCCTGTTTTTGTAATGTACTAATTTATACATCTCTGTTCTTTATTATGTTAGTATTGCTCACAGATATAAACTTGTTTTTTTTTTAAATGCTTTAATTTCTTTTTGCTTTTGCTGTTGGAAGTTTATGATGCAAATATCTAGCTGACAGTTTGCAGTATGGCGTATCGGTAAGACATCTCTTGAAAACGATCAGGATGAGTTTCTCAAGGTAATTTGGCACTGTGCATTTTTAACAGGAGTAGATACTAAGTATTGTTACTAATGTGTAAAGAAGAAACAAAAAGCAATTACAATTACAACCAAGAGGAGGTGTGAGGTAGTGAGAGGTGGCTTTGTGAGAAAGCTGGCTGCTAAATGAATAAGCCTGTGAAATGAGGCCCGGCTACTCTGAATGAGTAATTAGCACTGAGAGGGAGTGAAAATCCACATGAGGGAAAGGAGCTGTCAGGATAGGCTCTGCGTGAAATTGGCCACGCCTCTAGGCTAATAAAGAAGCTTATAAGAATATTTGAAAGGATGAGGGTATTAGCCGGCGTTTGGGTTCCAATTTGGAAAGGAGGCAAGTGAGAACTCTGGAAGGGATGTTCTCATTAGAAATGCACTGAGCTGGTTTGCAGGGCCTGTGGGACTCACTGGGTTAGGGAGGCCTGAGAAAATACTGATGTTCAGATTATACTCCGCGGTCTTACAGGTGCACTGATGGACTGCATGGTGGTTTGTTCAGCAGGGTCAGTAAGTTGCTGAGGAACAGAGCTGAAACAGCCTGGAGTTTGGCAACATCGATTGGCAAAATAGCAGCGTACCTTCACTCCACACAGCTGAGAAGGAGGAGTACAGAGGGCAGAGGATGAGTCTTGAATACTCAGTGTGTCCTACCATCCGCAGATAGATGGGCAAATCTCTGAGTGAAATGAGTGAAACCCAAACAAGGCTGCTGCTGGCTACAGAGAGCCATCCATGGCCAAATGGGATCAAGTGGGTTTGTTTGTCAAAACACTGTCTTGTAAACAGTATTTAAGTAATTGGTGATGACAGAGTGAAGTGAACTGGGTGACATGGCGCAAATATGAATGATGTACTGCGTGGTGATCAATCAAGACAAAAAAGTGAGTGTAATGAGTTGTGTGAGAAGCGTAAAAAATCTAGTGAAGACCAGTGGGAGAGTAGTCCTTCCTAGGAAGGGATCAATGTGAGATATCTGATACCAGAGGGGTTTTGAAAGATAGATGGAAAGACAATTTGCTTACATTGCTAAAAATGAAGGGGGCATGCTGGCAGTGTTGGTCTTCAGGTGGCAACTGTGCTGGCACTGTTGCAGGAGGCCATTCTAGCCCATACGGTAGCTGGAAACTAATTGATCCAAGGGTCTCATTCAGTCATTCCTCAAAGAAAAACCAGGGAATGTTCTGTAATAACTCTGCCCTTTTGGGTTAAGACATGCCTCCTTTTCTTGGTTTTAAATGCACTTACCCAGGGTCTCCATGTGTATTCTCTGGTCAGTGATTCTCTGTTCATTCTAAAGACATCCGATTTGTTTCGGTCAATGCCTTTTGAGGATTTTGAATAATTGTATCAGGTGCCCTTGGCCTTCTGTTCAAGACGGTTCGGTTCTTTCAGCCTGTCAGAGGAAGAAGAGGAGGACATTCCCTTAAGCCGTGGAATGAATTGCATTGCTCTTCATTTGACTGGTTCCAGATCAACAATATCTCTTATGTGGTGATCAAGCTTTAAACTACACATCCCGACATTAGCATCTTTCAATCTTACTGTATATATCTGTGGTTACATGTAAAGTAATGTCTTCCTAATGAGTAAATGAAGCATGCATAAGATGGAAAGATGCATGGATTTGTATTTTCTTAATTCCCTAATGTCATATGTCACTAAAATTTCTTTTATCTATTACTCTCTAACAAGAACGTGCTCTTGTTAATTGCTGAACAGGGGAAATATGAATAAATGTGCAATTGTCATAAACTCCAAAGGAGGTTACCAATTGATTAGTGTTTAATTGGCGGAGCAGTGGCACTGTGGCTAAGGTTCTGCACTGATGGCTGAAAGGTTGCTGGTTTGTATCCTGTGGCCGGCAGTGGAATCCTACTGTTAGGCCCCTGAGCAAGGCCCTTAACCCCAACTGCTCCAGGGGTGCTGTATAAATGGCTGACCCTGTGCTCTTGCCCCAAGCTTCTCTCCCTGTCTGTGTGTCTCATGGAGAGCAAGTTGGGGTATGTGAAAAGACAAATTCCAAATACAAGAAATTGTATAGGGCTAATAAAGTGATCTTATTATCTTATCTCTTGATGACATAAGAGTTGCTTGAATATTTGGAAGTGCTACAATCTTTCATTTAAAGCTTTACAGTCTCTCAGATATTGTTTGTTTTTAAATCCTGTTTAGATTTTTTTCCAGTTAAACTTCAGACAAATACTATTTTTATTCAAAATCCATTCAACGTGATGCTACAGTACGCACAGGTCTAGCAAGTAATTGAATGAGAACACAAAACTGTTGTAACAATTATTTAGCACAGGGTGCATGCAGTTAAAAGCAAAGTGTGAGAGTGCGTGACTGCACACAGCAGGTGTTCTTCTGCACATCTACACAGATGTCTCAATATAGTTACTGCCACAGACATTCACGTGTTGACAAATAATGTGATTGATTAATCGCAGAAGCAACCTTTTGCAATTGAAAGAGAGGAAAAAAAATTGGTAACCAAGAATTCAGCTTGGCAGCATTTCGTACATGCAAAGAAAACCTCAAAAAAGCAAACCAAAATCAAGAAACAGCCACAGGGTTCGTGTCGCTGAATGGAAATCACCTGTGTCGGAGCGGCACTTCCTGTATTCCTGTACACAGAGCGCTGCACCTGTTGTTCGGCAAGAACAAATCAGTTGACAAAATCTCAACTCCTCTGCTGTCAGATGTACCCACTTCTGTTCCATTCATTAACATTTTTACTGACTCAGATGGCCAAAGGCCTGTTAGTTTCACTCCGGTACACAAAAACCCCAATCGCAGCAAAAAAAAAAACATAGACCCAGAAATACTAACTAACTTCGCTAACCACAGCCGTACAGTGAAGTCACTGGGGATTTTTGGATTGTTGTTGCTTGACACCCACGGTTCTACTTACTCTTTCAGAGAATACATAGCCACCTGCTTTCATTGTGGAAGGCAGCTTTGGCTCGCAGCAGGGGGCTATTGAGACGGCCGAGCAGGCAACATGTTTCAGCAAGTTTGTTTGAAAACCTGCACCCGGACAGAGCACCATTTGGAGAGGAAGAAGCAAAAACCGAGCTGACAAACACACGCCTACACAACATAGCTCGTTAGGCCAGGCTCTTTTTTTAAAGAACACAGAGGGCTTTTTTTAGAGGATTAGAGTGCAAGTTAATTGGAAATTTGCTTTCGCGTGAACGTTACCGTTTGGTTTGTGTTGCACAGGTACACGCTGTTGGTCTTCATTATAGCAGCAAGAATGCAATTGGCAGGGAGCAGCCCATAAATCACAATTTTCCACTGTCCCTAATGAAGAATTGACCAAACACTCAATTTCATACTGAATTCTATTCCCAGTATTGCTCATTAAATGGCTGAGAAATGTTACCTTTCTGGATTATAGACATATTGAACATCATAAAAGATACGAACAAAGAGACCAGACAGGGAACACACTCTACAGACCACGAAGAGCCTGATAACTGAGGAGCACAGCCATTGTTTCCTATGCTGTAGGATTCATAAACCTTATGGACATCAAAAGAGTTAGGCGTTATATTCAGACATAAAACTGAAATTCCTGTTTTTGGAATCCCCAGGGCGAAAGCTAAATTTCAGAAGTCATATTAAAAAATGTTCTTATGGGAATCATCACATAATATATTAATAATAGTTATAATCATTTAAAAAGGTGATGGTAAGAGAAATACAGACATCACAAACATGTTCATGTTCATGTAAAAAACACATTCCCACTCTTGAGGCCTTGATGTTTTTTTATTTTGTAGTATCTGTTGTGCTATGTACTGAAATCACCAACTTACATCCATGTACAGTACATGAGGTTCCAAGCCATTGTCATTGAATGGTCACTTAAGCAATTGACGAAGTCCAACACAGTGTGTGTACAGTACTGTATGTATATATATATATTGAATCAAAGCTTTAACACACTCAACAACACCAAATTTCAAGTGTGCCTCTTCCCGAAACAATGGAAAAATTGTTAGTCCAACAACTGTCCCAACCAACCAATTTACATAATAACATAGAAAGGTTACCAGTGAGAGGACAGCGTTTGTCATATTAAGCTCACTTGGTAGTCAGTAGTTAATTGATCCAAGGATCTCATCCAGCTGCTTCTTGAAACAGGGCAGGGTATAGGCTTCAAACACATGGCGGGGTGTATTTTTCTGTACTCCAACAACCCTTTGGGTGAAGAAGTGCCTCTTGTTCTCTGAAGCCGGGCTGTAAAGGTGAGAGTGGCCAATCTTAACCAGTAGATTACCAGAGAGTGTAGAGTGTAGACTGCTGCTGTCATTCACCCAATGGTTGCTAGGTACCAGGGTAGAGGGACACTGCAGATATCTCTCTGTCATATTACAACACCCACTAACGATTTCCTTTGTGGTCACAGGTGGAGAAGCCCATTTGCACCTGACAGCTGTAATATTTGGTCCACCTTGTTTTGGTTTAGAGAAGGCAAGTGTCTCATGCCTGTAATGAGCTGTCTAAAATAAAAAAATGTGTGCAGAGCAATCTGTAATTGCAAACCACATTCAGATCGTACTGGTTATATCTATTTGAACGGTTATACAGGTGACAGGTTTGGGGAGTTATTAACCAGGTTAATGTGTTCATACTGAAGTGGTCAATAGGAGGTGTTAAAAGCCTTCTCACAACCTTATTCATTCCTTTTCATTACAATGATTTATGTAACATCAAACCCTAGGCTATGTTTTCACTGCATGGAACGGCATTTTTTAAGACAAACAAATTTCAATCAGGCACGTTCAGAAGGAACATTTTGTGCTTTTGGGCCAAATTCTTAGGGCTGTATTTTTAATGCAATGGCTGCACTAAATATTTAAAAATACTCTTGGTGTACGCCCTATGAATTATATATATCAATTTATTTGTAAATCTGTTGTGCTTTTCATATTTAAAATTACTTCATGATAATTGACTAATACTATAAATGCACTCCAGGGACAGCACTAAAATTGGCAATATTTACTGATACTCTTTCCTGTACAAAAAAAACAGAACCAATTCCATGAAGAGAAGAACCAACCATAAATGTCTTTATACTGTACACATCCATGATTGATCCCATATTACTTCTATTTCAGCCATGAAAAGCAGGAACTCATGCGATATTCAACAGCAGATTCTGCTGCTGTCGAGTCATGGAAAAGATTGCTGTGTACACGAGGAGGTTTAGTACATTTTTATAGAAACATCGCTACAGAAAATGGCAAGTCCCCTGAAATACGTGTAGGTGGGTGAGGAGGATACAGCCTACCATCTTGTCAGTAGCAGTCACTGCCCACTCCAAATGTGTAGTAAACTATGAAGATATTTGCCCAAGACCAAAACGGTACACTTGTCTTTCTACAGCAATGCGCTTGACACCCACACACTGCCAGAGAAGCACAGATGACACGCCCAATACAGAAGTGAACAGCCAATATGTGCTGTAGGTACACCTATATGGATCACAGCAATAAGCTTCCAAATAGTGTAATTTACTTCAATTACTGTTTTTACTTCAATCACTTCGATGTGTCTTCGAGAAGTTGCGCTTGTAACTCAAGAAATAAAACTCGAGGATCGTGGAGTGAATGTGGCGTGTTTTTTTTCCCACTGTTTCCACACTTCGGCGACGTTCTTAAGGGACGCTCGTCGCCCTGCTGTCATAGTACAAACCCGAAAGCACTCGAGGGGAAAACACCTGGGTGGGAGAATTACGAGGCAAAGGAGATAAAGACCACATAACAGCTTTTACCATATTTTTTCACATCTATGAGGCTAAACCCTCCCGGAAGATTGGTTACACCTGCTATTTCTGGCTCAGCTAGTTTCCGGGGTTAAACGCTGACGTTTCTCAGAATTTTTGTTTTTCATGGCAGTCTAGTAATGACCCAGTTTTTTTTCTTCCTATCACTTTCAAAATGGAATTAAACTAAAAAGGGGGGATTATATTTTCCCCACAATTATTATTCCGCTTATTAAAGTAAAAGTGACTTTTCTGAACTGTGGGAATAGCGAAAACATCAGTCCAATTTTCTTGTATTTAGTTTATTGTTTAAAAAATATTTCTATTTCCTAAAAATCACCCTTCAAGTCCCCTCAAACAATTCAGCTTTACTAAACACAACGTATATTTAATACGTATATGCTCTGATAAAGTAGCAAAACTTTTGATTCATCGAGGCGTTACATACAGTATACTGTTTCTGCCCACTTCCTTGGGCATTTGAAATGAGTACATTTTATCTCTGTGTGTCTTGTATTCTCTGTATAACTTTCACTTTTCTCCATTATCCCACAAAACAGTGAACAGGATGCTTGCGTGGTATCCCCTTTAAAACACGTTTTATATTCCTAATTAATCCATATGGAGAGTGGTTTTGCTTTATTTTACCCCCTCAAGGTTAGCAACATGAGACTTTGTGAACATAATACAAGAAATACTCTGCTGCTCCTTAAGGGCAGTGACTGCCTACATCAAGACAGGTGTCCAGAGTAGAACATTTCTTGAAGGGGAGAGAATAATTTAAGGCTCATGTTCATTCTATTGTCCTTGTAGTATAGTGCTTGGAAAAGCAGACTGTAATATGCTATTACAAAAGCAGGCTGTGAAGCACAGTAAGATGACTATAAAGCAGTAGACTCCAAACCCCATCCTGGAAAGCTGGTTTGCCTGCATGTTTTCAATCCAACCCACTTCAGGTTCTAATAGGCTTAATTAGGTGGATTTAGCAACTTCAAGTGAAGGTTTTTACAGCACATTTAGCAATCTAAATGGTCACAACTTTAGGAGTTCAGTGTAAAAAGAAAACATTTGTAAAGAACCCAAAATAAAATGTTAGAGTAACAATCTTCCAAAAATATTTTTGTCTTCAGTTTTAGTGCCAGGTGACACATCTAATCTAAAAGCACCATTACACCTTTAATGCTAAGGCAACATATAGAAAGCAGAAAGATACAGTAATTGTACAAAAGACAGGCTGTGTACAGGCTGAAAGCAATGTTTCTGTGAGTATGAATGCTCATGTAATCACATGTTTAAAATACAGATGGGGGAAGTCACAATAGTTTTTTATTTGACAGCTTTTTACATAGTGGTAACAACTTTTCATTTAATTGTATTTTTCTAATTCAAGTGAAGCTCGTGTCTCGAATACCATGTCATTCATTAAAGACAGAATACGAGAGCTCTGGTGGCTGAAACACTTACACAAACAGTCTGGAAACAGGGATATTAAGGCCTTCCTGTATATTAATGAGTCAGTGATATTTATGCAGAGACATGGCACTTGTAATTAATCATTAATATTCACAATGCTGTATCTGGCATGTGCACCACCAGCTCCAGTTTAAGAGTGAAGTAAAAGAAGAAAAAAAACAAATCAGCCATCTGTATGTCCATACGCTACGTCACCCAGTTCCAGAAGAGAGAAGCAATGTAGTTTGGCTGCTGTAATAGGACTAGGACTTAAAATCTGTATACATTCCACAGACAAGATTACTTTTTTGGCCATATACAATTTCTTGTATTAGGAATTTGTCTTTTCACATACCCCAGCTTGCTCTACATGAGACACACAGACAGGGAGAGAAGCTTGGGGTCAGAGCACAGGGTTTAGGGGCCTTGCTCAGGGGCCCGACAGAGTAGGATTCCTCTGCCAGCCACGGGATACAAACCAGCAACCTTCTAGCCACAGGCACAGATCCTTAGCCATAGAGCCACTGCATCACCAGCTACAGTCATTTCACCTCCTCTTTTCTGTTGAACTGTCACTTAATCAAATCTCAGACTCTGTACTATCACAGGTGCAAATGCACAACAGCCTGAGACACATATATATTTAGTAAGTTCTGATCAGTGGCTTAGTGGAACGTCTGGACACTGATCTGGCAGAGCCCTCTCCATGTTTTACAGTACATTGCACTTTAGCCTTTAATGAGGTTCACCTGGGTGCTCCCTACCAGCCACCTGTTGCAAGTCATGCGGAACAACTGCTGAAAAGAAGAATGAGGGTAACTGATGTGTGTTATTTTTGTTTCCAGGGGAGCTGTTACTCTGTTGTACAGTGTCGTCAGTGTGAGTTTTTTTGTTTGTTTTGCAAACTGTCAAAACTGTCCTTTTCAAGGTTTTTGTATTGACTTTGTCAGTGCAGTAATGCTTTTGAGGATCTGTTAACGTCGGATAATAACGTGATAATACAGCGGACAACACAAAAAAAGTCCATGAAGAGCAAAATATGTGGGTCAAAATAGAATGAGAATAATATTATGTCTTGAGAGCAAACATCTGCAAGGAATCTTTTTACTAGCTGAAAACAGTTGCTTTAAAGGAAAGGAAGAAGTAACAATAACACTGAAGGAAAGAGAGGGCACTCCTGCTTCACTGAGAAACACCACAGAATTAGGAAGCACCTGAAATCACGATGTCCCTTTTAAAATTAGATTTTGCGCCATTTACCAATATCAGTGTTGTATTTGTAAAACAAAATTACCTTAGGCCTTCAACAAACATTGGAATTTGTTTAATAACTGACATTGGAATAACATGTGGGTAGCTGTGTCAGCATGCGTAGGCTGCAAAGGAACGAGTAATAGGTTTATTTAAAAAATAATTAAATTAACTAGAATTCACACTGCACAAAACTCTTTGTGAAATATTAACTGTTTTAGTATCTTAACATTGATAACTTGTTTCATTTTGACACCATAGCTCTTCCTTCGTGGATATAAACACTGAAGCAGCTCTGACTGTTCTGAGCTGAGGCTTGTCGTCGTAAGAAGTTTGTTGTGTTTTTATTCTCGTTTTCACACTGCCGTCTCTTGTACAGGTGATTGCCCTCCAGTCGAGCAGAGCTTTGTGATCTGAAAGCCCAGCTCTAGTGTCGTGGCCCCAGGGGAAATCATCCCTGACATTGGAGCTGAGGTTGGCGGGAGGGACAGGTGAGAGACCCCAGACAGGGAGAACCCACAACACCTGCTCAGCCCATCTTTCACGTTATTAAACCTCCCCTGGGGGGGGGGGGGCAGATATAGCTAAGGTCAAGATGTACAAGGCATCAACAACCAGCAGGCTGCCTAAGCCATCAGTGGCAAGAAAACTAGCAGTCAAGAGAAGGCAAGGTGAAGTCGCACGTTAGCAGGCTGCCTCCATAGAGCACAACTGATCAGCTGTTAGCAAGGAATTTGGAACCAGGAGAAACAAACACAATGAACCTGAAGCCTACGACTGACGGAGAACCAGAGGGTTGTCTGCTTATAATGGCATCCCTTTTTTTTTGCAGAATATTTCTATTTGATCCACTCAAAGTAGCATTTTCATGACGTTTCAGTGTAATAAATCTTTTCATTGTTTACTAGTTTCTACCTTTCCTTAACCATGTCAACTAATTAATAAATGCATTAACGTTTTACAGGTACCTACTTTTTAAGAAACCTGCTATCCCTCTTAAACATACATGAATGCACAACAGAAAGCATGATTTTATTTTGTTTCACAAAACAGAAACATAAAAATATCTTTGGTCAAATATATTGTCCTTCTATATTATATTATCTCTATATCCTTATAAGCAGCCTGTTGTGGTCTTTCTCTTGTGACTTCATCATATTACGAGAACCACTATTATCCATCTATTCACTATCAGAAATCCACTTGTTTATCATTAAGGTCACAGCAACCCAGAGTTTATCCTGGATCCACAAGGCACAAGGCAGGGCTGCACCCAGGATGGAACACCAGTGCATCTCAGAGCACAGAAGGAGGCAATTTAGAGACCAATTAATCTAGCCAGCATGTCTTTGGAAGGTGGGAAGAAACCAGAGGAATCATTGAAAAGCCACACAAATTAAGACTGTTAGCCCGTTTAACAAGATGTTAACCCAAATATAGTCCAGTGTTTTTTTTGTATACAGTATACTTGTATTGTGTTAAGCACAATATTCTATTTTAATTGCCATTATAGATTTTTGATCTTATTAAATAAAACAGCAAATACAGCAAATGAAAGCAAAAACCAGTAAGTTTAATGTTTTCATAAAATTGTATGTTTAACTTCATTATCTCTATGCATTTGTATATTTTAATGAGTAGTTATTTCTCTATAATGGATAGTGACTTAGAAGGGTTCACGTTGTGTTCAATGAATGCAGCATATCTGCATTTTTTATAGCTGTCAATGCTGAAATTTGTAGGATATGCTGTTGCTCAGAAGAATCTAGCTGCTGTGTCACTTAATGAAAGGTCACAAATATTCTGTTTATTTTCTTCACACTAAACTCAACTGGACAAATAGATCACTTTACAATTTACAAAAATTACAAATTAACTTTTGTATTTTATTTAATGGTCATTTTGTAAAACCCTTTACAGGGTTCTAACTTTTTTTATTGTAAATAGATTTACCATGTTATTACAAACACTGTAAACAATTCTACAAAATATTACTAAATGTTTAGCGATGTTACCTTAGGAGAATAAACAAGCAAACAAACAAATGGAAGCATACAGTACATGCATAAGGTTACTTGGATTGAAATCTATCACCTGCAACTTCACATTTAAAAGTACAGTCCATAATAATCGTGTTTCATGCTTGTATTTACATCACAGCATAACATTATGATTGAAGATGCATCTGGTATACATAAAGCTTTCACGGCATACCAGCACGGGAGCTTTTAGTTCAAATTAACAACTCGTCAATGTGCAAGAGGTTAGTGCAGTCATTTTGATTTGACTGTACAGTCTTCAAAGCATGAAGTTTCAGAAAAGTGATACTATCTTAAAACACCATCTTAAAAGAAGGTTCTGCTGAAAGTTCCCAGGTGGGATGTGAACCAAGCTGTCACTCTGCCTGTCCATGTGAGATGGCTGTTTTCCTGTCAGAAACATTTTTTCATTCACTGGAATTTTGAAGTATATCCTGTAATTGTCTATATTTCCTTGTAAAATCTGTTAATAATGTTGATGACAGATAGGTCTTTCATCAATTGCCTAGATGACAAAATTTCAAATGCTGACGTTCTACAGCTTGAGTCTGAATGTAATCAGTCAGTAGATAGGAATAGTTGACAACTCTCCTTTTATTAATGCCAAACTGTGCAAAAACTACATGTAATGTTTTGGACCATCTTAAGTAACAAGCTGGCGAAAGAATGGGAACACTTTGCTCTAACTACCATTTATTTAAATTAAAAGCTAGCTTATCTTATCAATAATTATGCTAGGCTGATGTCATTCACAGATTCTGCAAATAACTGACTAATTATGTATACTCAAGGAATAACGTATTTCATTGCACAAAGTATCGCATGACTTTGAAACCTCATTCCATAAATAACTGTACAGTGGGATTAATTGACTTTTGGCTCAGATCATGTCAAATACTTAGATTTTTTCTTGAGGTGTGCCATGAAACCAGAAGGGGAAAGCAAAAGGCTGTGAGTTCAGTTGATAAGCATTGGTTTTAAGTATTAGAATATGCTAAAACAAAGTTAAAGAGTGAATTAAGCAAAAAGACGATGATACTAATTTGTCATGGGCCACCCAGAGAAGAACAGCAAATAGTATTGAGTCAGAAAATAATATACAGGAAGTCACATCTCGTGGTTTTTTGGGGAACCAGGGGACATCTTCGATCAGTCCCGTTTTTGGCCTTTGTCTTGCTCTAGGGGGATGGGCGCGGGGGTAACAGGTCACTTCCTTCCTTTGTGCCCTCTCAGCTGTAAATCTGGATAACAAGTGGGACCCCACTCCAAACAGGATGCACCATCTTAACTGGACTATCCTCTGAACATGTGCACATTCTTAAGAACAAAAAAAAAGGAAAATGGAAAAAAAAAACAGGTTCAAAAATTCAAGGTTAGAGCCCATCTGCTCTCCCCTTTATTGCAAATGCCAAAACCAAACAAAGAAGAACTGTCTCTAACATAAAAGGTGTAACACCTGTTGCCTGAAAGTTAAGCTAATAAATGAATGCAGGAGTTACAATCCTATATAACTCAATGAAAACTCTTCGGGGGGGTGAAAGCTTGTCTTAGGTAAACTAATGCAAACATGATGATCAAGGAAAACATTGCCAAATCATTGCTTACGATTAGAAGACATTTTGTACTGCACTAATTAATCTTCTTTGGAGATTTGGAGGTCAGCACCAGAATTCTATAACTGTTCCTGAACGCCTGTGATGATGCACATTTAAACTGAAAATAATTCAGAATTGAACACAGCCCAGTATTCTTTAAAAAGTACTATTTCTATTCACAGGCAAACGCGGAGAACTTATATTGAAAATGTCAAGGAAGGGATTTATTTTTTCAATCTTTTATGTATGGAATAGATGGTCTGTATTTTTTTTATTTAAATTACCAAATGGTTCATAATTGCTCTTAGGAAAGGCATCTTCTTAGCAAACTGCTTCATGCTGACATTGTTGATACAGGAAGTAGACAGGAACAGACAGTTCATTTTGTACGTTTGACCATTAGCGGTGCGACCATACCAACCTGCGGGAAACAGGCAAATTTCAAAGCTAACCTTTCCTTTATTATGACAAGGAAAATTTGTCCTAAACTAAAAGTCGAGCTGAAGAGGTTTGGATCAGTAGAGGAAGTTCAGAGAGAAAAAAGTCACATGATTGCACTTGAACATTTGATTTCCAAAATCCTTCAAGTTACCGTATGTGAACCTGGTAGACCAGACCGTACTGCATGTGGGATTTGAAAGATAGTGCTGTGTCTGCCAAAGTATGTCTGTATCCTTTGTTTTTTAATAGGGCATGGAAACTTTAATTGTTGTTGTACTATTTGTTGTAGTTGTGGTACTGGAAAGGGCTTCAGTCACCAAGCTTTTTTATCCCTGAAATAAGAGCACTGGGTCTGTATCAAGGCAGAAGAGATCGTTGGGCTCGGTGCTATATTAAACCTGTAATTAATATTGTGAATACTCATTTCTTAATTGAATTCTTGCTTTTAAATATTAAACAATGATTGTTCCCTACATTTGTTTTGAAGATATGCTAATAGATACACTATAGATTCTATAGAATAGATACACTAATCATGATGCTAAACATGTAAGCAGAATATAACAAAAATTCATCAATGGGACACATTGATAAATAAGGGGCTCACATGTGAAGTGTAAAGTGTTCCCCTTTAATACAGGAATGCAGGTATTATTATGTGAAATTCTATTATGAAAGTAACATTCTGCCATGTAGCAGTACAAAAACGCACTTGAAGTCTGTGAGTTATAAAAAGAGGCTTCCAGAAACCTCCTAGAGAATAAAAAATAAATAAAAATAACTGTATAGACCTTACTTTTGGAAAATAGGGGTTTCCTAACACTGATGTACCCACATAACAAAAAGGCATAAAGTTGTTATGTTATGGATCTAGATGTTGAAAATTCAGTTAACTGAATTTTACTGAAGCAACCCTGGTGAGGGACCCTACTCCAGGTCTCAACAGTAGAGCCCTGCTCAGGGTTTGAGCCCATAACCTCCCATCACAAGTCTGGGGTCGTAAGCACTACATCTTCTATTTTTCCGGTGTAATCTGGTGAACCTTACCATCAGACAGCTTCCTGAGCTAAGGATCATTATGCTTGCCCTGAACTGTCTTGACCAGGTTTCAGAGCTGCAGGCATACAGTATGTCTTGCACCTCTCATGACGCAATGACCCTGCATGTCCTTTGTGTGGCATGCATACCCATTTGTAACCCACATTTCATTTTTTTTCACTGGATTTCATCTTTGCATGGATGACAGAGTAAAATGATTTGCTTGCAAATTAGACCTCTCTACCTTTGAAGAAATGGCTGATCTACACACATACATTTAGAAGTTCTATCTCATACTTTGTTGAATAAAAAAACCAATTGAACTGCATTCAGTCACGTACCAGCTTTTAAAAAGCTTGCTTTCTTAAAAGGCCATGCACCCAAAAGTAGATCTTGGTTTAATTTCTGAGCTCATTGACAATGATTCAATGCAATTGTATGTGTAACAAATATTAAGGGTCAAACAACTGCTACATGATAACTGTAGCTAATACAATTGTAATGTATGTACTGTAATGTATGTACAGTAGCAAACATTTTTTCCAAAATTAAAAAGACTTTTCAGGAACTTGCATGGAACATTCCATACCTCTTTGCTTTTGGGGGGATTTTGTGTTAATAGATACATATTGATGTGCAGTACATGTAAACTGTACTGTGATGAAATTAGATATGTGCTTTAGCTATCTTTCAATATGTTGATGTCAGTGTCACTTTATTTGCACTTTAAATCAAATATATTTGTTCAGTGATATTTATTAGGTCTTTGAAATGGTCACTTCTGGAGTCATTTGGAAAAGTTAATGTGTAGAGTGAGCTGATTAAGACCTCTGGGTTGATCTGTGCCTCCACAGAGCAGGTCTGCACAAGTGGGATGACCTTGGGTTAATGATCGTGAAAAGAGTTTAGGGTAACACTTTATTTCAAGGAGAACAAATAGCATGTTTGACTTTAATAGCAGCATAACAGCATAACAACCCCAGTTGTTAATAGTGAAGTAGCCATTAATTATGGAATGATCCCGACTGGACTGTTCCAATGATAATTGAAAAGACTTAGGTGTGAAAACATTACTAAAAGGATACTAAAATCATAACAGAGATAAGAGAATGGACTAAGAACATTGCTATGAGTTTATAAGCTAAACATTATTTAGTGTGTAATGAATATCCACTGATGGTAAATTATACATACACTGTATTTGCACCCTAACTAATCACAGTAATGGAATGTTATGGACCACAAGGAAAATATTGCTTAATAAAAATCAGCATCGTTTTAGGGATTAATTATTACAAAGTGAACAGCCAAATAGTATCAAATGACCTTAACTTGTTCCCTTGCAACATAAAATAACACCCGACTCAAATACAGTAGGTGTCCAACAAATTCCCATTCAAATCTTCCATTCAGTCCGGCGAGCACTCACTTTCCTAGAATCAGGAAGATGAGTGTACAAAGTGCCAAAATCCCAAGTCAGAAAATAAGCCTTTCTAACAATGCGGCATTGTTAAACAAAATCGAGTGTTAAGTGGTCATTTAAGAAGACACAAGAGAAAATGTGTATTACAGTGTGCAATCTTGCGCTTTAAAAGACAACTTTCTTTGCCAAAGTTTCCAATAACGCTGCCCAGCTGTATTGACTCATTCATCCCTAAGGTTTTTGCCACGCAGTGGTTTCAAATGCCCTTTTTTTATTCCGCTTGGCTGTGAACAGTAGCACACTGGAAAAAGTCCAGGTAAGACATTGCACGCCTGCTGTTCTCATGGCAGGAAAAGAGAAAATATCTCAGTGATAAAACTTCAGTAATAGCAAAGGGGTTGTTTTACATGATATTTCTGAATATTTCTGGAAAAAAAAACAACAAATCAACAGAACAACCAGCAAAGTGTTATTCAGATGTGTGGACAGTTTGCTGGGTTAAGACAGTGGGGTTTGTCCAAGAGACACAGTAGGTAACAGAACGTGTCAGTCAGGCCTTCAGCTTGGCCATCTTCCAGTCCTCACTCAGAGGAATAACGTTTTGACTACATGTCCACTATTGAAAGCAAAAGGGTCCTGGATATATATTCACTTAAAAAGTTTGCACAAAAATTCCAGAAAACCTGCAGTACAATTCAGCCAGCCTTTGCAGAAATGAAAAGTTGGTTCTTCTGTGGGTTTCAAAGGAGGAAGGAAGAATGAAAGAAAGTAAATATAAAAAAGAAAATCTATCATTAATTAGCGTTCAAACTCAGAGCTGTCCCCTGGGTGTTTTGGATGACCTATTTCCCGCGGCCTTGAATTACTCAGCCTGTTCAATCGGCCTTTTAGCAGACAGGGAAATACTGAAATGAAAGCAGAGGCAGAATATAAATACAAACAGTGAGCATTTAAATCACCCATAAATCTGTTTTAGGAATACTGAGCAAATTCCATTTATTTTATTTTTTCATACAATACTTTCTATTCTTTTGTGATGAATGTGTGATGAAAAACTGTTCATTATCATGCAGTCCCTCCTGCATATTGTGTATGTCTATAAGTAAATGCTTATTTATTACAGATTAGAAAGCAGGTAGGAAGCTTTTTCTGTGTCAATCACATCACAGCATGACCAAACATCAGTGAATCATGTTTTTTTTCTTCCCTATGACTAATGTTACCTTTTCTTTCAGCCTGTTGATCAAATATTTGGAAATATACTTTGGTATGTTTCTGAAGTTATTTGTTATATATGATTGAAAAATGACAGCAGGGTCAGTGCATTTCAAATGAGCTCACCAATTAGCTCATTCTCCCTATATAAGCCCCCGTTTCTGAACAGCTACAGCTACACCAGTGAGTTCTGTGGAGGTGTCTTGATTACAGGCTTTTTGTAAACTGGTTTTCGGCTTCTTCTGTCATTTTGTACAAAGACTTTTCCTTATAATATACTACTCCAGAATCTTGTCTTTCAGAAAGATTTTGTTGAACTTACTATGTTCATACTGATCTCTTGGTAATCACAGCACTTTTGGGGTATTATTTTCTTCCAAGAAATCTTCTTAGTTTCTTCTGTGTCTGCTGGGATTAAAATTTGTCATACTGCATATTCCAGAAAAGAAGAAGCTTCTGAAATGATGTGTCAAAGACAGGTGGAAGGAAGTCAACAGGGGAAGTAATTAGTGGCACACTGAAACTACAGTTCACCAACTGCCTTCAATGTAATACCCAGCTCTCCCTTGCTTTAGCCAAGCTGCTCTAATCTTGAAAGATCAAGACCTTTCAAAAGCTCAATATATACCCATATATTTACTAGTGGGTGCAAGTAAGTAACACCCTGGACTGCACATGATTAGTGGGATTAGGAGAGGTCTGAGCAGCTATAGTCACACTGTTGGACACTAAGTCTATCTGTGATCAAGATGACAGTTTGTCAGGTTGCTACATTTCTGAGTGAAAGAATACAGGAAAAGAGTATGTGGTAGCAAAGGCACTAAGCGTTCTAGGTTTTAGAGGATCAGGGAAAACAAACAGCCAGCTACAGACAAATGCTACTTTCAGTGGTCCATGTTCCTGTCTACATTCCCATTAATCAAACTTCGAGAATTTCCTACTAGAGTTACTTCAGTATCTGAAATGTGAAGTTTTAAAGGCAAATCGTCGAAGCAGAAGCTGCAAAGGAAAAACCTGCAAGAAGCACAGACAACTAGTATCAGAAAAGGCAACAAAGAAAAAACTTCAGTCATCAGGCATCAGAATGCAAACGACATGAAATTTTCCTTCCTTCAGAACTGTCATGACTAAAACATACATGAATCTGAAATATGCACAGTATTCGACAACAATGAATCATGCAGAGAATGAAAATGGCACCAGCTCCAGTTGCCTGGCAGAAGAGTACACATTAAAAGGTAAATCAAAGTAATAGACAGCTAACAGCATTCCTTCTACAACCCCTAACAATACAGGCTGGGCCTGTTAGCAGAAGGTTCACTAAATCCTTTGTCATCCTCCTCGTAACTTAAAATGAGCTGAAGTTAAGAAATGGAGAATACAGTATATGGGTCAATATACTTCTGTGATAATAAAGAAAGAGGACTGATGTAGAATATGAGCTACATTGTTCAAGTACAGTTTCAAAGTAAAAGGAATCAATAGGACTTGATGTTTATGTTGACTTCTAATTAACAGAACCGAAGTGAGTTTTTCCCTTATAATTTTTCATCAATTTATAACAAGTTAAAATTAAGGATCTCCCTGTTGTCTTTCAGTGCATTCATCCGAAATTGCCTGAACTCCTGTGTCTATGTCCTAACTATTAATCATCCTTCCTTGCTCATCAAGCTTTACAACACCTGATTTACAGCAGCCAGGCTCTCTAATTGTGTGGCACATATCCTGCAGAGGTCCAATATAGAAAGAGAGGCCAAAAGGAGACCAAAGAGTTAATCAGCTGCTCCTGTGTTAAGAAAGTCTGTATACGCCATCTATGGCCAGTAGCAGCTGGCAGGAAATGGGTAGGAAAACTGGCCACAGATAAACTGTAGGAATCTAAAAAGCAACAGAACAGAGAGCATGGGACAGGAAGTATAGGCGTCAGGCCACCAAGTGATATGGGGTTTGCAATCACATGCCATTTCGAGATTGTAGCCGCTTGATAATGGTCAGAAGGCACAGCTGTCAGAGCATGATGAAGTAACCTACGGGGAAGTGTTGGGCTGAATGTGGCAACAGCCCGGGGTTTTACTGTTGGTAACTAGAAACAACTCATCCTGTCACAAGACACTTAAAAAAGTGTTTCTTGTTACGTGAATAGCAGGGTGCTGACATGAGACACAAATGATCTTTTATAATGCTTTGCAAAAAAACAAGAGTTTAACAGGCAACATGTATTTATTGATTATGTCTGTCATAGCTTTGTAACGTGGTGTTTTGGTATGATCTTTTCTTAAAACACAGGCCATTTTTTGCTTGAGCTTTCCAGTGCAATCCCAAGCGTGTTTCAACGTAACAGTGAAGCTCTGTTAGTGAGGGCCTCTGACCAGTCAACAAGGACAGAAAACATTCAACTTTAGTTAGTTCAAATCATTTTTGTATGTCTTTCTTACTGTTTTGCGCAACAATAAAATCCACAAAGCATGGACGTACAGTATTCTGAGGTATTTTCTGAAACTCCAAACCACAGAGTCCTGGGCACTCTCCTACCTACCAGAAGTGGTTGTAAATCTGCAAATGTTCCATTTTAGACAATGCAGCTGCAAGACAATTAAAATAACTACATTGAAGCATTAAGCATTTTGAAAGCGAGGTACTCAGATGTGATGTTTTTTTTCTGCTAAAATATGCAGGAATTTAAACTATGAGATAAGATCAAATTGACTGACAAATTAATTCATACTGTTCACACATAAGTACATTTTGCAACCCAAAATTACACATCAGTTTCCAGAAAGCTGCATTTTCTTTCATTCCTGAAATATTTAATGAAAATGTTTTTTTTTATCTATATGTTTTGTTACTATACGATCTCTCCTTTAACTGTCAGGTTGTTTGCTTTAATTTTTACATTTCATATTGTTACAAATGGGGGGGTTACCAAAATGAAGAAAATCAGGAAATGACCGAACGGTTTAGTAAAAAAATAAAATAATTATTCATAGCCCCCTACTTGTACATCTCTCCCGTATATACCTGATCAGTTGGTGTAGTCACGTGAATTCTTTGTTCTCTGGCACAGCTTTGGTGAAAAGAGTAATAATCCAGGCACACCTGGTTAAACAAATATTTATTAACAATGACAATACAAACACTACACACAACATAAACATACAACACACAGGTTACTGTATTTTCTGTATGTACAGACAAGACACTCCAGAGACTGCTACCAAGACTGCTACCAAGTATTCGAAACCTAAATGATGCCTGCAGAGGCCAAAAATAAGAGGTAAGCTGTCTTCTAAACAACATGCAATACAACCTGCAGTTAAATTTCTTTCCAGGCAAACCCAGATGCCACAAAATGAATGAGAGCCTATCTCCTTATTCTAAAAATGCACCCACAAGCAGGAAAGGTTGTCTTTAACCGAGGAATTCTTGACTCAGGAAACCCAAGTTCCCTAAAAACACAGACCAGCAAGCTCTCTCTCTAGCAAGGCTCAAACACTCGGCTTCAATCTGGTTTTGTTCAGGTGATCATAAAGTAGGGGCTCTAAAGTAAGGGCTCTCGTCTGGCGCAAGCTTCAAGTTCCAACTCCTCTCTCCCTTGTGGTCTGACCTTCTCTTCTTTTTCTTTCTCCCTCTTATCTGATCTTGTATGGTGTGTTTCTGGACTGTTGATTGACACTTACTCATTTACCCACAAATTAATTACAGTAAATAAGGTAACCTAAGGTAAACTTGATGATTGCTTTTGACCACAGGATCGGGGCTCCCTACATTTCAGCAAACATCCCTTTTGCTTTGAAGATGGAAATGTTGACACTGCCAGGTGTCACACACTTTATCTAAACTCTTAGACACACTTCCTAGTCACCTTCTGTATAGCTGGAACAATATGATTTTCATGCATAAATGGATGAGAAAATAGTTATCCATTCAGTTATATATATATAATACATCGAATAATGAAAATAATGAAAAAAAATGTTTGTAAGTTCTTAAAACTCAGAGTTGTACAACAGTATGCATATAGAACAGAATCTAACAGACGTTTAACAAAGTCACGGAGCAAATCCACCAAACAAAAACAAGAATTAAACAAAAACAAAAAAACGTTATCTTATATTTAGAAAGGCAGCTAAAAAGTGCAGAAATTGCAGCAGAGGTATCTGATTTTGGTTTGCAGATAAAAATGGACAGGCATCATAATAGTGAAACTCAAGTGCACGAGGGCAAGTGCTGCTTATACTCTGACCAAAAGGCACAATTGTAATAGTGTAGTTCAACCACAGAGCCCTCTGGAACATCCACAGGTGGATCAACGTCAGATTTGAAACAGTCAAAAATGGTAACAGAGTAGGAGCCAAAGTAACAAGAAGGACGGACAAGATTTCGCTAGACAATTTTACTTGGAATACATCAAGATACTTGATCTGCACTTTAGTCCAGAAAGAGAAGAATGTTATCCACAGGCAGAAATCATCCGCCAATCACCAATCAACTACCAATCACCAATCAACTACCTTAACTTGGGCTGTTTCAGCATTCAAAGAGCTTTTTGCAAGTAAGATAAAATGGCAATTGAGTTGGGTCTATCCATTCCAGTTGGAAAGGGGAAATAGAACAGTAGCAATTAAGAGTTTTCATTGAAATATTGATGAGGCTTGTAATTTCGGTACGAGTAGAGACGTGGGAATAATGTCCAAATCACAGGCAGCCGGTCTCATTTTATTGACAAAGTCAATCACCAAAGTAGCATGCACAGCCGTAAAATCAGATTATGTCAAACCTGTGAGATCAGGAGTGGGTGTAGCTGATTGCAGAAGGTGAGATGAACAAGCTGATTATTCAAATTAAAGGGGAACTGCAGTCCCAGTTTCTCAGACCGGTTATTAAATCTCAGTAACGAAATAAATTAATTGACGGTATTGCAAAATGTTACAAATTCCAAATTAAGCACAAAATCATTAACTTTGTGAAAGTACTGTATGGTAACCATTTTGTTGCAAACCAATGGTCTCGCCACTGGAGACGGTCCTTCCTGCTCGATAGTCACTGTCATTATTAATGTAATGAGATGTTTGAGCAAATAAGTACAGGTTGTGCGGCAGACAAGCTAATAACATGCTAATAGTACTTGTCAACAAAATATCTAGTAGTCAAGAACTATATTTCTATTTGATTAAAAGTTTGTATTCACAAGCCTGCCTGTTTCCAATATAATAGGGCCGCTTCAAGTCACCGTACGTAGTGTTGCCTCGTTCTGAATCGTAAACAGCAATATGGTTTCCATATACATGGAAATGTAGTCTATTTTGTGATGTCAATTGGAGGATTTACATGTTACTGTGTACATTTTACTCTCGTTGTGGTTTGAAATGCACTCATCAATGCCAAAATATAAAAATAGCATTTCAGTGCCCCTTTAAGTGTATTATTATGAAACAAAATGCATGAATGTGTTCTACTGTTCAATAATGGAGGGTAGAGAAGTGGTTTAGGCATTTTGTTGATGGTGAGAGAAGGACTTGAGGACTACTGAGACCTATCTCAAGGTTTCTATTTCAAGACAGAAATAGAAGGGGGAACTGTCAGCCATAAGAGTATCCCTAGAGGAAAACTAATGCTGTTCATAAGCCTGTAAATGAACAGTCAGCCCTGTCTTCCTCCACAAATGCCCAAGGCATCATCCTGATCCCTTCATAGACTGCAGTTCCTATGTCTATCATGACGAAGAAAAAGCAAAAGAAACAGGTTTTAGCAGGAGCTTAGTAGCGATGATTGGTGTTATTTCAATATTGGATTATGAAAAGCATCAGAATCAGATCAGGTAGCCACAAATAAAAGAAGGTCAACTGTCCAATATTTTTAAAGCAAATGATACCCTATTACTTTGCAAAAGGGAAAAAAAAATAAGAAGATAAGAAAGATAAACTGTAATCATTACACTTCTAAGGGAACGTGTTATTTGAATTTATATTTGTGGTCGACTGCACTCTAGAAGTCTAGAATTAGAGGCAATAATTCAAGATTTTGGGGTCATTCAAAATGTCTCCAAAGACATACTCCAATGGAGAACCTTGCTACAGGAATTGAAAACACTTTGTAACTCATGTACTTAGACTGTGAAAGATATATAACACAATTCATCTACATTATATATTGTAAATTGCACATTTACTTATAATTCAAGCAAACTTTTATATGCTTCTCACCATCTGTGGAAGTAAAACAAATCTATGGAATTTATGGAATTCTATGGAATCTATTGAATTCTCTGTGGAACTCTAAGGAATCTATGGATGCACCTTTGCTGTGTCGAGGGAAGCAGTTTTGCATTATTTATTCTTCCTGGCATAATGGGCTGTAGAATTTATACATAGCAGTGAATCATTCAAAGACGACCCCAGGGCCAGATGGGTCTAGGACACGAAAGTGCAAGATAAACTCTAATCAATGAATCAAGGTTGCAGAACATGCAAGGGTTTAGTATTTCTGTTAGAAGGTTTCAAATAATTAACCATAAGAACGTTGGTATGAGGAAGGTTTCTGCTAAATGGGTCGCCATCATTGGTAACGTTCATTAAATCACCAGCAGAGAGAAGAGTTCAGTAAAGAGCTGCTGGTGGTGCAACTCCAGTACATTTTGCATCTAGTCTGGTTACCAGTGATGACACTCAGGGGTTTACTGGCGAGGCTCTGAACTTAAGACTGTGTTAAGGAGGCGGGCTCACCTCCAACATCCAGCCCTGAGGAAGTTTCACACCAAGTAAAAATATCTACAGCAACTTCTATTTGAATTTAGCAGAGATATGGCTACTCCATTACAAAACTATAGACACTGATCGGTATTATAGTGGCTTCCTGATCTGACTGTCAATGCCATCCACAAAAGACAATAAAGAAAGTGAGCATTTAGAATTCCTCTGCCTGTTCACCTTACCTGTGTTTCACAGGGGTCCATGGGACTGAACAGTCCAACCCCCACCTCCTACAATCCAACCCATAGCCACCCCAAACTTCCTTTCTTATGTGCTACATTTATCAAAAAGCATGTCAGAAAACAACAGAAAATATTTTTCTAACGACTACTACTCTTTACTGTGATAATAAATGTTTCCTTTAGGGAATCTATAGAAAAAAAAACATTTGAGCTTGCATTGTGGTTATTAAACATCTGAGACATAAAAACAGGTGTGGTTTTATAATGCTAATGATAGTATTGAAGCCGTAGAGGGCACAATGTAGAAAACCATGTTGCATGTTGTACCATGCAGTAAAAAGAGAGTTAAAGAGTAAGCCATTGATCTCGGTCTAATACTATACTAAAGACAGAACAAATTCAATTTTTAGCCATGTGTTTTTACCCATATACAGTATAGTGTATACAATAAATTTGATCTTAAACATTTCCCGAACTTGTCAGGTAAATACAAAAATTATACATTTCCTATTTCCTTAAAATAAACACTGATTCATACTGAGTAAAATCCAGATGAGTTACTCATTTCTGAAAGTCTGTAAAAAATTAAGCCATGTGTGCAAGTAGCTAAGATATTCCACTGTGCACAACAGTCTGAATTGCTGTAGAATGTTTGTACATAATTTCCATAATGTTGATGGTTATTTGTAGGAATTATAGTTCACTATTTAAAAACGATACCACAAAGCCTAACATTAAGATGGAAAACGCCAATCTGTCTATTTTTCCCTCACGTCAGACGTGATAGTGACTGGGTGTTTAAGTTTGTGATTTATATTGCATCTTTATTTTCTTGATTTGGCCCCTGGATAGTTTGATTGCCATGGTAGACTAAACGAGTGGACTTTAAGAATCCCTTTCAGCTGTTTCTTGTAAAAAGTCTTTCAGGGGTGAATTAAAAAAACCTCCACTGTCTCTGGTAACTTCGCAGCCTGTTGGCAAAGGAAGAAAACCAGTGCTTTCACGACAAGAAGGATGTTCCCTGCGGTCCTGTTGCCAGCAGGTGAGCTTGAACATTGCGAGAGAGGTCAGCAGCCAGTCTCCCCCTGGGCAGGTGCCTGGCCTTGATGGAAATGTCATCAGGTGTGTGTTCTCCCCTCTAATGGCCTTAATGGAGAAGACAGAGGAGTCTGTGTATTCAAGCTAATTGGGTGACTCACCTGCCTTCAAAAAGCACTAATTGACAGACCAGGGCTCAGGGGGAAGCAGGCTGCTGTCGGAGCCATGCGCTCCCCAGCGATGAGTCCACCCAGAGAATGAGGAAATAGAGCCGTAAAATAATATCTCTATGATCTAGATCTTTTTTTTCCCTGCAAACCAAGCACTATAAAAAAAAAACAGTGTCCTTAGGAAACATTCTGTCGTAGATCAAGCTTCGCTCCTGTGTTTTGTGTTTTGTCTTTTCCCATCGCTGTTTGTTTTCAGCACGTGCACTGGCTGTCGCTGACAGTGAATGGTTTTTTAAATAAACGTGTTATTGTCTTTTTTTAAATTCTTGTCAAGCAAATGAAGAAAATATAAAAAATCTGACCTCTGTAATATGCAATGAATGCATTTTCTGCACTGAACTGCCAAATATATGTTGTTGTGTTTGCATTCAACTTATCAGTTTTCTGAAATCATATATAGGCACTTCTTTTGTGTCTTAGTGCTATTAATGTACTTCTTCATTGAGATGTTCTGAGAGTCTGACTTTCCATATGACTAAAGATGAATTATGCAACCATGTTACTGAATTTGTTTTCTAAAGAAAGCATTTGTCAGATATATACTGAGACTTCCTAAAACAGGTGGCTCTAAGTATACAGTAAGCGTAGGCCTGCATTGTACAGTGCAGTAGAAAAAAATATCATTTCCTAGCAATTGTTCCCATTACTTTAATGGCATTTTCAAAATGATTTTGTAGTCCTAGAAATGATCTACTAAACTATATATCTTTTGCCTGTGTCACGGGTTTGGGTAATATCTCTGGTGTATTTTGTTGCAGAGAAAAAATAAATCACAAAGATTAAATACAAGGTAGAACGATTTCCAGTTGGCCAGGCACGTACCGTTCGGAGTTTGGTTGCCTGACATTTTAGAATTTTGCAATCGCAAACACATTGGAAAGGGGTTCTTAACTGTGCCACACACCACAAGAATTCCCACTATGGTTAGCATATGCGTAATAAGTAAAATAGTACCTTTCCCATCAAACTTCAAACAGTAATTTAGATAATACTTAACCATTATGCTGTCATTGTCTAGCCAGAAATTAAATCCTATGCAATGTTCTTTTAGAACGGGACTTTAAACACTTCTAACATGTTCTTTGTCAAGTAAGGATGAAACATTTTGTGTCAATATCTGCCTGGGGATTAGATGAGATTAATAACATAGAGAACTTCAAATCATAATTTTAAAAAAGGTAATTAAAGCTGTTGTAAAATGGTCACTTTAATAACAATAATTCAAATTGCAAAAGCCCTTATATGGTGTGTTAATATAATGCAAGTAATTAACATTTATTATCATTATTCAGAATGGTTCTGGTAAATTTAATCATTCTGCTATCATGTATGCAGTATTTTATGAGGAGTCAGCCCATAAAAGAGATGTATTAATTTAAGGTAAAATTCACTTCTCTATAGTCCTGTCATGAACAGTTCTTTTTGGACCCTATGCGGACGACAATCCGGAATAGTAAGGAAACACTGGGGGGAAAGTCATGCCGGAATCTGGGATCAAAACAGGGGGCATGTCCTTGGTGCACTGGTGTTCGGGGGGGGGGGGGCAGGTGATCCATCCAAGACAGAGGAGCAGGAGCATTAAAAGCATAACAGATCCAGGCACAACCAGGTCCCAGGCTCACACAATGCAGAGATCAGTTGCAGAGCCTCAAGTGAAGTGAGCGCCTGGCTTTTAAAGGTGAACTGAAACGGGGTAGGAACAAGGAACAGGTGCGGGGAATGAGACAAACGAGGAAGGGCTGGAGAGCCCTTTAGAGAAGGGGGTCTGCGATCGTGACAAGCCCCAAGCAAACAACTTTGTTTCACAGTTTAAGTACATGTTCACGGCTGATTTTATTAAGCCCTAAGTGTGAAACACCAATTAAAGTCAAAATCTGGAAATTAAACTTTGGCCAAACCTTCTTCAGTTTATTAGTGTGATAGTCGAAATGTGTGCATATTTTTAAGATCTGGTGAATAAAAAAAAATCTAAAATCAGGAAAAATACCTAAAACTTTCGCAATTTAAATAAATTGCTCTGGGATGGAACTTAAATGATGAATTGTTTAGAACTTTGTTTGCTCATGTTAGAGAATAAGTGTCATATGACACAGTGTCAGAAATGTGAAAGAACAATGCAATGTTAAAACCAAAGAGTTACAGTTAGTTAATGCTTTTCTTTATTATCCAATTTAGCCTATCCAAGCCCCAGGTTAAAATGTATCTGCATAATGAGCCCAGGTATACAGATAACAAGTACGCAGAGAAAAGTAATACTTCTGTATGTGGGGATCAACTTTCTTTCCTATTGACTTTAATGACTATTTTGACTCTTATTTATTTGCAGAGAGACTTTTTGCAGCATCCACTTTTAGATGACTCCCTAGTTTTTGAGTGTCTAAAGACTGTCATTATCTCTCGTTTTTAAGCCAATTGGTGACACTGGGAAGGAGCACTGTGAACTTTGACAAGAGTCTGCGTTAGTAAAGTGTCCCACTAGACAGATTGCTCTGGGACTGAGTCATTCTAATAGAAAAATGTGTTTTTTCAGACTCATCCATAAAGTCATAATAAAGTATACAATTAGATTGTCCGTTCTGCCTGTTTTTATTGTAACGTAGCATCTTAATCGTGTAAGATGAAGGTTGTGGGGGTGTTGACACGAGGGAAACTCCATTTGGGTGGGTCTGGGGAACTCCATGACTGCATCTTAGTTAATTAATTGCATTTATAAGATCTTTTTATCCCAAAGGATTCTAAAGTGCTTTACATGTTAGGAGGAGACTCATTTCATCCACCACTAAGTTGCAGCACCCACCCAGATGATGAACGACAGTTGTACAGCAGCCTGGCTACACAGCAGCAGATCAGGCAGGAAAGCAAGGAATTGCTTCACTCCTTCAATTAAGAGTGATCTACACACTATATTCCAGACTTTTCAAGCCAAGGCAAGGCTCTTATAAATGGATCTTTAGGATCTTTAATGATCAATCACTCGCAACATCAGTTTGACATTTGAACAGTGCCCCCTATCACCATACTGGGGGGATGTTGTTTGAAAATACCCGTACCATGTGAAGAGTTCATCGACTCACACATTAGAAGGCTGGTTTTCCTTAGAGATGTCCCGTCCCAGTACTAATCAGGACCAGCCTTGCTTAGCTTCCGAGATGAACCTAGAAGGTGGTACAACTGCTGGACATGACTCTATACAGTAAGTCTGTCTCTTGTAGCTGTCTTGTACCAGCTGCTCATCTTAGAAGGTCATATAATTGTTTTTGCAGAATATCTTTTTTTTTTTTTTTGCCCACATTGGAGTCTGTCATTTGCACCTTTACTATTTGTTATTTGCTTTCTGTTACAGTACATAATTAAAGGAAATAGTATAGGTGAAAGTCTTACAGTATATATATACAATATAAATATAAAACAGAATAAAGTCTTACAATATAAAGACAATCATACCAATTATTAAGAGACAAGATAGGATATGTATTTCTCATTATTAAATCTCATTTCTATTACTGGAGGGTACAATTTTGTTGTTTATTAATGTATGCCACATTAAGTATACCAAGGAGTTGAGTCATTTAAACCCCTCAGAACATGTCTCTTCTTTGCAGTTACTGTATACGTCCAAAAAAAAGTCAAGAAAGGATTAAATTATATTCAACAACAGACTAGTTATCATGTTTGTTAGAAGGAAGACACTGCCGCCCCTTTTAAAAAATGAAATTTATAGTACACAATAAAAAAGTTAAAATAAACAAGTGTTATAAGTACCAGACTATACTTCATGGGAAATTTTAAAAATTATGACCTTTTTTTTTTAAGTTCAGGCTCTCGACTCAGAAGCCCTTTAGGGAAATGAAAGAAAAGTTAAAGTAAATGTAGTATATTTACATGTTGCAAATGTGCTTTCCTCCCAGAGACGTCCAACACCTGCACAAGCCGTGACACATAGCTTCTGGCTCACAGGGCCCCAGAGTTCAGTGCAGCAAAGCTCTCAGCTGCGCGGGTGACTCACAGTGTGTTCCTGGAACAAGTCGAGGGAGAGGAGGATGCTGTGGGAAGATGCTAACTTTATCATCTGGTCCGAGGTCGGCAGCAGATGGTACTAAAAAACTTGCAACACTACAGTTCCCACAATCAGCTGAAAATGACATGAAAGTCAAGCTTTGTCACAGCTCAGAAATGTCAACAAGGATGTGATGAAGTAAGACAAGTGCTATGCAAAGAAAAAGGCTTTCCAGATTGTTTCTGAAAAGTTTTTATTTAAAAATAAGATGTCCAATCAGATTTCTAGAGAGCCTTTATAGACTGTAATTACAGTATATGTGTGTGTGTGTGCAAAGGATATTCATAGCTTTTATAAAGAATGTATTCTCCTCACAGTTGTCTCAGGTAAACCCCCACCAAAATGCATTCTTTAAAGCATGGTGGGGTCCAGTGTTGAAAAATCAACAGCTGCTGAAGGCAGTGGTAAAAAAATATACTAATGGTGAAGTGATAGTGACCAGAACAGAAGCCAAGTTAAAAAATAAATGCAAAGACATTACAGAACTAGCTTTGCCTCAGCTTTGGTAATGATAACTTTTGTAACTCACTCCCATCAGAATCAAAGGGACCTGCTGATCAATTTTACCTAGCTTTCGGCATAAAGGAGTAGTCGCTTTTTCAATGAGGAAAGCAGAATCTTGCTGAAGGATGTTGAATTTTTTGCTCAGAGTTTTAAATTTGGCAAGTCACCTTGACCCCTGCCTTATCCTTCAGCTGCAATTTGAGATTTGCTCATTCCACTGTCATTTCTCTGCATTTGTAATGGGATTGACCTATAGATAATTGGATTTGGATAGTATGGATTTGATCATATGAATAGCTGAATTTACCTTATGCAATGCAAAAAGCTTTGCAGGCAGTGATCATGCCCGGAAGATCAAGATAGTACCACTCGGTAAAAGTAAGAATAAAGATAAGGAGAATCTGGAGTGATATTTGCTGCCCTGCACATCACTGTAATCCTTAAAGGGGAACTACAGTGGCAACACAACATAATACACATATTAGTTCAGGTGGGGAGCTGCGTCAGCATGCGTAGGCTGCAAAGGAACAAGTAATAGGTTTATTCCATGCTGAAAAAAAGAAGAAAGAAACACAACGTTTCGGCCGTGGGGCCTTCTTCAGGTGTCAAATACATGCAAAATTATGAATAAAAGCCCTAAAAAATTTACACATTTTACAAATTATTTTTTATGTTACAAAGGTGAACTGCAGTTTCTAACTTCTTCATTTATTCCTGCTGGAATAGGCAGCCGTACAGGGAATGTGGTTGGCTTACAAAGTGTCTCCCCTCTGGGTTGTATTGCGCACCAAACCACCCCCTAAAGATTCCAAGAAAATGCAGATGAGACTGAAAAGGTGTGTGAAGTCCTTTCAATACTTTGTATAAGTTCAAACAGACTTTTCTTAGTCATGTAAGGTTGTCTTACATGAAGGAGGTTTTCCTTACCTAATGTTTGGTTTCAAATGCCTGTTCCCTGTCCGTTGTAATCTCCTTTCTTGCGAAAAGGTTAAATAAAAATATGGAATATCTGAATTGTATAAAAGATTGATTTTTAAACATAAAACGATATAATGTGATTTAATTTTTACTTTTTGTATTCCTTTTAAATTTTTGTTTCATACAGTATATCCTTGTTGTTTTCTAATAGGTTTTCTCAGTTCTCTGAATAAGCAAAGAAACAGATTTATTAGTGTTTTTCTGTTTTATTAGGAAATTTTGTAATATTTTAAAAATATATTGTAGTCTTGACTTCTAGAATTATTATATTTATTGTACTTCACAATTTCACCACCATAAGACATTTTTTTTTAAATATAACCTCCTTTTGGGTGGGACAGAGGCACAGTGGTTAGCATGATTGGGCCCCTGAGATCAAATCCAGATCTGGGGTGCTATCTGTGTGGAGTCTGTATGTTCTCCCCAGGTTTGTGTGGGTTTCTTCCAGGTGCACTGGCAGTCAAAAGACAAACCTGTAAGCTAATAGGCTTCTGGGAAAAATGCCCTTGTGTGTGTGTGTGTGTGTGTGTGTGTGTGTTTTCTGTCTGTGTCTATGTGTTGCCCGGAGATGGACTGGCATCCCATCTATGATGTATCCCACCAAGCGCGTATTGCTTGCCGGGATAGGCTCTGTCTCCTCCAGGCCCTGACCCTTGGATGAAGCAATTAGAAGAAGGCTGGATTGATAATCCCCTTTTGTGTCTTATGATTTATTTTTAAAGTTCTTTTGCTATTTAAGTTCTTGTTCTCAAATACCTCTCTCAAACACAGCTGTGTCCTTTTTGAAGTACCAGTTGTAAAAAATAAATCCATAACTTCAAACATTAAGCAAGACTTTTCATATTAGTTTACGTTTCATAAGTTTCCAACCTTGCTTCTGGAGAGCCACAGTCTAATTGACCTTATAGGCCAATCTAAATCAGCTATTTTGTTAAAGATTAATAACACCTGAAATCAATTAAGGAAATTGTTCAATCAAGGGATTTCTGAACGTTGTGGGCTCATGGATCTTCAGTATTTTTTTCTCCCAAATGATCTCTAAATCGTTTCAATAAAAAATGCCAGTTCAACTAACCACAGATAATTTGTTCCATGGATTTAGAAATTATTGATTTAGTGGCAGCTTATAAAACCTGGTCGCCTGGGACTCCCCAAGAGAAGGGTTGAAGATGCCTGTCCTCAAGAATTTCTTGTGATCACGTCTTAAATCTAATTTGAACAACAACACGGAACACTTTAGAAACTGGCTTTTATTATATGACATGGTTATTAAATTGCATGCTATCAAAAATGTCAGGTACTATCCTGTTGTCATAAGTATATTCACCTCACAGAAAGCTGGAATTAATGGCATAGAGCAGCACACCAAAAAAAAAAAAAAAAACGGACTTGTTTGACAGCTCAGCTAAAGCAAGACTTGTCAGGAAGCCAGAAACACTTCTCCAGTCAATGCCTTGTAAAACCTAACATATTCCTCTAGCCCTTTTTTTTTTCATGTAAAACAAGTTGAATGTTCAATTACGCCAACAAGAAGCTCACGCTCAGTGCAGCCCTAACGCATCTCGGCCATTTTGTAATCCACGCAGACTCCACATCCACACTGGGGCTGCTAGGAGGTACCCTGGCGCAGCTCGCCATCGGAAATTTCCGCTTTCTCTCTCAAGTCGGTACATTGCTCAGATGAAACAAATCCTCTGAACTGGATTTTTTTTTTCAGCTTTAGGTGTGGGTAGATATATTTCAGGGTCTTCTTACAGTAGGTCGACTGAGCTGCTGTAAGCTAGTAGGTTGTCTAAGTCTGTCGCATTTAGCAAGCCACAGCGCAACTTAACACGTCTGCTTCTTCCAGTAACAGAGGCATTGCAAAACAGGCACACCTTTCTATCTTTTATCATTTTTTTTTACCTTTTTATATTTAGTATAACACTTCATGTATGCTTCAGCAGCCACAATACCTTTGTACTGAATATCATACTGTTGTATCAGTGCATGAGTAACACTTCAAGAATTATGCCGCATTAACCTCTTTTGCTAATTACTTTGAGCTCCAGGATCAATCACAGGCTGTTACAGAGTGGCCTTTGTATTGAAATGTCCTGGTCTGCCGTGTCTCTCTTTTTTCCGCACTCTATGGCTGACTGCACTGCACATTTGTCTGCAGTTAACATACGGAAGACCTTTCACCGCACAACAAGTCTCATATCAAATCTGCTCCACATCCCAGGAGACATGTGGTAAAGACAGAAAACCACCGCTGCACCAGGCTGTGGGTGTTGTACTAATAAATTAGCTCAAGTGTTTATGCACTGCAGACATGGGAAGCCAGCAGGGAGATCTTGAGTCCTTCACACACAGGACACAGCACAGATGAAAGGAAGTGCAGCAGGCAGGAAACACTGGCAACTTGAGATGGCAGTGGGGTGGTCGTGGGGCTGCAGAGGGTACAAAAGAAACTAAACTTCTTAACCCCATCAGCTAAGGTGCCACATGAGACAACACGCTTCGATTCCCAGTAAGAATCCCAGTTTTTACACTTCTAATACTACTGTTATTTTGGACTCGTTATGGTTTCAATTAAAAAAAAAAGGTCTCCTTGCCAATGTGTCGTGTTGCGACAGGGTATTAAGTAATAATTGGTATGCTGTATTAACAAGGCCTTTAACATTGTTTCAGGAAGCTATAAATAACCGCTAAAATGTTTTCAATATACTTCTCTTTTCAGTGTCTGCTGTTTATCAGGGAGAAAGAATAACCCTTTTGCCAAAAAAGTCTTTTTCGCTTCCTCTTAAAATTCCAAACTACTGTGCAGCCAGATCCAGATGCATACATCAGGCTGTCCCCTTTAAGCCACTCTTCTAAGTACCTAAAAGAAAGTGAATGACAGGGCTCACTCTAGTCCCCAGGCAGCACAGTGGCGCAGTGGTTAGTGACACAGCCTCATGATGCTGGGGCCCTGGGTTCAAGTACAGACCTGGAGTTTGTCACTTCTCAGCTGGGTTCAGTGTTCCAGTTTCCTTGCACAGTTCTTGGGAAATTGGCCCCAGTGTGTGTGTGTGTCTTTCCCCTGTGATACACTTGTATCCCATCCAGGGTACTATCCAGCCTTGTGCCTGTTCCTTTCTGTGATTGACAAGGGGTCTCCAGAGACCCTGAATTGAATAAAGAGAGGTTAGAAAATGTATGGATGATAGTCCCCAGAGCAGTTTCTCCCCCCAAAAAATAAATTGGAATACTTTGCAACAGCCTTTACTTGCCTCACAATGGTTATGAATTCTGCAGATCGCCTTTGATTCTGTTGTTTTGTCTATGTTACTGTGAAGGCTTTGATTAAGAAAAACACAAAACTAAAAGCTCTCTAATGCTGTTTGGCAAACGTTTGTTCTCTAGTGTAACAATTGCTGTTTTCCTAAAATAAAATCCTTCCTTCTCCCTTTTGGGGAGTCCAAAACACCAGAAACTTTTAGAAGAAAATTACATTTAATTAGATTTTATGCAGCGTTTATCCATTATTATTGAAAGCACATTGCTAAAAAGCCATGTAACACGTCTAATCTTGTGAATCTGGGAAGTTCACAAAAGTAATTTGTGTCATTAGATGGGTCAAATATAGTAACAAGAGAAAACACATCTCCTTGCATTTTTTTCTTAAATGAACTCTTATTAGTGACTAAATACCCTTAGTGATTGTTAAAGACAATTAGAAGCTCTCAGTCTTTGTCGTTCCCAAGCACACATAGTAAGCACATTTAACGAAAAACCAGGAAACAAAACCTTTAATTGTCACGATACTGCATGAGGTCGGTAAATTCTGTACCACACCGATGCAAGTATATCAAATTGGACACGACCATTGTTCGAAATCTTTAACCCCACACCCCAGCTGCTAAAGATAGAAAAAGCATGCTGTGAGACAAATAGCGCACAATCTTCCCTTCTGTGCTGCACTCTGTCTCCTGTGGGTCCCAAGGCAAAGCACGAAGCAGGAAATCCTTATTTAAGTTATAGAATCCTGCTTCAGCCTGATAAAATCAGCCCACCTGGTAGTGACGATATTTATTATGATACTTCATCATCATCACTGTAATTATTGTTGTGTGCACTCATCGTTGTGCTCTAATATTTGTTTTAAATAACCAGATTTTGACAATTTATTTGGCTGATGCTTTTACCCATGGGCCAATTCACTGGGCATCTTATTGGAGCAACCTGAGTGAATCACTTTATTCAAGTAGATGATAGCTGTGTCCCACCCAGGATTTTAGCCCGTGGACCAGAGCCCTAATCACTAATCCACATGGCTGATCTTGTGAACTTACCAGAAATTGGTATAGTAGAGTTAAAGACTTAGCTAGGTTGAAACCCAAAAAATCCAGCGCCAGGTACATTATGTTTGTTTAGGACCAAGTACAATTTGTTCAGGAACACGTAGAGGCAATATGAAGCATGAAGTAAAGGAGATAGAAAGATTGCTTCATATTCCAGCTCCTTCCCACTTTCTCCCCCACACCCCCAGCCAAAATGTTATTTTCTCAACTTTCTCGTTTTCCGAGTGGAATTAACATCTACGTGGTCCTTTGCAGCTTCCCACCCTGACATCTTTTGTCTATCTTACTTCATTAAAATAAAAAAAACAACCCCCCCTCTTTGTGAGTCATGAGATTTCTTCATTGGTGGAAATGTCAACCATCTCTTTTTTATTTTGACTGCAAGGCAGATGGCATTAAATTACAGCTCAGTGTCAGTTTGCTTTTAAGATGATGTCGTCTTTTTTTCAGAGCCGATTCAGTCAGGCTGCGAGGCCTGAGCTAGTCAGAGAGGAGGGTGGGCTGATGTTGATGTCATTTCACTACCCCACAAGACACAGGTGAAGGAACCTCTGACTGTCAACCCTAACCCATGTAGTGTGGGCTGGAACCTCCGCTAGCTGCATTTTATTAACCATACAAATCCAATACATAAGCACGTCATCTTCTCCTCTGGTTCAAACCGAAACCAAGCCAGAGCCATGACCCGTTGCACTAAATAAAATTATACAACAGGAATACTTTTATATTTTTTAAAAATAAATTGCATGATCTCTGCATTACGGTTTAGAGGTTAATAGTGTGCTGTTACAGCTTTAGGTGACTGAGAAGTGTCTCTTGGGATTTTAGATAAAGTTTGCACCCTTGGCAGAGTAAACACTTCTAACTTCAAAGCGGAGAGGATGTTTTCTGAGGTCTGTGGGGGTCCCCTGAGCAGAAACAATTGTAATGTTTACCTTGGTATACCTAGGTAAGTTGTGGGTTAATGATTGTCAAAGAGTAGTACAGAAACACACAATATAAGATCACATTATAAAGCACAGGAGAGGAGAAGGAGAGAAGCAGAGAAGAGAGGGGAGTCCAGAGGAGCTGGGACCTCAAGCTTGTCCCAGACGAGAGCCCCTACGTTTTGATCATACAAACCTAATCTGACAGGAGCTCAGTATTTGAACCTTGTTAGGGACTGCTATTCTTTGTTTTTAGGGAAATTGGGTTTCCTGGGTAAAAGATACCTCAGTTAGAAACATCTTTCCTGCTTAATAATAATTATTAAATCATTATTAAAAATTAATAATAATAATTGCTAACACTTATATAGCACTTTTCCGGACACTCCACTCAAAGCGCTTTACAGGTAATGGGGACTCTGGCCATAGTGCGCTCACCACACATCAGCTCTCAGAGCAGAGTAATGAAGCCAGTTCAGAGACGGGGATTATTAGGAGGCCATGATTGGTAAGGGCCAATGGGAAATTTGGCCTGGACACCAGGGTTACACCCCTACTCTTTTCGAGAGACACCCTGGGATTTTTAATGACCACAGAGAGTCAGGACTTCAGTTTTACATCTCATCTGAAGGACGGCGCCTGTTTACAATATAGTGTCCCCATCTCTATACTGGGGCATTAGGACCCACATAGACCGCAGGGTGAGCGCCCCCTGCTGGCCCCACTAACACCGCTTCCAGCAGCAACCTTAGTTTTTCCCAGGAGGTCTCCCATCCAGGTACTGACCAGGCTCACACCTGCTGAGCTTCAGTGGGCTGCCAGTTGTGAGTTGCAGGGTGACATGGCTACTGACATTTGTATGGATAGGGGTGTAGGCTCCCATTTATTTTGTGGCATCCGGGGTACAGAGAGATAGGTTTAATTGCAGGATGCATTGTATTTAGTTAGAAGGCAGCTCATCTCTTATGTGGCCTCCGTAGGCATTATGAGTTTAAATATGCTTACAGCATATACTGTTAATTGAGAAGGACAGAGCCTTCAATGTGCCGCACAACTCAAAAGAAATGCAGAACAATGTTCAGGAGATGTCAGGCAGCCATATCAAAACAATCCATATTGAAGTAATAAAGGTAAATATTACATACCACAATCTTTATTTCAACAATTATGTTTAATAGCAGGTGTGAGCCTGGTCAGTACCTGGATGGGAGACCTCCTGGGAAAAACTAAGGCTGCTGCTGGAAGATGTGTTAGTGGGGCCAGCAGCAACCTTGCAACGGCTCACTAACCCCGGTGTCCTGGCCAAATTTCCTATTGGCCCTTATCAATCATGGCCTCCTTATAATCACCATCTATGAAGTGGCTTCATTTCTCTGCTCTCCTCCCCACTGATAGCTGATGTGTGGTGAGCGTTCTGGCGCACTATGGCTGCCGTCGCATCATCCAAGCTGCTGTACATTGGTGGTGGTGGAGGGGAGTCCCCATTACCTGCAAAGCGCTTTGAGTGGAGAGTCCAGAAAAGCGCTATATAAGTGTAAGCAATTATTATTATTATTTAATAATACATTATATGTAGACACAGTGCCTTATAACTTAATTGCACATCTTAGTGGAACTATAAAGTTGCCATTGTTAGAAGCTGACTGTAATGTCAGAAATAATTCAGAATGTTGTCTGTGTGTGTCTGTGTATATTGTCATATTTGCTTTTTAATAAAAAACATTGTATGTTGGAAAAGTGATTTTGCACCTGTATTGGTGAATACACATATCACGCACTACTTAGACTTCATTTGGAATACTGTGTATAATTCTGATCACTACACATGGACCTCTCTGCCTGAGGAAAAACAACCAGAATCATGTCAGGTCTGAAGAGAATGTCATACAGCTCATAAAGGAACTGGATGCCTCTAGTTCCAAACAGGAAAGATTGAGAGGGGACCCCACACAAGTACCCCAGATCCTGACAGGTATTGAAAAGAGTGAACCCCATGAATTGTTTTATGTACTGTATAGCAGTACAGTTAGAACTTGAGAGCAGAACTGGAATTTACAAAGTACTGCATATAGGACCGCGAAACAGGTCACATTTTCTTACAAAAAGGGTGGTGGTGACTTAAAGATAAATTGTCAAGCCACATCGTTTGAAGCCAGTTCTTTAGGAACATTTGAGAAACAGCTGGATAAAAGCGACAAAGTTATTAGCCACTGAATGAATACAAAGGGTTGATTAGCACCTTCTCCTTTGCAGCCTTCTTTGTTTTTATGCTCTGAATTCCATTTATGAAATGAAGTTCATCCATACATTTTCATCAGTTTAGGCTTGCAGGGGAGCAGGGGCCTATCCCAGCCAGCAACAGGTGCAAGGCAGGATACACCCTGGAAGGAACACGAGGCCATTGCTGGGCACACACGCTGGTCAATCTTCCCCACAGCCAGTTCATCTACCAGTATGTCTTTGGACTGCAGGTGAACATCAGAGCACCCAGCAAAACCCACAATCACAGGGAGAACATACAAACTCTGCACAGATAGCACCCTAAGAATTCAAACCCAGGGCCCCTATGCCACTGTGCTACCCATGGAGGTCCTGTTTAGGTCGAATGTTGTTCATATTTATTGACAAGAAACTAAAAGACATTTGCCCTCAATGGGAAGGATGGTGTATTTTAGTTCGTAAAGTACAAAGTCTCTTTCTCTGAGTTTCAAAATAAATCCACACTGACCTGTATCCATCCCTTACCTACTGAGGGCTCCTAGATGTTCCTAAAATACTGTACACAAGAGGCAAAAAGGCAATCTATATTTAGATCATTCAAATTGAGTCTTTACAGAGTTTACATTCCAGAGCTGCATGCACAACTGGATCAACTCTGTTACTGTATATATCAGCAAAAAATCTTATCTTGATGATACTAATTTATCTGTTTCATTTACAGGACACATATGTTTGTATAATTTTAATTCAGAGTTGATATTAGTCATACACAGCATACTAAAGACTGATTTGGGAAACTGATTTGCGTCGTTAAGGTTAAGTCATTGCTGGGCAGCTCTGACTGTGGGAATTATTTTTTACATCTGGTAAGAATGAAACGTGTTTACTTTTAAACAAGCAGGATATCCGCACCAATTCTGATTAAAAAATAGACTGCTGCCAGAGAAATTGAGTCCCAGAATAAAAACTGTAAAGAAATAAGTGCAATTGTGTATCACTGATTTCTCATCTCCTTACATCTTTAATACTCAAGTCGACTTCTTGACCATTCTTTTTCAAGGCAACTGATGGTTGTTTTTTAATATGATGGCCTCTTACTATGAACCCATTACTTGTGAGAAATGACTGGAGGCATTTCTGCTATCATGAGATAGTTATATACCTGGAAAACAGCGCATGATAGAAAATTACGTTATGGAAACCATTGGTTCAGGGTAAAGTAAGAGGTTATGGGATAGAGAGTTCATATTCAAAATAACACAGGTGTTTTTTTCCAAAGTATGTGACCTAATTATTATTTTGAATGTATTACTTCTTTCCTTTCTCTCGTATCACTTTATAACCTCAAACTTTGTTTTCCAGAATAGCTTTCCTTTTTCTTTTTCACTTGCAAACAACGTGCACTTGTGCAACTCTTCATGCCCTTCCTGCTCATTTAACACCAATATTTCTATCAGTGTTTCCAAAGAATGAAAATATAGTGGCTGAGCGCAGATACACAGCCTTATTCTGTGTGCAGGTTAGTCAAAGACTGACACCCATGTGTGACAGGATGCCTATTTTATTGTGCCCTAGAAAAGAGTGCCTCTACTTTCTCTTCAGACTGTACATACATGTACGAAAGTATATACTGTAGCAGCATTAAAATTTAAAAAGAGTTTCTTCTTGTGGTCTTCAGTGTTATTTGTGTTGAACTAAAATTGCAGTCTTAGCATATTCTTTATTCTTTCCTTGCATTTAAAGAAAATAGATCAACTAGATAATGAATGTGGACAAATATTACATAATTTATTCTAAATCCTTGAAAGCAGATGGCTTTCTAAGAATAGCTTGTTGGTGTTAACTAAAAAAAATGCACAAAAAACAGGTCTAAATGTGAGTATAGTATTTTTGGTGCATTCCCTACAGTTCCAAAAATTCTCTAGTACTTGTATGTAAAATTGAGAGAATTTGATAAATCTTTATGATACCACAAGATCAAAAACAGCTGTCATAAAGCAGAGGAACAAGTAGAAATTCTGTGCAAATTCATTTTGATTGCTGAGGTTGGAATATGAACACATGGAATTAACCTCTGCTTTTTCTCTGACAAAGCTCCCCACTTGAACCTCTGAAATCATGTAATACCCACAAAATGCAATGTCTGTATGAATTTCTGGTGTCTTTGATGTTATTGAAGCTTTATTGAGGACAGGTTGCTATGCTCTAAGGCCAGCAGCATGGAGCCTCACTGTCTTGTCACTGATGCGGGCATTGTGTCTGCTGGCAGTTTCAGCAGCAGTACGGGTGGCAGATCTGAAACGATCTCTCAGATGGACCAGTCTGATGTGTCGGTCCTGCTCTGGTGTGGACACTGGAGGGTGACCAGATCTTGAATGGTCATCTGTACTGCCAGTCTGCTGAAACCTTCTCTGCAGTCGGGACACAGTGGAGCGGCTTACTCCATAGTGTCTGGCAACGCTGGCACATGACATGCCTGCCTGCAGCGTGCCAATGGCCCTCTCCCTTGCTCCTGGTGACATTCGAGGCATTATGGAAGTGTGGCCTTTTTCTTGCAGTGACCTAAGCTTTGAATTGAGACCTTTTTAAAGGTAACCTGATCCGGCATTGTTCCACCTGGACCTCGTTGGGTAAAAGTGCACTTAACGAGCTTTCGTGTGATTGGCAAGTTGCAATGTCTCACTACACAAGCTGTTTTGTTGGTCAGAGGGCTTAAAATAAGTTGACAATTTTTTGTGAAAGTACATAAGCTATATGATAACTACAGTATCCTCATTCCAGAAAATGTATATAATAAGTATATAATGTTAGGAATAGCTTATGCTTCATTTGATTGACTGGGTTATATAAAGTAATATAGTTTATCTATGGATGTACCTTAAAAATAGAAAAACTTACTGTTCTGGCTGTCCCAACACCTTTTTCTTAGAACGTCATTAAGAATGCTTGCCGTTTTGATAAAAAAAAGTGGAGTGATAAAAAGTGTGTTTACAGTCACATGAGATGAATTAAAAAAAAATAGTTTGACAGACGATACCTCAAATGAGAGCATATGCAGTATTAGGCACGTGCAACATGGTGTTACAGTACATGAAAACGGCTGGGAAAGGATGGAAGAGATTTTTTTTTTTTACAAAAGTTCTAAAAAGCATCTTTGTAAACTGTGATTACTATGAACAGGTTCGATAAAAAAAAATCCCAACAGCTATGCCATACAAAACATATGCCACATAAAAGATAATCACTCTGTCTACATTTCTCAAAAAAGAGACACAGACTGTTGAGCACTACACTGGCAGGTTTGGCTGTAGCTTGTGCCAGATATTGTTGTCTAACTCAAAAGTTCTTTTTGTTTGCTACTGTTTAAACCAACCCAGACACTATATTCTAAATTGCTAATCTGGGAGAAAAATCCCAAATGTCTGTTTTATTGCATTGTTGACACCAGCTGCTGTTTTTTTTTAAGTACTTTTAAATACTCATCTGAGAGTTAACTTGTATTTGAGAATTAATGAAGTTATTCAAGGGGCTTTTTTTTCTGGCTGCATCTTTAAGCCACAGACTTAACAGTTTTTTTTTCTAAAAATCAGACAGCTGGTGGAATACTTGCCAACTGAAAGTTTTTTTAAAAGCGCTTACACATGTAATTGCATTATTATTATTATTATTATTATTATTATTATTATTATTATTATTATTATTATTATTATTATTATGTCTGTGGTAATATTGATTCACTCAGGGAATAAGGACAGTTGTCCATCAAATTGGTTTTCTGTCTTCCATCTCTCAATCACTGCCTGTAAACTGTGGCTTGTATTAGAATGGAACAAGCTATTTAAAACTATGTAGTTGCAGCCATTACCCAAACCTCATTCACGAAACAGCTGGGTAAGCTGGATGGACTTCTCCTAGTTTGGGTAGGATGGGTTTCTCCTTGGGAACATACGATTCTGTAATATTTTGGTTGGGGCACTATAAATAAATACATAAGTGTATAATGTGACGTGTCTATACATATATTTATTTTAATGGTGCTAATAACAGGGTATGAAACCTTCAGCTATCACATTGTGTTTAGGTGTCCAGCTGTTGATTTGTCAAAGCCTCCTTTGCCCATCATGATTTGCATTTACATTAGGATTGTTGTTGTGCGTCGTAGCGAATCATAAAATGTACAGAAACTTACTTTCCCCCTCAGGTTATACTTACTGTCTGCTTTCCTTGTTTGCTTGTCTTGATTTTAATTGTGGCAGATGTTGAGACACAATTCCAACACTACAGGAATTTCAGTATACCGTGTTCCTCATTCGGGCTGCACTGTGACCCGAGGGTGGGCTTTGCTGCCTCACAGCGCTGGGGCCTTGGCTTCTATTCCTTACCTTCTCCCTCTTACAAGGTTTGCATGTTCTCCTCCTGTTTGCTTGGGTTTTCTCCAGTTTCCTCCCACAGTCCAAGGGCATACTGGTAGGGTAATTGGCTTCTGGGAAAATTGGCCCTGGTGTGAGTGTGTGTCCTACAATGGACTGCTATCCCGTCCCGGATGTACCCCGCCCTTCATCCGAGGCTTAGCCTCTGTCTCTCCAGCAACTGTGTGCTGAATAAAGCAGCTAGAAAATGAAGGGAACACAAGCACTTATCTCACACTGAAGGAAATGCCAAGATGTGAAAGGCGGAGACGTCACAGTGGGCCTCATGCAGAACGCCAGTACAAGGTGTGAGGATGAGGAAAGAGGAAGCCTGTCAGCATGCAGAAGCCCATTACAAATTACTAAGAGCACCAAGAACTATTAGCGGATGCCAGACGTCTCACTAGAAAAAGAACCATCCAATAAATAATACACTGCAGTTTTATTTAAATAGGAGACTTCATTTTATTTTACATAATTTTATTCTGAGTCAACTTGAAAGTTGCAATAGCAATTTTGCCTTTGCAATCTAGTGGAGCAGGAGGTGGAGGAAAGTGGAGGCTTAGTGATACATCAAAGTGACATAGAAAACAAGGTGATATATTTTCTACATACACATAATTGCAGACATTTATTTAGTTCTCAAATGTGTGTTTTCATTGTTTTAAATCCAGCACATGCTGGCGATTCTTTATACAAAAAAGCGATACTGACACCAGCAGGGATAAAAAGATTTTCTGTTTTACCCTGCAGAGATTTCGCAGTCAATTGGCACTCCCTGTTAAAGAAAAAATATCTCATTACTGCAGGATAGTATGTGTTTGATTGTGGCAGCTCCAGTGTAGATGCCTGTGACAGTGTGTTTTCTACTGAGATATCTAAAGAGCCTGAGGTAAAACAAATGAAAATTCCGACAGGCACCTGCAGCACCTGGTATATTTGCATTTCCTAATTGCAAATTCATTTAAAACTGACTCTGTTTCACAAGCCCCTTTAAAATCTTTGACAGGTTATGCTGTGATGGGGGAAGGAGGAAATGCAAAACTGACAATACTTGCATGTCAGAATCCTTACACATACTGATGCAGAGAAATCTGAAGATTTGTTATCTGTACGCATTTGATGGTTTGGTTTTTCGGTAGAGAAAGTTAATCCAAGTTAAAAGAATAGCGCCTTGCAAAAGTATTCTTCCTGTGGTGTCCCATTTGATGAAATTACAAAATGATGTCTGCACATATTTTTAAATTTAATATTTTATTTAAGTATTCAGACCTGTGAACGCAATATTTGGTTGAAATATTGCTTCAAGTTGCTTGAAGATCACTTATGGACTGGAGTTTTCAAGTTTTTCCACAGATTATAATTACAGTCTTTTTCAAGACAGGACCTTAACTGGGCAACTCAAGGGCATTCACTTTTTTATTCTCATATAGTAATCATTATTAATTGCAAAACTGGAAATAATATGCAGTAAATGTGACAATAAAATAATACATTATAGCATCACAGGAGAATTCCAGATATAGTTAAATGGGATCAACATTTATGGAATACACTACTTTTTTTTAAATTACTTGAATAGCTGTCTGAAGAACCATTGCTTAGATAGATAAATGGTCATTTTAAATTGCTTAAAATGCCTAGTAGTTGAATGAAAAAAGTTATAAATAATGGACAGTCCAAATAGAATTTGAAACTAGTGGCTTTTGACAGAATTCTGAGGCTGGTGAAATTGTATGAGCTATATATCTATAAAACTGTTATTTTTTGTACTGATTTTAAGGACTTTAGAAACAGTGTCTGTTTAGTGAAAACTATGGCGGTCAGTTTATGGAGAGAGGTTCTGTTATTTTTAAGTAGGAAATTGATTTAATGCAGGTATAGTAGTCGCAAAATGAAAATGTGTTTTTTTTTCCATTTGAGTCCTAATCTCATTAAAACCTAGTGATTCATATTTCCTTTTATCTTATAAAACAAAAGTATAGATCTTATCCTTTCTCATACCACAGAAACAAAGACATGATTCATTCCTTGCAGGTCGTCTGCTTTTTACCACAGTGGTTGTGTGCAATCTGCACTTTGCTTTCTGCAAATATTTCTACCTTGCACGGTCAGATAAAAGCATGAGGGAAGCTGTAGATGTCAACTTCTCACAGAAATAAAATACACCAGTATTTGTGCTTCATAAGTAAAATTGATCTGTTCACTGCGTGTGGAGCATGGGGCAAAGTGCCTGTTTAAATTAACGCGTAAGTGTGAAAAGCACTTATTTAAAGCTGCACATGAGCCGAAGGGGAAAAAAATCTGCACTCTCGGGAGCAGAATACAAAATCATCGGAAAGCCAGACTGAACACTTGTTTCATATTCAGAACTACATAAGTTTAAAGAAAGCTTTTAGAAAGAGAAACTGTAAACCATGGGAAAGCTGTACTAAAACATAGTAAAATAGTAAGGCGATTTTAGAGCTTTATCATCCAATTTACCTTAATCTTTCAATCATGCAGAAGAAAAAAACAGACCAAAAATGTACACAGAGCATGCATGCTTCTGAAATAACAATATTTCCCAAAATGAATGATGGCAGGCTTTCAAACTTGAATTATTCAGATCCAGTAAGGCAAATTGGATCTTCTTAAGAATCTCAATTAAAATGTTAAAATTGTGCACTAGACATGGTTATTCCCTAAAGGACAAAGACACATTCAGTGTGGTCAGTACTACACTCACCACTTTCTACGTCCTGAAGAAGCCCTGTAAAAGGCTCCACAGCTGAAATGTTGTGTTTGTTTTCTTCTCTTTTCAGCAGGGAATAAACATGTATTTGTTCCCTTACATTCTATGTCTACAATTGCATCTTCTTCTGCATTCTAAACATTTTTTTAATTATTTGTGCTATTTTCCTTACCTTAACCTTGTTTCTTCTTTTTTGAGAAACACTTTGTGGAGTAACTTTTAAAGCCTCTATATTATTATAGTTCAGATGGGTCTTCACACCTGAAGAAGGCTCCACAGCCGAAACGTTGTGTTTTCTTTCTTCTCTTTTCAGCATGGAATAAACCTATTACTTATTCCTCTATGTTATTATTATTAACATTATTATTAACATCTACAAAGCCATATCGCTGTATTCCAATAGAGCTGGAGTTCCCTTTAGGATAATTAATGTTACTCTTACCCAGTCTGCAATAGATATGCACCAGCACTGAAATGAGTGTTATATTACAGATATTTTAACAACGATATCTGGTAAAGCAGGTATTCTCCAGGGTGAGTTGAACTGGATTCACTTTCACTTAACCCACAAGTGTGAAGATTTACAGGAGCAGCAGGGCATGCAGTTAATAGGTGTTACTGTAAACATTATCAGCAGTCTCAGCACTCATGAACTCAAAAATGAGGATGCAAGGCATTAAAGGCTTTACTTGACTCTATGAGGAGGCTCATTTGAAAAGTGTAAATCTCATTAAAGAAAACAAACAAAGGTCACTCGAGTGACTACGATTAGTAGTAGTTGTAGCTTAACATTCCCCATTGCACTCCAGCTAAAAGTTTTGTTAAGATATACTTTAGGTTTAGATATTATGCTTTCAAGAAAAACTGTCTCTCGGGAAATCTCACCATCAAAATTGAAATTGAGAATGCTTTTCTCCTAGACACCTAAAACACCTAAACATTTAAAAGTCCTTTTAAATAGGCATAGAGCTGACGGGAACCAAAGAGATTTTTGAAACATGAAACAATTTGCCTATGACAACAACGGCTAGCAAATTACTATATAACGCAGTCATATGCAGAAGCTGATCAAATAAGTACATCTTACAACATTTCTATAGACAGTTTTGACATCCTCCAGTGTTTCCTTTTCTCAACCAGTCTGCATTAAAAAAAGCAATGACTGATACCAGACCTTTGCTTCACGTAAGTTTATTACAAACTATCATGTCACTTCTGAGCTCACTGTGAAATAAATTGCTTCTCAGAAAGTAGAACAGCTAGAGGGAGAGATGCGAGACATAAAATGGACAGAAAGAGGACATGAACTCCTGCTTTTAAATTACACACACTTCTATTTGATGTCATCAATAGCCAGGGCACAGCCTTACTCTTGGAGGAATAAAAGGAGAATGTCCAAAAATACGTGGAATTGCCCATTGTCCATACTTCCATGTGGCTGGAGGATATCAATGGACACCATGAGTTATTAAAACATCAGATCTGAGGCCAGAAATGCCACAAAAAATGGTTCCTTGGAACATTTCACTCTTCACCACAGTCATGCAGCTGATCCCTGTGAAAGCTGTTGATGGACAGAGTGAGTCAGTGCACAAGCTCTCCTGGTTTGTCAAATGATTATGTACATAAAATGTTCACACAGATTTAATAACAATGGTATGACAGGTGTCAAGCACGAACTTGGACAATCGCCAATCATTACGTCACATAAAAAAGGGCACTGATTGGTCTAGATGGGTTCAGTACATTAAACCTTTAAGGTCAGATTTTGTTGAGATACAAAAAAACTGAAATTTAATAAGATACATATATATAGTCTCCTCCCTTTTTTATATTCATAAATCTTCCTTCTTTTGAATGTATAGTTTTGTTAAAAAGTTATATAATTGTAAAAAACTAGGCGAACAAACAGGAATTTGTGCCTGCAATGTAAGGCTGAATAATGGTTGTTCATATGTAAAATGGTTTTGTTTTGTTTTCTAAAATATGTTTTTTAAGAAAAGGGCACTGATAAGGCAAGTTCAAAAAGACCCACGTTAGCGCCTATCAGGCATTGCAGAAACAGCAGGCATAAGTGAATTACAATTATTTGTAATCCGTCATGCTATGTAGCTGAGACATAGCATTTGTTTGACTGCAGCATGAATAAACCAGAACATTTCCTGGGATCCTGAACAACATCACTACTGCGAGAACAGCGTCCTTCTCCAATGAATGCAGATCTCTGCTCTCCAGCACAGGCTCATTGGTGATGAATGGATGTAGAGAAGGACAGGAAGAATTCCAGCCACTTCGTTTGCAGAAAAGAGTCAGATGTGGTGGTGTCAGTGCCATAGTGCGAGATGCCATCTGGTATGGTGAGTGGTTAAGGGTATTTTGAAAGCTGTTGGCCAATTGCTCTTCTACAGAACCAGCTCTTACCACAATGGGGAAGTGCTTTACTGTCTCGCATTTATACATTTCAGGACAATGGTACCACTGGCCCCACAGCAGAAACAACACAATCCACAGAATATGAACCCCCATTCAACAAATAGTATATAGGACCGTCTAGGCAGGGAGGTAAGGTAACATGCCAGCTGTCCATCAGTTAAGAGTGGTAGAAGAGCACACTTCTTTATACGTGCCACAACCTGGCCCAAGATTTTAATTAAAGGCTGTTCAATATCAAGTCAAATCACATGCAAACATTATCCAATACAACTAAACACTAACAAAATGCATGGATTGTATACCTTTATCTAGCATATTTGCTGTCAATGCTATGTTGGGTGTCCATTTTATTCTGCCAGTGCAGAGTTGTAATTTCCTAATAATGGTCACACAGTTAGGTTTGTCTTTTCTTTACAAACACCTAACATACACAGCAACACACTAATATTACACCTTCAGCTCAGATTTCACAACAAAGTAAATCATGTGAGAATGTCACAGCTCACATTACACCTCCCTAAATGAGAATGTAAACACTATTGAAACAGTTATACAAACATTTGGGCCTAGGATTTAAAAAATACACATATTGTAAAGATAATATTTAAAGATATTCTGATATTAAGGGTTTAGACTATAATCACTAATTAGTGTGCTCATGTGAGTTGCTTTTTTAAAATTGTACCAATGCAGCAAATTGCAAATATGCTTGTGGTTTAAATTTATCTACGAACAGTTTATTAACATTACTGGAGCTCTTGCAGTACTACAGCGGAAACAAACTCAGATTTAGTAAAAATAAGTCTGTGAATAGCAGGCTCTTTCAGGATTCATAAATTACATAACCTACACGCTTTTGATTGCAGTAACTAATACCAGTCACCAAGTACAATATTACTTAACCATAAGGGAATAAAGATTGACCATTGAGTCAGAACTTGGTTAACAGGTTATCAAGGTGACAAAAGAAACTGTCTGAGAAATGTTCTGCCACACAACTGGTTAAGTAGTCTCTGATGTCCCTGAACTGACTAGACTGACTCAGATGTATCTCACAGCTGGTACTGTATTAACTGTCTTCATATATACTTGAGATACAGGAAGCAAAAAGAATTTTACACCTTTTCAAAATAATTTAGTGTACAACTTTTTATGCCCTAATCAAACAATTCACTGTCATGTAACTGTGACTCCTCAAAGTTGTGCAACCCAAATTTTGCAATGTGTCAAAATTCTCCCATGTCTTTAGAATTACTTATACTGCCTAACTTTTGCTAGGGATGATCGAGTCATCACCACATTCAGAAAAACAGAATGGAGATTAAAGACTTTTTAATGCACGTTTATTAAGGTGACAGGTTTGGTGCAGAAGTTAATACTGCGACATCATTCACAACCATTGAGTCACAGTGCAGCCAAGATAAGGATTTTTGCATACTGATATTACTTTGCTGTTTCAATGTATACTGTGCTACACCACCGCACACATACTGTAATGTATGGCTTAACAGATCTCCAACATTTTACAAAGGCTTTAGGTTTGGAGACCTCACAGACCACTCCATCCTGTAGAGAGTTCACTCTTCCAGTAGCAGAACTTGTACAATGGCAGAAAGTATTGTCATCAGCAAAATGACATAAGGAAGCAAAATGGAACAGGGGCGTATGGCACTCGCAGTAAGTCTCACAGTTTGCTCCTATTTCTGTATCTCACACCTGTCAAATGGACCTTTGCGTCAAACATGGAATGGCCCTCCCACTCTTGTTTGAGTTGTTGACTGGTGAAATGGATTGGCCTCCAATCATACAAGACCCACAAGACATGCTCTTGGTCCCAGTCTCAGCTTCTTCTGTAAACGACGCTGAGTGAGTGGAGCCCAGGTACCCAGGCTTCTGGATCTCAGTCCTGCATCTGGGATACTTCTCCGTACCTGCTGTATCAAGGGATCACCTCAAACATGTCACCTGTCAGCTTTATGATAGGTGTGGCTGCAAGATGGATACATTCTAGGTGGCAGCACAAATGGTTCAGCAATGGTGCCAGTAATGGTTATTTTTGATAATGTTAAACATGGCATCCTGTGGTTTGTGTCTGACGTAAAGAAATGGAGGCAAAATATATTTCTTAGATAAATTATGATATGACTACGTTCATGCACAGAGGCTCCCAACATCAGCTTCACAAAGTTGGTGACTTCAGAGTTCTTGAAAGTGATGAACCCAAACCTTGGATGGAAGTTAGACACCTTAGTTAGAAGGGCTTTGGCTGTTTGCTATTTTTGAAGCTCAGATTAGGAACATCACAACATAACCCTGCTTGCTCTGACTGTTGCTCTTCCTGTCTGATACTGAAACATATTGCTTCATGTCAATATTTCATTGATTATAAACAAAAAGGGGGTCCAACCAAGATATTAAATAAGCTTCACTATGCCAAGTATTCATTAGCATGTATACTATCTCAAAGTACTCTCTGCATCAACAATAATCCCATCCTCTGACCCTCAGTGTGAACTATGGTTCATTGGTTCACTGAATGGGACATCTTCAGATTATTTTAAGAAATTACTGCATGAATAAAATCTTAATATGAAATCTCCTCATTTCCAGATCTTTTTACTCTGCTGAAGTAGGTGCACAGCATCTTTTTGTGTTGCAGCACAAACATCAGTGGAACACATCCGTTGGGAACTCTGCAATCTCCAACACTTTCAAACCTTTAATACTCTTGCTCTAATAGTTTTAGTATGTTATTTAAAAGCTTTACTCTTGGTTGCACAGTCAGCCAAATTCAAAGTCAACCGGCTTTGTTTTACATTTGGATCAATCAATCGACTTTATTCTTATACAGTGCTGTTTTTTCGCACATGCTCTCTATGACAATCTCTCCACATCATCTCATGCTTTTTCACTGAAAATTGTGAGTAACCTGTTTTACAATTAAGTCAGGAAAGCACCCAAGTGTTTTTACTATTTACTATTTTATGTTAATTAACAGCACAGTGTAAGGTAATGAAATGTGATGTATTGATAAAATCATTAGAAAGTCATTCTTATTTACTGTACATTTTAAGTACATGGTATGTTTTCAATTATTATTATTATTTCAATTAGTACATGATGTATTCAATTATTCTAATTATAGAGACTTACTTTTTTTCCCATTTATCCTTATTTCATTCCTCTCCCCTCATATAAAGTTTGCTCTCTCTGTCTCACAGACTGCTGCTAGCTGATGCTACATTCCCTTGCTCTCTACCACCTCTTTGATACCTTTAACCATTAAAGGACACTGGTGAGTTCTGCTCTCCTGTGTCTCCTTCCCAACTTATAAACACAGCTGGAGCAAATAAGGAAGGATCACTGCCAAATCTTGAATGGTCATTCTCTGTACTGTAAGTATCCACACAATGGCTAGGAAAGTGTGATTGTACAGCACAGAATGTAAATAATCCAAATAAATGTTTAGAATACTGTTTGAATAATATTTAAAAACCCAAAATGCAAATTTAAGTCTACTCCTCAAAACTGAAGTGAAGTATACTGTCACTATGAAGGCTGTCTCTGTCTTGATATTTTCAAGCAACTTCCTTGAATGAGTACCAAAAAGAAAATGAAAAGGGTGGTAAATTACTGTATGCTCTGCTAGCAAACACCATCAAAATTCAGAGGAATTATATCACACCTGCTTTTGCAAATTTAATTCAAATTAATTTATTTCTACTAATAACTATCTTTTAAGTAAACAGAATCCAGAAAGTAACCGTTTTATTTCATCCTCCATATACATGTACTAATCAATACCTAAAATCCACTTACCAGTGTCAAATCAATCGCTTATTTTAAGCAGTAGCTTCATTTTTTTCTTAAACTGCAGGGTAGTCAGCATTTGAAAAGTATACAGTATACATGTAAAAAGCCTTTTTCTACAGATATTCATAGGAAGTTCCTAGACATGAACTGGACATGAAATCACTGCTTTTTTCAGTTCTTTTGGAAATGTGCTTTCTGCAGAAAAACAAAGACATTCAGAATAACAAAAGCTCTGACTAACAATGCATTACCTCATCTTTCAGCAGACTCTTTTTTCATTAATAATCTTTTTCAGCAGCAATGTCTGCACTTCTGAAGCCCGTATCTGAAAATGTTAGCTTTGCTACTATTAAACTTTAAGTGTTTTCTAAAATTCTCTACATCCAGGGATGGATGTCTTCCAACCTTTTCTGAAGACTCTCCTAAAGCCTAAGCTGTCCGCTCCCCAGACTTCCATAGTTCTATAGTTGGGAGCTGTTTCTTATGAGTTATCAGTTTCTGTAATCTCTTTTTTATTTTCCTTCTGTCAACTTCAAGAGAACAAAGGGCTAGAGGTTTCTTGTGATTTTAATTTCCTTTCAGGGTCAAATGATCCTAGAGTGAATATCAGCAGTGCAGCTGTAAAACAAAATTATTTGCCCTATTGGCTGAGATTTACAAATACCACAAACAGATCAAAGGTTTCAAGAAATAAGACACAAGCAAGGAGAAAAGAATCTTTTGGTTTGAGTAATGTATTTGACTGTTTATCGCTGTGGCTTCAAGGGTTAGGGTCTTGCTGTTATGTGGTTTACAACTGCATTTAAAAAAAAATAAGGATATGAGTTTGTGAATTCTTAAAGCACTCTGCATTAGCTACATCTGTCTGTGTTTGTCACTATTTCTTTTAAATAAAGAAGACTGTTCTCCTTTATCTCTGGCCACTTTGTACAGTAAGATAAAAATCTCTTGACTGTACTGCAGTGTTTACCATTTAAACACTGGATATTTGAGTGAAAACAAGCTGTTTAGGTCAGTTGCCATTGATTCTTCTTGTCCAATTAAAATTGCCGATCCACCATTGGTGTTAATCTAGAAAACCGCAGGCTTCATAACAGTGACTTGTAATTCATTTTTTTTCTGTATCCCAAAAAACTTTTCAAAATGTATTTCTTTTCAAGCTAGGTGTTGCATTTCATGTTGGTTAACATTGTTCAACTACTGCTTTTATTGTCATTTTATTATTTAGATTTGTTATTGGGAGTGGGATGGTGGTGTGGCAATTAGCATTGTAGGCTCATGGCCCTTGGGGTCTGAATTCAGTCCTAAATTAAATTGGCACCTTCCAAAGTATGCTGGCCGGGTTAAATGGTGTTTGTGGTGCCCATGTATGAGTGTGTCCATCAATAGGCTGTTACCCCATCTAGGGTGCTGTCCAGCCTTGTGCTCTATGCGTCCAAGAAAGATTTTCTACAACCTTTACCTGGTCTAAGTGGCTTTCTACTGATGTGGAGAGTGGCTAGCTAGATAGGATTTGATGATAGCTAATGGACTAGCTAGTGGCTAGTATATTTCTTAATGTATATTAGTAACATAACAGTAACATAAAGCAAGTGGCATTTTCGTGCCATAAAGTAGCCTAACGTACATACTCACATACAGTACATACTATAATACAAATGCCCAAATCCTACTACTGTACATATTGTTCTCTCATGCTATACATGTGCTACAATAGAACAGATGTCATTTTAATACTCGGTTTAAATACAATTACAAAAGATGAATCACTAGTAGATCTGAACACATTAGTCATTTTAAATAGGGATGAACATTGAGAAAATCCACTGTAATAATTCACTGTCGTAATTGCAGAAATGCAAATTCTAAAAATGGGGACAAGTGGAAGAACAAAGGGAATACGGACAGTCAGAAATTTGTGAAAGACGCTTAATGATATCATATTTCCTAGGATACACAATTATCCTCTTCCAAATGGTATGATATAAAATCATCTGGTGTATCTAATACATTACAGTGTTCCTAAATGTAGCAAATATTTGATCATAAATACGGGTGCAAGCAGTGAGGTGCCAGATGTTGCCGGGGGAAAGATTTAGAACACACAGCTATCACCCCATTCCAGTTGTCAGGGTGGCACTGTGTACATTGTTTCCCCAGCAATAACAATCTCCTGTATTATCCCCCAAGTGAAGCTTATCCTGTGCTACCAAACGTGCTGCACTGAGGAGTTTTAATGGTTTTGTATAATAAAAGGACCGGAGCTCTTCTCTTGCTGCTATTTTTGGCACTTGTTTAATAAAATATATTCACTTAAGCGTGAATTATTGTTAATTGGTCTAAAAAGTAATTTTCTTAATTGAGACAGGGAGATTAACATGTTTATGAACATTTCTAAGAGTTTTTGTCTCTGTTGTGCTTTTTCAGTTTTCCTGCTTCGCGTGCACTTGCATTAGGAGTAATTTAACTCTAACCAGAATTACAATTGGCATTCTTTAACTTTAAGCAAAATCACCAAATTTGCTGCTTCCATGGAAAAAACACTGGTTTTTGGAAAGAGCTAAGGAGGGTATTTTTGAGAATGAGGACAATTGAGTTGTCAAAAAGCATGGATTTAATGGCACTGACAATTTTTTGGCAGACACTCTAAATGGATTTGTCAAGAACACCAATCTAAAAAACAAACTGGACATGGTGACAAATTCTTTTTGACACTCCTTTTGAGTGTTAATGGATACAATGCCAACCCTTTCTTTTGCAATCGCTTTTGCTTAAGAATATTGCAGAGTGCACCTGTATCTGCTATTTTTATTTTAAAAGATCCACCTCTAAGGAATGCCTAAACATGCAACCTTCCGAACTGGTGTATTACATGTGTCGCAAAATGTAAGGGATAGGATTGCGATCTTCCAGATACTACCCAATATGTTTAATAGAGAAAAAACAGGATTTTCAGCTCATTGAAGCAAAGCATTGGAAGCAACAGATGAACATTTGCCACTGGAGAACCAACAGAGAAAACAGGAAACAAAGCAAGAGTTGTCACAACTGGCCAGTGTCAACGAGAGACCCAGGGCCCTACCAAATTTACACAGTGTCTACAAAAATCGATGGAGAGAGACAATGAATATTTTTCAATGAAATACACATATATTTAACAGAAGGGCTGAAGGAAACATGCGGCTGTCTTGACTCTTTATGGTTGGTGACGGGCAAGAGGAATGCTATACCAGAAGAAGTCATGCAAGTGACTTACAAGAAGCTTTTTAAATGAAATCCTTGCAATTCTGGGAAAGAATATAGCAGTTGTTGCTTAGCAAATGTACTGTATGTCTAATGTATGTCTGGATTTTCCATACCCTGAGATCACATGAATAACCAACTTCACCTATCTGCAACATTTTTAGATATGGTGAAATACTTTTTTTTTTTGTTAATTTATAGTTACTGTGAAAGGAGTCATGGTGGACCACTTTATGAGGAATCTGTCCCTGAAGATGAAACAGATGAAGAATCAGGCTAATTCATTTACCTCAGATTTCACAGTAGATCTCTTAGAATGGCCCATGCCAACCAAGGAACTGCACCTTAAGAGGGGGGAGAGCTGAGAAAAATAGTCTCTCTAAATAAAGGGAAAAAGGAAGAGAGATTGGACAGAATCTGAATAAAGCCTTAAAGAACCAGAACCAACCACTAATCCCAGAGGCATATCCCAGAGGCAAAAAGAACCTGTGGATACAATACTATAGTGTGATTTGTCTGAAATTTCACATCAAAGCAGCAATGTTTTTCATACATACTTACTTTTCATATACTTAACAAACAGCATTACAAGTAAACATTATATTAAAATTAAATATGACATTACATAACAGATGTACCTCATACATATTAATTGCACCCCATTCCTACAAAACCCCTGTAAATTTAAATGTACACAACTGAGCCACCACAAACCCAAGCATTTATACAAGACATGAGAAGAAGCAGAAGTATGACTGAATTCAGGGAGTGACCCTAGTTACTCAAAGATTAGTCAAATCAGAGGACAAATCAGTAATGATTTACTGAATTAGGATTAAATCAGTAGGATGAGATTTCCAAAACTTGAAGTCATGGTAATGTACAAAATTATCCCACAGTTGATTCGGGACCAAAGATCGATGTCAGAGATTACAAGCTTCGAGAGATTTCAAATTAGAACAATCTTGTCTTGTGTGTCAAAAGGGTGGGGTGCTACTGGAGAGGATTTATCAAATGAAGAAACCTGAAAAGGTTTCCCATGAGACATCTTGAACCGAACTCTGGAAATGGCTGCATGGCACTCCTATGAGGAAATGGGTCCGCCCAACACCGGTTGGTATCCATCAGGGTGACCTACACAAAACTTTGACCACCAAAACCTTTACAAATTTACTGAAGGTAGTTTTCAACATCCATTCGAAATAGCACAAAAGCCTTGTTTTCTTGATAAGTACAGCACATTGGTTCCTTTCTGTGTTTTTTTCTTTCTCGGTCTCCATCAGGCTTGTCATTCAATCAATATCCAAATTGCAAAGTACAGACTGGTAAACCTGAAACATTTAAGAATCTTAGTATGTCATTGAGAAACAAACTGACTTGGAGAAAAAAGGAGAAATAAAGAGTCATGTATGTTAGGATACATAGTTAAAATAATAAAATTTAAATCAGGGCATATTATGTTAAAATTAAAAAAAATGCATTAGTAAGTCTACATTCAGAATACTGTGTACAATCATTTACAAATATTCTTTCTCTGTAATTAGTACGGAGAAGAGCAGCCAGATATATTCCCAGGCTTAAAGGAATGTCCTACACTGACAAGCTGAAAGAACTGAGCCTTTTAAGTCTTGAACAGAGAAGACTTCGATGATCCCGGTATTCAACCCCCTCAAAGGCACTGACAAAGCCAATCCAGTGGACGTATTCAGAATCAACAAAAACATCAAAACAGAAACAAGAACTACAGCACACAAGTATAAACTATGTGAAACTGCTTTTACAATTGAGAAGTGAAAGTAATTCTTCTTGCAAAAGTTTGGGATTATGCAACAAGTTTCCCTGCTATGCCTTCCTTTCAAGAAACATCTGAATGGGATCCTCAGATAACTCAGCTGCTAGCTACAAAACATGCTGTGGGGCCAAAAGGCCTCCTAGTTTATAACATTTCTAATGGTCTAAAATTTAATAAAGCCTTGAGGGACTTCATCTAGAAAGTTATTGACAGAGATAGAACTGTTACACCTTTATATGGAAATCCTTAAGTAAAGTTGGGGAGAGAACTACTGATTTGTAATAAGGATGTGGTCTCATTGATGCCATGACAAACCCAAGAAAAACAGCACAACATGAACACTTCCCCAGAGAAAGATGTTTATCTGAGTCTTCACATGTTGTGTCGGAATGCTCTGTCCCCTGCTCACTGTAGCACAGTCACACACAACTACATACACTTCACAACAAGGCCACTATTTAAAAAAAACATTTATCTCACTATTAATGCTATGTATCTAGGGATTTCATGGGTGCAGACATTTAGGCTTATTGCTGGATACATTGCTATGTAAAAGTCAACACAACACACATTATACACATACTTACATAAAGAAACAGCTTCTGCCATTTTACATCACTTTCTTTAGGCCCCAAGAAAACAGAGCCTCAGGTGGAGGCTGTCTTTATAGGTGCCTGCATAAACGTGCTCTCTATTGGGAGGGGTTTAGTATAAAAAAGAGCCTGTTCTTTAGGCATACTGTAGATCAGTTTTAGATCTGAGTAAGGAAGGTTACATAGAGCAGCACATGGGACACTTTTTATTAAGGGCATATTTTCATCAGTACATATTCAACCATGTAAATGTTTTGCCAGTAGGTGTTCTGCACATGTATTGGTTTTCAGGACTGGGAATCGTTAATTGCCATTGCACTCACATGCTACTGTTGGCTTGTCCATTGTGTGTGGCGGGCAGAGACCTATTTTCAAGGTTATTTTGAAGTTTTCTCCACCCACATCTTCCCACACCTAACACTGGAGTGTGACACATACTGTATCATCAACAAGGAAGTGAATAAATATTACCTATTTGTGTCCTTAAAGAATCCTTAAGGCCCTAGACAGGCTTCTTGTTCTGGAGCTTGAGTTAGATGGGAAACTCAGTGTATTTGTAAAGGTTGAAGTTTGGTCTTACCCCATGCTAGTGAGTGAGCACCTGGGGGATGGATCAGAAGAGTGACTTTTGCTAAAGAATACTGGCAAGTGCTGCTCACCCAGATAGCCAAAGCATGGACAGCTGTTGCTACTCCATATGTTCTGTTTCTATGATACCATGTGGTCCTTTGAACTGCATGGCACTCCTGATACCTTTCAGTGACTCAAGGATAGACCCTGAACAGGAATAATCAGAATCCAAGAGCTGTGAGGCTGCAGTGCTCTTCCTTGGAAGCAAAACAGAGTGTTTCAAATTGCAAGTAAAAAACAAAGCTAAGCAAAGTGGCACATTTTTAGTCCTTCCATGTTGTGTGTACCTTAGCATCCAAATTGCCACTTTCATGTTTGTGACAATTTTCTAAATGCTTAGTGCTTTATCTTCGGTGCAAAAAAAAACTGAAGACATTAATTGTCATTTGTGCCTCAGAACCTCTTCCGAAAGCAAGACAGAAACATTTTCTTTGGCAGCTCTGTGATTAGAATGTATTGCATTTGCACTGCACTTTCACAATGAAAATACTAAAAAAATTGAATAATTGTTTCTAATGAATTTTAGATAAAATGAGAGTAAAAACATTTAATAACCATTGAATGTACTGTCTATAAATGCATTTGTGCAAGAGAATCAGCCCCGGAGGTGGACTTGAAATCTTAATTTAATACTATTTTAAGGAATGATGACCATTACTAGCAAGAATGTACTCCTCATCCATTTAGGATTGAATATACAGGGGTGTTTCTTGCACATTCTACTTCCTGTGAGAATTATTGCACGTGACCAATACAGAACAAGCCAGCACATCATTGTACTCTTCCCATGCACTTGCTGAGTTCACTTCCGTTACACACACGGCAGGGCCCTTTTTAAATGATTTAGTGAGAAATTAATAATTCAGGAAGTTCCTGATCTAATTAGATAAGCTGCAGAGGTTGCAGCATCTGATACAGTTCACGGAAGAGTGTGTGCAAATGAATTATATTGACTGGCACTGTCAGTTGTGTGTCGCCCAGATATTGGACAACGATGGAAAGCAAAATAAATGTTCTGGCAAAATATGTGATAATCAATGCCAACAGAAACAACCCTTTATGATTTTTACCCCCTTGGAAAATATAAGCGTGAAAAATGTATATTAATGCCAAGGAGAATGTGTGACTGTGTTCTGTTTTTTAGAGCTCTATACTACAAATTACAGATAGTGTAATGTTTTTTTCTTATATCATTTCTATATTTTTTCTTTTTTCTGTATTTTCTTATATGGCAGCCTGGCATAGACAATGAAAAGCCTCTTCTAATTTTAGTTTAAAAAAAACAAAAGAGTGTTTCCAGGCAGATTTTAAAAATACTACTGAATTGCACTGTTAGCCAAAAATTATGTTGAAATCGCTATACTGTTTTCTTGCTCCACTGGCATCAATACAATCCATACAAACTTCTTTCTTAGTTTCTCAAACTCCAGTGGCATTTGTTTTTTCATATTGTCATTTTGCACAGTAAGAAAATTCAAGTAAATGCAAGAGGAAAATGTCTTAAAACAAAGAGCCTTACCAGTAAAAGCAGGATATACAGCAGTCTTATCACCCTGCAACTCACAACTGGTGACCCACTGAAGCTCAGCAGGTGTGAGCCTGGTCAGTACCTGGATGAGAGACCTCCTGGGAAAAACTAAGGTTGCTGCTGGAAGAAGTGTTAGTGGGACCAGTAGGGGCGCTTACCCTGCAGTCTATGTGGGTCCTAATGCCCCAGTATAGTGACAGGGACACTATACTGTAAAAAGGCGCCATCCTTTGGATGAGACGTAAAACCGAGGTCCTGACACTCTGTGGTCGTTAAAAATCCCATGGCGTTTCCCCATGGTGTGATCCTGGCCAAATTTTCCATTGGCCTTTACCAATCATGGCCTCCTAATAATCCCTCTTTATGAACTGGCTTCATCATTCTGTTCTCCTCCCCACTGAGAGCTGGTGTGTGGGGAGTGTACTCTTGCACTATGCCTGCTGTCACATCATCCAGGTGGGGCTGCACACTGGTGGTGGTGGAGGGGAGTCCCCATTACCTGTAAAGCACTTTGAGTGGAGTGTCCAGAAAAGCACTATATAAGTGTAAGGAATTATTCATTATTTTTATTATTATATTTGTCTGTTTGTTTGTTTGTTTGTTTGTTTGTTTGTTTGTTTGTTTGTTTGTTTGTTTGTTTGTTTTAAATCCACACTGTATAAAGGCTTGTACTGTATGTAAGTTTGTATACACTGACTACTTAATATTTTAAAAGAATGTTATGTTCTAATGTTTTAGAAGTTTCCTGTAACACTGTTCCTAAACAGGTTTGCATCTTCTGACATACATAAACCTCCATATTTTTTATTTTCAGTCTGTCAGTTAATAAATACTTATTTAAATTATTATTTTAACTACATTTAATTAAACTATTGTCAAATTCAAGTTTTACTCCTGTTGACATTTGTGGGTCATGTTGATTATAGCTCCAAAAAAAGTGCCCTCAACAGACTTGTCCACCTATGAAATATGGAGAGGAAACTGTTAAACACTTAGTGAAAATTGAAGTTTTACAGTGAAAAACTGAAGTCTCCTCTGCCATGTGCTCTTATGAGCTTTGATTAGTCTTTTCAGAAGCCATTTTTTCAGGAAAACCAAAACAGACTGCCAAACCACAACAGAGAATCTCGCTAAATACCTGTAAGAAGATATTCTTTAATTAAATATTTGAGGGTAATGAGTGACAAAACGAGCAGCAGTGTGGTTCAGTGGTTAGCATTACTGCCTTGTGTTAGGACCCTGGCTTCAGTTCTGGACCTGGTGAACTATCTGCTTGGAGTGGGTATGTTCTCCCCATGTTTGTGTGGGTTTCCTCCTGGTGGTCCGGTTTCTTTCCATGGTCCAAAGACATACTGGTAGGTTAATTGACTTCTTCTAAAGTTGTCCTGGGTGTGTTTGTGTCTGTGTGTGCCCTGTGATGGATAATTATTTAAAGTAAGACTCTCTTCCAAACACAAAGGAAGACAACATATTCAAAAGTGGGGCTAGTGAAAATGGATCTGTGTTAGTATTTCACTAACCAAATAGCATCATCTCACTCAGTCTTTACGATAAGTACTAGTTAGCTACCATTACAAAAACATGACAAGGCCTCTAACATTGTTTATGGTGAGCCACTAATGAAACTTGTCAGACAAGACTCTTGACTACCTCCAGCTCAGCACCACCACTATCAACAAAGAATTCTGTGGACAAGCATTTGGAAAGCTGAATTTGGAAATCTGAACTTTAAACAGTCTACAGCCTGAGGACTTTCCAGTTTTTTCAAAACATCCACATATACATCCACACAAGCAATAAAAGGAAAACCTCAAAGAACGAAATTAGGAAGGTGTCGGTCCAGACCTGGCATGTTGTGAACATAATAGCTTTGCATTTCTCGTGGAGTTCTAACTGTACATGGACCGTATTTCATATATATTTGTGTATTTCATATATTTAAAACGTTATACAGGACTCAATATAATTCTTCATGATTTCTTCTACTTGTATTATAGTTTCACTGTCACTTTAAGGAGTTAATCCACTCAACTTCATTGTCACTCAGACAGGTCAGTCTTACATCTGATTTTCTTATTGGTAGCTTCTTCTTACAGCCACATAATATCTCAGATTACACAATACTGCAGCTGGCCCTATAGCAATTACCTGATGTCTGTAACCTCATCCTAGAGTCCCATTATCAAGACATTATTTGCAAGTTCTCTTATTTCCAAAGAGTCAATGAACTTTGGAGGTGTAAGGTAAAAGCATTCAGTTTCTAACGTTTGGGGACTGGAATTTCTCATCTTTATATGTGGTCCTCTACATACTGCTGTACAGTATGAAAAACATCCACTCCCAACATAAGTTTTGCAAAGTCAAAAAGTCAAAGAAGTCAAACTGAACCTTTGTCAGAAGTCAGAAACCTTGATTTCATGTTTGACCTTGGGTTGTTATTTGAAGCTCATGTCTGGAGCGTTAAAGGATGTCTTTTTTCCCCTTTTTTCCATATGCATAGCATTGCTTGTTTAAGGCCCTTGTCGTGCCTATCGACAAAACATTTTGATATATGTCTTTACAGGACCAAGATAAGGCTGCTGCTACTGGTGATACTTTCAAAACTCATGAATGAATTTTGGGCTAAAAAACATCTCTACTTGGTTCGAGCAAAACCTCAGCCAAACTGATTTGCTACTAGCCCTGTGTTTTGAACATCCGCATCGATATTCTTGGGGGATTTTGTGGGGGGGTCAAGCTAGGTTTCTGGCTAGGCTGCCAATCCCTCAGCAAGGAGAGTTATGTCAAATGTGTATCTCCTCTCTCTCACACTTGTTACTTCGAATTAACCAAAATACTGAAAGTTAGCTTAGCCACGTGTTGTTCAAAGAGTCCTTCAGTTCCTTTTGTATACCTTCTTCCACAGTCTGAGCAGTAAAACATAAACTTTTAATTCTCAACCATGATTCTCCAAAGCTGGTTTCCCTTCTGAGGGAAGTGCTTTTAATGTAATGATCAATTACGATGATTTTATGATTTTATTGGTTTAAAAGCACCTACCTAAACAATGCAACACAAGAGCAAGGTGTGTGGTTGAATCCTGGAAAGCAAATGCCGGAATGGAAAAGTTAAAAACTCTAAAGCCGTTTTAGCTTTTTTTTTAAAACACCTCCTGGTAAATTATAGTGTTTCAAGCACTTAGAAAAACTTGGCGATGGCAGTACTTCTACTCAGTAATAGGGTTTCCAGGGGCACTCGTATAAATATTTTTGCGCTGGCTTAGGTTGTTTCCATAATTGATTTGTCTTTCAGTAGTCTGCCTGAGATACATCTTTGTTCATTTCTCTTGCTCTGCCACAGATAGGCAGATCGCGGAGAGTGTTTTTTGGCAACTGGAATGCTGACCTGACTGCCCTCCGCCATTTGGCCATGCGAAAGCAGAACAAGGTTCTTCCCCTTCTCTTACTCTTCTGTGGTAGCACGCTGCTACCCCATGTGCTGTCCTTGTATAATATTTAAAAACGTCCCAGCAGGATTACCCAGAGGAGAAGTGGGTGGATTTCAGACAATTTCATGCGTGTGCATCTTTTAAAACATCTCCGCGGAACAGCTGGGAAAAAAAAATTGTTCACACTTCTACAGCCAAGCAATTTAACAAAGCACATTTGCCTGTGTGCGTTTTCCTAAGTAATCTCGAAATGATTGGTCTCTTCTTGGCGACTTACCCTTGTGTAAACCAGGGTTTCTTGAAGGAACAGAAAATACAGTCGCCCACCCAGGCTTCTGGGCGATAATCTCTGAAATCCTTTGTCACATGTCCTCGTTGTGTGAGTCGCTGTTGCTGGGATGAAGAATTGTACAGATGTTGTCCAAATGCTTCCATTAACCTAATCTTCTTCAGAGAAGCCCTTCAGCTGCCAAATGCTTCTCAGGGCCGTGTGGGATTTAGATGTCTGCTTTATTTAATGCCGAAGACTGGTCATGTGTAGGAATCCGTGGTACTGCTAATAGGGTTTGCAATATCCCATGAGAACTGTGCTATTGAGTGTGTTAGAGTAAGTTGTTTGATCCAGCACATATTTTGGGGGGCTTCTGTGTTGTGCGTGGCTATCTCGCTGCAGTAGTCAATTAGGTTCAAATGAATTAATTATGCTTCAGGGTTCTGTGCTGGAGGTCATTGCCAGTTGTCTGTCAGTTGCAGGCATCCACTCCTTTAATGTGGGTTTCCCTGCGAAAACTGGCCTTTCGTACCCCGTCGGACTACTTAGAAACAGCCACGCAGTACGTATGACGAGCTCCATTAGGAGCATCTAAAACAATAAACATTTTTCCATCAATAGTCGAAAAGGTGTCACACAGTTAGTGGGAATGTGGCTTAAAGAAGAGTTGCTAACATTTTTTGAGTGCTCAAAAGCTTTTCTTCTTGTGATTTCTTTTTTTAATGTGGTGGATCCACTGCCAGATTATTTTCGTGGGAAAAAAAACATTAAAGCCACTCTGCAAGTTGTCAGAGGCAAGATGGAACTATGACTTAGAAGAATGTCTCATAAAAGTGAAATCTTCAAGCGGCTATGAGTAAAGGTAACAATACTGCAGAAACCAGCGTGCCCAAATTATATTTTGAAAAAGAATGAGGCAGGTCATTAAGTATCAGTTCAAAATGCCAGGCTGCGCAATCTTATACTGTACCGAGACATTACTTACAGTAGATGATCCTGGGTCATTTCACTAGCTCTGTGACTGGAATTTCCCAAGAGGTGGTGCATGATTGGGACAGCGCTGCTGGAGGTCGAGCTGGGCTTAGTCAGCCGAGGCTGTCTTCTGTGTCTCGCTTGGTGCGGGCAGGTTTGCAGTGACATCAGCAAAAGTCACGCTTCTCCATCAATCGGCGCCACCTCTCAGGCGCGGTGCCGGGTGAAGAATGGCTCTGCAGGTGGGCCTGTGGAGGAGCGTGTCCACACGTGTCCAAAAGAGGAGAAAAGAATTAAATTAAAAGACGTCAAGTTCAACGCCAAGTATCCAGTTTACACTTTGTAACTGAGTGGACCAAAGTTTGAAGAAAGCAGTAAGAGGGCTGGGGCTCAGTTCTCTTCTGAAAAACATTCTCCTTTATTTGCATTTCTTGTTTCCTTATTACTGTTTTGTTTTTCCCCCATCCGTGCTGAAAAGGCCATAGACCACCTTCATAGCACTGGGGAAGCAATGGTGATGAATTGCAAAGTTTTATTTTTCACATTCTGTTTAACAGATGACTGTGCTGTTATCACATTGAGCTTTCTCGCTTATTTGCACAGTACTGACAACCTGGCATACACAACAAGTTTAACACAACAACATGATTATGTTTTGACATTATTTTGGGCCTCCACATAGTTTGGAAAGATTAAATCTAAACACTTTAAACAACATCACAGGCTGGACATTTGTTACTTTCATTGTCTGTTTGTTTCTGTCAAACTCTTGAAATGCAGCAAATATTAAAACCCCAAAAATACAGATTTGGTGTGAGTTTACTTGCTACTTTGCCTGTGCCGACATCATTGTTGTCAAACACTTAGAGAATGCTAATGTTAGAAAGGAGATCAGATTGAACAAAACTAAACTAAAATATACCATTTTTTGTTTCAAATACAAAAATATAGCTCAGAAAATAACATTTAAAAATAAAATGACTTCCAGCATGAAGTATATAATACGGCATCATTCAGCAATTGACTAAAGATAGCAACTTCATACAGAAATATACCCCAACTCACCTTGATGTACTGCATTTAATTTGATCTCTCTGTTAGCTCACACAACAGGCATCTCATCCCAAAGACATATATAACTGCCTTGGTTCAGGTCAGAAGAAAATTTCTATCATTTATCTCAAGCCTCTTTTTACAGAGAACGCAGAGTACACCACAGTATGCAGTTGTTTAAGTGCTCGAAATGCTCATGAGTCGTTCAGAAGAATTCAGTCTAACAAGAATGAATATTTAGGCCTTTTAAGCTTGGCATGTAGAGTTAAGGTGGAGCAGAAGGTTGGTCTAACTGGCAGCTGGAGTGGTTTAGCCTCTCTCATACGCTCGCTGTCTATAGCAATGCTTGACGTTGCCTTCCCAGCTGTCCACTTTATTACTCAAAAGCATTTTCTTTCTCCTGTACAAGCCTGAATTATTGCATTGTACCGGGAATATCTAAAACATGAGACAGGTAAAATAGTGAAAAATACTTAAGCGCTTCTGACCTAAAGAGCCACTTCCAACCTACTGCCAGCACCACTGATACCAACGTACTTTTGTTTGAAGTCTGATACTCATCCAGACATGTTTCTATGGGGGGAGTGATCAAGATCATGTCAAATAGTGAACAGCGCAGTTAACCTGGGCCTTGTCCTGGATGTGAAAATGTCCAAACCTTTTTTCATTCTGCTTGAATATCCTTAAGTAAAACAGATCTTCCTGTTATATACATTTACCCATTTCAGAATGGATCAATTTCCTCAACACTGTGGGCTCATGGAATAAGATTGTTCCCCTGCGACTTTGAGTAAGTTACTATCCAAAGGCCATGAAGTTAAGAAAAGGCATAGTGTGTTTGCTGATGAATCTATAGCCTCAGCCATGTCTTTTCTAAAGCCACCACTGTGGTGAATGTTGATCCATCCATACCATCATTAGATGACATACAGGTATAGCTCTCAATTGTTCTAGTCCTGATTAAAAGCAAAATCCACCTGCAGGGAAAAAGTGAAATCATTTGAAAAGCATTTTTAAATAAAAAAATAAATAAAAGCTATATTTTTCCTTATCTTTGTGGTGGTACTATGGCAGTCCCAATGAATATCAAATGAATCACATACATAACAGCTGGAGTTCAAGGTCATAGTGATTTACCTTGAAAACATTGAGATTTCAATGCAGAATATTCAGGAAAGCCTTTCTGATAAATCGACAAATAAATGAAACCAGACCCATGGCATTTAAGGTGAGCCTGGCAGAAGAGGGGTGTTTTGATTTCACAGCATGGAAACAGATGTGGGTCACCAGACATCTGCTTTGCAATTTCTCTTTACGAACAACCACCTTCAATTTTCATTTTACTTAAGTCCTTTCAATCACTTTAATGATTATAAGACACGTAAATACATTAAAAGCCCTTCTAATAAATCTATAGTGCTCCATATGGTTAAGGGTAGGTTTCCCACTGTGAGAAAATCCCAAAAACCCAGCTTAAAAGGTCATTTGGGTCATTTAATACATAATATCGAATATGGGAAGCTCTTTGAAGCCACCTATGTATGCAAAGACTTCATGTAAGTAAACAGACACCCACATCCGAAACACTAGCTTATCCTATCTCATACACAGCACTGGCAAGATAATCCTTGGGGTTTCGCATTTTGTAGATCTACAGTATCTGCCCAGTGCTTTCATCAAAGGTAGCAATGCACTTGCACGTTTTGGGGGCTCAATCAGAAAGTGTAGTTTCTTGGTTGCCAGCTCATTTCAGGCAGAATCTTCATTAGGAGCTCTTGAAGGTGGACTGACTGGTATGTTTTTCTGATGAAATAGCCTACATAGGATAACATGCCTGCTAAAATAAGGCAGAGAGGCCACGGCTATTATTTTTTATCACACCTTTTGAGGATGGATTTGGAAAAAACTTCTCCTTTCTTTGAGCAGATGACTATTTTTAACAGAGTGGTTGATACTTTAAAATTTTTAAGAGATTTGCAAACTGATTTCAGTTACCAGACAAGAACACCATATCCCCTCCAACACTGTGTTTATTTCATTTCACATTTACACTTCAAAAAGAAATGTTTAAACCACTTAAATTGAAAGCATTATTGCAATTTAACATAGTAAATGCGTCCTTTGTATAGTGTACACTACATTTTTAAATTTTTTAACAAGCTTTGTGCTTCTTTAACACATAAAGCTTTTGTTTCCTAAATGTACAAGTACTGTACTTTGTGTAAAGTGTTCGCTAAATATGAAATAAGTATTAATATTTAGTATTGGCTACATATTAAATGTAAGTATAAGCTAACCATTTTATGTAATATACTTTGTGTGCATGTGCAGACATAAAATGTTTGTTGGCAATTGTCTCTGGCTGAAAAGAACTGAACCTGTGGCCTTCTGAGAGCTCTGCTCAATCAGAGAGACAGGCTGGCCAAGGCAGCAGATTACAAATGGCCTGTAAGGGCAGTAGAGATGGATAAGGAAAAGAAGCAAAGAGACAGGCACCTTCACCATTCCCATAAACCTCTTCTTAAACACAGAAAGAATAGATGCACAGCATATACTGAGGCCACCAATGCTTTTAGTTTGAAAACTAAGTTGATGCATTTTCAATACCTTTTGGTATACACACACCTGGAGTACAAGTAAATAAGTGAATAAGTAAGTCTCTAATTTTATATTATTTATAATTAAGGGTCACACATTAAGCGTTCCAGTGCAAAATTAGGTTTATTTCTCCTACCTCCAAAGAAATGCCTATCTAGGTTTACAAACCTGTGCCTAAGTTTAAATGATACTTTTTACATGGATATGATATGGGCTATTTCTGTATTTTTCATGTACACCTTGTTTCTTTCTTGATTTGTGCCTTTAAACCATCAAGGATACTTTTAGAGTATGGAAAGGCATGTTTTGCTCCTGAACAAAAAGCTGTGAAAATTGTCCTGTCGTTTCGCAATAGGACCATCATCCAATGTGAATATTAGCCAAAATCAGTGCCAAGTCCCCACCTTACTGCTCAGGGATTCATATATGACACTATCTGTTACAAAAACAGACCCTTCTTTACAGGGCACTGCCCTCCTCCTTTTGGAAGGTCTATTTTTAGGTGCTCAGGGCTTGGTGTTTATGTGTCTCTGTGGGCCTACACTGCTGGTGGAGCTTTTTCTCTAGTGCAGCTGGATCTGTTGTCTCCATGGTGATTTTGTTTATGACTTAGAAGCCTTTATCCCCCCTAAGGACTCAGGAAACTGCAAGCTGCCTCTGTGTTCTCATTTTCAGACTTACGTACAGGCCTAACGAACCCCGACTGAGGATCAGAGCTCCACCTTCTTTGTCCATATGCTGAGCAACACACCAGTTGGCTGCTTCAGTTTTACAGTGGAGGACCCTGAAAACAAGGAGATAAGCATACTGACTAATCACCTCTAAAAGAGGAGGCTAATTTAATTTGCAAGGGCTTTGCCGAACTTCCACAGGCCAGCGGCTCAGAGCTGAACTCAGAGCAGAGCTCTGCCAGTGAAAGGCTGATTCTATTTAACAGCAGCAGCAGGTTTCACATGAGGGGATCCGTTACACAACATGTGATCCCTCTATTCTGTCTTCTTCTTGGCATCCCCTTGTACATATGCAGACCCAGGTGGCACTAATGGGTTTAAAGCAGCCCGGACCCAAGAGTGATGCAAATTGCTGCTCGTGACCCCGTACCACCAGAGAAGAGTCTAACACAATGAAGTTTTTTTGGCAGCACCGTTTTAACCGATCAGGATGAAGAGGACGCGTGCGGGAGTGTTTTGCAGCCGTGCGGCGCGGTGCCCCCGAGGGAAGTGCCGTCACCTCACGGCTCCCGGGTTTTCGGCCCGGCTCCCTGTGCTGTTTGCGTGTCCTCCCTGTGTTTGTGTGGGTCCACTCCAGGTGCTCCGGCTTCCTCCCACAGCCCAAGGACGTGCTGTCCAGGTCGACTGACAACTCGTACGTTGCCCACATAATTACCAAAGTGAGTGAATGCACATGCGGGTGCCCGGCTACTGATTTGCACCCACGCTAAGGATATGCCTGCCAGTGAAGGCTCCGGCTCACCCAGACCCTCTGAGGATAAGGCAGTTAATGACAAAGGATGTTTTAGCAATGGACACCTTGTCTCATAGGATAAAGAAAGGCTGGGCAACTACCTACTTCTATCTTGCTTTCCTAATGACTAAGAAGTACATTATAATGAGATCTTCCTTATGCTTTTATGCTTTATCTAGTTTCCTGTGCTTTCTCATTGAGCCATAAGAGCTTTCGCTACACTATACTTTACATTGAACAATGATTGCCTGATGCAACAAGCTTCTTGCATTCTCTTCAGGTCTTCCACTAAAGCCATGCATGCGGACACCGACTAATCGGTTCGGTAGCATCTGCCAATTCGTTTCTCCGGGTGAAATTTAGCACTTGGTTTAAGCTGAGCCCTGCTTGCTGTGATTTTTTTTTTTCAAAATGAAATGCTGTAAAATGTCTCAAGGCCTCACATTAGTGACACAGTAGAACACTAAAAAAACTGTTTTTGGATTAAATTCCCATTGAAATATTTTTGCTCAGCTCTGACTTCAAACATGTTAAATGTTTTTAAAATGATGTAGATTTTGGGGACAATGGTCACCATTAAGAAAAAAAAAAGAAACATACAGAAGTGTCTAAAAACAACTCTTTTTTCTATATGACCTAAATGCAGATCAGTGATGACTTTATATTGCCGTCATATAGAAACCTTATTACACACTCTGAAACCTCTTAAGTGTTCCCCCGAGTCCTAAGATTTTCTCATCACCTCTGAGAGTCTGTCCCAGTGTGAGAATTTTACATACTCGAGGAGCCCAGAAACCAGAATCCTATAATGAGCATTTGGCTGAGGCCCAACACTAACATACAGGGTGCTCTTCTACACTGTTCGCTATTGTGTGTTTGAATCTGCGTTCTCATGTGGGCAAACAGTCAATACTAACAGATTTAAGAATTGGCTTTTCAAAATGTTTGGGCTTGTGTGCAAACAGTAGAATGAACTAAAATGGGAAGTCTGTGATATTCATGCATTTTCCAACCTTGGTTTGACACTCATATGAGGACAAGGTTCAATGCATATGAACATTTTTTTCACAGATTCTTAATTTAACAATAGAAATGAGCGCAGGCCTTTCATGTTAGCACGCTCTCGTAAATACTGCACTCTAATGTCTGCTACCCCAAGCCTTCATATCTTCATTCTCCCTTTTCTTTCATTTCCTTTTCCTTTTCATTGGTGCCTCCGGTACAATGGAAAACAATCCATTGAATTTCCAGGTCTGTTGAAAAGCCATTTCAATCCAAAACACTTTTCTAACATACCGCAAATTATGTTATAAGACAGGGATCACTCTTCGTTTAAATTTGCATTATTACACTTTAGTAGTGGAAGCCTGTTTGAAACCATTGATTATTTTTGCCAAAGAAAGGGATAAAATCTAAAACTGATAATGGAGGTTAATCCATTTTAAAGGGAAAATAACTACTCTATGTATGTGTACAGTTCATGTTCCAAACATAGCACTGTGTCAACAAGGGTCAGTTCATGCCGATGAACCATCTATGGGCTTTCATTAGAGTAAAAAATCCTGCATCTGCAGCTATTGTCATGGTTGACATCCCTCCTCTAGGGGGTGCTCCACTACTCTTGTCAGTAGTTCAGTGTTATTGTTTGTATGTTCTCCCAGTGTGCCTTGTTTATCTCCTCCTATTTAATCCCAGTGCCTCCAGTGCCCAGGGCTCAGCATTAGGGTTCGGATGTCACGAGGCCCGCCTATCACCAGGCTGCTGGATGCCTGAGGGCACAGGCCTCATCCCCGACATCACCTGATCTCTGAGCCCGGGGCCTGGAGGACCTCGCCCCGTGATCCCAGGACTTCCTGTGTTCGTGTTTTCCCCTTAACTTTGTGTTCTCTCAGGATGGATCTCAGGGTATCGGACTCATGAACTGTGCCCCGACCCTCCTTTGGACCTGTTCGGATTTGGATGTTCACCGGTTCACAACCTGTCACTGTTATTTTGATGCACTAATAAACTCCTGTGTGTTTTCTCCGAACTACGTCTCTTGTTTCCTCCAGCTCTTACCACTTTGCATAGGGTCTAACATAATATCCGAGAAGGAATGCGGACCTTATCCATAACAGGTCTCAGATTAATAACCATATAGCATTCATGCAGTAAGTCTTGTGGGTGCATATGCAAATAGAACATAATTGTACCAAAACAGCAAGGTAAAAACACCAGACTGGAGATACAGAGGACAACAGGGATGAAGATACTTTGCTGGAAGATAAAGAGTCTGTATTATACCTAAAACAGTGTTCGTCTCCCCGTGAGATTAAGCTTTCTGCCGAGGTACAATGTGATCAGCCAGTTTTGATGACAGTGTTTACTTTGGTATTCAACACCAAAGCACACTGGGGGAAAAAAGATTGGAAAATGTGAAGAAAGCTACAGAAACATACTGTATACAACAAATGGTGAAAAAAAAAGCTTTTCTCATCTAGTGAGAACATAGGGTTAGGTATTAATTTTAGTCTGGGAAAATCCATTTGTTTTTACGTAGGAGCCTGCTGTCATTTTCTGTGCATCCCAAAAATTAAAATGTGTTCAGACATCTGGATTGAAAGAGCCTGACAACAGGTTTATGTTAAATCTTTGGCCCACATGTTCCTTTTTTGAAATGGCAGGAATCCTCAGATTGTTGAAGACTCCATGCCGAGTCTCCATTCCACATGGGCCTCAGCTACTTCAGTCAATTGTTTATTTGATTATGCACAAGAAATGCACCAAAGTGTAATCTGACCTAAAACGGGGAACGTTGGAACACAATGCAATCCAAACACTTGCTACCAGCGCTAATTGTGATATTGAGGTTCACCACTGGAAGTGCTGACAAAAGGCTTAAGGTAGCAGTTACTGAAACATAGCCTTGAAGGTTATATAAAATCCTCTGGAGCAGAAATGCTTTGTGTTTGTGAATGTGAGTAATAGGGTGGCCCTCCCTACATCTCTCCCTCCAGTGGGATTAAAGCCAATTAAACACTAATGTATTTAAGATACGTTGCAGTAGGGAGCATTAAAAGACCCCCTTGATGGTGTGTACACTACAGCGAGCATCCATCTGCTTGGCCACTAGAACCGTAACTACAGTAATCTGTCCCTGCCCAAAGTGCTCCAGCATATAGATTCTATCTATTGCGCGGACATCTGTTCAGGCAGCTCCTCTGAACGACTCAGTTGTTCAGCTTCCATCAACGAGATGAAATCATGCTGTTAAATATAGTCTGTTTCATTCCCTGGTCAATAAGAGCTGTGCCTGTGTACTTCGTAGAAAGGTTGCAGAAGCAGAAGAGACTGACAGAAAATGAGAGTACCGCCAGCCCAACACTCTTTTTCCTTGCCGCAGCCGGCTCAATTTAAGCGTAAAAAAATGTCAAAAATGAATAGCGGATTTTACAGATATCCACAATTCAAAGAACTTTTAAAATAATTATACAACTGCGAGCGATTTTGAAGGCTTCCTAGCCCGTCCCCACCCACTTACTTTAGCTGTGTGAGCGAACTGCAAATAAACATCAGGGAAAAAACTAGAAAAGGACCTAACGTGTTTGTAACTGGCTCAATCGTCTTTTGAAGTAGTGTTTTATGACTCCGTTTTTACTTGTTGAGGCGGTCTAGACCCTGGACCCAAGATCCAGTGTGAGAGAGCCCAGATTTGTGTCACGAATGTAACAGATTATGTATCCCTGTGCTTCTGTCTATTGTGAAGCTGCCCTGCCTTTGAACATGAGGAGTTTCAGAAGTGAGAAGCGAGAAGAATAAAAATAATCTTTACAATAGCGATAAGCATCCAGCCACTGCCTGGAAGTCTCATGATCGCTCAATATTAAACAAAGGCCTTCAGTTGCTGTTTCCAATAAGGACACAGACAGGCTCCAGCCCTCTTGTTTCTTTTAACAGAATTTAGTATGTTCAACTTTAATCTTTCTAGCTGACTTAAATAACAAAATTTGTAACTGAAAACTGTCTGAATCACACAGGACCAGCACTGCAGATCCCTGAGCTAATGTTTCAAAACATTCTCTGTTTGCAACTTAAAAAAAACACAATTATTTGCTGAGGGGTGTTCTCTCCACAATGTATAAAAATGCACTCATTGGGTTGGACTTATTTAAATGAAATAATAGCATATGAGGAATCTACAATACATGGATTAAGCTGACTTTTGAGGTGACACTAACCTTTCCTTATAGGTATTCCCTTAACCAACGGGTGCTTTGCTACTGGTGTTGATTGTAAATATTGAAATAACTACTGCAGAATTCTAACAGGAGTTCAATAAAAATTAAACCTACTGTGTTATTCAGCACTTTTTCTGGTATTTATGCAAAGTGTTCGCAGTGCCTGTATGTTCTCTATGTGAACAGATGGTCATTACAATAATTTATAAGTTATTAGGGTCCATAATCCTACCTGTGTCTCAAAAAGCATGTTCACTGATTTAAAAAAATCACTTTAGTGCAAAAATCGATATAATGACTGATTTTAATGTGCTTTTAATCAGTCCCACCAGCAGATGCAAGAATTGATGATGTTTAGTGTACATCTAAAGCAAAGAGTCCACCATCAGTCCCTCAAGATACACTCCTTTATGATAATTTACTCATTATATGATCATCAATGTCACTCAGTCTTTAATCAGAGCAAAACACACTTTTATACCCAGTGCGTTAGGTGAAGGAGTTTCACAGATGCCTGATTTTGAACTTTGAATGATTGCTTTTTTGTGGTGTTTGAGGGATTCCTTTTCAAGGCATACTTTGAATAGAAGCCCCCAGCTGAATCCTGAGGAAAGACTAACTCACAAACAAAGGAGAAGGAATGCAGAACACAATTCATTTTATCTCACTCAAGAAGTCTCTCTCCTGACAAATTCAGCAAAGAAAGCCCATTTGTGAACTATGTTCGAAAGCATGCTGAAGGAGTTTTTATATTTAAAATACTGTCTTATGACAGAAAGCAGCAAAAAAGAAGGAACACAACTACACATTGACAGATTGTGGTTTTTGTGGTTTGCTTCCATGAAGACAGGCTTATTGACTTTTTTTGCAGCACCAACATATTAATGTATTTGATCCCCCTATGAAAATTGTTGAGAGAGCAGCAGGGAGCTTTTGAAAAGAACTCCATAAGCACATAAGCAGGTGTGCTCTGGTATTGTGTGGAGAATTGTTGCATCTGTCATGCAGGATATGAAAGCAACAAAAAGAATTGTTCCCTTGTATAAAATCCTCCTTTTTGTTTCATGCTTTGCAACTTCAGTGGCCAGTCGTGAGTAAATAATGTGAACTTCCTATATTCACAATACATAATCAGTTTCATTATTAAACGCTCTAAGGAACATTTACCAATTAAATAAAGATGGGCAGTTAATGCAGGACATACACAATAAAAGAATCTACCTTTGTATAATATCCAGCAATTACAGGCCTCACAGAAACTGTGTATACTGGGCTCTTTTTTACAGTATAGCAAGGAAACAGGTCTGAATTAGAAGGTATGGAGACTCTGCAATAAGGGCCTCTTTTAACAACTTTGCACTGCTTGTCTTGGCAAACATACACCTTTCACAAGCTTTAAGTTTGATCCATATTTAAGGGTAACTTCAAAAATGACACTTCATATACTGTATTCTGCCTGTGTACTATTTTCGTTTGCTACTGGTACTGCATGTATATTTTTATAAAAGCCCATTGGATGGCACATATCAGGCCAGGATCAGTTTTCACAGAAATCATACATTTTTCACACATAAGCACATGGCTTCAGCCTATACCTTCAGGACTATGAAATAAGCTTCCAACATACCATGTAACCTCTCTCTGTCACAGCTGTAATAGGTTCCTAAATTTCTTTATTTATAGAGCTGAAACCCAACCCTTCTGGTTCGTTTGCAGAGAAAATAATCATATATTTCCAGAAAACAAAAAGCAGTGTACAAGAGTTGAATTTTTAAACACAAGTTCAGGAGCAGGTCAATCCCTGATCTCGCGCTCTTCCACCCACCCTGTGTATAGATATCACACTTCTTGTGTGTGTTTCATTTTCATATCCATCCCTCCACCCCATCTTTGCACTTGCAACAGCTTCCTGACTCATTCTTCATTAAAATGGGGAGATTCCAACTGCCTGGTGTTACAGGACGTCTCCCTGAACTATTTTCTACTGGCCTCAGTCTCCTCAGGCTCCTCAGTCAGGTGAGTCACCCAATAAAGTTTTCAAATCCCACTTTCTTTTTCCACCTTAATGAGATTTGACAGAGCTACTGCCATACATAACACAAGAAAAAACAAAACTCACATTGTAAACTGGCCTACTTTTAACTAAGAGTAAAACCAAATTATACATTAAAAGCCCTAGTCAAAAGGTTTATGGAGCATATCTGTGCCTTTATAGAAGTTTATCCTGAGTTGTTCTAAAAGTTATTTGTTCTTCGTGGTTGAATCTTTGCTTGCAATTCTCTACCTGACTGACAGGCCACATGAATCATGAAGACAAAAATCACATGAATAGCTATTATGGTGCACAGACAGAGGTCACTCAGCTAACTGTGTGGCTTATTAAGGTAATGTAACTTAATAATTAAGCAACAAAGTGTGAAAACTGTGCAAGGGTCCGAATGCATTTGCAAGGCGCTGTATATAAACCGTAGTTTTAAACCCCTAAAGACATTCTGCAACAAATGATCTTTATGTTAACAGATGACATGGAGTTGTCAAAGCTCAGAAGAATCTCAGTATTCCTCTTGGAGAGAGAACGTGTTGACAACATTTGAAATGCTGTGCATATCCGTGCTATTTAAAAGCCTTACCAGCCACTGTTTCATTAACATAGGGGGTTACGGCTCAGGTGGATGGCACACTCCAGAAACAGATGGACGACCATCCCACCCTAAAGACAGTGATTATGGTAAGGCGCAAACTGATTATCTCCCCCAGTCTGGATGCGTGGTTTCTTTCAGGTGTGGTGGGAATATCCTCCTGTCAACAGTCTGTGCCGGCACGTGAGACCGCAGACAGAACTGGGAGACTGCCAGGTCACATGGCTGCCAGAAGCAGGGAGGACACAGACGAGGACAGCAAGCGACTGCGACACTACAGGGACACTACAGAGACAGCCGATAGTGTTGCCCACACTCTGTATCTGCGAAGTTTACAATGGTGAGAAATTTGACTTAAGGAACTGGGGAACATTGAAAAGGGAAACATTAACATATGTTTATATGGTTTTGATAGTAGAAAAAGATAGGATGTAGGTCTCGTAGATGGCTGAAATATACTACGTGCCATCAACACAAACAGACTGTGGCAAAACTGGAGAAGTCCAGTATTTATTAGGGAGCTTATTTTAATGTGGTGGCCACCTTTGTATACTGTATATTCCTTTGCACAGAAGTATCAACTGGCTGTTTTAGCAACATGATCACAATACAGCGTCGATGAACAATTTCTTCATATTTCATTAAATTTATAATGACAATATGTGAAAAAGACAAACGTTTTTAGGAAGGAAAACAAAACTTTAAATTGCTCCATGGTGATTGGTATGGATGCGTGGATTTTTTAGCTGTTTCTCAATGTCATTACTTCACTTCACTCATGGTTTTTAGAGCTCAGAAATATAATATTCGTCTTGCTTACATTTTACTACAAAATGACACTGTAATGTTAACATAATGAGTGTTTATATCCTTACAGGTTTTAACTGGTAACATCTCAGTTGTAACATTCACTGGGCATTATTCCTCCAAACAGCTTGTTTTCCCAAAGAAACTCCCTGTTAAGACTGAGTTAATAGACAGGATTTTAGCTTTATTTTTTTTTCCCTTAAATACAAAATCTTAAATAACTATGTGATGACTGTTTCTTCCTCAATGAATTACATTTTGTTTTCATTTTATTCATTTTTCATTTCAACTATAAAATGGTAAATGATCATCCCTACTTATATTATTGCATATGTAAAGACTAATTGCAAGACACTCTATTTCAAATAATGTCATGCTTTTGTATGTACAGCAACAGTTGTGTATTCAGTATCATAATTGTATGTTCTTTCTCGTTAAACTCTTGACAGAATATTGCTCCAGGTTATGTCTGAGTGGCACGTGTCAATACACATTCATAAATAGGATCAGTAAACAGTACCATAGATAGATATATAGGATGTATTAATACTGTACATACACAGCCATAGTATACTCTCATGGTCTGTTTAAGCATAATGTTGAATATTTCAAACATATTTCTTTATTTTAGCTTTTTAGTTCGTCAAACTCCTCTTGATAAACCGTGTTTTCTGACCTTTGTTAAATGAGCGCTTCATTTCTTAATAAACGCTTGAATTTATTTTTAACTGTTAAAAACTATTAAAAAGTTAGATATACTGTTGCAAAATAAAAATGCTACAATCTGACTATTATGTGAATACCTTATAGGGCACATAAATTACATTTTAAAGAGCAAGATGATTCGCTTGTTGATTGGTTGACACAGTATTGTTTCTTGAGATAAATAAAATACTGATCTTAAATCATGTGATTTAATCGAAAAGCTAGGTGTTCAGTCTTTCATTCATGAACACCAAAAAACTAAATCATGAACCACTTGAACAATAAAGATCACCCAGATACTACTGGCATGATTAATGATTGATGTCCGTGGGAAAAAGTTTCTTAGAGAAAGAGATGGTCAGATTCTATCATCAGTGATTATAACAATAATAATTGCATACACTTATATAGTGCTTTTCTGGACACTCCACTCAAAGCGCTTTACAGGTAATGGGGACTCCCCTCCACCACCAGCAGTGTGCAGCCCCTCCTAGATGATACGACGGCAGCCATAGTGCGCCAGAACGCTCCCCACACACCAGCTCTCAGCAGGGAGGAGAGCAGGGTGATGTAGCCAATTCATAGAGGGGGATTATTAGGAGGCCATGGTTGGTAAGGGCCAAGGGGAAATTTGGCCAGGACGCCGGGGTTACACCCCTACTCTTTTCGAGAAATGCCCTGGGATTTTTAATGACCACAGAGAGTCAGGACCTCGGTTTAACGTCTCATCCGTCACATCATCTGATCTATCTGCATAATTTGTTTCAAACTGTAGTGGTTACGATACAAGAAATAGCAAGAAGAAAAAACCCCACTCATCAGCAGAATGGTATTGGCACATCTGCATGAAAAAGATCTGGGGGGTCGCAGGCAGTTCATAAGTAACATTGACTGGCAGTTAAGAGATTAACTTGGCCCTGTTTTCTGCAGACCAGAGAAAATCTGAGGTGACAGCAGAGAGTATTGGAGTATTTTATTCACTGACAAACGTCATTGTCATTTTGCCCTTGAGTGACAGACCTGACAGAAGACAATATGTATGGAAATGTTTTAGCCAACAGTTATGTTGTTAACACAAGGTGGAAATGTGATGGAGTGGAGAAAAATTCTCCTTTACCAAAACAGTTCATCTGGCACAGATTAACAGCACCTTTACAGCTTATTGATACATTGCTGGGGTCCTTGAGTCAGTGGTCTTTCAGTTCTGCAAAGCAGAAGTGTTGATTTTCCAGCATGACAATGCAAGAACACCTTGTTCTAGAATAACAGTGGCACAACGTCCAGAAAGAGTTGAGGTCTTGCCATGGGCAGCCTTTCCTCCTGACCTGAGCCCAATAGAGCATCTGTGGTAACAGCTCACCAAGGTCATCACAAGGAAATGACTGTAACCGGACAATTTTCGCCAGCTGACTGCACATGGGAAGGCTGAATGGATCTATGTGTCAGTACTGTTTGAACTGTGAAAATGCCTAGGTATGCTATGCCCAATATAACCTAACTAGTGTTTTCACTGTCATATTTTCTGTTATTACGTTTAATACCTATGTTTCAACATACTTGAATGAATCCATTAGATTCAAGAACTGTATTTCTTTTATGTATCAGTGTAAACAATTGCCAGGTAACATGATGTCTGAAACCATTTGATCTTAATAAAATTTTAAAAGAAACAAGATCTTAACGTGTAAATAATGAATTCAGTATGTCAGCTGAAGCTCAGCAAGAAAAAAACTCTAAAGAAGGTTTGGCGTGGAGTTGCACTTTTTCTTATATCCTAAAACATCAAAACATCTCTCTTTATTGTAGAGGAGAAATTACTAATTGGCTCAGGGTTCACCTGGATGGCAACTCTGAAAGAAACTCTAATGACCTCAATGAACACCTGCTTGGAATCAACTGATTGCCAGATGGATGGCATGCAAACAGTCATTGCATCACAGCCTCTGAACATCTGGCATAGTGATCACTCACCTTTCTGGTGATCTGGCGCACTGCACTCCAAAAGAGTTATATCATCGGCAACGCCTTCGACTGTACACCTGCCTCTGGAGACGGTTTTAATTTTGCTCCTGTTCCTCTTCCCATAGAGGTTGTCTGACAAAATAGGCAGCAGCATTTTTACAATAAACCAATGAACCCATTTCACTGTAACTTTCCAAGAAGGGACGCAAGTAAGTTCTGTTTGTTAAGGAGCTTTACCGAGGTAAAGTGTGCAGGTCCACATTGTTTAAAGCAGAATATCTAGGGCTGAACCAGTGTGAAGGTCCTCATTGTTTAATAGTGTTAAATGAAAAACAGAAGTTATTCCTATTAGAAATGTTAGAGTTCTCATCGGATTCTAGCTCTACTGTACTATGTATTCTATTTTCCACTGTGTAAGCAAAATATCTCAAAATATCTATAAAGCAATGGACTTTAAAGCTTGTGATAGACCATACCAGCTGTGTTTCAGTGCCAAGCTCAGAAAGGATATCTTGCTTTCATCTTCGATTTATTGTTTGACAGTTTTGGAGAGGGAGCAAATTATGATGTGCCACAGCATAAAACACTGCCCTGGACAGAATGCTGTTTGCAAATAAACTACATGTTTCTTCCAGAAACACAGATTAATTCATATTAATTTCATATTCGTATTAGATTAATTCATATGGTTTCTCTTCACCGGTTTTTGTTCAGTAAGTAGTTTGCCAAGAACATTCATACCTTCCTGTGTGCTTTAAAAAAATCGGTAAACTTCATCCGCAAATCTGATTTTTAAACAAAAGTTTTTTGTATTATTGATAAACAGCAGTCATGATTTCACAAAATATTTTGCTGTCTAAGAAAAGAAGTATCAAAAAGGGATTACTAGCAGAACTCTGGAAAATCGGACTTCTGAGGTTTAGTTTTCCCCCATCTGATTTTGTTGTAGGTCTTTATTGCAAGAAGAATTCCAAGTGAGGAGTCATTTTTTCCAGTGTCTGTAATGAAAAAGGAGAATTTAAGAAAGTTCAGAAAGAGATATAGAACTGCAATGCTCCGTCTCATAATGTACCCTTTTGATTTTTTACATTGAATAAGATATAGCACTTTTTATGAAAAGCACATTAAAATGTTTATATTTTGACTCAATTTCATGTTTGCAAAAGAGACAGGGTTGTTGTAGACTATACAAATATTTTTTTCATGATTATCCTGAACTGAATTATTATCAATAAGTTCTTCTCTGTGAAGCCAAATGGTCTTCTTTATTTATCTGCAGAACAGTGATCCCCAGAGATTCATGTTAACTGGCACTTGAGCATGGCCAGGGAAAGCTATTTTTACTGTATTAACAGACCGATGTATGCAAGTATGTATTTCAACTAAGTAAAACTGTTGTTCATCATGTAAAAAAAAAGGCCGCTTATCAAATTAAGCACAACACGGGTGTGTTGTGCATAAACACCATTGGCTGAAAGATTGGAAATAACAGCTGATGCACAGAGGGACTGGGGGTGGGGATGGTATTGCTCATTTTTCTTCATTCAGACCTCTGACTTGCAGTTATCTTGGCAACCTTAAACACACAAGCAGCTACTCTTTAAAACAAACATACGATAATGAGAAATCCACACACAAAATATCAGTGTGACACTGATGTCCTTTTGCAGAATCAGTGGGGAAAGGTTATTCCTGAGGATTATGATGTGTGGATTATTTCCTGAGGCCATGGAGACGTGTTTGGGTACAGACAGAATTTGGAGCACACACTTTTAAGACTTCACACCTGAAGAAGGCTCCAAAGCCACAACGTTGTGTTTCTTTTCTTCTCTGTTCAGCATGGAATAAACCTTGTACCTGTTCCATTGCCGCCTCTGCATGCTGACACAGCTCCCTACTTGAACTTGAGCTTGATTACCAACTTTGAGGAGTGGTGTCATCTCAACCATCTCCAGCTAAACACGAGCAAGACCAAAGAAATGGTCCTGGACTTTCGAAGGAATAAGTCTCGGCTGAACCCTGTTTTCATCCAGGGTGAAGACATAGAGGGGGTGCAGTTCTACAAGTACTTAGGGGTACACCTGGATGATAAGCCGGAGTGGTCTGGTAACACTGACGCCCTGTACACGAAAGGTCAGAGCCGACTCTATTTTCTCAGGTCCTTTGGTGTGTGTCGAGCACTGCTACACATTTTTTATGAATCAGTGGTGGCGGCGGTATCATGACAAGAGATGCAAATAGGCTCAATAAACTCATCAAGAAGGCTGGCTCTGTGTTGGGGCTGAGCCTTGACCCCCTGGAGGTGGTGGCTGAGAGGAAAATGTTGACCAAGCTCAGCTACGGTGTTCAAGGGAACGTTTCCACAGGTCTTTCCTCCCGGCGGCTGTCAGGGTGTATAACGCTGCACTAGGCTAGGACTGTTAGCCCTTCATTTGCTCGTCTATGGACAGCATGTTGCTCCATTGTACTTTTTGGACACTCAATCTGTATATACCTATGCACATTTTGCACATATTTTATTGTTTTTATAATGACTATGATCATATTTTGCACACACCTATGTATTTTTATTTATTTATTTTATATGTATTTTGTATTACTGTACATATTCTAATTTTTTGTCTATCCTGATGTCTGTTTTTTTTTTTTTTGCTTGTATTGGCCTGCTGTAAAACATCGATTTCCCTTCAGGATCAATAAAGTCTTATCTATCTATCTAACTGCTGTATTTGTCGCCAACCAGGTCATTTGCCTACTGCTAACCAAGAGTGGTCATTTTTGTCTGGGAAAAAGACAAATAACAGGGGCAAATGATAAGTATTCCATGAGTAGCCTGTCCTAATCTTGCCAGAGTTCCACAACTTTCAAATAACTAGTCTGAATGTTTTTAATCTAGAATAGGTAAAAAACGTTGACAGATAAAACAAATACTAGCCTGAATGTGGATATAATCCACTACTTAATAATTCCACAATACAAAAGCAGAATAATATGATAACTGCCCTTGCACATTAGTGGCAGAGAGAGTACCATCATCTTCGTCTTGGAGGAGAATCCCAGAATACTGATGTATCAGAGGACATTGAACGGATTTATCAGGCAGTAACCCCAGCTACACAAGACATTTGTGTAGAAAAGGGGGTAATACTTATTTACTGGTGTTGCGGGATGGAGCGGGAGCCCGCGCAGAACCGCGACAGTCACATTGGTGCCGTGACCCGGACTGGGGAGGGTGTAGTGGAGCTAGTTTGGACACAGTGACGTCATCGCCCTCCCCGCACGTAGCGGGGACCTCAGCCGTCTGGGCTGGGGGAGGTCTCCTTCAGCTCATGCGGCTGGTTCCCATTTGCATTATGCCGGAGACCCGGGGTCGCACCCAGGTTTTGCTGGACGAGCCAGCGGGATAGAGCGGCAAGGGCAAAAATACATTAAATCCATGGTATCGGGACAGCAGAAGTAATTGTGTTAAAGTATTTTTAAACCGGCTGATATTCAATGCATTTTCAATTCATATGCAGTACTTTTTTATAACTAGCAACATCGTACAAATTGCGCGTAGAAGAGTCGCTGTATTTTGTCATCTGTGGTTCTTCAAATACTGCAATCTAGACCACTGTGTTCACCTAAAAATGTAAGCGAATGTATCTCTCAAAGCTCCACTCTTCACTCTTCAAATTGTACAAACCAGCCATATCCAGCTCTTTGCAGAAATCCAGACAGCTGTTTCAATTTGGTATACAATGATAAACTTCGTTTACAATCTATGCAAAGTTTTCAAAACACAGTTCTAGAATAGAGCAAAACTGAAGGTCTTAGATTTTCATGATACACTTCTGTATCTCAGAACAATTTTGACCTGGTAATTTATTTATGGATCCAGAGATATACTGTCTTTCTCACCGTCACTTTCATTTAAATTGAGAATGAAAATTTAAAATCAACAGTCAATGAATGTGTCTTTTGTTTTTACCAAAAAAAACAACCCCTCACAGGGTGGTGTGATGGCTCTGTGGCTAGGGATCTGCACCTGTGGCTGGAAAGTTGCCGGTTCAAATCCTGCAGCTGGCAGAGGAATCCTCTGCCATTGGGCCCCTGAGCAAGGCCCTTTACCCCGACTGCTCCAGGGGTGCCATACAGTATAAATGGCTGACCCTGCACTCTGCCCCAAGCTTCTCTCCCTGTCTGTGTATCTCATGGAGAGCAAGTTGGGGTAATTGAAAAGACAAATTCCTAATACAAGAAATTGTACATGGCCAATAAACTGATCTCTTAAACTGACAGTTGTGTTTAATGGCTGTGGTACTTTGATATTCAGACATGTCTTTTTTATTTTTTGCGCTGTATCGATCTGTTGTGTGTATCTGATGTCGTATGCTCTCCTCCTGCCCTCTCTGTTTATCATAAACACAGTTTATTAAATGTCTTATGATGGTATTATACCATTTCCACAGTCAGTAGTCACACAGCTTGAAGGAATAGTCACTAACTCGTGTGAAGCAGTCCTGCCAGCATGCTTAAATGGTAATTCACAGCTATTAGGTGCTTTTTGGCATTTAATGACTCAGTCAAAAGTTTCTGAAGCCGAGAATCTATACAGGAATGTCTCACAAGGTGCAGAGGAAATAGTGAAGAGCTTGTCAGGGTTAACAACAGGGTTTTTTACAACAACACCTGCATCATACTGTAGATATAAATATAGATGTGTATATAAGCACAAGTACTACAATAAACATTCATACGTGACGAAAGGAAGCCAGAGGCAGCTGCGTCCTTTCCATTGCAATGAGATTCATCTACAAGCAAGATAATTCGTTTTTTTTTTTGGTCTTTACCACTGTAAAACAAAAAGATTCTTATCGTTATGCTGGACATTGAAGAGAGAAATAAAATAATTATTTCAGTTGGTTAAAGCAAGTGGCATCAGAGAAATGTAGGATTCACTTTCAGCCTCATACATGAAGGGTGAGTCCTTTTAAAATCTTCTAACTCCAGTCACATATCAGGGGTTGGTTCTATAAGAAATTATTTTGTTGTAACACAGAAATTATTTTGTTGTAACACTGCTTTAAGTCCCTAATTATGAGGAGAGAAATTATAACAAGTGAATGATTCAATGAAGTCACATCTTTGGCCATAAAACAAATTCAGGGGAAAAAAGAAACAACAGAGGTTATTTTATCTGTGCTCATCACACATCTAAGTCCATTCTTTACAGCTTTGCACCTCCTTAGGATTTCAGTTGTACATACAGAGAGAACAACAGTTTTAAATGCTAAGCTTGCTTCTCACTCAGTCTGAGAGAAAGCTTCCCACTGCAGTCTTACTGAAAGGCATAGGTATTATATTAATTAAGGCATAATATTGTCTTTTGTTGTGTATGAAATGAGATTATCACTGTCTAAAATATGACATGTTCTCATAATAGACCACAAGAGGAAGACAGTCTTTTGCCTAGAGTTGAATGTCATTTAGCCTTATAGGCTTGATAAATCTAGTCTAGTCTAAATATAACAGACATGTACTGTAGATGACATACTGTACAACTCTGGGCAAAACACAATGACAAAAATATAGCACCTGCTACATATCTAATAGACAAAAAAGTGATTAATAGTCTTCTATCTTATAGACTGCCACCGTTTGTCAGACATAATAGAGGCGTAAAGAGGCAAAGCAGAGAAAAGGCGGAAAAAATGGAAACTCAGTGTAAAATTGATCTTAAGGCTTGAAAACCATACATCTTACAGCTAGTAAGGACCTGGGTGGTAGACGTCTTTGCAGAGTTTCTTAACAGCTTTATAGCCAGAAAAGATGCTTTAAAGACTCCATGTGGCCTTGTCCACATAGGTGAAGATCTGTTTCGCTAATATTACCAAACCAGCTGCATGTTGCATGCATTTGTAATGTTAACTTTTTAGACAAAAAGTCAGGGGCGAAAGCAGGCACCACGCCTGATTTTCATAGAAAGTTGCCCGCTATTGGCACGGTGCTCCTTGCCGAAGCAGTAAGAAGATATTTACTGTCGGACCAAGGACGTCTGAACAGAATAAAAGGACACAGCTTGCCAAGTCACAGGCTATTGGAGAGCTCCCATCACCAGGCTTCAGATCTCAATCTCAAATCAAAGTCAAAACACAGCAAGAAAACTACAAAGGTTTGGAAGGATTAAGCCAATTCTTTTAAGAATTAAAATATTACATATTTATAAACATACACAGCGTATCGTAAACTTACATAAAAAATAAAGTAAATGATGTTACTCTTCTCCTTGCTTTTACTCTGGACAGGGAGACCACAATGAAAGGCAATGTCTTTTCATTGATTTATTTTAAGTGTGGCGTGTTTGACAGTAGATCACCAAGTGTAGCAGGAAAAGCCTCCACCCACATTGAGCAAATTGCACCGAAGTTCATGTCCTATGAAAAAGAGCTATAGAGCTCTTGAGTGGTATCCCTTAGGTGTTTAAAATCAATCAACGCCTTGTTCAGGTATAGTAGGTTTATCTGAATATTAGAGATTAGAATGACTATGCAAGCTCAATTACACTTCAGTATTACACACGTCCAGTAAATGAAGCACATAATAATGAGTCACCACATTTTGTACATATCTGTACTTTTCTTTGTCAGGATCCTGCTCGTCTAGGTGACTGTGAGGACAGGGCAGTTCAAACCTTTCCTGTCGACCGAGGAGCTGCTTTAAGGGGATTAATAAATTTCTGCAGGGAGGGCTGTGGGCATTGTCATGTTTCCTGAACCTTTGTTATTATACCACTTTAAGGCATTGCAAATGTTAACTGTTTATGAATTAACTGACTGCCCAAAGTAAAAAGTCTAAAACTCATGATAAAGTATACCATGTACTGGTAGTTGTAGGAAAACAGTACAAAACATACATTACATATTTCCAGAAATAGGTTTGTATAACAGATTTATAGTACGTGCATCTCCTTTATTTATATTTTTCCCTTTACGACCACAATGAAAGAAGTATGTATTCCACCACTGAGAAATTCATTTAGACATTTTAATGTTAAATGTTGCTGGTCTCTTGAAGCAGTACAGCCGTATCTCCATTTTCTGTACCTTTAATGTTTTGTTTTTTTCAGTTTCACAGGCTTCCCGTAAAGGACAAAGTTCATCAGCAGTAACACTGCCGTTTGTAAATGATAAAAGTGGTTTGACACTAGATTATATCTATTCTGGTGGCAAAAAAAGTGTTCTGAGAATATCTATCTTGGTCTGGTAACCACTTCTTCATTTGCTGAAGGTTTAAAATTGCATCAGGGTGTAAGAGATTGCTCAAAGAGGGGCTCCTTTCTCCGTCTGTTCCAGCTAAACCTCTGAATGAAGTCTCTGACATACAGGTTCAGAAGCTTGGAAAAATAGTGAGGCCACATTATCCAAACTAACCCTAACAGCCTCACATAGATTTAAAAAATGGTCTATCACAAATCTGTCAAATACATAAGAAAATAGAAAGTCATTTTATTTATTTTTCAATGAGTAAAATATGTGAAAAACATCTATAATGTGTGTTAACCTCAATACTTCTGACATGTTGCAAATATTTTTCTCGTAAATATTATCAATATACTTCAGAAGCATGTGTCCTATGATAAGCACAAGAACATGTCATGAACAATACAGCGTAAGATCGTGCTATAAGACAAGACGTTTCTTGTTGCAAATAGAAAATGTCGAAAACTGCAATTATGTCCATTTTCAGCTTCTGCCCTCATCCACAGTGGCCTAAAATGACCATCTTTACGTTTCCTGAAACACTGGACATTTGGCAAGGAGAATATGTGACAAAAAGTGTAGTTAGCAAGGAAACCCTAATGAAATGCTAAACGTTTAAATAAAATTATATATATTTTAAAGCAACAAAGTGCACTGTGTATGAAGGCGATACAAGATTTACTTTTCTATTGACTGATAACTAATAACAATTGTTTGTTGATGGCAATGACAGATAAATAGTCCATATGTAAGCTGTTATTACATTAATTTTCTTTAGAATTTTTTATTCCTTAAAATGTAAACTTCATTGGAACTAAACTTCCAAGCAGTCCCTAGCCTGAGCTTTCTGTACCTTAGCCTTGACTTCCTTCAGTGTCATCCTTTTCGTTTTTGGGGTATTTTTTGCATGATTTCTGTACTTTTTACTGAGCCCCTTTATTGAGCCTTCTGAGAGCTTAGATGTTTTAGAGGACTAGATTTCCTTTCTAAATAACAAAGGAGTTTGTTGGGATCAGAGCTGTTTCCCACCATCACTATGCAAACCCAGCAACACAAACTGTGTACATTAGCATTTCAAGGAGCTATCCATTAGTAATGGCAAGAAAAGCCCTTCTCAGTGGGTGATATCCATTCTGTCCTCTATCCTGACATCTGTTCTAACCTTTGTAGCCAGAAGAGAAACTATATAATGCCAAAGAAGCTTTTGATTTACAGTAATGACACTACTGCCGGAAAAAGAACCAGACACGTACTCTAAGAGCTGCTGAATTCAAACAATGAAAATGAGTTTTGCCCTTAATGAAGTTTGAATGAGTATTTAATTCAGTATGATTACCGTGTTACAGAAAGTACCAGGGGACAACACACATTTAAATGTCTAGAACAAAGACAAATATTTTTATACGTTATGGTTAGGACCGGGCAAGAAGATCAAGCAAAAACTTTGTTAGTTTAAATACTTTACTTATATCATAAGACATGTCCCAAATAAGAAAATACTATTTAGTACATTTTGTCTTGACTGCTTGACATTTCAAGAAAAAAGAGTATTCGGGATAAAAAAACAGGAGGAAACCCCAACTGCCAAATATTTTATTTAATATTTGTTTGTTTTTTTAATTATATTTCCCAATTTCGTTTTTAATTCATTAGTTTTATTTTTAAATATACATGATTGGTTTTCAGGTTTCTTCACTATTTGATGAGATAAAGTGTGTCTATCAACAATACATGAAAACTGACCATTTCCTTTCAGTACAAAAAAGTTAACATCCACACTGGAACCATTTCAATCTACAAAGTTAAAGCAGATTTTTCACAAACACAGAAAAACATTAAAAAACTGAAGCTAGGAAAATATGAGATTCTTGTACTGAAAGATATAAACGAGATCAAGATGTTGCAGATTTTTTTAAAAGGTAACATTGTAGTTGGCATGTTGTATCCTTTCTCTCTAACTCAATTTATAATCTGAAAATATTATATCATAAATTGTATTTATGCAAATAAATACATTTTGAAAATACCAACCATTGTTTGTGTGCCATATGTGAAAACACTACCTGCACTATGGATGTTTGTACTGTGTTTGTACGTTGGCAAAAAAAGGGACTAGATTCTACAACACAAATCGACACAAAACCATCAGGTAAATGGACGTAGGATGAAATTGTGGAAAGAAAGTAAACATCGACTCTGAGGTGTAGTCTTGTCATAGCGTTTGTGTTATTATATAGACAGTGACATGGACAGGACATGCACTATGACAATTGCACTGTCTCACTGATCCCTTAGTGAGAAAGAGCACAATTACAACAGTATGGACTGCCACCTTGCCAGACAGCAGTACACACAATTAGAATAGTGTAGAGCAGCCAAGGCTCAGCAGATACATGTTACATTATCACATGAGTCGGGGTCAATGTTAGATTTCTCTCATCTCATGTCACAGTTATCGGCCTGTTGCCACATTTCCTCACTGATTTCCTCACTGATTGGGGTTGTGTTACAGCTGCAGTATGTTCTACCAAGACAAAATGACTTGAGTGTCCGGTTGTGCGCTGTGCCTAACGTCATGGGCCCAGAATACTTCTCCTAGATGATGGTGTCAGAAGTCACCACGAATGTGTCAGTTCTGATAACATCCAGACCAGGCAAATTCACACCTTAACAGGAGGCAGGCTCCCCTACGTGTACAGTAGCTCAAAGGACATGTTAGAGAGATAAAGAACAAGTAAAAGTGTATTCCAAGGTGAAAAGAGAAGAAAAGAAACACAACGTTTCAGCTGTGGAGCCTTCTTCAGGTATGAAGAGAGATTCTTGGAAGAACTAGAATATTTCCAACAGTATCGCTTTGCCCCAACATTTCCTACAAGAGATAAGTACAATATGGAGAGTGGTGGCAATATGTGCCTGTCAGTAATCTTAGAGATTTAAAATGCCATTCTGCCGACCTCTTTAACACTTCTGCATGAAAAGACTAAAATGAGATAACATCGCAGCGCTGGGGCTCTGGGTTCAGTTCTGGATCTGGGGTGCTATCTTTGTGGATATGTATGTTCTTTCCAGGTTTCCTCCAAGGGCTCCAATTTCCTCTCACAGTCCAGAGACATACTGGTAGGTTAACTGGCTCCTGGGAAAACTGGCCCTGGTGAGAATGAGTGCGTGTCTGTTTGGGCCATGTGAGTGCCTTGCGTCTCGTCTAGGGTGTTCCCTGCCTTGTGCCCATGTGACCGTCATGGTTCAGCGTGGGCTTGTGCCCTCTGCCACTCCACCCCACCAGTTCGTCCCGCAAAACCTGGGCGTGAACCCGGATCTCCAGCGTAATGCAACAGGGAACCAGACGCAGGAGCTGAAGGAGACCTCCCTCAGCCCAGGTGGCTGAGGTCCCTGCTACACGCAGGGAGGGCGATGATGTCACCGTGTCCAAACTAGCTCCACTACAGCCGCTGCTTGCCAGAACAGGCTCCAACTCCTCCTGTGAACCTAAATGGGATGAAGCAGTTAAAAGATGGCTGGATGGAGACAACATACTGTAGACTGTCCATGTGTGCGTCTGGGTTTGCATGTACAGTATGTGAACACACAAAAGCCACACAACGTTGCAGGTTGTAATCGCACTGTTGCATTGTCTCAGCTCACTGTGTTTTAACTAAGTTGCCTGCGAGGAGAACCCAGATGCTGTAAATCACAACTATGACAACTCACACTGGCAGTGATCAGTGATCAGCAGTCCCTACAAAGGCAGGGTCACCGGACAGCAGGATGTCACGATTGTAGTCCCTCCCCCTTAAGGGCGCTTTCACTTCCGAGTTGATTTTGTACACCTGCCGCCTGTTCCTGCCTCCTATTCAGCCCACCTTAAAAGCCAGACGCTCACTCTGTTCCGGGCTCTGCATTGATTCCTGTACCAGGCGAGTCTGGGACCTGAGCGCCTGGTCCCGTTCCCCCCTTTTTCCACCTGACCCTCCACCGGATCCCGCTCCGGTTTTTAATCCTGTTTGTCTTTGTTTTGGGTGGAACACCCGGCTCTGGACATTTGCTTCGTCTTGGATTTCCCTTTGGACTCCCTTTTGGATGGTTTGCCCAGACCCCCCAGAACCCCTGCGCACCATGGACACGCCCCCTGTTTTTATTCCCGACTCCTGCATGCTTTTTTCCCCGTGTTTTCCTCACTCTTCCCCGGATTGTGACGTCTGCATAGGGTCCCGAATGAACGCTTTCGTTACACAGGATGGAAATTTGAGCAGCAATATGGATGTCAACCTCATTTGATTTTGGAAATGGGGAGCATTTTCTGATCAATCCCAGTGTTGTTTCTCTTCTATTGCAGACAGGAATATGTATACCGGAGGAACCATCAGTATTGTCCTGTTTCCTGTGTTTGTGTAAGGGAATGACACTGGTGCTGTGTTGGTAACATGACAGCATGAGGGCCACAGTTGAACCTGTTAGCTACTACAACTCTTCATGTTGCCTGTCATGTATAGTTTACCCTAAGTTGTTATTTTCAAGATTGAGATCAATACTAATACAAATTGTAAATGACGATGTTATTCAAATATTAGTGAAAAGATTCTGTAAGAGTTTTAGTAATGCAATCAGTTGCCGAATCTCTTACAGATTTAGGCATTGGGTTCCACAATGCTGCACACAAGGGAACTCTGTGTGGAGCCTGTTCTTCAGAAGTGCGATGGCTTTACCATCCACCGTGCAGAACCTTTGGCTAAGTAATAAAGCCCAAACCAGCAGATCACAGATTACAAATTGGACAAGAGTCATGGAATAAAACCTTAAAATAACCTGGAGCTTAGATCATTCATTACATTATACTGTATATAATAAGGAGCGATAAAGTTCATTTGAAATTTCACTGGGGGCCAGTGTAACTTACAGAGGACAGGACTCATATCCTGATGTGAAGAACTTTTAATTTGCACAGAAGTCACAAAATTCTGTTCATACTGAATCCTGTGTAGTACTTTTTAAGCTGCTCCTGTAGGTAAGACATTGAACTACTATACTCTGGAAAAAATATATACATGTATTTATATTTCAGCATTAAATAGGCACAGCAAAGGTCCCAACTGAGCACTTTTTTATTCTGTAGAAGGAGGAAAGATACCTATGTGACATGTTAAATGTCACACGCACCAAGTGGCTACACTGAGTCAAAGGCAGTGCTGAGGTTTCTAATCTCTTTCTAAGGTTTAATTTCTGCGCAGTCATCCACAAAGCTGAAGTAACCAAACTGGCAAAATGATGAGCATAAAAAACAGTTTTGTTACAATTCACAATTTCTTGTTACTTAATGTCAGTTGCATCCGTATCTTAATATTAGAGATACTACACATTAATCTTCACCAAAAGGCAGAGAAGCAATCCTAACATCAGAGAGACACCTGTAAATCACAGGAACTGCAGCAGTAGCAGGTGATTTGGTCTGAAAGTGTCTTTAGCATGGCAGCAAAACACAAGTTCTGAGATGGTATTTTCTTAACTGAATGCAGAGCAGCAATATCATTTTTCTAATGTGACTAAAATTTTGCATAATGTTCAAAATTGTACAATAAGTGCATGGCACAATTTTAACATAACATTGTTGATTTAAATTCCACTTTAGATTTCTTTTTAGTGCTTTCCCACAGCACCTAAAATGTGAAACGTTTGCGCCTAAGTCTTTCTCAAAAGATAAGTACCCTCTTCAAATTTCTAGCATTTTTATTATTTTTAAGAGTTAATGTAGAACCTTGTATTCCTCGCCCTCAGGTATGTTGTTCTGCATCCTCATTGATGCAGGAGGTGAACACCCCAGTGAAATATTAATTAAATACATCAGCTATTTTCCTTTCATCATCTATAGGAGTCCCCCTTTTTAATTCTGGGACACTTTTTTTTAGCATTTACTGTTTTTCTGCTATTATAATAATAACATATTTTACTATCCATTGAAATATTCCTTTCTATCTCTCTCTTAATCTTTCTTATGTTTTTTTTTTTTTTACCTGTGCTTGCAATGCATAATTTTTTGCCCTGTCTTTTTAGTATACTGTGTATCCTCCAATGTCGTATTTGTCACCACAATTCTTTGTTAGCCACGTTTCAATTATTCCAACTGGACTGCAGTCATGTGCTGACGTGGTTGCAATGTGCTCCTAATACTTCTGGCACTAAGGCTCTCAACACTTAATTACCTGGACATTTGAGACTTTGTTTTTTTTCTTTGTGATTCACCTTCCTGTGTATCCCTCTGTTTTTGCAGGATTTCTTTGGATTCTGCCCTCTCCCACTCAATTCCAGTTTTGAGTTTCTCCCTCACTACTGTAGACAGAATGGCTCACTCTTGTGGAAAAGCCAATTCTCTAATCATGTAGGGCGTGTATGTCTAGCAGCTGTTAAAATCTTCATGTAAATGTCGAAATAGAATTGGGTTGACACAATATCACAGCAGATTTTTTTTTTAAAGGGAAGCTAAAGCAAAGCCAACGTAATGTTCTTGGTGTAATGTGAAAAAAACATGTATCTGATTCCAGGGCAGGGATTATCACTAAGAACTCCATCACTGCCACTCTGTGACGACCAACTCAAATTAAAGGGTGGTGGTTCTGAGTCTGAGGCTTTCCAGGCTTCTATGTGACTTGCTCAAGAATGTGAACTTTTCAGAATGTGATTGAGCTACCTGCTCACAAATATGAGATTTCAGTTTATTCTGGGACTTTCTTCTTTACCATCAATTTGGGAGGGATGCGGGTCAGGGGTTTTGGAGTGGGGATGTTAGTTGTTTCTCTTTTGCTGTCCCTCACTCAGGTTTCTAAGATCGTTTCAAGCTCCTAGCTGCAAAGACGTTTCTACAACAAGGGGGGTCATAAATTTTGAAAAGAAGTGGTAAACAGCTTTCTTTTTTCCTTACAGGTCATGTGTACGTGCTTGTTTCTTCCATGTTAACGATGCTGCGCAGCAAAGTTAGGGCTAGTAACGCATGCCAAGCACTAAAGGGCAAATTAGCCGGGCGCAATAGTGACAGAGTTATGAGATCAATAATAATGTTGTGTTATTAGCCCCATACAATTTCTTGCATTAGGAATTCATCTTTTTGCATACCCCAGCTTTCTCTCCACGAGAGAGACAGACAGAGAGAAGCTGGGGGTCAGAGCACAAGGGCAGCCATTTTACAGCACCCCTGGAGCAGTCAGGGTGAAGGGCCTTGCTCAGGGGCCCACCAGAGCAGGATTCCTCTACCAGCCACAGGATTTGAACCAGCAACCTTCCAGCCACAGGCACAGAGCCTTAGCCACAGAGCCACCGCTCCACCCCGTTCATTTGGAAGATGAGAAAGAAAGAGAAAGAAAGAGCTGGATATGAAGCAGTGCAGGAGGGTGGACAATCTCTGCCCTGCCTTTTTTTTTGTGAGGAGCACCAGGACTCCATTACCATGTCAATTCTGGAAAGGGGCCCTGATTTTGCACAGCAGTGGGCTGAATCGACAGGGAGCTGATAAAACCTCAGATGATTAGTAAATGGATTGTTATATGGAGAGGAAAACCAACCAGAATCTGTCTCTAGCTGACCAAAGAAAAGACAACACTTTATAGATGGTGGTTAAAAATAAAAAAAGATTTATGTAACACAAATCTGTTTATGTATTTATGCAGCTCTCTGCTCTTTCTCTTTCTTATTGAATGTCCCCCGCCTAATGAGAATAAGATAAATATTGATTTAAAAAAGAAAATTGCATGTCAGTAGCCAAAGGACTTAAAACTGACCATAGCCTGACATTGAGACATTTGTTAAAACCCAAGAAGCAGCTAAGGAAAGACCACTTTGAAATGTGTAAAATAAAAATAAAAACGTCCTTGGTGGTTCATTATTTTTGAAACTATTCATACTAGCAAGATTTTACCTTACTGCGTGGAGCAATACGGAGGTCTTACAGTTTGTTTTGTTAAAAATAATGCAATTATTACTTCTCTTATTCAGAATTCTCGAGCTAGAGCTCTGAGATACTGCCCTACTCCCCATCTGTTGGAGAAGACTATTTTGGCAAATTCTTAGAAAAAAAACAAAGTATTATTTATAGTATAGTATTAACTATAGTAATACAGAAAACAACAGTAAGAGCCTTTTACTGAATTTCTTCATAACAACAGATTTCTTTGTCTTGCATTTTGGAAGTAAATATAAATTGAGAATGGTATTTATGCTATTCAGGCAGTACACAGCTAACTGTATAATGCTTTAAAAGATGGTGATTATAAATTGTCTTCTCTTGTTTGCTTCCCAACCACATAAAGGAGTATTCTGAGATGCTGAACCAATTTTTTTCCACAGTTGTGAATTCTCACTGTTGATTTAATTTAACAAAGAATTCAAAATGTTATTGATTATTCATTATGTTACTGTTTCAACACCCAGTCAAGACACGGAAGTACACATCTTAAATTGTTAAACTCTGAATGTTTTTTATATGAACTGCACACTTAAAATAAAAAACATTAGATACATAAAGCTGACATTAAGGCCTGGCACTGATGTGACTGGACACACATGTCACACATTAAATACTTCCCAGTGATTTTAGAGAGATGATAATGTAACAAAGGTAAACTACTCAGTAAAATCAGTAAAACAACAGTCATTTCTTTACTCTGAAACTCAGCTTCACGTTGCACAGTTTGCAGTTATATCTTCATATCTTTGAGGGTAATTACTTTTTGAACTTCTAAACATCTCTTTGAGGAGACGTGTATTCAATGTGTAATTGATGAGATTAAATTACGCTGATGCCAGCATTTTGAGAGCATAGACACAGTAATTGCTCCTATAGAAAAACCTTTTTCTTCAATGCAGTCTTTTTCTGTACTTGTCACCACTACCTTGACAATTAAATTACTAATACTGCAAGAATCGCCATCAACAAAAAAAAGTTCTCTTTTTTAAAACTTCTTTCAAAGAGCTTTGCTCTACGCACAGTAAGAAAGCGTCCCTTTAAGCTTCACTTTAATGAGCCTGATCTGTTCTGAAGAGGTTTAAGTTGCCAGTCACATGGGCATGTGAAAGTGGAACAAAGCATATTTGTTAAATATCATTAAAGATTCTGATTGCAGTGCTTGCCAGCGTGAATATGATGTTTTCAGCACGGGTGGTTTTATCGTATTTCTATTTTTCCGATATTAGCTTCATTATATCCTATGTTGATACTACACCTACTGAGTATGTGAAGCTCACTGAGTTGTAACCCACAGGCTTGCCAAGGTTCTGCCTGTTGCTTCACCACCATCACATCGCACTTGTGCAGCAACTAATTTAACACACATGCAGAGCTGTTTCAATACACTGCTCGAGCGAACGTAAAGCTTTAAAGGGCTCTATTGCAGAGTGGAAGTTCATCCATCCACATATTTTCAAGACCCACAGAGTCCAATATCGGGTCACAGTGTGCCAGAGCCTAACCTGGTGAACGACGGGCAGGAGACAAGATGTCTCCTTGTTTGGACATTACACAGTAAGTCTTTGAGATTTTGTTTCCTGTTAATGGAATATCAGTACAAATCATCAAATCTGCAGGATATTAAAAAAAGAAAGGCAGATATAAAAGCACACAAATGTGACTGTAAATGTAATGTTTGTTATGTTACCCAAAAAGACTTGGGCTGTAATTGCTTCCATCGAACTATTGAGTTCATGGGTCTGTCAATGTGCTATTGACATATTCCTTTATTTTCCTCTTTAGTTTTGGCTGATATTTTGCTGATATAGCTTATCTTGAGCATTCAGGTTCTGAATATAAGCAAACATTTTTTTAAAAAATAAAGTGCTTCATTTTTTCAGACCTCGGTACCTTAAAAGCTCACAAGATGGCCTTCACACCTTCCTGCGATTCCTAGAAAATAATGTGATGGTATTTTTTTTCCTTATATCTCTCAGAGAAACCAGTTTCCTACAACTGAAAGAAGCAGAAACTGCAACAAGGAAGCAAAGCTGGCCACTGATAGCAAAGATTTGAGGAAGCATTTCTCTAAACGTAAAACTATTTTAAGGCCGAACAAGCCAGTAGAATTTTCCATGCAAAATGCGGAAAGACTGCCAAGTACTATAATCAGAAACACAAATCCTATATTCTAAGAAAAAACCAAGATGACGGTGCGCCACTGAAGATCTGAATGGTGCTTTCAGACTGTATAATTTTGACTCAGTAATTACTGTTTTTTTCCCATATCAGATAAAAAGCTCTAAATCATATGTTGCACTAAAAGTTTAAAAATCCCTTCACAATATGGATACGTGTATTAATTTGAATTGTAAATAAAGTATACACGTAAAGATAACCAGCGTTGAAGGGAGTAGGTAAACCACACTAGACCATCTCCAGCTCTTCTCTGCTGCCTACAGGGTTAACTGGGCAGTCACTAAAGCTATACATATAATTTAACACAGCTCGGGGGTGATTGAAAAGGAACCAGTGAAAGGGGAATATATTTTAGATATATTGTAGAACTAACGATTGTTACCTTACTGCAGAGCAAGCCTAGAAGTGATGATGGAGTAGTCAAACAGTGAGCAAAGAATGCATTCTTTCAGTGTGTCTTTCATGAAACGTTTTAGTTAACATTGAACGGTTGTTGACATCACAGTTCTCATAGTGTTAGATGAGTCAGGGCTCCAGAAGGGTGTGAGTCTCCTGCAGCAAGGAGATAGGCTTTACTTTGGTTAGGCTTAGCCTGTGTGAGCTGTGTGTGTCGAGTGCTTGGAGAGGCAGTTTGAATCCTGAGTTCATTACATTGGACCTCACACACACTACACTTACATAGAATGAAGGGGTATATTCAAATCTGTTCATCTCTGTGCATGTGTATATGATAAAGCATTATCATTGTTTGCCATATTACATTGATAGACAGGTTTTTTTGAGCTTTTGATTTCTGTCAGTGTTGCATATTGCTCAAGACACACGCCCTCGTGGACCATGTTCAAGTGATCTGTAGGTGTTTTAAAATCATAAGCTTCTGTAAACTGGTAAGACTGTTATATTTCTCCGGTTAATCCGATAAATCTTCTACCGAGTGGCTGTGAGTGGAGGTGGAAAGAAACCCGGGAATCTACTGTTGATCCGTCCCATTGACAAGAATCGCTTTAGCTTATTTTCTCGGTTGAACATTATTCCGAATGTTATTCTTTCTCAAAGTGGTTAAGTATCAGCTGGACCAATGGAACTAAGTGGACAAGGCACTATTTATTTTGAGCGACAGAGGCGCGCATCTGAAATCCTTGAGTGCTCTAAACCAGGGGTCGGCAAACTACGGCCCGCGGGCCAAATCTAACATGCTGACCTTTTCTGAGTGGCCTGCAGCTCCCTACTGTTGGAATCTCGAGGGTTACCTTTTGCATCAGATGTTGAAAATCTTCCACCATTGGCCTCTGCTTGTTAGCTCTGCTGCTCTCTCAACACTAACGGTCAATAGCAGAACAACACCTACTTTTCACGATGTATTTGACTTTTAGCCTATCAGATGTCAGCTTTAGCCTAGGTTACATACGCCTGTGCTACAACTGATTCTTGCCGTAAATACATTAAGATTTTTGTTGCCTACTGTGATTTGCTCAGTTACGCAAATGACGTCTAGTGTACGCTATCTTGTTTGAAAGCAGGTAATGATTTGATACGGTTCTAAAAGTTATAACTGACAAGAGGCTCACTGTAAGTTATTCCTGCCATGCCGAAAAAAAGAAAGCTCGACGCAGAGGGTCATAAATTCAGCGAAAAATGGTCAGAAGAGTACTTTTGTGTCCCTTGGAAATAAAAGGCCAAGCGTCTTATCCGTCAGGAATCGCCGTGATTACAGAATACAACGTAAAAAGGAGTTACGAGACAAAATATCAGGCTACGTTTTCGGAATACGCAGCAGATGGACGGAGGGAAAAATTAGAACAGTTGAAAAAGTCACTTCAGGGGCAGCAAACTGCTCAAAAGAAAATTCGAAGAAAATGCTGCGGCTACCCGAGCTAGTTATCGAGTATCACAACTTCTAGCAGCTGCTGGCCATCCCTTCACAGACGGGGAGTTTATTCAGTAGTGTATGCAAGAGGTCGCGGAGGAGATCTGCCCAGAGAAACGTGACCTTTTCCAGTCGGTGAGTTTTTCGGCTAGATGGAGGACTTCACTCAGGTGGCCCAGCAAGGTTAGTTAAAAACTTTTTAGCGGCCCTTGCCCTAAAATGTTTGCCGACCCCCTGTTCTAAACCATCAAATTGAAATAAATGACTTAATAGCAGGGATGCATGGTGGAGCAGTGGTTAGCATGACTGCATTGTAGCACTGGGGCCCTGGGTTCAATTCCTGGGGTGCTGTCTGTGTGGAGTTTGGATGGTGTCTCCAAATCCGTGTGCTCTACTTTTCTCCCACACTCCAAAGACATACTGGCACGTTATTTGGCGTTTGGGAAAATTGACCCCTGGTGGGTGTGTGTACGTGTTTGTATCTGCAATAGACTGGCAGCCCATCCAGGTTGTATCCTGCCTTGTGTCCGCTGCTTGATGGCGTAGGCTCTGGCTCCCCCATGACCCTGAATTGGATAAAGTGTTAAAAAAATGTATATATGGATTTAACCGAACATTGTTTAAATTGGGTGCATGTTTACACATACGAATACTTATTTAGTGATGCCTTTGCAATCCATGCGTTTAGGGTACAAGAGTTGTTCAACATGGAGAACAAAGTGTAATTGCAATTTTCAGCTTTTTCAGCTCTGACAGTGTTAGACGTCTAACTGACACTGACAGGCATTATCATTCATAGTAAAACATATTATCCCGCCTGCAGTGCTTTCATGTCATTTTCTTTTTGCTTCTAATGGTCAGGAGTTGTCCTGCTAGGATGAGGTGACACAGCCAGGAGATCCTAGGCTCTTCTTCACCCTCGTCCACTGAGAGAACAGGACCAGGCTAAAAGCAAACGAGGACTGTAGCTTTGAAACCAGTGCTGTTGGGACCCATGTGTTAAAAGCACAGCCACTTAGTTACCCTACTGCTCAGGTGCTGCTTACATCACTTTTACTTTCAGCACAAGACACAGGGCTAAATGAGCAGCCTGGTTCACACAGATGTGTTTGAGACTATGTGTGAGTGGGACAAGAGGCAGGAGGTTGGGTTGAAGGCGTATAAGCTGTACTTATATGCTGCATTAATTAAGTAACGCCTAAGAAAGCTGAGTTATTTTTAAAATAAAATTCAGTTTGAATTATCTAACACCACTAAGATGTTTCTCTCTAGTATTTTGCTCTGGATCTTGCCACTAACTAAACATACCAGACATGATTAAGTTTATTTTTTAGTCAAGTTTGTTTTTGTTATCATTATTCTATTATCATTGCTATGATTTTATGTTAACTGTACATAAAAAGATGTGCTAAAGTATTACAGTAAACTACAGAATTTCATCAGACACAGGAATTGCAGATTTGCAATGTATTTTATTGTCTTTACACAAAAAAAAAGATAATGAATTTCATGCCAGGGCTATCTTCCAGCCAACCCCGTAATTATTCAATGAAACAAAGGTTTTCTGTTTTTCCTACTCAAAACAGCACTTTCCTTTCTAACCTCTCCACTATAATTGAGCCTGAAACAAAAATAAACATTATAGAACACAACACATTTTCAGTTTAAATCTAAGGTGGAAGCCTTTTATGAACTGGTTCTATTGAGATGTTCAGGAAAAGTTATCATGATTAATATTTACAAGTTTACTCTCTGGGAGGACGGAGGGTACATGACGTTCTGAGAGGACAACAGGTCAGAGAATCCAGCTTACCCAAAAGCAATAATCTGGCAAAGACAATGACACCTGATGCAAACCGCAATTTCTGCTGTTTTAATTTAATTACAGTACTAGTATTTTCGGTATGCACGTCTGTGTCTGCACTGCAATGGACTGGTGTCCTGGTCAGGATGTATCTTGTCTCTCACCTGATGCTTGCTGGGATAGGCTCCAGCTCCCCCCTGACCCTGAATTGGATGAAACGGTTAGAAAATGGCCGGACAGATTGTATTTTCTGGCAGACATTGTGTGCAATTATTTTTCTGCTCATCAAACGGATGCTTTCATAGATTTTCGTGTATTTCAGGACAATCGTACAACTCCCAAAAACACCCCCCCTTTTGTCGTCAGCAACTGCTCCTATTTCGAGCCGGGTTAACATTTCAGATTTTGTGTGTTGCACAAGTTACAAGTATGTGGAATTGAAGTGCACCTTATCCTTAAGAGAACTCTGAATCGGAGCAAGCCTTAGGCATTCATTGGAAAACTGAAAGGTAATAACTCCGATTCTTAGTGCTGCAATAACAAAACTAAGAGTGGGAAGTAAGTATGACTCCAAGAAACAATGATTGTTGGGGTTTTTTCCACACTGGTCTGCTTCCTGTTCTTAAACAGTGAAAAGGGAAGTTTCCTTCTTGGCCCATTTTACTCAGGAGACAAAAGTGCTAAGTCTATCAGTTTCTTCAGATTTATTAAGTAGCTAACAACTCTGTCGACAAAGTTTCTCTCTTCCTCTCATATTTCTGCTGCCAGCGTCGGTTGACTCTGTTCCCATGTGACAGTGTTTGTTTTTAAACAATTGACCACCACACATACTCTGTTTAAATTATCACCCAAATTATCACCCAGTGTGGAAAAGCCACTTACTTACTTGGCACTGCTAGCACACAAGGAACCCTGGATACACGCAACCAGCCTCTGAGAAAGACAAGCAGGGAGCCTGACCACTTTCTCTTTCATCTCTAAATCCCGAATGGAAACAGGAGGAGGATACACTCCCACGATCACTAACACCACAATCACTAACACCCACTATCACTGTCCAGGAAACTCTGTTGATGAAGTTTCTGGAGAGGCTGAGAATCCTCCTGTCTCCGGCTTGACGGCTGAGGCCTGGAGCTGTGGTCGGTGAATGGCACAGCCTGGACGTGAGCCCACAGCCCCAAGGACGCGGGACTTAATCTGCTCTCTGGGGCTCAGGCTTTTACCAGATTAACCCCCGCTGAGTCTCTTGACCTGAATCGACCTTGTCCGGCGGAAAAGAAAATGCAGCGATGATAAGGCTGTGCTAAGGCTAAACAGAAAGAAACAGCATCCGCGTCTCATTGACGGAATCGCCTTTCTTAGCCAGCGCACGTTCCCTAATGCCCTCGGGCCCGACTCCCCCCACCCCAGCCTCATTATTCTCCTGTCAGTCGCCGGGCACTTTCAAGCAAGGGTTGCCACAGTCCTTTGTGGCTGCTGTCTCACCCTTTCAGTCACCAGTTGCTTCCTGCTTGCTGTAAGCCAGCCTGTCGATGCCTCAAAGCCAGTTGGTTGCCATTTGTTACAGAGATAAGGGACAGAGGTCCGGGAACGTGTGAGGTTGAACACCAGCACTCCACCCGTCCAATATAGCTGATCTGTTCGATAACTCTTTCTCCCTACCTTGTACACACAGCATGCATTTTCTTTCATTACGCGTTTTTGTTGTTATTATTATCATTGCAAACTTTCACACAACTTCCAATATGCACGATGTACTATGTTATTAATGCATTCTCTCTCCCCATCTGTGTGCCTGTGTGTCTCATGGAGAGCAAGCTGGGGTATGCGAAAAGACAAATTCCTAATGCAAGAAATTGTATATGGCCAATAAAGTGTTCTTATCTTATTATGTACAGATGTATTTTGAACACAGAAGAGAATACACTCACTGTGTGCTAGAAGGGTAGGCACTTGGGATTTACTCTTCTTTCTTCTGAGTGGGGTCTAATCTCTACAGTATTATATATGGTTGTTGAGCTGTTCCATCCTTGTTGTGCATCTCATATTCCTTGACCCTCCGCACCTTAATTGTAAAAAGTATTGTTTTGTTGTGAAATTACCCACCTGAATATAAGAATTTAATTTAACTTTAATTAATTGTCAGTTGGTTAATCAAGGAGGAAAACATTTTTAGAGTATGAAGTATCACAAATATTCATGTACAGCCATCAAATAAACCTCGGCTGTTTCCAAATATATTCAAAGCACTGTACAGTGAACTTGAACTGAAAAAACACGCAGGCACAAGACAACAGAACATCACTGCCTCAGTGTATCCATTAGCCCGTGAAAGGAGCCTGGACTTCTTTTTTTTTTGTGTGTGTGTGTCTCTGCTTAACCTTTCTCCCTGAAAGGTTGCCGTTAGCAATGAGAACCGCAGAATAAAGGCCTCCCTCACCCGTAACAGCTGTCTGCAGTGGAAGAACAGCACGCTGCCAGGAGCTGTCTTTTAAAAACGGCGTCTTTCGAGAGGTACGGGGAGCTCGGCCCTTAGCGTGGGGTTGCCTGGCAGACTCACGGCGCGTCGCTGGCCTTTGTTTCCATTCCAGTCCGACCCCGGCTCGCCGTGTCCTATAGGGGCTCGCTGCTACTGGGGTCTGTAACATTTCAGCGACGCCCTGATGGGTGGTCAGCAGCAGCCGCATGTGACTTTTAAGCAGAGGGAGGTGGGGGGAGGGCACCAGAAGCGGCAGGTCACTGTGCTGTAGCAGTTGGCCTCCGTGGTTGTTCTGCATGCTGCTGTATCACAGGGAGCTGGACCGGCTGACGGAGGAAAAAAAAAAACATCGCAGGCTTTTTTTTCTTCAGTCCCAGGGAAGCGTTTGCAGACGATGGACTGTTTTCCATCGCTTTAGAATCATTTGTTTATCGTGTTTCCTAAAGATTCGCAATCGAGGAAGTCCTCTGCCTTGCATTTTGTCTCAGAGAGGGCCGTTTTATCTCTTAATGGAAAGAATGAGGTGGCACATATCATCTCTTGATTTTTTTGTTCCCCAAAGTTCTTGGACTTTTTAATTCGAGGGCATTGCGTAATCCAGACTTCACAAAAAAATTAAGGCCAGTAGCGATATCACCCTTCAACTCACAACTGGCAGCCCACTGAAGCTCAGCAGGTGGGAGCCTGGTCAGTCCCTGGATGGGAGACCTCCTGGGAAAAACTAAGGCTGCTGCTGGAAGAGGTGTTAGTGGGGCCAGTGGGGTGGGGGGTGCTCACCCTGTGGTCTGTGTGGGTCCTAATGCCCCAGTATAGTGACGGGGACACTGTTCTGTAAAAAAGGTGCTGTCCTTCAGATGAGACATAAAACCAAGGTCCATAAACATAAGATCAACATAAAAAAGACATAAAATCCCAGGGCATTTCCAAAAGATTAGGGCTGTTAACTATAGTGTCCCAACCAAATTTCCCCCTGGTCTTAACAAATCATGGCCACCTCCTAATAATACCGCTCTGTGAACTCCTCTGTTCTCCTCCCCACTGACAGCTGGTGTGTGGTGAGCGCACTGCTGCACTATGGCTGCTGTTACATCATCCAGATAGGGGCTACACACTGACTGTGGGGGAGGAAAGTCCAAATAACTTGTAAAGCTTTCAGTGGAGTGTCCAAAAATAATAATAATTATTATTATTATTATTATTAGAGTAGACGTTGTGCAATACAGAGGGATAGATATTGATAATTTTGAGAATGTAATGTTGTTGAGAAACAAAAATCAAAATTTCCACTCTGCTATGTCAAGATAAGAAGTAAACACTTCTTAGAAATAGTGATGTTGACCTTTGTTACCAGACAGCTGTGCGCCCAAGTGCGAAACTTGAGAAAGGTACTTCATCCGGACTGCCGAGGTGAAATATCAGGTAAGATAGCATAGCTGTATTAGGGACTCAAATGCAAATCTCTTTGGATAATAGAAGCAGAAAAATACATTCATTTACAATTAAGAGAATTTACATTCTACAAATTTAATACACCGTGTGCAAGTTTCACCAAGTATACCGTTAGGACTAAGAACTGTTTTCACAGCGGTTGGTTTTATCACGTCTAAATTAAAATAAATATATCGAAAATAATGTAGCGCTAACTAAATGTTGATTGCTACTAGGAAGTCAAGTTTTTGTTTTTATTACTTTCATATTCTTCAGGAAAAGGAAGAAAAATTGTGGGAAATGCTTTTATATTCGCATTGTCAGCCTTAGTAAAACTAAAATCGGAGGTCCGCTGAGTGGTGTAAAGCAGAGCAACACTGTCTGGACTCCAATAAACCTGAATCAGACATCAACAGTTCTGAACTCTGTGGTGTTTGGGGGTGTTTGGGGGCTTTCCTTTGACTTGGGTATGTTATAAGATAAATATGGAAAGGCCTTAATCATTTAGAGTACAAAATGTTTTGGTGAGAGGAACAAAACCGTTTATAGACCTGTGGACGTCCCCCCCTTTATAAAAAGCGCAGCCCCCGGTTGCTTTTTTCACTCGACCCAAGTTGCGCACTTCTGTGCGGCGGGGCGGACGGGGGGGTGGCGGCGCCTCCGCCTCCTGCGGGCTCTTGACTGTTTTCAGGTCGCACAATGGCCGCACACCCAGGCCCCGCCCCCGGGGTCGACGCTCTCTCTACAAGAGTCGCGCGCCTGTCGGTTTCTCGTGCGTTACTCGGCGGCACGCGACAGGCGCGTGGAAACCTCGCTCTGCCGCTGGGGTGCCCGGCTGAGCCGCCCCGATAGAGCTGTCCGGCAGCTCGGCGCGCACCTCGCCATCCGCCGCCCTCCCTCCTTCCTTCCTTCCTTACCTACCTGGACCGAAGGCTCGGCAGATCGCGCCCGGGGGAGGAAAAACGAACGGCATTCGCTCGTGGTTTAATAAATAGGTTTCTTCTGGCGTGGAAATGAATTCCGTATCGGCGAGGACGCGAGGGGATTCGTAGGGCGGGTGCGTGTTGTCGCAAGTCTACCGAGACCTTATTCTGAGACCAGACCTCTGGCGGTGCTTAATGACAGATTCGTCGACATGAGCATGACTACAGATCTCCCAGACAGGGGACAGAAACTTAAAAGGAGGATGGAGCAGCCTGCTCTTGGTGAAGAATTCCAATACTGAAACAAAACCGTAGCGCGTCGTTTGCCAGATTTGACAGTTCTCAGTGTATGCTCCTGCTTTTGAGATACTGCCTTTTTTGTTTGTTTGTTTGTTTGTTTGTTAACCTTTTATTCTGAGCCCTCGCCGTGCTCCGGCGCCTAGGAAGCCGGGCTGCTGGAGATCGCAGTCTTTAAAACTCTTCAAAACTACAGCTGTAGGAAAAGTTGCGCTCTCACGGAATGAAAGTTGCTTGGCTGCATTTTCGACCCCGATGCCTGTGTATGTGTGTGTGTGTGGGGGGGAGTGGGGTGGAGAGGGGGATAAGGGATAATTTCCCACAGATGGTAATGGACAAACAGTGACCGGATTGTGAACAGCATTTGAGAGCTGAATGTTAGGGATCAGTGTTGGGGGGGGGGACCTTTGAAGAGAGGAGGCAGCCCACAGCATTGTTGTTCCGCGGGCTGACTGTGTAGCGAGTGCAGCTGCAGATAGCTGGATCGACTGAACTCGGAAGGCGGCGCAGACACCCTGACGCCAGCCTGCCGAGCTCACATCAACTTACTGGCAATGCCGTATTGTTTTTCAGGCCTTATCGCTTCAACTTAAAATTCTTCTCTCTCTCTCTTTCTTTTTTTTTGCGACCGACACAAAAAGCAACAGGGAAATCCTTTGTGAACGCAAAAGGGGGAAGAAAGAGAAAGAGAGAAACGTCGTTCCGGACCGTCTCGCTCGAGAAAACTGGAAGCTTGTCTGCATGACGGGGTTGCAAGTTTAAGGATCTTAAGAGGCTATTTGATATTCACACACTTCTCCCTCGCTGTCGAATATTGTAATGTAGTGCCAAAACATAACCAGACAAACAAGCCACTTGAGGTTTATAATTGAATTAAGTGTTATTAGCAGAGATGGCAAGCAGCGAGGATACTTTGGTTATCATTTCTGTACAAAATTTACCAATGTTAAAACAACAATTGCGTCATTTATGGACGCAAAGGATAGAATTAAATTACTGGATACAACCGGTCAGTGGAATTTACAGTCATTAATTTAATCCCTATGACGTTTTAGCATGTATTTCTATTTTTACAGTCCTTTTTTGATACTTTCAAAACTTATGACTGTGAATCAGTTTGTCAACGCTTGGCACGCCTGCAATCACCCCTGGGGTACTGCAATCATTTCTGCTTTACCACTGGGCAAACTGTATAGAAGTAAAATAAGTATTTGTTCTTGGATGGGATTATAGAATATCGCATATCACTTAGTGCTTGTAATTGGGGCCCAAAATGAAGCCAAGCAATTGTCATCCCGTGACGGCGCAACTTGTCTACAGCTGTAGTTGGAAGTGCTTGAATACTGTCACAATTTACACGTCCAGTCATCCTGAAGCCACGCTCTTCCAAGACATTTCTCTTTTCATTTACAAGCGCAGCTGAATTTCATTATGGCTAGGCATCTCCCCTTACACGACTGTGCGAAGGAGTGACCCCTTTCCAAATAAAATGTAATTTAAGCGAGGCATTTATCTGTGCAGGTGTGCGGGCCCCGGAGCAGCGAGCGGGCCCAGGTGACGAATTAAACCCCGGTTTCTCAGCGCTCAGGCCCCATTGATCAGCTGAGAGCTGGCGCTGACTGACAGCCCCCGTCGCCATGGCAGCCGCCTGAGCGGCGCCGCGAGGACTGGCTGGAGGGCGGCAGTGAATGGGGTGACGTCACGGGGCCGGCGCCAGAGAGTCGGCGAGCGCTGGAGCTCGCGGCGCTGCTCAGTGCTGCTGCTTGCTCGGTGCCAATTCATCACCTGTCAGGGATCAGTCAGGGTGTCATGCGAAATGTACACAGCTGTGAGAACAAAAAGAAGGGGAGAGAAAGGGGAAAAATCCAAATTGCACCAGATGTGGACAAGACGTCGTGAATCCCACATCTCATCGCGTCTCATTAGAAGTGAACGAGGGTTTTCAAGACGGAATTGAGTCGGGATTATCCTGCTTCCTTCGCGTCGCTAACAAAATGGTTCTGCAGTGCTCTGCGTGCAGATCACTTCTGTGTGTCCAGACCGTGTAATATTATACCAGTTAAGTGAAAAGTGTAATTGGAGTGATTGCAGATTAAGGCGAGATACACTCAGGTCACTTGCATCATTCGAAGTCGGTTCAATAAAAAGGAATTTATTAGCCTCCTCGGCTGTCCTCCTCCTGTGGATGTGAAAATGAACCGTTGTACAGCGCACAGCAGCACCGGGACCGAGCGTCTCGTTTGTTTTTCGCGGTACAAATGATGCCTCGAGTTGCAAGCAAACACAATTCGCAGTTTCCATGACACACGTGAATACTAAAACAAAATAGAACGACATATTTCATTGAATTTAAACCATCCTTTTAAAATGTAGTCAGGGGTTAACAGACAATCATTCGATGCTGATTAAAAGCCTCCAGTTAATTGCAGCCTAGGTACATAGCCATCCGATTATAAACACTACCCGATATCGGTATTCCGGACAGTATTGTGGGCATTGTAGACATCACAACGCCTAAGTAGTGCAACTATTGCGTGCTTACTTTCCCGTTTCAGTCCTAGAATTCATCTTTATTGGGGCGACGTAGCGTATATTACCTCCCTGCTGGAGATGGGACTATTATTGCACCTTTTTGTTTTCTCCGACGTTTTCAATAAGACACGCACTGCCCTGGATCGCGAGGCACGAAGAAGCGCGCGGTGCTCTCCACCCGTGGGAGCCCCGTGGCTGCCGCTTTCTGCGCTGGGAGCTCCAATCCCCCGGCACCAGCTGAGGAATGCTGCATGTTTACACTGATGCAGGATCACTTTTTTATGCAGTTTTAATTACGTAATTGCTACGTTCGCAATTCTTCCGCGCTTCCCTGCTCCGTTTAGCAGAACAGAATAACTCATTTATAGTTTTTCTCTTCTTCAGAATTAAAAAAACAAATGTGCGTAAAAATGCCTCCCCCTTCTTCAAACTCCTCTCGTTTTAACCTCGTTTTTTTAATAAAAGGTACTATTGTGTCCATATAATTGTCTTCTGTCCTATTTACATTTTTATACTGTATATGTTGAATGTATGTCTCATTGTACCGCTGTACCGAAAGCAAATTCCACCAACTATTGTTGTGTGGCAATAAAGATACAGATAATCAATGTACTTGTCCACATCTCTGCTCCTAATAAATGCTCAATGAATACTGTGTCGTGCCTACACACACCGTTATCACAGAAAACAAAATCACTATAGGTCACCTCCTCGTCCCCAACACACCACTTCCAAGCACACCAAATAAACAAAAAAAGTACAAGTAGGTAGAACTGTGTAGTCATTGCTATTTTAACGTTTGACTGCATTTCCAACTAATGACACTAGGTTTTATCTCCTCTTTTTATGACCTTAACAATTTAGCACACATATTAATAAGACACAGCAGTTCTTGGGAGAGAAAAACTGAGATTAAAATATACAATGCCACGACGTGGGTTCAAAAGGTCATTGCCCTTGTTTGAAAGACTAGTCTGGAAAAGTATGTCCAATACACTCTCACGGCAAATGACCGCAAGACCTAACTTGTGAGAAAACCTTGACTATTTTTTTCACCCCTGCTCTTTAATTGTGTTGTATTTTTCAATCTAGAAAAATACCAGAGAAAGCAAGAAAATATTGTATTTTTGTGCATTGTTTTTTTCTTAGTTTTTCAGTCAGTTGGTGTCCATCCGGAAGTGTAAATAAAATATGAATGAATGCGTACATTTCCTTACAAACACTTGTTTTACATTAATCACACCCCTCGGTTCTCTCTCCACTTAACTCCCATTCTCTTGGGAGTTAAGTCTTCACGGTTTTCTCGAGGGGCTTTCTCGAAAAGATTGCTCGCAAAGAAAACGTGTTCCAGGAATGTGCATTTCTGTTTAATGATTTATGCGTGTTTATCTGCGAATCGTTTCACAACGGGGCCCGGTAAAAAAAAACACCACAAAACACTATTGGATCACGATGCAAACATTCATACACATAACATATATATCAAACGTGTGTTCCATTTCCCTCTACAAAAAAAAAATAAAATGAAAAATTATGCCTTAACAAATTAGGTACGAGGGGGTGGCATATGTTCGTTAAAAACCACAAACGGTGGCGTTGATCTGACAATCTCCTCACGCAATTCATTAATTCCCTTTATCAGAAACAGGTAAAGGCTCAATTTTCCAAAATTACCCTGCGGAGCTGTAGCACTTTCTCGGGACCACCTCTAGTAAAAGCTTTCACTGGTTAAGAACGCGGAAGACGTGGGAGTGGGGCAAGCTGCCGCTCACCCTATGGAGTGGCGCTCGACCGGTGAGCGACGTCGCCCTCCCAGCCAATGCCGCTCAGTGGTGAGGCGCTCAGGCAGGCCCAGCTCGGAGCCGTATAAAACAGCCGTGACAGCTCGCCGCTTCAGTCCGTGCGCTAGAGAACAGGCGGTAGCAACTCGAGGAAGGCAGCGGTTTGCCCCCCCTCTCCCTGTTTTAGTGCAGCGTACTGACCGACGGCTCCGAAGTGAAGAAACATGAAAGCAATAAGCCCCGCGAGGTCCTTCAGGAAAAACAGCGCCGGTTTGTCTGAGCACGGTCTCGGGATCTCCCGAAGCAAGACCCCGGTGGATGATCCTTTGAGTCTGCTGTACAACATGAACGACTGCTACTCCAAACTGAAGGAACTCGTCCCCAGCATCCCGCAGAACAAGAAGGTGAGCAAGATGGAAATCCTGCAGCATGTCATTGATTACATCCTGGACCTACAGATCGCCCTGGACTCTCATTCCGCTATAAGCAGCCTCCATCATCAGCGACCGGGGCAAGCGACATCCAGGACTCCCTTAACCACCCTCAACACGGACATCGGCATTCTCTCCTTACAGGTAAAACTGCAGAACCGCTCGCACACTCTTATTGTTTTTGTCGCAGGAAAAGCGACTGTGAAGCTACCACCTGTGCCTTTTTTAACGCCTAATCCCAGTAACAGCGTAGTTCTTGTGCAGATCAGTACGACGGTAAGAAAAAAAAACACACGAGAAGCAGCTTCGTTCTCGTACCGTGTAAATTAAATGTCCTCAGCAGCTGATGTACAGTGGCCTTTGTTAGGCTTAATGGAAATGTATTCTGTAAAACCCATGTGCCGTTGTGTTTTGCGAGGGTGCTAAAATGTGTTGTTTGTTTGCAGTCGGCCGAGTTTCCAACAGAATTAATGAGAGATGACAGCAAGACGCTCTTTCGCTAAACTGGTACGTGCTTCTCTGAATACATCATTCGTTTTTTCTTCTTTCAAAAGAGGTTGTGAATTTTGCCCCGGGAGTAAGATCACTGTGTGTTCGGGGTGGGGGGGTGGTCTACCTTAAAGTCGTGTACTGTCACAAATCATATAATTTCCCTATAAATCAATGATGTGCAGTATTTGCTTGAGATTAACGGTATTTGAAATAACCCAAACTGAAGCAAAGCTGCTGTCTTAGCCTTATCTGTTATAAGTCAAAGATCTTTTGACATAGTTCCACTCATGCTGGGAATTGTGGTAATACGGGCTGCTAGATGTCTGCCCATAATTGCTGCAAACAGTAAGCAGGCGCCAACAGTACTGCAATTAACTAGATCCATTCCCAGATTTGTAGTGAGAACTTCTTAGGATGTGCAGCCCGACTGTACGACTGTGTGTACATCTGGACTCCAGGGTTTGCCCAGTATTTGAGTGTTTGGTTAAATGTTAAAACTGCGACTTCCTCTCTGGCGCCAGTCTGTCCGGATCTCTTGCCTTGTTTGCATTTTTCTAAACACGCCTCTCTTTCTCAATCTTTTGCAGGTGTTTGGTTTTGACACAAAAATAAATGGGACCCGGGAACAGATTTTTCTCCCTCCCCACACACGTCCCTCCCCAGTTTGGATTCTTTTTATGAAATCGAGAAAGACTTTGTTTTGTTTTTGTTTGTTTTTTTTTAAAAAAAGGACGATGTATGTGATGTGTTATCTCTTCGGACATTCATATTTATCGAAAGACTTTTTTTTTGGTCCTTTCTTCAAACGGAAGGCTCGTTATAATATTCCCAACAGTGGGAGCCGGAAGAAATAAGAAGAATATAATCGCCTATCACCCGTAACAAGTCTTTGCCTTTTTTTGCAAAGGTGGAGCGTGACTAGAAGACAACTTGGGTTAGTTGCTTTATAAAGTTTAGTCTGTCTTGTCAGAAGTGTTACTTTTTTGGCACGTGAAGAGGACTGGACGTTGTAAAAAAAAAAAGGTGTGAGTGAAATCTTGTGCACTCTGATTGGAGTTTAACTTGTATAGTTGCAGAGATTGTACATTTCTGCAGACAATGTAATGCTGTACTTAATTATGCTGAAACTTTTTATAAAAGTAATATTGTAAATTGTACCTTTTATACAAAATAAATCAAATGCTTTATTTGAACGTCTCCCTGAACTTCTGGACGGGTGTATTTCTCAGGACTGGTACAATCTGTGGTGATGCTTTTATCGTGAAGAATTGTTCACTTGTAATACACGTTTCAAACAGCTGTAAAAATGCCCCCCAGCGCCCACTCCCAAAATAAGTGACGTATGTTTTTTAACACATTTTTAAATATATCATGTGATGATTTGGGAAATGTTTCCTGTGTAACGAGCTCTAGAAATATACCCATCTTCCAAGGATTAACCTGTGGTTTATCTGATAGATAAACTTGTCCTGGGTTCCTTCGCATTAATTACCCGCTGGCCCGACAAATCATTATTTAAAAAAGTGTGCATCTCGTAGCTCAAATCCCATTCCTCTTTAATGAGTTTGTTTGTTTTTTCATTCTGATTCGTACGGCTGCTCTTTCTTGGCCAGACGAAACGTCGTAGTGAAAAAATGCTCATTACAGTAAATCAGTTCAGCAAGCGGGACCTCTTCAATGGGGACTTTTACTGTGAAGTGCGAGCCGACTTGGTCTCGCCGTGTGCAGCAACTTTCACCTGAGTTAAGCAGGTGTTTGGAAGGCGCTACGAGGACTGCCCTTCCCTGCCCTTGACACGCAGCCCGGAGAAGTACTTTTGACTCGGGGAGAGCAGCTACTGGTTACTCATAAACACTACACCGACCGACCGGCGAAGCGAAAACTGGTATTTAAGCCGAGAGGGATGTGCTGAGCGCAGTGAACGAACGGTGAGCATCAACATAAAAGTAAAATCCGGGTAAACTGGTCTGGTCATCAGACGCGAGACAGATGGGGGGAATCCAGTTCAGAAGTTCGATTTTTTTGTTGCATAAAAAAGTAAACTTTCCTTTAAATCCGGGAGAAAGTAACATCATGCACAGCACACCGAATTAATATAAAATTGAATTTCAAAATGTGCATCTATCGGTATATAGCTTCTGTCGGGACTGGTACTGATCATAGTATCCGTATAATACTCCTATGCAACGTTTATATGTCTAAAGTCCCAATAAAGTGGCAAAGAGCGCCCCCTTGCTGGTAACACACAGATGCTCTTCATGAGCATCGAGTCGGAACAATAATTAACCAATTAGAAGGGAAACAGCTGGGGGGGGGAAGGAGCCCTCATCTTGGGACTGTTATTTACAAATGAGGTGAGACTGATCTAAACAAATTCCCGGGCCCACCTTCCTGTAACGTCCACGCCCATACCTGAGGATATTCTTTACACCTCACACAATACGTCGTATGTAAAACGGTAAACTTGATTAAATCTAACGTAAAATAGTAGGACCTACTCTTGGTGTTTTAACCAGACTTAGGTGTAAAAGTGCAATAAAGCGGTTTTTGACTGGGGGGAAGGGTGTTTATAATGTATTTTAATTAATGTTTTCATGTTATTTAAGGTTTATATTTTATTTTCTTCAAAGAGAGACAGAACTATGAAATGATGCGAGAAGATTCACTTATATATTGGTCTTTCAGCGGCCGTGCTAACGAAGACAAAACTGAAAATGTGCATTCCTTAACTGATACAGCTTTGTGGGAGTAGCACGCACGCCCCCTATCGCTTTTTTATTATTGCGAAGAGTGTCGTGTGATTAATGGGTGACTTCAAGTATAGAAAGTACCCGTGGGAAATGGAAACTGAGCTCGTCTCCAGGGTTTTAAATGAAGGTGCTGCGGGTGGCGTGCAGTAGGTATGGAGACATTTTACTGGAAAAAAACAAACAAAACAAAAGGAAAGTAAGACTCTCGCGTGCAACAGCGCCGTACTGTGCTGAGCGGCACAGATAAATCACTGTATGGTCTTCTCATCCCACAGCTGGTAACTAGTTCTTGCTCACCTAGAGTGCCATCGCGACATTTCCTTTATTTTTTGGCTACAAACCGCAGGTTCTTCTGCAGCTTTTGAAAATGTCATTACATCAACGCCTTTCTCTTTCTACTTGCATAGCGCTTGGATATGTTGCTGACATATATTTCTATGATTATCTGATCACATCGCCAGCGGGGGCATTTCGTCTGTAAAATTCAAACTCTCGGCATTTAGAGTTGTAGTTAACCGCCAGCAATGAGTCTCTATACTGTAAGACTAGAACATCGTTTCTCCAGCGAGTGAGGACAGTAATTTACCACCAGAGTGAATTTAACGATTTGCGAGGCGTAATAGTGCATTATGCGAAATGATTCCGCATCATGGTTAGTTGTAAACGGCGACAAGTTCATCATCCTCTACGTGAAGTATGTTAATCGGCACTACACGATAGGTGTCAAGCCTTGAAAGCGGTTTTGACTGATTAGCAATACACGTCGTCTTAAAATAATACTACAGTAACCGGGGAGAAGTACGTTTAGAGCATAGTCGTGGAAAAATCCAGAAGGGGGGCCTCACTGATTACTTCAGCTGTAGCTATCAAAAAGATCTGCCCCCCTGCCCCCGTTCTGTACTGTTGCCTCTGGCATTAAACCAGCCCTAAATTTCCGTTTCTGCGGGGAGATCGCCTCAGAAGTCAACTGTCTCGAATACGCCTTCGTCATCACTCTTTATGTTCTTGTGCTTCACTTGTAAAATTGCAAATTACAGCACAATCTCGAACCCCGTTGAAGGCGAGAGGTTAAAAGAATGGCCGAAATGCAGATTTTAAAGAAATGAGATTGCAAATCCACTCCTAACTACTGACTATTGCAAATTCAAGTTGACTGAAAAAACGCAAATCCTAAAAGCCAGAGGTGATTTGTTTTTGCTTTTAAAACACCCTCCCCAATTAGAGGTTAATATCCATCACCGTGTCATTATGCGGTTTAACCTGTACTGAAGTCGTACTTGATGAGGCACGGAAACGTTAAGAAAAATGTCCTTCATTCCCATCGGTATTTCATCTCTTGTATATTCCTATATATAAATTTTTCCATACTTTTTTTACGAACTGTCTATTTCGGCAAAACATGAACTATTTAATACGGGATGAGGGAAATCCCGGAAGCAATATTTCTTTCAAACACTGTTAAATCCTCAATTCTGTTGCGCATTTTACTGTCAACATCAGCCAATGTTCTATTGAAAGTTTTTTTTCTTCAAAGATTCTATGAAGAACCTAATTTATTGAGCAATTTGGTTAGATACTAATAAACCTAAGAAACACTGGCCTTTATGTACGTTCTGCAATCGTAAAGGATACGAGTACTATTAACCTGAATCAATCGTCTATTCCGACTTGAATGAAATAGCCCTTCGTGTAGCAGTCTGCAGGCGTGACCTCTGAATCGCCTACAATGGAAGAACGTTTAGATAATGCAGACTTGTTTTAAAATGTTTTTTTGACAGGGCAGAACATACTGAACACACTATTGTGAGCTCCAGGGTCATTCTGTACGAACCTTCAGCTACGCCGTCGTTGTCACACTCCTGACAAGCTGCACTACACTTTAATCTCGCTGCCGTATGATATGGCGGTCACAATAAACTGTTGCTGCTGAAAATATCCATGATAGACATTCTTCCTAAAGATCTTTTAAACGCTACTCACTGGTGAACACTATCCTCAATTAAATCACAAAACAAACATGTACGGTATGCATGTTCTCCAAAACTGACGGTGAGAATGAGGTTTGCAGTTCTATTTAAAAAAAGCACAATCTGAACATGTTCAAAGAGTTTGTACCAGCATTTAAAAACACTTAATATATTTTGCGGAAACCCTGCTTCCATTCTTTAGCAGATGAAAGATGGACATAGCAATTTGGAAAAGCAAGTTCATTCACCACAAACATGCTTCAAGGTGGACACGAACAGGTGCTTGCGTCTCAGAAGTCTCTTTGTGATAAAAATGTATCTTCTTTTTGGAAAATGTAAACAAAGCGAGACAAGAATCAAAAGGTTCTTCTGGATAACAAATCAATAAATGTGTCAACACGGGCCATATTGTATGCCTAATTTACACTTATTCACATTAAGGTTCACTTAAAACCTCTGATCTTCAAATGATCACTGAAGTTCCTGAAGCATGTCTGCAGACATGATCGTCTATGTGATGTGGGTTAACCCCCCCGCCAGAAAACAATGGGAAAAAAATATTGACACATCAGACATTTATTTGCCATACATCTTCAAATATACTCCAGAAATACAGGAACAGACCTCTAACCAGGCCACAGCACAATTTAAGTATAGAGTACATGCTACACAGTTTGTCACCTCTAGAACGATCAACACTTTTAAAACCACGATTTACTGTACTTACAAGTTCCAGCACCACTGATAGATTGGAATTTCAAAACAATGAACACTGGCATTCTTACAACACAAGAAACGCGCTGTCCTAAAGTCTACACAGCTAGAGGCTGGAAACTGAAGTTCTGTTGACATTAACAGTATCACAAGTCATCTTACGAAATGTTTTTTTTTTTTTTTACCACCGCAGCACTACATCTATAACATCTGGCATTCAAATATGGCATGCAGTCGTGGACGTGCTATGGTTTTTGGAAGAAGTCAGTCTTTCGCAATTTTCATCATCATTCAAGGGCTGAGGCATTTTGTGAAAGTCACAAGGTCAGGCAAAAATCTGAATTGAAATGCAGCAGTTCATCTAACATGGAGTTAATCAATCAGCAGCCCTATTTAAATTACCAGACATGAATAAGCACATCACCATGCAGGTTACACTAGACACAATGACAATTTCTAAATATTGGTTTACTCTCCAGTTCCACTGGCAATTTCAAATAACATTAGTCACTCCACAATTTTCTTTGCCACTTCACAAGCAGGGCAGAGAAATGAACAGATGTACGCAAGCACATTATGAATTACGTCACATTTATAGGTCTAAAGAAGTGAAGTCTTTTTCTGAGGACCAGACCATCAGGCTGTGTTCTCGTTTTACTAGCGGCCAGGACTGGCTTGGTACAGTAATTTGCACTTGAAACTTGCCAGGTAGACTTCAATTTAACAGGCCTCGTGCACGGAATATGCTCTTGTTCTGATTAACCGAACGGGAGACTGCTTGGCCTGTAGCAAGGGCAGCGCATTGGAAGTGACGTTGTCTTGAATATACGACCCGGGATGGATTAACACGTTCTACAGACACCACAGACAATACCAAACATCTATCTGCATCCGTGAGCCCCCAGGGCCCCTAGGGTAACACCCTTCACAGGATGCTCTCCCGCTCCTCCCCAAAACTGACGGTGTCGGCCGAGGCGACGGTGTGCAGCTCTGGAGCGGCGCCATCCTTGGAGTGCCGGGCGTAGCCGGCGTTCAAGCCCCTCTTGAGGTGGATCCCTCTCAGGTTCTCGTTCTGCACCGCGGCGGGGTTGGTGCTGGAGCCGGGCGTGATGATCACCGAGGAGATGCTGTTCTCCAGGTGCCTGGAGTCGCGCCGCGTGGCCTCGGGCTCCTCCGTGGCCTGCCGGCGGTTGGCGGGCGCGTTGCTGTTGTTGTTGAGGGTGGTGTTGCTGGGGGTGCGGTTGAGGTTGTAGACCTTCGAGGAGGGCCAGCTCTCCTCTGGGCTGCTGGCGATCAGGCTGCATTCGGAGGGGCTCTTCTTATCTTCGGAGCAGATGGACATGCGGGCAATGGCGGGGTCCTGCAGGCCGCTCAGGCTGCGCGGTAGGCCCCTCTTCCTGGCCAGGGTGTCCTCATCCAGCTCAATCAGGTTGGCCTTCTCCAGCTGGGACAGATCCGCCTCCTCATCGTGCAGGGAGTGGTTGGGGGAGCTCTCATTGGACCTCACTCCGGAGTCAGAGGAGTCCTTCTTATCCAGCATGGCATCGGACAGATACTCCTTCCCCTTGGCCAAGGGCCTGCTCCCTTCCGGGCTGTTGTCGGCGGCCTTAGCGTCCGGCTTCTTCTCTTTTCCGTCTTTGAGGAGCGGAGTGTTGTCCGATTCCTCTGTGCCCGACTCATCTTCGTCACTGGTCAGCTTCTGGTAGCGCAGGCTGGTGCCCTTGAGCTTCAGGTCGGCACCCTGGAAGAGGCTGACCCTCTCAGATGACAACTTCCTCCCCAGGAGCAGCTTGGAGGCGCCGTGGTCTGGCTTCTCGTCTTCCTCTGTGATGGGGTCCAGGGGGGAGGCGTCTGCTGTAGAGATAGTGGAGGAGGTATAGTCCACCATGTCAGAGGACTTGCCACCACCTCTTTTGGCAAAGGGCTTCCTGCCATCCTGCTCGCCTTCCTTACCTTTGTCTTCTGGGACTGAGTGCAGGGGGTTGCTCTGCATGAACTGGCCAGGGTGGGGCTGCACTGGCTTCTCTCCAGTGCTGTTTCCTACTTCAAGCTGGGCCATCTGTGCTATATACTCCCTGTAGGCATCTCTGTATTCTGCCTGTTGCTTGTCTGTTAGTTTGCAGATGTCATTAGAAGATTCCTGGGAATTCAGGCTGGACATGCTTGGAGTCCTGTGTGTGGCCGCCTGAAGAGAAACAAGATCGGAGAAGAAACAATAATGAGCATGAATAACATAAGATTTTCTTAAAATTTTGCATAGCAAATCATTTCTCTTCCAAACCTGAGTCGTCACTTGTTAACTAACTTACCAACACGGGGAAGACAGCCGTGCAGAGTTTCGTCAGAAACATCCACTTCATCAAAGCCAGCAACAATTTCTCTCACTGCAAATCTAACAGTGCCTGCAAGGGCACAGCCTTAACTGGCTATCCAGTAGCTCTCACTGACAACATACCAAGTTTACAGGCACATCATACCCTGGTCGGCTGAAGCCCAGCTACCCCCCCAGCTGTGCCAGTGCTTGGTCAATCATTCACTGCCCCTTTGGGAAGCACAGTCACACTCGGCCAGTGACACGCGCCAAGAACAGGATGTGCTTCTTAACCCAAAGCTTTGTGGGAGTATGGGGTAAAAAAAAAAAAACTAACCAGCCATGTGGTTGAAGCTGATACCTTGGATTCCTTCAAAGAAAGGCCGGATGAGATTCTGGGATCAATAAGCTACTAACGGGCCAGGTGGTCTAAATGTCTGGTCTCTTCTCATCTGCAGCCTCTCTTATGTTTTTTATGTTCTTAAGCTGAACTCTGATTGGTGATGCAGAACACGGGAGTTAACCTGCACTCTGAATGACTGCCTGTACTGACTGAGCTAACTCTAACTAATGAACACACCCTAGAAATGCTTTTTCTATGTCTTCTACTACAATTAATCGATTCATTGCAGATATATTTTCCTCTTTCATCCTCTCTCATTATTCCATATTTGGAAGCATATCTTGATTTGTCGAAAAGGTGTTAGGAATAGGAATAAACGACACACACCACTAACCTTTTATCATTCAGTTCAAATACAACAGAATTTATTTCACTATTCCCCGGTGGCTGCCTTATCATTGATGCGTCTTCAGTTGTCTAAATGGTGTCTATTTAATGTTCTGAATGAAGCTGTAAAACAACAGAACTAAGTTCCATAACCATTACAACGGTTCTTACAACGGCACTCTTGCAATAGAAGCCAGAGACCTGAATCAGTCCCCCAGTAGTGAACAGAAGAGGACGATGCCAGAGGCAAAACTAGTAGTCAGATACCCAAATTACAGGGCTAAAAACAGACGGAAGTCCAGCTATAGCATCACGAGTGAGAAATAGCCCTTCCCAGTGTCTCTCAGACTCTTACTGTACTGATTCCAGGTTCTGAGTGGTTCTCTATTTATTTTCTAGCGAGATGGCATTATATTTTTGTTGTAGCCCACAGCATTCACAAGCTTCTTTTTACAAAGATTACAGTCATGCAGAACCAAGGTCGAAGATCACACTGGAAGCACCTGCTCAGCCAAAATGAATGCCAACTTTTTTTTTCTCTGTAAGCCCATATTCAGATATTAAATCTTTAGACTCTTTGGTGTCTTCATGCAAGGTAAACAAATTTCAGAACACCTTGAAAAACCTTAATTGTGTCCATTTGATTATTTTAGCCTTTGATTTTGATATATATTCTAAAACCACTAAGGGTTGTGGTAATGAAGGTCTTGTGGTAGTGGGAAAAAAAAGGAAAAATGCTCATGTTTCACCCAAGGCTTTGAAGACGGTTATCCTTCTCTCAGCTCAATAGAGTAAAGTTGGAGCTAGAAATAGTATTTACTTTATGTACTGTAGCATGCATGCACTTTGCTCCTTTATCAATGCACCTCAAGTCACTGTCTCTTGATGAACAGTGCTCTTCTTCAGTAAGAATGTGTTTGATAAAACATCAGATATTTGAAACAGGAGCTGTTATTTCTAAAAGTTTCTTTCTGTACCTAAGATAAATCTAAAACTTCCCACTCCTTAAAATCATGTTCTCCTTCTATTGTCTTAATTCATTTTATCTTAAGAAACAATGCTGCTATTTTGCCAATAAGTTAATTAAAATTCAGATTGGAGTACAACTGCACCAGTATCTGATCAGTAACTAATGCTATAAAGTCACTGTCGAGAGCCTCTCATCGAAAGAACAGAGTACAAACAGAATTTGCAACAAGCACAGAATAACACAAGGATCAAACCAGGAGCTTTGTGGCCTCAAGCACTGAATTATCTCATATTCCAATTCGCACTGTGAATAATTGTAAGACCCGAGCATAAAGATCCTAGATATACAATATCGCTATTATCAGAATAGGAAATAAAAAACATCTCATTGATAAATGACTTAATAAACTATCCATTATTTTACAGTAGATGATAATAAAGTAAGTTCCACAACAGGGTGCTGCGAAACATAGGCCATCCCGACCAGCTGTGTGAATGACCGCAGGCAGCAGTACAAACCGTCCAGGAGGGGTGGCTCTGGCGGGTCGGCTCATCCAGCCCTATGGTGCTGAGCTCCTCAAAGCTGAAGTTCAGGTTGTACATGAGGGAGCCGTCGGGGTTGCCCGCACTCTCGGAGCTCGGAGCCTGCCGCCTGGCCGGCTCGCCGTGCCCCACCACGCTGCTTCCTTGCTCGCTGACCGCCCGGGCATCTTCATGGATTATCTGGCTCTCCAGGTGGCGCAACTCCATTACCTGCGCGGGCGTGGGAAGAGGATGAAGGAACATCACAGGGGCTGAGGATTGACCTTGAGGATGAATCGGCTTTAGTGTGATTCTCTGGATGTCTGTCAGGGCCTTTTTATACAGCCTATTTCACCCCCTGGAGTAATGTACCAAAACATGTGGCATGGGATATGTGAACAAATTCGTTCTCCTTCACATTTTACCGTTCAAAAAACCGCCTAGAAAGAAGAGCCGCTACAGTCAGCACTGCAGTTATCAATGCAACAGCTACTAAAGTACAGTAATGTTAGTACTCATTTGGAAGTGCCCTTTCAGTGCAAAATATAGAACAAATGCTATTTAATTGACGGGATGCTATTTATTTGACTGCTGCAATTGCGTGTTGTGAGAAAAACACTATTGTGGGAAGCCTAAGACATCTTACACACAATGACAATTTAAAACATACACAGCAAGCTGAGTGAGAAGTGCAGGAAGTTGTAAATGCCACACTGAAAATACCCAGCAGTTCAACTGTGGCACTTTCTTCACATCCAGAATCACATTCCACCTGCGCTTCCCCAGTCCCCAGCCTTCTCGGACAGCTGTCCCCCTAGTGTACAGTACATGGCCTTCCTGTCCAGCAGGCCCCGTAGCTGTCCACAGTCGTCGTCCACGCCAGCGCTCTGCGTTGTGCCAGGAGCCACTGTATCAGCTGCAAATCCATACCCAGGTGCACACATGCCTGGCCTCTCGGGGAATTGCAAGATCACTCGGAAGAGGTTGCTGAACAACCTTCTGATTTCTTCTCTCCCCAAAAGTGCCCAGCCATTTACTTTGGAGTTACAGGAAAAGGATCGTGGGGCTGGAAGATCTCTCCAAGCAGACAGGAAGTTGAATCTACCTATACTAGACAAGATTACACTGACCTTTCTATCTCAGTCCTGGAAGTACAGAGGTTCCAGGATTCCTGCCTGATCGTTACAGACATCAGAAGCCCAAATTATTTATAATCTAGGTTCACACATCCCCATAACTCTCAATGATCAATTGTTCTTTTCAAAATCTGTCATTTACAGATCTGAGCCTTTCACACTTACCCTGGAATTAGTCTCCCCGATATCTGTGCACTCCCCTTCTCCCCTCCTGTACTCATTCTCAAGTTCTTCCTTTTGTCCTCCCTACCCACCCCTCTACCTCATATTCCTGCTCAATCCTTCATCCGGCCACACCGCCAAAAGGCTGGGATTTTTCTTTTCTTTCTGCCCCTCAGTGTGGAATTAACCTGTCCAAATACTCGGTGCCCTCGAGAAGTATACAGACGCCGGATCTATGCATAAACTTGTCACCTAGTAAATCGTGATTCAAATTTTATTACTATGTTAATAATCTGATCCCAACAACTCAAGGTGAACAGCAAACACGAAACATTATAGAATCTAATCCATCACATTTACTGATCAAATCTCATTGACGCACTGTCAGGAGACTGCTTTAATTGGGTACATAACAGCTACTGAACAATATCCGTAGGGGATCACTGGAGAATCATGAATGGGGCTCACCGGGACAAAAGGTTAGAGATCCCAGGGTCTGAGTATGTTTTTTGCAGAGATAGCTTTATACAATACTCACTCTATTCAAATGCCTACAACTGGATGCTGTTCTCGGACAATAATTTCCCCAACACACAGTCTTTTATTCATTTTGAACCAGATGGCTGGCCGCTTTTGGCTACACTAAGTGCATTTGTGTGCATATAAATGGAAATCTGCACAACAATGTTAATGTGTTCTTTATTTGAAACCTTAAGCAGAGCTGAATCTCGCAGACAGATTGTAATGAAGAAAATCGAATACCTTTTAAAGACGTTACAGCTTCCACAAATATGATCCAAGGAGAGGAGCTTGTATTTGTAATACAGAAGTATGGCAATACGCAGAAGTGAATTCAGCTTACCGTGCCTTTGAAAAGCTGCCAGTCTCCGAAGTTCATACTCATTTCCTTCTTGAGTTCATCTAAATTACACTGAGAGAGCACCCGGCCATTCACATTTGCCTGTTACAAGACAGAGTTTCAGGTAAAAATTTTTGAAGGACAGCAATTCAGTTTCTCTTTGAAGAACAGTCTATAGATTTACACACATGGTTACCGTGTCTGAGTTCATTTAAAAGAACTCCTTATTTTGAAAAGCTTTGCAAATAAGAATTCACAAGACTGGGTTAGGCCGGTTTGCCTTTATGCATCTAGGTGTCTGAACCACAAGAACTCAGTGCTTATTAGTGTGTTATTAACGTGGCCGTGCTATAACGAATTCAGGCCAGAGAGGAGAATCGCTTTTCTTCATTACACCTGGAAAACAAACTTTATTAGCATTCGGTACATGGTGCTTCTGGTAGAAGTTTAAAATTTCAATACATTCTTAAAATAACTGCATGAAATTACATGGGAGACACCAACTATATGTGGCACAGGAATCCACAAGTACCTGATGTGGAGAAGTAGTTCTTATACAGAAAACAGAGTTCTACAGAATGATATGTTTTAAGTGGGGATATGTGGTCTTACCTTCTTGATAGTGGCAGTATACTGAGGCACCATGCTCTGGTCAATCCCTTCTATAAGTTTGATCCTCTCGCAGACAGAATCCGTGTTCATGGAACTAAGCAGAACCATGGGTGCTCCAGACACCACAGAGCCAGTGCCCTGTTTAACACAATTAATTAAAAATGAAGTCACTGAGTTGTTTCTCACAGCTAAAGTATCGGAAGATGAGCACTACTACTAGTCGTGAGGAAAAAATCTAATTCAAACGTAACACAAACAACGTTAGGTATGAAAAATAGTTAGTTCTTGCCGTATTAAAATGCGTGGGAGATCGACTTCTAATATGAGCTTTTTGGTATATAAAGTAAAAGTTAATCTCAGACATGTTAGATAATTACTAGTATTAGAACTGCTAGCATCTATTGTATTTTCAATGGCTCTCAGTCTACATATATGGTAATACAAAGACATGGAACTATATAAAATTCACTTTGCAAAATGTGATTTTTCCAAAAATGAAAAATCTCATATAACAATTCTAATGTATTAACGTCTTATTTGCTTTCAAGTTACTAATTCTCTACAGCAGGCATTTGGAGAATAAATGCTTTTTGTGTCATACCAGGTGTGCTTGTGCTGATGTATTACATCTCCATAACAATTTGCTTATAGTATAATATATATTTCAACTATTTCGTAGCACACAATCCAGCACAACACTGCCCTTCATTGATGCTTAACCGCATTTAATCTTTATTCAAATGGCTGAAAGAGACTCATGTTCTCACCAGATTAAATACGCAAATGTATTCTGATGATAAGAACAGGTATGCGTGCCTCAAACAAAGCTCTTTGTTATCAACACTGCCCAAGTGAAAACCACTGACATTGTGATGAAAATTGTTTCTCACTAATAGCACAGTAACTGAAACATTTAGCTGTTCTTTCAAAGTAACTTTATATCACAGCAAAGACTGGAAATTCAGAGACAAAATAGATTTGAAAGTTATTTCCAAGATCCTCCACTCTGAAACGCTAATATTTTGAAAATGCAATATTAAAATACTACAACAGTGCATGTTTTTCCTATTGTTTTGATAAGGCATGCAAAAAACAGTAAATCCTGGGATCTCTGTTGCTAAATCACAGGATGGTAAGAACCATGAGTCCATCACACATCTTTGCTTATAATATAAGTAAAGCGACCCAATCTGGAAGAAATAAGAATACAGACAAATGGAATTTGAACTTCAATACTTATGGTAATGAGTATTTAGATTACTTTTACTTCTCAAAATACATAAACAATTTTAATTGGTTCTGCTAATTTAATTAGCTCAGAATTGCTAATTCTGAGCAATTAATTACTACAACTAAATTTCCAAAAGATCAGGACAGACAAAAATCCTGTGTGGCTGGAGTCTTTAAGACCAGGAGTAGTGAGTCACTTGGGTCACAAAATTTATTGTCAGATCTGAAACAAGTCATAAAATCTGTAAACCAAAACAGTTTGATTGATAGCAAGGAAAAGGAAGGAGCTGAAAGAATCTCATCAAAGGACAGTATACATCCCAGTGCATACAAAATATCACCCAAATAAACATCCCTTTAAAAAGTAAGAGAAATTTATATTTATATTTCTTCCCAAAAATCTTTTAACCTTGGAAGTAGCATGGCCTGACTTAATAATTTCATAGTGTGTTTTGTGTTATCTGATCGGTATGATCTTTAAGGAAAATATCTTAAGACCGTATAAGAGCTGTCAGTCTTCGAGATAAAACCACACATTATCAGATCCATCTGCACTAAATTTAACAAGTGTTTAAAATATTTTTTGTTCCAAATTGAAATAAAAAAAACACTTTTCATTCATTTGTCTTAAGAGAAAATATAATACACTAAAATCCTAAACATTTCTTGGGAACATTTAATCTAAATTCTATCAATCCTGTTGTTAGACAGAAATAATAAAAAAAAAATCCAGGTCTTGGTAAATTTTACAGTGGAAAGTAAAAAGTAAAACAGGATTATATTTCCTTGTATATTGATATTCAAAGAAAGCAACCCACTCTCCCTTTCCACTGAGTTATTAAAAGAACATATAAGGAACCAAGAAGCTGTTGTGACATGTGAAATGTTTATGGTGTAGTGCTGATGCTTTTCTCATCACAAGCTGCTGTGTGGCAAAGAAGGACTGTGAGCGATTTTCACTTGCCTTGCAGCACGGATTTCCAGAAAATGAATTTGGCCTTTCTTGGAATTGAGAGCAACGAGAACTTCTTTCAGAATGGGGGCTTCATAAGCACACTGAATTTGATTATGCATGCAGAGTGCTTGGCTGCAATTGCAAATCTCCACTATAGCGCATCAGTTAGCCACTTGATGGGCAATAAGCTATGGCAAATGATAGCGTAATGAAAGTGGATTAAAGAAAGGCAAAACTGTGTAGCCTGAGTTCACACACTGCTGCTCAGCATGGCGAAAACAGCACCCAGAAGAAAGCCAAGCTCTGTGTAAAGCTGGCACACTCCAAACTTTTTTTTTTAAAGAAGCACAGGATAATTACAAGCTTTCCTTAATATAAACTTAATTACCTAGGCCTGGAGCACTGCAAGTTAATTTGAAACACAAGAGAATGCTAGGGATGTAATCATTCATAAATAAGAACCATTTGGAGTTTTGTTTTTTCTTCAAGAAAACGATAAAGGTTTCAGAAGCAGCACAACGGGATTCAAAAGTTTTAGTTAATACGCTAGATTTAATGCACTCAAACTTTACCTCGTACCACTGAACAAGTTATGTCTTCAGTTGGTTTAGTAACTCAGGCTTTTCAGCAAACATATGCTCTACCTAAAACATCTACCATGGTTATACATTAACTCAATGTCAGAAGCACATACGGTGCTTTTACCATACTTTATCAATGTAATGCGCTGTGCAGATCACGTGAAAAGCAAAATATATACCCACTAAAATAATTTAAAGAAAAAATACTTTCCAAATGTATTGAATTATACAGAAAGTGAAGTTAGGAAGTGAGCATACCACAATAGTACAAATAGGCAGAATTTACAGAGATAAGCGCATGGAATATCCACACACCTTTCATTTCATAGAACCAAATGAAGATTCCAACATTTAAAAAAATCCATTGATTTCGACTGTGAAAACCACCAACAGGTTAGAGAGTCTTATTATCATTCATCCCACCACAGAACTCCATTAGAATTGGCGGCTCTCATACAGCACAGATCCGTGGCTCTTAATCCTAGCCCCTTTCTGGAGGACCCCTGTCTCTGCTGGTTTTCAGTCCAGCTGATTTTTAAACCATTAAACCTTTATTCACTTGTTCTGACTGATTTAAAAAAAAACATCGCTTCAGTATACAAAAGTTCAAGCAGCCGCTCCTTAACTTATGGGGGTGTGCTTCCTCATTCCTGAGGGATAGGACATCCACAAATAATAATAATAATAATAATAATAATAATAATAATAATAATAATAATAAGTAATAAATTTAAGATCATAAACTGGTGGAAAAAGCGATTTTTGTGCTACACTTACAATGATCATGTTTGCGGTAACACACCTAAACAAGGTCACTTTTGAAACTTTTTTGAACTTTTGAATCTACGGGTGGCCCATGCAGCCCATCCGGGCTGTGTGGTAGTTTTGTAGGTTATTGATCCAAAGATCTCATCTGGCTGCTTCTTAAAGGAAGCCAAGGTATAAACTGGGACAGCACAGACACCAATTACAAAACCCATTTCCCTGTTTTAAAGAGGGGACGGTAAATCTAAAAATCTAAAAAAATCTAAATATTTGAGATTGAAATCAATCAAACAGCAATTAGGAACACAAATGGGACAAAAAAACAGAAGACAGAGGTCCCATGCACCAGGGCTGGGAACCAGAGGCGCAGATGGTAAAAGGAATGGCTAGGACCTCTACACTGAGTGGTCCACTTCTTCTTACTTTACATTGGCCATATACAATTTCTTGCATTAGGAATTTGTCTTTTCATATACAAATTTTCTTGCTCTGCATGAGACACACAGACAGGGAGAGATGCCTGGGGTCAGATAGCAGGATCAGCCATTTATACGACACCCCTGGAGCAGTTGGGGTTAAGGGCCTTGCTCAGGGGCCCAACAGAGTAGGATTCCTCTGCCGGCCGCAGGATACAAACCGGCAACCTTCCAGCCACAGGCGCAGATCCTTAGTCACAGAGCCACCGCTCCGCCATAAGGGAATACTGCAGAACATGCTAAAAGAACACAGAACTATTAAGAGAAAAAATTAGCTAATTTGCTGGCTAGTTTACAATATAATAGTAGAAGTGATTATTCGGTATAATATTCACTTACATAGGGACTTTCATTAAGCTCTGGCCTCCAATGGAAAACACCTGTATTATTGAATGCCTTCCAAACACTGCCAATTGAGAAAAGGCTACTGCTAGTGTATGTAACCTCAGGCATGGCAATTAAACACAGCTGATAATACGTATCTGTCATCAAAACGGGTATTTGAATCTGGCTGCATGTCCTCACACACAAAGGCTATCAAAGGTATTCACCCCCCTTGGAATTTTTACATTTTATGATGTTACAATATAGGATCACAATGTATGAATTTGATTTCTTTGCCAGTGAACAACACAAAACACTCTAGAATGTGAAAACTGATAACACCATTCTATAGCTCATCCTAAATGAATTATATTTATAAACTAGAAAATATTTGATTGTAAATGAATTCATCCCCTTTCGGTCAATATCCGGTAGAGGCACGTTTGGCGGAAATTACAGCCCTGAGTCTCCTTGGATAAGTTTCTACAAGCTTTGACCATCTGGACACTGCACTTTTTGCCCATTCTTCTTTGTAAAATTGCTCAAACTCCATCAGGTTGGATGGGAAAAGTTGGTAAACAGCAATTTTCAACTCCGGTCACAGATTCTTGAGGGGACTGAGGTCCATATGATTCCATATTGAAAGACAACAAAAAGGAAAAAGTCCAAGGGACGTGAATAATTTTGATAACCCCTGTATGTATATTTTTATGTGCATGAAAGGAATTTAAGGAGATAATAAGTGATAGGATGAGAGCTAACTGTAAATCATGCAGTTTGCACATGTTAATTCCTACTCATGTGACACAATCATGCGTCCTGCGTTCTAATCCATTCTTACATGAAGCGTGTCAAAAGCGTCAGTCATTGTAACACGTTAGTAAGCTTTAGTGTTTGCAAGGGAAGCAAGATGAGGTAGCAAATTTGCGCTAGCCAAGCCCAAAGGATTCAGTACCTGTTTCGGTTTGAAAGACTGCAATTTAAACTGCTTGGGAAGAAAGGGAGAGACAGAAGGGAAGAAATAGGTGACATGCATTAGTTTTCAACAGGAGAAACACAAACAGAACCCAGATTTTGATTAGGTAAAAAGTTTCTTGCATTCTAGTATTTCAGGGATTACAACTGTGTAACAGATGAAGAACAATGATTTCCATATACTTTACTTACATGATTTCCATGGCTTTATCTTTGTCGTGTGGGGGCAGGGAACGGAAATTGGACTACTGAGCCGCTGAACCTACTATTGCTCATTTCACATAATGGCTGAGTTCCCCGCACAAGTCAGCACACAGAAAACGATACCAAGAACACAGCCACACTAAAAGCTAAACTGTTACACTTCTACATTTCCAGCACATTATTTCGGGAAACCCTATAGTCAAGCGAAAAGCAGAGAGTGGGTTTACATCTGGATTATCTGTCCTAAAACTCAATTCTAGAGCAGAGCAACACTTGAGGCAAAGACAAAAATAAATCGCCGAAAACATACAGCTGTTTTGTCTGCACATCTACAGATGGGTGTTAGGATATGTGCTAGAAGTTACTAGTGCAGAGGCACTCCAGTAAACATTAACACCTATCTTGTAAAACAGTGAAGCATCTGTACAAAGCAGAAACTCTGCTGGCTAAAAAAAATACAAATAAAAGAGCCTTGATGCTTTATATACACAAAAAAGAGAAGTTCCATTCTTGGAAGAACTTAAAAATGTAGCACCAAAAAACAAAAGCCAAACTGATAAGAATATATTTATACAGTAAGATAAAAAAAAATGTATACTGAAGAAATGAACACACTCACAAGGAAGTGTTCCTCTAACAGTTAAGCCCTAGTTCATTCTGAAAACAGTAAAAGCAGAACCGATAATAATCCCTCTGAAAGAGAGATCAATGCCCTGCATCACAACACAATTACGTTTTAAACTATAGACAGCAGACATTACACATCTTCCTTTTAGCAACCTAATAGCAAGTGTTTAAAGACAAAGTCTGCCTTTTTAATTATTTCCAGCAGAATGCCATATATAATTTAAGCACAGTGACTTCAGTTCTCAGTAATGCAGGTCTTCTGAGCACTGCTGTTTAGCTAAAGACCTCTGATGTCTATGGTCGCATTACACTTCTCACAAATCAGGAGTGCATTAAATAAAGTTGGAGTGCAGAGCATTAGTCAGTCATGGTCTGCACAGAGCAGTAAATACTAGAACTCTTAGCTATAAAACGTGACTCTGTCCCAGGAAACTGCCAGCTTCATTTCAGAGCTGGGGAAAAATAGTTTAACAATCACTTAAATACGCAGAGTGAATTTTAAACCACAGGCTCTGTAGTCATGGCTCATTCAGAATGGGAGGTATAAAAGAGCACAGAAGAGCAATCTGGGAAGTTTAAGATTTGGCTTTTGAGAATACTACCACAAAACCTAGTACGAAATCCAAGTCAAACCATTATTTTACAACTGTCCTTTACTACATACATTAAGATATTTCATCATAATGTAGTTTACAATAGCCAAAATCCTTTGTCCTTTAACAATTTTCAGAATTTAAGAGTGAGGTTAAAAGCAACAGAGCTTCTAATCTTAATTCTGAGGTCATTTAAAAAAAAACATAAATTGAAAAGAAGTGTATCTTTCAACTGAACTAGTTCAGAATGTTATTTCTATACGCATCACAAGACAACTGATAAGCAAAACCAATCTGTAAGGCATTTGCAAGCACGATCATGGCCTTAGCAATGTATATCTAAGCAGGTATCTTTGTTAATGATGTAAGAGCTAAATGGGGAAAATAAAGTGAAAAAGGCTAAAATAGAGCAGCTGGAAAAAAAAGATGTGAGATTTTGGAAACACTGCGCTTTAAGTAGGTTCTTGAATAAAGCCACACTGAAACTTTTTCCACACCACATACGACTTGATGACTTCTGACAACGTCTCTCCATGCACAAAAGACAGACACTGACATGCCTGTAGCATTGTTACACTCGGCTCTTCCACTATGACTGAAACGCATGTTAGTTTATCTTTAATGTCCTGAATCAAAAACACTGATGGCAACGCCGTATGCAGACGGACAGCCACAGCCATTAGTTGAGCCCTTATCTAGGTCAGTGTGTATCCAGAGTCAACCGATGACATCGTGTTAGTGACGCTCAGTGATGGACTGGGTTAATCTGTGCCCTCAATCTGAAGCAGCGACGAGATGCTATTGCTCCACACCACGCAGTCTGTACTGTGTTACCATTGAAGGGACAGTGGGGGAGGGAAGCCCTTCATCGGCATCCTCCTTGATAACATCCTGACAAAAACAGAAGGGGAGGCTCTTGGGTACAGTGACGAGCCAGACACGACGACGAATGAAAAGACCCGCCAACAAAAAGCATGGATGAGAGGGAAAAAAAAACAACTGAAAAACAGCAGGTTTTCTAAAGCGTACATAATTAGCAAGGGTAATTTTTTACAGGGTTTATTTCTTCACATTTCAACAACAGCCACGGAAGGCAACGCTCACAGAGCACCGACTCCTCGTTTCTTGTTGTGGTGCGTTTTTATCGTAAGAATACTTAAATGTCCTGAAAGCTACCCGCTTTTTTATTCCAATTTTAAAATAAATTTCATGTTAAAAACAGCTAGGAATCCCTGTTAGGCTTCTATGAATTAAAAAAAGGTCACAGTTATTTTATTAATGCCCTAAAGGATGAAAAGCTATGATTATTAAGGTGTTTTCCTGTTTACATAACTCAAATCGCTTCTATATTCACCAGCAGTATGAAGTAGAAATTATGTAGTTTCACACCTGTGCAAAAACGTAAGATTCGGTGCACTGGGTTTGCTTTCACTATGCCTGATCGACTGGTGCCCCATCCAGGGCGTGATCCCACCTCGCGCCCGGTACTTCCCGGACAGGCTCTGGGCTGCCATGACCCTTACCAGGAATTAGCATAAGGGACTAGAGCCATGCTTCACTGAACAACCTCACCCGAGTTTGTCTGATGAAGCAGATGGGATGCCACCGATTATGTCATTTTTCAGCTGCACTTTGTGTCCAGACGCCGAAAGTAAAAAGGTTCTGGAGCAGATCCTGGCGCGCACACACACTCGGGCGTCCACCTACAGTACGTCCCGACGGCACTCGTGTTCAAATCAGCTCCCAGCTTGAGTCCGTTTTTTAGAGAATATCATTACTTGTAAGTGCCAGGAGGACAGGTTTCACTGACTCTGGTTATGAACAATGAACGGCAGGTTCTACAAATGATACCAATCAATTGTTGGATTATGAAAGCCATTTATCCAATGTCACGAAGACATATCAAAACCTAGAAGGTCTGTACGCCGAGATCTCCTCTGGGGCCTTCTGCATTCAGCGAAGTGAGTGTGAACATGATGCAGGCAGCACTATTCTCAGTTTTGCTAGGCAACCTCTAATCAGGCTGGCAGAGTGAGACTCATTTACCCAGTTTTAAAACTACTGAACTCTCACTTCATGGTGCGGATAAACGCAGAAGCCAGTAAGACCACATGAGGAAACAACCGTTTTCCCAACAATTTTTGTAACTGTATCTGTTTGCACTTTCAATCAAAATGTTGTTCAAAGCTACATTATCTATAATAATTATATTATAGATTATTTATCTATAATACAAGAAGCAGAACACACCTGATTTAAAAAAAATAAGCTAAAGCACTGAGTTCTAAAGATTTGGTTTTTAATGTCCTACATTATCCTAAGAATTTATAGTAATTATTGGTAAATATCTTCTAGATGTGATGCATTCAGAATTCCAAATACTTACTAGTCCATTGTTTTGATCCCTGGGAAAGCCCGTTTTAACTGATGGACGTGACAAGGGATGATGGGAACTGCCAACGTATTGTCTTGGCAGATAACAAACATGATGGGGAAAATAAGGCTATGGAAAGGAAATGCGGAAAAAAAAGGAAAAATTTAGGAACTCAAAAATATACAATGGGGTTATAACACAAACAGGTGTGTGACAGCAAAAGTAACACAAACACACATTTAATTCAAGGCTTTTCGTTTCTAAACACTAGGAAAAAAAAACTGTGAGGGGAACATTCTGCAGGTTGACAAATATGATCTATCAGGGAAGCAACATCAGATGATTACCATCTCATTTTAAATATTTGACACAGCTGCTTGGGAACAGCAGGGGAACTAGACTCTCATCTTCAAAATGGGTAGATTCTGGGTCTCTCTTTCCTCACAGAAAGAGGCACAATCATTCTGTATGTAACGGCGATCCCGGTCATCTAAAGTAAAATACAGTTCTATGTTAACTACTCGCACCAGATTGCACAAACCAAGTTCTAAATTTGTGAAAATAAAAACATTCCCGTCTTGAAAACTACCCTTTGAGCATTCCCGGTACCGAGGAAATGTACTAACTAGATCTCTTTTTACATCCTGTTTCCAGTGGCTTATTTCAGCTCCGCTTGAGCTGGCCGGTCTGGTCCAGGCCTCGGCCTGCGTCCCAAGGTCTACTTTCTGCTAGGTACAGCTCAGGAAGCTGCAGGAAGTGTTAGCTAGAAGTCATGTGATTGGGGAAACACAAATCTAAACTTACGCTGACAGATGGAGCCGAACAAACATTTGGCGCTATTTATATTCTCATTGTTTCTAAATTTGTGAGTAACCTTATGTTCCTCTCACAGAACGAAAAGCCGTTAATGGCAGAAGACGAATTTGACTGCAGAATGTCACAAGGCATGTTTGGTAAAGCATTTCTGGTGCGAGTGCAAGTGGTTTGTTGTTTATAGTAGAATTATTCAGATTAAAATAAGAAAACCTGGGGGAAAATGAGCTCCCACACTTTCCTGGATTCAGCGCTGGCTTAATATAACATTTTTCCAACCAGCACAGTTGGGTCTGGCTGGATATAAGATACAATACTGTGCTGTGCTAGATGTACCTAAGGAAGACCTAAACCACAGTGGTAATGGATTTTAGTTACACCAGACCAGCTATTTCAGCAACAGCTGTGTAACACCAGTGGAAATGTGGTATTTGAATACCATGCTCCGCTTCAGTTACCTTTTACCAAAAAAAAAAAAGCTGTGGGTGAAGTTAAAAAAAGGTTACAAATTTAAAGGATCGTGATCTCCTCAGTCCTGAAAGAAAGATTTCAAAGGGACATGATTGAAACATTTAAAATCCTCGAATGTTACTGAAAAAGTCAACAAGTCCTCCTTGAAGCTCAACGATGACACAAAAGCACAGGTTGACGAGAGGAAATCAAAAGCAGGTGGATTTTGGAATAAAAGCTGCAAGCACTCATTAATGCAAAGAGCTGTGAGTGATTAAAAAACACCCCGTCACGTTGTTTTAAGCAGCATCTCTTCTCGAAATGCCTCGATGAGCTTCTGGGAATGGGAATGCAAAAAAAAATCAATCACGCAGGAAGGACCAAGCTTCTGCTACGTTCTAAAGAGATTCCTGTCCTGCTCTAAAACCTTTAAAAACAATTTTTCATATTTTCATTTTAAACTTGCCCCGGTCTGATTTTAAGTTTACGGTCTGCCTTACAACAATGGCTGGGAACTGCACAGGAGGAGTAAAGACCCAGCCTGACCTCCCATCATGCCATTCAGCCTTTGACACCGCAGGTCCCACAGCGCCCGACAGGAGGGCTCGTGCTGATTGGAGGAGAAGCACAGCCCTCCCAGGCTTCACTGCCAGCCTACAGGAAGGCTCGGGACCTGGTGTTGACCATTCCCATTCCCACCCACAATGGTACTCTGTCACTGGCCAGGAGATCTTCATCACAGCTGGCAAGTGGCGGGACCCAGGTTCGAACTCTAGCTCTTGCCAAGGACAACACAAAACAGACAGAAGATATTTAGATGGGGCCTCTCCCTACTGACACTGCCGTGAGTGTAGTTCTTAAGACATATTTATGTTCACTTACATCTTTATAAATCATTGGAACAGTTTCAGATTTTAAACCTGCTTAAAAAGAGTTATGAACGTAAGGAGACTGGCACACAAGTAATGACCTTCAGCATTTTGTTACTAGTGAAGCCATCCTTCGTGACCTGCAGGTTACAAGTTTTTTGGGGGAAGACTGATTACCAAAACACTGTGCAGCAATACTAAGGGATTTTTTTTTCATTTTGGAGAATAAACTAAATGTATGTAATGAGTTAAAAATAAAAAATAAACCAGAAAGAGAATAGTTTAACAACTGCATTCTTAATATTCTGTGATAATTTAAGTGAGTTAAGAACAAGACACAAAACTCTTCTGGCGCCACAAGCTGTGATATTTTTAGTTTTCTTTAAACAAGTCAAATGTTTATTCATTTTTATGAGCCCCCTGAGGGCAATAAATGTGAAAGAATAAAGCAGCCTCTTGGATTGGTATAATTAATTCCGATCTACCATGTTTTTTTTTTGCTTAATGCACATATAAATCTTTTTGGGATTTTTCAAACAAAACAACATCAACTTCAAGTTGGGAAACAGAGTGATCAGTACATTTCAGTGCTACAAAACACTTAAACGAAGAACAAACAGAAACCACAAGGGGAAATAAAACGTGCCTGAACCATCACTACTGTGCTACACCGCTTCTTTCACACGTAGCAGAGCATAATCAACCTCATTAGCCGGCTAGCCCGAGGAATAAAGTGAGTTACAAGACAGCGTAAGCCACCGCTGCAGGGGAAACAGACACGAAAATAAAGCCTTGCGTCACGTTCGGTCACCGTGGGAAAAGCAGGCCCGACGCTGCGCCGCGGCGGGTCCGGCCGAGCGCTCACCCGGTTGTAGAAGGGGTGCTGGGGCCCCGTCATGCCGCTGTAGTAGCTGCTGTGCGGCTGGGGCGAGACCACGCCGGGGGGGTTGAAGGGCCCGGTGAAGGAGGCGGCGGGCGAGCAGGCGGACGACGGCTGGCTGAACACAGAGGCGGCCCGGGGAGCAGCGTCCTGCAGGGGCAGCGTGGGATAGGCGATCCCTCCCATGTTCAGCTGTTCCCTGGCCGCGCGTACATCTGGGAAGAAATGAAGGCTTTTTAAAAAAAACAACACAAAGAGGACTTCACGAGGAAAAAAATATCACAGAATACAAAAAGGGAACGGGAAACCCATGTTTTAAAAAAGGCATTTTTAGCCGTATATGATTTTGACCGGTATATGGGGCACGTAACGCAATAAGATACCCCTTGAGGACTGGAGAATATAAAACACATGAAAAACACTCATTTAGGTTTATATTAATTACAAAACACAACAATTCAAATAATATTAAGCACTATATATATTCTAATAACATAGAAAAGTGTGTTAAAATTTTCTCAGGTCTAGCTGCAGAGTGAAAGGAAAGCACATAAAAAACTGAAAAAGCCATTAATGAGGGGACAAAATAGCACAACAGTTTAACAGACTGTATTTCAGATTAGCAATGCGTTGATATCTGTCGGAACATGCAAGGCAGGAGCAAACACAATGCTGAAGTGCTATGTTCCATAGAGGAAATGCTGAAGTGTGATGGGAAAAAAAAAACATTCGGCAACAACAAATTGATTGTCACGCACACAACACTTCAGGGGAAATGTGAAGAGGCAATTTGCAAGAAAAATAAGTTTCCGCGAACCCTCCTCGGAGGGAAAGAGAGAGAGATGAGCAAGCAGTTTCTGAGTTTCAGAATAAATATCGAGCACGTCTGTTTGTGGGAAAACATTCCTCCCAACTTCCCACATGGAGGCGGCAGGTGTCAATAAGGAGACAGGCATCTGACGCAAACAGGACGGTCTGTTCAAAGTTGTGTACCGACACTAAGAAATAGCCAGTAAAGCACAAAACTGATTTGTGGGTAGTACCGCCCTATTCAATTAAATTCATTTGTGTTTGCACAGACCTGACAATTTCTTTTATACTGAATGAATGCACTTTTACCTTTATGGCTCTCCATACATTGTATAGGCCTATACGAAAGGATAATAGGTTCAGACAAGATAGAGATTCTGTGTGGAATGAGCTGCTATTCAAACTGCCACCCTACCAGGTGACTGAAGGCAGCAGCTCATTCCCCACAGCATTCTGGGTGATGTCGTCCAGACAAGAGTCTCCATCTTGTCTGTCCCTTCTGCTTTCCTACAGCCTGTAATGTGGATGACACAGTCGACTCTCTTGAAGGTGGACTTGCAGTTCGCATGCCAAGTTCCACCTGCCATCAAGAGGCCTGGCTCAACTGCGTGATACAGTATGTGTCAAATTCATGCAATCCCTTTGAAACTTACCTGCAATAATCTCACGCAGTTTGGGGTCCAGATTGACAGTGCATGGCAGGAAGGTTTTAATGTCTCTCGATGTGAGAACAGGGGTCCGGGAGGAGAGGAAGACTTCAAAGCTGCGAATGTCGCCGTCGATTTCCAACAAGGGTTCCACATCTTTGGTTGTCGGGATGTTCTTTGAGATCCTAAAGATTTTTTAAAAAATGAAGATGAATTATATAAACATTTTAGACTACTTCACACTGTACCAATGAAACAGGAACAAAAAAAAACAGAGAGGCTGGTTTGGATTGGATAAGCCGTGTCATACTGTGATCCTCTGCACTGCACAGAGCAATGTCCAATCAGTCATTTAACTCCTTTAACTCCAGTCAGTAGCTAACCAATAGCTAACATTTTGAAATTCTTCTTGTGTCAGGGATTATAAACTTATACACACCTCCTGTAGAGTGCTATGAGGTTCTGGCACTAGTGACATTTGTTCATCTATTCCTCCAGGCAGAAATGCTCTAGGTTTTTAGGCCCATTTAGTTGCTCTTTATGAACTGATTTCTTGAGTTTGACACACACTTTTTTTCGATTGGATTGAGGTCTGCAGATTGTGATGGCCAGTCAAAAACATTCATTTTGTGCTTTTACCATTCTGCGTTTGTGATTTTCCATCTTGAAATGTCCATTTATAGCCATACGTGGGCTTCTTGAGAGAAGGAACCGGAGGTCTGACAAGAATAACCCGGCACATGTCGGAGTTCATGATTCCCAAAACGTAACAGACCCCCTGCCACCCTGTATGTGGCAATGTGGTCTGCTCTCAGAAGAGGCTTCTTTTTTGCATGCCCAGACATGAATGTCATAATCATGCCAGCGATACTGGACGGCAGTCTTCATGCTTTGTCAAGATGAACTCCATCTGTTACCTCTGGGTTTAAATTAGCCTCCGGAACCACTTGTCTCACAGCCCAAGATGCCAAGACACACTTGTGTCCTTTTACCAGCAGCCTTAGATTTCTTCATCTAAGAAGGTATACTACGCTGTAAAGTGGTAGATTCAACTTTTCTTGTGGATTCTTTTGTAATCATTCTCCATCTTGCGGAGATCAATGAACATTTGCCTGCAGAGTGGTCTCTGACCTGAGCCGTGATGAAGGATGCCACTGCTGTATTGTCTTCTGCGTGTTACCTCTTTTTATACCCCAAGGAAACAAGAAACCTTACGAAGCCTCAATACAGTTCCACAGTATTCCTCTCTACTCCCTAAGAGCAGAATATCACTCTGGATTTGGTTTTGTTGGATTTTAATGTTATAGTTGCAGATTAAACGTGACCACTGTATTTTCTGGAATTAAATTATGATCAATACGAGTTGGTTCTGCCCAACACAATCACAAATACAGTGTATCGTTTTTGCAATTGCTTTAAAGACATTATTATCTAATTTATTATTCATTCTATAATAGGATGTTTTGTGTTCCCGTATATTATACTGCATATACACGAGTATAATAAACTAAAGGTGTGAACAAATCTGCAAAGCACATAAGGGAAAACATACTGATAGAACGCTGTTCTTTCATACTTAGCTACCAACAAGGGAACACTGATTACCATTAGACAAAACTGAAAACTTCAGTATGAGCCAGCATATACCTGATTTGATTGCCCATATGTTTTTAGCTATTGTATAACGCTTCTTTATTAACCTTGTGTATGGCCACTGGTTATTTCACAGAAGCCATTCACTCACTTCTTTAGTGAATGACCTTGATGACAATGATGACCTCTGAAAGTCAAGGCATCAGGCTTAGGCACTGTCTACAAGCCTGCTGTCTAAATATACCTCTTCCTCCGTTTTGCTCTGCAACACTCTGTTGTGGCACAACTGGTTCTCTCTAAATTCCTGTTCAACACCATAGTTTGTTCTTTGTCTTGTACTGTTTATAAAACTTCATGAGTGATCTGCATATGCATATGATTCTGAAGGATCTCAATACAACTACCCTCACAATTCACACAGCTGAGTCATAACCCCCCCCCCCCGAATACAAGCAGATCTAAAACACTTAACTGTAACATGGAAAGGCACTGTTTTCAAGTAGGGTTATATAAACCTTAACACAGCCTGCAGCCCAACCCTTGCTACAGAGGAAAACCTTTGTCTATTAAAAAGGCTTCACTGAGCTGTTGCAAAGTATAATCTCTCGTTCAATAAATAATTTTATTGTTTTACAAGATGCGTGCTTGTTAGAGAAGCTGTAAACTTACATAAGATTGTCTGAAAACTCTTGCCAGCAGTGTAATACACCTCTGACCTTTCCGAGCAAGCTGCTTGTAATGTAACTCACAGACCAAGTGATGTGTACATGTTCAACAGGACCCGGTAACCACAGCTGTTCCTTCACAACATCACATGAGGCTGATTCCTTCATTTTAGCTTTTCAGCCTGGTCCATCATAATAACAACAGGACATTGTTAGTACCCAAAGCCTTGTCCTGTATCTTAAAGCAACTTGCACGAATGAAGCTGACCCTATCATCTATGCCATTCCAATCTAAAGCTACAATACAAAGGCACTGTAAAATAACATACAGTATTTGTCTCCCCTTTCACATCTCAAGACTGTATCGGACATGTCTGATAAGATAGGAATAAGTTAATATGGCAGACAAAAAGAAGACTTATCATGTAACATCATGAGGAAACCTCAAAAAACATTATTTCTCTTCAGCCAAGTTCAACTAAGAAAGATCCAGAGTCAATTCCCTGAAGAAACCTGCTTTGCTTTAGAATTACAATGTCCGAGGGGTTCAAGGGGTACAAAGTGAGAATACTCTGGCCAAGAAGCAGCTGCTGCCTAAGGACAGTCATTTAATGTGCTCAAGTCTCCAAAATCAAAGGGTCAGCAAGGAAGCTGAGAAGGATTTAAATATTAACAGTCAGCTGCCCTTTCACGTGAAAAGAAATTAGGTGAATGGTGAATATTGCTAGCAGCTTTCCTTAATGCTGAATGAGCGCAGTGTACCATGAAACTGAACATATAAGGGCTTTGTAGAGAACAGCCCACACAGTGTTTAGAGGGAACCACTTCCTCGTAGCTCAGTCCTGCTGTGGTGGCTGAAGTCATGCTCCAGGAGGAGCGGGGGAGAGTTTTATCAGCTTTTCAGCAAGACTGGATCACAGAGCGACCGCCAGTGTTACACAATGCTAAGAGCAGGCTCAGCCTGGAGCAAAGCAGTAACAAACTGAACGCACATAAAGGGAAAACGAAATACAGAAAAGTTTAAATAATTCGAAAGCGCCTTGATCCGACTTCCGGCAATTCAAATCAGTTGAAGTTTTTCCTCAAAGGCTTACAGGAAAAAAAACCCAACATGGAGATGAACTAGGGAAACGCAAGTATGAATTAGCTCTCAGTTTCTCTAAACTGGAAAGCCAGACCGAAAATGGAGATGTCTGCTATAAACCTTGAACTGCCTTTCATGAGTTGTGCCTACACTAATGCACTACTGTGTGTATTCTCAAAACCTGAATTCAGCACACTTAATTAATATTTTGCAGTGCTAGAATTCTGTTTTTGTAAGAACTGGAAAATGCTGAAAGCATAGGAGAAAGGACAGAGCTCATGATTTAACTCCACCAAGTGTTGATATCACTATATTGATGCTTTATAAATCACTAGCCTTCAACAACACACAGTCGCTTAATTGTTTCAAATCAGTGATAAAAATACAGTGCAATATTTTCAAACATTTGTTTGGTACAACTTAAGAGACAGTGTCCATTAACAAACACATTTCAAAGATACCTAAAATTCATAAATGGGAAATCAATAGTTTGAACTTCATGACATTATGTGGACTAAGTTAAATTTAATTTATAGAAATTCCTTAAAGTCTCAAATGTTTCCTATGATGGATAGCAAAACCAACAGTTAGGTAAGCTCTCAAAAATGGTCAACTCTAAATAAAAAAAACAACAAAAGACAGTCTTCTTTTTAATACCTCCTGGTGTTAAAGCTTTCTGAATCCGTGTCTGGTGGTGTTTAGCCATAAGATGTGTTTAAATACAGGGGGTGTTAAACTGTAATAACACTATCTACATCATCAAAGTATTCTAAAATAACGCACAGACTCAAAAAGACAGCTTTAATGCTAATTGCAGAAAAAACTGGCAAAACTATCAAGTAATTAAAATAAATTACAGTTGACTTTCTTCTTTTTGGAACAATAAAGAACTTGAGCTGATGCGTGGTCCATAACAGTGAAAAGAACAAGAACGTACATTTTGTGGGATTTAAAAGCTGTATCGGTGTTTTGACTGGTAAAAGTGAAGGACTCTGCAGCCACTCAACGAAAAAAACGTAATTCATGTGCTGTGTACCAGCAAAGGCTAGTACACTGCGTTGAAACAAAACATTCTCAACTTTTCTTTCGTTGATCGGAACGGTAACCGATCTGAAAGCCAGCACTGGTCGCCTTCATTCTTATTCAGTCCTCCCACACAGAGCATCTGACAAAAAGAACATAATTCTTCTACTATTTCAACCAATGAATGCGACACTTGACTCTCCATCCAGCCACATTCTGCGGGCAGTCTGTAAACACTCTCAATGAGGCTTACTCCTCAACAGCACATTTCCATAAAAACCCCAAACGTAAAATGCCAACATAGATTTATTTTTGAAGTCAATAAAAAGAATCAGTGTTCTTAATAAAAAGACAACAATGGCCGTCAGTATTCAGCTGAATTCAAGTATTGCCTCGAACCACAGCAATGCCTTTTCTATATCCAGTAGAGACAACGAGGTTCCAGTGTCGACACAATGTAGAGTCAAGTAAGTTGATTGTGTTTTAAGAACTGCCATATGGCCCCATACTAGGGCAAAACAAATGTGTTTCCAGTTACACGACTGCAGTTTTTTTTCAACTGTGGAAACTGCTGAAACATTTTCTACGGTGAAGTGTCCCTTAAACCTTATCCGTCCACCCATTTCCTAAACAATTTATCCAACACGGGGTTGTGGGAGAGCCGGAGCCTATCCCAGCAAACGATGAGCGCAAGGCAGGGCACTGGATGGGATGCCAGTCCGTCTCACTGCACACAGAGACACAGACACAGACTCACACTTGCTCCGGGGCTAGTTTTCCCAGAAGCTAATTAACCTGCCAGTGTGTCTTGGAGAAGAAAGAGGAGGAATACAAAGGGAGAACATACAGACTCCACACAGATAGCACCCCAGCACTCAAACCCAGGGCCCCAGCGCTGCAAGGCAGCAATGTTAACCACTGCAGACTGTGTTCCTTAACTTTTTGTATCAGAATAATTTATAAAGGCTTCAAATGTCTTAATTTACGGAGTATTTCATTTTGTTACAGAGAAAATGTATTTCTGTCCAGAAAGCAACTTTCCAGATCCATCTGTGAATCCATACTGGATCTGGATTAACAGAGTGATGTCTGTTTAAACTCCTGCTGTACACACCCACTGGGATGGCAATTTCAAACAGGACAGCTATAAAAATAGTTCAGTGGAAAAAGAAGCAAAACGCATCAAGCTATTTTTATTTTTATTTTCCGAAATGCCCATGCAAACAGAAAAAGGAATTAATGTGAAACATGCAAGATGAAAAAATAAAAAGCTCTTAAATGCCCTTGATGACTATGCGATTCATAATTTCAAGTTGAAAACAAGCCCCAGAACCTTAACTGACCTTAATACTGTATTTACTGTATCCTCAGCTCTTAAGGACATTGGTCTTTAGAATGTGCTATGAGAGAAAAAAGCTTTTATGAGTTCTGGAAGTGCTGGAGCTGTAATGAAATATTTTAAATGAAATTAAAGACATTTGATGTTGAAGAAGTGAACGTTTCTCTCCTCTTTAATTTTTTTCTATAGCTCGAGGCAGTGTTTCCCAACTCTTTACCATGGGTTCCTTAAATGATCCCGGTTTTTGATCCAAACCAAAACATAATAATTTATCTTAATATCTTCATCTTACATTGTAATTAAAATCCTCACATCCTGAGGATTTACTCATTTACTGTTTGTGAGAATTATTCACTGTGCAAAATCAAAATATATTTTCCTTTTTTATAGTTAGGAGAAATGGAAAAAGAGCCTGGGATGTTAGCTAAGACCAGGAAAAGGATCCCACCCCAGGGAAAAGTGGACATACATATAATATGGGACATTCACACTTAAAAGGCTTTGGATACCTTATCATTTAAAAATAATCAGGTGTTTAACAGCATGTCTCCTCTTGGTGAACTAGAAAAAGGGTTGGGTATTTGTTTTTGAATGAAATGAGCACTATATTTCTTCTAAAATGTTATGCTAAGATACAATGAAGCACTGCGTTTACTACAAAAAGTTGAACAAGCTGAAGCCAAACCTCCAGCCAAAATGACCTCACCTTCAAAACACTTTGAATAACGAAGCCAAGCTATACAGTACAACATTTTCAATCTTTAAGGAAATAAATCATGCAAAGTTAATGTTTTCTCTACTTAAGAGACTGAGAACAGAAGTATTTACCCATCTTTCTATATACATTTAGTATAGGCTAGCTGATTTGCAATATAAGCCTTATACACTTGGAAGTAGTTCTGGAAGCCAAGATCTCAAATGAAAGTAGTTCAAGGACTGCATTTGAACAGCCATGTCCTAAATAATGTGAGTTTGGTTTTTCAGTGGAAACGCATCATGCAATGATCAAAGGAGCTGATGCTCATCGGTTTGGAGAGGGTGCCAAAACCATTTCTATCGATCCATTGTCATACAGACAGACTACAAATGGAAAATAAATATCCAACACTACTGTGAATCTAACCAGGACCAGTTACCCTACTAAGTAAGCAACACAGAAAATAATCCAGGAAAAACTGAGAGTAACATTTAAATATCTGCAGTTGTCTTTTACTGTAGCTAATATCAGTGCCCATGCCTCAGACATCAGGAAAAGATAGTGTGGGAATGGTTTACATGGAAGGATAGGCACAAAGAAACCACTGCTCTCTAAAAAGAACACTGCCTCCAGTCTCAAGCTTGTCATAGACCACCTGGACAATCAACAAGACTACGAGTGGAATATTCTCTGGACAATTTTGTGTGCTGAAAATCAAACATTGCCTTCCAATAGAAGAACCTCATCTTGACTATCAGGTATGGTGTGGGAAGATCATGGCTTGGGGCTGCTTTGCTGTGTCAGGGACAGGATGGCTTGACATCATTGGCATAACTATGAATTCGGCATTGTAGGAGTAAATTCTGGAGGAAAACGTCAGTCCACGCCTTTGTGAAGCAGAGTTGAAAGTGGGTCATAGAGCAAGACAATGCTCCTAAACAACCAGGAACACAACAGAACAGCTGAAGGAGAAATAAATCCACACTTTGGACTAGCCAGGGCAAAAGTCCAGGCTCCATCAAAATGTTACCAAAGAGGTTCAGCAAACTGTTCATGTAAGTAAAAGACACCAACTTGAAGCAGTGCTGTAAGAAAAAAAAGAGGCCAAAATTCCTAAAAGTCAAAATTACAGACAAACAGTTACAAGAAATGTCTAGTTGAAGGTTCCCCAAGGGTCATGAAATCTAATCATGTTTTAGGTATAAAATATATAAGTACTGTTAATCTAGGAGGTTCACAACATTTTTCTCAGAAAGCTAAACACTACCAACATTTATTTTTTCAGTCAGTCATTATGCTCATAAATGTGGGCAAATTCAAAACTTTCCAAACCCCTAAACCTTATGTGGACTTTACAGTCATAGTCAGGAGGCGTAGTCAAGTACATGGTCAAGATGATCAAAAGAAGGTCTAAGGGCCAAAAAAAGGACAACTGCAAAAGACTGCCCTACTTTTATATCCAAATATTCTTTCATTGGTCCAAAATCAAAGATGAGCTGCGAGTTCATAACAGAAGTCTAAAAAGTCACAGATGACCACTCAGCATGCTGGCGAGTTATCTAAAGAAACGAAAAGATGTTTTCGTGTTCTTGCAAATTACGAGGAGCTCAAACGTTTGTCCTTTGACACAGGAAGATTACAGCAGCTTTGCCACGACAGTTAAATACATGCAATTAAACTGTTAACTGAACAATTTTTATGGCATTCGAGGTATTCAAATAAAAGAAAACTCATTATTCTGTGCTATATTATTCCTTTAATAATCCCATTGCCCTGGGGAAAATGAACAACGCAGTTGTAAGCATTAACAGTAGATTGCAGCTACTCTGGACTACATTTTAACATTCAGACATGTAACACCCCTTTAATATGATGTCAAAATCGGGAATTGTTCACAATTATAAAACCTTTTCATAATTTTCAAAGGGCGTGAAATTATTCGCCCGCCTGTCATTCCACGCTAATGTACGATGTAGTTAATGTGGGGAGGTCAAAGGTTTATAGACAGAAAAAAAAAAGATTTCCAAATCCAGAAATCATTTTTCCTTTTCAATTTCATCCTCTTTCAATCCACAAAAATACATGCCTTATTAATTCAAGGAAGTTAAGATTTAAGGAGGCTTTGTAAGAAAGGATGGCACTCCTTCCTTTTTGCACATCTTACCGCTGCCAAGACAGAGGAACTTCTCCCTAAGTCATGGCCGGTCGAGCGCTGCGTCGCATGGGGGCGCGTGCAAACAGTCCCAGCAGCTGTCTGCCTTCCACGCTCCGACAATGAGAACCATACTGGCTGGGCGGTCTGACTGCACAGCTCATCCCGAAGTTCCACCACGCAGCTCGGCGCTGAAGTGCTCTCGGTTCTGGGGATGACTCACCCTCCCCCCGTCACAAACAAGCGCCAGGAGGATACCGGCTTCAGGGGTGGCTCCGAGCACATGTTTAGCAAGCCCTTTGCAAACCCGCATGACATCACCTCAGGAAGAAAGCTTGCCTAGGAAGGATGTAGGCAGTGGCTTGGCAAGGCACAGGAGAGGCCAGATAAAACAAAGGACAACAGGGGGCCGTGGACCTTGAAGGACAGTGCAGTGTAGTGTAGTATAAATACCCCTGGACACCAAGATCAATGCAGATCTCCCCCCTGTTAGCACAGAAAAGAGTCCATGATGACTGGCAGAGACATATTAAACCAAAAACGGATGAGAACCAGAGCTGACTATATACTCTAAATTAAAGGAATCGCTCGCCATAATAAACCTTTTAAATGGCACTATCTTAAAACACTGTGTTTAAAAAAAAGAATTAGGAAAAAGGAAAGTTCATTTCCTGTGCATAAGGGAGAGTACTGTAAATGTGTATCAAATTAATCAGAAAATGCTACATTCACGTCAGCTTTCCAATTTTAGATTTAGGAACAGCGTCAAGCTGTACGATAAAATAAGTCTTGTAAAATATTTTAAAATTCATGAACCTAATTGGGAATATAAAACTTAAAATAAATCTGATGAAATTACAGTTTTCATTTTCTAAACATGTTAATGGTTTTATTCATAGTGATGTGCTCATGAAAAGTGGAGCTGTTGAGTGAAACAAAGCCCCAGGTAGTATAGGTGTCCAAATCTGAAACATTTTTTCCGCCCTTTCCCCACCTAATTAAATCCCCAATGCACAATACTCCCATGATTGCCAACTGCGTCACCTGATCGAACCCCCTTCACAAAAACCTGCTACAGAAAACTCCACATGTGTTTAAAATTTTTAATCCTTTACACAGAACTGACGTCTTCCCTTTATCATTAACTAAATTAATAACAGTATCTGTCTGATGCTTTTGTCCAAATAAAACGTTCTCCAAGTGCAGTACTTTGGGCAAAGGTACAACAGTAGGGCCCTACACAGGATTTAAACTAGTCCAGTACAAGACCACTGCAGCTTTACAAGGAGAAAAGTAGACCAGTCGAACAGTCAAAGCCTTATTCAGGAAAGACCATTAATATACGGCTGGCATTGCTTTTGTATGCCTGACTGCTTCTTGGCTGCGTTTCTTCTCTCACCCTGTCTCATGCTGATCGGAAGGTCAAACTGTTTTTCAGCCCATTTGTGCAGACTGAGCACTGCTCTCCACTGCAGAGTCAGACTCAGGTCTCAGGATAATCAGCTGGTCAGCAGCAAGTTTATCACGTGCCGGGGTTTGGGAACCCTGGCGAATCATTTTAACACTGAAGGACTGAAAGCAGCACTTAAAAAAAGGGTTAGAAGAAAATACAGGGACAACTCTCCTTAGCGTGACCAACACAACAAAGTTTAACAGAGACTTTCCCGTTAGTGACGAAACTATACATGGATCATTTCTTGTTCATTTATCAATAAAACTCCTCATTCAAGGGCAAGAAAGTTAAAACGTATTTTAAAAAAATGTTATGCCCTTTAAAAGTAGTCTTCTATAGCTTATCAGGATTACGAATAAAGGAAATCGCACAAATATGCTTCACAAAAGCTTTTATCTCGACACGTAATTGCGACTAAATTACAATAATTGTACCAATTAAACTAATCCTGAATGAACAGTATGTCATCTTAATGTTTCAGTGCTTTGAAGCGTCTTTCTAATTAGCTAAAATTGCTCTTCGGTATTAATTTCAAATGTCATTAGTTAAAAGTTTTAACAGTTTGAGGATCCTTTTCAAAACCCACGTTTGAGCAATTCACTGAGAGCTAATTGTTCTCTCAAGAATGAAAGAAGAAGTGGAGAGCCTAACAGAAGCCATTGTCAGATGAATCTTTCAATATTCATTCTAACTGCAATGAGTGCAACAGAAATATAGGTGATCGTCACAGCTCTAGCAGTTTCAAATTAAAGAAGTCCAAGATCCATCTTTTTGGCCTACTGCTACAAAAGGATAATATTTTAATCATTTAAAACATGCAGCAAAACCTTGGAATCCTAAATGTTTTTTACTGCATTCAAGCTATTCAGATAAAAGTAAAAATTAATTATTCTGTGGTATATTATTCCATTTATGATTCCATTGCATAGGCTAAAATGAACAACAAGCTTGTGAGGATCCACAGTAGAATGCAGCCAGCATCTCAAAAAAGACTAAAATATCCTGACAAGTCAATCGCAGCCTCTCAGCTCCTACATTTTGAGCTATAATATCTTTTCATTTCATGTTTTAATTAGTTAGACTTCCCCTTGCTCGATATCTTTAACAGTTCAAATTAATGTAATGCCCCTAGTGCTCTGCTAAGAAACAACATTTAAAGTGGTTTGACCTGGAGGAGTGATTTTCTTTTTAAACAAAGGCAAAATAGGGACAACATTTATCTCTAAACAGCTCATTAAATGAGCCATGTAAGGAAACATCTACTAGAATAGGGAAAACTCATATACAGTATGTTTAACAGAACACTATTTGAATAACTAAATCTATTTTGCATTTTAACTTAATGTATTTTTAAGCAAATATTTGGTTGTACATTTATTTTTGTATGTTTCTCAAGCTGCTCACTACAAAGCAAGATCGTTTTGCATAGTTTCAAATCACTATATCATTACATAGCACAGTTTACATCTCATTACATCTTGAAGGACTGTGGGTCCTTTAGTTGTACAGACTGTGTTACCATAGGCTTGCATACAGATTTTAATGATTTTATTATTCATTTAACCAATGGTAGTATGCATTTACCAATTACTAAGAAATCCTTTTGTCTTCCTACTTTTTTTTTTTAACTGAACAGAAACATTCTTGCGATTATTATTCTTTCAGCATGAAACAGTTTATATCTCAGTTCTATAGGGGAAATCAAGTTTTCTTCTCACTGCAAACACTGCCTATTTACAGAAATAGCCCCAACTGTGCGCTTTTAGAGTGAGCAGATACTCATTAGAAGTATTTACATTTTTGAAACACAAACACAAAACGCTATTAATCAAGAGTAAAGGCACATTTGTCGTGACCTGGGCAGTCTTTGGAAGTTTACTCTCATGTAGAGATCAGCTTTTCACTTTAGCACAGCAATCGTAGTTTCACATTAGCATAGCGTTCAGTGTTTTACTTTAGCGTAGCATTCAGTTTTTCATTACAGCTCAGATATCGGTTTGTTACAGTGACGTGTTCTCTCATAGCTACTAAGACACACTCACTCGAAAATATGTGCCTGCATCTTCCTCAGATCAGAGAGTGACAAACCCCTACTCAAATCTTGCAACATTAAAGCCCTGCTAATAAGCACTTGTTAGGACAAGGGGGAGATCAAACACACCTAAGTGTGAAGCACAAGCTCCGGGTAATTAATCATAGACCTTCCACATTGGAAAAGACACGGAAAACTGTTTTGTTTTCCCTTTTATTTGCAGTTCTGGAAATTCAGAATATGTTGTAGTTCACACTCTTTCCACTACCAGCCCTATTCCTTTCATAGAAGCGACGGCTTTAAAAATGTTGTTTAACAGTTAATCGCCACAAAGCCTGATGTTATTAACAGATTATACACATACTGCAGAAGATTAAGTGACTGGGATGGCCTGAATTTTATATAATCTGTGTAACTCTTTGTAAAGCTGAGGAAACGGCGTCAACTAAATCTGACATAGTAGCCAATATGTTGTTACTTAACTGGATTTTAAAACAATATTACTCCAAGAAATGTGTGATTTGTGAAATATATATACATATACTGTACAAGAAATTTAAGTACTGTACTTTGCACCAAGGTACTACAGCAGTGCCCTACTATACAGTTAACATAGAGCCTTGTGTTTTGAGAGGCTTAGCAATCAAACTCAACTCTTGCTCTCATAAAACTAAGAACCTAAGGCTGAAACGGAACATAAATAAAACTGGAATGATTTCCCCCACCCCCGCACAAACATACAATGTGATTTATCACGCTCTTGCTTCTAAATCATCACTGGTAAAACATTTGTCCCCTTGTGATGGGAATCAGCTTTGATAACTGCGAAAAACTGAACAACTATACGTGTTCTCCCTGAAATAAAAAAAGAACTTTCTGCTACATGAAACACCCTAAGATAACAGAGATCATCCAAAAGACAATGCAATGTGTAAACCTCTAAAATTATTATCCCAAAAGTGAGGATGTTTCTCTTCCAATTGAGAGGTGGCTACAGTATATTCACACGTGTACAGTACAAGTACACAATTCTCCTCATCTGAGGGCGTTAGAAAACAGAATGCATTGAACCAATTACTTTCAGAATCTGTACTCAGAAGCAAAATATCCCAGGTCAATAAGATATATTTGAAAAGCCTTGAGTGCGTTCTAGGAGAAGGTTAAAGATCAGCAAGCTGGGTAAAACCTGAAACGATGCACTGAGTCATTCTGCTAAAATGGCTTGGTACAGCACGCATTTTCTGAACACTGCAAAAAGTTTCCGAGCTGTGACTAATGACTCTGGTTTAATTGCTATGCAGGTAAGAACACTCACTTGTGGTTCTAATGTTTTTTTACATTTGTATCTCGTCGAAAAAAAAGCCTGACGTATAGCTGCCATGTTCTATTTTAAATAACATACTATACAACAGTATGAGCAGAAGCGTGACTGTTAAGGTACTCAACTGAAATTCCTATATCATAGGCTGCACTGCCCCCTGCTGGTCCCAAGATTCATTTACAATTTTTACTTAAAATAATTAAAATAATTCTTGCCCCCATGACGTCTGGGGTTATAATATTGTCATGCTGCATGCAATATTTGTATGATTAAATGCAATAAGGTCAATCATACTGTCAGCAATCTTCCTATGGTAAATTAAAGACTAATCTGAGAAGACTGAGCTATTTAGCTCACAGCACTCTAATGGCCAGTGTGTCTTGATCAATGAGTGCTACTCTGCCACCTGCTGGACAATATCCTGCATTCAAGTGAGCTGTTGCCAAACAGGTAAAAAGCAGCAAAAACATTTCATTACATCCAGCACAGGCACAGATCTTTTTTGTCTTTCTGGGTAATAAGATTGTGTAATAAACTGAATATGGCGAGAAAATGAAATCATTATTTATGCTGGCTAAGGGTCAACAATATTTAAAAAAAACCACAGGGTTAGTCTCAACACTCACAGTGAAGGCAAAGCCAAGAGAATATAGAATCTGATTATACGTTAGTCTGTTCAGCTTCCCATTTTCCACCACTAACAGGCACCGAGAACCACTTACAACTAGCAGACATTAAACATGAAGATCGAGAAGAAAGTAGGGAAAACAAAAAACAACAAAAGGCCAAAACAATTGTATATCGGCAAAAAAAAGGTTCAATTCATACTGTACGCTGTATAAGTGGGGGTTTGGACCTGCCTTTCATAGATTGTCTTCAGTGTGGCTTGGTCTGGGATGCCCTCAGTCTCTTCCAGGAACAAGATGAGCCAAGATGTTCTGTATGGCCACTGCTCTGTCAGGTTTATCCACGAAGCCAGTCTGTCCCAATTAAAGGTGATTTGATTGGCTCGCAACAGTCTTCCTGCAAAACAAGATCTGTTTGTCACACCTGGTCCTCAGCAATCCTGCTGGGCTGTCAAGCTGTTGTTTTAATACTGTTTACTCATATGAACTCCTGATCCATGACGAAAGTATAAATGAAGATGCTCTATTACCCTATGTTAAGGAGTTGGGACATACTTATGTTTTTGCACAGTTACCTGTAACTGAAACAATATTCAGCAGCCTCCTCATGGTCTGTGGGCTGATATCACTGAACCAGTCTTCAGTAACGAGCAGTTTAGTCAGATCAAAAGACATCTGGCGAGTTATTGTTCTCTGCATCTGTCTCCGCCGGTAAGTGTCCTACAGGAGGTAAAGACATACAGTACCATGTAGTTGTGACATCAGTTGACTGAACCATTGCTTATTTCTGGACATTCACTGACCTTTCCCATCAAATTTTTAACTAGCGTGCCTGAGTAGAAAAAAAACAATCGAGGCTCCTGAGAGTTCCATTTCCCTTCTAAATTTGATTGATATTGCTTGTAAGGTAGTGTAAAATGATGTTTATAAAAATCGCATTTTAAAATCAAACACGGGGCATACGCAATTCTAGCAGGAAGGGAGAAATGATTTAATCCACAGCCGTGTAGAGCACTGATCATTTCTGTCAAGGGGTTAAGATTCCACCACAACAAGACAGCAGCATATCCAGTGGCCTGCAAAGGACACGAGAGTGATTCTTTCAAGAAGTTAAGCCATTAATGACTTCCATCTTAACAAATAAGCCTGCCAGTGGTTTCAAACAAAAGGACCGCCGTCTACAAGGTCTCAGAAAAACACCGAACACAGACTTCTGCTTCTGTAAAGGTAACACTTTCAACAGTGAGGAGAGAAAAACTGAAAGGGCAGTTTCCGTCCTTTGCTCGATAAAACCTTTTCAGTTGGTCTGGGATGCGGACTACATAGCATCTCATTCATCTCTTCAAGGAATCCAGGGTACCATATTGAAAATGTTTATTTGAATGTGGCTTGAATGTGGAAAGTTTTTTTAGAATCAATCTTAATTTAACTGAAACTGCATTTCAGTAACTACAATCAATGCACATGATGTACAGTAACGTTGTTATCTGTTGCATAACTACCGCCAGAAGTCAGAGTGACAAGAGAAAGGTCTTGTTCAGTGGTTGAGGTTATTTCCCACATATCTTTAGGATAAATAATGCTTCAGTCATTTTTAAACAATTAAGTACTGGCTGATCTCAACATAAGCTCCAACAGTGAATACAGCAGTACAAAAATGTACTTAATGTAGTTCCAGCTGCCAGAACACATTGGAATTGCATTACAAAGTTCCTGTTAAAGGGCCCATTATCCGTAAATCTCGCAATTTTATGCCAAAATCCATTTATGCATACTCTGTACTGGATTCGGAACACTGTACTGTGAGAGCATTGTCTGAACAATTACCCACTCAAGACACTGGGTTCCATTCAGTTCTGCAAAAACAGAACTGCCCTGCCGTTTCTTCAAAGTTTAAAATCTGAGTGATGAGGGTGCAATCCAGGGAGCGCTCAGTATACAAAGCGTTCAGCACAGACGAATTTTTACAAATTAATAGAAATCTAATGAAGTACAATTAACCAAAATCTCTACTGGTCATTCTCAAGGTCAAAGGAGCTTGACAACATTAAGGCATGTCCATCGTGTTTTTCATCGTTTCCTTCTTAGTCTATTTACTCTGAGCTGCAAAGATCAAATTTAGAGGTAAAATTGGGTATTGGATATTGGGTACCAAATATTAGGTGCAAATATTATATAACATGCTAATGAAACTAAAGGAGCATAAAAAGCAAAGCTGTGCATGGATGAGACCCATTCATGCTACTGTCATTTTATAAGTTTATACTATTACATCCAAACTGAGTGCCATGCAATGACAGGGGAGTTTTTTTTTATAGACATTTATCTCCATACCTGTTTAGATGCACAAGAAAAGTCAACTTAGCTCCTTGGCTCAATGCAGCTAAGTACACAAAGCAAATCTCTCAAATCAACTGAAAACGTATTTTTTCCCCAGTGGAAATACTACATCATCCAACAAGCATCTGCTGGGTCATGCTCTTTTTTTTCTCCATTCTTGAAAGTACAGATATGCTTTGGATAGATTTACAATAATACTACAGTTAAGACACAGAATGAAACAATATAATTACAGTATGCTAATCGGAAAAATATGGTGCTCAGAAAATGCTGTAAACAAGTATTCTTCTTGAAAAACAGCAAATTAAGCAAAAGAAAACAAAGAAAGGCATCCAAAAATTGCAAAATATACTGGGTACATGTCAACAACCACAAACAGAATTTGTGGGAGAAAGGCAGAATTAGTTCATCTCCTGCAATGCACTCTTGCGTTCCAGAATTCTGTCACAAAAGCCTTGCAGCTAGACCCTGTTATTAAGCTTAGAATTGTATCTGCTCTGCTGCAGAAGGAATGATAAACAGCCATTAAGTCAAGGAGATGCACATTATCACCCTTTCCCCTGGCACATTTTGGTCTCACTACCCATGTATGCGCTACTTATATACCAGCCTAAAGCTATCTCCAGTTATCAACCTGTTTCTAATTTTCCTTTTCTCTACACGTTTTCTTGGAAAGAATATCGTCAGCTGCATCGTCAAACATATTGCCAAACACAAGAATGCCTTTAGCCTGCACCACAGCAGTAACAGTGCAAGAGGAAACTGGCACTGATCTGCTCCTTAGTGTTGACAATGGCACTGCCTCAGACCTAGTCCTTTTGGATGCAACAGCAGTCTTTGATGCCACACTTTAATTGCCCTAGATCACCTGGACTATCTCAGCAGAAGGTCGGCTACGTGTGCCAGAATTCATGTGTCCAGAAACCCTACTTTTTCTGGACACCTGCAATCAGTTTTCTTTGTAAGACGAAGGTCTCAAAGGAGCCAAGTTTTTTTGTGGTATGCAGAAGTTTTTTTGTGATATACAGATTTGTATATCAGCCTGACAGATTTATCCTGACAACAGTTCAGCTTCACTGAAACCTAACTCAGGAACTCAAGAGCAGGTACTGTTTGAGAGGTCTGTGTAAGCGCCTAGCTCGAGAAAGTTCAATCCGGAATGGATTCAAGTCTTTCATCGCATGCTTTCCCTAAACCTTGACCTTTATTATGATCACACCATGCCATTTAAAGACAATGAAGTATTTTTATAAACTCAACGCAACGTAATGTGTGGGTGTTTCTTTATTAGCCCTATACAATTTCTTGCATTAGGAATTCGTCTTTTCGCATACCCCAGCTTACTCTCCATGAGACACACAGACAGGGAGAGAGAAGCTTGGGGTCAGAGCGCAGGATCAGCCATTGTACAGTGCCCCTGGAGCAGTTGGGGTTAAGGGCCTTGCTCAGGGGCCCAACGGAGTAGGATTCCTCTGCCGGCCGCGGGATTTGAACCGGCAACCTTCCAGTCACAAGCGCAGATCCTTAGCCACAGAGCCACCACTCCACCCGCACCTGAAGAAGGCTCCACGGCCGAAACGTTGTGTTTTTTCTTCTTTTTTTCAGCATGGAATAAACCTATTACTTGTTCCTTTGCAGCCTACGCATGCTGACACAGCTAACCACCTGACCTACTTTTGTTTAACACCTTACATGGCACTGAGTGAGCCTTAGAGAGGAAACTAAAACACTGAAACACTATGTTTATATGCCACAGAAAGCAGAAAAACAAGAACGAGTTTTCAAGATATGTTTGACAGTTCAATGCAGCCTACCCTTCGGTTTAATGCAGTTTTGCTGCCAAGCTTGGTGAGCTCCCCGAGACTATGCTGGGAAAGTTTCCTGTCAGCCTCTTCATGCCAACCTTAAGAGAACACAAAACACAACAACAAAAAAAGAACAGTTACACTTCGGTTTGCCTGTTAACAAAATGATTGGTGTCATAAATTACATGCATCTAGGCTCAAAATGAATACATTCTGATTATGTTTGGAGATTTGGGAATTATCCCACCAGAACCTGAAAAGCTCTGCAAAATTTTAAAGGGCATTAGAAATGACTAGCGGATTTTCTGCATCTTTGAGCCTGCAGTTACTCCTAGTAATACTTCTGAACAATGTGAAGTGATGTTACTTTACTTCCAGGCATGCTCATGGTACCTTCACACCATTATCATCTCAACATTATATCCAAACACCCAAACTATGCATCCGCTTACACATCTATCATCGTATACAGCAGCTTTAGATTAAGTCACACACATCATCATCAAGCAATCTTTTTGGATTTTTTGCAACAGTATTGACGGTTAGAAGCAGCACTGGAAGGACTGTTTCCTGCAGTGGAGCTGCATGATGTATTGCACTGTTGCTTCATACAACACACAAAAAAGGAGCACTAACACAGTGTGGCAGACATTAATGGCTACGATAGCACTGTTTTTCACACCCCATGAACAAGTATTAGGATTTGGCAGGGGAGGGAGACTGACCCCACGCATTCAAATAAGTCCTGCCCGGAGCACAATGCAAGAGCATTCAAATGTAATGAACTCTGAATCCTGCTAGAGGGCGCACCTTCCGAGTTTGCAAGATCCCCATTGGTTGGTGCAGCCGCGCAGAGTTTCCTGGCGTTGCTGAGCCCGCGGCTATTCAGAAAGACAGGCAGGTGGACGATGTTGCGCATGTAGTCGTGGCCGTTGATATTCGAGTCCCGCAATACGCTATTGAGGTTCTGGTTGATGGCCTTGATAATAATGTGAGGGTCGCTGGCAAAAATTGCGATAAACGGACCTTTCGAGAACAACACTCTTACCTGGGGGGAAAGGAAATATGGGAAAAGTAATCGGTGTATAATAGTCACACGATTCCTGGGCCCCTCACAAGCTTTTTAACATATACGATCTGAGCAACAAAATATCACTCAAAATTATAGAAATATGTGCTATACCTATATTATTATATTCTGTAAAAAGGTAAAGGTATAATTTTGACCAAAAAAAAAATCACAAACCATGCTCTCTCTGTGTAAGAAATCTGTTACTATCCCCATCCCAAAAACTGCCAGGCCACGTGGGCTTAGTAACTACAGGCCAGTGGCTCTCCCTGTGAAAAGTCTGGAGAGAATATTGAAGCGACACACTGTAAAGGACACACGGGACCTGACTGAGCCCCCGTTTTGCTTACAGAGAAAAAAGGAGAGTAAAAGATGCAATAGTCACTCTGTTAAACACGGACTGTTGGCACCAACCATGGCCAAGCAAAGTCCATCCATCTGACTTCTAATTGCTTTACCCAATACAGTGTAAAGGAGAAGCTGGAGCCTATCTAGGCAAGCAAGTTGGGGTACACGCTGGATGGACACCCAGTCCATCACAGGGCACACACACTCACACCAGGGCCAATTTTCCTGGAAGCCAGTTAACCTGCCAATATGCCTTTCGACTGTGAGAGGAAAGCAAAGCACCTGAAGGTAACCCACATGGACACAGGGAGAACATACTAACCCCTTGAAGATAACAGCCCAAGAACTGAACCCAGGGCTCCCGCACTGTGAGGCAGCAATGCTAACCATTGTCGCCTCTGTGCCACGCTCAGGAAAAGTTGTGTGAATTTGATGTATTTTTCTTTTACTTTTAACACACTTCTACCATTCTTACTGGTACATTAACTCTCAAACTAAAAGTTAAATGAAACAGCAACCTAATTAGATGGATGTGAGGGTTTTTAACAAACAGCTATCAACGGGTCTAAGTGTGGAAAAGATGAGCTGATGTATGCTGGCCTTCTGCTGGACTCTGAGCTGTGTCTTGTCCCCTGTACTGTTTGAGCTATGAAAGGATATATAAAAAGATAGCCATCCTTCAACCCACTGGATTAAGTGGTACGTCTGTGGAGGTTGTTGATGATACGTTTTTGAGACCGGTAACAGATAAATGGGACAAATGTTGTGAGAACCAATAAAGAACCAAAAAGGGCCAACGATGATTTTTTCTCTAATCAAGCTTAGCTGCTTTAAGGTGGACAGAAATATCTTAACACTTTTCTACAAATAATGTATTGGAAGTATCTTAACATTCTGTCTTATCTGGAAGTTTGATAACACCAGGACTGCAAACTGTAATAGGTTTGGGAAAATTGAGGTAGTAAATTTTGGAGGTAAATCAAATTAACCTAAATGCTGTCTACAAACACAGGGTTCTGAAGAAGGCCAGCAGCATTATGGAGTACATAGCACACATCCTCTGCAATTTGACTCATAAATCAATGTAAAGCCATTACTTTATTTCCTCAAATTCTGCTGTCTGGAACTATTAGTTAGTGATGGTTGTTTTCATTGTATTTTTGTGTCAGGCTCTGCCACAAAACAAATTTCCCCTGGGCATAATGAAGCTTAAATTGAACATGGAAAGGTTTAAAAAAAGACATTTGATACATAAGGATTAACAACCCTGACTGCTGTGTGGCAACGGTAATTTTCATCATTAGGGCTTTCCAAAATCCAAATACATACCAGTAAGTGCCTCTATTTAATAAGGAACAAACAGGGCTTTATAAGGTACAAACAGGGCTTTATAAACTGTCAATAGCTCTCTTTAACAGAGTAGCTTTTATATTACATTAGCAATAAAGTAATAATTGTTTACCTATCTTTTAAGTGTTAGTATCATTTGAATAGTTCTTGAATTAAAGTTATGCTGATATTGTAAAATGTTTAGTTTTAATTTAATTTTAATTAATTTAATTAATCTCATAATTTTAAATAAAAATAATTTTATACGCTTACTGAAAACAAAAACTCTTCTCATGACCTCCAATAAAGTCATTCAGGCAGAATATCTAATTAGTGTAAGGAAGGTTACAAATTCAAGGATATCATTTTCCAAAATAATTACATTTGGCTAAAGGAAATTCTTTTACTCCCAATGGAGATGGAATTTTAACTCCTTCCAGTTTTACAGTCCCACCAGAATTCACTTAAGTAGGATATAAGTGTATATCAGCCATCAAAACAAGCAAGAAACAGATCTAATTAAATCTTCTGATAGGCCTTCTGATGGCAGCCACCCGAGAAGTCAAAATCATCATCTCTCTCCCCGATTTTACCAAGCACACTGATATGTTTATTTCCCAGTTAACTTTTTCTAGATCTTTATTTTCTACAATAATATGGCACTGCAGCAGTTGTTGACAAATAAGGTCATTTTTGTACCAGGAATCAAAAATTAAAAGAGCACACTGAAGCTTTTTGCTGAAAACGCATTTATCCCACAATTGTTATTTCACGAAAAACATCTCTCTGCATTTATTTTTAGTGCTTCTAATTATTCATTCCAAAAGAGTAAAATAAAACATATTACTTTGGACGTTTAATTGCTGTTATTGTTAAATTGTGTTAAATTGTTGGATGTTTGATTCTTTGTTATGCCTTTGCTAATTTGGCAGCCTCCTGACCTGTAACTTGGCAAATATTGCACATTTGGAAGAGTACATGTGTTGAATATTTTCAAAACCTGTTTTGAATATCCTGTTTTTTAACAAGGCTTTTCTGCCTGGTCTAGAACTGTCTGCCTTTTTAGAACTGTTCCTTAATTAAACTACCATCTGAAAGCAGCCAAACAGTTGGGTAGTAGTGACGATGGAGATGTACAGTACTTACAGTGTCGAGCATCTGTAGGACTTTATCCTGTTCACAGGCATCCAGCCCATCAATGATGACAACCAGTCTTGTCTGATTCTGAGTGAAGCCATCAATTGTCTTTGCCATTTTGGCCATCATCTCCACTTCACATTTTAATACCTTTTTAAACAACAAAACAACACTGGGTGTCAAACTGCAAGTAACTCAAAGAGCTAACCTGTTAAGATGGACCGTCAGTTAGCAGGTCACAGGATGTGGATTTCTAAAAACAACAATACAGGCATGCAAGAGGAACAACAGAAATAAAATCAACTGCTTGTAATGCCTCCAGGGGCAGGGTCGTCAAAGGGCGGTACTTTTCCCAGATAGTACTGCACTGCTTAGACATCCTTGCCCATACCAAGATGGCTGTAGAGAGCTGTCAGCCATGAAATGGAGGCTGCCAGGAAGCAGTAGAGCAGAAAATAGCTGTGTGTTCTTCCCCAGCCTATGTAAGCAGACTGCCGAACATGCAAGGAGAGAGTGGAGAGAGAAAGAATGGCTACCAGGAGGCACTAAACTCTGTATAAGACTGCAACCAGGAGAAACCATGCTCTGTGTGAGTTACTACCACTGCTGTATGATACTTCAAGGTCCACAATAATTATTTGTTATTGTAAGCATCTTAGCTGCCGGACTTGGTAGGACTGAAAATACAATTAGCAAAGAGTTCAAAAAAGAGGTAGGCTTTAATTTAGTTATTTTGCTGTTGATGGAAGTTGGTGTATTTCCCCATGGATGTAAATAAAGAATGTAAAAACAGTTTGCAATAGGGTGCTGGCCAGGAACCTGCCTATTTCAAGAGTCCTTTTGTGGCCCACCCCTTGTTGCATCACACACTTAAGCTAAGGAACCCTAAAAAGCCTCCAAAAATCAAAACTTGACAGAAGCCTCTAGCATATTATTTATTGTATACATATTATGGGCTACAGGTATGCCAGTGGATGTTGGTGTATACTTTAAAGCTTCAATGACCTTCATAAAGCCTTCACTCTTGAGCTTGTGCATCTTGTTGGCAGCGCTATGCAGGCGCTTCCTCTGGGAGTTGAGCACAGAGTCCAGCACTTGCCACCAGGTTCGGCAGTTGAGGACGAGGGCCAGGCTGATGACACAGGCCATGGAGATTAGCACGGCGTTCACCGTCATGTTCTTCACGTCCACTTTGAAAATGGCCAGCAGCGTGAACCCCGCGATCAGGCAGCCCAGGATGAACAGGAAGATGACAAACGAAGGCACACAACACGTCTTCTTCCACTTCTTTTTCCCTGAAAAGATAAAAAGATGCTTAATTTTCCAATAATGTCTAACAGTGTCTAGCTGCCTAATACGTCTATATCTTCCTTCAGACAAAAAGAAGGTAACAGCCCTAGATTGTATTTGATTAATTTATTGGTTATATAATAAACCTGGCAAAATATAATTAAGAAAAAAAAACATTCAATTTGTTAATTGACTAATTTATGTTAATTGTCATTTACTTGAAAAGCAGCGTAGGTAGTACACTACAATCAGAATTGAAAACAGCTGCCTTGTTTCTAAACCTTTACTCGCAGAGGAAATCACTTAATATTCATCTGACACTGCATTGTCATTAACATCAGAAGCTCACATTTGTTAATGCGAGAAACACATGAGCAAAGTTTCTCTCGCTCTCGTTCCACTTTTTTCTTGGGAAAAAAATATATAAAAGCACAAAAATTAGAATACAGTTTTCAAAACGCATTATAAAACAGAGGCAGTCCCTCACAGAATCACACTTCTCATTCCTACCCTGTGTGTCTTCTGTTTTGAAGACCCTAAACAACCTGGTTGCTAGAAAGCCAAACTCCCTTTCGCAGGCATCAGAGAGGGTCGCTATCATCTCGGCCATGGATGTCTCCCCACCCACACTGGACAGCCTGCTGTAATCTGTAAACAAAAACCTACGACACAAAACAAGTTAAAGATCAATTTAACATATACAATGAACTACAGATATATTGCCTAAGCTTTGATAAATGAGGCTTAGGTCACTGGCAAACTTAGCTGCTGTCGTCAGCAAATCGATGGCAGTAAAAAGGTAAAGTACCTCTGATGAGGTTTCACCTCATACGTCAGCTATCAATATTAACAAAACAAGGCCTGCAGGGCTCAGCGGAAACGTGTGGCACGCATGAGACCTTCGTCAACAGTAGCACACTACCGCGGTGACAAAAAGCAACCTGTATAATTTTGTATCACAGCAGTGGAGCTTAAAATGAGTTTATAGTGGAGTTTAAATGAGTTTATAGAACCTATAAGAAAGGAGAGGAGAGGAAGGAAGAGGAGAGGAGAGGAAGCCATTTGATCCATCTCACCAGCTGGGTAGTTAGTAGCTAATTGATCCAAAGATGTACTCCAGCCATTTTCTGAAGAAGGCCAGCTTACTGGCTTCAACAACAATGGCTGGGTGGCTTGTTCCCTACTCCCAGCTTTGTCTTTACAAGGAAGCCCGATTTACAAGAAATTACAAATGCTGAAGAAAAAGAGAAGAAAGCCCCGCTCTCTGTGGAAGGCAAAAGAAAGCGGGGGCAAACCGCCTCCGCCTCAGCCCAGGAGGGAGGCGGTGTGGAGCTTTACCTGACTGGCAGCGCCCGGGTCGTCTGCTCAGGCAGCTCCGGGGGGTTCACAAACATCAGCTTGAGAAGCAGCTCCAGATACCCGATGTGTCTGGCTAACCTGGTGCTGAGAACCCAAGCCCAGTTCCAGCTCTCCCCCTCCCTGCGCCCACCAAAGTACACCACCACTGCAAAAGAAACGCAGCAAAGACACGAAGGAGTAGGTCAGTTCTTGCGGGTACGGTAACCAAGTTGGAATCCACAAGAGTCATGAAATTCAGAAGACTTGAAAATCAACCACATCAAAAAACAAAATCACCAGGAGTCCTGGCATACACAGCCATGTGTATTTCACTGCTAAAAAAAATCCCTACATTTAAACAAACAAAAAGAGCTTTTGGGTTGCCATCTGGTTGCAAACAAACATGGATCAAGTCACAGCGTCTCTCTGCCTGTAAAACGTCGCCCTCTTGTGTCTTCATGGAGACTGACATCCTCCTACAGCAGTGCACAAAATGTTCTTGCCGTTTTAAAAAACCTTTTTGAGCTCATATTCCTCTCAATTTTAAAGACCTGAATAATACAATATTCAAATTCTGCTGAATAATTCTAGGTCATTCCTTTAACTTGGGAAAAAACTCAAATGTAGCTTTTTTTTTTTAAAGACTGCGGTGGGAAAAAACATTCATAGAGATTTAGTGATAAACTAAAAGGTATTAAATTACTAATAAGCTTAGTACAAATAAGCCAACTATCTGTACATTGTACTGACACCTGCACAGCACAGAGGAACTGAGGCATCTCTCTTAGGTTCTACACATTCATAATACAAAGCCAAATACACTGATGGCAAAATTATTATATGACCGACCTTATCCTGGCAAACTGCGCTCTTACCGAAAAATATGTACAGGACCGCCAGCAGGCTGAGCCCGACAGCAATGCCCAGTTTGGGGTCAACGGCAAACCCCAGGAGCAGACCCACGGCGCCACACAGCAGCAGAGTGAGGAAAACCACCAGCCAGGAGAACTGGAACAGAGGCTCGATCTGCTGCCCTGCAAACGTCTTCATCTCATCTGCACCCAGCCGAGAAAACAACACGTCAGACAAGCCCTGGGCCTCCAGTTACTTAGTAAGTACATTGCACATTGCTATTTACTGCAGTAAAACTGATTTCTTCTTTACATAGCTTAATTATTTCATTCAGTGCTTTACATCTCAGGATAACTAGTGTGCAGTCCCCTGCACTGTAATTTTCCCCACTTTCGTCCAACAAATTTCCAGTCCCGTGTAAATATTGAAATCTTAACATTAATCTCCTCTGTAAAGGGTGTTTTACCAGATGCTCTTCCCTGAGAGACATAATGAATTTGTGCACAGACGTCCTACCTAGATAAGGTTAACCAGACGGAACTAAGTATAACATCCGATTGCAAATGTGAATTATTAGTTTAACAAAAGTGCAATCGCAAATCTTGTTGTACCATCATGACTGTCTGTAACCGCCAAATCCAGTAATATCTGAACTGAGGAATTAATAGGGAACGTGTAAAGCTGCATCTCCCAGATCAGCAGAGTAACAGAGCAAAGCCTTAGAAGATCTGATGAATGACACAGTACACAAAGAGTCGGGTGAGCACCATGCACCAGAACAGACTTTACCTTCCAGCTTCTTGAGTAGGAATGACTTCCCACTCCCCCACTGAGCATACAGGCCCACGCAGATAGGCGGCTGCATGGTGGGCTCACTCAGGATGTCCGCCAGCGCGCTGCTGTACAGGTCGTAGCCCAGCATGTCGCCATCAGACTCCGTGGGAGACAGATGCCCTGAGAAGACGCAAAAAACACCAACTTGTTTTCCAGCTCGTGAAAGAGGTACCCGACAATCAGTCTCAGGCTCGTCCTGGGTTCTGATTTCCCAATATCCGTTTTTTTCCCCGAGTTTAGATAATACTTTATTAATCCTGTAGGGAAACTGAACCGTTTCCTGACGGTTCAAGTTGTTTTTTCCTGTAAATAGTTTTATGTTATCTGAAATTAACTCAAGTCAAGATTTCCTATTATTAATAACAGTAATGTTGAGCCAACAGAATGACAGTATGAAAGGTGAAATGTAAACATTACTGTGAAAGGCCATACTATCTACTTACGTGCTCCAAAAATCTGAGTTAAGATGCTCTTCTGGTGGCTGCAGTCAATGTTGTAAGGGGTTTCTCCAGCTTTGTTGGGGCGGTACAGTAGACGTCCATCTTTGGGGTTTCTCAGAAGAAGTTCGGCCAGCTTTCTGCTTCTTCCCCGAATTGCAATGTGAAGAGGTGTATCTCCTTTCTGTCAGGAAAAACAGACAATGGATTTCATTTCTTGGCTTTAACAAAGTACCCTGCTATCATGTAAATATCTCTCTATATGACAGTGTGATTTACAAAGTCTAAAAAAGATTGAATTAATGAAGATGCTGATTGTCTTTTATTATCTGTCCTCCTATTATTTGGCTCTGCTAGATTACACCAGGCTAATTCTCTGTATGAACATCACTCAAACCTACAAGTGTGACGATGGCACGATATTGTTCAACTGTGATTATTCTGTGGGTATTAATCTTTCATTGAATCTCTCCGTTACCGCTGGGTCATTGTTCCACACAGAGAATGTAATGGCACATCACCACACCTTGTCTACAGCAGACACTTTGGCTCCTTTATCCAGGAGCAGCTCCACAATCTCAATGTTTCTCATCTTCGTGGCCTTGATAAGAGGGGTCTCTCCATCCTGCCAAGAGAAAAAGACAGCTGTTTAGAATATATTTCATTTACTACAGCAGGTTCTGTAATCAGGGTTTTCCAGATGCGCTATGATAAGGTTAATTACTGCCTTTACCTTGGTGCAGGTTTCAGTGTCTGGATTACACTGCAGGATGTCTCTCACCATAGTGGCGTTCCCTTTCTCCACCGCCCAGTACAACGCAGTCTTATTATCCTAGACAACAGGACGAAGGAGGTGCACGATCAAACCACGCTCAAAATGTTCACCTCTTCAGGTGTGTGCATCACAAAAGAAAAACTCTTTCCTAGTATTAAACAAACTCAAAAAGTCCCTTCTTGAGCGGTACCATTTTTACCATAATTTCTTTGAGATAATCTTACAAATCTTCATTATTGCAAAATGATGATAATTTTCAGACGATACCTGATCTTTGCAAACCCTGCCACTTGCAGCACTTATTTTAGCCAGTAGCTATATCACTCTGCAACAAACAACTGGGCCACCCACTGAAGCTCAGCAGGTGTGAGCCTGGTCAGTTCCTGGATGGGAGACCTCCTGGAAAAGCTAAGGTTGCTGCTGGTAGAGGTGTTAGTGAGGCCAGTAGGGGGTGCTATAGTAATGGGGACACTACACTTTAAAAAGATGCCTTCCTTCAAATGAGACCTAAAACCGAGGTCTCTGTGATCATTAAAAATTCCAGGGCATTTCTCGAAAAGAGTAGTGGCGTGACCATGGCCTCTCCCTATCATGGTCTCCTAATAATCCTCATCCGTGGAATGGCTTCTGTTCTCCTCCCCACCCTCAGATAGCTGACGTGTGGGGAGCGTATTGGTGCACTATGGTTGCCGTCGCATCATCTAGGTAGATGGTAAGTACACATTGGTAGTCTTATTATTATATTTTATGGAATATACAATACGATATCATACAGTATTATATAATAATATAGTAGTTCAGGTGGGGAGCTGCGTCAGCATGCGTAGGCTGCAGAGGAACAAGGAATAGGTTTAATCCATGCTGAAAAAAAGAAGAAAGAGAACACAACGTTTCGGCCGTGGAGCCTTCTTCAGGTGTGAAGAGAGATTACTTGTTCCTAATAATAGAGTATATTATATAATAGTATTATTATTATCATCATCAAATTGCTCAGTGATTTTTTAACACAAATCTCACCTGCCCCCTGATGTCTATGTCAGCGTATTTATGCAGCAGTGCTCTAACAATCTCCACATGACCACCTCTCACTGCACCAATAAGCACTGTGTCCCCACTCTGAAAGACAAAAACAATACACACGGTCAGCCCAGACTCTTTCCTTTACCCAGGATACTCCAGTCAAACGCACAGCATCTACATTTAACAACAATGAGACTTAGATCTAGGCAATGCTCAGTTCCCTTGCAACATTCATAAACCAGTGAGAAAAAAATACAATCTTCACGCAAACTTCTAAGAGTAGGTTTCTACAGCCAATCAACATTTTTATACGGTGTTAGCTCATATTTATATATTCTTTCAATTCATTGTTTTTTCATATTAGAGATTATTAAAGGCAAGGCACTAAGGACTTCTTCGTATTGTTCTTCTAACATGAGAGGTGCCCACCCTGTCTGGGATGTTGACGTAGGTCCCTGCGTCCAGAAGGTCTTGGACAATCTCGGTGTGGCCTTCTTTGGCGGCAATCATCAGCGCCGTGTTCCCGTCCTTATCTGTCATGTTGACATTTGGGTTCCTCTTCAGCAGCTCCTTCACCACGTCAGTGTAGCCGCCTTTCACTGCCACGATCAAGGCCGTCATGGAGTTCTGAGAGGACAAGAAGGGGAGCAAGCCAACTTAAAAATGCTCTTGTATACGCTCTTTGAAATGTTTGACGAACAGGTCTGGATTCAACATATTCTTTTTTTTTTAGACATAAATTTCCTACTACAAGTGTTCAATCAATCCAAGTAAACAACGCTAAAATTGTACAGTTTAACACAACTGAGTGCTAGTTCCACACTACGATTGGTAAACAAACTTCTAACATCACTTAGCTACAAAGAATAAATAACTTTGGGTAGTTAAATAAAAAGCTGGGATTCATCACCTAGCCCTTAAGGTAACATACTGTTACATTTTCAAGGCTTTTCAATACTCCTAACTTATTCCTTTTTCTATTTTACCTAAGGGTAAACTATTAGATTTCAGAATCTTTTGATTACCCTTCAAAGGAGAACATTCTTGCTGTATACCAGTATTTATTTTTTCACAATATACATACAAATATAACCTTAAAACAGTAAACTTCATGTCGGTCAAAAGTTGTATAAACCTGGAATTATTCTGGTTAACTACCATTGGTATATTTATGCACAATTACCCTATTATCCCAAAGATATATATATCTTTCTCGCTTATAAAGCTGGAAACGTTCCAGGTGCTTGGGCGTGTACATTATTACAGTATAATTGTCTTGCAAAAACAAAAAGCAAAGAGATGGTAAGCAAAACAAAGCACCATTATGTCATAATTATAGGGAGGTTAGTAACCAGTCAGCCATTTATAGCCTTTGGTGACCGAAAGCATGTCTGTGGTCTGCAGGTTCGACACAAAATAATTCTGACAGCTGCTCCCTCCCTGCTTTAAAACAGCCTAGCAGCTTTGACTGCATGAAAAGCGGTGTTTATACGTTTGCATGGAAAAAGAAAATAGAACTATCTGACTGAGCGCAGGGGCTTCTATCTTGAAGGAGTGTCTCCAGGTGCATCTAAAGTTCAGGACCGTCATTTGGTTAAGCCTGTGCCACACCGTGCTTCTCATCGGAACTTACAGCTCCTTCCTGATCCACATCGGCTCCATTCTCCAGCAAGTGCATCACGCTGTCATAATGGCCTTTCCTGGCTGCCCAGATTAAGGGGGTGGTACCATACTGACAAAAAAAACGAACAAGTTGCATAGTTAATCACATGTACAGAGCAAACCTGAGACTACTTTGAAGACTCCTGAACTAACTTAGTTTTTGAAGCATTTCAGAGGACCCCAACATGAAAGCCTATAATAAAGGGGTTCATTCTGAAGAACCCTGAGAATGGCACCACCTTTTCCTGCACTAGAAAACAGACGTTTTACTTGTGAGGCACAAGTGTTTAAATTCACAACATATAACTTTTTCATCTTTGCCCTACAAAATCAGCGTCATGACAAATAAAAAACTAACCACAACTTTGAGTTGTTTTAAAGTTATAAAGAAACGTTTATGAAGGGTTCTTTTAAAAAAGTGCCAAAATCTTTTACATGCTCTAATCATTAACACAAATTTGTTGTTGGCTACAGGCTATATTATGTATAATATTATAAACAAAACCAGTCAAAACGGATATCCTCTCCTGTTAGGATAACTCTCTACACACAATCCAAAGCAGGTGCAACGATGCATACTCACTTTGTCTGAGCAGTTGACCTTGGCGCCATACTGAAGCAAGAGATGCACAATCTCTGCATGTCCTCGCCCAGCCGCCCAGATAATGGGATAGACGCTGTATTGCTGAGGTGGAAGGGAATATTAATATATACAGACAACAGAAATCTTAAACCAAGAAATTTCCCCCTAAGAAACAACTGCAAATTATCAGAAGGGCCTTCTCGTACCATGAGCAGTTGTAAAACACTGATGTAGCTATGCGTCAAAATAAAGAGGGGTGAAGAATGGAACCGGTTAAGTAAAGGCTTTTCTGAAGAAAAGGGTTTTGAGTCTGGATTTGAAGGAGTTTAGAGAAGGTGACTCTCCGATATCCTTGGGGAGAGAGTTCCAGGCTTGGGGTTATAACAGGAGAAGGCCCCGTCACCCATACAATGTAGACGGGCTTGGGGGACAGTAAGGAGAACAGAATTAGAAGAGCGAAGGTTGCGAGGTGGGGAGTAGGGCGATAACAGTTCAGACAGGAACTGAGGTGCCAAGCCATGCAGAGCCTTATAGGTGAGCATGAGGATTTTAAAGTCTACACGGAATTTGACCGGAAGCCAGTGCAAGGACTCCAGAATAGGAGTAATGTGAACATTTGCACTAGACCTGGTCAGGATTCTGGCTGCTGAATTTTGGACATACTGCAGTTTGTTCAGAGTAAATTTAGATACTCCAGCGAGAAGAGCATTACAGTAGTCAATTCGAGAGAACACAAATGTGTTGAATATGTTCCTAGGCGTCCTGGGGAAAAGGGCTACAACGCAGAACGTAAGAGCGTACCTGGCCAGTGATGTTGGGGTTGGCCCCTTTGGCAAGCAGCATTCTTGCCACCTCACCGCGGCCTTTGTATGCAGCCCACATGAGGGCAGTCCATCCGCCCTGCAAAAGCACAGACCAGCTATAAACACCAGCACAAATTAGTTTTGCATTTGATCATCGGAGACAGTCGATCTGACATGGGAGGCTCTTTCCCCGAAGCTAGCCCAGCCGTGTTTGTGAATTGATGCCCTGGATTCGTCGAGGAAACCGTTTGTAACCTTCCTTATGTTCTTTCTCGTGTAGTCATCCACTCTCGAGTATGGCTTGATTCCAATGAGGATGCCAAAATGTCTTTTCTCACAATTCCTGGCAGCAGAAAGCATTCAAATTCACAGAGAACATGACAAGAAGAGCTGCATATCAGGGCTTGTATTGCTCGTCCATTTCAAATTATGTGCAAAAAGGAGAATGCAGCTCACCTACATTTTGCTTTAATGTTTATGAGGTGTTTCAGATATAAATATATATATAGGAGTGTCTTAGATTAAAAAAAATAACACAGAAACGTTTAACTAGCAAATATGAAACGGCATAATATGCTAGTTCGACCAACCACTTTTCAAACAACCTGCTATTTGCTGTATGCTGTATGTTTTAAGCAGTAATTTATTACAATCATTTCACATGATCAGCCTTCAGGCAACCGTTTAGACAAACTAAGCTTTCCAGCACTCTCCTAAAATAGTCAGGTTTTCCATTTTATTCATGCTAAACATCATGTACAATCATTAATGGGTTTCTATGTCAGCACATCCTGCTATGAAACCAAAACACACTACAATTGTTTAATGAAAAGAAGTCCAATAGGCTTTTTAAAACTTCAGAAGTTTTTTTAGTACTTTCTTTGTCTTTATATATAAAAAAATTGAGTATTGCAAAAATTCTTACTATTGCTTATATCATTACTTAGTTTATGCAGCATATTGCATGCTAAAATCCAGAAGATTTACAGCATGCTGGATGAATGAATTAGCATGCCTTTCAACCTACCCGAAATAAAGTCAGACACATACACACTACCTCCCACCATGTTCAATACTGTTCTTCACTAATTTATTAAGGCCAGTTAATGTTTTTTGTTTGTCGAACTACACGTTTGAAAATAACGTCTCTCATTTATGAAAAATGTCAACACTGCTTGCTAGGATGGATGAGTTCAATAAATCCAGAAGAAATATCATTGGCATTTAAGGACAAACAATATTTACATCACTTACTACAAATACAAACAAATGCTGCAGAAGTGGAGATTCCCAACATTTACTATATGTCAGTGACTGTGCAAACACCTTAAAATGTGTCAGTTTCAATTGTAGGTTCTATTTATGTTCACGATTCAGCAGATGAAGGCAGATTAACTAAAACAGCATCTTGTGCAATGACTGAATTCAAACTGCATGATCGGGCCATAGAGACTCCATCCAGTCTCCCAATTCAGTGCATACGTGTTCACGGACATGGTCTGTCTGCATATAACGTAATATCATCATTTCAGACAGTGACTTCAGATTTCCTATTGTGACTAATGCTTTGAACCAGCACTTACCTTGTGTGACACCAAGACGCTTAACGCCAAGTGAAATTCAAGACTGGGAAATATATGGTTTTTCCCTTTCGTCACTGTCATTATTATGAAAGCACTCTCCTCCAGACACATAGGCACCAAATGGACTTACATGCAAAGTACAAATTTAAACCCTGCTTTTCTGTTTTTATTTAACTTCAATTGACTTTGGTGACAGGGCTAGGGGAACATTAAATCTTGTGCAATTAATTTTGACCGGTTACCTATAAATCTAACCTTCTAACTGATACAAATGAAAGAAAACACAAATACATCACTCCTGGCTTACATTTGAGCAGGATTATCAAGGATTCAAAAAATCTTTTTGTTAATTAGAGCAAGCATTAAGACAGCACAAACTAATCTGTGGGCAACTCTGAGTGCATGGTCTGAAAGAAGAAAAATACAGCATCATAAATTTTGTCTGCCCAGTGCAGAACCTCAGAAACGAGAGAGACATATATCTCAACATGCTGGGATTCTGTAAAGAAGGTCCAGTGTGCTTTCCTCACACAGGAACAGTGCCTGTTTCCACTACTGAACGAGGCTCTTATCCTTCATTTCACATACAGTATCAGCTAAAACACACTAAACGTATATTTACTTTGTTAAAAACTACACCCATTTTAAAATAACCTGTCCAGTTTAGAAGTCAACCGCAGATGTGAATATTTTTTAATGTAGCTTAAATTTAATTGAAAATGTTATACCAATAAACTACACACAAAATATACTTTAACCAAATCACTTGAAACCCGTAAATCAGGATACTATTCAGAGTACTTGAGGGAAGCTGAGGTAGACCGACATAAAAAAATATTTATAGTCTACACTCAAATTCCAAATTACAAAGATCAATTACAAATATTTATAGTCAACACTCGCATTTAAAATCTGCTTGGATTAGGTGTGTGTCTAATGTCTGTTTTTTACTTAAATGTGTGTTTCATCTTTAAGTAAATCTACTTTAGAGATGCATAAATATTATGATTATGGAGGACACAACTTAATACAACTACTAGTCCAAGTGCTTTTACAGCTGGAGAATGATTTCATTATTGACCAGAGCTACTGTACTTAAGAGTAATAGTTTAATGTGTGTGAAATAATTGTTGTATGTGAAGAATTATGAGAATGAAAAATAAGTTACATCACTGAAGTACGAAGACTGTTTGGAGACAAAAAGCCTTTAAACCCAAAAAGCCTTTAAATATGCAAGTACGTCCACAAAGTAAACACCATGTTCTAGTGACAGTTTGTGAAGCGGCTCACAAGCCTGTGGTACACACAGCACTTACCATATCCCTGTGTTCCAGGTTGGCATTGTGGCTCAGCAGCTCTTTCACAATCTCAGTATGGCCTTCCTTTGATGCACAGATAAGGGCTGTCCAGCTGTCCTGTGGAAGCACAGCAGGACTTTTACATGACAGACTCAATACAGCAGAGTTCAACCCATAAAAAGTCTTCCAGACATGGTTAACGTGCTACATACCAACTGGTCATACCAAGTGCTCATTTATATAATTCAATCTGTGAAGCAAGTGGTGAAGCCCTTCAACTTGTTCCTAACAGCCAATAACCGAGACCGCCCTAGAGTGCTGCTCAGAGAGTAGAGTACAGCATGTGTGTGGAGATTAATGCCTGCTTGTGGTAATATACACTCATCGTTTTGTCAAATTCTGACACGTTCAGCCCTCAGGTAAAATTAAAGGTGCACCATTTCTCCTCATAGTTGTTCATTATGGTATTTCTATAATTTGCTTCAAAGCTGCAAATTTAAGGAACTGGAATCACAAGGACTATGCAGCATTTCATTCTATCGTGTAACAGATGGGATGCATTTTTTCAAATGTGATCACAAGGCTCATCTGCTGTAATTCTTTGAAAATCTAAGACAGACAGGTTACACTATACGTATGTTTGGTTCTGGTTTGTTTCTGCTTCCAGTGTCTTAAATTGGTACAGACCACTGTATTATTTTTTTGTTTGTCATCTTTGCTCCTCACAACAAATCTCGGAGCATAGCTCCCTCATTTCTCCAACAGGAATCCAACTAGAATCTTTGAGCAGTGAAGCTGAGAAACAATACAATTGCTGGCAATGACTGAAGACATGTTTAGAATCTACAAACAAAACATTTACAGTACCAAGTCACAGTAAGAGGAGAAACGAGATTGTATGTCACAGCTTGGTCCTGTTGTTTGCTAATGTCTCATTACAAAAAGCACAGTACTAAATCCACTGATCAGTGTTTCCATATTTTGAGTTTTTGTGTACTAAATTGAGATGTACTGTTCCATATTCAAGATCATGAGTTTCAAGGAAATGACACTGCCCCTGAAGGTCTGGATGTGTTACACTAAGACAAAAGGTCCTGAAGGGCCCTATCATACAGCAGAAGGCTAAAACTAGGAAAACAAACTATAAACGCACAACAGCAGTTATACTTACGATATCATCCAGGTTGACATTTGCTCCTTTTTTCAAGAGCTCTTGAACAATCTCTAAGTTGCCTTGCTCAGCTGCCAGCATCAATGGAGTCTGTCCATTCTGCAGGACGAAGAACAACAGGCTGTCATTTAACATTCAAAACAGAACCACATTCCGGGAACACAGGAACACACTTTCGATTTGCAACAAACTAATTTCACTGAAGAAGTTCAGAATATGCTGACAACTGCCGCCTAAATAATATTAATTGGATATCAACTGTTAATAATTGGATATCAACTGTTAATTACCCTGGATGTGTTGTGGCAACCTTTGGGCCAGAATGGGAGGGATAAGGACTTTCCTCTGAAGGCCTACCTGGTCCCAGTAACACACGACGGGCTTGGAGAATCACTAAGGCAGTCCGCTAACAGACAAGCCTGCACCCGGACTGGCCATGGGCTAAATCTGTAAACACGCACCTCTGGTAGTTTATCTCATCTCGGAAGCCTCTGGTAATATTTTGTTTTTGTAATTTCAGCCCCACTTGCTTCATAGAATTGGGAGCACAATTATAAGAGGGCTTTAAAAATAAAAGGCACAACATTTTTTCAAGTTAAGCTAGGTTCCCTTTTACAATTTGTAGGTGGGCTCCATTTTTTTAGACCCATATAAATGGAATAGTTACTTAACTAGCCAAACAATAGGGGCCAGACACTGGTGGAGGTGGAGAGGAGTCCCTGTTACCTATAAATCGCTTTGAGTGGAGTGTCCATAAAAGCGCTATATACGTGTAAGCAATTACGATTATTTCAAAAGAGACAAGGAAAGCCCGACTCTGCAGTAACCCAGTATGTGAAACAGTAATGATTTCAAAACATCTACCTCGTTTCTCTCATCCACTTCCTTGTACTTCTCCAGCAGGGCCTTGAGTGCCACCACATTCTCCTCCTCCACATAGGTGAGCAGGCTCTGTGTGGCCAGGCTGGTCATCTTCAGAGAACACGTGGAATCCAGCTCTGCCCCTCACAGCAACACCTGGACCACAGAGGGGAACAACCCAGGACCACAGTGGGAATTATTACACAGGACGTTTCTCAGAATGTCTGCCTTACTCTAGTTCTGGACTGCATTCACCCTGGTCAGGGTGGCCTTGTTTTTGGTTCATCATTACTAATGCTATTCAATCACTTTGAAAAAAAAACAACAGATCCCTACAAAGATGATCTTACGAAGCCAAACCCTGAAAGAATTAGGTTCATAGGGAGAGAGGGAAGGGCATATCTTTAAAGCAGATCTAGACCTGCACACATTGTACTACAGCCAGGTCTTTCTCAGTCTGACCAGGTTTGTATGTCTTGGTCTAAGCCTTCAGGGACAGCAGTGGCTGCTTACTTACTGTAAGTATATATCGTGAATCTCTTAATATAATGTTATCACAAAAGCTTAGGTTTTAATTAAAATAAATAAAGTTTGAATCACGCTATTTCCTTTGTTATTCACAGCTACGTGTTGTTACACATTCCCACATACTCACAGTACATCTAACTATATGGATATTATATACAAGGTAGATTATTAGTAAAGAGGCAGCTGTCAGATGTGTTCTTTCCTAAACCATACTGTAAACGACAGAATATCTTTCAGCTTCAAATGCATAATTATTTAATTTGAAGAGCTAATGATCAGCTTTGTCTGCTAACTGTCCCTTTGGCATTACCTCATTTTAATTATTGCACCATACACCTTACAATCAGTTCCAATCATTAGTCAGACAACAATGGAAAAATAACACCGCAATGCAGTATGCATGAAGAGAATCATAGATTTAGATCTGCAACCCAGATATTATGCTTTCAACTAATCCCGCAAGAATAATTCAGTAAGGGTGTCAACATGTGTTGCCTGTACAAAAGAAACTAACCTTCTGACCTAACTGCAGGCAGAAAAGCAGATTCTGTCTCAGTTCAAGTTGATGCACAGTTTAATTTCTTGCAGAGTAGTTTAAGATCTTTCTGACAGGACCATGCTTTATTTAATTGGAGGTATGGCAAACTACATTTGCAAGACAACCAACAATTTAAGTTTTTTTTTCTCCCCAGAGATTATACTGTGGCGTTAGAATTGCATGTTTAGAAATACTAAATTTCCACTCCACCACAGTGATATTTTCCACATTTAGAGCTGTCCTGACTCATTTTCTTCCACCTGCTAGACATGTTACAGTATACATCTTCTATGAGAAGATAACATTACGTAGCTTTCTATAAATAGTGTACTTTACCACAATACAAATATAAAATAGTGGAAGAAAAAAGTATGGGTGCCAGGAACAAAATGTAGGCCAATATTATACACCATGTATGCAAATACATCATCTAGATAGAGTCTGAGGCGTATATAGGGCTCTCCAGATTTTTTCATAACCCTAAAAAAATAGGAATCCATTAAAAAATTTCCCTAAGTTATGCAAGACTTAACTTACGGAGTCATTTGTGTAAAAATCTCTTTATGTAAAAACTTTCAAAAGCTCTTCAAAGCAACTTAAAAAAAGCTTCTTTTTTATTATTTTATAATAATTTTATTATTTTTCATTATTTACTGTGTATTTCATATTGTTTAATTACTGAACACTCCAACTGTTGCCTTTGAATGAACTTTTATTACCCCTAAGGGAATTTGTCTTCCACATCAAGACCTCATAAACTTATATACAATATAGCAGCAGTACGGAATCGCGATACAAAACAACATTTAACAACGTTACTCAGTCAAAGCATTGCTCAGTCATCCGAATCTAGTATCACCAGATTAAAAACAGACAATTTGCTGATAAAGTGTCTAAAACAACAACAATAATAACAATCTTTTCATTGTTCAACAACTGAATGCTTTGGACTTCCAGTTCCTTGCCAAGGCAGAGTCCATACATCCTCCACCTGGCAGGGCTGATAAGTGAAGGGACTGACAGGTCACCTTAGAGTATATATACAGCTATATATATATATTTTCACAGCTTTATCATTGACTTTCCTCTATAACAAAATATGAATTTCCTACAAGAGTCATTTACTATGCCACAAGAGCTAAGAAAGTATGTAAATGAGAAGAGGCCAGTTCCAACTAGCCCAGCTGGGAACACACTGTTTTCTCTTGGAATCCGCTAATCATCTTGATATTAGGCTTGAATGCAAATTTGATGTTTTAAAGAAGAAAAGAACTGTAGCTCTTTGTTATTCTGGAAAGACACTTTTGCAAGTTTCATATGTTTTCCAACTAATAACGGAGTATTTATGAGATTTTGAGCCTTTACCTTCCAGGAAAGACAAAAGACTTTATGTGCACACTGAAGCACAAATCCTTCCATTCACTAGCAAAGAGAGGATTTAGTCTGGCAGTAGTGCTTCTATCAGTGCTGAACATCCTGCAGGGCAATCCTAACTGAAGGCCTTGAACAGAAAAAGAAAATGGAAGATGCACAGCTGATTATATACTTCAGACAATCTTTCCCCAGTCTCCTAAAGCAAGACCGCACAGTGTGCTGAGATGATAAAACCTTTCCCCAAATGACAGGCATAAAGACTTTCTCTGAACATTATGCGTTAGAAATGAAATGCTAGTATCCAATGCAAATCAACATTTCCAGCACTGCATTTTAGAATGTGAGTGTTCAAAGGACCCCAAACAGATATCTATATATGTATCTGCAATACCAGAACCCTGTGGTGTACAGATAAAAAAAATGAATCACTTTAAATCCAGCCCATTGCGAACAAAGTCCTATTCAAAAGTCTATACCACAGGAAAAGTTAATGATTACTAACTCATAACTATGCACTGTCTGTAAGATAAAATTGGGATTTCCTCTAGGCACCTGACCAATATTTCTCAATATTTAACTTTGAACAGTGCATTGATCGTTTCTTAAAATGTGCTGTCAGCATAATCATAAACTCCACATGGTGTCATTAAGTATTTAACTTGAGGTTAACACCTGGCTTTGACTTCACTCTGTAGAGCTCTATTTAACCGCAGCTGACAAGTGCTTGGTCATTTGCTAAAGAATTATTTTTTTCTTCTTTAAAAACAAAATAGCTCAAAACAGGACTTTATGACTTACTTGTTTTATAAATGTATTGGTTCACAATTTAGGAAACTAAATGATAACTCACAATTGTATTAGTTAAAAACATTCAACACCCTAGTGTTAAGCAATTCAGTTGATTCACCACCTGAAGCAGAAATGTGACGGATAAATGAAAACGAAACAACAGCAACCTAACTCTTTCATGGCAAACTGCAAAACTTAGGAGGTCTAGTCCCACTTTAAATCAGTAAACCAATAAACACATTTCCTTATAGCCAGTACTTTGGTTCAACTTTGGTTGAATACCAAAGCTGCTGTTACCAAGTCCAACTGTCCACATGCGTGGTGTACAGTCATGATATTGAAGCCGATACCCTGGCATCCTTATAGCCAGATGAGATCCTCAAATCGATCAGCTACCAAACTGGCTGGATGGACTGAATGACCTCCTTTTGTCCGTATCCTTCCTTATGCAGTGACTTATATTTAACCATCTTTAAAAGAAAAACACCATGATCCACTTTCTATTCGACCTTCTTTCTACCATGTAATCATTCATCTTCCGATGTCCATTTTAATGACCAGCATCATGTCACTGGCTATTCACTTTTTTATTCATAATCATTATTTATTCTGATTTTTTTAAACATTTTTTACATGCACCTTACAATTTGTCCTATTTATTTATTTATCATGATATGCCCTGAAATGCTTTTTTATGTCTCCGTCTTATATTTTGTTGGTTGTGTCCTGCCCAGGGACTACAGATGTAAATGAGCTACAGCATATAGCTAAGTCAGCCTAAGAGCTGTGCGCTGTCCATCTTTAAGAAATGAATTGAAACAATTTTGGAAGCTCATAACATTTTGTTGTAATTTATTAAAATATCAGAAGTAACTCCCTTAAGTGCAATTCGTTTCTCTGTCTGTAGCGTGGTAGAATAATGTGTAAGGAGTAAAGCAGGGGCCAGTTTGAAACACAGTGCTTGTCCTTGGTGTGAATGAACAGTGTAAAACAACAATATGATTTAGGATATAAACATGCAGGCGTTAATCACAACTGAAGCTGTTATCCCCTTTAGTTTGCTGGGCGAGAGATATTTATTCCAGTGATACAAACATAAGAAAAAAAGATTTTCCAAACGCACACAGAGTGCTAAAACTGAAGGGGAGCAGAGGGTAATGCAGTTCCTCTTATTAAGCAGATGCCTTTATAAATAGGTGTGTTCTCACTGTTAAAAGAGCTATTGTCTCCCATTGCGTCTCTCCATGTGACAGTGTTAAACTCCTGGGGACCCCAACTCTAATCTAAACCGACCACTCCATCACGAGTACTGTACATAGCTACACACACATGAACAGGCAAAGACCCTATAAAGACACAAAGAGGACATAGTGTCCCATTCCTCTCACTGCAAATGGGCTGGTGAAGTGGGCATGCTGCATTTTATGTTAAACATCGTTTTTAATCTATAACCCTTCATTCCATCATCTGAACACGTCTTGAATCGTGGCGCGATTTCTTCCTTCATCACCCGAGAAGCCATTTGCTCCCAGAGGCCGCCTGCTGGTCAGGAACTGTCCGAAGGAGCCAAGGAGCAGCCCGGCAGACGTGGAGAGGAAAGGGCTGACAGTATCAGCAAAGACACGACAAGGCGCAGCACTGCGGTCCGATTTCAGAGCAGGGAGGGCGTAAGCTTCGTCTAAGCACCCATCGCAAGCACTCAGCTGCACATCCTTTACTCAGTACTCAGCACCGAACAGTGCATCTCCATCTGCTCCACTGGGCTTTAAGGCCAGGGAGAATAGCCAGGATTTGAGAAGCAAGGCGGTCCACCTGCATGCAAAACAGCCCTAACACAAAATTGTGATTGACACTGTACTTAAAAAAAAATAGCAGGATTTCTGTATCAGTCTATTTTCAACCCCCAGACAAGGCACCCCTACCTGTGGAAATACCACTTCACCACCATCTTTGGATGCCACACCTATACAGTACAGTAGTAAATACCCCCACAAAGCTCACTGCAGAGTCACAAGTAATTTATCCTTGAGGACAGAAAGGCAGCAGGTTTGCTGCACTGAGGCATCAAGGGGTTGTTACACTGGATTTGGTGCTGGTGTGCATGTAAATTCAAGAAAGACTGCTGCAGTACAGATCTATGAAACCTCTTCTTTATTCAAATGCTCAAATGCACAAATGGAGAAATAGGAAAGGCCTATCACCCATTTTAATTTTCAAACAATGAAACCTTACCTAAAACAGAGTGTAACACTACAGGTATAAAAGCAAATAAACAGTATTCTACACAGCTGGTCACTTCAGCACAGAATGATCAATAGTGTGTGACACTGGCCTGTATTTAAGTGAAGTGGAACAAGTAGGAGATGCAGTGCTTGAGCCCCTTTTTAATTCTTTCCACTACTCTGTTTTCGGTCATGATACATAAATGGTAAAAAGTCTAAATCTGGGATTGGGGGAAAAGCTACTTTAAAATGTCAAATCATGCAGTTTTCAACACGCACAAAGCAGTTTCACCAGGAACATATGACAAAGAATCAAAGGTGTCACTTCTTCTTTCCAGAAAGAGAACATGACCAAATTGCAAAAAATGATCAAGAAGATAGTAGCAGTGTTAAGTCAAGCAGGAAACTCCTATTGTATGTCTTCAATCTAAGACAAACTCAAGAGAATCAAATACACTGGCATCAGTGCTGGATAGAGAACACATGCTTTGGTAAAACAAATCTGTAGGCACTATACCTACAGAAATATGGCTCAAACAATTGTTATAGTACTAAGTAAATCTGTATATAAAATGTAACTCTGAAGAGCCCCTATCCAACAGCTTTTATAGGTATCATCAATTTCTAAAGATTTGGAAGAATTTCAGCATGATCAGTATAACAGGTGCTTTGTTAAATTAAGCAATTAAGAGATCATTTGGAACAAAGCTTATGATAACTTTTAGCTTTAATAAACAGAGCCCCCTTAATTGGAAAAAAACACTTGCTCAATTTATCAATAATTTACAAGTGTTCTTAATCTTAAAAAAAGATGATTTAAGGTGAACTATAAGAGTAACTGGATGTGGGCTCTCCAGGAACAGGGCTGTTCACCCATGCTACAGTATATCCTAAAATTGAAGGATCCTTATCCTTAAATTAAAAATCCTTTAATCTACACTCATAAATATATCCACTAAAACATTACAACAAGTCAATACAAACAACCAACACATCAAAGATACTGTAAATTAGCCTAACATAGTACATCTTGTGCCAGGAAGAAATAAACAGACCTTAAACTGCTAAACAATCTAGGAGCGACCATCTTAGATGCCCTTTGATTTTCAATTAACAGGAGCACTCAAGGTTACCTTTCCATAAGCCTTATTTTCTTCATGTAAATACTGATTTTATAGCATCAGAATGAGACACCGCAAGAGGCAGGTGCAGAATGCAGAAAATCCACACTCAAAAACAAACAACAGATTCCGAATGCCTTTCCACTTGCCTGCCTATTTTTCAAACATTAAAATGCAAATTGTTTCCCGTCTCGATTGTAGAATAATTTGCTGGTTTCCTTAAGAGTCACTGGACGACAGACGTAGACAAAGACAGAAAAACCCACAACAAAGCTTTAAATTCAGGAGAATTCAGCTCTGCAGACACACCTTTTTCAGCATCGAGCAATTCAGATGGACACAGAATTGTTTGCATGTCATATCTGCTAACTGTAACTGAAAGCACAGTGGGCAAGGGAAAATAAATAATTGATCCAGGAAACCCTGCTTCTAAGAGAATTGCCCACTACTTGTGAACACCCAGCCATCTGCTAAACCATGTAACCATCAACAAAGACAGGTAATACTAAAGAAATTAAGGAGTGCTATGAAACCCAAACATGAATAACAACAGTTAACAAAAGATAAACTAGGAATCGGGTTGCTTACCCCTGTGCACTGAAAAGAGCTCCTCTGTAGCTATCAGGTACTGTAGCTGGACAGAATACCAACAAGGCAGCCTCAGCTTCAGATCCCCGACTTCTATAAATAATGTATGAGATGGCAGTGCTACGCCCAGCTTCATCATCACACAGAAAGACCGTCACAACGACAGCACGTTGTTTGCCAAACACAGGAGACAAGCTTCTGCTCTACAGGCAAGAGACTATAAGCGATGCAGTTCTCTTCACAGGCTAAAAGAGCATCGAGCAAAGGGGAAAGAAAATCAAGGATGCCCTTTGTCTGTTAATGCACGAGACAATTAACAATTGACAGATCCATCAACCTGGGGAAAAAAATACAAAAGGTCTTAAGAACTGGGGGAACAGACTACATAAAATACACTGCAGAGTCCATTTTGTGTCATTTTACTAAACAAAAAGCCTTGCTTACACCTACGCGTTTCAATCAAATTACAAATAAGAAATAACTGCAGCCCCAATCGCTGGAGTTAACTTGCTCCGCCGCCCCCCGATTTATTATTATATTTTTTATTTGTTCTGATTAAAAAAAAATTCAGGCACTGGATGTGAAATATACTGTCTTCACTATTCCATGCCTTGCTGAATTTGCACGCTTTAGCTTTCATTGCCTTTAAAACATGTGAAGGTCAGGGAGGTCTAGATTTCTATATTAAGAGCAGACAGCTAGTCACTGGAAAGGGTTACAAGTTACCAGACGACTACTCAGAAGAGGAAAATTCCACGGGACGTATTTGTCACAATCCTGAATTTCAGATCAAGGTCTGCTGTGGTAAAATGGCCCCGAGACGCTGTTGGCTGGTTTTAAAATGAATGCTGTGCAACTAAATGGCTTTTAAGTATACGCATACATGCCCATACAATGCACTGCCTAAAAGACCTTGCCACAAAAAACAATTTAAACTGAAGCGAGTCACATCAGTCATTTTTGCTCCCAATTACATTCGTACTCTTTTTTCAGATTGCTGCTGGGGATGTATTTTATCTAGCCCACATTATATCATATAATGAGGTTTTACTTGCAAAAGTGAACGTTACTTACAAAATGAAATTGACTGTAATGGAAAAGGTCAGCGAACAGACTGCGGATAGCGACAGGAGACTCTGAATTCAACCCTCCATCTGTTTTCTGAGCTCTGGCTCCTGGTGAGGGTCGCGGGGGTAACCGGCTGAGCAGGGCAGCCCAGGCCTCCCTTTCCCCAGCAACAGTCTCCAGCCCCTCCTGGAGAGCCCAGACACTCCCAGGCCAGCTGAGAGATACAATCCCCTCCAGCGTGTCCTGGGTCTGGACACCTCCAGCAGGACGTTTCTAGGGAACATCCTCACCAGACACCCCACTTTCTCTCCTCTCGCTCCAGAGGAGCAGCCACCCTCAGACTGCAGAGCTCCTCACCCTGTCACCCAGGGAGGCCAGGCTCGAGGCTATGTGGAGCCCTCGTGTGGGCTCACCACCTACAGGATGAAGGATGGGGGCCGGGTGCGAGCACAAGCACGAGCACGAGCACGAGCACGAGCACGAGCACGAGCACGAGCACGAGCACGAGCACGAGCACGAGCACGAGCACGACGGATCTGGAGGGACTGGACCTCTGCATTCACTCTAACGATGTTTCATGTGGTTGCTGCCCTTCTGCAGTGCTTTTGCAAAAGGCAATGACACCAATCAAGCAATCGGGTAAATAACTGCTGAAGCCAATACATGATATCAACAGAGTTCGAAATAATTTATCTGGCACAATCTGCTAAGCATTTGTTTACACCAATACGTGACAACAGGGGGCGTTGTCACTGGTGTTGCGGTTAGCACACACCTGACTTAAAGCTCTCAGGTCAAAAAATTCGATTCCTGCCAGGGATGTTTTATTTGCGGAGTCTGCACATTCTCTCCGTGTCCGTGTGGGTTTTCTCTAGGTGCTCCAGTTTCCACCCACAGCCCAGAGACAAGTCTAACAATGGCCCCTGTATTCCCGTGTGTGCGCGCAACCTGCGATGGACTGGCATCGCCTCCAGAGCACAATATCCTGCCACACACACACCCTGTGTCCTCTGGCTTAGGCCTGGGTTCACCATGACCCTCGAAACCCAAGGACTGAAGAAGTTTCTGAAAACAGATGGATTCTTGAGAATAACCACACTAGGTGTACCACCATCACAGAAGATGTTTTGTGATTTTGCAAGACAATAAAATCCTTATAATTACAGAAGTGAAAGTTACACAAAGCCTTCTGCTGCACATTTTGAAAACCAAGATTCTTCCCATTTTGGAAAATGCTGGAGTTTGAACACCAGGCCACTCAGCAACTTCATACTTGACAGGTTTACAAGCCGTCGAATTAGTGAATAAAACAGGGGTCCTGTATCAACCAAAACGGCAGCCAGACAGTTAGTCAGCTTCTTGTGACTGAATTGAAATTTGGAAGATTTGGTCAGAAATGACCAAGGCTTTTTTATGTCCCTGAAAAGTAGCTATGATCTTTTTTACACCTGCAGTGGGTCATAAATTGTTTTGAGAATGAGGACCCTTTACTCAAACTCCTCCTGCTCTAAAACTGTTTGACCTTTGAATTTCATACTTCCTAAGCCTGGAGGTCAGTTCTGATACCAGTTGGGGTGAATGTGATTTGAAACAGGGTGTCAGCAAAAACCAAGGTGACTGCCTGACCACCATTTTCTTCTGAGAACTCAATCTGCCCCTATCATCTTCAGAACTAACCGAATCGCAACTTAGCAGACCTCAGGAGCAGCCAGCGCCACTTGAGATCTGCAACTCACAGGTTGATGTGATCATTTCCCCACCCACACCAGGTCATCAGCTGTTTGATAAATGCATCCCATTAAAAAAAAAAACCTTCTTCTGTTCAAGGCCTGTTTGCCAATTAACTCCACACCTAATATGATCAGCATCCCACATACTGTAGTTCTGACTCCATGTACGGTAGATATGTCTTTTGATCTAGTATCCAGAATTTGGGATATGGGTTAAACGTTTTATTTGAAGAACTGTTCATTCATGAAAAAAGGAATGAATCACTTGAGGGACTTTAATTGTTGCATAATCGCAATATCAAGGCAGAGCCATCAGCCATCTATGAACTAGAGCTGCCTGACTGGCATTCTGTTCTCAAACTTCAAACTGCATGTTTTATGAACTGTTGCACCGACTAACCTGAAACTCAGAAGGTTTCATCACATTAAAACCTACTTTAAACTGAAGCTCTCATGTTGCTGGGACACATTTTATACCCACCTGGTGGATCATCACCTGGCTGTCAGGTCGTCACTTGGGTTGCAAACTTTGCACTGCTAAGTGGTGTTCTTCAAACAACAGACAACAAAGGTCCTAGATTCCTCTTAGTTTACATGCAGTTCACACACAGTTAAGGTAAGGGCCTAGGATTTGCTTCGAAGTCTTCAAATCCTCTTGCAGTTTGTATTTTTAAGGTGATTCTGCAAAGACTTGAAATTCCTAAATGAAACGTTTCCTCAAATAATAAAATGCTTATCCCTTAATGATGTTGTGATGTTTTACACAAATACAACTGTTATTCATGTAAATACGATAAATCTAACAGATTATTTTTTGCATTCCTGTATCCCATGTGACTTATTTAAATTAGGCCTTAATTATAGTATTTAGATCAAACTCTAATCAACGTAGTCATTTGCTGAATTTGATTTTTGTATTTTTCAGAGACCATTAAATACTCTCCGGTTGTTTCAGAACAATACTCTGCCCAGCCTCTGTAAATTAAAACAGACCGCTGTTTCCAATAATGTCCGATACCAACAACCCCGCATCCCTGCTTCTGCGATCAAAGAAGCTTCAGAATCTCTACTCCACACCAAAATAAGGAAACTATAAAGGAAAAACACAACCCAAGACTCAACAGACTTCGTGAAACAAAAAAAGGACACACCGCAGACGTCGAAGAACCTTCTGACAACACGCAAAACCAAATTGTGTGCTCCTGCAGGCTTAAGCCTCACCAACACACTGTACACACCTTTGCCTGTCATTATTACACATTAATACAAATCACATAAATTGGCATCATGAAATGTACAACAGGTGACACTATATTCAAGTCCAGGAAAGGGTACTCTACAAGCCGTATAACAAGCTGACTGATGCTCTAATTAGGCACACGGTTAAAAAATAAAGTACATTATGGGCACAGCAAGGTCTCTATGAAATGAAATGGCTGTTCGATGGTGTTTAGGAAACGTCTGGGTTCATATAAAATAAGAAACCAAACATCTCCAAATAATAAGGGTACCACTATAATATAAGAGGAGTTAAATTCACGCAGTACTGCTCCTTAAATCAATTAATATTAATTAGCACAGTTTCCGATGAAACGACACACATCAAATTGAACACACTGAAATCTATTCTATTCAATCCAGTCTAGTCCTCGTATTAAAGAAAGACGTCAGGGAATTTAACGTCTTTAAATGGCGTGTCCAGCTGAGGACCCTATAGCTGCTCCATTGATGTATTAATATCAGCCGGGGTAAGTGAACTTCAGATTAGCGCAACATCGGTTTAACCTCCGGTTCCTCAACAAGCCGCACCATTTTCACTTACTAATCCAAGTCTTGTAACGTCGCCACGTTTCACTCGACCGTCATGGTTACATACCTCTTTAAAAATAACAGTGACAAGTCTCTGATCAGGACGGCTTGTTATTCTCCCTTCGTGTATGTTTCCGTCAACACAGAAGCCCCTTGCGCTATACCACGACAGCCATTTTGTACGCAGTTAAACAGAAGAGAGCTCTTGTGTCACAAAACTCCCCGGCTGTAGTGACGTGCTGTACACTTGAATAAACGGGCTCGGGTAGTCCTGCGCTTTATAACTGATGGATTATTATTATTATTACACCTTAAATGTAGTCATTGTAGCTTAATATTAGCGTCTCTTTTCTGTTAGGTTGATGGATATTTATTTTTTTACTTGTGATAAATACGAACGTTAGTTTTTTGTATATTTTTATAGTATTTTCTTTCTTAGCGCAGGTAAAGGAACAGTGGCAGAAAATATAAAAAGTTTAATTCATTTTGCAAGCATACGATCTTTGCTTTCAGTTTGCAAGTATGGGATTTAGTAGTATCTCAGGACTGCAAATTTAAAGTTAGGTTTCGAAGGCCATTGTTGCTACAGCATGCCTTCCTTTGGTGAATTCCATGTTATTACTTGTCAAGGTAATTGATTACATGAGAAATAAAGTGCACTTCTTTCTTTTTTTTATTAAGAACTAACTTAACAGGGTGGAACTTCAAGGATTTCTCACACTACTTTTATCTGGTATCAGTGCTGTGATGCTGGAAACCAGCAAGAGGATTCTACCAAAAAAGTATGCCAAGGGCTTCAGAGGTGTCTGGAAATATTTAATTTACTTTTAAGCATACTGCTGTGGATTTCTAACAGAACTCGGGCAACAAAAGGAACCCAATTGAAATTGTCACACAGAGAAACAAAAAAAAAAGTGCTTTCAGGACAGTAGTGAGGCAGAATCTTGGCCTATTGAACTGGAGTCGAAATTTAGGTGTTGCAGGCAGGCTGTTAGAAAGCTGTGCTATCCATGCTTCCCAGACGGCCAGTAACTCGGAGCTTCGGCCTCCAAACACCTGTCCTGGCCAGAGGCACCAGCCGACACACACACAGGCAGCACTGACAAGTACCGTAGAGAGACATCTACAGCACACGAGCACAAGGTCAGAACAGAAGGTGAGCTAAATAAGGGTAACAGTTGAAATGCTTCACTGGTCTAAGGGGTGCTACACCAGCAGGTGGAGCTATGTGTAAATACAGTATCCCCAATCTTCATCAATACCAGTCTGCTAACCTACCAGGTTCTCCTGCGATCATGCCTGCTCAGCTTCTGTCCTGGTTTTGTGTTGTGTGTAATGTCTTCTCTCTTAAAACTGCTCATTTTATCAGCAGTGATGGGCTCTGATCCACAGGCAAGGAGGATTGCTGGGTCTCTGAAGGTTTCAGCGGTTTAAGACTTGCGAAGAAGATTTCAGTGGGGTCAGTTCTCTTTTTATCTGACTAATTTAAGCATTCAGCACCTTCAGACTTGAGAAGATTGGAAGCCAAACCCACAGAATGTGAGAATGTGGATGGGGGACCCCAATGTGTAAAATAAAGAACACTACATGATCCTTCACTGGGGCACCAATTCTTAATATTTTTGTTTTCTGACAGATCCCAGATTAAAAAAAAACATGTTCTATCATAATATTGGACTTAGATGATGTCCTGAGTAAGAGTCAGATTGGCTTTCTACCAGACAAAAGCACATCCATCCACCCTACTCACGCTTAGAAAAAACATGTCCACCACAAAATATTTGTTTTATTGATTTCAAAAAAGCATTTGACTCAATTTGACACAAATAATTGTTTTACAAATTCCTTAAAAATGGTGAAGGAGGTAAAGTCTACGATGTAATTAAGTTAATGGAGTTGGGGAACAAATGTGCACTGAAAATCAGTAACAAAGGGACAGAAGTTGTGGGTTGTGGGGAGAGACAAGACTGCACCCTGAGCCCAGCACTATTCAGTATGAGCTTAGAGAGATGTTGGACCAGTCTGCAGCACCTGGTCTTAGTCTGACACTGCTGGAGCAGTACTGTCTGACCTGGGCACTGACAGACAATCTGGACCCAGAGCAGGGGCTACAGCAGAGTCTGACACTGCTGGAGCAGAACTGTCTGACCTGGGCACTGATAGACAATCTGAACCCAGAACAGGGACTACAGCAGAGTCTGACACTGCTGGAGCAGTACTGTCTGACCTGGGCACTGACAGACAATCTGGACCCAGAGCAGGGGCTACAGTCTGCCGTTGCTGTACAACAACACATTGGAACACACAACCAACTCCACGTACCTCAGACTGACAATCTGTTCATCTGGGAGTCTGGACCTGACAGTGAAGGCACTGAAGGAGAAGGCAGACAGACCTTTCTATGCCATTAGAAGGCCCTACAACATCAACACCTCCATAAGAGTTGAGGTGCGAATATTGGAAATTGTAAACCAACCCAGTGCCCTATATGGCAGTGAAGTGTGGGGTTCATGTGCAGACCAGGTTTACACTAAATGGGCAAACACCGCCTAGAAACTCTGTACACAGAATTCTGTAAAAGAGAAAAAAACAGTTGGATATACACACACACAAACGCAACACAAATTGGAATGCTAAAAAATCCTAAACAGATGATGCATACTGACTGAATATCTGACCAGGATAAGAAACAGCAAAGAGAAGCAGACGCTGAAAAGGAAAGGAACAGTGACACAATCTGGCAAGAGAAAGTGGGCAACATGAGCAAGCCTGGATGCCCAGAGAGGACAGGTTGTGCTCCCACTGCCAGAGGGGAGAAACAGAGATAAGATCAGATTTTATTGTCCCCTGAGGGATTTTTTTTATGGACACCCAGCACTCCTGTACATTTAAATAGAATGCAAACAAAAAAAAAGACGTAGAAAAGAAAGACATTGCACATTATTCTATTACACAAAATGAGAAAAACATTGCATATCACTCTATTGCACATGTACAGTATAACACATAACAGCATGTAACATTTATATCACATCACAAAACATATTGCACTCAAGTGGGTTGTAAGAGTCAAAAGTGTTTATCCCTGACATTTGCATTGACAGCTTTAATGGATAGTGGGACAAAGGAATGTACCATTTTAAAATGTTATGGTTAATGGACATTTGCTTCAACTTGCTTATCAATAGATAGGGCTGCAGCGTATTAAATGCAGAGCTCAAGTCCACAAACAGCATCCGAGCATAGGCATCAGGGTCCTCTAGATGTACTTTCTACTGCACTGTGAGAAATATTCTGGGATTAGACAAACATTCTTCCCCAAAATAACAAGTCTAGTCCCAGAATTCCCACACCTACCAGAATCAAAACAGCTCCCAACCCTACTGGGAGAAGAAGGAGGGAACTATAATTGAGCTGGCAGCACAGTACGTGATCTCATGTCACAGCCTGAGGAACAGCAAACCTGTCTCTCAGTAATGTTCTGTGCTGTATGTTGAATGTAAATGTCCTATGATGTTTTTGTATTATACATGTATGAAGGTGTTGTATTGATTGTATTTGCATTGGCAACACTGTAACGTACTGGTCATGCCAATAAAACTGTTTGAATCAGAATTTTAATTTGTCAGCTTTGTTTGTTCCAGAACACCAATGGTGTCTTTTTAGAGAGGCTTTACATTTCATATTTTCAAATAAAAGGGTAGATCAGGGAGAAAAAAGAAACCTTGACCCACTGCGAACAATACAATGATTGAATAACTAGAGCACATAATGTATTTCTTGGTTGCGCATGTGGAATGCTACTTTCCATAACAAACACCTTATTTATCCCATGTTACAGACTGCTTTTGGCTGGGTGCAGATAAGGTGCATTTTGGGAATAAAAAGCTTATGAGACAGGTTACGTGACCAGACTTCTTATCGAACAACTGGAGTGCATTGAAGATGCAATTATTAACACTTCTCCGCATTTGAGATTCTGGAATTATTGAGAAAAAAATACATTTCAATTATAACGTAGAATTTTGTTTACAACATCTCAGAGCATAGGTAAAAGCATACTAAATAAACGTGCCTGTTTGTATAAATTCATGTCTTACTGAGCTGAATATCCAAATTAGTAAGCAAAGCAGTAGTCCAAGACAAGGCATGGGGTGTCCAACACACTGCTTTATCTTGGAAGGAAGGGTACTTGTGTCTGCTGTGTTGGCATTGTAGGTGTTTATGTCTGCTCGCTCAGACTGTTTTGCGTTTTGAGCATCAACAGATCTGGCTGTAATCAAGAGAGAGAACAGTGTGTGTCAGCAGCATAACAAAGAAGAAATACTTTGGCTCGAAATCTTTTTATTTCCTTAAGGTGGTTTTCTTCGGGATCCTTCTTCCAGGTAAACTCTGGATTAAGATAAAAACAAGCCATGCACATTTGTAAAACCTTGTTGCGTTGCAGCTTGTTACACAGGTAATGATGTTAAGTGCTACACAAATGTTCTGTTATTAACAGGTTGGAAAAATTCCATTTCCATCAGAAAGTGCTAAAAATAAAAAATAAAAACTCCCCTCATGTTCTTGCTTTGTGCAGAACTAGCAATGAGCCACTCTGAACTAGTAAATCAGTTAACCTTCCAATTTGAATACAAGGAGAGATACCTAATGTCCAATGATACCTTTTCATTTCTTTGCCTTTCTCGGAGCAAAGAAGCTACTGTATATCATAGAATTGTGGTGCACTGCTTTTGATCATTTTGAGAGTATAAATATATTCTTATGTCATGGCAGAGTTCACAGCATTCAGATAGTATATAGTACCTTCGGGTTTTCCCGTTTTCTTTTCTTTTTATATATAGTGCAAACAGATGAGCCCCAGTTAGCTTTTCATTGCCAGTTCCACATGGATTCAAAGATTTTAATATGATGCCAAATATTTTTAATTGATCATTTTTCTGTTGTGCTAATAAATGAAATGGTGACTTTGATCATATATAGTGCAAACAGATGAGCCCCAGTTAGCTTTTCATTGCCAGTTCCACATGGATTCAAAGATTTTAATATGATGCCCAATATTTTTAATTGATCATTTTTCTGTTGTGCTAATAAATGAAATGGTGACTTTGATCAGCCTCAGAAAGGAAGCAGGTGATACATTACAAGGTTGCTATTAGGTTTCTTAGATTTATTGTACATTATTCTAATGAAGTAGCATCTAAAATCGAATATTTGGAAATATGAAGAATATGGAATTTGGAATATGAAGTTATGCCACAAAACTGCTGTTCTCCTGCCCTTTCACATCTCCTTCCGTAGGGTTTTTAATCAAAATTTGAGTTTACTGTGATTCTTTGCATGCCAAGTGACAAACATATCTGTTAAGATTCATTTTTATCCAGAATAGCCCTAAGCAAATGATTGGAAGAAAGACACAGAATGCGATTCTCGTGAAAACAGAGACGATCCCAATAAGGAAACACTTTATTGTCTCTGTGTTTTGATAGTGCTGTTTTTCACGAGTACCCACAGTGACTCTTAAGCAAATAAAGACGTGAGGCTAAGTAGCCATCTCCAGCAGCAAGCAGATAAGCTCAAGGTCACATTGAGAGAACTAAGGCTGAGCTGTAGCCCAGAATATCTTGTCCTACGCATCAGACATTACCGAACAGATCTGGTTACCCTAGATTATTACTTCTGTGGCCACTGAATTCTGACATATGAACACAATGTCTTATTAGCTAAATCCCAAAGAATTGATATGTGAGGGACATAGATTTTGCATAAGGTCATGCTGTAAAGTAAGTCCAATAGCTGGTTATGCACTAAGGTTCCATTTTCCTCATTTTGCACACATATATCTTTTGAAATATGCTGTAGTTCCTGGTTATGAAGGACATCAGTTAGCAAAATCTTAACTGTATTAGTTTAACACAGAAAACCTGGTTACTGCTGCGTGCAAACATTTAGGACTTTTAGCTGGCTACAGGAAATGTTTGGAAGTTGTGAATTCTGTCAATGGAGGTGTTACCAAGTACTGACTGGTGTCGAATGCCACACGCCGCATTCACATTTTAATTTTTTTAATTGAGCATTAAGACGTCATCTTTACGTTTTTACTACGTTTAAGTTTAATAGCGGTCGTGACAACTTCTTTTCACTTAGACATTCACATACAACAAGACCAAGAATGACTAAACTTTTGCACACAACTGTTAAATTAAATATTTATTCATTTAAAGAGTCCGTGAGAGAGTATGCTGTGCAGCTCTGGTTTGTTGGTTAACAGCCATCAAAAACACCCTTGTTGTCAATTTTTTTTTTAACTGCAGATTCGCAGGTCTCATTCCATCTTCTATTATAAACAAAAGATGGAATCTTAGACAAAATGTATACTTACTGTAGATTTCTTGTCGCTTGGAGATATCCAGTCTTGTTTTCAGTTTATTCTGTCACAGATGCAAAGTGTAAATGCTCCAAGTCTGCTGTCCTTTTCAAGTCTATTCTGTTTGTATTTACAATACATAGATTTTTCTAAAATACATTTATTTAGACTTCTTACTATATTCTCACATAATTCAAAAAAGAAGTAGGATTTCATAACCCCCAATCCATTCACTGTGTTTAAAACATAACCTTGGGGTGTTTGGTACTCACTGCACGTGCAGCTAACGTCATTAATATGCCAGTCAGAAACGTGATGTAATATCCCGGATACACGCCGTGCCACATCGCTGACAGAATGAAGGTGGCGGCCGTGGGGTTGTACGGACATCGCTCGTAGCAGACCCTGGGCAGACCACAAAAAAGCATCAGCTCATTACGCGGCTGGAACACGAGAAACTGCAGCGCAGTCGTACTGTGGTACGGGTTCTCTGTCATCTAACGTGCACTGGAAACCTCCTAGAGTAGCAAGAAAACACTCTCATGCCATACAATTACAACAATAATAATAATAATAATAATAATAACTGCTTACACTTATATAACACTTTTCTGGACACTCCACTTAAAGCGCTTTACAGGTAATGGGGACTCCCCTCCACCACCACCGCAGCCATAGTGCAGCAGTACGCTCACCACACACCAGCTCTAAGTGGGGAGAACAGAGTGATGAAGCCAGTTCATAGATGGGTATTATTAGGAGGCCATGATTGGTAAGTGCCAATGGGAAATTTGGTCAGGACACCAGGGTAACACCCCTACTCTTTTTGAGAAACGCCCTGGGAATTTTAAGGACCTTGGTTTTACGTCTCACCCGAAGGATGGCACCTCTTTACATTATAGTGTCCCCATTACTGTACTGGGGCATTCGGACCCACACAGACAGCAGGGCGAGCGCTCCCTACTGGCCCCTCTAACACCTTTTCCAGCAGAGACCTTAGCTGTTCCAGGAGGCCTCCCATCCAGGTACTGGCCAGACTCACACCTGCTGAGCTTCAGTGCGCCGCCAGCTGTGAGTTGGAGGGTGATATAGCATGTATAAAAAGCCATCTTTCACCTCAAAGCAACAAATCACTTCAATTTATAGTCTCACACAAGCAAGTAAAATGGGTCTGAATGATAATGGTGTAAATGTGATTTTTGTTTTTAATCAGAAGAGAGGAATTGGACACCAGGAATCACCATTTTCATCAGCTGGTTTAATCATTACTGCCAAGGAACACACACTGACAAACGTTTCCCGGAATACAAATGGAACATTTAGACAAAAGGTACAAATGCCCCTAAAACAGCCACTACAATGTTACAAATAAAGCATTATTACCATAAAGTACAAAATAGTGATTTATGCATCACAGTGTTGACAAAGTGACAATTTTGGAGCACACTACCGCCACCAATATCAGTTTTGTAAATAAGATTAAAAATGTTGCTTGTTTCAAAAATAAATGTTATTTAAAAAAAAGAAAAACAGTCAGGTGAATCCAGGGAAGGCAAGTTTGGTTTGTCTCCATTGTGAAGTCATTAAACACATAACCCTGTCATCAAATTACCATTACCAACAAATAGGGCATTACCAAACTCACCCCTTTAGTGTCATTCACTTCCAAAGCACTTGACATCACCAATAGTTACCATTCAAAGTTTACTATCAGTATAATAGTATATCTAACCATGGTATTTAGTAACAACCCCTCTAACCAATAATTAAGGTTTAGAATTTAAATGTTCAGACAAAATAAAACATTAAATCTTAATATTGAGATAAAGCACAGCAGACAAATGCACTAGTCAGACGACTGCCTATTAAAGACACACTTACAAATGAACAGGCTGATCTGCAAAGCTGTATGTTAAGTGAACAGTATTCATTTATTACGTATCCTCACGAATCCTCTTTTGATGCTACAAATGTAGATGCATTTTTAGATTTAGGTAAAAATTTAAAAGGAGGAGTAGCAGAGATGATGATGCGGGAATCTGTGTGCCTCCTTAATTGATGTTACCAATCACTAAGCAGGGAATTAATGGGGGTGAACCACCCACTGAGGATCACTGCTGAATCTACTGTGCACAAAGGGACTCATGTTCACTGCACAACATGGATATAATGCATTGCACTGATTTTAGATGAGAGGCATGATGCAATTAATTATGTAGAGATGGGTTAATACCAAACTACTCGTGCACACCCACAGTGTCAGGGTCCCCACAACTGCCAAGGTTACTAGCTGATCAAAACCCTTTGAAAGATGCATATTCGAAGAACACTGGACAAACCACTTTAATGATTAATAAAACACACTTCCGTGGGCTGGGAAACTGAGCTAAGGGATGTCAAGAGGCTAAAGACAAGCATAAAACAGATGGGAAACATTCATTATTCGATTATCCCCCTCCACGTGACACATACCTCAAGGGTCATGAGAAAGCTGTAAAAAAAACTAATTTCAATACAGTACATCTCAACACAGGGATTTTACAAACTATCAACATCACATAACGCCCACTGTAGCCAACATTTCCAGCACCCCACTGTAGTTACAATGTTGTAGAAGACTAGCTGTACTGTACATCTGAGGACCTGGATGCAGGGTGTAGCTGAATTCCTTTGCAGAAAAAACAAGAGGGGGACACAGAAACAGACCATGAAAAATCATGGGGAAATTTTAGATTCTAATAAAAAAAAAAATGTTCTCTTATGTTTTGTGAAACAAGTTTTCTGTACACTGTATATGAGTCAGTTTTCAAGGGAAAAGGTCAATAAAAAAACTAAAGGTTCGTCGAAAGTGGCTGATCCTGGATAAAAGAAATGGCAACACATTACGATTCATTTTTAATACACAGCAAGCTTTGGTTTGAAATCAGTCACGATGGTAGTAAAATACTGAAAAAAATATATTTTCTCTTCACATATAGTTAATATTCTAAGACACACATACATTTACAACAGTTAATTCAGCAGTACTTAATGCTGCCCGTTGTGGTGTTCTAAAATGTTATTGCTGTGTACAACTACACATATTTTTGCAAGCATAATCATTTTCGTCATTAATACAAAATGAATTGTAATAATATATTTTTTTATGTTGTAAATGCATCCCAAAAACAAATGTGCAAAGGACTTCAGTTACAGATCTATCCTGCAGGTGCTCCACAATCCTAACACATTTAGAATGCCTCCTTTTCATTTTAACATCCTGAAATACAGAACAAGAGCAGACATGTGACAGAAGGGGAACAACCGTCTACAGCATCCTTGTAAACACTGTGAATACCGAAAAATGAATTCAAGACACCTTCGACACCTGTTTCGCTTTGCTTTCTCTTGTTTGTTTGTACGGAATTATTTTACGTGCCCTTTGCACTGCTTGGCTACCTAATCTATTTAACACTGCGTAACCTTGCTCATACTGAAAGTGCAAAAAATATCTTTAAAATCCTAAAGTCCTGAAAATATTTTCTTTATTTGACTAAATACAGTTGATTCCCTCATCGTCTGGGTTATATACTTTTTCTAAATTCTCACTCCTTCACCCCCCTCCCACCCCACCCCCAAAAGGAGAGACACAGTCAGAGACTTAGTTTGGCACTTCCATTTATCCACCCATTTTCTGACCGTTTCATTCAATTCAGAGTCCCGGGGAAGCCAGAGCCTATCCCAGCAAGCAATGGGTGTGAGGGACGCCAGTCCATCGCAGAGCACACACACTCTCACCAGGGTCAGCTTTCCCTGAAGCCAGTTAACCCACCAGTTTGTATTTGGACTGTGGGAGGAAACCAGAGCATCCGGGCAGAACATACGAACTCCACACAGACAGCACCCCAGGCCTGGAACTGAACCCAGGACCCCAGGGCTACAAGGCAGCAATGCTGGCCGCTGTGCCACCGTGCCGTGGTTTGGCACTTTCTCATCTAAAATCATTTGCATTGATCTGCTGGTTTGCTTCGCCTTATGGTGGGGCCATCACCTGGATGGTAAACAAAAGACTCTTCATCCCCTCCTTTGCCCGACAGAATTCACAACGCATCACCTAGAAAAACACGCTCCGGCTGAAAACAGGATCACGTAATCCATGAGAATCAGAGAGAAAGATTAGAGGGTTAAAAAAAAGACCATAAGAATAATGCGAATTGTTGTAGAAATGGTATTTAATTCAAACTTCTTTTTTTTTCTTTTACTTCCGACCAAAAAATGCGTCGGTTCCCCGTACTGAATAAGCTGAGGCCGAAAACTTGCTGAGCACAAAGGAAAAAAATTCAGCTCAGGCAGCTGTCCTTTAAAGCTGTCAGTTTTTTAAAAAACAATATTAAAAATTGAAAGTATATCCGTGTGCTTATACACCTGAGCAGCTTGGAATGTTCCTTGTCAGATCAGAAAGCAATGCCTTGTGGTTCTAGATATACTATTAATTCAACGTGAGGATGCCTACACCTCACAGTGAATGACTGTTGCTCTGCTCTCTCCAGTCCCCAAGAAACAGTTTTGTGAAAGTGTGTAATATGCCACTCTGTATCTCTCACTGTAACTCACAGAATCATTTAAAGCTCTCAGGTGGCTCATACTCCACCACTTGCTTTAATTTACGAATCATATCTGTCCCGCTCACTACGACAGTACCCATCTCTACCATTCTTAGCCCTCCCCCCTCAACCCCACACCACGAAGAGTCAGAATATTAAAGCCATCAACACCTTTGATTCCTAAAATCAACCAACAGAAAAAATGGAACCGATGAGAGTATCCCATTCTGCCATGTAACGGCTTTCTGTGCGTGAAAGAGTAACATAGGGACATGTTTGTCAGACACCTCAACTGAGATGCAGGTTTCACATCATGAAAACAGAAAGTTGTAGAACTGACTGCAGGTTTTGTTCAGGTTATGTCAGTTTTGCACAAACTTCTGCTTAGGAGCACAGGTGATATTTTTCATCATGATCATATTTTTCACACACCTGCTGTATGGATTTGTTTTTATTTTATTTTATATTTATTTTGAATTACTGTATGTATTCTAATTTTTTGTCTATCCTGATGTCTGGTTTTTTTTTTTTTGCTTGTCTTGGGCTTCTCTTGGGCTGCTGTAACACATCAATTTCGGGATCAATAAAGTCTTATCTATCTAGGTCCTTGTTAAGCCATCTAAGTTGTGCCACAAAGGGGATTTTAAATGGTCATTTGGAGGATTTGAATCTAAAGAAATCCAAACCATAGTTAATCTACAAAGGAACAAGTAATAGGTTTATTCCATGCTGAAAAAAAAGAAGAAAGAGAACACAACGTTTCGGCCGTGGAGTCTTCTTCAGGTGTGAGAGAGACAGGGCAGTAGGCATAGGTAAAGTAGTGGGAGAACAAAGGTTGGGAGGGAGGAGGAGTGAGAGGTGGGAGCAGGGGACAGAAAGAGAGGTAATCAAGAGGTGTGAAGTCAGAATGGGTGCAGACAGGTGTGAAATGAAACTTCCAATGAATGGAGAAAATTTAAAAGAACAGTAGTCTGTCGTTAAGAGAAGGGAGAATGTGTGATCCTAGCTGCAGAATAATTTTAGTTTCGGTGGTCTTTCTGATGTATGAGCTCGGAAAACCGTCTTTGAGAACACAGACGGAGAGATTAGAGTGGTCGTGGCCGTCAGAGGTGAAATGAGAAACAATGGGCTTGGAGAGATCTTTAATCTTCACAGCCCTGACGTGTTCTCTGAAGCGGTCTCCGAGTCTCCTTCCTGTTTCTCCAATGTAGATGGCTGGGCATTTACTGTAAGAGATACAGTAAATAAGGTTGCTGGAGGTACAAGATGCTGTCTGGGTGATCCGGAATTGTCCTGAGGGGCCTTGAATGAGTGTGGTCTATAAAATCTATAAAATAATGATTATAGTTAATCTACAGTACATATTTATACTGCTTTTTTAAAGTCCCCTAAAAAACTTTCTTCTCTGCTTCATCTCGTAAACCCACATTTTGGAATCGGCAATGGCTGCTTTGGTTGAAAAATGACATCGAGGGTCAGTTACTAACATAACATAAAAACAACGTGTCAACAAGATATCAGATGTATGGAATCATGTAAGTAACAAAGGACTACACTAGTTATTGCCACACACTCTCAAACAATGCTAAAAAATAATAAACTGCCTCAACCGAAATTGCCCATATAAAGAATGTTTGAACCTGCGACGTGCAACAGCTGCTGGATTTGTAATAGTGCAGAGTAGCTCCTGAAAATGAGCAGTACATATTGTGTGCACTTTTCCATCTTTCTCAACATGAACTATAGAATATTGCTGCTTCTCCTTTATCGTTTGCCATGACTGCCAACTGTTTCATAAAGAAAGCTTCTCTAAAGACAGGAAAAAATATATCTCCAATCTGAAGGATAGGAAAAGAAGTGGGGAGACATGAATATATGAGGACTACATTAGTGTTAAACTGGATAAAGGTCTTACGTCTGACTCTAGCTTTTAGGAATCTTTCCAGATCCTGTTTTTTGCTGGAATAGCAAGAGTGATAGGACAAGCAACATTGTGAGAAGAAAGGCAACCGAAAATCAACACATAATATTTTGAATAAAAAAGTCTGAAATGAAACAAAGGGAAAGCACAATTTATAATACTTTCCTAATGACATTTCTAGTCTTGAGGCTGGTCTACTACAAACTGCATTGATTTTAAACCTTAAAACTCGTACTAGAGCACTTATACCAGCTCTCAGATATACAATAGGTAATATGATTAAAATTTGATTTTAATATTTTAATCCTATTAGAGGCAGAAAGTAGTCAGCTTGCTGATAAAACAACAGGAAGATACATTATCCAGCCCTCCAGTAAAAGAGATATTGCTACATTAAACAAATACATTTTGAAAGAACCTTTATCCCCCCATGACATGAAAGAAACACTCAAACTATTTCCTCTTAGAATACAAACTCTTACCAGAATAACTGCACACTGAACTACAAACTCTAACTTTGTAGTATTACCTGTAGATTTATTGCTTGATTACTGAGAAGTTCTACACAGCAGAAGTAAACAGTAACACAGACTAGATAGGTAAGGCTGAAATATTAGAAGAAAGACAGGAAATCACAACAGAGGCCTTTCACACTACGAATCAACTATATGCCACTACAACTTCAGTGCCCAAATGCCAATTTAATTGAATATCCAGTGGCTGCCATCCCAGGAGATAAAGGGCAGAGCTGAGAACACCCCTGCATGAACAGGAACTCAAGTCTATAAAACATACAAGATCTCAAAATAATGATTATAGGAGGAATAAAGTTACCTTACAGAAAGAAAGATCAGTGGCCAATATACTGTATTGCTGTGAATCTGAAGAACAACTAGAAATCCTAAGGTCATATCCCTTAAAAGGCTACAATGAAAACAAAGCATTGCTTTCAGCCGGTTATATTACATACTGTATACTGTAACTGTACTGCTGACCTCAGTTTGATAATCGGTTGTTCAGTAGCTAAAAACATTTTTCTGTTATATATTATTTTATACTTCATAAGATCTTGCATTTTTCATACAATTTTCAACGGGTGCACTAAAAACTAGAGATAAAGTCGACGTTAGCTGCAACTGTATTAACCACATTCCTGAACCACTAATTTGAATTAAAATGACTTAACTTTCATTTCCAATGCTTGCTATTTAGACTGACCTAAAAGGAACATTTTTAAAAAACGGGTGACAGTATTTGACCAGAATTCGGTGGTTTATAGAAGCAATGTCTGCCGAATTGGGATTGAAAGCCTTTCAGCTGTAGTGTGGCTTTGGAATCAGTCATAGATCCAACCGTGACGGCTGTGACTGAGACTCACTGGTGCTTTGGAGTCCTTCCTGGACCTGTGACCAGAAGACCCTGAAGCCTCCATATAATCGCACCTTAACTATCCAAAGCTTTTGTTTCTGTGATCCTCCCTTGATCTGAGCTTGTCAGGCTGACACTGAGGAAAGGTGCTGCTATTGACAAGGCTTTGAGTTTCCGAAAAAAAAAACCTGCGATGGATTTTAAAACTTCAGGGGAGAATAAGCGGGATGAATCCACAGGAAAGCAATAACAACAACAAAAAATGAACCCTTAAGCTGCACCAGAAGTACAGTCATGGCAAAGACGTCCATTTATCGTACAGTCATATTTCTCATTAACACTCATGCTTAGGAATATTACGACTTAGGATTGACAAGATTGAAATGACCTCTTGACTTTAGAACAGAAACCCAGAAACAAATCAATATGGCATGAATGGATCCTAAGGCTTATCCGAGGAGCTTGGCATCGAACACAGCGTCACGTTTTTTCTATTTCTTTTTCAAAAACTGGAGAGGTCGTAGTGTATTCTTTACAAGGACCAAAACCCTCTAAATACCACGATCTGCCAAAGACAGCAATGCCTGCTGCTTGAACCTTGACCCCGAAGACCGCTGCTACTGTCGCCATAGTTACCGAACCTCTTGAACCACACGGCAAAATTCACTGCACGTGTACGTCAGTCTTGGGGCCGGTTAGTAGATAGAGGGTTTAAGGCAACTTTAAAACATCATTTTGCATACTTCTGCATACTGCCACTGGATTAAACCACAGTATTTTCCCCCATCCCCATTACGATTATTATTACTCAGTTTTGACAATGCTCATTTGTTGAGTTTACAGTGCTCTGCATGAGTTCCCTCTTCTTCAAGTAATATTCATCCCTCTCCTTAGTGCTACTGGAAGGTTGTTTTTGTTGGTTTTTTTTTCTTTAAAAAAAAAAGAATCTCGGCACTTGCATCAGTGCTCTGGAGTTCACCACACTGCCTCCAGGACCGTTCTTCATGTGGCTTTCTGTTTCTGGTTGCAGTTGTTGTCTGTGGCGGTGTGGCTGTTCTGTACTGCTGGTCGCCCCTGCGGGTGTGCCTGCTGAAGACTGTTCTCCTGGTGACTGTTGCGTTTATGCCTTGGTTTCACCGGTAACACCATTACCAACAGCAAGCACGCCACGTGTAGACAGAAGTACCAGGACCTGGAAAGGAGGGAAAGATTGCTTTCTAACTTGACAGAAGTTGTTTCAAAGGTTCAGCACAAAACACGCGAGCAGAAACACAGACACCAGATGGCTTCCAAATAGAATGACATACTGTACAGTACAGGCACTAAAAGCTTTTATGTCTTGGATGTAATGCAGGCATCACCAAGAGGGAAACAATCATTATTCAGAGACTTCCTTTCTTCTGCTCTACATACATCTGCTCCCCCGTTTAGAATTACAGTGCAATCATTACAATGTTACTCATTTCTATGGATTTCTAAAGCCGCTCCACACTGAAATTCTGAAGTGTGATTAAACAATACACACTGGCTATTCTGACTTCATTCCCACATACGCATAAGTGAGAAATAAGTTGTTGTAACCAGTCTATTGTTACAGAATTTCTACTTAATAAGAATGATTAATTTTAATACCACTAAAATATTTTATCTCCTTAACAAGACAGTATCAACCTTTTAATTCATTTTGATCTCCCAGTCATAAAATGTCAGGTTTGATTCCAATCCACATAATACATTGTTTTATCAATTCATTAAACTGTCTGGATAAAGCTTAATGGTAATGAAAATGCAAAAACAATAGCAAAATATACGTTTTCCAGTTATTAGATGTCTTCCTATACTGTATACCTTTATTTTAAAGAAAGCTATACTGATGGAAAAAAGAAACGCATCATTTTCTGGAATGAGAATACTATAGTTAAAGCTTATGTACTTTCACAAAAAGTTGTCAATTTGTTTAAAGCCCTCTGACCAGCAATACAGCTTGTGCAGTGAGGCATTGCAACTTGCCAATCACTTGAAAGGTCGTTAGGTCCACTTTTAACCAATGAGGTCCAGGTGGAACAATGCCTGATCAGGTCACCTTTAAAAAGGTCCTAATTCAAAGCTTAGGTCACTGCAAGAAAAAGGCCACACTTCCATAATGCCTTGAATGTCACCAGAAGCAAGGGAGAGGCCATTGGCACGCTGCAGGCAGGCATGTCATGTGCCAGCGTTGCCAGACACTATGGAGTGAGCCGCTCCACTGTGTCCCGACTGCAGAGAAGGTTTCACCAGATCGGCAGGACAGATGACCGTCCAAGATCCGGTCGCCCTCCAGTGTCCACACCAGAGCAGGACCGACACATCAGACTGGTCCATCTGAGAGATCGTTTCAGATCTGCCACCTGTCCTGCTGCTGAGACTGCCGGCAGACACAATGCCCGCATCAGTGACAGGACACTGAGGCTCCATGCTGCTGGCCTTAGAGCAAGGCGACCTGTCAGAGGCCCTCTGCTCACACCTCCTAGACATCACACCTGACTGGCTTGGGCCACACAGAGGCTGCGATGGACTCATCAGCAGTGGCATCAGGTCCTCTTCACGAATGAGTCACTCTTCAGCCTGTTCCACGCAGACGGGAGGGCCAGAGTGTGGAGGAGGAGGTGTTGTGTTTCTTTTTTCCACCACAATATTTGCAGCCTGTATTCGCACTATTTGGAGAATTTTTAATAGTACCAGCCAAAACAAAAAAATAAAAATAGTCTATTAACACAGCCTTTGAAACCTTGATACTTACTTGTAGAACTTAAGAGATGATTCCACAGATAGCAGCACAAATGGCACCACTGTGTAGCATATAGCAATCTGGGTTCCTGCCCACGTTATGACATCATAGATGAGTTTGTGTGTCGAAGAAGCCAAGAAGTACTGTCTCACGTTGTGTCTTAACTGGAAAGCAGGGGGTGAGAGAGATTGATAGCATACATTATTTTACTCCACACTAAATATGCTCAATATTACCTTTAAGATACAGGAGCATTTCAATGTTCTGTCAGGAAATAAATGTAATGCATAATATGCAGAACTGGTGCAGAATATTTGCATAATAACAGGCATATTGTTCATACAGTACATAAATGATCTCTGTAATAATATCACTTGTCTATTACTATACTGAAGGGTGCAGGTCTTTTGATCAGACAGTCGGTTCTAATTCAGGAATTTTTCAACTTTTTTTTACAAGGGTGGCCATATAAGCTCTCCAGATTTCCAGTAGCCGGAATGCTAGCGGTGAGTGATATTACTGTACAGACAGGTCATTACCAGCGATAGTCAGAGTGAGACACCATCTCGCTGAGCTGCCTGAACTGCTCATCAGAAGACACGAGGCCTCTCCAGGAAATGAGTCCGGGACTCCTGGTTTGGACTGTCACCATGACGCAGAGGTGAAAGGCTACTTTGCCATTTGACTCTTTTTTGGGGGGAGTCCGCCATCCCAAAACATTGGGCGGGCTGACAGATATCCACCCTGTTAATTTACCTGACAGCCGTAAAAACCTTAATCTCTGTGTGTTTCACAGAGAGCTCCCTGAAGAGTCAGGTCAGATGGATCTCTCCGCAGCAGACAGAATATTTAACGCTGCGTTTAACGCTGTGAAAGCTGTTCCATCCATTTTGTGTCTCTGGCCTCTGGAAAGCTGAAGCACCGCTGAAAGTTTAACTTATTCTGTTAAGCCCCAATTAAACCATTTTAGCTAAATTTAGACCTCTTCTGAAAGCACCGACTTCTATAATGGAAGTGAGGTCAGTCTACTGGAAAAAATTTAATTACCTTTTATCTTCCATTTCAGTAATAGTTTCAGCATTATTATATTAAATTCTGGCCAAGTGAAGATCTAGACTACTTGAGTTTTAAACATACTGCACATATATATATATATTTGAAAAAGTAGGTCATCTATCTTTGTTTATATGGATGAAGGATGATGTTCAAATATTTTTCACTAATTTAATTTTATACTGAAAGAACTGTAATGCAGTAACACTCCCATAAAGTCAATTATATGCTTCTTTGTCCTAATTGAAGGATTATTATAATGAAAGAAAATCATGTCAGAAATGCCCTCAAGCTTCCAATCATCTGCTCATTTGTTGTTTTTTACGTGCTTCATAAAATTAAAAAAAGACTAAGTCTAAAGACCCTTTAAAAAGTTTAAAAAGCAGGGATATCTATTTTTTATGCTGGAAAAGAACACCAAATTCAAATTCTTGTCCAGACGCCAAATGAGCTGTACAATGTTTACAGATTATTTCAGCTATTACTGATCATAGAGCCATTATCTATTAAGTAGGACCACTGAGCAATACTGAATTAAAAAAATCCCTGTACACATTTTTATCAGTATAGCTAAGTACAATAACATGATAGCACCATAAAATCATCATATTCTAATCATTTTTAAAAGCTGTAATAGGCCTAGTTTAAATTGTAATGTATTTATATATTTTCAAACACACTCGTGTTGTATATGGCTCTTGTGAACACTGTCATCCATGGGGTTAAAATCCATTTTAAATCAACAACAGCATCTGACAGTTCATTAGCCTCAGACAGATATTACCTTTGCAGATTGACTGGGCTCACTGCTTTCATTTTACAGATAAGTGTTTCCTTTCTTGTGCCTTAAATTTCACTTTCAGAAAAGAGATCTTATTCATCTGCAGTATTACGAAGAATGACAGGTCTCCTTGTACTAAATCTAAATAATGTCCAAAGTTCATTTTTGATCTAAAAATAAGACAGACTGGCATTTCCCAAGAGCCTCGACATTGCTAGATTCTAAGGCTGGATAACTGATATTTCTGGTCAGGACTTGCCATTATTTAAGACACATTTTGACAGCCTTAAGTTATACCCCAACTTAGGGTATAACAGCCTGAAGTTATACCCCAATCTACCTTTTTAATTAAGGAATTTTGAAATTTTTACTTTCAACATTTTTCTGATTTAATGAACATTTTACTCTGACTGCTTCTCATTTAATGACTTCTTTGTATTTACACAGATTTTTCTAAAATACATTTATTTAGACTTCTTCTAAAAAAAGAAGTGGGATTTCATAATCCCCAGTCCATTCATTGTGTTTAAAACATAACCTTGGGGTGTTTGGTACTCACTGCACGTGCAGCTAACGTCATTAATATGCCAGTCAGAAACGTGATGTAATATCCCGGATACACGCCGTGCCACATCGCTGACAGAATGAAGGTGGCGGCCGTGGGGTTGTACGGACATCGCTCATAGCAGACCCTGGGGAGACCACAAAAAAGCATCAGCTCATTACGCGGCTGGAACACGAGAAACTGCAGCGCAGTCGTACTGTGGTACGGGTTCTCTGTCATCTAACGTGCACTGGAAACCTCCTAGAGTAGCAAGAAAACACTCTCACGCCGTACAATTACAACAATAATAACAATAACTGCTTACACATATATAACACTTTTCTGGAGACTCCACTCAAAGCGCTCTACAGTTAATGGGGACTCCCCTCCACCACCACCAGTGTGCAGCACCACCTAGATGATACGACGGCAGCCATAGTGCACCAGTATGCTCACCACACACCAGCTCTCAGTGGGGAGGAGAACAGAGTGATGAAGCCAGTTCATAGATGGGGATTTTAAGGAGGCCATAATTGGTAAGGGCCAATAGGAAATTTGGCCAGGACGCCGGGGTAACACCCCTACTCTTTTTGAGAAACGTCCTGTGATGTTTAATGACCACGGAGAGTCAGGACCTTGGTTTTACATCGCATCTGAAGGACGGCGCCTTTTTATAGTATAGTGTCTCCGTCAGCCACACAGACCGCAGGGTGAGCGCCCCCTACTGGTTCCACTAACACCTCTTCCAGCAGTGACCTTAGCTTTCCCAGGAGGTCTCCCATCCAGGGACTGGCCAGGCTCACACCCGCTGAGCTTCAGTGGGGCTGCCAGCTGTGAGTTGCTGGGTGATACAGCTGCTGGCTGAAAATAATACCTTGAACACCTTTAATCCAAATCAGAACCAGCGAGTCGCCTGCTTCACCCCTGGCGGGTCCTCTCTTCCCACACGAAGTGCAAACCTCTGAACGGTCCTCTTTGCGGATTCTGCCCTTTCTGTTGCTGTGAGGTCAAAGCGCGTTACTCCCGGACACTGTTCTTCTGACTCTTTAGCTCCTACCCGCTGGAATTCTCAACCCGTTTGCGTTTATAGCGCTCCTGCCTTTTGTCATTGCTCTTCTGTTACATTTCAGGGTGTGTTGCCGGCTCATGAACTAAGGTGCGTCATGGGTTTAAAAACTTGTTGTTCCGACCTTACGTACGTATGGAAATCCCCGTGCTGTGAGGTATAGAAAATAGCCTTAAAACCTTAAGAGAGCGTTTTTTCACTACACTGTATTAACAACAGATTCTACCGTGGCAGTATTCATTCAACGAACTATGCTTTTTGTCTTCCATACCTTTTGAGCCAGAGTGCAGTTTGTATATTCCAATTATCAAGAAACATCTTAAAACTGGTGGCAAACTGCGAATAAAGAAAACAGCAGGTATTTATTAAAAAATCCATTTTGCAGTAGGAAAAATTGCATCTATCGACAACACGCCGAAATGGAAATGGGAGTCTCACCTCTATGTCCACTATTCTTAAGTTCGAGATCAGATCCCATCGCGGCGATCCATCTTTGTTATAGCCATTAAAGCCAAATCCCGCTGCGTTGTTGATTGCGTCCGCTGTCCGAAAACAAGAGGGGAGGAGAGCCTGTTAATGGTGAAAGGGACAGCCCCAGGGCCCCAGCACTGTGAGGCAGCAGTGCTAAACACTGCACTACCACCCCACCCCATAATAACACATGCATTGAGAAAATAGGTTTGGAAAAAAAGTCTACACTTCCAATGCACCTTCTGAAGCATGAAATCAGAATTTCACAGATAATTCTACCCCTCTGCTCAATAGAGAATAAACACCACCAATCAACAGCAGTTCCAGCTGTGATTTGAAATGATTTGGTAACACTTCAGTTGAGGGGTTTAAAATGACACTTAATAATTGCACATCAAATGACAAGATCTGAGTTATTAGCATTATTCATTGTCAATGAATAATACATTAACTTTGGAGTACAACTTAAGCTTCATCAGTCATTTTACTAATCACTAGAAGCAATTAGTTACTAAGTACGTTATTGTTGTTCTGTTTATGTTGTTAGTCACGATATATTATAACTTAAAATGCTACCAACAAGTCTTAAGCTTAAAGCTCTGCAAATTTAAGGAAAAAATAAAAAATCGATAAGAAAGCAAATTTCACAGAATTTGAACCAACTCACTTAAAGATAAAATAATTTAAATAAAATACATTTTACTTTTTGGTTTATTTCATGCATCCCCTACTTCTATTAATGACACAGTTTTTTGTTTTGTACATCGATAACACTGCCCCTTTGTATTGATATTTGTTAAATACCACTTAACTCATAACACCATTAATAATAATAAAAAATAAAAAGTCATGTCAAACACACTAGAAATGAACGGCTTTCAATTCCTCACACATACACAAGAGGGCAGTATAATACCATACAACTACATCTACAGTCCAGCCGAAGAACTGAAATGTGCTGTTTGTATTTTAACATTACAGACTCTTCCAGCCTTGGTGGCAAATACACCTTGACTTGACTTCATCTGGATTTTCTCATATGTTCATAGTGTATGCTGAACAGTCACATTTAGGCCCGGCTGATTTGCAAGCCAAGACTGCACAGGTTAGCAGCAAACATTTAACCACTGAACCAGTGATAGAAACCAGATTACATATTTAACCATGATGTACACAGGCTTCAACCGTGGAAGAGAACTTGCAGCACTATGCCATTCATGAACAGCAAGGTTTCCTTTGTAGCCTTGAGAGGTTTAATAGCTTTATAACTGGCACTCAAATTTATTTTTACATCTGGAGTTTAAGTACTTAAGCAAGCCAACGTTAACATTACAATAATAGAGGAGGATATGAAATGTGGAAATGTGGTATTATTGAAGCATTTTAAATTTCCTTTTCTTACTTGTTGAACAAAGCCTGAGAATGCCTGAGCTTATTATTGACATTACAGTCTAATTACAGTAAGTTTCCTGGGGTTACCTATGAAGGTAACTGAATTCTTAACCTTTAAACCTTCCGATTTTTCTGGATGCTGACATACACTTTATTATGGAGCAGGGTCCTGCGTCAGTTTGAGTTGGTTGCAAAGGAACTAGGTAAGTTCCTCTGGCTGCTGTTGAACCTTCTTCATGGCTCATTTCTTCTCCTGAAAAAGGCTTAACAGGTGGACTGTTGTGTTTTTGTATTTCTGCTTTTCAGTCTGGCATTTTTACCTAATTACTCTGGGTGCGTAACTACTAGGGATTTGAATGGGTCACTATATATTTATCTATTGAGATAAAGGGCTGTGTGTGTATGTGTGCGGGGGGTTAGGACAATTTTACATTAACTTCTGTATCACAAAACTTTCATTTTCAGGTCATTTATTTCCATGCAGAAATAATGGATGTCCAATTTTATACTCATTCAACAGGAGGAATTTTATGGGTCCAAAATACCAAATACCGGATCCAGTTGCACAGAAAACACATTAGCTAGGGAACAGAGTACAGAAAAACACGCCACCTGGTATGACAGCACTTTTTTGCTTTTATGTACAGTGCTATAAATACCTCTTTTAATGGAACAGGAATGAATCGTTTTATTGGAAGTTATTGATCAATGGCAAAAAAAAAACCCAGCTAGAAATGAATTCTGGAGTCTCTTCAATATGTTCAGTTCTAATGAGCTCCTCAGGAGCAGAGCGAATAGCTGTGTTGCAATTTCTAAGCGTGCTGCGAGACTGAATAATTACGTAATGCATCAATACACTACGTCTGGAAAACTGGCCGCAGTAAAAACGCTTGTATTTTTGTCCACTTATGCAAGAACCCGATAGCGATAGAAGGCGCTTACCAAGAGTCCACACAAAGTAGTACTTTGGTCTGGTCGCCAGCATAGACAAGTAGAGATAAAGGACCTGGGTGTAGACCGGTGTTGAGGCAGTGAAGACGTCATCCACATTGCGCTCCACTGTAAATCTTCTGGAGACCGTCAGATATACCAGGAGAGAGACTGCACACACCGCCAGCTTGTGAATCACATCCGTCTGAGAGTAAAGGAAAAGGACAGTTTACAGGAGGTACCCCGCAGCTTTCATGTTTTAAGAGTGGAAAAGACACGGCTAGTTGTAAAGGACTAATAATGCATGCATCGTAGGGATACACTGTCACGTGACTTGCGTTGTATTTGAACGAGGAAAAGAAATATCAGCAACCTGAATTCTTTGTCTGCTTTTCAACACGAGTTTATTTTAACAATGATTTTGAACGACGATCTGAGGACCTTTAGCCTGAACAGCTTCATATTATTGGAGGCTATGTTTTTAACTAACGAGCTGTTCACTCTCACATGCACACGGCTTGCGTAATTGGCAATGTGGCAGAAAATTGGGAAGAAATACCTAAAATGGAATCAATCTTCTTATTCTGCAGTCCTTGTAGCAACAGACACATTAGTTCTGCTGGTTATACTTTTAATGATTGATTTCTGAGGCATAATGAACAAGTTGTTCATGAAAAAGAACAAGGCTATTTTCTGTGAAATACAGAGGATCCTGTTAAGATTTAAACAGATTCAAGAATAGAAGATCCGAATGACAAATCTAAATGGTGTTTTTAGTCTTAGACATATCTTTGGTTTGGCAATGCACTCATCACACCTAAAGGCCAATGTTCATTCATTTTTTTAAATCACACTATAGACAGTTGCTACTATAACTCAGTTTTGCATCTGTAGGACACAGAAAATGTGTATGAACATTTGGTGTGTTTATAAGACTGCTAAGTTAACTTTTGATATACCAGGAGAATAAATGCTAGGCTTCATAGCCTCACCTGGTGAGCTGTAGGAAACCCAGACAGGGTTAAAATAGAAAGTGCTGATTCAGACTTTCTTTAACCTGACTTGCAGTTTAAAATGAAATCTCAAAAACACTGGTTTCACAATAGCTATGGCATTTTTCTATAAAGGTGCTGTTAGAATCTGTCTATGCTGACACAAGTTATTTTGTGCTTTACGAAATAAAACCCTGAAGCTGTAACTTTTCACATCAGCAAATCAGATATAATTTACTATAGTGTACAGTGCCTTGCGAAAGTATTCGGCCCCCTTGAACTTTTCAACCTTTTGCCACATTTCAGGCTTCAAACATAAAGATATAAATTTTTTATTTTATGTGAAGAATCACCAACAAGTGGGACACAATTGTGAAGTGGAACGAAATCTATTGGATTTTTGAAACTTTTTTAACTAATAAAAAAATGAAAAGTGGGGCGTGCAAAATTATTCGGCCCCCTTGCGTTAATACTTTGTAGAGCCACCTTTTGCTGCGATTACAGCTGCAAGTCGCTTGGGGTATGTCTCTATCAGTTTTGCACATCGAGAGACTGAAATTCTTGCCCATTCTTCCTTGCAAAACAGCTCGAGCTCAGTGAGGTTGGATGGAGAGCGTTTGTGAACAGCAGTTTTCAGCTCTTTCCACAGATTCTCGATTGGATTCAGGTCTGGACTTTGACTTGGCCATTCAAACACCTGGATACATTTATTTGTGAACCATTCCTTTGTAGATTTTGCTGTATGTTTGGGATCATTGTCTTGTTGGAAGATAAATCTCCGTCCCAGTTTCAGGTCTTTTGCAGACTCCAACAGGTTTTCATCCAGAATGGTCCTGTATTTGGCTGCATCCATCTTCCCCTCAATTTTAACCATCTTCCCTGTCCCTGCTGAAGAAAAGCAGGCCCAAACCATGATGCTGCCACCACCATGTTTGACAGTGGGGATGGTGTGTTGAGGGTGATGAGCTGTGTTGCTTTTACGCCAAACATATCGTTTTGCATTGTGGCCAAAAAGTTCGATTTTGGTTTCATCTGACCAGAGCACCTTCTTCCACATGTTTGGGGTGTCTCCCAGGTGGCTTGTGGCAAACTTTAGACGAGACTTTTTATGGATATCTTTGAGAAATGGCTTTCTTCTTGCCACTCTTCCATAAAGGCCAGATTTGTGCAGTGTAAGACTGATTGTTGTCCTATGGACAGACTCTCCCACCTCAGCTGTAGTTCTCTGCAGTTCATCCAGAGTGATCATGGGCCTCTTGGCTGCATCTCTGATCAGTCTTCTCCTTGTCTGAGCTGAAAGTTTAGAGGGACGGCCAGGTCTTGGTAGATTTGCAGTGGTCTGATACTCCTTCCATTTCAAGATGATCGCTTGCACAGTGCTCCTTGGGATGTTTGAAGCTTGGGAAATCTTTTTGTATCCAAATCCGGCTTTAAACTTCTCCACAACAGTATTACGGACCTGCCTGGTGTGTTCCTTGGTCTTCATGATGCTCTCTGCGCTTTCAACAGAACCTTGAGACTATCACAGAGCAGGTGCATTTAAACAGAGACTTGATTACACACAGGTGGATTCTATTTATCACCATCAGTCATTTAGGACAACATTGGATCATTCAGAGATCCTCGCTGAACTTCTGGAGTGAGTTTGCTGCACTGAAAGTAAAGGGGCCGAATAATTTTGCACGCCCCACTTTTCATTTTTTTATTAGTTAAAAAAGTTTCAAAAATCCAATAGATTTCGTTCCACTTCACAATTGTGTCCCACTTGTTGGTGATTCTTCACATAAAATAAAAAATTTATATCTTTATGTTTGAAGCCTGAAATGTGGCAAAAGGTTGAAAAGTTCAAGGGGGCCGAATACTTTCGCAAGGCACTGTATATCACAGCATAAACAGGGGATGAGAGAAGTTAAGAAGCACTGTTATCACTGCAAATGAGTATACATCTCAATAGTAACAGGTTAATTCCATGCTGAAAAGAGAAGAAAGAAAACACAACGTTTCGGCCGTGGAGCCTTCTGCACACCTCACCCACCACCTGTGAGCCTTCGCTCACACCTGAAGAAGGCTCCACGGCCGAAACGTTGTGTTTTCTTTCTTCTCTTTTCAGCATGGTATAAACCTATTACTTGTTCATAAGTGGACTGTGACATCTTACAACATTTCATGTTAGCAGCCCATAGAGTATTACTATTACTTGTTCCTTATTGTGAGCTGACTGGCAGAGACCAGGCCTGTCACAACACAGAAAGGATCCCTGATCAAGGGTGACAACAATGAGCTTCAGTTAAGAACTAACAAGTCTAAGAAACGCAGTCAGGCAAGTCACAGGTTTTTTATTTGAAGAGATGCTTTAGGTTAATTTAATATGCAGTCTAGTCCTTCAATCATATTACGGTCGTACAAATCAATGTGAAAGAAATGACAGCCTACCTTCGGTGAAGGATCACTCTGTTTGTACTTTCCATTTTCTTTCCCGTTTGCTTCCAAGTGTTTCTGGTGATAGGCTGTGCCTTCGATGAAACTGATATAGTCTTTGTAAGAGCAGGTGGGTCCTGCCAAAATACCCATGAAGTTGCAGTTGTAACTTAAATACTCCAGCAAACTTGGCATTCTCCTGTATAGCAAAAACAAATGACACCTGTTATGAGTATGGGCCAAACCTAGTTGAAGAGAGAAAGAACAACTAAAAATAACATTAAGGAACAATAATAAAAAAACACGCTTTAATTTATTTGCCGTTAATTATACCCCAATATGCAACAGCTTTAAAATCCAGATCGAATCTTAAATCTTTTGCAAACAACCCAAAAAAAACAGCCTGAATGGTTTTGTCCTATTTATAAAATACATGATGTTTTAAAATAAAGACACTGTTTCGATGTAAAATTCTACAATGCCTCTTTAATTAAAAGCATAATTGAATATTAAATAACACTGTTTGATTTAATAAAAACTCAAGAACCTTTGCAGAAGTGTAGCAGTTGTAACTATACTGAAAATATCTTCATGAAAAAGCAGGAAAAGACAATTATCAACATTACAAACAAGGTTTCTTGTTGCTAATTGATACATGATTTTCTTCCAGTTATTTGTTGAAATAAGCCAGGGTATCTGCTTCAAAAATGTGGCTAGGCAGCTTGTTCCAGACGAACAGTTCTTTGCTTTTCCACGTTGTTTCCACTTGTGACATCTGTTGTTGGGTTCACTGTTGATACTGTAGAAATCCATCTGGTTCCTATGCCATATATACTAACCTCTGTATTCTGATTACCTTTTTTATTTCTTACACACATTACCTAGAAGGTTAAATTGACGTGCAAATACAGTTGTGAGAGAAAGTTTGTGAACCCTTTTGAATTATCTGGATTTCTGCCTGAATGGCTCCTAAAATGTGGTCTGATCTTCATCCAAGTCATAACAATAAATACAGTCTTATTTAACAAACAACATACACAACGTCAACAACTCTTCTTCTGAGGTCCTCTGAAATCTCTTTTAATTGGGCCATATTGCACTTCAACAGAATTCTGTTGTTAACAGCAGGCAACCAAAACTGTGTGATTTTTTTAATAAGGCAGAGCAGGTCAATCCCAAACCTGAATTGATTGGAACACCTGAGTCATTGATTGGAATACCTGACTCCAATTACCCTCTTTTCATTATCCTGCCACCTCTAGGAAAAGTCATTATCCTAGAGGTTCATGTACTTTTTCGATCAATGATCTTGATTGTTTAAACCATTTGTTCAATAAAGATATGGCAATGTAAAATGTTGTGTGTGCTGCTTGTTATATAAGACTGTCTTTATTTAATATTATGATTTAGAAGATCAGATCGCATTTTAGGAGCCCCTTAATGCAGAAATCCATATAATTCCTAAGGGTTCACAAACTTTTTCTCAAAACTGTATAAATAAACATCTTTTTCATAAGCAGCTTCTAAAAATGCAGTTTCCCATTTTATATCTTTAGTTTATTATTTTTTACACATGTGTAAAACATTTCTCTCGTTTGTATTAAATGTCTTCTTCCAGGCATTTTTCCAGACTTAAATTCTATCTAAATCTTTCTGAGTTTCCATGACAGATTCTATAGTATTTGCTAATTCTCCTAATCTGCTCCATGCAAACTGCACTAGTTTAATATCTACACCAGAATCAAGTTCATTTAAATTACAGAGCCATGACCCTAATATAGATTATTGTGGTAGTCCACTAATTACCCCACGTGGAGCACTTATCCCTTATCTGTAATTTTCTTAATATCCAACACCAATTCCCAATCCACACACAGGCATTACACCGAATACCTACTCCCTGTAATTTGAGAGTTACTGAAACTATTCTGAATCTACCATATTGTATGCTCTGTGTATGTCCTGTCATGCTCTGTGTATATTACTGTCATTGCTTATTTAAATAACTCCCAATAACTTTTTAATATTTAATAAGTTAGTTAAGCAAAACCTATCTTTTCTAAGGCCAATCTGACCTGTGATCCTATTTGCATAAAAATGATCCACTAGATTTCTTCAAATAGCTGTTTCCTAACCTTGCAGGCACAGTAATAGAAGTAAGACTTAATGGACTATAATTATTTGGTTCATTTTCGTTCCCCTTCTTTTGAGTGGGCAAGCAATAGCACATCCTGAGAGACTGTCGGAAGAGTATTATTAACAGTCTATGAATAACTGCTTTTTTTAAAGTGCAATCAATAGAATACCATAAGGGTCTAGAGATTTGTTTAAGTGCTTCTAGTATGTGCAACCTCTGCCTCTTCTATGCTAATATTATTTAAAAGGGACGTTTGTCTTTTCTCAGCCGGAAGCACGTTGCCAATTTCGTCCTTAGTAAACAGTGATTGAAATATTTACACATCAGCTATTTTCTTTCTTCATCTAGATGCTTCCCAATACAGGTATTATCCCACATATCTTTATTTTATTGGTGTTGTAATAATAAAATTCTTTATTATTTTACATTTTTTCATTTTTGGACTTTTTAATATCCCTTTCTACATGTTCATCTTGAAATTCATTATAATCCTTTCCTTTAACTGCACCCTGGTATTTCTTTATACATTTATAACGCAAAGGCCTTTTCCTTGTATTTTTCTAAATTCATAAAATCATTGGGGCCATTGCATTCTAGCCTTTTTTGCTACCATGTGCAAACTCTCTTTTGGAATATCGTTAGAGGCTCTATTACGTAGGAAAGCTTCATCTAGTTCTTACAGCGACGTTGGTTTTCTTAGAAACAAACGTGTTCTCTACACTCTCAAAAGAATGTACAAATTATGTAATTTTAACCAAACCCTTGCTCTGCCTAAATTCAGCTTTTGGATCCATTTAATTTCTGAAGTGATGGTATGACTTTTGGTTGAACCCAAGTTAGTTGCCATGGAGTTACAACCACGTGCTGAAGTCAGGGGGTCCCTTCTCCTGAGCTGCCACAGGTCCCTTGGTTCCACATAAGTTGGATACTTAAAGGGGAGCTGCAGTCCCAATTTCTCAGACCAGTTATTAAATCTTGGTTACAAAATAAATTCATTGGTGAAACAGAAACATTCGACAAATTTTGAATTAAGCACACAATTGTGAACTTTGCGAAAGTACTGTAAGTCGCCATGTTGTTGCGAATTGCCCTTCCTGCTCACTAGTCACTGTAATCACTAATGTCACGCAATGACCAAGCGAATAAGTACATGTTGTGTAAGCAGACATTTCACCGCAAAATGTTCCAACGTGATCTGCCTGCTAGGTTAACAATTATGTAGTATTTCTTCGGCAAAACCGTCCCGAAATCAAAAGCAATATTTCTATTGGGTTAAAAGAGCTGTATTCACAAGAGTGCTTGTTCGCAATGTCAAAGGGACGTAACATGAAACCGGAACGTTTTTTGCCTCATTCTGAATTGCAGAACATGACAATTTAGTCTAATTTGTGATCTAGAAGTTAATGTGTACATTTTACTTTTATTGCAGCTTGAAGAGCACGCGTTAATGCCGATTCTGTCGAACCCTGAAATGTAAAAATAGCGTCGCAGTTCCCTTTAAGATTATAAACCTGCTTTTCACCTTTTGATGAGAAAAACCCATCAACGCATGTCCCCAGATGCTCCAGTTTAAAATCAGTGCCACTTCAGTATTCTCCATAGCAACACCGCTATGACACAGAGAGAATGTTATAACAACGTTGCCAGTTGTTTTCAACTTCTTCAGCAGGGCAAAGAAAAATGCAAGCGGTGCCATGAGAATCTGAGTTTTTCACCTAGAAAGACACTACTCAAATGTTGAAAAGCAAACTCCGGAAAAAGGTTTTCCATGGAATTGGAACTGTTGAAAAAGCTGCACTGGAATGGATTCCTCTTGATCCGCAACCAGTTTGCGCTGCAGAATAGTCTGTATCAAAGACATTTCCCGTATTGTGTAGGAAATATGGGTTTACATCTTTACAAATATGTTATCTGATTCTAAAGAGCGAATGTCCGTAAAGGTAAGCTGAAAAACACAGCACTGCGTGTTTGTCAACATCAAGTGAAAGGTTTCACAGTTTCAAAACTGAGAATGCTAACAATTGACTGTATTCACAGAATTTAGAAAGTAATTGACACTGGAATTTCTGAAAGGCCATCAAGTGCTTGGCTCATGCTCAGCTGTATCTCACTGAATTTGGACCACAGAAATATCCAAAGGACTGTGTTGCAAATGCAACTCAAGCTTGCCAACGATCAAGCTTGTCTGTGACAGTGCCAGCCCTTGACTGCACTGATCGAAAGAAACCTGACGTACTGTACCTGACTTAACTCACATTAGCCATGTCACTTGATCTTGTTAGCGGTCTGGCACCATACAGCTTCTGTGCTTGGACCTCGCCACCCCCACCTCATCACCCAGGATTCTAGGTCTTACATTAGTCTGCTTCCTTCTGCGATTCTTCCCTTTCTCTTCTCATATGTAAGGCCCCGCATTGCCATGATTCACCCTCCAGCTCCCTGCTGTTGATGTCTAAAAGAGCGCACTCCCAGCACTCTCTCATTTCTCAGTGAAGATGCTTTCAATCTGACTTACTCCATAGGAGCCTGACGCGCTTAAAACCCTAACGCTTTCTCAGAACTCTCACTGACACTCTTTTTAGTGACTGTACTCAAACTCTCTCACAGTCCTCTGTCCCTCTCAGCTCACTCTCGTAATTCGAGGTCTTCAAAACCGTCGCCTTCTCTCTCACCCAAGGCCCTCCTCTATCCCTACCTCTTGGGCTGCTCATCCATCTGCAGTTGTTATTGTACAGAATATTCGTAAGAATTCGCCCTGCTGCGTCTTGATCCTGTTGCTCTCATCTTTGGTGATAAAAGTACTACCACGACTTCTACTATGGAGCACGGAAAACTGCAACTATGGTGAGACACTACGACCTTGCCAGGCAGTGCCTCTCTCCTGCAGATGCTAATTCCTCCAGTCCTCCGTGGTCCGGCAAGCTACTCCTGTTCCTGGGCAGCACACTTGGCAAAAGAGCTACCTCGCAAACCACCTGTCAAGAGCCTGTGGTTCACCTGAATACGGTGTTCGACACATCTTCTCAAGCTACAGTATCTTAGAGCTTGCTGATGTCCACAAGCCTGTTAGCCATTCCAATCTGTCTTCCAGCATGAACCCCTATCCACTTGCTCTTCTTTCAGGCTGATCCCATTCTGTCAAGATTCCTCCATAACCTCCACAACCAAACCCTGGTTTCCCGGGGCTGAATCCTCGGAGTCTAGATGCAAACTTAATCTCTCTCTTCACAAGCCTCCTTGATTGACATCCAAGGTATGGTTCATCCCACTGTGAGCCTATCCTGACCTCTCCTTTCCCTCCCTTGGAGTTCCATTCTTTTTGGGTGCTAAAACTCATTGAAATTCCCAGTTGTGGCTACCTATCCAGCTCTCTTCCATATCCCAGCTGGCCCATGTTGTGAGTCAATATACTGTACAGTACTCTCAAGGGAGCCAGCTCTCACTCTATCACGTGGCAAAGGGTTCATGCAAGCAGAATGGTCAGAGACTCCCCCTGTGCAATTGAAGAAACCCACACAAAATATCAATTTGAAAAGATAAACTGCTCCATCAAAGAAGTGTATGAGATACTGAAACCACTCCAGGACCCTGCCGCAATTCTCACTGCAGCAAAGTATCGAGCTGAACCACTCATGGTCCCTTAAATGGTGAATTCACAGTGTGTTTGGAAAGTAGATAAAGCCAAGCCTGAATCTGGCTTGAATATGAATCACTACCTTTTAAGTAAAATCCCATCAAGGGTTATTACTGTATGCTTAGAAAATGACTGATTATCAAAACCTCAGCCTTCTTTAATCCACAAAAAAAAAATGTCTTTGAGAACGAGTAAACCTAGGCTATTATCCCAGGCTTGCGTATTACCCTAAACGCCCTGTAAGTGATACAGTTCCACCCAAGAGAGCACGTTCATCTGCAGCCCTGAGGACAATGGCATGGAAGGGATCAGCTTTGCTCAATTAACTAAAGGGGCGTGCAGGGAAGGAGAGGCACCCTTTGGACTCCAGCCCTTGGGCTTATGAGAAAACAAACACAGAGAGGCTTTGCCTTTGTTGACACAGCTGTCTCACCTTCTCTTTTGTGTGCTGGTACACATCAGTTCAGAGTGATGGACTGTTCTCAAAAGCAATACTGAAAATTATCCTGATAAGCTGTAACCAGTCCTCGAATAAAGACTGAGAAAGGAGAAACTAGAAAATGCTAGTCATACTGTATATAGAACAAATGAGCTAGAAAGATGTATGATTCATGTGTGCAAGTGCCCAAATTCATGTCGCGTTAAGTGGGAAACAAAGTTCTTAATATTTTGTTAGTATTCAGCTAATTTTATACACATTCCTTGCATAACCATGTTATTTAATATTATATAATATACAAGAAAATACGTTTTTTTCCCCTATTTTCTAAATTTATTTGTCAACCGGTAAAATTATTTTTTTAGAATGAAAATGTTGTTTTTGTTAAACAGATACCTAAAAAGGTAAAAATAAGTCAATTTTAAAAGCATGCATTTTTTTACTAATAAACAATCACGGAGTATTCGTAGCTAAGCAACATCACTAAAAACACAACATAGTGATACCATAGTGCTTTGCATTGTTTCCTGAAGAAGCACCTGGAGCGCAGCAGGTAAAGCAGCTAGAGTGCTGTAACGAAGCACTGAAGACGCCCCAGAGCTAGAGGAAGCCAGGAGCCAGCCTGGAGCTGGGGGTCTGTCTGAGTCCTGAAGCCAGCATGAAGTTTAACCATGGAGCCATTCGAGAGCTGGACAGCTAGAGGAAGCCAGGAGCCAGCCTGGAGCTGGAGTTAAAACCCCTGGAGACAACTGAGAGTTCTCATGCCACTCCAAAAACAAGTTTTCACAGCATCTCAAAACTTTCTGTCTAGCAAGAATGCACCTATTACAGTATGTGTTGCGGCTTATTCGCTTTCGTAATTTTTTTAGTCAAGGAAATTTCAAATGTTTACAGTTTCATACTATACATTTCAGCCCCCTTTATTTCAGATATCTTCTTGAAGCACAGAGCTACATGAGTAGAGGTTTGATTAAACCCTTCTTTCTCTGCCTTTGAATCTCCCCCCTCTCGCTCTTCCATCCCCCGTCTCCTGCCTCTCCCCTGGTTGTGACAGCTCCTGGTTAAACGCAGTCCCACAGTGTGTTGTGGGAACGTGATGTTTCCTTGGCAACAACAGGGCATCTTACTGGCGCGAATCTGAGGTCCTTGACGTCACCCTTTTTACACTCACTCTGATGTCATCTTTGTGAAAATAAAAGCTGATTAAGAGTCAGTAGCTGATCACACCCCCAGTACTGCTGGCTTTATAATTACATTAAAAATGCACTAATGTTTCTTGCATGTCAAGGAGAACAGAGGTCAGCTTTCAGAAAAAAAATATAAATATCACCTCAGGTTGTGTTCAGACTCTCAAAATAATATCTTAGTGAAAACCTTATTGCGGGAGAAAAATGTTGCGCTGCTCCTATGAAGTGGCAGAGCAACAGGGTTTAAATGCTTTTATGGTAATAAGTACAACAGAATGTAAAGCTTATAGATGTATGATTGTGTTTGGTTATGTTTCATTGTATTCATAATAATTCTGCATATTTCATTTAAAATGCTAGGGTATTAGATGTAACCCATCAATTCTCTAATCCACATTTACCCCCCCCAAACATTGACCACTTAATTATTATGAATGTATTTAAAACCCTGCAGAAAGATAGCCAGTCTTTATTAACGTTAACCACATCGGACAAAAGGGAAATTTATCAGGGCTGACTAAATAAAGCCAGCGTTTTGGAGAGGGCAGAATTGGATCGGACTTGAACTTAAGACAGCACAGGAAACCGGACTCACTTAAGGGTTTGGCTCAGGGTGGTGAATAAAGTGTAGGACAGACCACTTGTAAATGCAGTATTGTGTGCTCTTGTTACTTACTGCGGAAAAAGCTTCGGAAGTAATTTAGGGAAAGGCTAGAGTTATAATAATAATAATTGCTTACACTTATATAGCGCTTTTCTGGACACTCCCCTCCAACACCACCAATGTGCAGCCCCACCTGGATGATGCGACGGCAGCCATAGTGCGCCAGAACGCTCACCACACATCAGCTATCAGTGGGGAGGAGAGCAGAGTAATGAAGCCAATTCACAGAGGGGGATTGTTAGGAGGCCATGATTGATAACAGCCGATGGGGAAATTTGGCCAGGATGCCGGGGTTACACCCCTACTCTTTTCGAGAAACGCCCTGGGATTTTTAATGACCACAGAGAGTCAGGACCTCGGTTTTACGTCTCATCCGAAGGACGGCGCCTGTTTTACAGTATACTGTCCCCGTCACTATACTGGGGCATTAGGACCCACACAGACCGCAGGGTGAGCGCCCCCTGCTGGCCCCACTAACACCTCTTCCAGCAGCAGCCTTAGTTTTTCCCAGGAGGTCTCCCATCCAGGTACTGACCAGGCTCACACCTGCTGAGCTTCAGTGGGCTGCCAGTTGTGAGTTGCAGGGTGATAATACAAAACCAAATTGAAAGGAGCACATCAGCCCAGACGGGCTCACAGTGGGGAGCCATGCTGCCTCGCCGCACTAGGGCCCGGGGTTCGATTCCTGTGGCGCTGTCTGATTGGAGTTTGTATCACCCATCTGTGTTCACATGGGTTTCCTCCAGGGGCTCTGGGTTCCTCCCACAGTCCAAAGACATACTGGTAGGCTAACTGGCTTCTGGAAAAACTGGCCGTGGTGCGAGGGTGCGTGTGTTCACGTCCGCGTGTGCGCCCCGAGATGGACTGGCGTCCCATCCAGGGTGTACCCTGGCTCACACCTGTTGCTTGCCGGGATAGTCTCCAGCTCCCCCACAGCCCTGTACTGGATAAGGCAGTGGAAAGACAGATGGAAGGATGGATGGACTCGCCCCAGGCATGAAACTCGGGAAGCATTAATGTGCAAGCTGTTGCTTTTTCACCCGAAAGAAAAAAACATACCTTCAAAACGTACCTTACAGCTAAGCTTCTTTGACTTGGCGTCAGCTGTTCTCCCCTCCTTGCCATTCCTTTAAGCACAAGGGGAAAAAACACAGGAAAAGTGGCTTCAGGCAGAACGGAGCCAGAGACGTTATGTTCTGTTACTTCATGTTGAAGACACTCACTCAAAGGCAAGACTAAGAAAGGATGTTACAGTGATGTGCACATACTGTACTAGCCAGCATGACCAACTCTACCATGCGGATGTGTCATATACAAGGGATCACAGCAAACCTTTGCATTGACTGTAAACTGGCAGAGTAACATGAGTGCTTTCCATAAATCACAGGACATCTGTGTCATCTCTTAGTGTATGTTTGACACAGTTGGCTCAATATAAATTGTACATGTGTCGGAAAGAGGAAGTACTTGAGTTTCAGAATATACAGTAGCATGACTTGACAAGGGAGTGAACTGGGGGGTCATTTCTGAAGTATAATAAACGTTCCCTAATGACCTTAGACCCATTTCACTAGTCAAGTGAACCACAGCTGTACCACACTAATAAATCATAAGAAAGGTCAAATGGAACTGTAAAATGAAACTGTGGTTTCTTGCCTTGACCAAATATATGTGATGGTGAATTAAGTCTTATTAGATTTCTTTTCTGATTTTAACAAAGAGAAGAACGTTAAAGCAATTCTATGCTTTCTAAAAGACTAACTATTAAGAGTGTTCCTTATCAGAGGAAGGATAAAGTCTGTGATGAACAGGTCTTTACCTTCAATTTCAATTAATCAATTTATCACAATGGCATGGCTTGGTCACTAAACATCTGAGTATATTGTGAAACACGTTTTTCTCTACCACTATCCATGTGAATTATTTCATGGGCAAACATGCACTAAATGTCCATACAGGGACACTGCATTATATATCTATATGAGACAAGTGTTCACCTTATTCTGCTAAGGCTGTTTTTCACAGCCAATGGCAACATTCATACCCTGTCACATGTATTCAAAATCACAACTCTACCTGCACAAAGGTAGAACACATAATGACAAAACATATCCCAAAAAAGAAACTTCATTCTATAGCAGCATGAAACTTCCATGACACATTCCTTCCTATTACAGCAATCAGACATGCTAGATATAACTTTAAAATAGCAGAGATACACTCAGACAGGACACTTCATTTTACACTTTTTTTGGCGGGGTGGTAACAAATGCTTTATTTAAAATAACACATCCAATTATGAAAGGAACACATGGAAATGTGATTCAGTAGTAAGTTCAACTAAAAGTTCACTTTGGTTTTTCGTTAATGTCGTGTGGTTGAGATAAAACACTTCCATGTGACCAAGCATTATGTAGAAAGAACATAAAAACCTGAACCTCCTTTCATCTCCTGAAAATTATGGTGGCTCCACCGCAAATGTCTGAAAACAGATTATGAAGTAATAAAAATACTAACAGAAGCTAAATTATAGTACTTCTTACTGCTAATTACAACAACTGCAATAGCAGTAAAACTATAGCTCCAAAATGAATGCTTCGCTACTGGAGAAAATCAGACAAAAAAATGATGTCTGACTCAAACCCAGTGCTTTCTACAACACCCAGTGTTCCCTGCAGGACCTCTGGGCAGTTGTCATCATAGTCATCTTCTGTCCTCCAACTACGCAACAATGATCCCCATTTCCCACATTCTCTCCACTCAGTCCCAAGCTCCTTCCTGCGCTGACAGATTTAAGGCATGTCTGGGCTTCGCCTTGCACAATAAGAAAAGTCAGACTTGCTCCTCCTTTGCGTTACAAGCTTCTGCGATGCCAACAGCGACAATATATAAAATGGTTTTCAAAAGAGAAGCGGGCCGTCTGGCCTACCCAGCCTGCCTGGTTGCTGGTAGATAATGGATCCAAGAATCTCATCCAGCCTAGTCTGGGGTGCTGGAAGGGTAGGTTTCTCCAGAACCCTACCACGCTTCAAGTAAAATAATGCCCCTGTCTCAGTTTTGCTAAAACGTCAACAGAAACAGAGATCTTTCAGTACAGAAAAGGCCTACAGAAGACGCTTGTAGGTCTGTTTTAACTGACCTGTGTCAGTGTACTGGCTGCAAAGAAGCAGAGGTCACTTTCAGACAGGAAATTAGATAGACATTTTGTTTTGTTGACCCAGCCTGGTACACACCTGAAGTAGGCTCTGCAGCCTTAACATTTTTTTAAAACGTTTTTTTTCTTTCCACTTTCCAGCATGGAAGTAACCTCTGTTTGTTCCTACTGTCGGTGGTAACAGCTGTTACTAACTGCAGCTCTTGAACAGAGTGCCTTCACTCCCTGGAGTCTGGATTCAGCATCCGTGGGCTCAAACCGATAATGATAACGTGTGATTCAGCAGTCATGTTATAAACAACATTCAATGGAGGTACTATTAACATGCTCTTTATTCCGAGGCAAAAAAAACATAATCCCCAGTATATTTCACACTGTGTCACATCTGAGGTCTTAGGGCAACACCATCCTATTTCAACACTGTTCTTTCAGGGACTTAGTTTAAAAACATTTTAGTACTAAAAAATAATTCTAATACTCATTTACACCTTTAAATCATATTAACAAAAATGGAATTAATCTAAAATTAATGCTTACTTTAACAAAACAAAAATGCCGATTTCTGAATTTCTGTTATCACCAAAAAAGGCCGAGTGCCTGCAATGTTGTCTTGTCTTTGGCTGTAAAGATGAAAATATACCTCTAATAATCTCACTGGGTTTTACTTAAACTACTGTAAATACAGTCGTGCATAGTGCCAAAGAAGAAACTTAATAGAACATCATTATAAGAAGGGCATTGGCTAAAATACATTCGAAAACCTAAAGCATTTGTCTTTATATAGGCCATCACACATTTTAGACACTACATTTAGTTATTAGCACCAAGCCTTGCAGACCACAGATGGGAAGGGAGATGGAGAGGAAATCAGTTCAAGTGTCATTATTTAATCATTTTAGTCCTGTATCATACTTGATTCTAGTCCACAGTATCAAGATCATTTCCTTCTGTAGGATTGCAGCTGTTAATAAGCTACTTCACATTATCCCCCTTAGATATGAAATGAAGGACACTCTGCAGTACTACACACTCACAATTCATACACCGAGAAAGCTGTGGATCTTGTAGGTTTAAGTGTTCCTCCAAAATCAGGAAAGAAAAAAAAACTAGAGCAAAAAGCTTTGATGCTTCTCATTAACTGTTATACACTAGTCAGATTAACCCTGCTCTTTAGTTGCAAACCTAAAGAAATCAGGAATTATAGAATTAGAGTGCCTTGTAAAAATATTCAGACCCTTGCACTTGCACATCTTGTTACTTAAAAGCTTGTATTCACGACACTTTGAATATCTATTACAAGCACAACCTACTCCACACCTTCAAAGCAACAAACAAATGGATGTAAAAAGGTTATAGGAAAGGAAAATAGAAAAGTGATGATTGCATCAGTATTCACATCCTTTGTTGCGTCAAACTAATTTAGCAGCACAAAATTACCTTAACAGGCCACACAGTTAGTTGAAAGTGTACAATAATATTGATTTACATGATTCAGGATAAATACACCTCTCTTTGTAAGGTCTCTCAGTCAGGTAGTGAATTTAATGCAAAGGGTCAACATGAAGACCAAGGAGCTTTCACAACGACTCGGGATAAAAAGTTGGAGAAAGCCATAGACCAGGAGAATATACAGTAAAAACATTTCAAAGACTCTTAGTATCTCTTTGAATGTGGATAAGAAGGAACCTGGTTAGAGATGCCACTGTGTGACCAATTACATTTGAAAGAGCTGCAGAGTTTAGCAGCTGAGATTGGAGAATATACTGATTTCACAGGTCTGAAAACTCTTACAATCAGCATGTTTTATTTTTATCTTTGGTTTTTGCTGACCTTTATTGTAGCTTCTCTGACATGAGAAGTCTTCAGTTTTAGCATTCTTTTTTTAATATAATATTCTTTTTTTAAAAAAAATGTCTATTTGTAGTGGGAGTTTCACACAATTGGAACCGAACCATAGGGAGGGTCTGAACACTTTTGCAAGGCACTGTATATCTTTTACAACATTGGTTAGAAAATGTTGTATCACTGGGCACTGCAGTCCTGAATTTAATAATAACTGTTCATCTGCTTTACATTAAGGACTATTTGCAAGGAAATCAATTCATTGCAACACTAGTGTCACGGACGTCCAAAGGGACAAACCGTGGGGAGCAGGAGAGCGGAAAAAGACCCATATGCGTAGCGGCGATACGGGAAAAAGGCCCGGGCTCATAGTGCAAAGAGTTCAGGAATGCCGTATAGAAACCTATGCCCTCAGGGAGCGGACGTGGGGCGCCCTGGTGCTAGGCGGGTCTCAGGACATCCGAACGTCAATGCTGAGCGAGGACAAAGTGCAAGACCCGGAAATATATAGCCCAAGGGAAAGAGAGGGACAGGAAGGACAGCAGACCAGAAACTAGGGACAGGACAGAGAAGGAGCGCCCCCTGGCTGCAGAGGGCGTGACAACTAGGACCTTTCTTAATGGTTCATCCTAAGACTCTCAGAAATCACCTTTCAAACAGGAGGTTTTTGCTCCTCTCTGTGTCACAATCTGAGCTGTATTCTTTATAAAACACAAAATGTAAATAACATCGAATGTCTATTCATATACTGTATACTCTGTTTGGGCAGCTCTTCGAGACAGAAATCTAACTGTCCTCCCCCTACAGTATGTTAAGGTAAGGCTATGGCTTTTATATTTTATCACAAAATGCTGTATTTGATTGTACGCCACCACAGCATTTTAAACCTGAAGCACAGAGAACACATTACAGTAACCCTTCCCCTCCTGCAAATATTGCACTGCTACACACTGAATTAGACCTATTCATCCCCTTGACCACATCACTCGGAATTCAATATATTTGTGAATTTTACGACATATGGAAGAAAATATTTAAAAGACCGATGGAAATCTTGCTTCCCTGCACGGACTTTGGTACACACGATCAAGTGTACAAAACACATTAAAACACATTCATCTAACAGAAGATTTTTTTTCAACAGTAGATTTTATAAGAAGCATGAAACCCTGCAAACTGGTCAGCTAAGAGCGTGTCCTGAGGGCAGAGGCAAAGGCTGTGCTTTACCTTATTAGCAGCATCTGCATATGATCCAATTCGGTACAAGAAAAAAAAAACATTTCCAAAGCAACTGCTGTGCTCATAAGCCATTGTTTCTGAGTGAAATGACAAGAGTAACTGCATACAGACTGGGCTTAAATACTTTTGATAGTTTGCAAAAATGACACTTAAGTACAAGCTCAACTATGAAGCAACAGGAAAAATACTCCTCATCTATGAGTGCCCACAAGCAGATGGGCACCAAACTGAGGTAGTTGAGGTACCAAACTAAATGACCCCAACGCTCACAGTCTCACAAGGAGAAACAAGCGTGTCTGTTCCTGTTTATGCAGTGAAATGCAGAGCCGTCTGACCAAATTAAAGAGCACTGTCTTTTCTTATTGCTGCACTGTGAAATCTCAGAGAGGCTTGGACAGCTTGAGCGACATCTGCTTAAGCATGACTTGTTTTATGCTATTCCCAGTCCCCATTGTTTCCTAATTCAAAGTGTTTTCTCCTTAAAAGCGGAACCTGTAATCATACAGTACATAAGTGGACTGTGACATCTTACAACATTTCATGTTAGCAGCCAATGGAGTATCTAACATCACAGGAAAGATTCGCACAAGATTAAAGCTGAATCCCAGAAGCTGGCCATAATATTCCCTTTGAGTCAAAGTCAAATAAAAGATTTGTCATTTTATGAATAGAGCTTATCCACAGTTTATCCACAGTGGAGAGCTCGCTGAGGGAGTCCAGAAATGGTTATGTCTGTCAATGCATATTTTGCATTAAGGGGCACAAAGTCATTGCTGTAAACTACTTATTGCCTTAAAGTTGAGTACTGAAAGGGAGCTTCCTTGCCCAATGCTTTTTCTCTTTAACATATACAGTATTACCAAATGCTGTGCACTAGTGTCTGCAGAGCTGCCATTTAATTTAACATGTTTTAACACAAGAAATGAGAAATGTCCAGTGTTCCTATATTTGTACTATATTTGTTCCTATATACTGTACTTGTGGATTGTCAAAACGTACAGAATTAAAAGAGAAAGTTTCAATACACTCCTTGTCACGTTGGTCTTTTCTGAAGCTTAGAATAAATTACAGGTTTCTAGATGTAAATATGAGGAATACTTTCTTCAGAACAGCATTTAATTTAGTGACACATATAAAACAATTAAACAAGTTCATGTTAATTCCACTAAGCAAAGTAGAAAAAAGAAATACAATGTGTTGGCTGTCGACCCTACTTCAGATCTTATTTTTTCTATATCCTGCATCCTTGCAAAAAACACTCAAAAGCTTTCTGCGCTTCTTTCAGATCACTGCTCTGCTCTCGGCTTCCTAAATAAGAAGCAAGCATAAACTATAACAAACCTACAGTACTTGGAATATGAGCATTACCTGAGCTTGTTTTTTTCTCTAAATAAGATTAACACTCTTGATTTTACCCACAAAACCTATGGCCTTCTGATCTTCTCAGACCTCAGAGGAACTGACACCTGAAGAAGGCTCCACGGCCAAAACGTTGTGCAATTCGTCTCTTTTCGGCCTGGAATAAACCTTTAATTGTTCCTTCGAAGCTGTACAATGTTGAGCTGTGAATAAATCACGTCTGTTATTACTCTATCTACTCAGGGTGTTTCACTGGATTCTGTACTGGGTCCTTCACTTATTTATTTCCACAGAACCTCCTGGGTCAGATATTTCTGCCATAATGAATGTGGAATTCACAGCTGTGCTGGTTACAATCAGATCTGTTGTAGTTTCTGACTAAATTAGATACTACCACTGCAGGTTTCATGAAAAGTGCATGTTGGAAACCTGCATAACACTGTTTAGTTAAGATCCTAGCTCTGTCAGATACATAATGTAAATTGTTGCCAGGGACCTTCTGCTGTACATACTTTTCAGAGGCGTAGCAACATCTGAAATGTTTAAGTACCGATCGCCCGGAGTTTTACATTCGTTTTTTCCACAATGGAAAAAAGGCAAATGAGAAAATGTCCGTAAATGATTGTCACACTAAACAGTATTACTAAATGTTGAAACATACTTCTACATCCTCATAATTTGACTATTGTAACACTTTACTTAGTGTGTTCTCTTTAATGTACTAAATGAGCCTCTGTAAGCCCCGTGTGCAGTGATGCTTTTTGCTCTACGTCAGCACATCCCCTCCTCTATAAATTGCACTTCAGAGGTCAGAGCCATCAATCAGGATTCAGTTTGTGTCGTATGATATTGCTGTCAAAGTACGGGCAGCAGCCCCCGTGGTTCTCTACCTCCATCCAACTGCGTTGCTACTGACTGAAGATGCCATAGTTCTTGTTTGACAGGAGTGAGTCTTTGTGTAAAAATGGTGGGAGGGGGAATAATACACAAGACCTGTGCACACAACCTCCATGGCACCTCAGGCTGATGGCGTCCCCCCTGTCTCTCTTCCTTATTACCTTCCCAGCCACCTCGTTCGCACAATACACCCGCATTCAAACTAAAGATCGGCCCTTTACAACCTAGTTCTCAATCAGCGGCCTCCCCCGCTGTCTCAGGCTGCTCTCCCTGCAGCTCTGCAGCTCCTTTGGCCGGCAACACTGGGCTACCCAGCTACTGTACGTCATTTCTCCGGAGAACACAGACACACGAGCCGCCCATCAGGCTGCTTGCTGAAGGTGTTCTTCCAACACGCATTTGTGGTTTCCGAGAGGATTTCTGCAGTCTCGCAAGAGACCTCAGACAGCCCATTTAAACAGGACAGCTCACAGCTGTAGCTCATCAAGACACCAATTTCCTGCAGCTGTGCCCTCCAGGACGAACACCAGCTATCGGCCCAGCACAAACACGGTATCGTTGATCGCCTCGTCCCTCACGAACTGGTCAAAACGCTTCAGCCGCAGGGTTTCGACTGACGGGTCATGGAAACTAGCAGCACTTGGGCCTGCTATCACCCTTGCAAGCATACTATAATTATTAAGAGGTACTGGACCATGAGGACATGATATTGGGATAGTACAATGAATAAAATAATTATCTACATTGAAATATATACAGTAGCAAATAAATACATTTTTACACTCCACCACAAAGACACATAAAATTAAACCTGAAGAATAAACAAACATGAACAGGATGTGGTGCCTGAAGCTCTGCTCTACATGCCTTCAGTGCACCGACTACAGACGATGTCAGAAGAAGGTCACAAATGCGGAGAGTGGAGATCAGCCTTAACTAGCATTGCAGTCCTGCAGCTTCTCCAACCCCACCTCAGGGTTTGGAAAGGTAATTGAGCAATTGTGCAAAATTCAGAGTAATGAAAATGAAATATCTGTTACATCACAGGTTAAAACGTATGACTCGTTCTAGAGGTCTAGAACTTTTTTGTTATTACTCGCGGTTACCTTACGGGTGCAGGCTTATTCAAATGAGAATACTGCTCTGTGTTTTTGATAATCTGACCAATCAACCTGGCGAGGTAGTTAAGATAAAGACGACACAGCCAGGTTCAAGGCAGTACGTGTCTTTTGGCTTTGTCAGTACTTTCTATTGCTTCAAGCTTTTATGAGAATGCTTTCCTTATTTTGCTTCTGCAGCAGCTGTCAGAAATAAGTAGGCTGTTAAATGGTAAAAATCACTAATTAAGCGAGATCAAAGGGGAATCAGCTCCAGACAGAAAGACCATCGACGCAGTGTAAATTAGTCAAAGCGTTTGTATTGTGAGGAGTGCGGTGTCTACAGCTGCACATTTATTTTCACCAACTGGTGACTGAAATGTCCCAACAATATTGTTTTAACAGAACAGAGATTTATAGTCTGCTATAATCGCAACCATGATATTGTACATAACTACAGTTCTTAATGGTAAAAAAACACTCCAGATGGATGGTAAACTCGGAGGGTAATGACCTACATTCTGCATCTAGTGAAGACAAAATGACTGCTGACTGCATGTTAACGGGGGCATGTCACTGTAACATACATACCAAAAACCGCTGAACACTAAAAATAAATAATAGCGCTTAACAGCCGTGCCTAGTATTTCAATAATTTATGGTATGTACTGTATGCCCCCTCTTGAAGTGCACTTCAATCAATCTGGCCTCCTGTAGCAAATGGGTTCGACTCCCCCGGACAGGAACACTGTGTTCCATCCAGCCGATTCTGAAGTTCTGACTCAGCTGAAGACCAGGCCCCACACCACTACCACCCCAGTGAGTGAACCCCCTGTCCAGATCTATTAGAAGCTCTGCCGCCCGCGACATTTTCTTCATATGCTCAAGCCTGATCTTTTTACTAAAGCTTTTCATGTGCTGTTCAGCCGTACTCTTGGTCTCGCCAGATCAAGTACAGTTCATTTTTACCTTCTGTTGCGCGCTCTTTGCAGAGCAGTTTGGAGGTCCTTGAAAAGCCCTCATGTGTAAAATTGTATTACTGTTCTGCTTCTTCTTTTACAAAAACACGGAAGATATCAGCATCGTTGGGGAGTAATTAGTTATGTGCAACTAGTTACTCTAATGACATTCAGTAGGGTATAACTAATCATTACTTAAAGGAAATACAATAGTGGATTATGTTTTTGTGAAAGGCAACTTCACTGCTCCTCATTAATGAAGGACTATGGCTAACACAGGGTATTAATCAGAAAATGCTTCATTAATTCAGTTACAATCAAGAACAAGCATGTGAAACAATTCTTGGGATAAAACATGGTTTATGCTAAGCAAGGCATTATGCAATATACAGATATTTTAGTACAGTACACCACTGGTTTAATGGGGCTAATGTGGGGCAAGGGCGTCTGTTATTGCTGAATGTTTGTTCAATCACAAGTGATGTTTTGTCAGCCCAACAACACAACATCAATATATACTGTACATAGTATTATATGCTTTCTGGATCTTTTGACTAATGTTTTAACTACCATCAACACAGTCAATGAAAATTATTTCTGTACTCTTTTTATCATAAATATGCAAGGTCTTCATTTCATGTGTCGTAAACATACTGTATAAAAGTAGCTACAGCGTGCGAGACACAAACAGCGCCTACCGTGATCACAAGCAACTGACCTTCCCCTATAGGGCACCATTGACATTCCTGAATTTTTTACCTATGTAGTATTTATTTTGCACTTGTTTTATTATTTATGCATTTTACAGTGTTTTTTTTTTACATATTGATAGCATTTTAGTGTGCTTTTCAAAATTATAAAGAATTCACTAAAGCATACAAAACACAAAACACCCATCATTAGCAATTTCCCTACCCTATAGGGCACCATTGATATTCATACCTTTTAGACCTATTTAAAGGTATATTGTACAAAAGATGTTAATTTACTATTGTTTAGGAAGTTAGTTGTTTTATTATTTTTGCTTTTTACTGTGTTCTTTATTGTGAGGAAGGTCCAGTATTTCTGATTTTACAGGCAAAACTCCCTATTTTGTCTGTTAAATCCCAAGTTTGTTAAACTGAGGGATTACTCTATACTGTATATATTTTAATTCTCGTAATGGTTTTTAAACTTCTGTTTTATTGGTGTCCTTCCATTTCTCTTTTTCTAATGACATGACTCCACCTGAAGTGAAAATCAAGCATTCTTGTGGCCTCTAAACTGAAGACAATATACTGTACAGGTTGAGGTTAGCAACAGAGTAGCTAATGTGATTTCTTCCACACAGTACATACCATATAGCAAAAAGGGAAGACCTATGCAATTATATTTTCAGCAGGATATAACTGCTGAATAGTTCCTGTAGAACCTATAGTTCCTGTAGGTGACACAGTGGTGCAGTTTCTGCCTTGTAGCGCTAGAGCCCCGCGTTCAATCTGAGACCTGGGATGCCAACTGTGTGGCGTTTGTATTGCAGAAAGATACAAGATGTGAAAAAAGGGTTAACTAATTCCTTTCTGCACAAAGACTTCTTTTGGCACAAGAAATTCCATGCTTAAGCACTTCTGAGTTATGGCAGGGGCAGGAGTTAGCTGATAAGAGATTCCGAGTGCGAGATAGAGACTCCAGAACCATGGGCAGAAGAGACCAGCCGTGCAGAGTGTTCAAGGTCTGGAGAATGTCCGAACACAGGTGACCTCCCCCCATCACCATAGTAACAATCGGCGTCAGAAACGGCTGACGTTGGCTATATAAACTGGAGCTTTTCAACACATTCTCTGAGCAATTCTTATTGTTCCTTGCTTGCAATAAACTCGGGTGTTTCAACTTCATCTCGGGATCCAGAACTTATTCGTCTGTTACAACAGTATGTTCTCCACATGTTCGCCTGGGTTTTCTTCAAGTGCTCTTGTTTCCTTCCCCCGGTCCAAAGACATACTGGTAGGTTAATGGGCCTTTGGGAAAATTGGCCCTGCTGCCAGTGGGCGTCTGTGTCTGTATATGCCCTGTGAGGGACTGGTGTCCCGTCCAGGGTGTATCCTGCCTTGTGCTCATTGATGGCCAAGATAGGCTCTGACTCCCCCTGTGACCCTGTATTGGATAATGCAGTTCCAAACCAGACAGATGGATGGATAATAGTTCCTTGTGTGTTTAACAAAACATGAATATAGACCACTTAGCCAGAGTTCAGCTGTTTACATTTTTAAATGTAATAAATCATCAAATATTATGAGATTTACATTTTTAACTCCTCATCACATTATTAGGATTTATTCTTGACTTTCTTCATTAGTGTTAAACTATTGTCTTTTACTGTAAATACCGAGTATATAATACAATACACCTATAAAATCTATATTAAATATTACTTGTAAATGCTGTACTGCAGTCCTACAATACTACAGGGAATATTGACTTTTAGTGAAGTATTCATTGAATGCAAGACCTGGTCATGCATTCACAGTACCGTAGCTATTCACTAGTATAACCCCAGCAAGCTGCATTTTTTTTAAAACAATAGCATTTTTGCTCAGGTAATTGAGCAAATTGCTTCTGAAAAGAAATTTCCACAGCACCTTGATGTCAGCACTTATGTCATCATGGACTTATGTCCCTTTCCTTTTATCATACTGTTAGAAGCCATTAACAGAACCTGCTGCTCTTTAGTTTTTATTGCTGCTTTATTCTCGCCATAATTGAAGATGGCGATGCAAAACTTTTTTTTTCCCAGCCGAGACAGCAGTGACATTAAAATCAAGCATCCCTCATGTGTGAAATGTCAAGGGAGTAAAATTAATTGAAAGGACCACTGTAGGCCGTGTGCAAGCCATCAGTGCTCTGTACTGTACTTCATTTTGATGAAGCTCTTTTATTACAGCACACACATCTGTCTCTCTTGCTGGCAAAACAGATGAATGCTGTGACAGAAAAGGAAGTTAGAATTTATGGCCACGTCCACGATTCGCTAACACTACACTCATCTCTTCAGTTCTTGGGCTCCCAGGATCCTAGATCCTGTTGCACCTTTCAGAATCCACGAAGGAAACACTGGTTATCTTTCCATCCATGCCTCTTCATCTTTTCTGTTCTGCGGCCTTCGTGAAGGATACAGCAGATGACCAACGCGTTAAGGCCCCGACACCGAGATTGAAATGCCAGACCCCGTGTTTCCATGGCGACAGCCAACAGCCGCCAAGAGCTTCTGTACCACAGTCATCTCTGAAATACTCAAGCAGCGGTTGAGACGCAGGGAAAGGTGGAGGAAGGGGGAAAAAAACACTGAAACGTGACTTCTACCGTCAAACAGTGTATGGGAAGAAAACACAAAGTAAGCAGAGCTTCAAATGGGTCATTGTTCTGAACGAAAACCTTTATACCTTTATGACAATTTGAACCAGCCTGTTTTTTCACCACACAAAGGCCATTATTTGTGTTAATTTTTTAAAATGCTAAAAGACTTACAATAAAATCAGCTTGTCAGCTATCTGTCCCCAGTGGATCGCTCTCAAGAATAATCTCTAGCTGGAGTCTCTAAGGAAACCCTCTTCTCTGAAACCCTTTGCTGTGCTGAAATCCCTAATGCTCACAACCCAAACAGACAGATTTTTATCATGCGATCACTTGAAATTTCATTATCTTAATAAGGCGATAGGTCACTTAGTTTATTTGATTCCAGACAACACAGGACGAGCTGAATAACTAAAATGTAAAAGGTATGAAAAGCCAGACTGTTCTGTACTATTAATTGCACTTGTATATAAGAAACAGCATTAAAAATAGCCATTGTGTTTCTAATAATTCTAATGAATAAATGCGTTTGGTATGATATTTATAATGTCCACTACAGGACAGGGTTTGGTTGAATTACTTAATACTTATTAAACCCAAAACCATTCCCATTGTACAAAAGACAACTGCACCAAAAATATCTTGATGTACAGCCCAGCTAAACAACTTTAATATCGATTCATAGCAAATGTGCCTTTAAGAGACAGTAAATTGAAGGATCACAAAAAGGATGTTGCCTCTTCCATTTTAAGATGATCCATTTTAAAGATGAATTGCATTTGTCTGCCTTGATCTACCTTCAATACTTTACCATTTACAGTATACCTGAGAATAATGCTGAAATGAAACATTTTCATTTGTGTAAGCTGCCAGTTAGAGTGAACAGCTTTCTTTGGACTGCAACTCAAATATTTCACACTGATCTGCAAGGCATTAGAGCTTAAGTGGGACCAGCATTCCTAAAAGTAAACCTGGACAGAGGGACAGAGGGAAGTGGAATGCAGACCTATTTTTATGTCATTTTTCATTGTTTCTGAAATGTTGTCTCTTGTGTCTCACTTTTGTCTCTCAATAAGTTAACACTTATAAGCACACTTTTCTTTGCAATTAATTGTAAGAGAAAATCAAACATCCTGAATTTATTACGGTTTTATGCTTCATAATGCTTGCCAGAGACATACAGCAACTACCGGATAAGTGGTCGTTTCACAATAAGCATTTAACATGGCTACAGAAAGCAGACAACCTCTAGATTAGTCATGCATTGACACAAGAGGGGCACTGGTTAGTTCATTTTCACAGGTAATACTGAATACTAAGGTTTAACACCTCACTGACAGCACAACCTGCAGAAGCCAACAAAGAAGTAGTATTCTACATAGCAGCCATATCACCCTGCAACTCACAACTGGCAACCCACTGAAGCTAAGCAGGTGTGAGCCTGGTCAGTACCTCGATGGGAGACCTCCTGGGAAAAACTAAGGTTGCTGCTGGAAGAGGTGTTAGTGGGGCCAGCAGGGGGTGCTCACCCTGCAGTCCATGTGGGTCCTAATGCCCCAGTATAGTGACGGGGACACTATACTGTAAACAGGTGCCGTCCTTCGGATGAGACGTAAAACTGAGGTCCTGACTCTCTGTGGTCATTAAAAATCCCAGGGTGTTACCCCGGTGTCCTGGCCAAATTTCCCATTGGCCCTTACCAATCATGGCCCGCTAATAATCCCCATCTAAGAATTGGCTACATTACTCTGCTCTCCTCCCCACTGATAGCTGATGTGTGGTGAGCGTTCTGGCGCACTATGGCTGCCGTCGCATCATCCAGGTGGGGCTGCACATTGGTGGTGGTGGAGGGGAGTCCCCATGACCTGTAAAGCGCTTTGAGTGGAGTGTCCAGAAAAGCGCTATATAAGTGTAAGCAATTATTATTATTATAATAATTCCTTAAACTTATTCCTTAGCATATGGCTAACAGTGTTCATATGGAAAAAAACATATACTGTCAGGACAATAAAAGGGTTCTGGAAGGCTACTGCCTTTACCAAAACTGCTTCCTTCATATATATGATTTCATGCTTGAATCGCTCTGAAAATGCAGGACACATTAATTACCTTAGAAATTTTACAAATTTTGAATTAGAATGGTTGCATAGGATCATGAGTGTATCTCTGCTATTTATACTTGACTCTTGGTTAAGAAAAAGGAAAATCTGTGACAATAATCTGCCAGGAAAGATTTTTGTACCTTTCAAGACAAAGGGAAGTTGTCTTCCAGCCTGTCAAAAAAAAAAGTTAATATTTGAATGTTGTAAATCAACCTTACCATCATGAATTTCAAACGCCAGACTTGTGATCTTCTGTGTAATTATCATCATTGGTCTACAAGAGAAACAAAACAGCTGTAACTGTACTAGAACACGGAACATGAAGACAAGCAGGATGCAAATCAGTGCAATTTCAGCTGTGACCCTTGACAAGGAAGTTAAAAAACTTGCCCCCCGTATCCTGTGCAAGAGTCAGACTGGAAATAGCATGTTACAAAACACAAATACATTATGTTCCAAGCTCCATGGTCAATTAGGTGAAAGACCTCTGGCTTGGATACATGGACACTTCAGACCCCTTGAGTGAGCAGGAACCAGGCTGGGTCAGAAGGACACAGAACATCTGCATCGTAGCAGCACTTCGTTCAGGGGGCAAGAGATTATTTACACATACAGTATGCATCATCCCAGCCTTTTGAAACCTTGCATAAGGAGATCGTAATATCTGACATTTACTGTAGAATAATAAGACTGCCAGTTGCATTAATTTTGGCACTTGTGCTGTAAGGTATATAATAAGTAAGCTGAAGGTTTGCTCTTAAGGGGACACTGATTAATACTGTGTGCCCTCCTACACTACAGAAAACACATTCAGTGAAATTATCAGGAAGCAGGCAGCTGTTGTCCAGATGGCTTTATCAATGAAGAACCTATTAAATTAAAATTAAACGCAAAGTGATATAAAAGTAATTTCCTTGTTTACCTAGAGTTGCCACTATCGATCTTGCATTTCCTAAACATGACAAAATGTTTAGAACGATCTTTAATTCCAATGAGGTAAACCTTTAGTTTCATGCACAGTGCATGCTACCTTCTGTGAGGCCTGCTATTAATATTGAAGACTTTTGAGCTGAGCAGTAATTAAACACTCGATCTCTCCTTTAGCTTCCCCTCAGAACCAGAGACAAATTCAATTACAAAATATACTGTGCTCTTATCATTCTAATTAGGCTCTTACACACAGAAGTAATTTCCCTTTCTCATACGAAGGCCAACTCTGGTTTGGTAAGGTAGAGCAATTGTTTTGAAATTGTCTACTTTTCAAGCCTTTCTAAATCGGTATGGTCACTTGCTAATCTACTCAACTCTAACTTTCTCTACAGCCTTCACAAGAGACTCACACCAGCACTAGGGTGTGGTAGAGTCTCTGCACATTGTGCTCTGAAATACGCACTTGTCAGACATGATGTCTGCATTTCATTTTGATGAGTCCCCCAGCACCAACCTGTGTGTGAGCATTGACTGGAGGTGTGATGCAGCTCTCTCATGCAACAGGTGTGTGAGCATTGACTGGAGGTGTGATGCAGCTCTCTCGTGCAACAGGTGTGCGAGCATTGACTGGAGGCATGATGCAGTGCTCTCGTGCAACAGGTGTGCAAGCATTGACTGGAGGCGTGATGCAGTGCTCTCGTGCAACAGGTGTGCAAGCATTGACTGGAGGCGTGATGCAGTGCTCTCGTGCAACAGGTGTGCGAGCATTGACTGGAGACGTGATGCAGTGCTCTCGTGCAACAGGTGTGCGAACATTGACTGGAGGCGTGATGCAGTGCTCTCGTACAACAGGTGTGCAAACATGGACTGGAATCGTGATGCAGTGCTCTCGTGCAACAGGTGTGCAAGCATTGACTGGAGGAGTGATGCAGTGCTCTCGTGCAACAGGTGTGCGAGCATTGACTGGACACGTGATCTAGCTCTCTCTTGCAACACTGCAAGCTCCCCGGTGTGTTACAGGAATCTCTGCTGCACAGCTGGTAGCTCCCCCGAGAGTCTCAAGCCCTACATGCCACCCATCCCTGGCAGCACCACAGCTTCGGGGATCCTGGTCGCGGTGAGTTTATCATACAGCCAAGACGTCGTCCAGCATCACTCAGCCCGCACCCTGAACAAGCCCCAGCACTGATTTAGCCACTCGAAAGCCATGGCCGAGCTATTGTTAAGCAGCAAAGCAGAAAACACGCAACTCTATTTCACTGCTAGGGTGTAACAACTGCCTCCACAGCAGCTGTCTCCAACCCTGCTTCCAAAGAGCTCCAGTCCAGCAGATCATTTTCAGATTTTTGAAAGACCTGGGACAATTTAATTATGATCTGTTAAACATGTGTTTTTTTGTTTAAAGTAGCAATCTGGAGATAATTTAAGACCACATTCTGAAGATCAAGAGCCTCAAGACCCAGAGGTCCTTAATTAAACAAATAACTGGGGTGTTACAGGCTGCACCCAACACAGCTCAAATACACAGAAAAGCTGGCACCCATGGATACATATTGAAAACGCATCTTTACAGCCCTCTGTAAAAACGTCTTAGACAGCTTGTCTTATTTTGCCAGAATGGTGATTTAACAATAGTGCCTTACCTCTTCATGATCTACATCCTTCATTTTAATCAGTTTTTAATCTGTGCCTAGTACAACCCTCCTAAACAAGACAGCTTATGGACAATACCCATTACTCATTTCCATTATTGTGAGTACACAGTCTTGCCAACGTTCACTGCAGAGAGGAACTGCTAATGCGAAAATTATTGTTCCACAGGTCTACACACGACCAAATAAGTCCAGGAACTCTTGTGTTGAAAGGATGAGCTTTAGCTGACCTTACTGCAACACTGATGGCCAGCAGTCATATCACCCTGCAACTCACAACTGGCAGCCCACTGAAGCTCAGCGAGAGTGAGCCTGGTCAGTACCTGGATGGGAGACTCCTGGGAAAAACTAAGGTTGCTGCTGGAAGAGGTGTTAGCGTGGCCAGTAGGAGGTGCTCACCCCGTAGTCTGTGTGGGTCCTAATGCCCCAGTACAGTGACAGGGACACTACACTGTAAAAAGGCGCCGTCCTTTGGATGAGATGTAAAACAAAGGTCCTGAATCCCAGAGGATTTCTTAAAAAGAGTAGGGGTGTTACCCCGGTGATCCTAGTCAAATTTCCCATTGGCCCTTACCAATCATGGCCTCTTAATAATCCACATCTATGAACTATTTCGCATCTTCCAGATGGGAGTCCCCATTACCTGTAAAGCTTTTTGGTGGAGTGTCCAGAAAAGTGCTGTACAGTATAAGTTTAAGGAATTATTATTGATTGTATGTACACAATCCTGACTGCTGGCTAGGACCAACTGGGATCTTTCCATGCCTTCCCTTATGACTAAATCAAACCTGATCCACATTTTGCCATCGTGTATCTGCAAATATTGCAGTTCTCCAGTGAAATTTCACCACAGACTCAATTCCGAAGACTGCAAAATGAGAAAGAAAAATCCAGATAAAAAGGAGAAATATGCTGCTTCTGGGTAGCAGACACTTCAGTAGCATTCTGTAACCTAGCAACCAACAGAGTCTCCGGCATCAGATGTCCGTGTCTGTTTTGCAGGATTATCAATGCGCACCAGGCCTTTCTCCACCCACGCCGAGCTTTCACAGGGGGTCGCCATTTGAAAAAAAAAATGCTTACAGCACCATCAGCATGGACTTCATAAGAAATCAATATAAAAAGTTTGTGAAACTAACTCCCACCAAGTTACCATGGCCAAAAAAGTAGACCGGTCAAGACAGCAAAATGATACAGGCTAATACTAAAATTATACCTTGCCATTGAAGACTTTTGGGCTTGTCAAGTTAGTCAGGGGTCAGGGGTGGTCAGGAGTGCTTTCCGAGATTTTTTCGAAAGGTAACACTGACTGGGGGCCTCCTGCTGTTTGCAGACTGCACTTCAAGTCTGGATGTTTAAATTCCCTAAAAAAGGAACGTACTGCCCCGGTTGATAAGGGCACTGCCTTACGAAGCACTCCCAGACTCTATAAACGAATGAGGTTGCACCCAAGTTTTGACACTCAGTGAATGAGAGAAAGGGGGAGGCAACACACTGTGGTAGTTAGTGCTGCAGTCTCACGGTTTTAGGGCCTTGAGTTCGATTGTGGGCTATTAGCTATTCTACTGCACATCATTCCATCCATCCATCCATCCATACTGTGCACTAAACTAGTACGAACTGTGCATGATGCCGCACAAAGGAAACCCAGACATCTCTCTCACTTTTCACTCACTCACTTTTTGCACACCTGAAGAAGGCTCCACGGCCGAAACGTTGTGTTCTCTTTCTTCTTTTTTTCAGCATGGAATAAACCTATTACTTGTTCCTTTGCAGCCTACACATGCTGACGCAGCTGCCCACCTGAACTATCTCTCTCACTTTAGTTTGGCATCGGTGTTTCAGAGAGTAAACTCCCCTCCGAGACCACTAAGGTTTGTTTTTCTCGGCTTTCGTGAATACCACTCAAATTTAAAGTGGCAGAAGGTTATTGAAACCACAGTGTCTTTTTTTCTTTGCATTGGGTTGTTCTGTTTCACCAAAACCTTTTCATTATCCGTGTCTTTTCTCCGGGGGCGCCTGCATTCTCTGAGATCCAATTAAAAACGAGACAAAATGTAGTTAATTCCTTCACTTTTTCTTTTATGTGATCTGGGGCTTCCAGTCCATGACCATGCAGCATTTCGTAATAATTAGATTCACAACACATGTTTGATAGTTTCAATACATGAATCTATGTATCATATTTGTCCCCATATAAAAATTCAATTCCTGGGACATTCTGTTGTTGAATCTTACAGCTAGTCTGATGATACATTAGACTTTTTTACATTAGACCTCTCATCCAACACTATGACATGCGCTGAATATGATGGATTAGCAAGACCCTTTCTTAAATATGGAAGAAGGATCTGGACTCCGTGGAAGAATCTGGACTCCGGACTGAACTGGAAGGCCATGCACTCAAATCTTTATGTGGGACACAGCTCTTGCACCCCTGAGCAAGGTACATCATTCAAAATTGCTCCAAAAAACTTCCTACTGTATAAAGGAGTGCTCTGCAGGTTGACACTGTAAACAAGCACATATTCCGAGGTGATTTTTTAAGATAAGATAAGATCACTTTATCAGCCATATACAATGTCTTGCATTAAGAATCCATCTTTTCACATACCCCAGCTTGCTCCCCATGAGGCACACAGACGGGGAGAGAAGCTTGGGGTCAGAGTGCAGGGTCAGACATTGTACAGCGCCCCTGGAGCAGTTGGGGTTAAGGGCCTTGCTCAGGGGCCCAACGGAGTAGGATTCCTCTGCCGGCCACGGGATTTGAACCAGCAACCTTCCAGCCACAGGTGCAGATCCTTAGCCACAGTGCCACCACTCCGCCCTGTCTGATTCTCTGATTGTTTGTCCTTAAATAAGGAATTTAAATACAAATTACTTGACATTTCTTGAGATCCACGTGACGGGGACAGAAATGCGCACTTTTGCAGAGCTGAGGGCCTTCATGTCGCAGAAAACAAATGTTGTTCCGACAAAATAAATAAAAACAGTAACCGACAAACAGCTCTCTCGGATCATTCAACCGAACCTTTGCTTCCGTTATCCGACCCAGCCTCTCAAATGTCCCACGACATCAAGGAGACGTCTTCAGAGGAAATATGTACCGCAGACCTATTTGGCTTTATTTTACACCTCTGTCCGTGTCAGTTCCACCACTTGTGAACAGAACCCACATTGAAAACACTCAATAAGAGAGACACTAAAAAACACTAATATGAGAGACATGGGTGACTCATTACATACAAAACATCACTCCGCAGACTCCACTACACACTTAATTCTTTAGTCACAGCCAGCTAGCATAACCCCACTTTGAACCAGAAACCTCAAACCTACAGGACCCAATCGGCACTGAGTGGAGTCTTTTTCGGCATGAGGAAAGGAGAAGCCTTATCAAACGCCTGCAGACACAGCCCTGCAACCTGAGGATCGGTGACAAAGCAGCCACAAAGCAAAACACAGTCATTTAGACAAAGGAGCAGTTTAAAAACACAGCCCCAAAAGACAAATGATCTGAGAGCCTTTAAGAAAATGTATATATAATACGTTCTCAATCAATTAACAACCCAGAGAAATCGTAATAGACATGATTAATCACTGTTTAGAAATCTTCATCCACAGCAGGGCAACACGTCTGGCCTGGTAATTCATAGCCATCAAAAGAAGTCAAGAACCACTGGTGAGATTTATTCCGCTTTTGCCTTGGAAAATGTATGAATGGTATACAATTACCACTGACATCATTGTTAAATCACCATACTGGCATATCACTGGTATGTTTTTAACAAAGAACATAAGATATTTCAATGAATTTAGTCATCATAAATTTCCAACATAATTTCTGACATCATTCAAATAAAATGACCCAGAATCATTATACTTATCATTTACAGTAAATTAGATACAACAAAGAAAATAAGGATTAACATGTTTTGGATTACCTGGGGCGAATTATTTGGTAGTTAAGGTCCGCCAACACCTTCAAAACTCTTGTTGTCACCATAACCTAAAACTTACTGTAGACAACAACTCTAAGTATTTTACTACTGCCATTGCAAATTTCAATTTGCGTTTGAGAAAATAAAAAACTTTTTATGATTTACAAAAACTCGGGATAAAGCCAGAGTCTCTGAAAAATAAACCTTCAGTATTAATTTATCACACAAAAACCAGTGGCCGCATGAAATACACCACAAGTTAAAGAGAACCAGCCAACAATGTGCTACCAGACAGTAATTTGTATTTTGCAGGATGTAGTCAATACTTACTGTAAATCATTACTTTACTCTGCTAGAATGGAAGAAAAAAAATGAAGTACAAAAGTACAAAATCATGCACCATTCTGATTGTGAAGCAAATGTTTTAAACCTTTCATCAAACTAGGGTACAGTATCCTTATCGTAAGACTGTTTGGCTGGTGCATGCTAGAACAGCCAGCCCATTCACAATTACAGACTTCAGAAATGCCATTCCTGGAAGAATAAATGAATATAAAATGTGGCCTACAAAACTCAACAGAATGTGTGAGAAGTCATCCAAACGCTAACACTTCCAGAGTAATGGATGTCAAAGAAGGGACACGTAAGCCTGTTTCACAGTAATCAGTTGCAGTAATGTCAAGCCAAATGCTACAGTGATTGCTGCAGCCTGCTCAGCGGACAGGGCCTTACCCAGTAAAGTCTGCAGAATACAGGCCGTAGTCAAAGACGTAGACCCGCGTGATCTGACAAAAGCTGAGGTATCCCAGAGCAGCTACAAAACAGTACCTGGAAAAGAGGAAAAAAAAACAATAATCAATGTTTAAATTACAAGGCCCACCAAGTAAGACAGAGAGGTGTTGTTCACTCATGAGCTAGAGTTTAAAAAGAGAAATACAACACTTTCTGAGAGGGAAAAATGGAATCCCCCTGTCCCACCTCTCCTGCCTGTCCATACTCTTCTTGTAAGAAAGAGTACCACACTGGTTCAGTGCGACTGTCCACAGAGAATTTACACAGATTAGTTTAGTCGTTTCCATTGGAAGTGAGTCAGCTGCTGTGATCTCCTAGCACTAGGATAGATGCTTGCAGACTGGAGAACGAAAATGATTTTTGACGTAAGAAACTCCGGGCAATGTAGGGAGGGTCCTTCTGAAGGGAAACCTATTGTCCCAGTAGGCTCTGAGCTCTCATATTGGTGCCTGTGGTGCCTGCTGAGCTGTGGTCTGAGGGCCACAGGCCACCCATAGACCAAGAGCGAGGCCGGGAGGACACCTGAGGTTGACGTGACGTTCGCACCATGCCACAGTGTAAACACCTGAAACTAATTTGTCACACTGCTCAGAAAACAAGGGCTCCTAAGTGGCTCAACTGCTAAAGGCACTTGCTTTTAAGCACAGGTTGAACTCACAGGCCTGAGGGTCACGGTGGCAAAAACGTCACTCAGTGCAGCTGGAGGCTGGGTGTGGTGAGGTCGTGAAACACGATTTCCGAGGGGTCAGCAAGCTTGCAATGACATTAGTGAGGGACGTGCCTCTCCTGCAATCACCACTGACACGTCTGTACTGTACCGTATGTCACTGCAGAAACGCTGCCGAATGGTTTCAGGGGCGCGCTGCTCAGAGGAATCAGTTTGTCCTTTCACATTCTCACTGTGTGGGTAAAGTGGCCATCGCTTGTAAAAACAGCAATTTCAGATTAAGTACTGTAGGAACAGAGTACAAGAAACGAACCTTTAATTCAAGAATTTAAAAAAATGAGCCTTATAAGAGTTTTTAGGCCATTTCTGTTCATCATGGAACATGAGATAGGATATATTAAATGTGCCTCTGTATAAAAAACAGCGGTCAGAGAGAAGTGACAAAAGAATTACTGCTGCCCCGTGTCCACTACTTTGGGAATAGCTGTTCCACACTGCTCCAGATGACCTTTACAATGCTGTTAAAACTTTTCCATTTTTAAACTATTCCCTCACAAAAATAATAACCGAAAATCTCCAAGCCGCACTGTTCTGTTTAACATGCGGCACTGCTGTCGTTACTCTTCCGTTACACAAAGCAACCTTCTCTTACGGTTTCACCACAGGAGCCATCATGAGTGAAATAATGCGTCTCCAACTGTGCCGCGACTTCCCACAGCTCGATTTGATAACCTTCGGCACCAGGCAGCGACAGGGTAAAGACTGGAGTGTGTTGGACTGATTGTATGTGTACGGGGTTTTTTTTTTTAAGAACAACAGCTTTTCTTTCATAAAGAGACATTGAGTGCTGGTACAACGGCGTTAGGGCTTGTTCAGTGTTCCTCTAGATTTACAGTATTGTTGATCGACGGTTTGAGAAACAGCTACGTACTGTATTCTAGTCTGCATGGTGCTCCAACATACAGGATGTGCATTCATCTTTTGCGATATTGAGAAGGCAATATTTTAAGGATTTGCCCTGGACTAATGGATGAAATAATTTCTTCCTTTCGCCCACAGCATCAGGGTTTTTTAATGACATACAGTACATTAAACTGCATCTGGACATTTATGATCAATATGCAAGACGTAATGACATTCTGTGGATTTTTCTAATCAGGGCTGCAAACCAGCATAGACATATAAAATGAAATGTAGACGTACACGGCCTTCCAAAAGCATTCACCACTCCTCCAACAACGTCCCGTTTTGTGGAACTACAAATGAGGCGCTTTTTTAAGTGAATATTTTTAATGAAAATAAGAATGTTCGCACTGAAGACTTTTACGAGGGGAACGAATTAAGCGTTACCAAGAACTGCAAATAAAAAATGACTAAAACCGCTGACGAAGCAAACCACTGTTGCAGATCAACTAAACGCACTTTGTGGATTCTGTCTCGATACCCGTTTTCCAGTCAAACAGCACTGAAAAACAAACTAGAAGCCACCAATTAGCTGAGGGCAATTGAACTGCACTTAAAACTGAGAACAGAGAGCACCTCTTTACCCACCAGCTACACAGACCAAATGGTCTCCTCTCATTTGTAAAATGACTTACAGTACGTTCTTAGGATTGTATAAGACGCAAAGGAGTCTTATAGGAGTCTGTAAGAAACTAACTGCCATTGTGTCGGTCAGTCAGTGATCCTCAGATCATCAGCAACTACACTCCTAGTGGCCTAGATTATGCAAAAAGCCTCCTCACATGCACAGAAAATAAGTTCCTACTGTATGCAGACGTGGCCATTGCCCTACCCAAACTATAAATGCCATTTAATTTGATGTTCTGGCCACCGGAGATGCCCTGTGAATTGGGTTCATCAAGGTCCGAGTGCGATTCCCCACACGCAGGAAATACAGGGAAAGACTCCTTCTGGTGCCCCACAGCTTCACTTGCTAAATCCCAATCCACCAGGACACTGGGTGTGAAGTACAGCACTGTACCCTTGCTAAAGAATCCTGACAACTAATCCTGGTGGGAAAAGGTAAAGACAATATACAAATATAAAATGGGTCTTGGATCATCTATGACACACCAGCCTAAATTCTTTTTTTTTATGCAGGACCTTGCAAAACTATTTAGGCACTTGCTGAGATTTCACAACTTAGTGCTCTAAAGCTTGCAGTCAGGACACTCTGAAGTAACAATGAACATCGGTTATATAGACGACCTGCTTCAATCGTTCAAAGCAAAACTCAGAGAGATGCAAAAATATAATCTGACAGAATGGCTCCCAGATACTGCCCGAGTCAGGCTATCCCTCCAAACTGAGCAGAAGGCAAGGAGGAAACTGGTTAGGAACGCAGCTGTAATTCCAACGGCGCCTTGGTAGGAGCTAGAGAGCTCAGTGCATTGTGATGGGGCGGCACAATGATGTATATATGATGTATATGATGGGAGAAAATACACATGAATCAACAACAGTTTCCCAGTCACTCCACAAAGCAAGCCTGAATTCAACATGGCATTGGTAACAAAGATTGAAAAAAACACAGCACATGTGGCAAAGGGTTTTGCGGGCATACAGGACAAAATGGGAACTATTTGTTTTAAATGCAAAGTGTTACTTCTGATGCAAAACCCAACATTT